>NC_060141.1:217018463-218268463 GCF_021461385.2 Schistocerca piceifrons | reverse complement strand
TTCGCAAATTCTCTTTCATGATATCGAATGTAGCCTATCGTCTATGAAGATGAAAAAGTATACCGGAGAATGGAAGATATAGAAATAAACGCTCTTAATGAAATGAAAAATCAGAAATCAAGTTATGTATAGTTTGAGATTCTATGAATTACTAGAAAAAAAGAGATTATATTAAATGAAGTGCATAATCGTAAGTAGTGGCCAAAAGACTTAGTATTCACTATAATGATACCTACAGAGGACAACAGAAACACCAAAAAATGTGCAAAACTTAGGGCCATAAAATTAATCCCACATGCAGCGGAAGTGTTACCAAGAGTGTCGAACAGGAGAATAATCGCCCAAAATACACAGCTTTATAGATGAACAGTTTGGCTTTAGATGAGGAACAACAAACATAAACAATTATCAAGAGCAATAGACGATAGATATACAGACAATAACATAAAAGATTATGCTGTCTATCTTAACTTGGGAAAAGCATTTGACAGAATACAATGCGATAAGATGTTACAAATTTTAAGAGGAGGGGGAGTAGATTGAAAGGAAAGGAGGGTAATTAAGGACATATACAGGAAACGGGAAGTCAAGGTAAAAACTGAAGAAGGGACAAGAAATGAAAGTCTAGTGGGCAGAGGGTCCACACAACGTGTCAAGTTAAATATGCAGTGTGAGAGGATAATTTTCTCACCTGATATTACTTTTCATCAGTCAGACATTTGCAATGTGCTCTCACTAAGACAGTGACCAGGGGCTCATGAAACCAACAGTAATGCTTTCCTACAATTTCATTAAGAGCTGTAATATGACAGCATCTATTTTGTATGTAACTAAGATTCTTTGCCACCAGATTACCAGATCTCGATGAGATAAAGACGATAGTGTGACTGTTTTGCAGTTCCGAAAAGAAATAGTGAAGTAAAAATACATTGGATATTGAGATTTTTGTGCTATTACTACAGACAGCTCTTCAGTTATCTAATGACAAAATAGTGGCAGAAGACACAGAAGAGTCTACATTATCTGAAGACTGTCTAACTGGGTAACACTTCAATAATTAAAAAGGAAAAACGTCTATCTAGACCTCTCTTTTTTATTTATATATAATTTGCAGTCCCCCAGTAGGGAGCAGGATGGCGGCAGCAATGTACTCACTGTTCAATCTTTGAATAATAAGGATTAAAAATTCATGGAAATACTTTGAAATGAATAAAATTTAAGATTTGAAGCTTTGTGACATGTCGATAAAGCGTGTGGTTTTGACTTCTGTGAGGATGGTGATGCTGGGCTCCCGTGTTGAGGTATTTGGACGTAAATTGGATAGGAGGGAATGTTATTTGGAAAAAATGGATGTGGTATCGCTGTTAGCAAGGGTGAAGAGATAGGATGTTGGTGGTAGATGGTTGATATGATTTCAGTTAAACTGTAAAAGGATGGGGAGTGTAAGTAACATGGTAGATTATGCCTGTAGGTGATAGGGGATGGGGGATAGATTTTAGGAATGACTATATTGTCCATGAGGAGTGATCAGTTGAAATTACCTAGCAAAAGGACATGGAGTGCGTCATGATGTAAAGGAGGTGGAAGTAATGTAGCGCAAGGCTATCCTACATTCAAAATTGACATATTTCCGTATATTATCTGCACTGATAAAGCATTATTACTGGGATTAAAACTTCGCATGTTTGTTTCAGTTACAAGCCACATTGAAACTGACATATTTGGCCACTCTTTGCCTTCAAAAAATATTTGGGTGATGTGTCCTCCATTAATGAATAATAATACGCTGAGAGAGTTTAATGGAAATACTTTCTAGATTTCTCTTTGAAACGATAATCTATCGTCCACAATGAATAAACTATTTGTAGAAATGACATTAATTTAAATTTTTTGTGCATCCAGTTTTAATCAAAGACCATTACCCAGCAAAAATTTTTGTTAACAACGGAGTTACAAACACACATCCCAAAAAACCAATGTCAAAATATAGCACACATAAATAATGTTTAGCCATGCATCTACCTCTACCTAACCAAACATTATTTATAAATATATTTTGAAAAGTTATGGATTCTTAGAAATGACCATTTGTTAGTCATGACTTATTTACAACAATGATAACTAGCTTAAGCTAAAACAGTCATCTTCAGAACTGAAATTTATAGAAAACTGGACATAAGGGAAACTACATGCTACCATGTGCCATTGCAGTTATAAAAATTATACTAATTGAAACATAAGAGTAATTCTAACAACTGTTACATGAAATATACAGAATATAATAGTAATAATTCCATTAAACGACAAAGTCTAGATAACAACAAATATTCATGTTCAAAATGTTGCGCATGTTTAGTAAGTGCCTTTGAACTACAAACATAATATTGACTATATGAACATGTTGTTATAAATGTAGGTATGCAATCCATTGATATGCTTCCTCATCGCTGATGCCATTATGTTACATTCTGATGATAAAAAAATGCGTCTCTGGGTCATTCCTCACTCACTATTTTATATTATTTAGTATTGTGTACTTCAATGCTTTAGGTTGCTTGCAATTAATTGCTTGGTATTATTCCTAGTACAAATTTTCTTATTATTATTCTCAATTATATTGTACAAAAATTATATGCCATCTAGTAGCATTTTGTTGTTATCTGGGACTTGTATACTTGTCTAATTACAACTTTTATTATTATTATTATTATTATTATTATTATATTCTGTACATGTTATATAATAGTTGGTACAATTATTTTTCTGTTTCAATTCATATATTATAACTGCAGTGCCATGAGGGCGCAAGTAGTTTTCCTGTAAGCCCAGGCCTGTAACATCAGTTAGTGTTCCTCCCACTCTGACAAGGAATATTACTCTGTTATTCGCTGATGTTATATGGCAGGGGTAAATTTGTCCATTAGCGTATGATAATTACTCTTTATATTATGTGGATACAAGATGACACAATGTTATTGTATAATATGTACGACAATCTCACACTTTCGACTGAGAATTATTTGGTTTAAACTTTGCAGTGGTATAATGACACACTGTATCATATACCCTATTTAATTTATATATTTTAGATGATATTTATAGTAGTGTTTATCGATCAGCACATCTACGAAAAGGATGAGCTATGAATGCTGTTAATCACAAGGATATAACTTATTGACGAAAATACATCTCCTACTGGCCTGGTGAGTAGACGCAGCAATGTTTATCTTATTTGGTATCTACTGACTTCATGTAGCCTTTCCATAACGACGGTTTATGTCACACTACTCTTCCTCATGTGCTGTTTGTCAGATCTGAAGATAGCTAGCTGTTTAGTTTAAGCTAGTTATCATGATTATAAGAAAATTTTGCGATCTTGACTAACAAAGGGATATTTACTCGTGTAATAATACATAAGTTTCAACATTTGCGCACTGCTTATCCCCAACTTGAATATGTCAGGAACTAACGAGAGAATCACATTTTTGACATTGTATTTTATTTCAATATATGGGTAACTCTTGCTGTTAACAAATATTAATGCTGGATAATGGTATCTGACCGAAACTGCGGAAACAATAGAAAACAAACTAACTAAACAGCAGCTTATAATGTTAAATGCCATGATTTCTGTAATCAATAAAAGCTGCCAAATACAATCAGTAAAACACTTAACGAAGGTTTATTCAGCACTTGCACATACAAGAGCGCGGAGCGAACTGCATCTGGCCAGAACACATACGGTACATGTACAGCTACAGAACATTCCAGTACAATGCTTCTTGATATTTTTGGATACTTCTAGAATGTACTCGAACCAGTTACAGAAATCAAAATTATTAAAATTTTAAAGTTCAGGTGAGTTTTGAACTCACGGTCCTCCATGCAACAGCCTAGTATCATAACCAATACGGTACAGTGACTGTGCTACTCAGTTTCTTTTGCGACAATATTTAGTAGTTTATTTATTTTACATGGATACATCATGCCGAAACAAAAGCTCTTCGAGAGTTACCATTGGTCCATGTTATATGAACTGTCGGCAAATAATAATAATAATATGATGATGGTGATGAATTATAGCAACTGGTACGATGATTAATCGAAGGTTATCTTGTGGCTTGGTAGGAAGGGCTGAACAACAATCACAACACAGCAAAGTGCTGAAATTACACTTTATAATTGAAAGATATTGCAAATCTAAATCACTGCTGATGCTTGACGTGGTAACACCAGGAAGACTACATGCAACAAATGTCAAACGTGACTAGCATTTCAGTGCAATCACACAAAGTAGGTAGGAGTAACACCATACATGTTCATATACACCATTTCTCAATCAACATATCTTTTTTTCAACATTTAGAAATCGTACAGGGATAATGAGATACGATTAGAAAGGCTTTTTTACTGGTTTCTAACGTTACATACCGATCTGCGGTAAACTATTTGTGGAAGATGTTAACTTAAAAGAAACTTTTAACTTTCATAATCACTAGGGTATCATGGACACCCCACTTCATACCTATACCTTAGGAAGTTATCTTATTAATCACGAATAAGAAACCTCTTTTTTATGTTATCTTATTGCAAATATCATTTCATTTGTTTTATACTATGTATTAAATCGATAATTTGTATATAGCTTCGTCATAGAAAATAACCGTGACAACTGTTGCAGTCCATTATCTCTGCCCTTCTTACAAGGTGACATTTGGAAACGAATACACTTTCCAAAATGACAAACTTAGTTGTCATTGTCACCTTGTATTGTGATTTACCTACTGCTGTTACAGCCTAACGTGCTTATTGTGATTGAATTTTGTTCGGAATTAAGTGCATGGAAATGTATATACAAGGACGTATCATTAATTCATGAGTATTAGTTCATGTCGATCAGTTGATTTTCTAAGATATTTTCTCTTCTTTCCCACAATTACTCTTATCAGAACGAATGCACTTTGTTGTTATTAATTAAAACTATCAAAGTGCGAAAGTTTCCACGGGTCCCCTCGTTCTGTATACTGGAAAAGATTTCACAGCGGGTTTCTCATTCAGAAATCGCATTTGAATGTTGGTTGTTTGTGAGAAGATCTTGTTATGCCTTGTGTGCTTACAAGCATATGCCACCATTCAACAATGGCAGATTAATGGCTTATCGAGACTGTGGTTATCCTTCTGTGATATTGTTGCTCGCGCTGCTCTGAGTCCTACCTGTTTCCATGCCATTAGTGTTTGCTAAAGTAGTGAAAAGGCTGTGAATGTAAGGATAACTGATCGTTTTATATCATGCGATTTGCTGTCAAATGTACAGTTCGGATTTAGAAGTCGTTTAACAACTGAAAATGCTGTATTCTATTTCTCTGTGAGGTACTGGATGGGTTAAACAAAAGGTTTCGAATGCTAGGCGTATTTTTTGATTTAATTAAGGTTTTTGATTGTATTTATCCCAAAATACTTCTCCAGAAGTTGGACCATAGCGGAATACGGGAAAGGTCACTATTCACAGTGTTGAGAATGGCTGTGATGTGGGGTCTGAGTGGGGTACGGTCAAGTGGGGGTGCCCCAGGGATCCGTGTTGGAGCCACTCCTGTTCCTTATTTAAATAAATGATATGCCATCTAGTATTACAGCTAACTATGAAATATTTCTGTTTGCTGATGACACTAACTTGCTATTAAATGATGTTGTGTGCAACACTGGCTCGATTTTCAATAGTGCAGTTCATGACTTAGGTTCATGGCTTGTAGCAAATAGACTAACACTAAATCACAATAAGCCTAAGTTTCTACAGTTTCTAACACACAATTCAACAAACCTAAAGTTTTAATTTCACAGAATGGGCATATGGTTAGTGAAACTGAACAGCTCAAATTTCTAGGTGTTCAGAAAGATATTAAACTGTCGTTAAAAGCCCACGTTCAGGATCTTGATCAAATATTTAGTGCCGCCGTTTTTACCATTCGAACGCTATCTGAAGCGAGTAATCATTAGACACGAAAATTGGTCCACTTTGCTTATTTTCATTCGCTTATGTCGTATGGTATTCCCGTTCTAAAAGGATATTTTTGGCTCAGAAACGGGCGGTTAGGGCAATAAGTGGTGTAGGTTCACGAACCTCTTGTCGACTCTTGTCCATTGGCCTGTCAATATATAAATATTTCTTACTGTCACTTCTTATTAACAATATGAGCTTATTCGCAAGAACAAGCAGCTTTCACTCAATTAATATAAGGAAGAAATCAAATCTGCAGTTGGATCGGACTTCCTTAACTCTTGTGCGGAAAGGTGTGCTGTAAACTGGCACATCCATTTTCAATAAGCTATCACTAGAATATAAAAAATATTAGCAGTAATCCAAGCGCTTTCAAATCGATACTGATGAGTTTCCTCATATGTCATTCTTTCTATTCTGTCGTCGAGTTCCCTGAAAAATTAAGCTGATTCTTGTTGTATTGTTGATTGAGTTTACTTAAACTTGTGGCTTGACTTTTTTTGGGTTCATAAACATTTTATTTTTATCTGTTATTACTTTTATGTTGCAGTTTCAAGTACTGACACGTTCCACGACCCTGGAGATTTACTCCTCAATTTGCTCCTACGGAACTTGACGTGAAAATAACTAGATAAAGTACTACATGGAATCGATGAGTTCCAGAGGGCCATATTCGCCGCTATGCAGGATCTTATGGCCACAAGAAAATCGAACTCGAGAGAGCTGAAATACTGTTCACGCGGCCGATGAGGGTCCTACAGCCATATCATGTCCCTCGAGTCGGGAAATGGTCTTGTTTACAGTATGGCGAGTAGTCGAGCAGACAGAACGACGACACCTGGAGTAGTACAGACTTTCAGCGCGGCGACCACAGACGCTGCTACCGTTGACCCGGTAACAGAGTAACGAAGCGAGAGGCGTGCCGATGATGGTGCATCTAACGACGAAAACAACAACAACAAAAACAACAATTGACACAGGAGTGCGACCACGTGGTCTTTTCTTAAAAATCCTTCTTCTGTGTGCAGCATTACTATGACCATGTCCTTGTAGACAACGAACCTAGCCAGGTAGCTTAGTCATCATCTTCGTGCCCAGGTGAAATGGTACTGGGTGCCAGTAATCTGAGCTGTTGCTGCTGCATTTCTCACGAATTAAGTCTGGTGGCTGTGGCCTGTCTCTGAGGCCTCCATGACGTTATTTTTCAACACAGAAACGTCACATTTAATGTTGAGCTACTTGTCCTAACGTACATCGATAGAGAGGGTGTTCAACTGTCGCCTTTTGCAGCACATTCTCTAGATCTCATAGTCAGGCAAAAAGCTGAATCAGCGTGAAGTGACTTACCTGTATCTGTTATCCTGTGTCATCTCGATTCGATTCCCAGCCGGATTACATCCATAGTCGCTGCCCAACAAGTGGCAGTTGTGTGTGATAAATTTTGCACCATGTGTACCCCCTAATCAGTTACTAATTTAATCATGTATTCTTCCTACTATACTGTATACATGCAATTACTAAAATATCATTATTTGCTGTAGTTCATGGTGTTGCCGTTTTAATTTATTTCCGCTTAGTAGAACAAATAATTTACACTGAGATTGGAGGAAAATAGTGCTCTATTATAAGTAATTAGATTTCATTGATTATCAGAATCGTCGATTTTTTTTAAAAAAAAAAAAGCCTACACATTGAATACATTCTAAACTTCCAAAACGTACCATAGAGTTGAGGCGAACGAGATATAATTGTGAGCAATGAGAAGCGGCAGTGGAACATGCCTGAATACTACCTAGCCTATAGCTAGCCACATCTCCACCTGTAGCCGCAGACAGGGGCCGGCGGTTCGTCAGTAGCTCGAGTAAACCACGGAGATAATTCACCCCTCGCAAACTGTAAGTGTCTGGCTCTCATTATGCCAACATGACGCAAAACACATGATCCTTTGTGTTGGATGTCGAATTCGTGAAGCAGACGTTACCTGTTGGCTACTTCTGAAAAGAAAGACAGTGACTCTGAGTAATCCAGTTGGACCCTCTTTTAAGACTCGAGAAGACCGCATACTGTCAAAATTGGATTCTTTCTCTATTGCCAACTTAAATGGTCTTTTCTATAAGACACAAGGAAACTCTACAAATATGTTTTCTGTCATTAACCAGGTGGCCCTAACCGCCCACGCCCACTAGTTCCCATCATATTTATCCTTAAGCGCATAACGTTCTCCTTCCTGCTAAGGAGGCTATTTTATCGTCACCAATACATTGGTCATAATTAATAAGAAGACTGGGCAAAAAATTAGTCATCCCCAACATCATAGTTTGTGATAAGTACCCTTCATAATTTTGACACAATGTTAGTTTATAGTATATTCTACGATCTCACACATTTGAGTGAGAATTATGTCATTTCAGCCTTGCAGTGGTACAGGGTGGGGCAAATAAAAGTGGCCTGGACGAGTGGATACGACTTGACATGAATGTGTGCATACAACCGCACTCGTGACAAGCACACCACATGTACGTGGCCAAGTGATCGACACCGGTTATAAGTGCCTCTTACGTGAGGAAGACATTTTTTTAATAAATTATTGTCTCTTATTGATGTATTCACGATAATTAGGAAGTGCTGTAGTCCGTAGCCGGCCATGAGTCGGAGAGCATTTCCCACGCTGGCTGGCTAGGTGACGAAGCGAACGTATGTCGCGCGTAGTGGGGTGGGGCTCGGCGCTGGACCGTAGCAGCAAGCGTTATAGCCTGGGAAGTATACATGACAGGAAGTACCGCCATCTTGGCGCCAAAGTCACTGATTTTGTTTATTTATATTTAATAATTAAAGTCATTTATGACAACATGAATACTAGGAGGAGGCTCTGCATCTTTAAAGCTATTTATCATAATTTTGCCTCGTTAAAATTCACACCCGTTCATTAACAAATGCATATCTTAGTAAGTACGGACTTGATCGGAAATCCACGAACTGTGACGAAACTAGTAAGAGATACGAACTGCGCGCCAAAGTCGGCAGTTGGCGTTAAGAGCTGTTCCTGTCTTGTTCGATGGTAGCCATGCTCTCGGTTACGAGTAGTTTGTGACATGAGTGTTTCATTATTGATCTAATAGGAATAAAAGTGATATTACGGCATTCTTAATGTTAATTTCGAGTAAATAGATACCCCAAAGTCGAGCCACAGCAATTTCAGATAATTAGCTTCCACCGACAGGGACATCCAATGCGTCAATGAAGAATCTGCACGGGACGACATTTACGAGAGCTGCACCGCGCACAGGAAATCCGACGACACGACCCACCAAGGCGGATCAAGGAAGGTCCGACTTACACTCGCAAATTCCGTGTGGAAATGCTGACCAGTCATACTGTACGTCACATATACCACCCTCTACGGACTCGCGGCTAAGCTGAGTAATAACAGTATCAGTTTAGAAGTGAGGGGATTTTGCACGGTTCAGAGCGTAGTGCGAGCTGTCAGTGTGAGTGGAGCAGTGCAAAAGGGACGATGGTACTCACAGTAGAGCAGCAGGTGTTCGTTGTGGAAATTTACGTGGCGAAGAAGTCGTGGAAACAGTCTGGCCAGTTGTTTGCTGAGAAATTTAATGGTGTCAAAGTGCCAGCAAAGAGTGCTGTGCAACGCTTAGTCCGAAAATGGCGTCAGACAGGATCTGTTTCGAACAAGTAAAGAAACATTATTAAATGTGCCAACTAACCAGAAAATGTGACTGCAATTCACCAGAAAATACTTCAAAGTCCTACCAAATCAACCCGATGCCTCTTGCAAGAGACCGGCACATCAGGTCGATTATGCGGACGAGTACTCCAACTGCACTTAACCCATGCATCCCTACCGAGTGCCTGTTGCTCATGCATTAAAACCAGCAGATGTAACTCAGCGCTTATAGTTTTGTGAGCAGCTGCTCACTGAGATAACAATGAATGGCTTGGACATGGATCTGTTTTTTATGTCTGATGAAGTCTGGTTACACCTGGATGGTTATGTTAGGAGCACAGATTCCGCGCAGCGCAGAATCCGCATACTCCCACGAAACGATATTATTGCATGATGAGCTTTGGTATGCAGTGCCTGCTCGCCGCTTATTGGTTCCATCTTCTTTCATCAGACGCTGATTTCTGCGTGTTACATTGCCAACATTTTGAAGTCATTTGTGCCAGCGTTAACGGAGGGGTAAAAGACCTACAGTTACTTCCAACACGAAGGAACAACTGCCCATACAGCCGGCCGAACCTTGGACACATTTACGCTCTTCACTCCTGACAGCTGTTAGCAGAGGGCAGTCTGGTCGCGGCTCTAGCTGGCACTCACGTCACCTGATCTGTCAGCGTGCGATTACTTTGTGCAGGGAGCCCTCAAGTTCAAGTTGTATCGTAACAACCCTCATAGTATTCAAGAACTGTATTTCGTTTGCTCCGCTGTGTTTCTTTGCACCCTGGAACTCTGTTCTCCACGTCACTTTTATTTGTCCCATCCTGCATAATAGCACACTGATTCATACATCGTATTTAATTTCTATTTTTAGTTGGTATTTATTTTAATATCCGTAATGGCTTCAGAAGAGGAGACCACCAGCTACTTGAAGTATACCATGTCCAGCTGAAGCCATTCGTTTATGACAAGATCCCACAGAGGTACCAGAGTGTGGGAATATTGATTGCCACGTTTCACTCGGTCCTCCGAGTACTCGTAGTTCTAGATATTTCGTATGCGATAAAGGCGGACTGATTTACCAGTTCATTCAAGGTACGACAGTGTGTCTGAGACTGTGTAAAATCGGGAACGTACGTATAGAGCCAAGTGAACAGTTCTCGTGTCGTCCTATAAGTCGGAACTGTCCACAGATAGGAAAGGAAGATACTTCTTTAGAGAGAAATAAATATGTTTTTTATATTCTCGTTTGCTTCCATGAATGGGCCCGAGTCATGGTAGGAAACATAATCCAAGACAGGACAGAACCACGTCCGGTTCGAACTACACCCTCCAAGTACATTAGGCAGCCGTTCACTGTACGCCTTATATTACCTAAAAACAGAAAATCGCTATTAGTGGTGCCATATTACACTCCTTTAGTCAGCATTCCTGTTTCAGTTTCGTTTGGCCCATCGGATGCTAGCAACTTTATGTGCTGCTGTGCATCCAGTTTCCCTCGCAATGTTCACCAGAAAGTCGTTGAAATGGCCTGCATCGCTGACGGCAAGTACATCTCTCTGTTCTGAGACCGATTGTTAGCGAAAATACGAGCGACGCTCTTGCAGCTCCTGCCTCTTTTCTTGTTCCTTACGCCGTGTTACATGGCAGCAAGTGGTACACCATGCTGCACCGCTCTTTCTACTCACACTGTACTGTCAGTGTAGATAGAATGATTTCATTAACGACGTGATCATGAGCATGTCCAAACATGATCGTTCTTTTCAGTCAGTCGTATGAGATCTCCATGTAGATATATCTTACTGCACTGATTCCATGCAACCGAATGGCAAACACACACCACTTCACTGACGCCAGCAGTGGACGGTCAAGTGATCACCTTGTACCAGTTCTGCACTATCTACAGCGATCCACAGCAACCAGTATGCTTTTTTCAGAGGGTGATTGATGTATTCTTTGATGAGTTTATTTGTAAATTAACAGGCATCACAAAAAATAATAAAGAAACTTGCAGACCTGATAAAAGATATAATCTATTTTCCGTCCGTTTCTTGTCTGGCTAACAAGTGTAAGACAGAATGAGATTTTCACTCTGCAGCGGAGTGTGCGCTGATATGAAACTTCCTGGCAGATTAAAACTGTGTGCCGGACCGAGACTCGAACTCGGGACCTTAGCCGTTTGCTGGCAAGTGCTCTACCAACTGAGCTACCCAAGCACGACTCACGCCCCCTCCTCACAGCCTTACTTCTGCCAGTACCTCGTCTCCTACCTTCCAAACTTTACAGAAGCTCTCCTGCGAACCATGCAGGACTAGCACTGCTGAAAGAAAGGATATTGCGGAGACCTGGCTTAGCCACAGCGTAGGGGATGTTTTCGGAATGAGATTTTCACTCTGCCCGCGAAAGGCAAAGGTCCCGAGTTCGAGTCTCGGTCCGGCACACAGTTTTAATCTTCCAGGAAGTTTCAAGTGTAAAACAGTTATGGAATTTTTTATTATACTGATGAATGATTTGTTAAATAAAATATAGCACTTTAATTTAACTAAGTGTTCTTGAAAACAGGGCTTTTAAATGTATTAAAATCTCCATCCGCTTTGGGTATCACACTAAAGGCCTTAGACCATTCTGATGTGGTACGCGTACTTTCCAAAATAGTAAATGGTTTTCTATATTACTGTAGTTTTTGTGACATTTCCTGATTTATTGCAACCTTTGTAATCAGAATTCGCATTTCCTGAACAGACTACAAATTAAACAACTAGTGAAGTAAGAAATGCAGATCCAGTTACATCAAAAACCACATCAGAACCACTCTAACGTTATAATTTAAACAAAATTTTCCGACCCCTGTTACAGTATGTAATGGCGAAATATTCAAACAATCTACAGGACCTAAGTTCAAAATGGTGAGAAGTTCAAAACTTCACTCATCCTAAATTTAAAATGATGAGAAATTCACTTTCCCTAAGTATAAAATAATAGGAGGCCCACTGGTGTTCATAACTAGACCACTTATTCTAACTTTAAAACTTTGGAATTTACTACTGCAGCCTGTGTGATTGTCAAACACTTGTTGCTGTCGTGTTGTAAAATACGAAAGGGAGAGGTATTCACTTCTATCTTTATGCAAAGAAAGAAATACATTTGGGAAGAGACTTTTAGTTGCTGGATAGTACCGGGTTTGCATTTCCGCATGCCCCTCATATCGGACTGGTTTAACATCACTGTCGCAAGGTCCGACCGCATCCACCCCACCAGCTGCCTCATCCGCTCATGGTGAGGTCACCATCAAATACCGCGTCACTCTGTGTCACATTCCTCCACCCTGCACATCTACTAGCAAACTGTCGATGGACTCTGGCTCCCTACCGCAACATAGCACACAGTGCACTGCTAGAAGGATGTCAATACCATGTAATCAGTTTGCTATATGGACAGCTGTTTGTCACTTTTGAACTTTTCAGATAGTGTGTCCCTCACCACAACTGTATGTTTCTACACTAACCGTTCATACATCTACATCCACATCTACATCCATACTCCGCAAGCCACCTGACGGTGTGTGGCGGAGCGTACCTTGAGTACGTCTATCGGTTCTCCCTTCTATTCCAGTCTTGTAATGTTTGTGGAAAGAAGGATTGTCGGTATGCCTCTGTGTGGGCTCTAATCTCTCAGATTTTATCCTCATGGTCTCTTAGTGGTGCCACATTACACTTCTCTAGTCAGCAACCTGTGACCCGTGGGCGCCGCCATCTTGGCCAAAGAGTTTGAACGCCACAGATAAAATACTCAAAGTCAGAGATATTATGTGCAGTTCAAGTTCACGCCCTGCCTAGCACAAAACCAAGTCCAAGTTATATGTTAATTGTTAATATTTTTTTAAAAAGGAGATAATGAAAGGAGATAAGAAATCTTTATTGTCTGTAATATAACATGCAGTCACCATTGATCTTTATTTTTATTGTTGTTGCCCACTTTAGCCCATATAAAAAGGTACTCATCAGCATTCAACTTCTTTTTCCTTCTGGTAGACAGAACAAATGGCATGCTAGGAACAAGAGTACCATATGGGTCTTTTGCTAGTATTCCTGCTGTCTCAGCTATACTCCACGTCTTCCAGGCCAGAATGTTAGCATCTGGAAATGCTTCAAGGCCACCATAGTCTGCATGATTGCCCCAAATAACAGCCAAGGTAAGCCATGTTGAGCCTCCAAATACGGCTTGTACATCACAAGTGAAGTTCAGATGCAGTCCACAGAAAACACTTGGTCCTCCAATCAATTGCTCTTTCGATAACTGCCCAGCCAGGTCAATATCAATAGCCTTTAACGACCTGTACACAGGTACACTGCGCCGCCAGCGACGATGGTAACCTAGACGTCGCCTCAGCAATGCCTCTGCAACGTCTAGGTTACCGTCGTCGCTGGCGGCGCAGTATACCTGTGTACACTGCGCCGCCAGCGGCGATGGTAACCTAGACGTCGCCTCAGCAATGCCTCTGCAACGTCTAGATTACCGTCGTCGCTGGCGGCGCAGTATACCTGTGTACAGGTCGTTAAAGGCTATTGATATTGACCTGGCTGGGCAGTTATCCAAAGAGCAATTGATTGGAAGACCAAGTGTTTTCTGTGGACTGCGTCTGAACTTCACTTGTGATGTACAAGCCGTATTTGGAGGCTCAACATGGCTTACCTTGACTGTTGTTTGGGGCAATCATAGATTCTATAACTGTCCAACTTTCTATTGTACTCAGTCGCTTGCGATGGGGAGAGCCCACACGACTGTGATCACTGATTGAGACGCACCGCTGTTACAAATCTTGTCTGATTTCCGTGTTTTGTTCTTGTGGCGGTGGCACAGAATCATATCAAATGCGGACCAGAAGACAAGGAATATGACACTGACATACACATCTGTATCCATCGCCAACCAAGGTCCTGAACGAAAAGAGTGCATTTCATCATCATTAAGAACAACATGCTGTTTCCTAGGAGCTCCTCAATGAAATCATACATCTTGGTTCGTATTCCATATTTCACTCGTTTCCTGGCAATGAGGAACTTTGTCGAATACTGACTATAAGTTGGGGAACACAGCATCAACTGCCTTGTGGAAGTTGTGAATGAACAGAGCCAGCTGACTTTCATGCAGGCATTATTTATGGAATGTGTCTTCATGTTCTGATCCCCAGGAACTTCATAATATGCGAGCATAAGACGCATTCAAAAAACCCCTCTACCCACTGAAGTTAACCATATAGCCGTTTAGTTGCATGTATGAGCTGGATGACAGTTCATGAAAATGAAAATGACTTTTCAGCTACATGTGGACTACGTTTCTTTGTGCATAATACAGCGCCGATTCCTTGTTGCATGGACTGGGCAAAGCCAGTTTTATATTTTTCAAGCAGTACTTACAGAATTTGAAGTTTTAAAGAATACTCGACCCTATAATCGGAAATCGATGTAGTGGTCAGGCTAGCATTGCATTTTTAAGTGCCCCTCCACATAAATTTCAATGAACAACTTCATCACCAAATGTTTCTGCTGGTTTTCTATATTATTTCTGAGGAATACCAGTTGGTTCCTCCAGCAAGAGTTCTATAGAGATGTATGTATCTCATGGACACACCAGAGCAATAAACGATGTGTGATGATCAAAGGCAAAGTCACGTTCTATGTGTGTTGAAACGGTTGATGTTGATGTCTCTGGAAGCACATAGATACTTGTTAGTAGCTAAAGCCTCTCGTATGCTACCATTACAGGCATGAATTGGCTTCTCACATTTGGCGATATAACGCCTACGCTGTATGTAACAGCATGATGACACTTCATTAAAATGAGAATAACAGTATAAAAGCATGTGGAGCACTTTTCCTTTTTATACACCGTATGCAGCCGATTCCGTTTTAGAAGGAGATTGAACAAGTCCTTGACTTTTGAACCGATACATCATCCTTACCTTTCTTCAGTGAAATACATTCAGATGAAAACTTCCTGCTGAACCTGACACACACTAGACAAAAATGTGCAACTCACAACACCCGTATGACGACAGTTTAACGCCATCCAGCAGTACTCAGGTTTACATTTTAAAGTAAAATGAGCAGAGCAGTATTGCATTGTTCCGTTGGAGAAACACTAACAGGCAGTGTATAGACACCAGATGTTTACATTACAACATAATGAAACTCCATAGCAGGATGAAACTTCCTGACAGATTCAAACCGTGTGACAGATCAAGGCTCAAACTCGGGATCTTTGCCTTTCATGGGCACGGAGCTACCCAAACATGATTCATGACCCATCTTCACAGCTTTGCTTCTGTCAGTATCACATCCACCTGTGTTCCATAAGTCCGAGGCTAAAGTAAAGCTGTGAGGACATGTCGTGAGTCATGTTTGGGTAGCTCAGTCGGTAGAGCAGTTGCCTTTACAAAGTAAATGTCTAGAGTTCGAGTGTTACTCTGGCATACTGTTTTAATCTGCCAGGAAGTTTCATATCGGCACACTTTCCGCTGCAGTATAAATTTTTTATTGCATTGAAGAGCGTTTGCACTTGGCCATGTAAGGTTCTGAATGGTTTTTCGGCAGTAATAAAATTTATCACTAATGTCATGTTTTCCTCGTTCACAAAATGCACGGTTCTCAAATGAATGACATAATATATGTCCAAACTGCTTAAAAAGTGTATCAGATGTGACAAAGCAGATTGTTTTAGGAGTTTTATACAGTTTTTTCATAGTAGTTCATTCCCTACAATTCGTCTATACATTACTGCAGCACCCTGCATCGAATAGCACACAGTTAATGCAGTGGCTAGCGGATCAATCGATTCGTGGCTTGTACCACCGACACCTCTCCTGCTGAAAATGTAGTGAATACATACAGCAAAATTTTTGTCTTTGCTGTGTAACTACAGTGGTGTTGTATAGCTTTACATGAAGAACTCTCAATGGCAATCTATTATCAATACATAGAGCATCAGCGTTTTAAGTCTGCGATCAGCAGTATGCTGCTGATGTTATACTAACATCGTGAACAGAGAAGAACACTAAACCCCCTGATCTCTCTCGTGCAATAAATGTGAAGCAAGTGGCTATGGCATATAGCGCTCTGAGTAACTCACCATTTCATGTCACTGACTCAGAATAACTACAGATGTGAATCTGAACAACACGCTTTACGTTCAAACTGCCTGCAAGTATATCAGATATGACAGAGAAAATTTTTTCAGGAGTTTGATACTGCATTTCATAGTAGGATATTCCCAGTAATTCATCCATACTTGAATGCAACACCCTACACCTCATAGCACACGGTTGCAGGTAACAGGGCTGTCATTGCTGTTTACATTTGACTGCCTTTGCAGGAACCTACATATACCTTCAAATCAACATTGCATGATTTGACCCCTTTAACACAGACACCCATCATAATGAAAAACAGAACACAGTTCGTTGTACTGTACTGCCAATGTCCTAAGCGTCAGTATACATAAACAACAGATATAGACAGCTAATGTTTCCAAATGTTTTCTAAATCTTTTCTGATAAGAGCCGCTGGTCTGCTGGCTATACAAATCTATCGTTACACTGGCATCACGTATCAGCCCACAGTTAAAGGTTGCTTGTGATTCATATTACATCAGTCCACAGTGACAGCTCGTTGCTCGGTTGTGGGACGTTGAAATATGGTGAAGTGTAGTTAGAATAAAGTATTTCTGATGACATTTGAAAAACTTGGAGCAGAAATTGAGCGGTTCATGCACTGCACAGTGGAGATTACTAAACACTTTACTCCATTCATCTACACATCGCAACAAAAACTGTAACAAATTGCTCAAAAAACAGTAAAAAATTGCCCCAAAACCATAACAGATTATACCAAAAGTGTAACAATTTGTCCCAAAACTGTAAACAAGATGACTTACTTTAGTGCAGTCTGCATGGTGAGCAATCTAAGATGACGATCCTGAGGGTACTGACGTAGTCTCTGTGGTCATAAGTTTAGAATTCAAGATGTCTGTCAAAGATGGCACTCTGGGACATCATCAACGACGTCAGAATCCAAGCTTGCAATCCAGTATGGTGGACCTGGATTTATGAGCACAGCCTGCAATGGTTCCAGTCCAAAATAATTGTTCCAGTTACCACTGGCTCCAATCTTCTATCTCCACCACTCATCCTAAGTACCCACTCATCAAGAGAACTCGGCACATGTGTCCAGTACACCCTAGTCTACTCCATCATCAAGTTTCATTAACAGATCTAACATCTTCAGACAGAAGGACCTACCTCGTTCAGAAAATTGTAATTATTAAACCATGCCTCACTTTTAATGATCATTGTTATTATTCATTACAGTTATGTATGTGTTTTCATGGTTTTCCATTTATTTCTGTTTCCACACAATCACTGCCTAACATAATCACTGCAGTGCCTATACATCTGAGAAGCAGCAGAAATCAAGTCAGCACGCAGAATTATTTCCAGATTTTGGGTCTCCACTATTACCAACATCCGCACTGCTTGTTGAGCCACTATGAAAGTGGTGTTATTCTCTCCAGCGTACAAACTGAATGCGAACGACAATAAATGTGGCTTTGTAGGTTCATCCTCAAGTCATGAGTTCAACGTAATGGTAATTTTTGGAAATATATGATTTAGTGAAATGAAAGAAGTGCTTTCCGACTATGAATGGTGTCAGTTATGTCAGTATTCATTACAAATAACTACAGTATTCGACACCCAAACACCTACACTATTTCTCAGTTGTCATACCATATGTGTTGGCGAATACCCGAGAACAGTGAAAATATACCCCAAGCAGAATATCACACAGTGCATTTGCATTTGCTTTAAGGAATCTTCATTCAGAAACCTGTTGTGTGTTAGCTCAGCCATATAGGTTTGGTAGTAGGCTATGATCTTTTTGGAAATGTATGGCATGTGCTTATGAAGCTTACACATCAGAACATTTCAGAGGAAGTCTTTGGTATGTATTTCGTCTTGTGTCGTGCTTCAGTATGAAGTAAACATGATGAATCAGCATCATGAGTAACTGATGTTGTTACAGAACTACATGCATATTTATACTTACTTGTGTACCCTAAATTTTAATTCAAGTTTTAAAAAATCTCAAATAAATGACTATTTATCTCTCTAAATTGTGTTTCATTTCGTCAGAAACCTCAGATAGCTTTAATAAAATATACGGTTATGATTGCTAAAGTACGAAGAGAACTATAATGAATTATGTGTTCAGATATCTAGAGAAAGACGCAGGCGAGACTTATCAGAGAGAGAAACTGGAAACATTTATCTATGAGCCAGAGCTTGTAGAAGAATTGTAACTCAAATTTAAACGAATAGTCATCCATGCACACTTATCTAGTAGAACAGTTCTTGACATGAAAAGCCATGACATGCTATGTCAAAGCAACTTAGCGTTTTCTTATATGATATGAAACTTAACATTTCAATTGTTGCAGTGTCTGAGAGAGCCTTAACATTCCATACATTTTCAGTTGTTGGCACTGTGTGAGGGATTGCTGGCAGTATATTACAGAAACCCAGCAGATCATTCATTTTCTGCATTTGTTGGAGTTAGGAGTTCATTATTAGAAGAGACGAAGTATGTGTCCAATGTGTTTGCTTAAAAATGAAATTATATACAGGTAAAACATGAAAGATTTCTGAGGGAGAGTGTCTCTTATGTAAGGGACAGTGCAGCACATTAGTCAGTCAATATAATGTAGTACAGTACCTGAAAGTGTTTGTGGGATTGAGCAGCACAAGATAAGATGATACTCAGAGGGGCAGTCTCCATCCATCCCACAGACATCATGCATGGTTCATCTGTACATGCTTTAATTTTTGAGCCATCACATTCCCCACTTGTTTTTTTCTTCTCATAATGAATTGCTAAGTGCAACAGCAGCTGAAAAAGCATGAACTGCCAAGTTTCTCTAATATAGCAACAACAACTGAAAATATAAACTAAACTGTGAAGTCTCTCTCTGATTTCATAATGGTTGGAGTATTTTCATCTCATGTAAAATGTGCAAAGTCAGATCAACATAGCAATAAGTTGTCTTATACTTTTACACCTGTTGTCAGCGGATGACTGAGATTGTCAGTTTTCAGAGTTCTCTACATGAAGCTATATAACTTTTATGGATAGTGAGAAGTGTTTTGTTGCAATTTCTGGTGTGACATTGAAACAGCTGAACTATTAAATTTTATCCAGTGTAAAACATCTGCTAAGTGTCTTCGACATAGCAGTAACTGGACTGTAAAATCAAAGCTCCTTACATCAAAAATGTTCTGTTAGGTATGTATGTATCCTATGAATAGAGGCAAGTTGTCATTTGTACTTTATCAACCTTAACTGTATATTTTATTCACCCTGACGGAGGTTACAGAGTCATATTCTAACTTTTAAATTTAGCTATAATTCTGTAGTGCAATTATGCACATAATTCTCTCAGGGAATAATGCTGATGCCTCATACATACTGCTTACTGAAGCAAACATGCATCTAAATTAGTAGTAAAGACTACCTCTGAAATGTGCTGATGTGTAAGCTTTGTAAGCACCATCCATACATTTTCTAAAAATCCATACACATACTGCCACCATTGCAGACACTCATACACTGCACACTATATGGCTGAGCCAGCACATATCAGATTTCTGATTGTGGATTCCTGAAAGTGAACCCAAATGCACGTTGTGGTGTTCTTTTTAGTATATATTTTCACTGGTCTTGGGCAGTCCCTAACACATATTGTATGACAATCCAGTAACAGTGAAAGGGTTTGAGCGTTGAATATTGCAGTATTTGTAATGAATTCTGACATAATTGAGACCACTGATTTTCTTATAGCACTACTTTTATGTAATTAAACTGTGAGTTTTCAAAAATTACCACTACACTGAACTCAAGATCTAAAGACCAGTGTATAAAGTGACATTTACTGTCACACGCATTCAGATTGTAAATTGCAGAGAATAACTCATAGCTGCACTGTACTATGGAAATGATTCAAGAAGTGGTGTGTAAGTTGGTGATAGAGGAAATTCAGTCTTGAAACAATTCTGCACACTGACATGGTTTGTGCTCTAATATGTCAGGTGCATTAGGCAATGCTGGTGGCATAAAATGTTGTGCATATGTTGAATATATTGTAAGCTCTTGTTCTGGAAACAGCTCTGTGTTTCGCTCTGATATGTCAGGCACTGCATCATTGGGTGTATCTGTTTGCCAACTTGATTTCTGCAGCAGGGCCCATCTGCCAGTTTGATCTGATGAGTGGACACTGAGGCTGAGAGGTGGGTGTAGACAAATGCAGCACAACAGTTTTTGGGCATTTTGTTACAGTTTTGTGGAAATTAGTTTCAAATAAGAACAATTTGTTACAGTTTAGAAGCAGCTGGTTACAGGTTCAGGTTCCATTTATTACAGACTGGGGGGAATTTGCCCCATTTAGGGGCAAGCTGTTACAGCATGGGGAAAATCTAATAGATTTTTTGTTGCAGTTGATTACAGTGTGTGGTTAATTTGTCACAGTCTTGGTGCAATTTGTTACAGATTGGGGGTATTCTGGTACAATTTTTCAGTAGTTTGGTTAATTTGTTACAGTTTGGAGGAAGTGCTACATGTTACTGTTTTGTGGGGTAAATTGTTACAATATTTGCTGCAGTATGTAGATGTCAATAGATAAGTGTTAAGTGGGCTGATTTGTGTAGCATATAATGTGTTCAACTGCCCCCTCCATATTTCGACCTCAAATAAAACAAGCAAAGTCATAAATATTTTATAGTGGTTGGCTACACTCAAACTTATTGCAACTACCCACAAACTAGCAATGAGCTTTCGTCATGGACTGATATAATAATCAGCCACATAAAAGCTTTCATGGTAGCTTGATAGATGATGTGAGTATAACGATATATGTCTACCTAGTGGACATAAGTAACTAATAGTGATGTTCATTAAAAATGATTTAGAAATGCTATGGAAATGATATTTGATGTCTGTGTTAGTCATAGCACATACAAACAGTCCACAATAACAGACTGTGGTCTTTGTCTGCACAGGATTAATGTCTCTGGTACTAAAATTGAATAATGCTACATCGGTTTGAGAGTGTACATAGTTCAATGTAATGGAAGTCTAATACATGCAGCCATAGCACTCCTGCTAGGCACTATGTTAATTGCATGCTACTGGATGCAGGGTGTGCAGTTACCAACATATGAATAGTGTGGAACACACTAATGTGAAAAGCTGTATCAGACTCTTAAAATAACCTGCTCTCTCACGTGTGGTATACTTTTAAGTAGCTTCGACAGAAAATGAGTAAATCAGTTAAGAACTAAGTATTTTGTAACAAGAAGGAATCTTGACTTTGGTGAGAAATTATTGTAGTCCTAACATTCACAACATTTATACAGCCAAGTGTAAACTTTCTCCTATGAGTGTTCCATAAAATTTCGGTCGTTCAGCCACATAAAAACAACAAACGGTATTCAGCCGAAATATTAGAGGAAGAAGTTGAATTTATGTGGCTCCACGCCCGAAATTTTATGGAACGGTTTTTGCGCTGCGAAAATTTGAAGATGCACATTCGAAGTTGCAATGTGTTGTAATGTATGCATCAGGTGTATGCAAACTGCTTATAAGTGTGTCTCCCATAGACCAATGCAATACTGCTCTGCTGACTTCATTTTAAAATATAGACATAAGTAGTGCTGGATGGCGTTAAATTATTATCACATGTATGTTGTGAGTTCCACATATTTGTCTTGTGTATATATCAGATGCACAGGAAAAAGTTTCCATCCCAATATATTTCACCGAAGGAAGTTAAGCGTGATGTACTGGTTCAAAAGTCAAGGACTTGTTCAGACCCTATAACACAGAATAGGCAATGTATTGTGCATAAAAAGCAAAGATCCCCACATGCTTCTCTACTGTTATTCTCATTTTCATGAAGTGTCATCATGCAACTTAAAGGGTATATCGCTGAGTACAGCGAGCACATTCATCTCTATAATCCTAGAAAATGACAGCTGTTAGCTGCTAACGAGCGCTGATGTTCTTCAGCAGATGTCTCCTTCAATTGCGTTCACCCACATGGAATATGACTTCGTCTTTCATCATCACACATCGTTTACCACTCTGGTGTGTCCATGAGATACTTATCTCTCGATAATGACCTTGTTCGAAGAAGTGATCCAGTATTCATCAGAAATGATTTAGAAATCCATTAGAAACATCTGATGATCGAGTGATTCACTACAGTTTATGGGGGGGGGGGCACTTAAAAATCCAATGCTAGCCTGAAAACCACATCGATTTGTGGTTACAATATGTATTATTCTGATAAACTGAATTTCTGTAAGTATTTATTGGAAGATATAAAAAGGACTTCTCCACTAGATGTATCAAAGAAATGGTGCCACATTGTATTGCAGACGCTATTGAAAGTTAATTCTCATTTTTCATGAACTGTTATTAAGCTGATACATGCAAGTAAAAGGCTATGTCTTTAAGACTGACTGGTTGTGGAATTTTTTGACTGTGTCTTATGTTTGCACACTGAGTTTTCTGGGGGCAGCAAATTAACAAACATTCCATAAACAATGATCATGTGAATGTCGGCTTGCTATGTTCATCCATGAGACCCATAAGGCAGTAGATACTGTGTTCCCTGGCTTCTAGTCCACGTTTGATACATTTCCTCGATGTCAGAAATGAGAAAAATATGGACTATCCAGCCAGATTTTTTATTGTAATGAGGATTTCCTAGCAAATAGCCACATTGCTCTTAATATTTAGGAAACGCACTCTGTTCGTTCATGACCTCAAATGGCGGTAGATAAAAAGAGTCTATAGTTTGTGTAAGGCTTATTTCGATAACACTTAATGTCTGACTGCAACAGTACTCTGTACTGTTGTGTTTAAAGTACAAATTAAAAAAGACATTGACTACAGTGTCATGTGTATCGTTCTTCAGCACTTTGCCCATTAACTGAAATGATTCAGATCAACTCTCCATCGAGAGTTTTAAGGAAACAGCATGTTGTTCCGAATTGTGAGGAAACTCGCTCTGTTCATCCGTGACTACAAATGACAGTGGATAGAGCTGTCTAGGTCGATGATGTTTTCCTTAACATATGGTCGGTATTAAATACCGTCCTGTGCAGTCAGCACAAAAATAAAATAGGAATATCAGACCAGACATGTAGCAGCAAAACGTCTTTTGCAGTGTTCACAGAGGTATGGGCTCCCACCACCACATGCCACACACAACAGAACGCCAGACAGTTCCGAAAATTGTGTAGAGCGAGTATAAAAACGTGCATTTGTGGGTGGTGGGGGACACACTACCTGTGGCGTCTATAGGTGACAAAGAGCTGTCCACTTCCACAACAGTTGACGACACCCTTGCAGCAGCACATTGTGTGCCTTCCTCCAGTTAGCCACTGGAGTCTGCCAGCAGTTTGATGGCAGCTGTGGAGGGTAGAGGAGTGTGACACAGCTTGGTGCAGCCTCTGGCGATGGCATTGAAGTTTTCAGATGAGGCATTGGTGGAGCAGTGTCATTGAGACCTTCAGGCAGTGGCAACGAACCTTCCCAACAGGTGGGGACCACAGAAGATAAGGCCTGTGCTGCCCACCAGAGAAAAGTCTCTCCCCAGCATGGTATTTGTTTAAATAAAGATAGAAGTGCATATGTCTCCTAATCCTATCATACAACATATGATAGTGACGACTGTTTGACAACCATACAGGCTGCCCCAGTAAGTTACATGGTCTCAGAGTTACGACAAGTTCTGAAAAGCAGAAGGCCTGCCTTTATTTTATACTTAGCTTTAAGTGAATTTCTCACCATTTTATATTTAAGATAAGCGAAATTTTTTATTTCCCACCATTTTAGACTTAGATCAAATGGACTGTTTGTGTATCACTGTTATAAACTTTTGTTAGCACTGGGGCAGGGGTAAAAATTTGTTTAAACTGTGATGTCAGGTGTATGGGCATTCCGTAAATGTAGCATAACTGGACTTGAATTGAAGGTAAGTGAACTGTTACATCATAAGAAAACCAATGATTTTTGAATTTTCTACCATTTTAAATTTGGAATTCTGTACTGTTTTTTAATATTAGGACTGATTGCATAAATCAGCTGGGGAATTTGACAGCCATGGTTGCTATAAATAGCCCTGCAGGTCGCCACATTTCTGAGTGAATAATAGCTTGCAAACTGCATTGCAAAAAAATTTTTATGTATAGTAAGTGGTTTTTCATGTCCCTGAAAGTAGGTCAGTATTAACAGCAGGCAGATTGAGAGTGATTACCAATTGTGTGTGTGTGTGTGTGTAAGGAGGGGGGGAGGCGAAAATAGGTTTACATATTCCAAGTGGGTTTTTGTAAATAGCCAGTAGGATTAGACAGACAAGGGGTAAAACATTTGTAACAACTATTAATAGCATTTGGTCTTGGACCTGCATGGTGGAAAACACCTTTTGTCTCAGGTGAGACAATAGCCTTTGTTCCAGAAGTGACACAGGGAGAAGGGGCCACCTTGAGAAACAATTGCTTTTCTCATTGAACTGGCACAAGTCCTCATCTTGAATTTTTTTGATTTGAACAATGCACCATGCCAGATTTCCAGCCAGTTTATGCTCAGTACAACAGCCCTACTTATACAGTGACATCATAGGAATTGGAGTAAGCCCTGTAGTAGAATTAGGCTGTTTTGAATTCCCTACGATTTTTGAATTTCTACCATTGTATACTTTGGGGAACTGGCATATCTTAGAGTGGTGACAAGGCAGGGAGATGAGGGAAGGGGGGAGGGAAATCTGGCAACAGTGCATGACAGAATAGTAGGCAGAGGAATGGGGAAAGCAGATAACAATGCAGGATGTCCTAGTTCTCTCTTTGTTTCACTACTCTAAAGCACAGCAGTCTTCATAAGGAGTTCTCAGTTTAGTGTGTAAGAAAATTGTTCAGATAAAACCACGAAAATAACGTACCTTAATCAAACGATGTCTTACCAAGGAAATATGTTACGTTATGTCGTACTAAACAACTCATGTGTTTACAATTAAAGAATTCTGAGAGTGCATTGGGCTGTAATATAACAGACCAAAGCACAGTGCTTTGTTCCTATCTGGAATGAACAGCTTATTGGGTACATTCCTGCTTTCTCAGGTCGTGCATTCCAATCGCTCTTGGTAAGTGGCACAATTTACGTCGAAAATTACGCAGTTATTAGACAATTATGTAAGATATGAGTTCAATTACTCTTGCAAATACAGCGATGTATTAAATTTTCGATACTTCTCATCCGCTGAAACATCTAATTAATCTAATAAAAAGACGGTACAAACAATCTCTTTCATCTCTTCTTTTATTTGTTTATTTGCTATATGACATAAATCTTCCTGCTAATAGCACTATTTGACTCACATTTAAGGAATAAAAATTGATATTTCTTAAAGCTTACGGTTCCTTATACCAACAAAAACTTTTCTTATAGAAAAGAAAAATGCAGTATAGTGTGAGATCATCAGAATAACCAAATAAAACAGAAACGATTTACTTCGAACCCTAAACGGTAGTTGAATTATAGCAGTTAACAATTTACTATTATCTCTGAGGACCACAACTTACTAGAGCTAACGAATACTTTAATTTAGGTTTCATATAAATCTGAAATAATTAACATTGAATGCAAAATGGTAGTTAACTTGACGCAATTGGTAATTTAGTTACAACAGCACGACTGACGACTTTCAATAATTAGTGAAAAATTTAAATTGAGTTACAAATGTTTTGACAGCACATATAATAGGGAAGATGTTCAATGGCTGTCCCTTGATGGTTCAGTTACAAATTTAATCTGTACATAATATATTCTCTGTATATATTACATTATGATTTATGTAAGTTTCATCCTTAGCAAATATATACGTTCACCACTTTCGAGTCCCTTAATTTTCCCGCCGATATGTAGCATAATAATGAGCTTCTACTAAAATTTTTAAGTGAGTGTATGAATCTGAATAGATTCACTGTGCACATCTTCATTTTACAAAGTCTTTCTTTTTATAAAAAAATATTAAAATAATGCTGACTTAAAGTAAATTTAGCATCACTTTTGAAAACTTTGGTAATTCTTTAACGAGTAAGTAATTACATAGCATTCCCAGACTGTTATTCAGAATTTTGGCAACTGGTGTATAGTTTCAGTGTGTACCTGAAGAAAATTCACCACTGCGTTCATTACAAACAGTTCTGTCGTCTTTCTTTTTATATGTACACCAGAACTGTTTTTCCTATTTACTCATACATTACATCGTTTGCAGGACATGTGACAATGGAATGAGAAACGTAATAACAAAGTTGTCTCCATATTTCATTACTTCTGCGCAGATTTATGCAGGTCTGAAGGTGGTTATTGTCTTCCCATAGTAATGACATCCAAATAATATACATTTTTTATCGAAAATTCTTCTGCACTCTTCTGTATAGTTTCACCCTATTAAAGATTTTTTATTATCCTTCACGCATTCATTATCCACAACATTGTTTATGTGATTGTGTCTCTGTTAGTTTGATCTTTGTTGCCTAATACATGTAATTTCTCGCCACTGAATATAATTTTCTGCACTGATAAAATAGTATTTCATAACCTAAGCATATCGCTATAGAACTTGTGACAAAGCAGCCTGGGATATTTTTACTTCCCCTATTGTTTTGCCATCTGCCTCCTTAAATTAGTTTTTTTTCATTTTTCACTAATTACCATTAACGTACGTGAGTATAATTTGCATTTTCGTAAAACAGAAAGGCTGACCCTCAGTTTAAAAGAATAAAACATCAGGTCTAATTTTGTGCTTAGTTTTATGTATGTAATGGGTTTTTCAATTTATCTTAATTATTCCTAGTTAGTATCTTTCACTATAGGACGAAATCAGCACTGTTTCGTAACTCAAATTCTATTGTTGACTTATAAACAAATATAAATTCTATAATAATTGAAAACGTTTGGAAGACGAAACACTAGCATTCTTTAAGTATTTATTTGGCTCTATTCAGAAACATGTTAGCAAAGTCAGCCCTTAATTAATTCCAAAATAATTAACAATTTTGTCAAAAGTATTGTTTGCGTAACGATATTTGTTACTTTCATGATTTTAAGAAATAATGCGGCCTAAATCTTGCAGTAGAAAAAACTATTTAAAAGAACCAATTTTTCGATGTATTCAGTTAACTTAATGAGTTAAGTTTGAATTGTAATTTCTATAAATTTATCTTCGGACAGTGTGTAGTTTCAGTACCTATTATTGTGAGGATATATAAGTGCCCAATATTTGGTCCTGAGATAGTCAGTCCACGGCCGAATTTCAAACAAGAAACCTGTGTTGATTAGAACAACAACAATGTTTCATATTAACTGTGAAATAAGTGTTACACAATTAAGCCATGTGTTAAAACAATGACAGTGTCTGCCCCATACATACCTTTCTATTCTTCAAAAGCTGTGAACTTTGTGGTTAGGTTTTTACTGCTTATAGATGTTCAATAGTAGACTATTGTCGCAGTATATGGAGGTTTGCCTGCAAACCATTAATGAGGCATATATAAGTGCCCAATATTTGGTCCTGAGATAGTCAGTCCTTGGCAGAGTTTCAAACAAGAAACCTGTGTTGATTAGAACAACAACAATGTTTCAAATTAACTGTGAAATAAGTGTTACACAATTAAGATATGTGTTAAAACAATGACAGTGTCTGCCCCATACATACCTTTCTATTCTTCAAAAGCTGTGAACTTTGTGGTTAGGTTTTTACTGCTTATAGATGTTCAATAGTAGACTATTGTCGCAGTATATGGAGGTTTGCCTGCAAACCATTAATGAGGCATTTGGAAAGTTAAAGCAATAGTGCACTGGCCATATATAACTGTGTGTTATTGGGGGGTTGTGAACAGTGAAAGTAGATTGCTGTGAAACCAGGACTTGCAAACACTGAACAGTGAAATCAACAGCGGTTTACAGTGTAGTGGTACAACAGCCAATCAGCGCATGTGTTTCGTGGACATAGTATAACAACAACCAATCAGGGGGACGGTTCTATGGAAGCAGCCATTGAGTACAGGAGCAGCCAAGCAGCACGCTGGAGAACACAGCTGACCGAGATAAACAAGACGCCTCGCCAAGAGAATTACAACTCGCAGTAGACTGCAAATTGAGATGACAACTGCAGCAGCAGCAGCAAGCAGCAGGCGGGTGATTAAAAAACAAGGTAATTTCATAGCGAAAGCCATTTCATATTTAGTGATGCATAATGAGTGGCCTTAATGAAGAAGACAGTGTGACGGGTGATAAGGCACCACAGGGGCCTGATTCAGTAGACGATAGTGCTCATAAATCAGACATGAATGTAACTTTGAATGATGGGAACGAAAGTCCTGTTATAGATGAAATCATAAAAGCGTCATCTACATTGTCTGGTGATGTGAGCGAAATGGACGATAACAATACTGAAGTGGGTGATATCTTTAAGGTTAGGGATGTCAGTAAGGGCAACAGTTTATGGCAGATGGAAATTTGGAAGCTATGTTAAGGTAGAGTATGAGTAGTTTGTGTAATATGAGTACGAAAGAAGACATTAGTAGCATGAAAGTACAAATTAGTAGTGTTAAAACTGACATGACTAGTCCAAAAGATGAACTGAAGAAAGAAATTAGAAAGGAAATTAAGATAGTTAATTCTATCCTTTCAGAATTAAATAAGAAGGTTGGGGCGGTAGGGAAAAATTATGACCAAAAGATGAAGAAAGTAGAGCAGAATACTAATGAGAAATTAACATTGAGTAGTAAATGTGTAGAAGAGGGAGAGAAACTTTCTGATTACAATAGTAGGAATGTGGAGGTTTTCGAGAAACAAGGCGCTTAAAATAGGGTTAAATTTGAGAACCACATCGATCAGATTAAAAATGATTTAGAAACAGACGTACAAACCAAGTGTGCAGTAGTGGTAGGGGAAAAACCGGTAAAAGTAAATGAAAATGTAGATTCAAAATTGACTGAAATGGAGATAAACGTGGAAGAGGTACAAAATCTAAAGCGTAAAGAAGGTGGAAGTGGGTCTGATTCTGAATGCAGTTATAATGATGATAGCAGTAACGAATCCAGTAGTTATGAAGACGAGGTATTAGAATTTATTTATCGATAATGATGTCAATGTAAGTAAAAAGAAAGTGTGGCACCCTGTAATAACAGCTAGTGTACAAGGTATACATGTTAAGTGTTTACTGGACAGTAATAGTGATTTGAATGGTATTTCACAAGCATTTTTTGAATCTGTTGAGAACACAGAGGGTATAGCAGTGATGCATGCGACTGGAATAAAAATTATTGGTGCTACTGTCAAGCTAACAAAGAGTGTGAACCAAGAGGTACTACTAACTGTGGAATTGGCTGGATGGCTGTTGAAATGCAATTTCTTGGGGATTCAAAATCGCAGCATCGATGTTTTATTTGGAACTAATTTCTTGTGAAAATAGCAAGTATGGGGATCAACATTCTGTGTTGGAGTCATTGTGTGGCGATAATGCTTACCCCAGCAGTCTGTCTCATTTTTCATTTTTCTTGAGGCAGTCAAACACTTCTCCTATCCTATCTCTAGTTTATAAGTGAATCAGAAACATTCTTTCTTTATCTTTCAGGTGATTTTGTACAGCAGGATACATTAGTATAGAAATATTTTAGAAAATTTTTTCCAGTGTTTCCATGTATGTTTATATATTATGCTGTGTTTGTGATAAGTAATGCACGCATAAGAGCATGGAAGAAAGTAAATTGGTACAATGGTTAAAGAATTTCTGTCAAACAAAGATGTAAGGTAAACAGAAAATAAAAGGTTTCAGCATATGTGGAGGATAATTAACGTCTAAAGTAATGAGCTCACTGGTGTAGCAGCAGAGGCAATGTGCAGTAAAAATCATCTTCACTCTAGTCTTCATATTAATTGGGGTATAATAGAAGTGTTTGTGTTAATTGCCATCAGCATATTCAGATAACTGTTTACCCATAGAATTATGTCATGGTACAGCTTTTACTAACATTAAGGAATTACAACTTTAAACATATTTTTTGTGCGTTCAACACATCATGGGCAATATAACGTTTTACGCAAGATACGTAGACGATATACTTCTTATTATTGACGGTAACCAAAACGACATAGACGAAGTTTTCCTAACATTTAACGAGCTCCATGAGAAGATTAAGTTCACACTTGAAAATGAATCCTCTAACAGATCTTTGAATTATTTAGATCTTATCCTCACTATAGTGGATAGCCACATTGCGTTCAGCATTTTTCGTAGAAGTACATATTCTGATAATATCATACATACCGGCGGATTCCGCCCATCCGCAAGTTCATGAGTTAGCTTTTTTTCTTTCCAGTATACATCGTGCCCTAACAATTCCCCTGTATCCAGATGCTTTAGAATCTGAATTAGTAACGCTTGAGGAAATTCCTATAAATAATGGTTACAAGGCTGATTTGATGAGGCAAATGTGCATCAAGCAACTACATAAAAGAATAAAACAAAAAACACGTCATCCGCAATAGATGATGGGGGAGACTGTGAACCTGCTGCCATTTTATCTGTTCCCTTCACAGGCAGGGTTTCTTACAGATTATGCAGAATGCTTAAGAATTATGGGTTTAAGATAGCATCATGTAAAAAACTTTGGTCCATACACTGCAAGCATTACATGACAAACTATTTCGCTCTAGGGTTTATAAAATCACCTGTGGGATTTGCCCGCAATATTATATAGGTCAAACAGGCAGAGCCATTGGTACTAGATATAAGGAGCACATTCCAACCAAAAGTGGTGACAACACATGGGGTTTCTTCTTCGCCAAACACCCGCATATGCACCTAATCCCCTAACCAGCACGGAGCTACTTCATCATGAGATTCAAGGTACTAGATTAGACATCCTAGAAGAAATGGAGAGTTTTAAACATCTGCAATTTGATAAGGATAACCTCCTTAATGATCAACTTCAGTTAAAAAACAAGAATTTTTGTGGCATTATTTAGAATATCATGATCAGATAGTGGTTGGTTGGCAGAAGCCTGGCAGTATTTCGGTGGCGGTGTGACACAGATGGCCGGTGTTTGATGAACTTTATTTTAGACGTCCCTTAATGTAGTGGCTAGCATGCGTGCATTTGAGCACGTGACATTTTAGTATATGATTGCCATCAGGTGGTCTATCCACATACGGTGCTTACATAGTATGGTACACATGGTTTTTAAATAATTAATATGCCCGCATTATCGGATAGACAATAGTCATATTCATATAAATGGTTACTAGCCCACGAGCGGTGACAAGATGAAGTTTAGCTGGTCCGTCTCGGCCTTTTGGAATTTGATTCCCGTTACACTTATTTGTAGCTGCAGTCGACAGACGACTTCATCCTTGTGCATTTATGGCATGCACATGGGCATATTAGTAGGTATCTTTTATTTCTTTTTAATTCTTCCCTTTGACGAACATGCCTTTTTCCCATGTCAAGTGTTCATAAAATTTTCCTATGTGTCTTTTCGGGTCAAGCACGTTTCATCATATCTATTTAATAATAGCCTTTAATATAAGAGGCGATAATTCTCTTTTGTAGTGCGTAGGGAAATTGGCCTCTGTCGTTCGATAGAGTATAAGGGCGATGATGAAAGGGCGTAGCACGTCCGTTCACGCAATTACCATATTTTTTTACACGTAAAACATAATTTGACCTATGCTGGTCATTTGCTATTACATGGCGATGAAGTGGCGTTGTTCGTTCACTCACGCGTTATTTTTAGTAATAAGATAAAAAATTAACCTTCATAATATTCCTAATTCAGTGCTTGTCAGCAATAAGAAATACATCTACATCAACTTATAAAAACACCTACTCGACCATCTTTGTAAAGGTTAACCGAGATTATTGCATTATGGCGTTTACATACTACTGTTTCGCTGTTTTATGTCCTATATCATCTTTCATTAATAACGATGGGTGCGTTATGCAGCGTTCGTTGTGAAAGGGCCGGTATATTATACTAGTGTAAGTCGGGATAGTGTGTTCGAGCTTATATAAATCCATGCACAGTTTGTTACATTTTAGTCATAACCTGGCGCAGAGGCTTTATGTTTAAGATTTTCTACTTTTCTATAAGTTTTTAGTGTCAAGTTATAACTGCGTTCGTCTTTTATCTTTGACAGTCATGGTCTCAGTTAGACATGCGCAATGTTCCCCGCCATGTAGATTTGCAGCGCATTATCTAGTCGTACTTAGTTTCACGTGAGCTCCCGAGGCCCACCGTACGGCGTCCATACTTTCTTATATCTTATATATTAAACAGAGTTGCCTGGAGTAATGTGTATGGAAGAAATAAGCAAGATTTGTATGTATATCGCCCTTCAGGCTAGAATATTAAGCAATTTGATGGGAGTACAGTGAAATAATAGTTTTTCTAAGTGATAATTTTGTCTGATCAGTAATGAGAATTAAGTTTGCTTTAGTATAAGGATCTATCTGTTACTGTGGAGTGTTTTACAGTAGAGTCAATTTTGCGTTAGACAAGCAGGCTGGTGTTTATTTATCAGATAATGAAACAATAATAAAATAATAATGAATAAAGTTAAGGTATTAATGGTTAGGGATCCTGTCTCTGCAATAGGTATATTTTTTGAGAATGCACTCCACTAGTTAACGAGATAAGAAAGGTAATTAAATTAGTCAAGCTGACAGACATGATTAACGAAAAAGATGACTGTACACAAACAAATGTGGTGTAACTGTATTGATGATCTAATTGTGAACTAAGAAACCTTATGTACTGTGAATATTGTGTAGTTCATGACACTGCAACTGGGAATGAGAGCTTAACCAAAAGAGCAATATTTTAGTCAGGTGCAAGTCATATAATTCTGCATCATTGGACCTATACATTATCTGAAAACTTCTATTTGTGTTCTGAGGAATTATGAGCTTGAAGTGGTATTACTGGAACGAAGAAAAGTAGTTTTGCTGATTAACTGGTAACTATGGCACAAGATTGATGTGAATATTCTGACAGGTTAACTATTTGGTAACATTATGTGATTTTATGAGGATTTAATTTTCTGTTTGAATGAGAGTAGCGCTCACTTCAGTAGAGAAGTGGGGCGATGATTTGGTACAGCTTCCATCCCCTTAAGTTTGATTTTAATAGTAATTAAGCTATGTAATGGTGACTATTTTTTTCATAATGTAATGATTAGTAAATTTAATCTACTGCACATTTGAGTTTTTACTAGCGGTAATGTATATATTTTAGACACTAAGGTCACATTTTGCAAATGGGAAAGAAACAGAAATCTTTCAAGTTTAACCAGTTTCAGATGGAGTTATGACTTAGAGTAATGTTTTGTAGTGTAATGCATACTTGATTTTAAAAAAAATTTAGTCACCACCTTTTGCGCTATAGTCAAGTTTAGTGCTAATTATTGTACTGTTATGAGAACTAAGTACTTACTTATGAAGTAATAACTGTTAAACATCTTTGTTTTAGACTTAAGTTACAAGTAAAAAGTACGTGTTCTAAAGTAGGGTATTAAAGTTTTTCTTTAATGTGGCGGAGGAGAACCATCTGCAAGGGAACTGATCGTAGCGCATTTCCTAACTACTACTTGGACCTGATGAAGGCGTGGACAACTTGGCGAGAAAGCGTGTAAAAGCTCATTGAAAGTGTGAAAGTGCTTGTGAAAAACACTAAACATTGAACAAGTGAAATTTTCTGCCTGAAAGTGAACTTCAGTGTACAAGGTAATTTAGTAATTTTTGCTACCCACCAGGATTTATTTTGTCTAGCAGGACAGGATTTGTACAAATTTTAAAATATAATCTTCGCTTACCAAAAAGAAAGGTCATCACTTATGATGGAGATGCCAAGTGTAATCTGCATTTTCATGAAAGAGAAAGGCTGGCCCTCAGTTTTAAAGAATATAAAACCAGATTTAATTTTGTGCTTAGTTTTATGTATGTAATGGATTTTACAATTTTATTTTGACTATTCCTAGTTTCATTATAGCACGAAATCAGAATTATATTGTAACTTAAATTCTGTTGTAGACTTATAAAGAAATATAAATTTTATAATAATTATACACGTTTGGAAGACGAAACACTAGCATTCTTTAAGTAATTATTTGGCTGTATTCAGAAACATGTTAGCAAAGCCAGCCCTTAATTAATTCCAAAGTAATTAAGTCCTGTCAAAAGTATTGTTGTATAATGATACTTGTTAATATCATGATTTCAACTAATAATTCAGCCTAACTCTTTTGCTAGAACAAACTGTTTAAAAGAATAAATATTTCTATGTATTCAGGTAAAGTTTCCATTGTAATTTCTGTAAATTTAACTTCGAACAATGTGTAGTTTCAACACCTATTATTGTGAGAATATATAGGGGTCCGATTTTTGGTCCCAAGACAGTCAGTCCATGGCCGAGTTTCAGACGAGAAACCTGTGTTGATTAGAACAACAACAATTCTTCAACTTAACTATGAAATAAGTGTTACACAATTAGGCCGTATGTTAAAAGAATGACATTGTCTGCTCCATTCGTACCTTTCTATTCTTTAAAAACTGTGAACTTTATGGTTAGGGTTTTACTGCTCATATATGTTCAATAGTAAACTATTGCAGCTGTATGTGGAGGTTTGTCTGCAAACTATTAATGAGGCTTATGGAAAGTTAAAGCAATAGTGTACTGGCCTTATATAACTGTGTATTATTGGGGGGTGGTGAACAGTGAAAGTAAACTGCTCTGCATCGCAACTGTGCACCTATTGGCTACATTATTTAAAGTAGTCAGTGTTGCACTTCCGTACACTATCATTCGGCCAGTATCACAACGCAGTACGTCAACACCGAGGAGAACAAACGAAGAAATAAAGAAGGCCAACTGTCACAAACTGTGCTCATAATATGTGCATTCTGATGTACTATTAGCACTAAAAATTATGATCAAACAATAAACATGTTGTTAGTTTAACGTAATTAAAGTGCCTGTCGGCATATCCCTCTCAGATATTTTTTTTGGGGTGGGTGGGGTGGGGTTTGCAGCATATCGACCATATTTGGTCAAAAAGTACGCCAGACCAGAAGAGTTGCAACAGAGACAGCTCAAGGCAGGTAAGAGAGTTATGAACTGTGGAACAAAATACGGCCGACAGCCACCGCAAAGCAGAGCCACGTGGGTTCAGCATAGCAACAGCCGATGTTGCAGTATGCTAGTGGAGGGACAGAAGCCTCTTGTCACTTGCCACCATGTAAGTGTTTAGAGTATAGGCTTTAAGCCCTAAACGAGCATAGTCTGGAGCATATAAGTACCTAGCCATTCGTGTATTACAATATTCTTGTCTCAGTGCCACAGCATACACCTTGAGCCTGTGACAACCATACGATATGCTGGATTCGGTGTACGACTACTGGACAGGGCAGCCTGCCCTGAGACATGAGAGGGTCGCCACCAGAGCAGAGAGCTGCCCACTCGCTGGAGGTAGTTCACGGCCACCTCCACACTATCACTAGCTATGCTGCCACACTGTCATCACAGTCGCACCCGGAGACTTCGCCGACAGCGGCATCTGAGTGATGCCACACTCAAAGTTGCCCTTTGTGCTGGCTGGATATATGTTGTTTCGCATGAGAGGCAACTAGGCACCTCCACCAAGCTGTTCCTGATGCAATACGGCTGAGGGCCAGAATAAAGAAGTTAATTAAACAAACCTACTGTCGTCGTGATGTGACATATCACTCTCCATGGGTGACAATGAAAGGGTCATCTAAAAGGGTCATCTGTCTTCTGCTCACCACAGCTTCCTTCTCATTGCAGGGTAGCTCTTACAAGCAATATCCTCAGTTGTTTGTTGGATTTATTCAAATTTCTGTCTTCCTCTACAGTTTTTGCTCTCTACAGCCCCCTCTAGAATGTCATCAACATTTATTGTAATTTTCGACACTAACATAAGCCGTAATTTCAATATCAATTTATTGGCAACCAGTTTCGTTGATACTTTCAATACCAATTTATTGGCAACCAGTTTCGTTGATACTGTTCACCATCATCTCAGTGGAAAAAGCCGGAAATAGTTATTAGGACACATAAAAACGAGTTTGTTAAGTAAATAGAGGAGGATCAGAACTCTTCATTGTCAGAACTAATAGTAGTACAATAAATGTGGACAGTGGCCCATTCAAGGAGGGAGGAGCCTTCCTCCCCCCTACCCCCGTTAACATGGAGTTATACAGTTGAGAATTGCAGGGAGTGGAATCTGTCCCAAACATGGGTATGGATATCGACTGTAAAATGCACATAGCAGCGGAAGGTTCAAATGGTCCAAGTGGCTCTGAGCACTATGGGACTTAACATATGGGGTCATCAGTCCCCTAGAACTTAGAAGTACTTAAACCTAACTAACCTAAGGACATCACACACATCCATGCCCAAGGCAGGATTCGAACCTACGACCGTAGCAGTAGCGCGGTTCCGGACTGAAGCATCTTGAACCGCTCAGCTACCGCGGCCGGCGCGTTGGAAGAAAGAATTAAAAAAGAGATGAGCAGTCACTGTTCAACAACACCAGCAACAAACAATGAAGGACGTAATGACCCAACATAGTTATGTCTGACACCTTTCCTGTAAGTGAAGGATGAAGTTCCCTTCCTCGTAGGGGACTTTGAGGACAGTACAGGGTGATAATTCCTTTAGTACACAACTATTGCAAGAAAAGAGTAATATACCAAGGGAAAACCTTTTGCAAACGAATGTAAGGCCAATATGTGATGAAAACAATAATTATCATTTATTGCGATATGAATTGCATTTCTAAGTAAAAATTTAATATACAACAAAATTAACTTCAAGCACAAATCGCAATCATTATATTTGCTTGACAACTGCTTCTACTCAATAGGATTTTTAAGAATGGGTATAAGGTGTGTGTGTTGATGTGTTTGGCTGTAGTTAAGTGTAATCACTGCACGTAAAAAAGAATCAGTGGTAGGGAAGACTAATGAAAAGAATATCCTAAAAATGGTCAGTAAGCTGTCATATTTTTCACTGAACAGGCGTTATGAGTGTACATTAACTCGTTCGATATTACAGTGAGAGACCGTATTTATAATCCGTTGAACAATGCGAATAACTCCAGCGAATAATGACCGATAACATCGAAAACCACCGATATCTCGACACGTAACAGTTACTGTTATTTTAGAGCCTTATCCAGTTTGTACCTTGAAAATGACAGGGGTTTACATGTGGAAATATCGCACTTTTGACGAATTTATCCAGCTGCATTCTCGTGTGTTATTAGAGCATACAACATGGAGGGAGAAGCTTAACTTCTCCTTGTGCAATATATTGAACATTATAGTCTGCATAATTAAAAGAATACAAAGTCCTAATCAAAAAGGCTAGGAAGTTCTCACTATTATGCACACAACTGATATGTTGACAAACACATTTTTTAAATCACGAGTCTTTAAAACTAAGAAATATTATTATTTTGTTCCAAAGTGTACATCACAATACCACCGCCACTTCTATTTCAATACGTTTGAGCCGCGTGCGGCTCGTATTCTTGCCGTTCGTACTTGGCGTTTTGTAATAGCGGTAGTGGCATCTCGTTTCCTTCTTGTGTTAATGGCGCAACTTAGTTTGCTAGTACTGTTTGTCTGCAGGTGGCAGCAGCAGCGGTTATCGATAGCCAGTACTGTGGGACTATCTTTGGTGCTACCGCTTGTATTTCCAGGTCGTCGTGTGTCAGTCTGTGCGGCTTCAGATGGAGCAGCGAGGAGGTCCGCAGCGTGAGGGCAGGCCGGGACCGCTGTTGGCGTGCAGGCACTGTCGGATCAAGGGGCTGTAGCCGACGACCGATCCCCGGATGATTGAAGTTGAGTGAACCTCATCCAGAAGCGAAACCTCCACTGTTTGAAATCATGCTGTTGTTTGTCTGTTGCTGCTCCAATGTGCAACCAGTGGTATCTTACTGCCTAGTGGCCGCTAACGCCCCAGTTACCTGCCCTGGAGGTTAACGTAATTTACAGCAGTGTACATTTCCTAGACTTGCCGATGCTGTCCGGCATGGTGTGTAATTTGACTCTTTTTTGATTGTTTAAGAAGTAAATATCTTATTATTTGATAATGTGCAACTGTTTTCCTCACTTGTAATTCGGGCCTTCAGGTGTTGAGTATTCGGAAGTTGCTTGTGGCCTTCAGTCTACAAATAATTCAGCCATCAGCGTCGTAAATTCCTTTCAAATGATTGTTGAAAATTATTTCCTCAAATAAAGTGTATGCGTTTACTGTAGCCAACGGTAGCTGATTACGGCCCCATCCACAATCGTTGCCTTATCTGCCTCTCCCTGACTACCAGGTCTCAATGTTTCTAAACAATCTGATTGTAAATTTACGATGATAGGTTCAAGGCTTGTATCCATCATCACTTTCCTGTCAAATTATTCTTCCTGAAGCTTTTCAGCGTGGAGCGCAGACTGTGCCCACGCTATAGGTAGGATGTTGCCTATTGCCTCATGCAGTGATTCAGTGAACGTTATCTTGAATGTTTTTTCCCGTCCCATACAGCCTTATCCTTCGCCCAAATTAATTTAGTAGGGCTAAACTGACAGTGACAGTTGGGGTTTTTCTTACACGTAAATACAAGTTGCCACTCAGAAACAAAACCAGAAGAAGAGTCAGCATGCAGAATAGTTATCCAAGGACCTATTCCTACGAAAACTTTCAAACCGCCAGTACCATAACTCATTTTCCAGGAAGTCTTCCTGGAATGATTCTAATTGACCCATGTTTCATCAAGGTAATACAGTGTTGAACTACCTCCTTCCCTTGTATCGTGAATCTTTATACGAAATGTAGTTTGTGCTGCACGTATGTCGCTTCTTTGAACTAAACACTCTCTTCTCAACCTATCAGGAACCAACGTCTCTTAAGATTCTTTACCATTGAAGCTAATTTTCTCCTACATAACTGTAGTACGTTTTCGCGTGTCAGGCACTTATCATTCACACGGAGCACTTTAAAACGTTGTTGTTAAAACCATACATTTGTGTTACAGGTTCCTTGCGATTTTGATGCTTTCCAGGCGACACGAAACCAACTTTTCTACTGTTTCTACATCTCTGACACTTTCGTTTACAATTCTGTTTACAGTTCTCTTGCCGACACCACATGGTTCTGTGGAGTCCGTTCTTGTGCCTTCAAATGTGAACAGTAGGAGAACTGCTTTCAATTTCACGTTTGAAAAAGTTATAAACGCGGCAAATAATCCTCCTCGCCTGCTTCACATTTATTGCCGTCACATGCATTTTTTTTTTCATCGCACTTAAACATTTACAGATACACATTCACATCTATACTGCTGCAAGAAAAAAAAGGATAGTAGAATGAATAAATCGGTTGTCCCGATGTACGTCAACAGTGCAGCTTGTAGGAGCGAGATTTTCGCTGTCTAGCTGTAACTCGCTGCTAGCCGCTCGGAAAGAGAATGGATATTATTGGCTGCCAGTGGCTAGTGGAGGGGGATGTGCAGAACAGCTGAAAACTAGGCCGCCTTCCAACGTGACGCGGACTTTCACAAAGTTAGAGCTCAAAAACGTTATTCATCACAACCGTGACGAAGCTGACTACACAAACTCAATAACGTGTTGCGTCTACAGTAAGGGAATCACACATCTAGAAATACCTCTTGCCCAGTATATCTCAAACAGCGTGCGGTTTGGAGGGGGGGGGGGGTTCCGCCTGTTTGTATCAAATTATCGACCCATCTGATTTTAAATTGCCCACCCCAACCAAGGTACAGACAACCTTGTAGGTGGGGCAACCACATCTATGAGTACTCATCTTGTGTATTACACTACTGGACATTAAAATTGGTACACCACGCAGATGACGTGCTACAGAAGCGAAATTTAACCGACTGGAAGAAGATGCTGTGATATGCGTATGATTAAGCTCTTCAGAGCATTCACACAAGGTTGGCGCCGGTGGCGACACCTACATCGTGCTGACATGAGGAAAGTTTCCAACCAATTTCTCATTCACAAAAAGCAGTTGACCGGCTTTGCCTAGTGAAACGTTGTTGTGATGCCTCGTGTTCAGTTTTTCAAGGCCTATCCACTGTGCCAACTTATAACTAAATCTGAGGGGGGTGCGATGGGGAGGTTCCCTTGTCAGTATGGACCCAAGCATCAGCATGACAATGCATCATGTCGCACTCGGATGCATGCACTGATTCGACTGGAAAGGGTATCATACATCGTTGGTAACCTCTCCTGAAACAAACTGAACCACGCCTTCTGTAACCGGTCCCCAATATTTTGAATGGGACAGTGTTCACGTCCGAGGTGATTCTACTATGTTCTATGGCGGACAGATTTGGTGATGTGGCCGGCCGCGGAAGTACCGCAACATCACGCAGGCAGTTCATAGAGATACGTGCCACATGTGGACGAGCACTGTCCTGTAGAAAAATAGCAGCACTATGCCGTCGCTTGAGAGCTAACATATGGAAGGTAGGATGTACGTGACGTACCGTTGTGCCGTCAGAGTTCTTTCAGTTACAACCAGCAGTGACGGCAAATCATAACTGGTGCTTCCAACCACCATGACGCCTGGAATAATATCGCCGTTCCTCTTCAAAACATTGAAAGAACTGGACCACTCTCTCGGTCGCCACCATACTGACGGACGACGGTCATCCGGGGTAGTGTAGAACCGCGATCATTACCGAAAACAATGCGACATCATTTATCGGCACTCTGTACTTTGCCCCCATGGCACCACTGCCGTTTGTGTTGAGGGGTTCACGGCAGCATGCGCATGGGATGGCAGTTCTCTAATTTAGCTGTTGCTGCTGCTAATCTCCGACCAGCGATGTGGAAGGACAGAGTATTGCAGAAAGTCAATTACTATTTCTCCGACGCAGACGCGAATGTAAAAGGGTTTAAGATGTGTGAGACGTGGTAAAAAATTGCTGTTTTGAAGAGCGCGCCGCAGAGCATAGTGTGAAGCAGTCGCCCTCCGTTTCTGGCGGTGGCGCCGCTGTGGCAATCGCAGCTTTGGTGTCACCCTCTGGTGGGAAAGGGGAAAGGTTGCCTGTTCACGTTCATTTCATGGGCGCTATGAGCTCGCCAGTCAGTCAGCCTGGGTCCATCTCTCGTCTCCAGCTTGCTAGTCTGTCTCTCGTCCGCATTTGTTAGGCAGTTAGTGTCTGTCTGTCGTTCGGAGTGCTAGTATGTCTGTCGTTCGGATCAATCTTTAAAGCCGGCAAAATGAGAGTCTTTCCACTCTGCCAGTAAGAGAACTCAGCGAGTGGTCGCCCAGTCGGGGCTTAGTTCCTGCATCTGAGTCTGTGCGTTAGGCCATCTGTTCGAGTTTGCTCAGGCAATGGTCATTGGTGGTTGGATCGATCGGTTGGTCGGTCGCGCACTGAGGCACAAGATGACTTGTCCGTCTTGAGCGTTGGCGCATGTGAGGTCGCCACGTGAGTCCAGTGGGCCGCGGCGTATAGCGAGGGGTAGTGACTTCGCAGTCGACACGAGAGCAATAGGAGACAACATACGACATCTGTCTGGCCGGTGCGAGCTGCGACGCCGTGCGACGGGAGATCGGTGCACCTTCGTGCGTCCGTTGAAGCGGCTGGCAGCGGACGGTTCTGGAGAGCGATTTGGGGGTGCTGCGCCAGGTCTTCTCGAGAAATTGCGGTTTATTAGAAGTTAAGTGATTGTTGATATCTTGTTTGATTTCCTCTTGTTAAATTCTACTTGTTTTCTTGGTGAAGTCACCAGCCGTTTTGCTTTGGGGTCGTCCAGCCATTCTCCTCCGTTTTCTCACCCGCGCGAAGGTGGTTGTTTATAAATTGGGTGGTCCGTTTTTTCCCTTGTGGAGTAGGGGCGGGTTAGAGCAACCTGCGGTTCGGGTTGTTCGGTAATCTCCCTATCAATCTACCGTACGTTAGTAGCTGCCTCTGTCATGTTTGTCGGATTTGGTGTGTTAACGAATTTATTGCTTGGAGTATAACGGCCTAATACCCGAAATATGTTTTGATCTTTGGAAACTTTGATATTATTGCCTATGATCTTGAGAGGCGGTATCTGTGAACTGTAGAGCATCTTAACTATTGTTTGGCGAACCTTGCAGAACTTTATATTAAGATTGCATTTCATGGACTTTTATTTAAATGATCATTTTAGTATGTGAAGTGGCCACCCTTTCACCGTAAGACTTTTCTTAGAAGTTAAAATCAAGTTGCACGTTCGATGGTCGGACGTGGTCTGCTGGAGTCCTGACGACGAGTATGACTGTTCTCGCGTTCTCATGCAGTCCAGCCTGCCACATCCGGATGCCTCACAAATCTGGAAATTAGACGATTCGGCCAGCCGGCCAAATGAGACCCACAGTGACGTGCCTTTTAAACTCTGGAAGGCGTTGATAACGCTGTGTCGCTCGAGTACGCCTCATCTCCGTGTTCTTCACAGTGATCACCCAACATCTGACGCTGTTCACACCACATATACATGGTGGTTGAAAACAGACTGGCGGCTTGTAACGATGTTGCAGGAGAGGCTGTGTTGAGAAATAATTGTGAAGGAAAAAATCAAATACCTGGCGTCTTTTCCGAGTTATTATGCTTTGAAGTAAGCTAATCAGGTCGTTGGGCGAATTCAAGCACTTGCAAGCGTTAAAATGCAGTAATTCACAGACATCTATAGGCCGGTCGGTTACCACTTCTTCTCATGTTCATTACCAGTTAAAATGTTTTTTTCGGAAGTGATAAATTTAAGCTAGGTAAGAAAACGCTACATCTGTTCGGTATGAGGAAACCAAACGATTCCTACATGCTCCCGTTTTCCTGTATTCATTAAGTTCTTTTATTTTATTGAAATTGTCTGTGTAATCAATATAAACTGTATTTTCAATTGTTAAGGCTTTCTTCTAACTGGTACATGTATTACTTTCCATGTTAAATACCTCTTGCAGTTGTCTCATCAAATATTGTTTTTAATATTTTTATTTTACTTGGTTCATTTATTTGATGCAAACTTTTACATAGTCACAGTTTGGAGTATAGTGTTAATGTTTACTTTTTTAATTAGTTTGTGTATCGTTCTCCATGTTTTGTACCTCCTGAAGTAGCCTTGCCAAGTACTAATTTTATTTTATTAGTTTTGTTTATTAATAGAAACTGTTGTGTAGGCATGCTGTTCCTATTTTGTGCTAAAGTTTTTTCCTGTCTACTTCGTTTTTATTTTTATTTATTTACTGTTCTATTTTTTTTTTTTTTTTTTACTTTTCACATTGCATTACCACCACACTATCAAAGAAGTTACTTACTGTATGTTTCTGCTTCAATGTAGCAGAGCGGTTAGCGGTTATAAGCGCTACAGTCTGGAACCGCGCGACCGCTACGGTAGCAGGTTCGAATCCTGCCTCGGACATGTATGTATGTGATGTCCTTAGGTTTAAGTAGTTCTAAGTTCTAGGGGACTGATGACTTCAGAAGTTGAGTCCCATAGTGCTCAGAGCCATTTCTCTTCCAATGTTGTTTACAAGCATTGTAACTTCTTTGGTGATAACACTCAGTAAATGTCTGAAGATGAAGATGGCCTTGTAAGCCGAAAACCGGTAAACGCAATAAAATTAATACTGTATAACAAACGCAATTAATATTTATTCCGGTGGCAGTTCTGCCAGTCACAGTGCATTTTAACTTTCATCCTCTGCATGCCCACCAATGGTATGTATATGTACGAAGTTGCATTGATATCCGTCTCTGTCTTTCTGGTGCTTCACCATTTTTTTCAGGCGGTATAGGATCTGTCCGTCTCCAACATAAGTTACTATCGGGGGTACATTCATACCGCATTTTACATAAAAATATCAGCAAAAACGTTGGTAATGCTCGTAAGGCTTTCGTATAAAGTTGCTATTTTTCGTAAGGATCTTACATCCAAAAGACAAAGAAATTAGTGATTCTATATCTATTGAAAACGTATCTTGCACAGCAGTGTCGCAAGCTTACAACCTTACCTTACGTCTACGCTGACGTAAATGGAAAGTGAGACAACATGGAGCACCATTCACGAAACTCCGTGGAGATGTTCATCGTATAGACGATGAAATATTCCTTTTATTCGGAGTTGATACCCATCGAGATGCCCATCGAGAACATCTGTATAAAATGTGAGTCCAATGGACCTTAATAGTTTCTTGTATTCACTGTGACATGGAAGCAGACAGCTGCCGTATTTAGTGTTGAGGAATCTCTTGCCTTACTTGACACACACAAATACATGCTGTGCCAGTTTATGGAGACTGCTGGCTGGAGGCTGTTTTGAAATTACACGTCTTCCTGTCGCATGCAGGACATGCTCTGAGCCTTACAATTCAGGAGCCGGGCAGGTCAACCGAGGAGCCTTACGTTCCTCAAGAGTCTGATAAGAACTGCAGTGTAGAGTCTTGAATTATCCTGTTGGTGTACGCCATTTGGTACCGTAATGATGATGTGTGTGACAAAAGGTTTACCACACACCGGCGAACATACAGCCTTCCATCGACAACTACCAAATCAATTCCGTTGTCGTATCCGATAGCTCCCCACAGAGTGATCTGTAATGATGCAGAATTTGGGCTGCACCACTCTGGGTTTTCCACCTCGACGATATATGATGATGTTTGCTACCTGTAATGATTTTTACAGTTCTAACTATTAATTTAAAACTAATAACGGTTTGTTTTGTGTTTTCTTTGTTGTGTTAGAGATGAAGAGGTCGAGCGAGAGTAGACGGCTGTCCTTCGCGCGGCACGGAATTTTCACGTCACCAGATAAAATCTTCATCGGATGGATGGCCGCCTACCATAAGAAGGATCCCGTAGCCGCGCCAAACCTCCTGCGGCGACTATTATTGCTCTTCATCGAAACAAACTGAACAGTGTATAAGTGACTGAATGTCAATGTTGTTATCAGTTCTGGCCACAATACAGTTTACATCAAGGGTGATTCAGCTGCCCCTGTTGATGTCTTTTCATGCAACCCGCAGTGCTATATTTCATGGGCGAACAAGTTGTTCTTTTCAGCTATATTATATTCCCACTACGATTCGTGTTATGTGGTTTACAATCATAGGTAATTTAATTTCATTGTTTCATGTTGAATTTTTATAGAATACTGTTGTGGCGTGCCAGATTTGTAACGATTTCCCGATGTTTACGTAAATGCTGATAACAATATGTAATAAACAATACACAATATACAATAACCAGTATAATCAGACACAGCAGAGTCCACAGTCTGGTAACATAATATAACAATGTCCTTATATGACATACGATGCTCGGGCACATATGATTACAAACTAGCTATTCAGTCAAGATATCGGAAATTATTTTTCTGTCTCGATATACACTTCTGGAAATGGAAAAAAGAACACATTGACACCGGTGTGTCAGACCCACCATACTTGCTCCGGACACTGCGAGAGGGCTGTACAAGCAATGATCACACGCACGGCACAGCGGACACACCAGGAACCGCGGTGTTGGCCGTCGAATGGCGCTAGCTGCGCAGCATTTGCGCACCGCCGCCGTCAGTGTCAGCCAGTTTGCCGTGGCATACGGAGCTCCATCGCCGTCTTTAACACTGGTAGCATGCCGCGACAGCGTGGACGTGAACCGTATGTGCAGTTGACGGACTTTGAGCGAGGGCGTATAGTGGGCATGCGGGAGGCCGGGTGGACGTACCGCCGAATTGCTCAACACGTGGGGCGTGAGGTCTCCACAGTACATCGATGTTGTCGCCAGTGGTCGGCGGAAGGTGCACGTGCCCGTCGACCTGGGACCGGACCGCAGCGACGCACGGATGCACGCCAAGACCGTAGGATCCTACGCAGTGCCGTAGGGGACCGCACCGCCACTTCCCAGCAAATTAGGGACACTGTTGCTCCTGGGGTATCGGCGAGGACCATTCGCAACTGTCTCCATGAAGCTGGGCTACGGTCCCGCACACCGTTAGGCCGTCTTCCGCTCACGCCCCAACATCGTGCAGCCCGCCTCCAGTGGTGTCGCGACAGGCGTGAATGGAGGGACGAATGGAGACGTGTCGTCTTCAGCGATGAGAGTCGCTTCTGCCTTGGTGCCAATGATGGTCGTATGCGTGTTTGGCGCCGTGCAGGTGAGCGCCACAATCAGGACTGCATACGACCGAGGCACACAGGGCCAACACCCGGCATCATGGTGTGGGGAGCGATCTCCTACACTGGCCGTACACCACTGGTGATCGTCGAGGGGACACTGAATAGTGCACGGTACATCCAAACCGTCATCGAACCCATCGTTCTACCATTCCTAGACCGGCAAGGGAACTTGCTGTTCCAACAGGACAATGCACGTCCGCATGTATCCCGTGCCACCCAACGTGCTCTAGAAGGTGTAAGTCAACTACCCTGGCCAGCAAGATCTCCGGATCTGCCCCCCATTGAGCATGTTTGGGACTGGATGAAGCGTCGTCTCACGCGGTCTGCACGTCCAGCACGAACGCTGGTCCAACTGAGGCGCCAGGTGGAAATGGCATGGCAAGCCGTTCCACAGGACTACATCCAGCATCTCTACGATCGTCTCCATGGGAGAATAGCAGCCTGTATTGCTGCGAAAGGTGGATATACACTGTACTAGTGCCGACATTGTGCATGCTCTGTTGCCTGTGTCTATGTGCCTGTGGTTCTGTCAGTGTGATCATGTGATGTATCTGACCCCAGGAATGTGTCAATAAAGTTTCCCCTTCCTGGGACAATGAATTCACGGTGTTCTTATTTCAATTTCCAGGAGTGTATCTTCTGTGACAGGATTTCATGTATCGAATTTCGTTTCTTACTGTCGGTCGCTTTCTATAGAGATGTAAGTGACATAAATATAGGATGTAGCGGGTGTAAGGGCAGATATTTCTACTGACGACTAGAACTGTATACTGTACGACAATACGTCGTTTACTGAATAATAATTATAGCTGGTACATGCCGTATCTTTGTATATTGGTTAGCTCCTCCACGTACATGTGGCAAGAACACACCATTAATGCTTATTTTCCCAGGAGCAGCAGGTCAGGTATTGAAGTGTCGACACGTGGACACAAAATGGTTACTCTACACTGACAGGCATGCAGTTATTGGTGCAATTAGTGGTGCAGTTGTGACCATGCAGAAAACATCAGGTCGCAAAATTTGTGACGGGTCTGTGGGAAGACTGTGCAATGTGACAAAAAACAATCGACAGATTGACGTGTGAGCTATATACTAAGGTAACACATATAAAAACGTCTGCACTTATAACTGTTACACCATACAAGTTCGTTCGTCTTTTTGCAGTTCTCGCTTGCATTACAACATACAACATCACAATTGCTTTTCGGAGTCATTAGTCTCAGTGGAATAGAACAGGTTTCACTACCTTCTCAAAGCTAAAAGGAGCAACGAGCGTCACAATTTCGCCACTGACTGCTCTGTCATTCTCCCACGTATCGCGCAACAGAACGCCACGATAGGTGGCGTGGTATACACTGAAACACGCGGGCAATTTGTCCCCATAATAGCGAACTGAAACAGGGCAGTTATCACCCTTTTTTCTTTTGCGCAAAAAGCACGCGACAGTGTTGATATCTGCGGATTCGTGACCCGCTAACATTTCATGTGAACCATGCGGTCTTGGCGTGTTGTGACTTTGCGAGTCTAAACAGTGGCCATTTTAACTTCTTTCGCGTGTCTACGGAAGTTCATTTCAGCAGCTCCCTTCGTTTCAAAAGTATGTGGATATTTTTGTACCTCAGACGTTCGTGTAAGAAACTTGTGAGTCAAATCGTGTTGGCAGGTCACGACAACTATCGAGATATGGCATGAGCCATACGATATCTTAGTGCTGACAGGTATTGCAGGGAGCTTAATCGCTGTAAGCGAAAGATACGTGTTAGTCCAAATGAATCATACTTCGTGCATCGATACAAGATATGTGCCAGCGTCATTTCACTCGATAAAGAACACTGTTAACATAATAATGAATTTCCATTTCCTTGTCCCATCTTTGTTTCCACAGCTAGTTCCTCCTGTGCTACTGGAACATTTCAGTTAGTACGACATTGCTTATCTTCCACAAGAACTTTATATTATAAGAAAATCACATAACAAAATATAACAAAACCGACGTAACTGTAATCCTATGTATTCATTACTATTATTGCTATGCACAGCTCAAGTAGAGTGCACATCGTAGCGTTAATTCTCTAAAAACGTCTGGTGAGAAGTAAGAGTAGTCGTGGCAGAATCTTGGCAGATGAGATAAATGCTTACGCAAAAAAATAAGTCCTTTGAATTCAGGGATGGACAATTTCTCTTGAGCTGGTTTCCACTCTTTCAGACCTGTCCATCGTAACCATTCATTTTTTCCTGAAGTATATTAAATGGTATTTTAAGAGGTATCGTACTGTAAGAACGAAATATATTTTGCAAGTTAAATCGTGTACTGATAACGTTATAATCTCGCAGCAGGTAACTGAAAAACGTAGACAATAAAAACTAGCATCTGTACTGTAATTTTAGATTATTTCAAAGTACTTGATACAGATTGTGAACGGTGCCTGGAAATATATGGCCAGAATTAGAGTTTATTAATACATGGGCTCGTTTTACAGAGGAACAGGACTAAAATAGCTATCTGGTCATCGGCATTTAGGTTGTTCCCCTAAATCTCTTAGTGCGTAAGCTGGGACGCTTCTCTCAACAAGGCCACATGTGATTCTCTTACCTCTCTTTGTTGTTACTGAAGTTAGTCTCCAAAGACGTTACCTAGAATAGATGTTGAACATAACCTTCATACTGTCCTACAGTTGGTGTTGTTCCAGGCTAAAATATGGCTATACTTTTGCCCTTTCGTTTTGGTCAACTAGCGACCATGTGGCAATTTCATTTCATTCGTATATTCACTTCCTTTTCCTCCAATGTTCTTTTATACTTTTATCATGTCTTTTTTTATTCTTAAGACCACTTTAGACTCGTTCGCTTGTCGCTTCTGCCTTGAAATCCTTCTAAATTTAACACTTTCCTTACGGAAATTTGTTTATATTTAATAATACGTAAAATTAAGCAGAGGAATTGAATTAAGCAATAAATTGGTGTCGAAAAGTCATTAATTGTTAAGCACATACAATTTTACATTAATTTTATACGCGTTCCGGAATCGATCGAGCGATGACGATAATGTAACAATATCGTTCAGGTGTGGGTGTATTTTCCCCCGCCTTTTGTGGATCAAAATGTAATACCATCAATAAGTTACCAGCTGTCGCCAAGATAACTGTTTCCGTTGAAACTTAGCCCCTCTTGAAGAGTATCCACCTTCACACACAGTGAATTACAAACATTAACTTCAATTAACGAAGGTTTATTCAGCACTTGCACATACAAGAGCGCGGAGCGAACTGCCTCCGGCCAGAACATATACATACAGTATATATACAGCTACAGAACATTCCAGTACCATGATTCTTGCCATTTGTGGATACTTCTGGAATGTACTCGAACCGGATATAGAAATTAAATTTTTACGGTTCGGGTGAATTTTGGACTCACGACCCTCCATGCAACAGTCTTAGGTTTAGGTTGGTTTAAGTAGTTCTACGTTCTAGGGGACTGATGACCATAGATGTTAAGTCCCATAGTGCTCAGAGCCATTTGAACCATTTTTTGCAACAGTCTGGTATCATACCCACTACACTACGGCGACTGTGCTACTCAGCTTCTTCTGCGACATTGCTCCCTCCTTCAGAGAACGGCGTCTCGGTTTTACATCCTCCGAGTCCGGGAACGAGTCATCAGTCCTGCATACTCCGACTCCCGATGGCTGATGTTCGCCCTGGCGGTGATATCCTTATTACTTCCCTTGTCTCTAAGTTCTTCGTCACCTTTCCGCTTGTTGCCTGTCGCTGGAGCTTCGAATTTATACTGGGTTGCAGGATCCTTATAGGGCTTCATTCAAGGACGTGAACCTTATCTCTGATCTTTCGTCGTCTTGTGTCGGGGTCGAAATCTTCAACTTCATAAGTAACATCAGACAACTGTCTTACAACCTTATAAGGTCCAAAGTAGCGCCTGAGGAGTTTCTCTGAGAGACGAACCTTCCCAACAGGAGTGAAGACCCAGACGAGGTCACCAGGCTGGTAGACAACAGGGTGGTGGCTCGCGTCATACCTTCGGCGATCGTTTTCTTGAGCCCGCAGCATGCTGAGTCGAGCTAACTGCCGAGCTTCCTCAGCTCTCGTTAACACCTGGCCAATGTAGTCGTCGTCCACGGCATCAGGATGTAATGGAAAAACAGTGTCCATCGCCGTAGTCGCCTCACGCCCATGCACGAGGAAAAATGGCGTGAATCCAGTTGTGGCTTGTTTGGCGGTGTTGTACGCAAACGTCACGAAAGGGAGCACCTCATCCCAGTTGTTCTGCTCAACAATGACGAACATTGATAGCATGTTGGCCAAGGCCTTATTAAGGGGTTCAGAAGCCCGTTTGTTGCGGATGGTAGGCAGTCGTCATGTGATGAGTAATGTTGGACTGACGGTTTATCTCTGTCACAAGATTCTATTGAGAAACTTTCCCTCGATCCGTAATTAACGATCTTGGGGTACCGTGTTTTAATACAATGTCTTCCACGATGAATTTGGCTACCTCCGATGCTTCGACTATTTTCACGGCTTTTGTAATGGCATAGCGTGTCAGATAATCAATGCAGACAATGCTCCATCTAGCAGACGTTGGAAATCGCCCAAGGAGGTCAATCCCAACACGCTGGAAAGGCGTTTCAGCTGGTGGTATTGATATGAGTCAGCTGGGTGGTTTCTGAGGAACTGCCTTTCTCCTCTGGAACTCTCGACAGTGCGACACATAGTGACGGACACTCCTAAATAAATCTGGCCAGAAAAATCTCTTGCCGATCCTATCGTATGTCTTAATAAATCCTAAATGTCCCGCCTCAGGTGTGTCATGGAATTTCTGTGGAACATCTAAGCGCATGTGTTTAGGAATCACTGGCAGCCACCTCTTTCCAAACGGATCAAAGTTTTCTTGCAAAGTAATCCATTAACTACCTTAAATCGTCCTTTCGCGTCCTCTGACCGATTTAAGGCAAGCATAATTTGAGATATCTTGGCGTCCTTCTTCTGCTCAGCAGAGAGATCCTGGAGTGCAGCGAGACAGTCACTATCTTCATCAAAGTCTTGATGGTCTTGCACAGGGTTTCTTGAGAGGCAGTCGGCATCTTGGTGTTTTCTTCCACTTTTGTACACCATGGTAATGTCATACTCTTGAAAATGTAGTGCCCACCTGGCGAGTCATCCTGTTGGATCCTTAAGAGGTGTCAACCAAGAAAGTGAGTGACGGTCTGTAACAACTGTGAATGGCCTTCATAGAGATACTGTCGAAATTTGCACATGGCTGAAATCACGGCAAGACATTCTCTTTCTGTAGTTGATTAGTTTCTCTCGGCTTTTGTAAGTGTCCTAGAAGCATAGGCTGCAACCTTCTCTTTTCTATCCGAAATCTGCACCAGAACAGCACCGATCCCTTACCCACTGTCATCTGTGTGTAGTTCTGTAGCTGCTCTCTCATCATACAGGTCACGTACAGGGTCAGTCGTCAGAACTTTTCACAGCACATCGAAATAATCTTGTTGAGCTTCACCCCAGATGAATTTAGCATCGGCTTTTAACAACTCTTGGAGTGGCCTGGCTTTGATACATAAGTCTTTGATAAAAAGACGGTAATAAGAGCTGGGCGCGGTGGTCTAGCGGTTCTAGGCGCTCAGTCCGGAACCGCACGACTGCTGCGGTCGCAGGTTCGAATCCTGACTTGGACATGAATGTGTGTGATGTCCTTAGGTTAGTTAGGTTTAAGTAGTTCTAAGCTCTAGGGGACTGATGACCTCAGATGTTAAGTCCCATAGTGCTCAGAGCCATTTGAACCATTTTTTTGGTAATAAGAACATAATCTGAGGAAGCTTCTCACATCTTTAATACTTTTAGGAATAGGGAGTTCCGTTATAGATCTCACCGTTTCTGGGTCTGGACGCACACCTTCGTTTGACAGAAGGTGTCCAAGTATTTTGATTTCTTTTGCACCAGAGAGACACTTTCTTGGATTTAGTTTCAGTCCGCCTTGTTGGAGACACTTAAGAAAGGCCCTCAGTCTTTTTATGTGTTCATCAAATGTATCGGCGAACACTATAATGTCATCTAAATAACAAAGACACATCTTCCACTTCATGTAACTTAGAAGAGTATCCATCATCCGTTAAAAAGTTGCTGGTGCATTACACAAACGAAACTGCATGACCTTAAACTCACACCGGCCCTCAGGGGTGATGAATGAAGTTTTCTCACTATCAGCCTCATCTACTTCGATTTGACAATATCCCGAATATATGTCCATGGCTGAGGAAAACTTAGTCCCCTTCAGACAATCTAGTGTATTGCCAATTCGTGGAAAAAGGTAAACGTCTTTTTTAGTTATCTTATTAAGCTTCCTGTAATCAACACAGTAGCGCCAACTGCCATCCTTCTTCCTGACGAGAACCACTGGTGACGACCATGGGCTCTGCGAAGTCTGAATAATGTCATTCTTCATCATTTTCTCTACGTCGTCGCGAATTATTCGACGTTCTGTTACTGACACAGGGTATGCTCTCTGGCTTACTGGTTGATGGTCTTCAGTGCTAATCCGATGCTTCACCGGCAATCTGTCTAAATTGCTCTTCACCTGTGGACTGAAGCGTTCAGAGAACACTTGAAGAAAGGCAAGTAGCTTCTTCTGTTGTTCCTTAGTGAGATCTGATGATAGTCGAGCTATAAGATCTTGTCTCATAGTGGTATCGCTAATTTCGCCCACAGACTCGACATGGGAGGTTTCTATGACGCTCAGTTGTTCTGCAATTAGCGGCTCAGCATTTGCTAGGCACATGCGCCTTGGAAGGATCTGCGGTTCTCGGCGATAGTTAACTGCACTTTAATTTATCTTCAGCCTTGCATTTCTGTCGTTGTGTGATACCGAAATACTCGCACAGTACCGCGTGGAATGCTTCCCAGCTTGTGAACTTCTCCTCGTTGTTCTCGTAACATTGCTTGGCAGTGTCCTCCAGGTAGAAAAACACGTTAGCCAAACACACGGTGTCATCCCATTTGTTGAATTTGGCTATACGCTCATATACTTTCAGCCACTTGTTTGGATCTTGGGCATCGTCGCCAGAGAACCCGGAAGGATGTCTCATGTGGTGGCACACAGTTGCTGTCATGGTAACGTCCTCTTCTTCTTCTGTCTACGATAGATTGTGATCTGTTGTATGTGGCTCTAACACGAGTTTCTCGCCACGTAAACGGCGGCTCTGTCGTGGCCTGATGGGAGCCACTGTGTCGTCGATAATGTGCGCTATCACAAGTGCCAATACCCGGCACCTCCATCAGAATAATGTCACGTAGAAGAAGGTGTATATAGACGAATGACGCTCACTAACTTCACTTAATGAAGATTTATTCAGCACTTGCACATACAAGAGCGCGGAGCGATCTGGCTCCGGCCAGAACACATACGGTATATATACAGCTACAAAACATTCCAGTACAATGGTTCTTGCCATTTGTGGATACTTCTAGAATATAGTCGAAGCGGTTATAGAAATTAAAATTTTACAGTTCAAGTGAGTTTTTAACGCACGATTCTCCATGCAACAGTCTGGTGTCATAACCACTACACTACGGCTACTGTGCTGCTACGCTTCTTCTGCTACAGAATTTTAAAGCAGCAGAAGTTGTCTAATATTGGAAGGAGCATTTCTGAACGCACAGTTTGCAAATCGCTGTTTTGCACGATTACATAAGGTCAGAACCACTTTAGATTTTTCGCTGAAAATGCTAACAGTAAAGTATAATCATTGTATAATAGTAAAGAAATGTCTGCATAGTATTGCGACTTGGGAGCTCTTTTAAGATACGGATAAATGTAAGACAATGCTCGTAATCGGAAAAAGAACGTGAAAGTATCCGATTGCATGACTCGTGATAACTTTGTGGAGCCCTCCACACTATTAACTTTTTAGGGATAATATTAAGATGCTATATGGTATGGGATGTACACACAAAATCAGTGGTAGAAAAGGTGAATGAAATACTTAGGTCTGTTTGAAGCTTTCTGGAAAGGAACGGTTCATCTGTAAAGGAAATCACATTTGAGCACCAAGGATGACCAGTTCTGGAGTGCGGCTCCATTGAAGTCTTTATCAAGTAGACATGACAGCAAGCGAACGGAATCAGAGACGCGATGGCAGGGTTAAAACGTCAGTATCGTTTATATTACGCAATTACACAGTACGTCAGTGAACGTGAGTGAAAACATTCGGACGGAAGGCGATGATGTTGGTGTGACACACTGTTCAGTAAATGTAGATAACGTATGGCGATAATTCTACTGGCAACATCGTATATCTCTTAAAGGGGTCAAGAGAATTAGATAATACGAATTAGGACGCGCATAGCTTCGTATAAACATCACAAAATAGCTTTTGTATGATATACCCTCTACTATCCACCGTACAATGCTTTGCGGATCAAATGTGTTGATGTAGAAGCACATCTATATTCTCAATACAACGGCGCGACCAGATACCGTAATCTTTAACGTTTGATGTTAGGCCGAATTCCACCAGTCAGTCACAGCTTCTACAGACGACCGCACTATTCATCTCCTTGGTGACGTCACCTCCGACAAGTTTAGCTAAATGAAGCTGCCATTCTTGCAAACAGAACGACAAGAAGATGCGCAATCATTACAAAACAGCCAATGTAGCTGATTAAAAATTAGTGCATCTCATTGTTTCATAGCAACGCTAACGTAACAGGAGATGCTGGGAGTTAAGAGATTCCAGTCATACATGTCTGACGAAAAAAATAAAGGTCTCGGTGAGCTTCACCCGCACATCCTGCATATCCACGAACTGTGTATTAGTTGAACTAACCTAGAAAGCAAGTTTCAGCCGTAAAACGAAGTACCTCGCTATCTCAAAAATCGTTTGGGAAAGACGTTTAAAGAATGCATTTAAGAGAAATGTACGAAGTTAGACACATGGTACACGCAAAAAACGAAATAGTATTTAAAGGATTAAAATTTCGCTCTCAATTAAATCTATAGGGGTTATCAAAAAGTTTCTGTTTGAGGGCGTTGCTGCAGCGTATATGCAACGTCGCGCGACTCCGATGGGGGTATACACTGAGGCGCCAAATAAACTGATATAGGCGTGCGTATCCAAATACAGAGATATGTAAGCAGGCAGAATACGGCACTCCGGTCGGCAACGTCCATATAAGACAAGTGTCTGGCGCAGTTTCTAGATCGGTTACTGCTTCTACAATGGCAGGTTATCAAGATTTAAATGAGTTTCAACGTGGTGTTATAGTCGGCGCACGAGTGATGGAACACAGCATCTCCGAGGTAGCGATGAAATGGGGATTTTACCATATGATTATTTCACGAGTGTACCGTGAATATCAGGAATCCGGTGAAACATCAGATCTCCGACGTCGCTGCGGCCGGAAAATTATCCTGCAAGAACGGGACCAACGACGACTGAAGAGAATCGTTCAACATGACAGAAGTGCAACCCTTCCACGCCGGTCGGTGTGGCCGAGCGGTTCTAGGCGCTTCAGTCTGGAACCGCGTGACCGCTACGGTCGCAGGTTCGAATCCTGCCTCGGGCATCGATGTGTGTGTGATGTCCTTAGGTTAGTTCGGTTTAAGTAGTTCTACGTTCTAGGGGACTGATGACATCAGATGTTATGTCCCATAGTGCTCCGATCCATTGGAACCATCCAACCCTTCCGCAAATTGCTGCAGGTTTCACTGATGGACTATCAACAAGTGTCTGCGTGCGAAATATTCAAAGAAACATCATAGATATGGGATTACGGAGCCGAAGGCCAACTAGTGTACGCTTGTTGACTGCACGACACAAAGCTTTACGCCTCGCCTGGGCCCGTTAACGCTGACATTGCCTGTTGATGACTAGAAACATTCTGTCTGGTCGGACGAGTCTCGTTTGACATTGTATCGAGCGGATAGACGTGTATGGCTATGCAGACAGTCTCATGAATCCATGGATCCTGCATGTCAGCAGGGGACTGTTCAAGTTGGCGGAGGCTCTGTAATGGTGTGGGGCGTGTGCAGTTGGAGTGATGTGGAACCCCTGATACGTCTAGATACGACTCTGACAGGTCACATGTACGTAAGCGTCATGTCTGATCACTTGCATCCATTCGTGTCCATTGTGCATTCCGGTGGACTTAGGCAATTCCAGCAGGACAATGCGACACGCCACACTTGTGGAATTGCTACAGAGTGGCTCCAGGAACACTATTCTGAGATTAAGAACTTCCGCTGGTTACCAAATTCCTCATACATGAACATTATTGACCCTATCTGGGATGCCTTGCAACGTGCTGTTTAGAAGAGATCTCCATCCCTTGTACTCTTACGGATTTATGGACAGCTGTTCAGGATTCATAGTGTCAGTTCCCTGCAGCACTACTTCAGACGTTAGTCCAGTCCTGTTTAGAAGAGATCTCCATCCCTTGTACTCTTACGGATTTATGGACAGCTGTTCAGGATTCATAGTGTCAGTTCCCTGCAGCACTACTTCAGACGTTAGTCCAGTCCATGCCAGGTCGTGCTGCGGCACTTCTGCGTGCTTGCGGTGGCCCTGCACGATATTAGGCAGCTGCACCTGTTTCTTTGGCTCTTCAGTGTATAAGCACTGATGGGTAGGCAAGGGGTTAGTCTCTCCGACTTTCGAGCGGTAAATGCAGAAACGTGAATCTTGGGGACGTTATTACCAAATAATTCCGAATAGAATGAACGTGCTGTTATTATTTTCTTGGCTCCAGAAAGACAAACATTCATAAGCATACACCGGAGAATGAAGAATATGTATGGGAAATAAGTGGTACAAGGGCTGCTGCTGCTTCGTGATAACGCCTGGCATGTGTTGAAAATTCGTACCGCGGAAGTTACGCTAACTCACGTGGGAGACACTCGAACAACCGCTCTAGCTCGCCCGATCACATACGATTATCACGCCTTCGGTCCCTTAAAAACGGCCTTAATGGGTCGACGATTCCTGTTGGACGAGCATGTGCAGCGGGCGGTTACCAACTTCTTCACGCAGCAGAACTCGGTGTTATGCCAAATGGAATCTTCAGCCTGGTGCGTCGGTGGGATGATTTCCTCAACGCTCACGGCGATTTTGCCTGATTGGAATACTGATTTTGGACGGTGCGGCCTGCGAACGGATACTTTTTGACCGCCCTTTATAGATATTTTCAGAAGCTGAGTGAAAGTTTAAGATCGTAAAGAGCTTTTCTAAATGTTCACCAAAATTATCAGTTGATGGATAGATGGACTCGTTCGATGGCTACACCCAAAGTACGCGTTTGAGAATTGCTGGATTGTCCAAATGACTTAGGTTTTTTGTTGTTGTTGATTTAATGCATACGATTTCAGGTGTTTTTCCGTGTACTTGAAAATCTCACTCAGGATCAAATGCACTTATCAGCTTATTTCATTTGACGAAATCTTGGCGGCCATTAATTATGATAACAATCGTCATATTGCATCATAGGTGTTCTTCTCTCATATTTAAATTTAAATTCTAGACTAGTGACTTCTAAAGAGCATTAGCACTACGACGCGACTGTTGGCAGGAGAACTCACAGTCGTTTCATAAAGCTAACTCTGAGTTGAATTTCATCTTTACGGAAGAAGATGCTGAATCACTAGCCAGAAGAATGATTAAGAGTGAAAACCGTATCAATATAAGTCTCTGAATAAAACTTGTCGTGACGAAAGCTTTCGATAAAATTTGCGTGAAAAATTAATAATAAATGAGAGAAAAACTAAATCGACAACCGGTTGCTCCTGACGAAGGCGATAGGGGAATTCGCCGAAATCTCGGGTTGTTGCTATGATCTGACATGACGAAAATATCAAGTATTTTTGAATCGTGTTACAGAGTTTTAATACTATATGGGAAAGCAGCTGGTTCATGAAGAAGCGATGTCGACTAGGTTTCTTAACACCGGCAGTGCTTGTTAATCAGTCGCACATACACTGAACTGGGAAGTGTTACACCATGAACACCTTGGCCGTGTGTTACCAAACTGACAGTCCAGTATTTTGATACTCTTAGGATATACTGATTAGATTTCTTCCTACAGATGAAGGATGGTGTGAGTGCATGATGGCTGCTGGATGGTTTAACGTTAATGAAACTTTTTATATGGGGATCGTAACACGCAAGTGCAGCTTATCACCCATCTCCGACTTTCCCATATGGAGAATAAATAGCATGTACAACAAGGGTACATCATATTGACAGATCACATATACAGGGTGTTAGGGTTTAAGTGGAGATATTTCTACTCCTGACTGATGACAGTGTACTACAACATTACATCAGTATTTAATTCATTTTCAGAGTAATATATAGCTTTACGAGTCGTATGTTTTTAGGTTGGTTAGAACATCCAAGTATTCGTAGCACAAGCCAGTCATGAATGTTTTTTCCCGCAGGGCAGCAGATCGTTTATTGAAGTATACATGCATGGATGCAAAATGGATAGTCTACACTGATAGGCGTTGTTCACTTCGTGGCCCAGTTATGACCATGCAGAAACATCAGATACTAAATTGTGTGCTTTGTTTAGAGGAGATCTGTTCCAAGCAAAGAAAAGCAATTAATACAGTGAAATGGGTGCATATAAAGGGACCAATGATACAATATTAGTACCTATAGCTCTAACACCCTGTATAGATAGTTGGCTGTAGTAAGCGGTGACGAGACAATACCATGGGAAGGTTGTAGGTCCTTTGCTTCTAACGAGCAAACAGGTGACGACAGCTGAAATCCGGCCAGAGTCTGCCCCGTACATATTACTATAGGCCAGGTTAATATCCGGAGTTGTTACGCATTATTTATCAGTGTTTCTGCCCGGGCCCATGATGGACATCGGTTTCGAGAAGAATGACAGTTTAGTCATTGGATACCCCTTATGTAGCGTACATCTCCACAAAGATTGGTAAGTATCAGACTGTTATTTTATCCGTGCTTGACATTGTTGATCTCTGTACATGTTATTCAGTTAGCTATTGTTGATGGAGAACGCAACTAGGCACAAATGCTGTCTTCTTAACTTCATTTTATCGGCATTCAAACAATCAAGCCCATCCTACTGATGTCTGTGTTTGTATATCATATTCATCAGCATCTTATTGTTCGCTCCTACACTGCATAATAATATTTGATTAGTTATTGCCACTTTATAAGCTGTGAAGACGTTTTTAATAATGTAGAAAAATGTACTACTCTGCAACAGCTGGTAACATACAAAGTAAAAGTCATACGCACTTAATTTACTTCCTGTGAACGTCGTTTTGCCTAGTTTTCTTCCTCCTACACTTTTGGGAGAATGCATACATGTTGATGTGTTGTTGTGGTCTTCAGTCCGAACACTTATTTGATGCAGCTCTCCATGCTACTCTATCCTGTGCAAGCCTCTTCATGTCCGAGTAACTACTGCAACATACGTCCTTCTCAATCCGCTTACTGTATTCACATCTTGGTCTCCCTCTACGATTTTTATCCTCCCCGTTTTCCTTCAGTACTAAATTTTTGATTGCTTGATCTCTCAGAATGTGTCCTACCAACCGATTTCTTCTTCAAGTCAAGCTGTGCCACAAATTTCTTTTCTCCCTGATTTTATGCGGTACTTGCTAATTAGTTACGAGACCTACCCATCTCTTCTTTAGCACCAGATTTCAAAAGATTCTATTCTCTTCTTGTCTGAACTGTTTATCACCCATGTTTCACTTCGATGCTTGGTAACACGCCACACAAACACTTTCATAAAAGTCTTCTTGACACTTAAATCTATACTCGATGTTAACAAATTTCCCTTCTTTAGAAAAGCTTTTCTTCTCACTACCAGTCTACATTTTATATCCTCTCTACTTCAGCCGTCATCAGTCATTTTGCTGCCCAAATAGCAAAACTATTCTACTACTTTCAGTGTCTCATTTCCAGATCTAAGTCCCTCACCATCACCTGATTTAATTCCATTATCATCGTTTCGCTTTTGATGATGTTCATCTTATGACCTCCTTTCAAGACACTGTCCATTCCTTTTAACTGATGGTCCAAGTCTTTTGCTGTCTCTGGCAGAATTACAGTTCATCGGCAAAGTTTTTAATTCTTCTCCATGAACTTTAATTCCTACTCCAAATTTTACTTTTGTTTCCTTTACTACTTGCCCAGTGTACAGATTGAATAATATAGGGGATACATGGCAACACTATCTCACTCCCTTCTCAACCACTGTTTCCCTTTCATGCCTCTCGACTCATAACTATCTGGTTTCCGTAAAAGTTGTAAATAGCCTTCCGCTCCCTGTATTTTACCCCTGCTACCCACAGAATTTCAAAGAGAGTATTCTATGTCAAAAGCTTTCTCTAACTCTACAAATGCTGTAAATGTTGGTTTGCCATTCATTAACCTATCTTCTATGAGAAATCGTAGGCTCATTACTGCCTCGCTTGTTCCTACATTTTTCCAGAATCCAACTAATCGTCCCCAATGTCGGCTTCTACCAGTATCTCCATTCTTCTTTAAATAATTCCTGCTATTATTTTGCAACAATGATGTATTAAACTGACAGTTTGGTAGTTTTTACACTTGTAAAGAACTACTTTTTTTGGAATTGGAATTATTATATTCTGTAAGTCTGAGGGTATTTCGCCTCTCTCATACATCTTGTTCCCCAGGTGGAAGAGTTTCGTTATGCCTGGCTCTCACAAGGCTATCAATAGTTCTAACGGAATTTTGGCTTTGGTCTTTCAGTGCTCTGTCAAATTCTTCACGCAGTAACAATACTGCGTTACTTCTCACTTTTGTCTACTTCTTCTTCCATTTCCTTAATCGTGGCCTCAAGTGCGTCGCCCTTGTATAGACCCTCTGTATACTCCTTCCACCTTTCAGCTTTCCCTTTATTGTCTCCATTTGAGCTCTTTTGCTATCATACAGGTGATTCTCTTTTCCGCAAAGGTCTCTCTAATTTTCCTGTAGGCGATATCTAGTGATATACGCTTCTAAATCCTAACATTTGTCCTGTAGCCACTCCTGCTTAGTCATTTTGCATTTCCTGTCAATATCATTTTCAGACATTTTCATTCCCTTTCTAGTGCTTCATTTACTGCATTTTCATATTTTCTCCTTTCATGAATTAAACTCAATACCTCCTGTGTCACCCACAGATTTCTCCTAGCCCTCGTCTTTTTACCTACTTGATCCTCTGGTGCCTTCACTATTTCCTCTCTCAAAGTTACCCATTCTTCTTGCACTGTATTCCTTTCCCCTGTTCTTGTCAATCGTTCCCTAACGCTTCCCCTGAAACTCTCTACGACCTCTGGTTCTTTCAGTTTATCCAGGTCTCATCACATTACATTTTCCTTTTTTGCAATTTCTTTAGTTTTAATCTATAGTTCATGACCAACAAATTGTGGCCCGAGTCCACATCTGCCCTGGAAATGTCTTAGAATTTAAAATCCGGTTCCGAAATCTGTGTTGTACCTTTATACACTGAAGCGCCCAAGAAACTGGTATAGGTAGGCGAATTCAAATACAGAGATATGTAAACAGGAAGAATACGGCGCTGTGGTCGCTAACTCCTATATAAGACAACAAGTGATTGGCGCAGTTGCCAGATCAGTTATTGCTGCTGCAATGGCAGGTTATCAAGATTTAAGTGAGTTTGAATCTGGTGTTATAGTAGGCGCACGAGCGATGGGACACAGCATCTCCGAGATAAGGATGAAATGAGGATTTTCCCGTACGATCATTTCACGAGTGTACCGTTAATATCAGCAGTTCGGTAAAACATCACTTTTCCGACATTGCTGCGACTGGAAAAAAATCCTGCAAGAACGGGACCGACAATGAGAAAAGAGAGTCGTTCAGCGTGAAGAAGCGCAACCTTTCCTCAAATTGCTGCAGATTTCACTGATGGGCCATCAACAAGAGTCAGTGTGCAAACCATTCAACGAAACATCATAGATATGGGCTTTCAGAGCCGAAAGACCACTTGTATACCCTTGATGACAGCACAACACAAAACTTTGCGCCTCGTCTCGGTCCGTCAGCATCAACAATGCCTGTTGACGACTGGAAACATGTTGCCTGGTCAGACTAGTATCGTATGAAATTATATGGAGAGGATGGACGTGTACGTGTATGTAGACAACCTCATAACTCCATGGACCCTGCATGTCAGCAGGGGACTGTTCAAGCTGGTGGATGGTCTGTAATGATGTGGGGCGTGTGCAGTTGGAGTGATATGGGACTCCTGATACGTCTAGATACGACTCTGACAAGTGACACGTACGTAAGCATCGTGTCTGCTCACTTGCATCCATTCGTGTCACCGAGCGAGGTGACGCAGTGGTAGCACACTGGACTCGCATTCGGGAGGACGACGGTTCAATCCCGCGTCCGGCCATCCCGATTCAGGGTTTCCTTGATTTCCCTAAATCGCTCCAGGCAAATGTTGGGATTGTTCCTTTGAAAGAGCATTAGCGACTTGCTTCCCCATCGTTCCCTAATCCGATGAGACTGATGACCTCGCTGTTTGGTCTCTTCCCACAAACCACCCAACCCTCCATTTGTGTCCATTATGCATTCCGCTGGACTTGGACGTTTGCAGCAGGACAATGCTACACCCCACACGTACATAAGTGCTACAGAGTGGCTCCAAGAACAGTTTTCTGAGTTCAAACACTCCGGTGGCCACTAAACTCCCCAGACATGAACTTTATTGAATATCTGTGGGATGCCTTTCAGCGTGTTGCTCTGAAGAGATCTCCACCCCTTGTACTCTTACGACTTTATGGACTCCCCTGCAAGATTCATGGTGTCATTTCCCTCCAGCAATACCTCAGACATTAGTTGAGTCGATGCCATTTCGTGTTGCGGCACTTCTGCGTTCTCACACAGGCCCTACATGATATTAGGCACATGTACCACTTTCTTTGGCTCACGCAGTCTTCAACGCAACATAATGAAATAAATGTTGGTCTGTCACAGAGTCAAATTAAATCATCTTCAAGAATCAAGTTAAGTAAAAATACGAAATCATGAGCCAATGAATGTACAATGTACAGTGCTCAAGAACGGAAGCCAGAGAATGAAAACTACAGTTAAACAGTATCGAACTGATGGTGTATCATTCAAAATATCAATGCCTGCTGAAGGCTAGCGTCTGAAGTTATATGATTCTTTTTGATGACTACTAAAACGTCAATAAGTACTCAAGAAAAGAAAACAAGTAATAATAGTTTAAACTTGACTTTTATTAGATCTAAAAAAAGCTACAAGTGCTTTGAGCAGAAACGTTCCATGTCATGGAATAATTATTATTAGAATTACGTTACACTGTAGCTTACTTCTCATTAAGTACTTGGTATTAAACGAAGTATTACAAAATTTGTGTTATTCGATTTCAGCTTCTTCTCATGAATATTATGACAGTTGCTTTATAAAGTTGTTTTCTGAATAACAGGCAGAAAATTTATCATGGATATGGAAAAGTATATCAGCTGTAATGTACTGATGTTGCACTTATACCAAGAACGCAATTGCAAATGAGTTTAAAACTTGGAACTTCTTATTCAGAAGTAGTCAGTAGAAAAATTCTTATTTAAAAATCTAGGCGACACGGTACAGGAAAAGAAAAGGTATAACAAACTGGCTACGAAACGACGTTGGAAGAATTTTACCCCAATCGCGAAAGCAAAACTACTGCACAAGAACTTGGTAAGAAAATAAAAGAAACTTTACGCACATTTAACGAAACACATGGATCGCAAACATGACTTGTAGATAAATTGTAACGACTTTGTAACATTTGCCTAACCTTCTGAGGTCAGTCACATCGTTGTATCATTACTTACGTATATTAATCCTGTTGTGTAAATAGTTCGGCGTAGTCAGCGCGTACACAACTTTCCCACTAGAGCGCGCCCCGCTAAGCACAACAGCGCAGGCGCAGCGCTCGTCCGTCTCCGCTCTACGATAGGGGGCTGCCTTAGAGGCGGACCAAATTCTGCTTCCGCCGATCAGCGTATTAATATGTAACGCAGCCAATGAGATTGCTGCTAAGGTAGAACATTTTCTCCTCGCGGGTCACGCTCGCGCAGTGATACATAAACGCGCGAGGTATTAAAACGAGTGTACAGACCTCCGATTAGTCAGTCTGCATTTGTCTGCACCAGTCTACAGTCAAGTTTCAGTCTGCGCCTAATAATTTTACCATATTCCTGTACGTAGCCATGAAGATAAATGAATAGATACTTTGTCAAGTATCAGAGATATGTGAGAATAAGATTAACGTACCAAGACCAAAGGAACTTCAGAGTGTCAATTGTAAACAGCATCCAGAATCAAGTTACGTAATGTCTATGCTTTTTATTATTTTAATAAATGTGTGCGAAAATTAATCAAGTTCTGTTTAAAGTTGGTCACCGTCAATCTGCTACTCTAAGCGTGCAAGTGGCATTCCTATCGTCTGACCTAACGGCAGAAGATAAACACGCCACGATAAGACCACGAGACATATTGCTGACGCTCGCCTACTTCGTTAGAGCGACAAGTCAAATAATCTGATGGTGTGTGTACCGAAGGTCTTACAGTGCGCACACCAAAAATCCCAAAATAGACTACAGTATACACTCTGCTTTAAATAGCAGATTGTGCAAATGTTGACTATCAAAACAGATCTGCATTGTTTTCAAGTAGAAAAGTTTTATCCTAGTTTTCCATTCGTGAGTGCTCATATCCACAAAGAAAATTACATTTCTTATGTCACCTCATAACTTCGTGTACTCCGTATTTATGAAATTTATAAAAGTGTCTAATATTCTTTGAGGAGAGAGTATTGGCGCAACAAATATTTGTGCGGAAACTAATACTTGTTGAGAAGTACGCCATTTTATTTGAATCGAGAGCGGTCAGCATTCATTAGCGTGGGCGCTCTTTCTGTTGTACAATGTTCATCTCTTATTGGTTGTGTTCGGGTGCCTAGTTAGTTCACTGACTGCGACGCTGTTGTCTGACATAGAAACTAAAATGGCAGTCACGGCATTCTGCTACTGCTCGACTAACGGCGTTAAACGACATGAATGTGCCATTTACGACGCACGACATGCTTAACGCCGCATTAAACCTGAAAAAGAAAAGTTTATCCACTTGTTCCAGCGACCTTCACAGGCGTAGGAATTTTAGCAAGAAGGACAAGCGATGGTGGCAGACCACGCATATCAATTCTGCACCACCAGTTGCTTTATCCACACAATGTTCCTTCATCGATTTCATATGCAAACTTTCAGTCCCCAGGACAATCAAGTTATGCCAATAAATTCTTAGACGGAGCACTGAAGATCCGAAGTTCACGGCTTGTATTTTATTTACGAACGAGACAGGAGTCACACAGAGTGGGATAATAGATTATCTTATTAACGATGTGTAGGCAGATGCAAATCCTCGAGTGATCGGGGAAGCAAGGTACCAGAGTCACTTTGGTATTAATGCGTGGGGCAATATTTGTTCGTAACTAACTCCGCTTGTACAAAATACTAAGTGCCGATATAAATTTCTGCTGGAGAACGTTATCCTCTGAATTCCTTCGTTGTCTCCCTTTAATCGTACTCTATGAGGATCCTAAACACTCGATTGGAACTCAAAAATGGATCGCACAAAAGTGTTCCTAGAATTCTTCCAATAAGCCGAAGCTGACCATTCGCCTTCTTTACAATCAACCTAACGTGCTCGTCCCATTTCATCTCGCAGGACTACTTGCTTATGACGCTGCAGCATACGAGTAAATGTCGTCGTTGAATGACTGTAGGAGGATATAGGATGACTTGGACAGAATTTCTGCTTAGTATGATGAACGGCAGCTTGCTTTAAATACAGAAATATGTAAGCTAAGGCAACTGAAAGGAAAAACAACTCCATAATGTTTGAATACAGTGGTGTTCTGCTTGACACAGTTACGGCGGTTAAATATCTAGGCGTAACGCTGCAAAGCGATATGAAATAGGACGAGCACGTAAGGTTGATTGTAAAGAAGGCGAATGGTCAGCCTCGGCTTGCTGGAAGAATTCTAAGAATACTTTTGTGCGATCCATTTTTGAGCTCCAATCGAGTGTTTTGGATCCCCATATAGTAAGATTAAAGGGAGACATCGAAGGAATTCAGAGGATAACGTTCTCCTGCAGAAATTTATATCGGCACTTAGTATTTTGTACAAGCGGAGTTAGTCACGAACAAATATTGCCCACGCATTGATACCAAAGTGACTCTCGTACCTGCTGCTCATCCTACCCGTCAGATTACTTATGTAGGTATATAGATAAAAAGAGCGGCCTGTCACACCTCCAGCGGCGCTGCTAACGATACTGACGTCAGTGATTAACACTCGCTGTCCAGGACAACATAGTGGGTTCTGTTACTTAAGAAATCGAGCCACACACATAACTGAAAAACATTCCGCTTGATCGGATCTTCGATAAAAATCTGCATTGGGGCACTGTGTCAAAAGCTTTTCGGAAATATAGGAATAGGGAATAGGCCTGTTGCCCTTCATCCATGGTTCACAGTGTCTTGTGCGAGAAATTGGGCAAGCTGAATTTCGCAACGAACTATGCTTTTTAAATCTGCATCTACAACTGTACTCTGCAAACCACTGTGTAGTGCATGGCAGAGAGTACGTTCTATGCAAACATGGAGCCCTGGAAATATTATAGCTTAAACGCTTCTGTGAGTGCTGTAATTAATCTTGCCCTTGTGATCCCCATGGGAGCCATAGATCTGTACTATACTGTTAGATCCTATAAAATTTCAGGCCAGACTCTCACAGGATATTTCGCATCTATCTTCAATAGACTGCCAAATGTTCAAATGTTTGTGAGATGTAATGGGACATAACTGCTAAGGTCATCAGTCCCTAAGCTTACACACTACTTAACGTAAATTATCCTAAGGACGAACACACACACCCATGCCCGAGGGAGGACTCGAACATCCGTCGGGACCAGCCTCACAGTCCAGGACTGCAGCGCCCAAGACCTCTCGGCTAATCCCACGCGGCACAATAGACTGCCAGTTCAGTTCTTTAAGCATCTCTGTGACACTCTCCCAATAGTCAAATAAACCTCTGACCGCTCTTGTTGCCTTTCGTTGTACACGTTGAATATCCCTTGGTTCGCCGCCATTTTAAGCAATGACGATCGGTTGTGTTCCTGTCAGCTGTTTTCCAGATTCACTGGCCGACACCACATTCAACAAAAACTTTGAGAGTTTGTCTTTCATGTACTATATCTTTTTTTGCGTCATGTTTAGCAATTTGTCTATACTTATTTTTTGAAGTGTTTCATGGACTTTATAATTACCATGTACAACACGAACAACAATAAACTTCTAAGCGGCACACTTGAAGTTAATTCTACATATGCTGATGACTTCCATCCACGAAGAAGCCCTCAATTTGATAACAGATCTCGACTGATTCCCCATACGATAGTCCTTTCGATAATAAGCATACGTGTGATACGGAGTCAAATGCTTTTCGAAAGTCAAGAAACACTACTTACAGGGTGTCCCAGGAGAAATCGTCGATATTCAGGAATATGACAGGAAAGATCATTCGAAGCAGACAAGTCTTCTAAACACGGGCTCTAAAATGCAAAAATGGAAATTTGTGGTAAGTTCATACGGGACCAAACTGCTGAGGTCATCGGTCCCTAGGCTTACACACTACTTAATCTAACTTAAACTAATTGATGCTAAGGACAACACACAAACACCCATGCCCGAGGGATCTCGAACTTCCGACCCGGGGAGCCGCGCGAGCCGTGACAAGGCGCCTAAGATCGCGCGGCTACACCACGCTGCTCTAAAATGCACTCCTTAATAGTCATGCCTCAGCGATACAGATAGCCGTACCGTAGGTGCAACCACAACGGAGGGGTATCTGTTGAGAGACCAGACAAACGTGTGGTTCCTGAAGAGGGGCAGCAGCTTTTTCAGTAGTTGCAAGGGCAACAGTCTGGATGATTGACTGATCTGGCCTTGTAACAATAACCGAAAAACGGCCTTGCTGTGCTGGTACTGCGAACGGCTGAAAGCAAGGGGAAACTACGGCCGTAATTTTTCCCGAGGGCATGCAGCTTTACTGTATGGTTAAATGATGATGGCGTCCTCTTGGGTAAAATATTCCGGAAGTAAAATAGTCTCCCATTCGGATCTCCGGGCGGGGACTACTCAAGAGGATGTCGTTATCAGGAGGGAGAAAACTGGCGTTCTACGGATCGGAGCGTCGAATGTCAGATCCCTTAATCGGGCAGGTAGGTTAGAAAATTTAAAAAGGGAAATGGATAGGTTAAAGTTAGATATAGTGGGAATTAGTGTAGTTCGGTGGCAGGAGGAACAAGACTTCTGGTCAGGTGACTACAGGGTTATAAACACAAAGTCAAATAGGGGTAATGCAGGAGTAGGTTTAATAATGAATAGGAAAATAGGAATGCGGGTAAGCTACTACAATCAGCATAGTGAACGCATTATTGTGGCCAAGATAGATACGAAGCCCACACCTACTACAGTAGTGTACTGCACTGAAAAGGTGTTTGAATGTTGTGCAGGTGTGGTTAAATTTAGTGGAGCTAAACTTCTTACTGTTGTTATTTATAGATCCCCAGACTCCGATTTCACAACATTTTTGCTAAAGCTAGAGGAGGTTCTTGGTTCACTTTATAGGAAATACAAAAAGTTAGTTATATGTGGTGACTTCAATATTAATTGTATAAGTGATTGTGCAAGGAAAAGGATGCTGGTAGACCTCCTTAATTCATATAATCTTATGCAAACCGTATTCTTTCCAACGAGAGTGCAAGGGAACAGTAGAACAACCATAGACAATATTTTTGTTCATTCGTCATTATTAGAAGGGCATTCTGTTAGCAAAAAGGTGAATGGCCTTTCAGATCATGATGCACAAATTATAAATCTAAAAGATTTTTGTGCTGCAACACATGTTAAATATAGTTACCAACTTTTTAGGAAAGCTGATCCAGTTTCTGTACAGACTTTTGTAAACCTTATCAAGGAACAAGACTGGCAAGATGTTTATAGTGCTGATACAGTAGACGATAAATATAATGCTTTCCTCAAGACTTTTCTCGTGCTCTTTGAAAGTTGCTTTCCGTTAGAATGTTCAAAACAGGGTTCTAGCACAAACAGGCAGCCTGGGTGGCTGACTAAAGGGATAAGAATATCTTGTAGAACAAAGTGGCAATTATATCAAAACGTCAGAAACAGTCAAAATCTAAATGCAGCCGCCCATTACAAACAGTATTGTAAGGTGCTTAAAAAAGTTATTAGGAAGGCAAAAAGTATGTGGTATGCAGATAGAATAGCTAAGTCTCAGGATAAAATTAAAACCATATGGTCAGTCGTAAAGGAAGTGGCTGGTCTGCAGAGACAGGTCGAGAATATAGAATCAGTGCGTAGTGGGGATGTCCGTATTACTGATAAGTCGCATATATGTACAGTACTTAATAATCACTTTCTGAATATAGCAGGTGAACTAAATAGAAACCTAGTCCCAACAGGGAATCATATAGCGCTCTTAGAAAAAAGTGTTCCGAGACTGTTACCTGAAATGCTCCTCCATGATACTGACAAGAGGGAGATTGAGTTAATAATTAAATCTCTAAAGACCAAGAACTCTCATGGATATGACGGGGTATCTAGCAGAATACTGAAGTATTGTTCCACGTATGTTAGCTCAGTACTTAGCCATATCTGTAACTTTTCCTTTAGGAGTGGTCGGTTTCCTGACCGATTAAAGTACTCGGTAGTGAAGCCACTTTATAAAAAGGGAGACAGGGATAATGTTGACAATTATAGACCTATTTCTATGCCATCGGTGTTTGCTAAAGTTATCGAGAGGGTTGTATATACAAGGTTACTGCAGCATTTAAAGTCACATAATTTGCTGCCAAATGTACAGTTTGGTTTTAGAAATGGCTTAACAACTGAAAATGCTATAGTCTCTTTTCTCTGTGAGGTTTTGGACGGATTAAATAAAAGGTTGCGAACGTTAGGTGTTTTCTTTGATTTAACGAAGGCTTTTGACTGTATTGACCACAAAATATTACTGCAGAAGTTGGAACATTATGGAGTAAGGGGAGTAGCTTACAACTGGTTCGCCTCCTACTTTAAGAACAGAAAGCAGAAGGTAATCCTCCGCAATATTGAGAGTGGTAATGATGTTCAGTCCCAATGGGGCACTGTTAAATGGGGCGTTCCCCCGAGGGTCGGTGCTGGGGCCACTGCTGTTTCTTATTTATGTAAATGATATGCCTTCTAGTGTTACAGGTGATTCAAAAATATTTCTGTTTGTTGATGACACCACCTTGGTAGTGAAGGATCTTGTGTGTAATATTGAAACATTATCAAATAATGTAGTTCATGATATAAGTTCGTGGCTTGTGGAAAATAATTTGATGCTAAATCACAGTAAGACTCAGTTTTTACAGTTTCTAACCCACAATTCAACAAGAACTGACATTTAAATCAGACAGAATGGGCATGTTATAAGCGAGACGGAACAGTTCAAGTTCCTAGGCGTACGGATAGATAGTAAGCTGTTGTGGAAAGCGCATGTTCAGGATCTTGTTCAGAAACTAAATGCCGCTTTATTTACCATTAGAACAGTATCTGAAATAAGTGACATTTCAACACGAAGAGTAGTATACTTCGCATATTTTCATACGCTTATGTCATATGGTATTATTTTTTGGGGCAATTCTTCTGATTCAAAAAGGGTATTTTTCGCTCAAAAACGGGCTGTTCGAGCTATGTATGGTGTAAGTTCGAAAACCTCTTGTCGAGCTATGTATGGTGTAAGTTCGAAAACCTCTTGTCGACCCCTATTCAATAGTCTGGGAATTTTGACATTGCCCTCACAGTATGTATTTTCTTTAATGTCGTTTGTTGTTAGCAATATTAGCTTATTCCCAAGAGTTAGCAGCTTTCACTCAGTTAATACTAGGCAGAAATCAAATCTGCATGTGGAATGCACTTCCTTGACTCTTGTGCAGAAAGGAGTGCAGTATTCTGCTGCATCCATTTTCAATAAGCTACCACAAGAACTCAAAAATCTTAGCAGTAGCCCAAACACTTTTAAGTCCAAACTGAAGAGTTTCCTCATGGCTCACTCCTTCTATTCTGTCGAGGAGCTCCTGGAAGAGCTAAAAAATTAAGCAAATTCCAGTGTTACATTCTTGATTTTCTTTATTTAAACTAACGACTTGTCGCCTGAATATGTTTCTTATATTTCATTTTATCTGTTTCTACAATCGTGTTATAATTTCATGTATTGACTCGTTCCATGACCATGGAGACTTCTCCTAAATGTGGTCCCACGGAACAATAAATAAATAAATAAATAAATAGTACAAGTTTATATGCCAACTAGCTCTGCAGATGACGAAGAAATTGAAGAAATGTATGATGAAATAAAAGAAATTATTCAGATAGTGAAGGGAGTCGAAAATTTAATAGTCATGGGTGATTGGAATTCGAGCGTAGGAAAAGGGAGAGAACGAAACGTAGTAGGTGAATATGGATTGGGGCTAAGAAATGAAAGAGGAAGCCGCCTGGTAGAATTTTGCACAGAGCACAACTTAATCTTAGCTAACACTTGGTTCAAGAATCATGATAGAAGGCTGTATACATGGAAGAACCCTGGAGATTCTAAAAGGTATCAGATAGATTATATAATGGTAAGACAGAGATTTAAGAACCAGGTTTTAAATTGTAAGACATTTCCAGGGGCAGATGTGGACTCTGACCACAATCTATTGGTTATGACCTGTAGATTAAAACTGAAGAAACTGCAAAAAGGTGGGAATTTAAGGAGATGGGACCTGGATAAACTGAAAGAACCAGAGGTTGTACAGAGTTTCAGGATGAGCAATAGGGAACAATTGACAGGAATGGGGGAAAGAAATACAGTAGATGAAGAATAGGTAGCTTTGAGGGATGAAGTAGTGAAGGCAGCAGAGGATCAAGTAGGTAAAAAGACGAGGGCTAGTAGAAATCCTTGGGTAACAGAAGAAATATTGAATTCAATTGATGAAAGGAGAAAATATAAAAATGCAGTAAATGAAGCAGGCAAAAAGGAATACAAACGTCTCAAAAATGAGATCGACAGGAAGTGCAAAATGGCTAAGCAGGGATGGCTAGAGGACAAATGTGAGGATGTAGAGGCTTATCTCACTAGGGGTAAGATAGATACTGTCTACAGGAAAATTAAAGAGACCTTTGGAGATAAGAGAACCACTTGTATGAACATCAGGAGGTCAGATGGAAACCCAGTTCTAAGCAAAGACGGGAAAGCAGAAAGGTGGAAGGAGTATATAGAGGGTCTATACAAGGGCGATGTACTTGAGGACAATATTACGGAAATGGAAGAGGATGTAGATGAAGATGAAATGGGAGATACGATACTGCGTGAAGAGTTTGACAGAGCACTGAAAGACCTGAGTCGAAATAAGGCCCCCGGAGTAGACAACATTCCATTGGAACTACCGACGGCCTTGGGAGAGCCAGTCCTGATAAAACTCTACCATCTGGTGAGCAAGATGTATGAAACAGGCGAAATACCCTCAGACTTCAAGAAGAATATAATAATTCCAATCCCAAAGAAAGGTACTCTATGATTGGAGTATAGTGTTGCAAACTCAGTAATAAGCCATCGATATCCAAGAAGGCAGTGTTTCTTGGTCAAAGGAGAGTAAACTGCAGCACCATTGTCGAGTCGCACCGGCATTGTTCTAGTAAGCAACGAGCAGGCAAGAGAGTGGATCGCTGTCTGAAGCTGGAAGGGTTGTCGGATCGTACAAATGGTAAAACAGCTAAAGACGATTTGGAGAGGGAGAACTGTATTACGAATTCGAGCAGTTATTAATTAATTGTATTGTATTGTATGTTAACCGAGGACCTAGAAACGACGGAGAGGCTCAGACCCCGCCGCAGCCGTAGTGGTCCACAACCCCACGACGACTACCCAGAGTCCACTTCACCCCTCCGCCGCCCCACACCGAACCTAGGGTTATTGTGCAGTTCGGTCCCCGGTGGACCCCCCAGGGAACGTCTCACACCAGACGAGTGTAGGCCCTATGTTTGTGTGGTTGAGTAATGGTGGTGTACGTGTACGTGGAGAACTTGTTTGCGCAGCAATCGCCGACATAGTGTAACTGAGGCGGAATAAGTGGAACCAGCTCGCATTCGCCGAGGCAGATGGAAAACCGCCTAAAATCTATCCACAGACTGGCCGGTTCACCGGACCTCGACACAAATCCGCCAGAAAGCCGTGCGTTAGACCTCACGGCCAACCGGGCGGGATATTAATTAATTGATGACTAACTGAAACCCTAAGCTGCCGACAGGTGTTGTTGATATACCTCGATGTGGACAGCTGAAAATGTGTGCCCCGACCGGGACCCGAACCCCGGATCTCCTGCTTACATGGCAGACGCTCTATCCATCTGAACAACCGAGGACACAGATGAATAGCGCGACTGCAGGGACTTATCCCTTGCACGCTTCCCGTGAGACTCACATTCCCATCTGTCCACAATTCTACCTATGTAGTGGCTCAGATGGATAGAGCGTCTGCCATGTAAGCAAGAGATCCCGGGTTCGGGTCCCGATCGGGGCTCACATTTTCAGCTGTCCACATCGAGGTATATCAACAACACCTGTCGGCAGCTGAGGGTTTCAGTTAGTTATCATTTATTCCAGGGAAAAGCTGCACGATCATCTACAGTATCTGTTCTTTCGAGAACAGTTACTGTCTTCATATATTAATTAACTACTAGGTATAAGAAAAGTTAACCAGAAAAAGCGGATGTCAGGCTTTCTGATGTAACTAGAATTGAAGTTACTAATCAGGATTTACGTGAATTAACGAACTGTAGGAGACTCTAACAAAAATCGAAACTGTTATTGTGGTATCATCCAAAGAGTGCGGTGCTACACGAAGGTCGGTAACGCACATCGATTTCTCGCTGGAATAAGCAGTGGCGAATGGGAGTGGTTGAAAAAGACGCGTCCTTTCTTTCAGCACATCAGCACACTCGTTCTCGCACGGAGGTCAGTATAGAGTTGATCGTGGAAGCGTTCTGTCCCAGTTTGTGACATCAGCTGAAGCAGTCAACATCATCAATGAGTAGAACTGAAGGTTCAATAATGGTTGTAAATTATCAAACACTCATGTGGCAAACGTTTGTGTGAAGTCAAGTAAATCTTTTTATTCATTTTATTTTAAATTGAATACAAAAAGTCTCAACCTCAATAACCTTTTTTTGTATAAGGTTACCGGTTTCTGTTTTAGACCATCTTCAGACCTACACTGAAATATTTAAATACAATAGAATTACACGGATTTAGTAACATACAAAAAACATCTTAGATAAGAAATAATATATTTACAATAAAAATCAGATATCAGCCTCCCATTCATGGGGAGAATCTTAAGGAAATGTAAGACATCCACGAAGAAGTGGCTTGCAAAACACTTGTAAGACCTGTTCTTGAATATTGCTCTTCAGTCTGGGACCCTTACCAGGCTGGATCCAACGAGAGCGGCGCGTTGGTCACTGGACCATCTATTCGTCGAGAGAGCGTTGTAGAGATGCTCAACAAACTCAACTAGCAAACACTACAAGACAGGCGTTTGGCTCCACGAAAATGCTTACTGTTGATATTCCAAGAATGTATGTTCCAGGAAGCGTCGGGCATCGAGTTACTTCTTCCCATATACGTCTCTCGGACTGACCACGAGGAAATTAGAGAAATTGCAGCTCATACGAAGATACAATCTTCAAACGCACTATTCGTGAATGGAACAGGCAAGTGGCGAATAGATAGGTGTACCAGAAGCATCTTCCACCACACAAGCCAAAAGGCAGCAAGGGTTATAACTATGAATAAATTTAATTATTCTTTTCTTCTTTCGTTTTAAATTCTGGCAGAGGAAGGACTGGCGATTGACCATCCGCTGTCATTGAGTCCATGGAATATCAGTGGAAATTAATGATAAATAAAGCCGTTATTCGCAGTTACACTGAGCTGACAAAAGTCATCGGATATCTTATAATACCGTGTCGGACCTCCTTTTACCCGAAGTAGTGCAGTAACGCGTGTCATGGACACAAAAAGTCGTAGTAAGTCCCCTGAAGAAATACTGAGCCACGCTGCTCCTACAGATATCCGTAATTTTGAAAGTGTTACTGAATCACGATTTTGTACATGAACTGACCTAACGATTATGTCCCATAAATGTTCGACGGGTTTCATAACGAGTGATCTGGTAGGACAAATCATTCGCTCGAATTGTCCAGAATGTTCTTCACACCCGTCGCAAACAATTGTGGCTCGGTGACTTGGCGCATTGTCAAACACAAAAATTCGAATGTTATTTGGAAACATAATCATTTCCAGTCAATAGTCTGTTCAGTTGGATCAGAGGATGCAGTTCATTCCACGTAAACACAGTACTTTGTTGAAAACTTGGGTCCATGGCTTCGGGGGGTCTCCACCACAATCGAACGCTGCCATCAGCTATTAACAACAGATATCGGCACTCATCTCACCTAGCCATTGTTTTCCAAAGGTCTAGAGTCCAACTGATATGGTCACGAGTCTAGGAGAGAGGTGGTGCAGGTGATTTCGTGCTATTAGCAAAGGCACCTGCATTGGTTGTGTGCTGACACAGCACTTTAGCGCCGCAATTCGCCGCACTTTCCTAACGGATACGTTCCTAGTACGTCCCACATTAATTTCTACCGTTATTTCACGCAGTGTTGCTTGTCCGTTAGCATTTACAACTGTAAACGTACGCTGCTGCTCCCGGTCGTTAGGTGAAGACTATCGGCCCCTGAGTTGTCTGTGGTTAGAGGTAATCACCGAAATTTGTTGCTAACGGCACACTCCTGGACACTGTGGACCTAGGAATATTGAATTCCGTATCCATTTCCGAAATGGAATGTCCCATGCGTCTAGTTCCAACTGCCACTCCACGTTAAAAGTCTGTTAATTCCTGTCGTGCGGTGATAATCACATCGGAGACCTTTTCATATGGATCACGTGAGTACAAGCGACAGCTCCGCCAATGCACTGCAGTTTTATACCTCGTGTACGCGATATTGCCACCACCTGTAGTTGCACATATCCGTATTTGTGCATATTGCTATCCCACGAGTTTTGCACCTCAATGTACAATCCCCTGTGATTTTGGGTCCATCCTGTTTAAATGTAGACGTGAATAACAGCACTAAATTCTTTTTACTGCCTTCCATTCAAGATCAATCACACTTGTAAAATTTTGTACATGGCTGCACGTTCAGAGACCGTGAATAGTTACAATTTGAAGAAAAACAGCCCTCGGTCACTATTTTTTAACGAATTAACCGGGTTTCGACACTGCTAGGAGTGTCTTCCTCAGAATGTAAATCAAAGAATGGTCTATATTCTATAACGTAGTCATAGAAATATGACTAAAAACCTATGGTAGAGTATAAGTACGGAATTATTGTGAAAGACTGGCAGTATTTATATGTCATTTATAAAATAATAAATATGCCGAAAGGGCATTAGTGACAAAGATATTTAAGATAAAGAAAACTGTGATGGCGAGCCACTAAGGGCTGCTCGTTACTTGCGTGGTGCAGGTCGCATACGTTTTTAGTCATAATTCTGTGACCACGTTATAAAATATAGACCATTCTTTGATTTAGATTCTGAGGAAGACACTCCTAGCAGTGTTGAAACCCGGTTAATTCGTTAAAAATAGTGACCGAGGGTTGTTATTCTTTCAATCGCATCACACTTGTATTAGCAAACTGGGCTAAAAAGCCGGGATGCATATTTGTAGTGGTCGCCAATTTTCCCATGTCGCTTATGTGCCAGTGCAGCTGAAGACAAATTTTGGGGAAGACACTGAGTTGAGGGCGAGAAAGACGCGGCGCCTCGGAAGTGGAGGCGGGTAAGTGATGGGTGAAGTGGGTGGGGAGCTGAGCGGCCTCGGCGGAGCACTCGGGGCGCAGCGGGTGGCGGCCTAATGCTGCCCGTCTCATCAGCAGGAGTGTCTCGCCGCGTCCGCACCCCGCAGAGAAAGTCTCCGGCCCTGTTGTGTGCTGCCGCGTCTCCTCCTCACAAGTTGTTTCCTTTACCTATGAAACACAGGACCCCTTTCAAGTATACTGATGGAAAAAAAATCGCATCGCCAAGGAGTTGTGCCACACAAACGAAAGTCGGTAGGCGTGTTTCTATGTGCTAAAAGGAATCCGCTGAACGTGGGTTACACGATAAGTCAGTCAAATCTAAAGGCCATATATACAACTAAATACACTACTGGCCATTAAAATTGCTATACCACGAAGATAACGTGCTACAGACGCGAAATTTGACCGACAGGAAGAGGATGCTGTGATATGCAAATGATTAACTTTTCAGTCCATTCACACAAGGTTGGCGCCGGTGGAGACACCTACAACGTGCTGACATGAGGAAAGTTTCCAACCGATTTCTCATACATGAACAGCAGTTGACCGGCGTTGCCTGGTGAAACGTTGATGTGATGCCTCGTGTAAGGAGGCGAAATGTGTACCATCACGTTTCCGACTTTTATAAACGTCGGATTGTAGCCTATCGCGATTGCGGTTTATCGTATCGCGACATTGCTGCTCGCGTTGGTCGAGATCCAATGACTGTTAGCAGAAAATGGAACTGGTGGGTTCAGGAGGGTAATACGGAACGCCGTGCTGGACCCCAACGGTCTCGTATCACTAGCAGTCGAGATGACAGGCATCTTATCCGCATGGCTGTAACCGATCGTGCAGCCACGTCTCGATTTCTGAGTCAACAGATGAGGACGTTTGCAAGACAACAACCATCTGCACGAACAGTTCAACGACGTTTGCAGCAGCATGGACTGTCAGCTCTGAGACCATAGCTGCTGTTACCCTTGACGCTGCATCACAGACAGGAGCGCCTGCGATGATGTACTCAACGACGAACCTAAGTGCACGAATGCTAAAACGTCATTTTTTCGGATGAATCCAGGTTCTGTTTACAGCATCATGATGGTCGCATCCGTGTTTGGTTGACATTGCGGTGAACGCACATTGAAAGCGTGTATTCGTCATCGCCATTCTGGCATATCACCCGACGTGATGTTATGGGGTGCCATTGATTACACGTCTCGGTCACCTCTTGTTCGCATTGACGGTACTTCGAACAGTGGACGTTGCATTTCAGATGTGTTACAACCCATGGCTCTACCCTTCATTCAATCCCTGCAAAACCCTACATTTCAGCAGGACAATGCACGGCCGCATATTGCAGGTCCTGTACGGTCCTTTGTGGATACAGAAAATGTTCGACTGCTGCACTGACCAGCCCATTATCCAGATCTCTCATCAATTGAAAATTCCTGGTCAAGAATGGTGGCCGAGCAACTGGCTCGTCACAATACGCCAGTCACTACTCTTGATGAACTGTGGTATCGTGTCGAGGCTGCATGGGTAGCTGTACCTGTACACGCCGTCCAAGCTCTGTTTGACTCAATGCCCAAGCGTATGAAGCCGTTATTACGGCCAGAGGTGGTTGTTCTGGGTACTGATTTCTCAGGATCTATGCACCCAAATTGCGTGAAAATGTAATCACATGTCAGTTCTAGTATAATATATTTGTCCAATGAATACCCATTTATCATATGCATTTCTGCTTGGTGTAACAATTGTAATGTCCAGTTGTGTAGACGTTCCTTTTTTCAGCGCGCTATACGTGATTGGAATAGAATTCTGAAGGTAGTTGGATGAACCCTCTGCCAGGCCCTTAAATGTGATTTGCAGATTATCCATGTTGATGTACATGTAGGCAGATGATGCCTGTTGCGCATCAGTCGGATAAGAGTGGCGCTAGAACCGCCGCTATGAGATTGTTTTGCTTTAAATGCGCGCTGTAACGGTCCTGAGCCTTAGTTATCTTTGACACTGGACGTGGTGAGTTGTTCCTCTGTCATATGAAGTCGCTCTCCAGACCATGATTCCGAATTTGGTAGTGGGCCCCCAACTGGCTTCCTTCTAACCAACACACGGCCATCACTAGCACCTAGGCAGAACTAGCTTTCATCAGAAAAAAAACAATAGACATCCATCCTGCCCTCCAAAAAGTTCTCGCTTTACACCACTAAAGTCACAATGGCGGTGGTTTGGGCTCGCTGGAATGCGGTTGTTGACTTCATTTTGTAAGTAGGCTGTTTAGGTTTTTATATTGGTAACGCCATGTAGCACTCTGTATGAAAATCACTGGCTGTGCTGTGTGCAGTCTGTGGCTGGTTGGCATTGTTGTTGGGATATCCGCCATTGTAGTGAGCAGTTGGCTGTTAACAGCGCGTAGCGTTGCACAGTTGGAGGTGAGCCGCCAGCAGTGGTGGATGTGGGGAAGTGAGATGGAAGATTTTGAGAGCGGATGATCTGGACGTGTGTCCATTAGAAACAGTACGTTTTTAAGAATGGATGTCATGAACTACTATGTATATATTATGACTTTTGAACACTATTAAGGTAAATACATTGTTTGTTCTCTATCAAAATCTTTCATTTGCTAACTATGCCTATCAGTAGTTAGTGCCTTCAGTAGTTTGAATCTTTTATTTAGCTGGAAGTAGTGGCGCTTGCCGTATTGCAGTAGTTCGAGTAACGAAGATTTTTGTAAGTGATTTGTGAAAGGTATAGGTTAATGTTAGTTAGGGCCATTCTTTTGTAGGGATTATTGAACGTCAGATTGCGTTGCGCTAAAAATATTGTGTGTCAGTTTAAGCACAGTCATCTATAATTTTTCTAAGGGGACGTTTCAATTTAGCTACTCCTGGGCAACCTGCATTCTCTGATGTTTCAACAGTTCTGGAACAAACTTTGCTGTCACACGTTAGCAATGGGGTAAGGACGACATTAGCGCAATTTTGGTAGTAAACTGATACGCAAAATAATGAAATTGACTAATTAATTAGCCCCAACCACGCACACGCCCATCCCCACCCCTAGATGACATGTGTTTTTCTTAGCCTGGGAATTCTGACATTGCCCTCACAGTATATATTTTCTTTAATGTCGTTTGTTATTAGCAATATTAGCTTATTCCCAAGAGTTAGCAGCTTTCACTCAGTTAATAGCAGGCAGAAATAAAATCTGCATGTGGAATGCACTTCCTTGACTCTTGTGCAGAAAGGAGTGCAGTATTCTGCTGCATCCATTTTCAATAAGCTACCACAAGAACTCAAAAACCTTAGCAGTAGCCCAAATACTTTTCAGTCTAAACTGAAGAGTTTCCTCGTGGCTCACTCCTTCTATTCTGTCGAGGAGCTCCTGGAAGAGCTGAAAAATTAAGCAAATTCCAGTGTTACATTGTTTATTTTCTTTATTTAAACTTACGACTTGTCGCCTGAATACGTATCTTGTATTTCATTTTATCTGTTTCTACTATCCTGTTATAATTTCATGTGTTGACTCGTTACGTGACCATGGAGACTTCTCCTTAATTTGATCCCACGGAACAGTAAATAAATAAAAAAAAGGCAGTGCGATCTTTCCCTTCTGGAAAAGGAGGTGGAGGTATTTGACTGGGTGGGAGAACTGGAAGAAAGGTCGACTGAACTGTTCAATCCTGGGACCCAGAGTGTAAAAGGTGATTATAATGTGACCATCATAGTTACAGCATTCCATTATTATTCTGGAATGCTGATGTACTTAGTTGTTGTTATTTATTTACAGCATATATTTAAAAATCACGAGCATTGTATTTAATTTCTTCTGTTACTCGTATGTTACAGAGGTGCCACCAACACCGCCATGACAACAGTTTGCTGTGGCCCGTCCACCTACAGTGGCGGTTATGGGGGCGCTTATCAAACACTCACCGGAACGACGTGCACTGCTGTGAAATGCGCCGCTCATTGCTGCGTGATAGTCGCCTGCGGCTGCTGCAGTGCCGGTCCTCGCACCATTGCATACCCTCAAACGTCTGTGTGTGCTTCAGTCAAAGCAACGATCTCCCACAGCCCACGCTGGCGATGGTAAAGTATCCCATATGCAGAGCAGCATCAACGAACGCCTTTACTACAGCCTGGGTGGCCCCATAGGAGCTTCACTGCCGCCACATCCTCCTACTACGCCTCCAGCTGTTTGCTCTCACTGGCAGCGAAAGGTATATGTGCCTCTGCACATACCACTCTGCGCTGAAGGCGTCTCCTCCGCAGCACCCTCATCGGCCGGGTGGAGCAGTCTTCTCCTTGCTGTAGTATTAATGATAGTGAACCTGTGGCAAGCTAGTGAAGGACATCACATAAACGGCGCCATGACCCCACTAGAAAATCGGCAGTTGTTAGGGCCTTTGAAGGGCGTATCTCATTTACTAGAATTGATAATCCTGCTGGGGGTAGCGCGACCCAGCCATGTTTCTAGACGTATGCCTCCCAGAACTGGAAGCAGAGCTCCTCGAAGCCCTAGATGTTCCAAAATATAATGCTATTAAATGTGTCGCAGTACTCTGTTGCGAGTTGACTCACCCCCCCCCCCCCCTCCCCGCAACCCATCAAACAGCAGGGTGCTACTGATGAGAGAAGCCTGCAGCACATCTGGGGTGATAGTGGCGTTATACAGAAGGTCCAAAAAAAAAAAAAGTATCCACTGTTTAAAAGTCCATAACTTGCAAACTAATTGGCAGAGTTGTCTCATTTTTGGTGAAATTGTAGCTTAAAGTCCAACTTAAAGATATCACTGTAGGTGTTCGGAATGGTCACCATTAACATCCACACACAAACGATTCCACCGAACTGCAGCACGAACTACTGACGGCAAAGTGTTTTATAGCAGCATATTTTACCCCTTTCCGTGCCAAAAATAGGTTAAGTAAAGTATAGTGTACGTCTATGGTTTTTATGGTACTGTAATCACGATGTCGCTGTTGATTTGAAACGGGTCCATGTTGTTGAGGAAAAATTTCATTACTGAGTAAATGTACTGTGAAGCAGTTGTAATAATTCCTCACCTTTTCAACAGCTGCCTACAAGGTATGCGACTGTGAACCCCACACATTATTCTAACTTCTTTCTTTTGAGCGGTGAATACCTTTTGCCTAAGTGTTGAGTTGCCCCAGAATATCATTCTGTATGACATCAGAGAGTTGAAGTATGCAAAGTATGTTAGTTTACTAATTTCTGCACCCTCAAAATTGGCAACTATTCTGATTGCAAAAGTTGCACAACCCAGTCGCTTTAGGAGAGCCAAAATATGAATTTTCCAATTAAGATTCTCATGTATATGTACATCCAAAAACTTAGTATGCTCTACCGTGGCTACTGACTTCTTTTGGTGTGTTATGTTTATTGACCCCCCCCCCCCCGTGAACCATAGACCTTGCCGTTGGTGGGGAAGCTTGCGTGCCTCAGCGATACAGTTAGCCGTGCCGTAGGTGCAACCACAACGGAGGGGAATCTGTTGAGAGGCCAGACAAACGTATGGTTCCCGAAGGGGGCAGCAGCCTTTTCAGTAGTTGCAGGGGCAACAGTCTGGATGACTGACTGATCTGGCCTTGTAACACTAACCAAAACGGCCTTGCTGTACTGGTACTGCGAACGGCTGAAAGCAAGGGGAAACTACAGCCGTAATTTTTCCCGAGGGCATGCAGCTTTACTGTATGGATAAATGATGATGGCGTCCTCTTGGGTAAAATATTCCGGAGGTAAAATAGTCCCCCCATTCGGATCTCCAGGCGGGGACTTCTCAGGAGGACGTCGTTATCAGGAGAAAGAAAACCGGCGTTCTACGGATCGGAGTGTGAAAGTCAGTTCCCATAATCGGGAAGGTATATTAGAAAATTTAAAAAGCGAAATGGATAGGTTAAAGTTAGGTATAGTGGGAATTAGCGACGTTCTGTGGCAGGAGGAACAAGACTTTTAGTCAGGTGAATAAAGGGTTATAAATACAAAATCAAATAAGGGTAATGCAGGAGTAGGTTTAATAATGAATAAAAAATAGGATTTCGGGTAAGCTACTACAAACAACACAGTGAGCGCATTATTGTGGCCAAGATAGACACGAAGCCCACGCCTACAACAATAGTACAAGTCTATATGCCAACTAGCTCTGCAGATGACGAAGAAATAGAAGAAATGTATGATGAGATAAAAGAAATTATCCAGATAATGAAAGGAGACGAAAATTTATTAGTCATGGCTGACTGGTATTCGATAGGAGGAAAGGGAAGAGAAGGAAACGTAGTAGGTGAATATGGATTGGGGGGAAGAAATGAAAGAGGAAGCCGCCTGGTAGAATTTTGCACAGAGCACAACTTAATCATAGCTAACACTTGGTTGTATACATGGAAGAAGCCTGGAGATACTGACAGGTTTCAGATAGATTATATAATGGTAAGACAGAGATTTACACAATCTATTGGTTATGAGCCGTAGATTAAAACTGAAGAAACTGCAAAAAGGTGGGAATTAAAGGAGATGGGACCTGGATAAACTAACTAAACCAGAGGTTGTACAGAGTTTCAGGAAGATCATAAGTGAACAATTGACAAGAATGGGGGAAAGAAATACAGTAGAAGAAGAATGGGTAGCTTTGAGGGATGAAGTAGTGACGGCAGCAGAGGATTAAGTAGGTAAAAAGACGAGGGCTAGTAGAAATCCTTGGGTGTCAGAAGAAATACTGAATTTAATTGATGAAAGGAGAAAATATAAAAATGCAGTAAATGAAGCAGGCAAAAGAGAATACAAACGTCTCAAAAATGAGATCGACAGGAAGTGCAAAATGGCTAAGCAGGGATGGCTAGAGGACAAATGTAAGGATGTAGAGGGTTGTCTCACTAGGGGTTAGATAGATTGTGCCTACAGGAAAATTAAAGAGACCTTTGGAGAAAAGAACCACTTGTATGAATATCAAGAGCTCAGATACAAACCCAGTTCTAAGCAAAGAAGGGAAAGCAGAAAGGTGGAAGGAGTATATAGAGGGACTATGCAAGGGCGATGAACTTGAAGGCAATGTTATAGAAAGGGAAGAGGATGTAGATGAAGATGAAATGGGAGATATGATACTGCGTGAAGAGTTTGATAGAGCACTGAAAGACCTAAGTCGGAACAAGGCCCCAGGAGTAGACAACACTCCATTAGAACTACTGATAGCCTTGGGAGAGCCAGTCCTGACAAAACTCTACCATGTGGCGAGCAAAATGTATGAGACAGGCGACATACCCTCAGACTTGAAGAAGAATGTAATAATTCCAATCCCAAGGAAAGCAGGCTTTGACAGATGTGAAAATTACCAAACTATCAGTTTCATAAATCACAGCTACAAAATACTAACCGGAATTCTTTACAGACGAATGGAAAAACTGGTAGAAGATGACCTCAGGGATGATCAGCTTGGATTCCGTAGAAATATGGGAACACGTGAGGCAATACTGACCCTACGACTTACCTTAGAAGCTAGATTACGAAAAGGCAAACCTACGTTTCTAGCATTTGTAGACTTGGAGAAAGCTTTTGACAATGTTGACTGGAATACACTCTTTCAAAATCTGAAGGTGGCAGAGGTAAAATACAGAGATCGAAAGGCTATTTACAATTTGTACAGAAAACAGATGGCAGTTATAAGAGTCGAGGGGTATGAAAGGGAAGCAGTGGTTGGGAAGGGAGTGAGACAGGGTTGTAGCCTCTCCCCGATGTTATTCAATCTGTATATTGAGCAAGGAGTAAAGGAAGCAAAAGAAAAATTCGGAGTAGGTATTAAAATTCATGGGGAAGAAATAAAAACTTTAAGGTTCGCCGATGACATTGTAATTCTGCCAGAGACAGCAAAGGACTTGGAAGAGCAGTTAAACGGAATGGACAGTGTCTTGAAGGAAGGATATAAGATGACCATCAACAAAAGCAAATCGAGGATAATGGAATGTAGTCGAATTAAGTGAGGTGATGCTCAGGGAGTTAGATTAGGAAATGAGACACTTTAAGTAGTAAAGGAGTTTTGCTATTTGGGGAGCAGAATAACTGATGATGGTCGAAGTAGAGAGGATATAAAATGTAGACTGGCAATGGCAAGGAAAGCGTTTCTGAAGAAGAGAAATTTGTTAACATCGAGTATTGATTTAAGTGTCAGGAAGTCGTTTCTGAAAGTATTTCTATGGAGTGTAGCCATGTATGGAAGTGAAACATGGACGATAAATAGTTTGGACAAGAAGAAAATAGAAGCTTTCGAAATGTGATGCTACAGAATAATGCTGAAGATTAGATGGGTAGATCACATAACTAATGAGGGGGTATTGAATAGGATTGGGGAGAAGAGCAGTTTGTGGCACAACTTGACAAGAAGAAGGGATCAGTTGGTAGGAAATGTTCTGAGGCATCAAGGGATCACCAATTTAGAATTGGAGGGCAGCGTGGAGGGTAAAAATTGTAGAGGGAGACCAAGAGATGAATACATTAAACAAATTCAGAAGGATGTAGGCTGCAATACGTATTGGGAGATGATGAAGCCTGCACAGGATAGAGTAGCGCGAAGAGCTGCATGAAACCAGGCTCAGGACTGAAGACCACAACAACAATATGTTTATAGATGGAATTATACTTTTTGCAGCAGAAAATTGGATGTACTATGTTTTTTCAAAGTTCAGAGCAAGCCCATTTGCAGAAAACCAATTAATAACTTTTCCAAAGACCTTATTTGTATCATTTTGTATCGGAAATTCTTTTACTGGATTAATAATTATGCTGTATCATCAGCAAACAGTGTCAGTTCAGCATCTTGTTTCACATTTGAAGGGAGGTCATTCACATATATAAAGAACAGGAGGCGACCCAAGATCGAACCTTGTGGAACACCTAATATAATTTCACCCCAGTTAGATGAAGTGGCAAACTCCTTTGAATCACTTGAAGCATATAAAGAGATTTCTTGCTTCCTGTTCTGTAGATATGACTTAAACCACTCATATGCTGTTCCATTTATACCATGGAATTGTAATTTCTCTAACATAATGTTATGGTTCACACAATCAGATGCTCTGGATAAGGCACAGAATATTCCTACTGGTGACATTTTACTGTTTAAATACTTTATTATGTGTACAGTGAAATTGTATATTGGTGTCTCAGTGGAACAGAATTTCTGAAACCCGAACTGAGTTACTAAGTATCCCATTACTGTTGAGATGGCTAACTACTCTTGAGTACATTATTTTCTCAAAGATTTTTGAAAATTCTGTAAGCAAGGATACTGGCCGGTAATTATTGACATCTGTGGTTTCCCCCATTTTAGAGAGAGGCCTGACAATGGCATATTTCAACCTGTCTGGAAAAATACCCTGAGTCAGTTATACATTACATATGTGACTCAAAACATCAGCTGTAATTGCTCCACATTGTTTTAATAACTTGTTATAAATGTCATCTACTGCAACAGAACATTTATTTTTCAAAGATTTAATAATTTTCCTTATTTTGCAAGAGGTTGTTAGATGAAACTTAATCTGACAAAAAATTTTCAAAACTGATTCTTCCATGTACTGCCTGGCTTTTTCTTTTTAACTATTCATACCTATTTTTTCTCCTACACTTAAGAAATGATTGTTAAATACATAGGCTACTTGTGTATTGTTGGTTAAGGTGGTCTCATTCTCTTTAACAGTAATACTACCTATCCCAGTGGTTACTTTTCCTGTCTCCCTTCTAACAAGATTCCATATTGATTTGATTTTATTGCTGGAATTGTTAATGTGACTGGACCATTTAGATCACAAAAATTGTTCAGGTTAATGGAATATTAGAACTCATTGATGAGTATTTGAATCTACGACGTTTCAACATGATGTTTGGATATACCAAATAAGAAATAAGCAGCAAAGTAAACCTGCTTAGAGTGCATTTTATAAACCATTACTTAACAAAGCAAACTGTAGACCCAGTCATAGAGATTGGATTGGACTGTTTCGGGGAAAGAGACCAAACAGAGAGGTCATCGGTCTCATCGGATTAGGGAAGGATGGGGAAGAAAGTCGGTCGTGCCCTTTCAAAGGAACCATCCCATCATTTGCCTGAAGCGATTTAGGGAAATCACGGAAAACCTAAATTGGGATGGCTGGACGCGGGACTGAACCGTCGTCCTCCCAAATGCGAGTCTAGTATACTATCCACAGGGTCATAGATTTAAGTTGGCCACATGAGTAGGTACCATCACGTTCCAGTTCAAAGTGACGAATGGTGCTATAGAGCAAGTATAGAAAATGATCATGGAATGTGTCTTCAGGGCCCAGCCCATGCCTTGCAGCAACCGTCATTAAATCTAGTGACGATGAGAAGGGCAAGAAGTGACGTGTGGCGATATTAGGCAGCAATTTTTTACAATATTATCAATAACAAACACCAACATTTGAAAACGTCAAAGGTTGCGTTTCACAGAATTTTACTTCACTGAGTGTGGTGACCCCATGCCCCTCTTATCCACATCCCCCTCAGAGGATAACACGGCGGCCGGATGGTCCCAATGGGCCACTTGTGGCCTGTAGACGGAGTGGTAGCAGGTACAATGAGGAAAAGTGTTCTTCTTACGGGATATAATTTTAAAAGAAGTCAGAACAATTTGCTCGTCATATGCGAACGAGATGGTATAGCTGGAGAATACTGTATGCTGCATTAGATTTTTACGAAAACATTGTAGCATATATGGAGGTGATGTCCTCTGTCACACAGTAGCTCCACATTAAAACCCGTGCCGACGTGGTTGAGCAGCTCGGTGGCGGTGCTGCGCTGTGTGCACCACGACACAGGCGCCGCCGAACGAACCTTCGTAGGACAGCTAGCAGTTCAAAAAATGGTTCAAACGGCTCTGAGCACTATGGGACTTAACATCTGAGGTCATCAGTCCCCTAGAACTTAGAATTACTTAAACCTAACTAACCTAAGGACATCACACACATCCATGCCCGAGGCAGGATTCGAACCTGCGACCGTAGCCGTTGCGTGTTCCCAGACTGAAGCGCCTAGAACAGCTCGACGACACCGGCCGGCGCAGCTAGAAGTACGCGAAGCCAGGTTTCGGTCGGTGAGCGAGGAGCAAACACGTGCAGAGCTCAGTAGTGGAAGCTGCCGTAGGATTTAACTGCACAACATGGTTACCGTGGTGGATGGCAACAAGAAGACGGTGTTGGCCGGAAAATTGCGATACGCCGAGAGTGGCCGCAGTTTGCTTCAGGGCTATCTGGCTGGCTGTTACTGAAGCAGAACCTGGAGACAGCGGAATTGGCTGTGTGGGTGTGTGTCTAGACAGGGCTGTTCTCTCGTGTTCAAGGTCTGCAGATGTTATTAAGTGATGTGCGCTAATGTGTGTATGAGTGAATTCACCATGATATGCACACATTATTAAACTAATACTTGCCTTGTAGTCTGCTTCATATCAGTCAGTTCTCGATTCTCTAAGTTTTTCAGATGCGTACTCTTTTGCCCACTGGATTTGATACCATTTGATTTTTCGTTATGATCTATGCAATCAACCTGATCCTTATTTATTCGTCACGTTACAGGTGATGTTTATTTGGAATGTATTCCTATTATAAAAATTCTCTTGATGATCTGATGTAGAATTTGCTCCTTGTATAACGATTTTGTGTGTGACTTTCATATGTATGAATTTTGAAACAATTTTTATTATTACAAAGAGCATTGATACTTCATATGATTTCACTGTAGTGGAATTTCATACTGTTATATGAGCATATTGGTGTTGACTGATTTCTTCTTGTTAACTAGCTACAAATCTGATTTGTTTGCCTCTACAACTGGATAAAGTATTACATTTTTCTTACTTTTTATCTTTCTATTATTAAGAATATGGCCTTCCATGGTTAACTCATTGGATAGAGTCGAAGTCAATCGAATAAAAGCCAATGAAGAAATAAATGGAAATTCCATTCTAGACAAAATATTGTTACCTTTCTTTATGGTGATAACATCAAACAGTTTTGATACATAATTGTCAATTAATTTTTATTGGAAATTCTATCATAAGTTGCATAATCAGTACCATCAGTTCCAACAATACTGAAGTTCATGCATTGGGCATGATTAGGATGAACCCAACCATCTCCAATATTTATATTAATCTCCATGTTCTTGTTGGGGAGATTCAAATTATTTTTAGTCTTCTCATTCAAAGGCAATGAGTGAAACTGATAACTTTCGACTTTGTTCATGATTTGTTGAAGAATAGAAAATATTAAGAAATTTCTAAAATAACTGTGACACAAGCACCATTAAAGTCAATAAAATTATCATTTTCATGAGTTACAGTAATTTCTAAATCCTGAATTGGATCAAAATTTGGAATATTTGCAGGATAATTCGGTTTGTGAATTATTGGTCCACGAAATTCCTCATTAGGCTTGACTGAAGCAATATTAGTTTCTCTCTGAAAATGATCCATATGCTTTAGAAACATTCCATCAGCGAGATTAAGGTTTATGTTGATTAACTTAAATGGAGTAATTTTAGGAACATCTTTAGCAACAGTCTTTTCTTCAGCCTCAATAATTTGACTACCAAATCCAAGCACACTTCCAATGCTGTCTTTTATGTCCATGTACAATTTTACATTATTTTCGATAACAATTCTATTAAAAATTTCATCTGCTGTGACGAGAATATTTGGCTTCTTCGAATGAATAAATTTTTCCAGGTTTTACAAACTATACTGAACTACAGGAATTTCTATTGTTTCTCCATCACAGTAATGTTTATTATTTCTCGATGTAATATTTGGAGTTAGAAAAGTTGAATAAAATCCAACCAGTGCAACAGTACTGCGGCTGTCTCGTATTGGCACAGTCAATCATTTTCTCAGAACAGATGACCTACCACGCAGCTGAAATATTCTACTCATTTACTATTACAAAATTTTATTAATAAATGAGCAAAACTGATTTGGAGCCAAAAATAAGACTTCCAGAGAAGAAATCAAAAATAAATATGGTAAACTTCTACCTAATCCGATTCAATGTGCAATAATTGGGCTGAGTGGATGTGGAAAGATTACATTAATGATTGATAATTATATTTCAACTCTATGATGGCTGAACTGGAATAAAATTAATCATCTGTATGTTGACCCAAAAAGTTTAGATCAACCAAAATATTCAGAATTTATTAAAGGATGCGAAAAAATTGAAGCTAAGCATAATGAAAAAATAGCTACCTTTGTCGAGAATAACGACGAAATTGTTCCATTGAATCAGTATCAAGACAATTCTGTTGTTGTCTTCGATGGTTTCATTCTTGAGAACCAAGATATCGTTAGAGAATATTTTCCTACAGGAAGACAAAAAGGAATAGATTGGTTTTACTTAACTCGAACTTATTCAAAAATACCTAAACAGTAAGAGACAATCTAATTTTTTAAGTATCGTTAGACAAGGTGATACAAATTTAAATCATATTTACCATTAGTTTCTTGGAGGAGATTTAAAGTTTGATGAATTTAAAGAAATGTGTAGCAAATGTTGGAATGACCAGTTTGGATTTTTCACAATAGACATGACTAGTAAACCAAATGAAGGTAGGTTTAGAAATAAAATACAACATTTTATAACAATATAAATGCAAAAATATTTTATTTAATGTTCTTTATTCTTAATAAATGTTTGCAAAATACGACCCAGAAATTTTTAAAAACGCTAGACAGTACAGGAGAGTAAAAGAACAGTTAAAAGAAGAGTTTAAAAAAGGGAAAAAACAACCAAGACCAGGGTATGAAAACTTTAAAAAAGAAGATCCACCAGTTATCGATGCCATTGAACTAGTCAAACAAGGAACTGAAGGATTAGCTGACAATGTTCTGCAAACTATTGAAGAAAATAGAGTGTGGAAAAACAAATGATCTCATATTGTGATCATGACGATTTACAGTTACATGATGGTCTAATGATATTCCAGGAACATATGACTACACACTAAGTGTATCAGAAATTCAAGATGCATTGAATAAATATGAATAAGAGAAAAAATCTCAAGGTGCTATAAAGGATAGCGATTCTACGGAAATAAATATAAGTGAAAGAATGCTAAAATATGTAAACCATAGTGAAGATACTACTTTTGGATTAAGGCCCATTGGTACCTTTAAATATACGGGACGATTACCAGTAACATTTGAAGGAGATATATAAAAAAATCTCAAAAATACATATGAAGGAACTGATAGATTAATGAGTCTCTTAACTGAAAAGCAAATTAATATGGGAGAAAAGTTCGACTGAGTAGATTTATCAACTTATGCAGATATATTATAAAATTCAGGAGCATTGTATTCTGACAATATTCTGAATAAAATAAGATCAAATAGAGATAATAAATATACATTTCTGATAAAACCAATTGTTGATGACTATTTCACAAACTTGAGAAGACTAACTACAGATTCTAGTTGATATGAGAAAAAGGTGAAGGCTTGGTTAGAAAATATACAGAAAAACCTATTGAATACATTTGGATGGATGATGTTCGCCAATTAATTGATAGATTAACAGTTATACATGGTGAAGAACTAGCTGGAAATACAAATCATCATAATGAAAAAGTGGGAATAATGCAAATGTTCACAAATGAATTCAGTGATTTCGTCGTCAACAGTCTCAAAGGTATTCCATATTTGATTAGAATTTTGAATAACCTTCCTCATACACTTTGGAAGAGCGAAAAACATGGTTAAGAGTTAGTCAATTGGGTTTTAAATAATGTACCAGTGCCTGAAATGCATCTACCAAGATTTAATTACCGCAGGTCATTCACAAAACTTGAAGAAAGACTGGCACATGGTAATCTGGTAATTAATCCACTAGATGAGGCTTGTAAAAAACATGATATTGCTTATCATGATCATAAAGATTTAGAAAAAAGACACAAAGCCGATAAAGAATTTCAGTTAGCTGCAAAAGAAAGACTGCATGCATGTGATGCTTCATTAGGAGAAAAAGTAGCAGCAGCAGCAGTTAGAGGAATAATGTATGGAAAACGAAAATTAGGAATGGGCTTAGGCATGACTGATAATGAATTGGGAGTGTAAAAAATTTTGGTAGTCGTATTCTTGACTACCTAAAAACATTAATCTTCATTAACTTTTTAATCTATATACATGAATAACTTTACAATCGATTATACTTTGCTACCTAGTGTCAAGACTAAACTAAAAGCAATTAAATTAAAGTTGAATTATGACCAATAAAATGTGACTGAACCATTTTTGACTGATGCTCAAAAGAGAAAAAAGAAAAGAACATTGGTGGAAATTTACTTGTTATATTAGTTGTTCCAGTTGTCAAAAAAAAAAATTATTGAACATCTAACAAGAAAGAAGGAAGGAAAAGGACTAACACAACACGAAGATTGCTTTCTACCATTACTTTTGGCTGCATTACCATATCTAACAACTATTGGTTCACTTGCTGGTGGATCTGCAGCAATCGCAAATTTAGTCATAAACAAGAAGAAAGCTGATAAAGTGTTAGAACAGAAAAGACATAATCAAGCAATGGAGAAGAAAGTTGGTGCTGGACTGAAGAAAGTAAAAATATTCCAAAAAGTAACTGATAAACATGTTAATTGAAGCAAGTAATTTCGATATGGAAGAACTGGCTAAACAACTGAAAATTAAAACTTTTGTAGTGTATACATGATTGATAAATTACCAAATAAACCATCAAAACTGAATGTGGAATAGTAAATTTAAATACTGATCTGAACTACATAGTGAGAGAATACAAAATTTTGAAGAAGTAGTATGTGGTCATTTGTACCTATTTGTTTTAAAATTATTATGTGAGAATTATAATTTTAATGAAATTTTTTGTTTAATAAATGGATATTTTTGGAAATAAGATAGGTCAAACTGAAGGGCTTAGCATGCCTGCTTTCGATCTAGAAAAATCAAAAATGAAATTGATCCAAAAATAAAAATAAAACATGTTTAAGCAATTTCAATCATCAACAGACCCAAAGATAGCCAATGCAATTAAACAATTTCAGAAATAATTTAATGCTATTTTTAAAGAAACTAGATGTTATATTGGCTTTAAAGGTAGAAGACTTGTGAATGTAAATGATCCAATTGATGCAAAGGACGCAGGTAACAAACATTGTTTCAATAATGAGTTATGAAATGTTGCAACGAAGTCAGAACATGCAACACAATTCACTAACTATGACACTACAAAAGTCTTCAATGAACAATAAAGCAGAATAATGAAAGTTTTAAACAAAATTTAACAAGTATTATGACACAATTCATTAATTACCTTACTGAAAAAGAAATAGAAATACTTTTTACCGATAACACAAAACATATAGTAAAAAACTTTAAAGGGATAAGTAATCTTACAATTAAAGTATATAGTAAACAAACAATTGAATTAATGTTTATGACTGGGGGGTGAGCAAAAAATTTTAAATACAATTTTTGGTTAAGAAGAACTATTGTTGTTGGTGAGAATATGAATAGAGACTTGAACTTTGATGACTTTGATATTACAGTAAGCGTGACTCATAAGCTATACCAAATAAATAATAATAATCAATACATAAAGGTACACAAATCAAATTTTCTGACTGTAAGATTGAAATATTCTGTTAAAACTGTTCCTGTAGATGTGCAGTTAATTATATTTGGTGAAATAATTTAAAATTTAATAAATTTTATCCCTATAAATGGATAATTGTGCTTCACATTTAGTTCTTAAGGATGATAACATTTATTGCTTGAAGTGTAAAAAATTTACTGAGTATCAACAAAAAATGAACAATAAAGAATTGAAGGTCTTTGCACAGTTTGTAAAGAGAAGAAAAGTAAATTCTTCAAAAAACATATGTAGGTGAAAAAGGAGGAGGCAATTGACCATCCCTTTTTTGTGAAGAAACCATTAATGAGCTGCATAAGCCAATTAGAAAAAAGTTTACGCAAAGAAATGTAATTTCTCTCGGTATAGATGATTTATGGCAAGTCGACTTAGTCGAAATGGATTTGGAAAGTTGAAAGGAATTTCGAAGATTAATCGAGGATGAAAATATTTTATTGACTGTCATTGACGTCTTCTCTAAATTTGCCTAGGCTGTTCCAGTTACGACAAAACCGGCAAGAATGTGGCTGATGCTCTTGAAAAAATATTCAGCTCCAGGAGACCAAAAAATATGCAGACAGACAACAGGAAATAATTCTATAACAAAGCTGATGAAGAAATACAGCATTAATCATTATTCAACTTTTTCAGAATTAAAAGCATCTGTTGTTGAACGATTCAACCAAACACTTAAGGAAAAGATGTGGAAGAATTTGCACTTCGAGGAAATTATAAATGGATTGGTCTAGTCTCGAAACTAGTTGGCGAATACAGTAACACAGTTCATCGAACTAAAAAAATGTAGCCAACGGAGGTTAATGGAAAGAACTATTAGGTAGGTGTGATTCTACCTAATGATAAGGCCAAATTTCAAAAAGGAGATAAAGTTAGGACCAGTAAATTTTTTGAAAAAGGATATACTACCAAATGGCCAATGGAAATTTTCGAAATTCAATCTGTTATTCATTCTAATCCAATCATGTATAAACTCAAAGATATCGAAGGTAATTTTTATGAGCAAGAGCTTCAGAAGACGAAATATCCAGATGTGTATCTCATTGACAAAGTTCTGAGAAAGAAAGGACATAAAGTTTATGTTACGTGGTTGGGTTTCGATAATTTGCACAACAGTTGGATAAATAAAAAATGTAATAATTGGTGTTTGACTTCTATCATATTGTTGTATATTTGAAGAATGCTACACAATAGCACTGCCTTGTTTTAATAAATTTTTATAATTAATAAATAAATCTTTTCTATATAAATGTATCAAAAAGTGCGAATAAGGAAACTGACACTTTCATTCTTTCTATTTGTATGTTATCCTGATGATGACGAAGAAGATATAATCTCTACATTCATAAATCAGTTAACTGATGGAACCGCGAATGTCAATGGAGACGAAATTTGTGTTGTTTATGAATACTTTAAAATAAGAACAGCAGTCAAATAGTTAACCACTGGATTGAGGTGTGTAAAAAGTCGACTGTCGATCTGCAGGAAGGAAATATTTCCACCCTCAATAAAGTACGAAATTTTCTTTATTTTTGCAGGGTTGCTGCTCTGCAACCCTCAAAGTTGAATTTTGTGACAGATGTGGTTTAGAGCTTTTGAGTAGCAGACACTGCCACACTGACTTTTATTAGGAAATCGCATAAAATTCGTTAAAGATTTATTTTAGATTTGCAGATTAGATTACCATCCCGCCTGGAATTCCATGTGCAGGGATTAAATATTTAATCGGAAAAGGGGGCTAGCAGTCTCCCAACAATTCACACATTAATTCAATTTGATCAAGAAGATTTATTATATCACTAACCAATTCTTCTTGTGTATAATTAACCAAAGTATTGAAATAATTTTTATGGCAAACAATTTCAAATTTTCTCTCATTAGTTGATATAAATTGATTGAAATTGGCACATAATCAATTCTTAAAATTTGATCGCTATTTTGGTGCATATTTTTGATTATATCCATTTGCCTTTGTACATTTTTTAATTGTGCTTGGATGACATAGTATTAATAATTAAAATTATATAATCTGAAAACAACCAAAGCTGGATCTTATATTTTCATTGTTTGTTTGAGGAACAACATGGGGTAATAGTGTATCTATTTTTCTGTTTCTGTTGTTTATTACATCAAAAGCCATATTAACTGTTTCTCACAAATTTTCGACTTGTTTTTTATCCAGTTCTCTTATTTCTAGTAAATAATTTATTTGATATTTATAAGTATCAATGATCTCTTTTCTAATCTTATATTCGCCATGTTTGCTAATTGCTAGTAAAACTTCATGTGTAACCCATTTCGTGAATCCTTTTGCTTCTTCTTTTTTTGATTTTATATTATGCAATATAATCGTGTTTCTTTAATAAATATAGTTTTTATATCAATATTTTGTACACCTTGTTTTCTGGTGTCTGCAAAATCTTTACATCTTTGTTTATCTTCATCATCCACATGTTTTTAATAGCATTCCTAGATTTTTTACAGTCTAATATTTCAGCAACATCTTTAGCTTTAAACCATGGTTCATTATTTTCATCAATAATCAGTAAAATATTTTGGTTGCTATAAGTGAGCTTATTATTCCTTAGATCAATAAGTGCCTCCATTTATACAGAACTGAAATACATTAGTAAATTAAAATTCTACAGCAGGGACAGTTAAAATTTCATCATAAATATTTTTTCTCTCCTTCATTTACTTCATCAACAATATCGTTAGATTGGTCACATAATTTCTCAACAAAGTAAGATAGACTGTTGAAGTGCATATTGTATATTTCTTTTCTTTTATGTACTCTATGTACACCAAAATAAATATTAAGCATTTGCTCTATTAATTTGTAAGCAGTACATTTATATTTTGTGACACAAAATATTTTATCATATTTAGGTCTTCCACTATTATAACTTGATAATCTTTTTGAAAGATGATTTTCAGACAATATGCCACCAACTTCAAAATAATTTTTCTAGGCATACTGCTCAGATGTGGCAATGTATATAATTTGTTTTTTATTCATCTCCACTACTTCAAATATTACATCTTTAAATTGCAGACATTTTTTCTCCTTTCTTTTAATTCTTTATCTTTCACTTGTATTTCAGTTGCTTGTTCAATAATTTTTTGAGGTTTCACTTTTTCAACAGATGTTGTGTAAGTAAGATAGTCAACTAATATTTCCTGAATTGTTATATAATAATCTTCACTTTCATTAGGAACTTTGGTGTGTAAATTCATGATGAGTTTCTTGAAGTTTCAGACAGGCAAAGAAATCCATGTCTTTTGAACTAAATTGTAATGAGCTAATGATTTTATTTCATTTTGGGTATACTTGTTCTCAAAAGTGAGACAATCATCATGTTCGATCTCTTTGTATTCAAGACTATAATTGTGAAAAGATTCGAGTAGATAATTGTTTATTCTTTTTAATTTTACAGTGTCCAGGAGCATGGACCCTGCAATTCCATAGTGAATGAAGCACAAAATGCCATTTGTGAGCAAAACATCTTCTTGAATTAGGAAAGAAACCCAAATGTCCTTGAACCAACTTCCTAAATTTAATCCATACTCCTTCTCTTGAATGAATTCTAAAATATTCAACATGGTTGACTCTGAACTTGCGATAACTCCTGTTTATATAGAATGAAAAAACATTACTAATGGCATCTAGGAGACATCCTTAAATCTTCAAACACTTTACTGTCAGCTGCCATCATGGTCTGTTAATTATTCAGGCATCAGCAATTTCCTTTTTGTGAAATGTGTTTTGTACTAAAAACTCATAAATGAAATAAACACACAGTAGAAATACTAGTGACAGAAGGAAAATTAAGAGTGTAAATATGTTATCTACAGAGCTATCAAGACCGCAACATGAAAGAGGATTCATTTATTAAGGAAAAATCTTAATTCTAAATGAAAATGTTATCTGAATAAATGGAAGTGCACAAGAAGTGTAAAAAATGTGAAGTGGAGAAGTCAACTGATAACTGTCCTTCAAATAAACATGCAAAGGATAAGCATTCAAATACTTGTAAGGAATGTGCTAGAATCGTTTATAGAAATGCTTATAATAATATAACAGAACGTTTTAAATAGTTTATATCTAATTATAAGAGACACTTGGCAATGTTTAATGATAAGAAAGATTTTCATCATTTTTACAAACAACAACAACAAGAGTTAAATAGAGAACAACATTGTAAAAAATGTATTGAGTGTCAAGAAATTGAAGATCTTCGTTCTTTTTACTTAAGTCATACATCTAGGGACAAGCTCACAAGTAGATGGAAGATTTGGCAACTAAAAAATAGGCAAAAAAGAAAAATAGTGTGTAAGTGAGGGAAAGGAGTAGTTAAAAGCAATCTCAAAAAAACATTTCCAAACAAATAGTTACATCGAAATAAACAAAAAGGAAAACTCTCATTTTTGCAAAGCTAATGTTTTTTATTCCTTAATAAATGGAAGCCTCTCTGAGAGAGTTCATAGTCACTCAACTTCGTGAGTATTGCAGAAAGAATAATTTATGAGTACACAAAAGATTTAGAAGAAATGAGTTAATTAATTTCATTGTTGCAAATAATGTACCACCACACAGTTTTCAAAAACCTAATGGAAATTTATTCCTAATGAAAGATAATAAAATGGATGCATTGCTGAAAGATTTTACAGTCGCTCAACTTCATGATCATTGCAGGAGGAATAATTTGCAAGGATACAGTGGATTTAGAAAGGATGGCCTTATCAACTTAATCATTTCAAATAATTTACCAGGTCCTACAAGGAATCTTGAAACTTTGAAAGTAAGTGAACTCAAAATGAGAGCTAAAATTCTTCACTTTAGTGGTTACACACATTGAAGAAGCCAGAGTTAATTAATGCCATTGTATTACAAAGCTCATGGCCAAAGCGTGTATCCAATAAAAATTACTTTTACAGATTTGATGATGATATTATTGGGAGGCCTCATCTGCTGAGAGAGGAAATAATAGTGAGGCTGGATGAAATTAACCCATTTATTAGCAAAATTTTTGAGCAAGAAAATGAGGCTGAGCCATCTAAAAAGCATTTATTTGAGATTAAAGAAATTTGATCGAAAATTAATGAAAAATTTAAATCATGGTCTGTTGACTATAAAATTGTCCTTAATGATGCTAACATTGGCAGACACGATACTGTTAGTGAGGAAAGATATTACATAAAGAAAGCACTCAATTCTATGGTAGATGTAGCTTAAAAGAGGACTAATTTCAGGAAAGGATATAAGTTGATGTAACAGTCAGTAACCCAAAAATATCTTATCCAATTTCCACAGGATATAAAGCATCGAATAACTCTTGAAAGTCTGTTCACATTTTGTGCAATAAAATGAGGGACATCTTAACATATGATGAGACTGTGTATATAGCAAAAACATCGTTTAGTATACAGATGTTAGCAATTCCTAGAGGTGGTAAAGGCAAAAAAATAATAAATCTGGCTGGAGACAAAAAGACTAAAATGTGCATCACAAGAATTAAAAATGATAATATGTGCTGTCCTAGAGCTGTAATTGTGGCTTTGACACAGCAAGCAAATCATATTTTGGGAAGAGAACTAACTACAAATGAGATTAAGAAAATGAGAGGAGATAAATAAAAATTACAGAAAGAGTTAACCGACATATAATGTAATCAGTTTGTTGAATACAATGAAGAATTGTTGGATATCCAAACATATGTCATATGTGCTGAAAATTCAATGTGGTTATCTGTAGCGTCCCTGAGAAAGAAATAATGTTTTATATGTACAAAGTTCACAATCATTTTGATGTAATTAACAATATGACTGTGTTCTTGGGAACTTCATATTTCTGTGATAAATGCAAGAAAGCTTACCGAACAAGGATGCTTACAGATGTAAAAAAGAGAGAAAAGTGTGCATATTATGCAAAAGTCCAGAACATGAAAGTGAAGAAAATAAGATTTATTGTGAGAAATGCAATAGATACTGTTATAATGAAGAATGCTGAACGATCACCAAGAAGTTTGTGATACAGCTTAAAAGTGTGAAGGATGCAAGAAGATTGGTTTCAGGTCTAAAGAACATAACAAAAAACTGTCATGTCACTAGGGCCTCCTGTGGGTAGACAGTTTGCCGGGTGCAAGTCTTTCAATTTGACGCCACTTTGGCAACTTGCGCGTCGATGGGAATGAAATGATGATGATTAGGACAACACAACACCCAGTCCATGAAAGGAGAAAGTTTCCGACCCAGCCAGGAATCGAACCCAGGCCCTTAGGATTGACATTCTGTCGCACTGACCACTCAGCTACCGGGGGTGGACTAAAGAACATAAATGTGGCTTTAAACTATGCAGAAATTGTAAACAAGTAATGAAAATGGGAAATCATAAATGTTATATACAACCCATATTGCAAAAATGTGGTATCTGTGAAAGAAGATTTGGTGAGGAATTTATAGTTCGAGTTGTCCAAATTGTAATAAAGATGGTTTCTATGTTGAAGGATAATTTAAAGATTTTTATATTTACCAGTACTTCGAATGTAATAAAATATTTGGTGGTAAAGAGCTTAAATGTTGTAAAAAAGGCTTTCCAAAGAAAGTGTTGTGCCTATTCTGAAAGACACACGTGGTTTGATTATGAAGCATCTCAGGAATCAGGCATACACACTCCAAATCTTATATTTGTTCAAAATTTTAATGGTGATACTGTTTATAAATTTAAGACAAATGATGAATTCTGTAGGTGGATGATATCTGAAAAGAAGAGTTGTCACACATTCATAGCTCACTATGCAAAAGGTTATGATTCCCAATTCATTTTGAAGTACTGTATTGAAAATATAATAAGGCCTTATACCGTCTACACAGGAACTAAACTGATGTTGTTGGAGATCTAGCAGTTGGGCATAAAATTATAGACAGCAGTAACTTTGTACAAGGTCCACTTAGCAGCTTTACAAAAACTTTTAATTTGAAAGAATTAAAGAAAGGCTACTTCCCACATTTATTCAGTATGCCAGAAAATGAAAACTACACGAGACCGAATCCTGATACTGAATATTACCTTGTAACACTGTGAAGCCAAAAGATAGAAACGCATTTCTCAAATGGAATAGCTCAAGAGTTAAAGAAAATTATGTGTTCAATATGAAGAATGAAATGAACGAGTACTGTAATTCTGACATAGATATATTAAGAAAAGGCTGTTTGGAATTAAGAAAACAGTTTTGGAGATAGCAAATACTGATCCATTCTGTTATTTAACCATTCCTGGAGTTGGTATGATTATTTACAGATCCAAATATTTACCAGAAAATACAGTCGTTGTAATGGATAAAGAACAGAAAGATAATTGTAGTAAAATCCATAGCTTGATTAAACAGTAACAACACCTTTCATGCTATTAATGGAGGCGAAGTAAGAGCAACTGGTGCAAAAGTAGATGGATTTGATAAAGAAACTAACACTCTTTATCAATACCATGGCTGTTACTGGCACAGATGTAAAAAATGTTTCAAAAGTGAAACGATTTACAATAAAAATAAGGTGATGATGGATGACCTTTATCAAAAGACTTTGGGAAGTGCAGAAATACGAAATGCTGGATATAATCTGGTAGAGATGTGTGGATATGAATGGCTGAACTCAGCAGAGTATAAAAGGCTTAAGAACTCAAAGCAGTTGCCTTAAATTGTTGAACTGTTGAATCCAAGAGATGCTTTTTATGGTGGTTGAACAAATGCAATAAAATTAAGAGCTAAAGTAGATGGGTGTTAGCTCAAAAATAAAATATACTGACGTATGTGGTCTTTATCCTACTGCACAATTTAATTACTTTTGTTCTGAAAAACATCCGGGAAAAATATACAGACCATGATATTATTCTAAAAATAGGTATGGCTTAATAAAATGCTAAGTATTGGCACCTAGAGTATTGTATCACCCTGTTTTGCCTGTTAAAATAAAGGTAGATAAAAATGAAAAACTGTTGTTTCATTTGTGTGTCAAATGTGCAGAAGAACAAATAAGTAAATGCAATCACAGTGATGAAAAAAGAAGTTTCATTGGGACTTGGGTGACAGATGAAGTAAAGTTGGCTGTGGAAAGAGGGTATAAAGTTGTAGAAGTCTATGAAGTATGGGATTTCAGAAACAAAAGCAACAAGTTATTCAAAAATTATGTAAAAGACTTTCTGAAAATCAAACTTGAAACTAGTCCACATAATAACGAGTCTGATGAGGAGTATATCAAAACAGTTAAAGAGACATTGGATATAGACTTAGAACGTAACAGAATAAAGGAAAATCCGGGAAAACGAGCTGTTGCTAAGATATGTCTTAATTTATAATGGGGAAAATTTGGTGAAAGGCAAAATATGAGTCAAACAGAATATGTAACCAATTTACAGCACTTTTATGAGATACTGCTGGATGACTTATTAGATAACTTAGATATCAATTTTATTACAGAGCAGATGGTTCAGATGAGGTACAATTTCAAGGATTATTATGTGGAAAATAATGCAGCCACAAATATATTCATAGCTGCATTCACTACAACAAATGCAAGACTCAGACTACATGATATGTTAGACAAACTAGGAGAATCTGTTATATATTCTGATACCAATTCTACATTATATATTGATGATGGTAAAAATATTTCAGAAACAGGCTGTATGTTGGGTGAATGGACAGATGAAGTGGGAAATAACTGGGTTACAGATTCAGCTTCAAACGGTCCTAAAAGTTATTGTTATGAGAAAAATGATAAAAAGACAGAGATGAAGGTAAAGGGCTTTACTCTAAATTACAGAAATATTCAAAAGTTTAATGTGAATCGATGATAAGGCTAATAGAAAGTGAAGTGAAAGAAAAGATACAGCTAGAGTACAATCAGATAACGAGAGATATTAATATTAAAAATCTAGTCAACAAACAGGCTAAGGAAAAATTTTCCTTTCGGTATGATAAAAGAGTGGTTTTACAAAATTATGATACAGTGCCTTATGGATATTGATCGTATAAAGCAAAGTAAAAATTCCAACCATATTTCTTATATAAATTGAATAATTTCCTTTTGTTGTATTCCCAGGGTATAGCTTTCTGGTTATACAGTGATAGAATTTTAGAAATGATGTGTAGGCTTCAATGTAATTTTGTAATTTTATTTGGTAAATCACTTATCAGTAAATTATGCTTTGCTATATCTTTTACAGTCATAAAAAAGAGAGTGTCTGAGTTTTCTATTTCTTCCCATGTTTCCATGTCACTTATTTTTCCATCATGGTTCGTCTTTCTCAAATGTTCTATAATTAAAAATGGTTTAAAGTACTCAAAGGAGATGTTTCATTCAACTTTCCTCTCTCGTGGTTTAACGTCAAAAGTATCAAATTGAAATTCATCCCACACTTTAGTCTTATTTATAAAGATTAAAACTCTGAAAGATTATCAAAATTTTGTTCTATATAAATGGACACTCTATTGAAGAAGCTCAATAATGCAAGCAATTCTAATCTGTTTAGAAACACTAGTGAGCTTGAGGCAAATGAGTGGTATTCCATTACTGAATGCGAACGTTTAAAAACTATGTATGGGGAGAAAATGTCTCTCAAGCTCGATAATATATTTAAAATTATTTTGCCAGGAAGGTTCGATAAAATAATAGATAACTGGGACTTCGAATTTTTTGAAGATGGTGACATTAAAATAAAATATAAAGGAATGAAGAGAACAAAAAATAATGATAACGAATTTCATGATCTGGACTTACTTGTGTAGCTTTTCGAGGCGGCAGAATTTGATATATGATTAAAAAATTTTATTTTAGTAGGTGTGTTGGTTTGCATCCGTTTATAAAAAAATGTTAGTTAGTAGGTGGCTAGTGTGCTCAACCTAACTGTTTATAAGTAAATGAAAAACATCATTAAATTATCTGTAAGTGTGCTCAATGTACCCACTTACTACTACTCACACACAACTCGGCTGTCCCGCACATGAAATCACCTGACGCATGCGCCGAAAGACGCCAGAATATTTCACATGAGCAAGATTAGGCATTAAATACCGTGGATGCATCTGGGCTCTTCAGAGGTTCTTTTTTTATCATCAGTCTTCTGACTTGTTTCATAAGGCTCACCACGAATTCCTCTCCTGTGCTAACCTCTTCATCTCAAAGTAGCACTTGCAACCTACGTCCCCAATTATTTGATGCATATATTCCAATCTCTGTCTTACCTTAGAGTTTTTGCCCTCTACAGTTCCCTCTAGTACCATGGAAGTCATTGCCTCATGTCTTAAAGGAAGTCCTGTCATCCTGTACCTTCTCCATATCAGTGTTTTACACATGTTCCTTTCCTCTCCGATTCTGCGCAGAACCTCCTCATTCCTTACCTTATCAGTCCACCTAATTTTCAACATTCGTCTGTAGCACTACATCTCAAATGCTTCGATTCTCTTCTGTTCCGGTATTCCCACAGTCCATGTTCCACTACCATACAATGCTGTACTCCAGACGTACGTTCTTAGAAATTTTGTTCCTCTTATTAAGGCCTATGTTTGATACTAGTAGACGTTTCTTGGCTAGAAATGCCCTTTTCTGATGTCCTCCTTGCTCCTTTCGTCATTTGTTATTTTACTCCCTAGGTAGCAGAATTCCTTAACTTCATCTACTTCGTCACCATCAATGCTGATGTTAAGTTCCTCGCTGTTCTCATTTCTACTACTTCCTGTTACCTTCGTCTTTCTTCGATTTACTCTCAGTCCATGCTCTGTACTCATTAGACGGTTCATTCCATTCAGAAGACAATGTAATTCTTCCTCACTTTCACTCAGGATAGCAATGTCATCGGCGAATCGTATCATCGATACCTTTTCATCTTGAATTTCAGCTCCACTCCATAACCTTTGTTTTATTTCCATCACTGCTTCCTCGATGTAGAGATTGAACAGTAGAGGCGAAAGGCTACATCCTTGTTTTACGTCGTTTTCAATTCGAGCACTTCGCTCTTGGCCGTCCACTCTTATTGTTCCCTCTTGGCTGTTGTACATATTGTGTATGACTCGTCTCTCCCTATAGTTTACCCATAATTTTTTCAGAATGTCGAACATCTTGCACCATTTTACATTGTCGAAAACTTTTTTCCAGGTTGACCAATCGTATGAACGTGTCTTGATTTTTCTATAGTCTTGCTTCCGTTATTAACCGCTACGTCAGAATTACCTCTCTCGTGCCTTTAACTTTCCTAAAGCCAAACTGTTCGTCATCTAGCACATCCTCAGTTTCCTTTTCCATTTTTCTGTATATTATTCTTGTAAGCAACTTGGAAGCATGAGCTTTTAAGCTGATTGTGCGATAATTCTCGCAACTATCAGCTCTTGCCGTCTTCGGAATTGTTTGAATGATGGTTTTCCGAAAGTCGGATGGTATGTTGCCAGACTCATACACTCTACAGACCAAAGTGAACATTCGTTTTGTTGCCACTTCCCCCAATGATTTTCGAAATTCTGATGGAATATTATCTTTCCCTCCTGCCTTATTTGATCTTAAGTCCTCCGAAGCTCTTTTAAATTCTGATTCTAATACTGGATTCCCAATCTCTTCTAAATCGACTCCTGTTTCTTCTTCTATCACATCAGACAAATCTTCCCCCTCATAAATGATTTCAATGTATTCTTTCCACTTATCCGCTCTCTCCTCTGCTTTTAACAGTGGAATTCCCGTTGCACTCTTAATGTTATCACCCATGGTTCTAATGTCACCGTCGGTTGACTTTCCTATATGCTGAGTCTGTCCTTCTGACAATCATTTTTTTTTCGATGTCTTCACATTTTTTTCTGCACCCATTTCGTTTTAACTTATCTGCACTTCCTATTTATTTCATTCCTCAGCGACTTGTATTTCTGTATTCCTGAGTTTGCCTGGACATTTTTGTACTTCCTCCTTTCATCGATCAATTGAAGTATTTCTTCTTTTCCCCAAGGCTTCTTTGCAGTTACCTTCTTCGTATATATGTTTTCCTTTCCAACTTCTGTGATGGCCATTTTTACAGATGTCCATTCCTCTTCAACTGACTGCCTACTGAACAATTCCTATAGCCTTAGAGAACTTCAAGAGTATCTCGTCATTCCTTAGTAATTCCGTATCCCACTTCTTTGTGTATTGATTCTTCCTGATTAATGTCTTAAATTTCAGCCTACACTTCCTCACTACCATATTGTGATCTGAGTCTACCGTATATCTGCTCCTGGGTACGCCTTACAATCTGAGTCTATAACTGCTCCTGGGTACGCCTTGCAATCCAGTATCTGATTTCGGAATCTCTGTCTGACCATGATGTAATCTAACTGAAATCTTCCTGTATCACCCGACCTTTTCCAAATATACACCAAGTGATCAAAAGTATCTGGACACACCCAAAAACGTACGTTTTTCATGTTAAGTGCATTGTCCGGCCACCTGCTGCCAGGTACTCCATATCAGCAACCTCAGTACTCATTAGACATCGTGAGAGAGCAGAATGGGACGCTCCGCGGAACTCACGGACTTCGAACGTGGTCTGGTGATTAGGTGTCACCTGTGTCATATGTCTGTACACGAAATTTCCACACTCCTAAACATCCCTAGTTCCACTGTTTCCGATGTGATAGTGAGGTGGAAACGTGAAGGGACACGTACAGCCCAAAAGATTATAGGCCGACCTCGTCTGTTGACTGACAGTGACCGGCGGCAATTGAAGAGGGTCGTAATGTGTAATAGGCAGACATATATCCAAACCATCACACAGGAATTACAAACTGCTTAAGGATCCACTGCAAGTACTATGACAGTTTGTTGGGGGATGAGAAAACTTTGATTTCATGGTCGAATGTTGCTCATAAGCCACACATAACGCCGGTGAATGCCAAACGACGCCTCTCTTGGTGTAAGGAGCGTAAAAATTGGACGATTGAACAGTGGAAAAACGTTATGTGGAGTGACGAATCACGGTACACAATGTGGCGATCCGATGGCAGGGTATGGCAAATGTCCAGTGAACATCATCTGCCAGCGTGTGTAGTGCCAACAGTAAAATTAGGAGTTGGTGGTGTTACGATGTGGTCGTGTTTTTCATGGTGGGAGCTTGCACCCCTTGTTGTTGTGCGTGGCACTATCACAGCACAGGCCTACATTGATGTTTTAAACACTTTCTTGCTTCCCATTGTTCAAGAGCAATTCAGGGATGGCAACTGCATCTTTCAACACGATCACCTTTTCATAATGCACAGCTTGTGGTGGATTGATTACACTACAACAACATCCCTGTAAATAACTGGCCTGCTCCGAGTCCTGACCTGAATCCTAAAGAACACCTTTGGGATGTTTTGGAACGACGACTTCCTGCCAGGCGTCACCAACCGACATCGATACCTTTCCTCAGTGCAGCACTCCGTGAAGAATGGGCTGCCATTCCCCAAGAAACTTTCCAGCACCTGGTTGAACATATGCCCGCGAGAGTGGAAGCTGTCATCGAGGCTAAGAGTGGGCCAACACCATATTGAATTCCAGCACTACCGATGGAGGGAGCCACAAACTTAGTAATTTTCAGCTAGATATCCGGATACTTTTGATCACATAGTGCCCCTCCTCCTCCTGTGATTCTTGAACAGAGTATTCGCTATTACTAGCTGAAACTTATTGCAGAACTCAATCTTTCTCCTCTCTCATTCCTTGTCCCAAGCCCTTTATTCTCCTGTAGCCTGATCTACTCATTCCCCAACTGCATTACAGTCTCCCATAACTATTAGATTTTCATCCTCCTTTAGATACTGTATTACCCTCTCAATATCCTCATACACTTTCTCTGTCTCTTCTACTTCAGCTTGCGACGTCGGCATATGTAACTGAACTATTGTTGTCGGTATTAATATGCTGTCGATTCTGATAAGAACAACCCTGTCACCGAACTGTTCACAGTAACACACTCTCTGCCCTACCTTCCTATTCATAACGAATCTTACTCCCTTTATATCATTTGCTACTGCTGTTGATATTATCCTGTACTCATCTGACCAGAAATCCTTGTCTTCTTCCCACTTTACTTCACTGGCACCTACTACCTTGTATATCTAGATTGCGCCTTTGCATTTCCCTTTTCAGATTTTCTTGTTTCCCTACCACGTTTAAGCTCCTGACATTCCACACCCCGACTCGTAGAACGTTATTCTTTCATTGATTATTCAATATTTTTTTCATGGTAACCTCATCCTTGGCAGTCCCCTCCCAGAGATTCGAATGGGCGACTATTCAGGAATCTTTTGCCAATGGAGAGATCATCATGACACTTCTTCAATTACAAGCCACATGTCCTGTGATTAAACGTTATGTGTCTTTAATGCAGTTGTTTCCATTACCTTCTGCGTCGTCATGCCGTTGATCATTGCTGATCTTTCCGCCTTTAGGGGTAGTTTCCCACCCCTATGACAAGAGAGTGCACTCAACCTCTGTCCGCTCCTCCACCCTCTTTGACAAGGCTGTTGGCAGAATAAGGGGTGACTTCTTATGCCGGAAGTCTTCGGCCGCCAATGCTGATTATTAACCAAAATTTTAGCAGCAGCGGGATTCAAACTCGGGCCTGAAGAGGTTTTTATTATTGATCAAAGACGCTACCCCTTTTTTTCATTTTGTTCGGCATTGTCCGTTGTCTTTGGTCTGGCCGGACGTCACAAGACATCCGTTCAAGTTGATCGTTGATTCCTTTACTCAATTTTTATTACAAAGGGAGAGCAGCCCTCTGACCGAAAACGCTGAGCTACCGTGCCGGCTGTCCCTACACCACGGGTTGTCTGCTCACGTGAACATGGTCGGGCGATTCTCGGCCGAGATATTGTGGCAACATGTCGACGGGATCCGGCTACACATCCGAAAATTATTAGAAGATTATAGACGCTGGGAAAATTTGAGAAGTTACAATACTTCAGCTGATCGATGAAAGAAGGAGGTACAAATACATTCAGGGAAAGACAAGAATACTGCAGTAAAATCACTTAGGAAGTGCAGGGCAGCCAAAGCGAAATGGCTGCAGGAAAAATGTAAGGAAATTGAAAAAGACATAACCGTCAGAAGGGCTGACTCATCGTATAGAAAAGCCAATACAACCTTCGGCGAAATTGAAAGCAAGGGTGGTAACGTTAAGAGAGCAATGGGAATTCCACTATTAAAGGCAGAGGAAAGAGCACACAGGTGGGAAAAATACATTGAAGGTCTGTATGAAGTGGATGACTTGTCCGATAACTTGATAGAAGAAGAAGTTGGAGTTGATAAGGAAGACACAGGGGATCCAATATCAAGAGCCACAATTTAAAAAAAACTTGAGATCAGAGAAAGCAGATGATAAATATAACATTTCATAGGAATTTCTGAAATTATTGGGGGTGGGGAATTGCAACGCGATGCATATTCAGTTTGGTGTGTAGAATCTGTGATATTGACACGTACTATCAGACTTTCGGAAAAAAATCGTCCACACAATTCCGAAGATAGCAAGAGCTGATAAGAACATGAACTATCGCACCATCACCTTAACAGCTCATGAATGGAAACTGCCCTCAAGTATAATACAGGGAGACCTAAAAAACACCGACAAACTTTAGGTACCAGGTCACAAGTATTTTCAAGCCCAGCGCATGTCTTACACTAGGACAGAGGCTGTAGGATCATTGTGCAAGGGTTTTGCAAAGCAGGATCATGTAGCGGTAGCTTGTGGAGCGGGAAACAATATTGATAGAGATCGAGGCTACAATACCGAGTGTGGCCTGGTAAAAATAGCATCTGCAACGAACCATACAAATGTTGACTTGGTTCCTGCTTTCATTCGGTATGATCGGCCCCAACTGAACAGCTCAGTCAGGAGAGTCAATAAGGAGCTGGATCAGCTGCTTCAGGAGGATATTTCATCAGGCATAGGTTTGGTTTCTGTTGATGGTATTGGTAAGTGGGACTTCAAAAGACATCTCAGCAGGAAAGGGAAGGGTAAACTGGCTGGGATGACAGCAAAATCATTAAAAGGAGGCACTGAAACTCATGGGAGTACTTCTTCTTTAGTCTAAGATCAGTGTCCAGTCACCCAGCATTGGTTGAAATTAAGCTTAATGAGAAGTTCAGATAGGCAGGTACTAGAGATGTTAAAATATTACTGGATTCTCATAACAGTACAGTGAAAATAATGTTAAGGACAGGTTCCTTATGCAGAAATAAGTAAAAAATGCTTAGTAAACATGGGCTTTAAAACGCATATCTTAAGATACATGTGCATTGTTCATCTTCGATACTGTGAAACAGATCTCTTCTACAGCAACGTCTTTGCTTTCCATATTTTGAGAGGTGGGAGTGTTGACCAAAACAAGAAAAAAATTACTAGTAAACATGGATTCTTAAATTCATACTGTAAGAGGTATGAGCACTTTTTCATCTTCGCTAGACTTAAACTCATCTCTTCTACTCAACAAGTGCTCATAACTCTTAAGGTATGCTGTTTAGAGCCCTTATTTACTACGCTTTTTTTCTTGTTTTGCTGTAAGAAAACTGTCGCTAAAGATTGTCCGTGTTCTGCTCAGTCTATAAATCGAAGAAGTAATGAAGGAAATAAAAGAAACGCTCAACATTGGAATTAAAATTCAGAGCGAAATGATATCAACGATAATATTCGCTGATGATACTGCTATCCTCAATGAAAATGGAGAACAACACGATCTGTCGAACTGAATGGCCTAATGAGTACAGAATACGGACTGAGTGTAAACCGAAATAAGTCAAAGTAATGAGAATTAGCAGAAATGAGAACAGTGATGAATTAATTTATGATCACGAAGAAGTCGAAGTTAATGAATTCGACTATCTTAGAAGCAAAATAACATACGACGGATGAAGGAAGAAGGACATAAGAAGCAGCCTAGCCCTGGCAAAAAGGGGATTGCTGCCCAAGAGAAGTCTAGTAGTATCATGCATAGGCCTTAACGTAAAGAAGGAATTTCTGAGAATATACGTTTGGAGAACGGCACTGTATGGTAGTGAATCATGGTCGGCGGAAAACCGAAACGGAAGAACATTGAAGCATTTGAGATGTTTTGCTACAGAAGAATGTTGAAGCTTAGATGGACAGATAAGGTAAGGAATGAGGAGGTTCTCCGCAGAATCAGTGAAGAAAGGAACATATAGACAACACTGTCGAAAGAAGGGATAGTTCGACAGGACATCCGTTAAGGCATCAGGGAATAACTTCCGTGGTACTAGAGGGAGCCGTAGAGGATGAGAAATGTAGGGGAAGGCAGAGATTGGAATGCATCCAGCAAATAATTGTGGACATTGGGTGCAGTTGTTATTCTGAGATGGAGAGATTGGCTCAGGAGAGGAATTCGTGGCGGACCGCATCAAACCAGTCAGGAGGCTGACGAATCAAAAAATAAAAAGCATGGTACTACGTAACGTTAAAACTTATGGTGCAAGTTCGTAAGTCGATTTATATGAGGAATAATGAGCTTCAGTAAACTTCTAAGAGCATTAAAACTGATGACCAGCCTTTTATTTCCAGCAACCGACTCTACAACAATCGTCCCACACTCATAGCCTCCTTCTGCGGGCATGTTTAAAGCCACGGCATTCACTGCAGTTGGTGTGCGACGTCGCCGTTGACTCAGAATTATTTGAAGAGGAGGCGCACAGACGAAGACATTCGTGAATACTCCCAAAAAAACCAATAGCGTGAGGTCATGCGACCTTGGAGGACAGTGGGGCAATGCAAGATACATGCGCCCTTTACTGCCGATCCGTCGTTGTGGCAGCTCATACATGTTACCAACCGACTAACCCGATTCATGTATGGTTCTCGGTTCAAGGTCCACAGTCCAAGGTCCACGGCCCGTGGACCAATTAGTGGTTCCTATGTAACGGCTTCCAAGTGCAACAAAAATTCCATTTTCAGTATAATTGTTGATCGAATTTAATACATTAAAATTCTTTCTTAATCTACTCATTAAGAGGTATAATTTTATGTTAAACATTAAACGTAGTAACGCAGCTACTACCGTTAGGAAATGTGTATATATCTGAGGCAGTGCAGCCCACTTCGTGCAAATTAAACCAACTATATTTATCTATCATTAGAGAATGAGGACACCTATGCACTTCCAACAAACTTAAAAGATCATTTCATATCGCTTACAGCCTTTTTCTCGATTTCGTGCTTAGCGTCAAATATTTAACCCATTAACTCACTTGTAAAACAATGAGACGTATTATATAAGGGCGTTTGATTCTTTAAAGAAACCGGGATTTAGTGGTTGTCACGAAACACTCTTCCGTGTAGGTGACGTTACGATGGTGCCGCATCCTCTTGAAAAGTGAACTTTTCGGTATGGTTTCGGAGTTGTGGAATAAGCAGGTTCTCCAGCACATCAGGTACGTGACTCCTGTAAGCGTCTTTCCCCCGAAAAACAACGGCACACAAATTTTTCCCGGGAAACAGAGTAAAACACATGACGCTTTGGAGAGTCTCTTTCGTGGTTGATTATGGGGTGTGGCTACTGCGTTTACCACGTTCTCATATCGTGGCGGTTCACTTTTCCACTGAAATGGAACGCAAGCTCGGCACTGAACACAAAATGAAGAAAGGAAATTTTTATGTTCTGTCTCCAAGCCCAAGATCAGTACACGAAACTCGAAGTGTTATTGCCTATCAGCATCACAAAGCACTTACAGCCATCCAGTCTTGTATGGTATGAAACATAAGCATCGCCACAAAACAAACCAGACAGACACACGAGAAAGTCTCGGTTGGCATGACGACTAGACTTCTGTGATCAACGTGCAAATACACTGTTGAACGCGCTCTACGACTAGAACATACAGCTGCAATCTGTGCACTTCCCCTTATACAAAAAAACCGTGTCGTGAAACTGCTGGAGCCACAGACGAATGCTTTGAGCCGTAGGAGGTATGGTGCCATACGTGACGAAAATGACGCAGCGCAGCTGTAACCGCACATTGCTCCTGTTAAAGCAGAGAACGCAAACCGCCTTTTTGTCGCTGTGTTATCGCCATCTGGGCACGGTGCACACTGCATAATGAACGAGCGAGCAAGCGAGAGGACTAGCTGCACCTGGCAGACCCTACCGACAAACACGTAAACGGCAGCTTACAGCTGGTGCCATCGTGTACTTTCAGTTTCGATGAGTAAGCTGAAAATAGCAGCGAATTTCTGCGTTCATTCGTGTAGCGTTGTGAAATCTGACGGATGTTTTTTAATACACCCCCAAACTTTTGTTGTCCTTGTACATTCTCTTTGTCAGCACGCATTGCGGAGCTCAGATCGTGTTATTTTCCTAGAAAAACTTAAGTTTTATGGAACTGATCGGTTTACGAAGAACTCGTTTGCATCGTACTTAACAGAGTGCAAAAAAATGTGATGAATAATTCAAATAACGATGGAAGGAGATCTTTTTTTCTTTTTTTGACTGAGATAAAATCACGAAGGGTGGCCCACAGGGTCGAATTTTGAGTACACTCCTATTACTTTGCATTTGGGAATGACCTTCCACTTTACATTCACCGAGCAGAATTGCTACGTTTTCCAGACGACACTGGTTTTACAGTATATACTATTAAAGAGAAAGCAACAGAATAATTTATTAACGACGTATATCAAATAATTATGTACTGGTTCCGTCAGAACGGGCTCTCCATTAATTTTCAGAAGCCACGCTATATTAAGTTCTCCACAACAAATCAAGTCATACGAGGAACTGATGTAGCACAGAGTGGAACGTTTCAAATTTTTGGATGTACATAGTGATGAATACTTGGACTGGAAGAAATATTACTGAGCTGCTTAAACAGTTAAGGTCAGCTACTTTCGCTCTTCATTTAACTATTGGTCATAGAAACAAACCAATCAACCTTCTAACAGATATGGCACATTTCCACTGAACTATGTCTTAAGGAATAATTTTCTGGAGTAAATTACCATTTAAAAAGGAAGTATTCGTTGAACAATAGCGAGCAATAAGGGTAATATGTGGTGCGCACCTCCAGTCATCAAAATGGCGAACTTTGATTTTATCCTTGATGGACGTAAGGTTGTAATATTTCTGGCTTAGTCAGCCATCATAATAGGCTCCAAGAAGCTGTTCCCAGAGCAGTGGAGATGCAAGAAGTATATATATGATGAAATGTGGTGTGAGGTACCTGTGGCAGATGTTAGATTCGGTACCATTCCCGTGAGAAAGACTGCGAGGAAATGTTCAAATGTGTGTGAAATCCTATGGGACTTAACTGCTAAGGTCATCAGTCCCTAAGCTTACACACCACTTAACCTAAATTATCCCAAGGTCAAACACACACACCCATGCCCGAGGGAGGACTCGAACCTCCGTCGCGGCCAGACGCACAGTCAATGACCGCAGCGTCTTAGACCGCTCGGCTAATCCCGCGCGGCGAGAAAGACCGCCTGCATAAAGCTACTGCTCTGTGATTGGCTGCTGTGTTCGGAGCAAGGGCGCCAAAACGTTAAAGTGTAGTTATTATTATTAGTTAAACTACTCATTGGAATGACTTCACTTTTTAATATAAATATCTCTCAACAGCTATCAATCACTCATTTCAGAATTATTAAAAACAATTTAAATCAAAAACAAAAGACTGACGAAATTGCAGACGAAGCACTTCGGAAGCGTTCGGGTCACGCCTTTTCTGGTATGGGGCGCGAAGTGTTTCGGGCTGTTCGTCACTCTGGATTAGGCAGTCGAGAAGAACAGACATGTTGTCTGTTGTAGGATGTGTTTCCAATTTTTATTTAAGCTCCTGTTCGTCACTCTGGATTAGGCAGTCGAGATGTACAGTCATGTTGTCTGTGGCAGGGTGTGTTTGCCAGTATTCAGTATTAAAAGATTCACTCCGGTAGCATGAGGCACAGACGCGTGCCACAAAAAGATACATTTTCGTAAACATTGTGTTTGATCATGTACTTTGCTGTATCAGAAGGTGTTGTATTAAGATCAAGTAGTCTTCTTGTGTGGCTATATTAAAATACGCGAGTGGTATCCCAAAGAAGTGATACACTACTGCCGGCCACGGTGGCCCAGCAGTTCTAGGCGCTTCAGTCCGGAACCGCGCGACTGCTACGGTCGCAGGTTCGAATCCTTCCTTGGGCATGAATGTGTGTGATGTTCTTAGGTTAGTTAGGTTTAAGTAGTTCTAAGTTTTAGGGGACTGATGATCTTAGAAGTTAGGTCCCATAGTGCTCAGAGCCATTTGAACAATTTTGATACATTATTTCAGAACAGAACCTCGCTAAAAGTCAGTTTCAGCCTCAAGATACAGACCCTACGACCTGCGTGCTGTTTTCCGCGCTGGGGACATCAGCTTGAAGACAGCAGGTTAGTGAACTATAACAGAACCTTCGTATTCCACACAGTGCAGTGGAAACAACTAGGCGCCTCACATGTACTGCATGCACAGAGCAAATGTGCTCAGTGACACGTCATCTGCAGTAATGCAGAGGAGGTAAAGGAGGATGATCCTTACTAATACCAACAATCAATTAATTCTTCCTTTCTTGCCGTAAGGTCATGTTTGAGAAACTCAATGGAAATCAGTTCATTTGAAGCACTTTCACGATATAGCGGTATAAATAAAAATACGTTAAATGAACAGACCACAGGAGACGTAAAACAATTTTCTTAAAAATTTTGAAGAACTGTTATAACGTCAAAGTCTGAAGTTAGCTGCTTTAGTTATTCTATTGACAACAGTGAGTGATGACATACTAACTAATGGGCGACTCTGTAAGAGAGTGCATTACTTTTTATTATTGGTTAGTACCTCTGATTTCTTGATCACACGGAGTGTTAAGTTACGCTACACATGTGCTTGTATCCGGAGGTGTCTGACCTGCAGGAAAACATGCCGTGCAGGCGAATAGTTGTTACCGTGATAATGACTATCATCACGAACTGTATACATCGATTTATTTTCTTTTGCCGGGTGGGTGAACGTTGTTGAAAGACATTTTAGGGAGACACGGTTACAAGTGGAGAGTCCACAAATTTTTAATATTTCTGTTTTTGTTGGTTTTATGAGACGTAGTACAGTAATTCTGATGATGAAAGCTTGCTCCTTCGAAACGCGTCAGCTTAAGTGCCTCTGTTTTGTTAGACTTGGTGTACTGGAGAGACTGCCTGTACTACGCTTGTCAGTCCTCTCCTGAACTATTGTTGCACGTTACAGGATCCTCACCGCTTACGATTGACGGAGGACATACAAAAGCTTGAAGTAAGCAAACTTGTTCCGCATCATCGTGAAATAGGACGGAGAGATATGCTACACGATTGTTGCATCAGTCATTAAAATAAAGGCGTTTTTCATTGCGGCCAGATCACTTGTTGAAATTTCAATTACAGACTTTCTCCTTCGAATGAGAAAATATTTTTTGACGTCCATCTACATCGGGAGAACCGATCACCGTAATAAAATAAGAAGAATCAGAATTCGCAAAGCCTGCCGAAGTGGCCGAGCGGTTCTAGGCGCTTCAGTCTGGAACCGCGCGACTGCTAAGTCGCAGGTTAGAATCCTGCCTCGGGCAGCCAGAATTCGCAAAGGAAGATTTACCCGCATTTACCCTCGCAATACCGAACGGGGGGGGGGGGGGGGGCGAGGGGGGAGTGAACGGTGGGGTACTTTGTGCCAACTTTGTGGAAATATTGTAATCTAGTCAGTTACATTATATTTGTAGTTTTTGATAAAAATATTTATTGTTCTTAATGAATCCTTTTACCAGTTACCTAACTGATCTAAATTTTTCTCTTACACCCAACCCAAATATTAAAGTACAGTCGTAGATGTCACTTTCTACAATAAAGGTCGTATTTAATTTTTTCAAGTTCAGGACCTTACTTACAAAAAATGTTCAGATGTGTGTGAAATCTCAACTGACTTAACTGCTAAGGTCATCAGTCCCTAAGCTTACCTACTACTGAACCTAAATTATCCTAAGACCAAACACACACACACCTATGCCCGAGGGAGGACTCGAACCTCCGCTGGGTTCAAATGGCTCTGAGCACTATGGGACTTAACTGCTGAGGTCATCAGTCCCCTAGAACTTAGAACTACTTAAACCTAACTAACCTAAGGACATCACACACACCCATGCCCGAGGCAAGATTCGATCCTGCGACCGTAGCGGTCGCACGGTTCCAGACTGTAGCGCCTAGAACCGCTCGGCCACTTCGGCCGGCTGAACCTCCGCTGGGACCAGCCGCACACTCCATGACTGCAGCGCCCAAGACCGCTCGGCTAATCCTGCGCGGCCCTTAATTACACGTCAACATCCAATTAAATAGCACGTTGTCGGTAATAGTCAACAAAAATTAACGAAATTTGGGATTTTGTAATTTTTTATGGCTGTCATAAAGTACCGCCAGCTTTGTATTACACGTAGGTGGAAATGCGTTGATATTGCTATGTGCGCGGTAAAAGTTATTTTCATGTTCTGTACCTTGCTTGCACATCAATATCTCTTCAAAAAGTTTGTTATTAATTAACGTCAACTACAGTTAACGAATTCTGTTTTTTTTTAACTTTTTATGGCGGGCACAAAGTACATACTCACCCCTCGGTAATGCGCGTTGTGGTAAATACTTCGTTATGTTTAGGGTTAAGCGACCGTTTTTCCCATGCGCTGTTCGAGAGTGGAACGGTAGATAAAACTGTGAAGGTGGTGCGATGAACCGTGTGGCAGGCACTTCAGCGTGACTTGAGGATTAGTCATGTAGATGTAGATGAGCCCACATTTTAAGACTGATTTATGGAGCATGTAGTTCGTGTAAATCAGTGGCGTAGCGTGAGGGGAGACTTTGAGACTTAGTGTCCCCTGTATTCGCGCTTAAAAATGATACAATAGTAATTCATAACAAAAATATAAATAACTTTCTGCTAAGAAATGTGCGAAGACATCAGTCTTGAAGCCCGCGCCGCACCCTGAGTATAGGTGTAGTTGCCTGCTTGAGACTCGACTGCTCTCAGTCTCTGCCTCCCTTCTCTTACCTGGCTGTGTGCGCCTGCGCCCCCTCCACTTCCCCTCTTCCGTGAAGGCCGGTGCGCTGTACTTGCTAACAGATATCGAGACTAGTCTCTGCCACTTCTATGCGGGCTTTTAACACGAAAGTGAACAGTCGCGCGGTTTGTGTTCATAGTCATTCTTGTGTGATTTTAGCGCATATTTTCGTTGTGTCGCCAACATGAGTGAGCGAGCAACTGAACACCTTATAGAAATTTTATTAAAAACGCCTTTTTCTACATTAACGTACCGTACAAAAAAAAAGTGCGAATTGAAGGACAAATGACCTACTCCTATACTCAGTGTAGTTTTAAGCAAAGCCAAACAAAAACTCACTTTTCAGACAGCCTGGTACGAAAAGTATACTTGGCTGACTGCGAATGCAGTTAATAACAGATTATATTTTTATATATGTCTTCTGTTTGGTGGTGAAAAGGAATGGTGCAATGAAGGTTTTTGTACAACAAAGAACTTTGACCGGAAAGCACCAAAGCATCAGATATCAAAACGTCACCTGCAGAACAAAGAACCATTTCAGTTATTGGGCAAAAGTAGAATTGAGCACGCCTTTTCTGAAGCCACTCGTCTGACAGGAATAAAATACAAGGAACAAGTTGCATCCAATAGGAGAGTATTGGCTTTTATTATTCAGGCAATTGTATTTCTTTGTAAACAAGAACTAGCCTTTCGCGGCCATCGAGAAGATGAATACTCCAGCTACAAAGGTAACTATCTGGAATTGTTGGATTTACTAGCTCAAGGAGAGCAATTAATCCAAGACCATCTGTCACCATCTTCAAGCTTTAAAGGGACTTCTCCAGATATACAGAATGATGTAATAGAAATCATAACTCTGGCAGTTAATGAGAAAATAAGATCTGAAATTCAGAACTGCAATTTCATTTCGATTCAAGCTGATGAAGTATTAGACGTGTCATGCAAGAGTCAAATGAGTATAATATTCAGATACTGTATTTCAGACAATATTGGGGAAAGATTCGTTGGATTTTACGATGTTTCTGGAGATAAAACTGCTGAAGGTTTATCAAACATTATTCATGCAGTATTGAAAGAATGAAATGTGGAAAGAAAAGTTGTTAGTCAAACATACGATGTCGCTTCAGTAATGGTAGGCAGAGAAAGAGGACTACAACAATTGGTGAAGCAGTTGTGTCCCTATGCGCTGTTGATTCATTGTTACGCACACCAACTGCATTTGGTACTGTTACATGCCTCCAAAATCATACAAGTACTCATGTTTGTAAGTGATTTTTCAGCAAATCATCAAAACGAACTGTATTGCTAACTGAGAAAGGATTTAAACTGCCACATGCAAGCAACACTCGCTGGAGCTTTCATTCCTGGGCAGTTTCAACAATATCTAGTCATTTCTCAGAGCTATATAGTGTTTTTAATTATACAATTGATGATACAGACTCTCAGTGGGACCCAGAATCTTTGAGCTGTGCTGTGAGAATGAAACGACGGATATATGATCCTACGTTTGTCTATTTGCTTTGTTTCTACCGCGGGTGCTTTGTTTATGGTCATCATTTCTTTAATGTTCTTCAGTCAAAATCTGTCAGTATAACTGCTTGCCACAACGAAATAAGAACTGTTTTGAGAAACTTACGACAGCTAAGAACGGAAACATTCGTTGATGAATGCATTAAATGCAGTTTGTGTTTGAATGGCAACTTATCATTCCGTGACAGTCAAAAGACATCTCTCAGGGCTCTAACTTACGAGATACTGGATTTGCAAATTGTTCAGATGGAAAGAAGGTTTCAAGAGTTTCCCCAAATTTAGTTTGTGAACTTTTGTACGAAAAGTGTATCCCGAACTATCTAAAAGAATTCCCAAAGTTGAAACTGATTCAGATATTAGAACAGTACCCTTTTTTCAGACAAGAACAACTTGAAAATGCACTGTGTAACATATACGCTGATATGAAAAAACACTTATCTCCAAGAATCCTCTTAAAGTACATTGTCAACAATGATTTAGACTCTGTTTATGAAAAAACTACAAAGTTCCTGCATTTGGTTTTGACCCTACCCGCAACTACAGCAAGCAGTGAACGAAGCATGAGTACTCTTAAAAGAGTGAAGAACTATTTAAGGAATTCAATGTCCCACACCCGGCTGTCGTGTTTGCAGATCTTTGTAGACCGAGTTATAGACTCATTCGTGGAAAGAAAAGACAGGCGCATTGCACTTGTGTACAAGAAAATTGTTGTTGTGGTCTTCAGTCCTGAGACTGGTTTGATGCAGCTCTCCATGCTACTCTATCCTGTGCAAGCTTCTTCATCTCCCAGTACCTACTACAACCTACATCCTTCTGAATCTGTTTCGTGTATTCATCTCTTGGTCTCCCTCTACGGTTTTTACCCTTCACGCTTCCCTCCAATACTAAATTGGTGATCCCTTCATGCCTCAGAATATGTCCTACTAACCAATCCCTTCTTCTGGTCATGTTGTGCCACAAACTTCTCTTCTCCCCAATCCTATTCAATACTTCCTCATTAGTTATGTGATCTACCCATCTAATCTTCAGCATTCTTCTGTAGCACCACATTTCGAAAGCTTCTATTCTCTTCTTGTCCAAACTAGTTATCGTCCATGTTTCACTTCCATACATGGCTACACTCCATACGAATACTTTCAGAAATGACTTCCTGACACTTAAATCAATACTGGATGTTAACAAATTTCTCTTCTTCAGAAACGCTTTCCTTGCCATTGCCAGCCTACATTTTATATCCTCTCTACTTCGACCATCATCAGTTATTTTGCTCCCCAAATAGCAAAACTCCTTTACTACTTTAAGTGTATCATTTCCTAATCTAATTCCCTCAGCATCCCCCGACTTAATTAGACTACATTCCATTATCCTTGTTTTGCTTTTGTTGATGTTCATCTTATATCCTCCTTTCAAGACACTGTCCATTCCATTCAACTGCTCTTCCAAGTCCTTTGCTGTCTCTGACAGAATTACAATGTCATCGGCGAACCTCAAAGTTTTTATTTCTTCTCCATGAATTTTAATACCTACTCCGAATTTTTCTTTTGTTTCCTTTACTGCTTGCTCAATATACAGATTGAACAACATCGGGGAGAGGCTACAACCCTGTCTCACTCCCTTCCCAACCACTGCTTCCCTTTCATGTCCCTCGACTATGCCATCTGGTTTCTGTACAAATTGTAAATAGCCTTTCGCTCCCTGTATTTTACCCTGCCACCTTCAGAATTTGAAAGAGATTATTCCAGTCAACATTGTCAAATGCTTTCTGTAAGTCTACAAATGTTACAAACGTAGGTTTGAATTTCCTTAATCTAGCTTCTAAGATAAGTCGTAGGTTCAGTATTGCCTCACGTGTTCCAATATTTCTACGGAATCCAAACTGATCTTCCCCGAGGTTAGCTTCTACCAGTTTTTCCATTCGTCTGTAGAGAATACGCTTTAGTATTTTGCAGCTGTGACTTATTAAACTGATAGTTCGGTAATTTTCACATCTGTCAGCACCTGCTTTCTTTGGGATTGGAATTATTATATTCTTCTTGAAGTCTGAGGGTATTTCGCCTGTCTCATACATCTTGCTCACCATATGGTAGAGTTTTGTCAGAACTGGCTCTCCCAAGGCCGTCAGTAGTTCTAGAAAATGATAAATGCTTTTTCAGTTGCTGCTGGATTTCTACAAATTTGTCAACGTTTCTAGAACAAGTTAGTTATTATTGTTATTATTATTACTAGTGGCGGCGGTAATAGTGGTGGTCGTGGTAGTAGTAGTAGTAGTAGTTGTTGTTGTTGTTATTGTTGTTGTTTTATTTGATGCATTTTGTTTCATTTCTTTAAATTATTGTTTATTGTACTATTTTGTCTCCCTATAATAAATGTGGAGTCTCGCCAACCTTTACAACCACGCTACGCTACTGGTGTAAATGACGTCACATGTAGCAGGTGGCCCACGTAATGCGACTGGCCTGAGCAGACGGAGCCGGCCCCGCGTTTCGCGCGCCGGGCTGATCCCCTGGCGCAGGCCCTCCTATCCGCACAAAACCCGCCGGGCAGCTCGCCGGCCCCTGTCCCCTGTGTTTGCTCGTCCGGCGGCGCGCCCGCGGTGTGAAGAGCCCCCGCCGCCTAGCCGCCTTCCAGTGAGAGCCGCAGCGCTGGGCGCGAGCCGACGCGGCTCAGCCGCGCATAGCGAGAGTCGCCCCTGCCGCTGCTGAAAGCTGCCGGATCTCCATTCGGTGCTGAATAATGCATGCCCCTAACAGCGCTGTCCGGCGGGGACGAGTCCGCACAGTGTGGCAAGAACTGCGCGATTACACACGCGCCCGCTTTGCGTTCGCAGAGATGCACAGTTTGATAAAACCTCCATCTCGGATACCTTCCCCTCCCTGCGGAATTTTGCTCCGCTACGACCCTTTTTCTCGTCTATTCAAACATTTTCCGTAGAATCGAAGGGACGGGATGCAAGGAAGTGGGTGAATAGTATTAGAGATAGCATTACGATCTTCCTAAGGGAAACCAACGTTCACTGAAACAAAGTTTGGGTTCAGGGAAACGAGTCGTGTTAAATACAGTTTGCTTTGATGCTTCCTGGCTTCATATTGTGTTCAAGCAGATTAAAAAGGGATCTAAAACGAACATGTTTAAAAAGGCAGTCATAAAGTATCCGTTAAATGGTTCAAAGGGCTCTGAGCACTATGGGACTTCTGAAGGCATCAGTCCCCTAGAACTTAGAACTACTTAAATCTAACTAACCTAAGGACATCACACACATCCATGCCCGAGGCAGGATTCGAACTTGCGACCGTAGCAGTCGTAAGGTTCCGGACTGAAGCGCCTAGAACCGCACAGCCACCGCGGCCGGCTAAAGTATACGTTAAGCAACACATTCTATACAGTGAAAAATTACGCTAGTGGCCATTAAAATTGCTACACCAAGAAGAAAAGCAGATAATAAACGGGTATTCATTGCACAAATATATTATACTAAAACTGACATGTGATTACATTTTCACGCAATTTGGGTGCATAGATCCTGAGAAATCAGTACCCACAACAACCACCTCTGGCCGTAATAACGGCCTTGATACGCCTGGGCATTGAGTCAAACAGAGCTTGGATGGCGTGTACAGGTACAGCTGCCCATGCAGCTTCAACACGATACCACAGTTCATCAAGAGTTGTCACTGGCGTATTGTGACCAGCCAGTTGCTCGGCCACCAATGACCAGACGTTTTCAGTTCGTGAGAGATCTGGAGAATGTGCTGGCCAGGGCTGCAGTCGAACATTTTCTGTACTGCAAACGTCGTCGAACTGTTCGTGCAGATGGTTGTTGTCCTAGAAACGTCCCCATTTGTTGACTCAGGAATCGAGACGTGGCTGCATGATCCGCTACAGCCATGCGGATAAGATGCCTGTCATTTCGACTGCTAGTGATACGAGGCCGTTGGGATCCAGCACGGCGTTCCGTATTACCCTCCTGAACCCATCGATTCCATATCCTGCTAATAGTCATTGCATCTCGACCAACGCGAGCAGCAGTGTCGCGATACGATAAACCGCAACCGCGATAGGCTACAATGCGACCTTTATCAAAGTCGGAAACGTGATGGTACGCATTTATACTCCTTACACGAGGCATCACAACAACGTTTCACCAGGCAACGCCGGTGAACTGCTGTTTGTGTATGAGAAGTCGGTTGGAAACTTTCCTCATGTCAGCACGTTGTAGGTGTCGCCACCGGCGCCAGCCTTGTGTGAATGCTCTGAAAAGTTAGTAATTTGCATATCACAGCATCTTCTTTCTGTCGGTTATATTTCGTGTCTGTAGCATGTCATCTTCTTGTTATAGTAATTTTAAAGGCCAGTAGTGTACTTAGATAACACAGAAAAGAATTCGGTAAAAATGTAACAGTCGTAAATATAACACTACCGTTTCATGTAATACTTTCTCACTATGTTTCTTTTATGCTATCTTCTTTCTGAAAAACCTGATTCCCAGAGGTGTGTAATGTACACTGAAGAGTGAAATGGTATACCTGCCTAATATCGTGTAGGCCCCCGGCGAGCACGCAGAAGTGCCGCAACACGACGTGGCATAGACTCGGCTAACGTCTGAAGTAGTGCTGGAGGGAACTGACACAATGAATCCGGCAGGGCTGTCCATAAATCCGTAAGAGTACGATGGGGTGATCTCTCTGAACAGCAGATTGCTCAATAATGTTCATGTCTGGGGAGTTTGGTGGCCAGCGAAAGTGATTAAACCCAGAAGAATGTTCCTGAAGCCACTGCGTAGCAGTTCTAAACGTTCGGTGTGCAGCATTGTCCTGTTGGAATTGCCCCAGTCCGTCGGAATGCACAATGAACATGAATGGATACAGGTGATCAAACTGGATGCTTACGTACGTGTCACCTGTCAGTGTCGTATCTAGACTTATCAGGGGTCCCATATCACTCCAACCGCACATACTCCATACTATTACAGTGTCTCCTCCAGCTTGAACAGTCCCGTGGCTTGCACTGTCCACGGATTCATGAGGTTGTCTCCATACCCGTACACGTCCATCCGCTCGATACAATTTGAAATGAGAGTCGACCGACATGTTTTCAGTCATCATCAACAGTCCAATGTCGGTGTTGGAGGCTCAGGCGAGGCGTAAAGCTTTGCGCCGTGCACTCATTAAGGGTACACGAGTGGGCCTTTGGCTCCGAAAGCCAATATCTATGATGATTCGTTGAACGGTTGGCACGCTGACATTTGTTGATGGCCCAGCACTGAAATCCGCAGCAATTTGCTGAAGGGTTGCACTTCTGTCACGATGAACGATTCTCTTTAGTCGTCCTCGGTCCCGTCCCCGTCCTTGCACGATCATTTCCTGGCCGCAGCGATGTCGGAGCTTTGATGTCTCACAGGAATGCTGATATTCACGGTACTCTCGTGAAGTTGTCGTACGGGAATATCCTCACTTTATCGCTACCTTGGAGACGCTGTGCCGCGCGGGATTAGCCGAGCGGTCTAGGGCGTTGCAGTCATGGACAGTGCGGCTGGTCCCGTCGGAGGTTCGAGTCCTCCCTTGGGCATGGGTGTGTGTGTTTGTCCTTAGGATAATTTAGGTCAAGTAGTGTGTAAGCTTAGGGACTGACGACCTTAGCAGTTAAGTCCCATAAGATTTCACATACATTTGAACATTTTTGAGACGCTGCGTTTTATCCTTCGTGCGCCGACCATAACGCCACGCTCAAACTCACTTAAAGCTTGATAACCTATCACTGTAGCAGAGGTAACAGATCTAACAACTGCGCCAGACACTTGTTGTCTTAGATAGAAGTTACCGACAGCAGCGTTGTTTACGTATCTCTGTATTTGAATACGCGTGCCTATATCAGTTTCTTTCGCGCTTCAGTGTGTAATACTAACACCTTATCCTCTTTCTGATCTCAACGTATCACAGCGAGTTGTTGTACCTAAAATTCTTTTTGTGGCGCACATAATCGAAACTAAACGTCGTAGGTGTCTGGTTCTAATCGCAGAGGGTGCCCATAATTAAAGTTCCAGGTTCAGAACACTGTAGAAAGAGAACCATACCCCAGAATGACATCAAATTTCAACAGAATGCTATTGACGCAGGGTAACACGTCATTGGAAAAAAAACGAAAATTTGATCAATAGATGGCGCTGTAAGCGTTAGAACATGCACGCCAACTGACGCGTGGCACTCGGCTTTTCCTTAGTTTGCGTCCGAGTTGCCCAAAACGAATGTCTTCCTGAAGAAAGCTCTTTTACAATAACGGTGACTGAGCGCCAGTAGCCCTGCACAAGTTCAGGACACACACTTGTACGAAAAAAGGAATTAGTCCGACGTCTGCTAGGAGTCTGGAAAAAATGATTACAAAATTCAGAAAGACAGGTTCTTTTGAAGTGCACTTCGGCAGAGGGAGGAAAACAGTTCATCCGACGTCTGCCGAATATGTGCCAACACTATTGCAAGATGGGTCGATCGGTAGTGCGTAGAAGTGCAATGCTGGGAGAATTGCCGAAACGCATCATATATGCAAGCACGGTGGATAAAATCCTATGCATTGCTATCCGTACTAAATAACCCATGTTCAGGGGTTGCTTCCTTCTGACCTGCTAGCACGACAAAAATTCGCTCTGGAATTTCATGTTCGCGTCGAAGTGGGCGCTGAATGTCCTTGGAGTATTATGTGGATACCCCGAGCCCATTTATATCTCCAAGGACATATCAATATGTAGCATTGCAGAATATGGGAACGGAAAATCCGGCGCACGTCAGTCGGTACCACTTCATTCTGCAGAGGTGACTGGGTGGTGCAGTTTGTCGGCGTCGTTTATTGTATGGCCTTATTTTGTCGAGGAGATGGGCACTGCGGGTCCGATTATCCGTACCGTCATTGGTAAACGCAATTAGAATCTCTTTTGCACAAATGTCATTTCAACCCTTCTGCAGCGTGGATGTGTGGGTATGATCCTTTTTCTGCAGGTTGACGTTCCTCCGCACAGCCAGAAGAGGCAATTCGTAAATGCCGTCATTTACTACAGCCTTGCCGTCCAGATCAACTGTACTTAATACATGTGACTCCTGATTCTGGGTTATCTGAAAAATGTTATCTTATGTGCTCCAGTTACGAAAGTAGTTGAATTGGAGGCACGCATTGCGCAACGCATTCTGAACGCACTGATACTCCGATCTGTTGTGGAACATGCTGTTTGTCGATTTCAACTTGTGGCAAAAAAGGGTTGACAGCATATTGAACGTGTCTTGCGCCAGACTCCCGGCCATTAGGAACTGCGACCAATTTGCTTTTTATGCGGTTTTGGCCATAGGACAGTTAATAAGCGATGTCATTTTGCTTTTTATGCGTGCTTTGCTCCCAGGGCAATTAAAAACCGATATCTTTTGCTTTCTATGTGGTTTTTGGCCTCAGCAGAATTAAAAACCGATTTTTCCCGTGAGATGTGATACGGCTTACCTACAGCCTGGCACAGTGCCACAACTGCTGACTGCCGAACGTGCACAATCATGCACATTGAACAGTACGGATGGTGTAATGTGCAACTGAAGCCATAGCTGTCATATTGAGATTCATCAGTCATTTATAGCAGACCTCATTAATCTGAAACGCTTAGAGTGCAATATTTTGGTAAAATTTTCGTTAATATATATTTTTTAACCTGGAACTTTAATAATGGACACCCTGCATGTGTCCTGTAACATTACACAACGTGTATAGTGCGCGTAGGATGTGCAGTGACTGGTAGTGAGAAATGAATTAACAGTGTAGCACTCACCAGTAAGGTTACGTTGTTGTTGTTGCCTCACCAAGTAAAGTGAAAATTGCTTTTAGCAAAAAAGTGTGTAGCACAAAAAGTGTATTCAGATTACATCAGAGTGATCATCAAGAACAGCAGCACAGCAAGCAAATTACAAAAAATGTGAAATTTGTACGTGAAATCCTCGCTTCCGTCTGAGGATAGGACCAAGTCCGGAGCCCGCATCTCGTGGTCGTGCGGTAGCGTTCTCGCTTCCCACGCCCGGGTTCCCGGGTTCGATTCCCGGCGGGGTCAGGGATTTTCTCTGCCTCGTGATGGCTGGGTGTTGTGTGCTGTCCTTAGGTTAGTTAGGTTTAAGTAGTTCTAAGTTCTAGGGGACTGATGACCATAGATGTTAAGTCCCATAGTGCTCAGAGCCATTTGAACCATTTTGACCCAAGTCCGGAAATAGTTACTGTGAAATCAATTATTCATTCAGAAAGTTCTGCTGGTTGCTTTTCTTCATCAGTGATATTTACGGAAACAGTCAAGGTATTCTCACACCATCATGGATAAAATAAAATACTGATTTAGGTTTCCCACGGTTTCCCTAAATTACTTGAGGCAAATGTGGGGATTGTTGCCGGCCTAGGTGGCCGAGCGGTTCTAGGCGCTACAGTCTGGAACCTCGCGACCGCTACGGTCGCAGGTTCGAATCCTGCCTCGGGCATGGATGTATGTGATGTCCTTAGGTTAGTTAGGTTTAAGTAGTTCTAAGTTCTCGGGGAATGGTGACCTCAGAAGTCCCATAGTGCTCAGAGCCATTTGAACCATTTTTTTTTTGGGGGGGGGGGAGGGAATTTTTCCTACTATTAGTCGACAGACGATTACCTGTCGTATTCTTATCAAACTAGACATTTAAGTATGTAAATTCCTGTATACATGATTATATTATTTTTGTTGTTTCCAATTTTAATACGATGACATGCCCATTATGCTTTAAAAATTGAACCATCGCTAAATAAGACTACTACTACCACTGCTACTACTGCAGATTAATACTGTGTGCCAAACCAGCTTCACTTCCGCCAGCACCCCTTCTCCTAGCGCCCAAACTTCACAGAAGTTTTGCATATCTCCCACGAGATGTGCGGAGAACTTCTGTGAAGATGTTCCGCGAAAGGCAGGACACACTTGAAATACAGTGCAAATAAAGGAATGTCATGTGCAGTCTTATGGTACGAACGGCTGGGAGACGCCGAAGGGTAATTAAAACCGTCTCATTGGAAAATTTTTCCTTATCCTCCGCTCCCGCAAGCACCTTCCCGTCTTGAAGTAAGAGAGATTTGTACGGAAGCGTAGCTGAAAAGTGTTGGTGACCAATGGTGTGTGTGTAAACAGCGTCATGTTCCTGCTGGATGATGTAGGAAAGGGGGGAGGGGGAAAACCCGGTTCCGGCATCATCAATAGTGTCATATGCCCTCTCTTTATGAGACACTACGGGGAACTTTGGAATTTAATCCAGGTCATCTGCGAAATGACTGCTGATAATTTACTTTTCGCCATCACCTCTTCTCCCCTCGTCGACCAAACGCTGACAGCGAATATTTCATGTAACACCAGGATTCGAACGGCTTCAAATGGCTCTAAGCACTATGGGACTTAACATCTGAGGTCATCAGTCCCCTTGACTTACAACTACTTAAACCTAACTTAACCTAAGGACATCACACACGTTGTCCTCGATGGTGAGTGTTCATCGGAGGTGAGTGTATCATCTGGAGTGCCCCAGGGAAGTGTGGTAGGTTCGCTGTCGTTTTCTATCTACATAAATGATCTTTTGGATAGGGTGGGTAGCAATGTGCGGCTGTTTGCTGATGATGCTGTGGTGTACGGGAAGGTGTCGTCGTTGAGTGACTGTAGGAGGATACAAGGTGACTTGGACCGGATTTGTGATTGGTTTAAAGAATGGCAGCTAACTCTAAATATAGATAAATGTAAATTAATGCAGATGAATAGGAAAAAGAATCCCTTAATGTTTGAATACTCCATTATTAGTTCAAAATGGTTCAAATGGCTCTGAGCACTATGGGACTCAACTTCTGAGGTCATTAGTCCCCTAGAACTTAGAACTAGTTAAACCTAACTAACCTAAGGACATCACAAACATCCATGCCCGAGGCAGGATTCGAACCTGCGACCGTAGCGGTCTTGCGGTTCCAGACTGCAGCGCCTTTAACCGCACGGCCACTTCGGCCGGCACTCCATTATTAGTGTAGCGCTTGACACAGTCACGTCGATTAAATATTTGTGCGTAACATTTCAGCGCGATATGAAGTGGGACAAGCATGTAATGGCAGTTGTGGGGAAGGCGGATAGTCGTCTTCGGTCCATTGGTAGAATTTTGGGAAGATGTGGTTCATCTGTAAAGGAAACCGCTTATAAAACACTAATACGACCTATTCTTGAGTACTCCTCGAGCGTTTGGGATCCCTATCAGGTCGGATTGAGGGAGGACATAGAAGCAATTCAGAGGCGGGCTGCTAGATTTGTTACTGATGTTACGGAAATGCTTCAGGAACTCGGGTGGGAGTCTCTGGAGGAAACGAGGCGTTCTTTTCGTGTATCGCTACTGACAAGGGAACCTACCCATCGCACCCCCCTCAGATTTAGTTATAAGTTGGCACAGTGGATAGGCCTTGAAAAACTGAACACAGATCAATCGAGAAAACAGGGAGAAGTTGTGTGGGACTATGAAAAAAATAAGCAAAATATACAAACTGAGCAGTCCATGTGGAAGATAAGCAACATCAAGGAGAATGTGAGCTCAGGAGCGCCGTGGTCCCGTGATTAGCATGAGCAGCTGCGGAGCGAGAAGTCCTTGGTTCAAGTCATCCTTCGAGTCAGAAGTTTACTTTTTTATTTTCGCAAAGTTATGATATATCCGTTCGTTCATTGACGTCTCTGTTCACTGTAATAAGTTTACTGTCCGTGTTTTGCGACCGCACCGCAAAAACGTGCGATTAGTAGAGGGAAGGACGTGCCTCTCCAATGGGAACCGAAAACATTTCATCGCAAGGTCATAGGTCAACCGATTCCTCCACAGGAAAACACGTCTGATATATTCTATACGAGACTGGTGACAGCATGTAAACACATGACAGGAATAAGTTGTCGATCCCCCTAACTTCTACACTTGGCGGACGGGTAAAAGGTTCTTCTACCTTGCCCGATTTAGATTTTCTTGTGGATGTGATAATCACTCCCAAAAAAGTGATGAAAAGAGTTCGTCACATAAACTGCAACAAAGGAATGCAACAGTTTCACAGTTGCACAGTTTTCCCTGTGCTCTGTCAAAACATATGTTTTTAACGTTTTCAAATTTTTCCGTGTGTAGACCGTCAAATCCTGCATATGTCCAAGCAAATCTGAACATGTACTGGAATTTTGAAGAGAAAAGTTGATTACATAAAAAGTTAAACTATTCACTTGAAGGCAGACTTGAATCAACAACCACTCGTTCTGCAGCTGCTCACGCTAACCACGGGACCACGGCGGTCCTGAGCTAACACTATAGTTCTTACACGTGGACTGCTCGTTTTGTATATTTTGCTTATTTTTTTCATAGTCCACACAACTTCTTCCTGTTTTCTCGATTGATCTGTGTTCAGTTTTTCAAGGCCTATCCACTGTGCCAACTTACAACTAAATCTGAGGAGGGTGCGATGGGGAGGTTCCCTTGTGAGGAAATTTAGAGAACCAGCATTTGAGGCTGACTGCAGTACAGTTTTACTGCCACCAACTTATATTTCGCGGAAAGACCACAAAGATAAGATAAGAGAGATTAGGGCTCGTACAGAGGCATATAGGCAGTCATTTTTCCCACGTTCTGTTTGGGAGTGGAACAGGGAGAGAAGATGCTAGTTGTGGTACGAGGTACCCTCCGCCACGCTCCGTATGGTGGATTGCGGAGTATGTATGTAGATGTAGGCATGCCCGAGGCAGGATTTGAGCGTGTGACTGTAGCAGCAGCGCTGTTCCGGACTGAAGCGCCTAGAACCGCACGGCCACAACGGCCGGCGCAGGATTCGAACTAGCTTATCCTGGAGTCGATAGCCAGCGCGCACGCGTGCGCTAGCGACCTCGGCTACGGAGGGAGGTAAGGAATTTCATCAGTTAACGGAAAAAAACAGTGAAGTTCAAGAGATTGACGGAGGAAGAGGAAGGAATAATTCCATGAATGTCCCGAACAAGAAGAAAGAGCGTGTTGTAGGGAGGTAAATTGCGACAAACATTTGTTCATCTGTCACTGTAGGAAATCCTTGCAGAGGTCGACGATTTAGATCTGCTAGTGGCTTTGGCCAAAACCCGTGGTACGGAATAACAACACGTTGTTAACTAGAAAATTCAGTGTGTGACTGTGGGAGGCGTACGAGTGTATCCAACAAGCTCAACGTCTGTTGCTGTTGGTAACTCGGTATAATACATACATATTATAAAAATGGATGTGAGTTTGTGCATGTGTGTGTGATATATCCTCCTAAACCTGTGGAATGATTTCAACCAAACTTGGTACAAATATAGCTTACGGTCAGGCAGTCATAGCTGTAGGGATAAGAACCACCTACATATCACACTTCAGCAGATATGACTTTATAGAAATGAGCTGCGTGAAAAACTGTAGCATCGATCGTGACGTTTCAATGTATTACTTCTGTCCTACAAACTGTATTCCCAATGAGGCTCACAGGAAGTATCCACATATGCTAATAAAGGCACCAACAAAAGTATATCATGGTACCAGACATAGTTCAGGAGATATGACTTGAGTGTATAAATGCTACATTGTGCCTGACGTTTAAATTTATTATTTCTTTTCTGTTAACACTATTCACAACACCTTTCGGCACCCAGTACCCACACATGCCGTTGAATGTACGTACAAAATTATATCATTGTACAGCACATAAATCAGGAGATCTGACGTTATAAACAGTGAGGTATCTGAAAAATTGCTGTATCATGTATGCAGTTTAAATTTATTAATTCTTTGCTACTATGTTCGCAACATATTTCTCTGAGAGTTTCCACATATGCTGCTGAATGTACCTACAGAGATGTTATGTACATACACTCCTGGAAATGGAAAAAAGAACACATTGACACCGGTGTGTCAGACCCACCATACTTGCTCCGGACACTGCGAGAGGGCTGTACAAGCAATGATCACACGCACGGCACAGCGGACACACCAGGAAGCGCGGTGTTGGCCGTCGAATGGCGCTAGCTGCGCAGCATTTGTGCACCGCCGCCGTCAGTGTCAGCCAGTTTGCCGTGGCATACGGAGCTCCATCGCCGTCTTTAACACTGGTAGCATGCCGCGACAGCGTGGACGTGAACCGTATGTGCAGTTGACGGACTTTGAGCGAGGGCCTATAGTGGGCATGCGGGAGGCCGGGTGGACGTACCGCCGAATTGCTCAACACGTGGGGCGTGAGGTCTCCACAGTACATCGATATTGTCGCCAGTGGTCGGCGGAAGGTGCACGTGCCCGTCGACCTGGGACCGGACCGCAGCGACGCACGGATGCACGCCAAGACCGTAGGATCCTACGCAGTGCCGTAGGGGACCGCACCGCCACTTCCCAGCAAATTAGGGACACTGTTGCTCCTGGGGTATCGGCGAGGACCATTCGCAACCGTCTCCATGAAGCTGGGCTACGGTCCCGCACACCGTTAGGCCGTCTTCCGCTCACGCCCCAACATCGTGCAGCTCGCCTCCAGTGGTGTCGCGACAGGCGTGAATGGGACGAATGGAGACGTGTCGTCTTCAGCGATGAGAGTCGCTTCTGCCTTGGTGCCAATGATGGTCGTATGCGTGTTTGGCGCCGTGCAGGTGAGCGCCACAATCAGGACTGCATACGACCGAGGCACACAGGGCTAACACCCGGCATCATGGTGTGGGGAGCGATCTCCTACACTGGCCGTACACCACTGGTGATCGTCGAGGGGACACTGAATAGTGCACGGTACATCCAAACCGTCATCGAACCCATCGTTCTACCATTCCTAGACCGGCAAGGGAACTTGCTGTTCCAACAGGACAATGCACGTCCGCATGTATCCCGTGCCACCCAACGTGCTCTAGAAGGTGTAAGTCAACTACCCTGGCCAGCAAGATCTCCGGATCTGTCCCCCATTGAGCATGTTTGGGACTGGATGAAGCGTCGTCTCACGCGGTCTGCACGTGCAGCACGAACGCTGGTCCAACTGAGGCGCCAGGTGGAAATGGCATAGCAAGCCGTTCCACAGGACTACATCCAGCATCTCTACGATCGTCTCTATGGGAGAATAGCAGCCTGCATTGCTGGGAAAGGTGGATATACACTGTACTAGTGCCGACATTGTGCATGCTCTGTTGCCTGTGTCTATGTGCCTGTGGTTCTGTCAGTGTGATCATGTGATGTATCTGACCCCAGGAATGTGTCAATAAAGTTTCCCCTTCCTGGGACAATGAATTCACGGTGCTCTTATTTCAATTTCCAGGAGTGTAGTTCCGCGTAGTCAGCGCGTACACAACTTTCCTACTAGAGCGCGCCCCGCTAAGCACAACAGCGCAGGTGCAGCGCTCATCCGTCTCCGCACTACGAGATGGCGCTGCCTAGAGATGGACCCAATTCTGCTTCCGCCGATCCGCGTATTAATATGTAACGCAGCCAATGAGATTGCTGCTAACGTGGAACCGTTTCTCTTCGCGGATCACACTCGCGCAGTGATACCTGAACGCGCGAGGTATTATAACGAGTGTACAGACCTCCGATTAGTCAGTCTGCATTAGTCTGTAGTCAAGTTTCAGTCTGTGCCTAATAAGATTACCATATTCCTGTACATAGCCATGAAGAGGAATGAATGGACACTTTGTTAAGTATCAGAGATATGTGAGAATAAGATTAACGTACCAAGACAAAAGGAACTTCAGATTGTCAATTGTAAACAGCATCCACAATCAAGTTACGTAATGTCTATGCTTTTTATTATTTTAATAAATGTGTGTGAAAATTAATCAAATTCTGTTTAAAGTTGGTCACCGTCAATCTGCTACTCTAAGCTTGCAAGTGGCATTTCTATCGTCTGACCTAACGGCAGAAGATAATCATGCCACAATAAGACCACGAGACATATTGCTGACACTCGCCTACTTCATTAGAGCGACAAGTCAAATAATCTGATGGTGTGTGTACCGAAGGTCTTACAGTACGCACACCACCAGAGGTATACCATTGGACGACACATAGGTCAAGAAATATGACGTCATGAAATTGACATACCTGAGAAAGTACCACATCACGAATGAAGTTCTAGTACATTTCTTCTTTACTCCTACAGTCGAGCTAAATTAAGGAAATCTCCAACAGCTGGCAACGCTTTTGATAGCTTTTATGTGCGAAGCGCAAACCGCTGCAGGCGAAAACAAAGAGGCATTGCCATAGAGACGTTTACAAAATCGCGTTGTAGACACGCAAAGCAGCTACGACCGGCGTACAGAAACTATCCGTGACAATGTTCCTTAATTTTGATAACGTAAACACAGATGTGTACATTATGCATATTTCTTTGTATGAATGTTTCGCATTTTCCTAAGTGTTTTTATGAATACATGGAAATGGCATTTTTTTAGTATTTCAGTACAAACACAGTTGATATTTTCTTTTCGTTTCTAATAGGAAATTGGCAAAATGAATACCAGGGCAACGCTGGGTTTCTCAGCTAGTATACAAATAAAGGAATCCTTGTATTTAGAAACGACAGATCGTTTAATTAAAAAAATTACTGGAACGAAAAAAGAAACAGCGGCTGTCGGAATGCTGGCAGTGACACGTGAAATAAGACATGCAGGAAATATGATGAGAGGAATCCGAGCTCTGGTAGTTGCCAGATGAGACTGGTTCCAAAGCGCTTCCTGACAGTTAGCGACATGCAAGGCTGCTTCTACTGATCTGTCTGACAAAAACAGCGCATCTGGTTGCTTCTGAGTTTCATGTTAAAGGGACGCATGTGTCGATATTATGACAACTGAAATGTTCCCTCTAGACACTCCAGATCGGTATACGGTCCCTCCTGTGACAGAGAAAAAACAGGCGAGTGTGTTGGCCAGTGACTTCCTGCTCTAGAGTAGCATGGCAAAAGTCACCTTCTGGGAACGTAATGGTGACCCCATCCACAAATAACATCAGGTGCCACAGCAGTGGAATTCAGAAAGACTTTTTCGGCCGTTGCTCCTGCTTTCCTGTGTCACTCGTTTATTTTTTCCTGGACTAGTCATGTGTCTTCACGGGGTCGGCACGTTATTTTGAATTTGAGAATGACAATGAATTTGACATCCGAATGTAACTGGATACCCGTCTTGTCACCTGCGCTCCTTGTCCTCTCCCCACGGCCCCATCCCCGGAACCGAGCGAGGTGGCGCCGTGGTTAGCACACTGGACACGCATTAGGAAAGACAACAGTTCAAACCAGCGTCCTCCAGCTTGATTTAGATTTTCCATGATTGCCCTAAATCGCCTCAGGCAAATGCCGGGATCAATCCTTTGAAAGAGCACGGCCGACTTCCTCGATGTTTGGTCCCCCCCTCCAAACCATCAACCCTCCCCAGGGTGGCACTTGTGCACTCCATCTGTCTGCGTCTATTATTATCCCATGAGCAAGTATAGGAACGTTTTCTAAATGTTGGCGAATCATGTAACTGACGCGGGACTTGGGTACGAGCCCGGTATTAACAAGTCAGATATGGGACACTGCCTACAAGCAATAGCCAGACTGTCTGGCACACCAGCCCTCGTCGTTAATCCGCCGGGCGCATTCGATCCGGGAGCTTACCTGAAGCGGCGTGCTAACTGGGGCTGTTATCCGAGCGGATTTCCCTGTTTCGGACATAAATGCGGTATTTAAAAAGGAGAGAAGCTTCACAATAGTAATTACGAGGGTTATTCGGAAAGTAAGGAACGATCGGTCTGGCAGTCTCTCTAGTATACCCGTCGATCGCGATACGTCGTTCTTTTTAGCTCTGAGCACACAGGGAGCACATAAAGATGTCTAGAACAATAGTGTCTCCCGCCAAGTACGAGGGCCTGGTGATAAATTTCGCCTGAAGCTATGCAGCCTACATTACATAACTGTCATGCGTTTTCTTCTTCAAGACAATTCTCAGCCGCATTCTGCAGGCGCAATGAAGATGCTCCTGCATCGTTTTCAATTAGAAATGTTTGATTACTCACAATACAGCCCGTAATTGTCTCCCTCTGAGTTTCATCTCTGCCCACATGAACCTCTGGCTATGAAGACAACGTTTTGGCACAGACAACGAGCTGTAGGCCAGCAAAGAGAATTAGCGGTAAGCACTGGCGACTGCCTTCTATAACGAGGGTATTGGAAATTTGTTACAACGCTACGACAAACGTCTAAATCGGATCGGCGACTGTGGAGATAAGTAGCTAGAAGTTGTAGATAACTGTTTCAAATAAAACAGTATTGATTTTCACTGTGATTTCCACCTCGCGACCTATAGTTCCTTACTTTCCGAATAGCCCTCGTATAAGGGACTTTAGCCTCGGTCACCATTACCTTCACTGATCCAGAGCGACGCTGGATTGGTGTAGGTCCACACCAAACTGTTATTACAGTAGAAGAAATGAGAGTTGATAAATTAGGATTCATATCTAAAGTATGGATGAACTATGAAAATTATATTTAGAAAATATGTATGTTGAAAGTTTACACGTTTATGTTGGCATATTTACATCTATACCTCGCAACCCACCCTACGGTGTGTGATGGAGAGCACTTCTGAAACAAATATTACGAATGGCTCGTGGGAAGAACGATTGTCAGTAAAGCTCCATATAAGATCTAACTTTTCTGGCTTCCATTTGCGATCTTCTCGCGAGACTTACGTGATAAGTCGTAATGTGATTTCCGACTCGTCTTGCAACGTACGCCTCGAAATTTCAACAGTAAACCTCTCTGTGACGCACAACGCCTCTCCTGTAGCGTGTACCATTGGGAATTTGTTCAGTATGTCTGTAGGGCCCTCGTGCCGCTCTTCGTTGGATCTTCTCAACCTCTTCCCTTAATGTTACTTGTTAAGGGTCCCAGACAAACAAACAATATTTAAAAATAAATCGAACAAGTGTTTTGTAGGCCATTTCTTTCGTGGATTGTGAAACCTCCGAAAAATTCCAGTATCTATGATGAAACAAAGGAAATATAGACCTCAGATTTGTCAAAAAACAGATGACTTGACACCATTGTCATTTTTGTCATCTAAAGGAATCTTTTTTAGGTGCATCTGTCATTACGATGCAAACGAGACGGAACACTTGCGATTTTTCAGGCATGACCATGTGCCAAATGGTAGTTTTGTACGATGCAAAGCTTGAAAGATGATTAGTTTAACTCCTTTGGTTGATGTTTGGACATACACAAATTAGTGCAGGAGTTGTCTTGGAGTTACTAATGACTGTTCTTGGATGCCGGTAAAATGCTGGTATTGTCGACTGATGTGGGAGTAAATACACTCAAAACAGTAGAAATAGAATTCCAAACAAAAGGTAATAACAGTATTTTGGCAAATTGCTCAACTTGATGACAAAAACGCTTTCGAAAAGACTGATAAGCCACCAGAACAGGTTCGAATCCTGCCTCGGGCATGAATGTGTGTGATGTCCTTAGATTAGTTAGCTTTTAGTAGTTCTACGTTCTAGGGGACTGATGACCTCAGAAGTTAAGTCCCATAGTGCCCAGAGCCATCTGAAGCATTTTGAACCACCAGAACTGATCACTGCGATTAGAAGGATTGCAATGATGCAGATGATGAGCCTGAAAAGGAACCAGACTTCAGTTTAATCCTACAAGTATCCATCAAATGGGGTTCTGCTTTGCGTATGACGTTTTTTTTCTTTTCTTCTACTTTACAAAGCTGCAAAGTAATTCTAAATCCTATATGGAATGTAAAAATATCCAGCATGCAGCAGACACTCAGTTGAAGAGCGAATCAATAATAGCATCATAACATGAGTTCAAAGCGCTCGATACCAACGGAATATGTTAAGAAATTTGCCACATCATTGTTATTCCGTATTATATTCAAAATTACATACATTCAGCACGCTTCAGCATGGTTCGAAACCTGAGAAATCCTCAAAAATGTGCTTGTTAAATTAGCTTGGTAAGTGTTGGATCCATTATCCCTGAGAATAAATGCTGATATTTTATGGAAAAACACGGTAACTAATTTTAATTTTTGGACTGAATACTACATTACACAACGAGGAAAAATAGTTTGCAAACTAGAATGGATACGCGTCTACCATGGGAGTTAATCCATAATCTATAAGATCGCCAGCTGGACTTCACAAACAAGATCAATTCGAAGCAGAAAACCACGTAACTGGTTCTTCCTATCCAAAGACACAAAAAAGCATTTAAACATTTGAGCTTCATAGCCACGTCGCCAGCTGCTGAGAGACTGTTGCTAAACCGAGAAGTTCTGAACGTAAGGAAAACTTCTTCCAAAAAAGTGATCTTTCCAGCCACTCATTTATACAATGAGACGTGTTTTTGCTTAATAACATCAAGATGTTCATGTACACGTTTTTGGCATCAGACAGGAAAGTTCTAATTAACTACATATTAATCAACATCAATGTTTTGGGATTGGTTATTATCATCGACCAGCAATGTTTTGATCAAGGTATTGAAATGGATATCCGCATATTCGATTTACCAGTACCACAAAGAAACGTTCATTCGTTCGAAAAATAAAATTAAGTAAATTTCCTAATATTGGAATACATACCGTCATACATAGTTTATATGTAAGTTCTGTAACATATTATTTCTTTGCTGGTAGTCAAGTGCAGATTGTCTTTGATATTTTCTAACTGGAGGCACCCGAAGTGCATAGCGAAATGGTTCAAATGGCTCTGAGCACCATGGGACTTAACATCTATGGTCATCAGTCCCATAGAACTTAGAACTACTTAAACCTAACTAACCTAAGGACATCACACAACACCCAGTCATCACGTGGCAGAGAAAATCCCTGACCCCGCCGGTAATCGAACCCGGGAACCCTGGCGTGGGAAGCGAGAACGCTACCGCACGACCACGAGCTGCGGACAGTGCATAGCGCTGTGCAAGCTACATTGAGAGTCTCAAACCATATTTCTGTACAGACGTATTGGAACTGGTTGTAATGAATGATGAGCGAAATGGGGCGTCGGGCACATCTCGGCGCTCCACCAGTAGATAATGAGTAACGTCACTCGGTGAAAGGTCGCGGTATCTCGGCACTGCCATCTGACCGGAAACATCAGATCTTTTTTGTCAGTGGCATGTGCTGGTAAAATCTACATCCACACATGTAGCTCTTCTAGGGGAGGAGGTGCTCTTCACCTCCAAAAAGCTGCAGGAAGATCGCACCAGGAAGGCGAAACTGTCCAGCTCATTGGACTTTCTTCACAAAGGATACTATAAGATTCTCGTTAATTTCGTTGAACAGCATCCTTGGAAAAGGAGCCACTATGCAAACTGCCTGTTAATTTAATTTCTTAAAAACCTGCCTAAAAGCATTCGCATCAAATGAAAACGTTAAATATTTTTTTAAATATTATTTATTGTGCAGAAATGGTACAAAGCGGTATCACTTTTCAACATAATCTCCCCCACGCTCAATGCAAGTCCTCCAGCGTTTACAAACCGCATAAATTCCTTTAGAAAAAAATTCTTTTGGTAGTCCGCGCAACGAATCATGCACCGTGTGGCGTACCTCTTCACCAGAACGGAACTTCTTTCCTCCCATTGCGTCTCTGAGTGGTCCAAACATATGGAAATCACTTGGGGCAAGGTCTGTTGTGTATGGTGGATGAGGAAGACACTCAAAATGCAGGTGTGTGATTGTTTCAACTGTTGTACGGGCAGTGTGGGGCCTTTCATTGTCATGTTGCAAAAGGACACCTGCTGACAGCAATCCACGTCGCTTTGATTTGATTGCAGGCCGCAGACGATTTTTAGGAGATTGTGTATCTGTGTAAGATGCACTGGTAACAGTCGCCCTTTTAGGCATGTAATGCTCCAAAATGACGCCGTTTTCGTCCCAAAAGAGGGTCAGCATAAACTTCCCTGCTGATGGTTCGAAACTTATTGGTTTTGGTGATGAGGAATGGCGCCATTCCTCTCTCGCTCTCTTCGTTTCCGGTTGGTGGAAGTGAACCCAGGTTTCGTACCCAGTAACGATTCTTGCCAGGAAGCTATCACCTTCTCGTTCAAAGCGCCGAAGAAGTTCTTCACAAGCATCACACGTCGTTCTCTCATTTCAGGAGTCAGCTGCAGTGGCACCCATCTTGCAGACACTTCGTGAAACTGGAGCACAACATATACAATGCGGTGTGCTGACCCATGACTAATCTGTAAACATGCTGGAATGTCATTCAGTGTCACTCGGCAGCTTTCCTTCACTATGGCTTCAGCTGCTGCGATGTTCTGTGGCGTCGCAACTCGTTGTGCCGACCTGGACGAGGAGCATCTTCCACTGAAGTCACACCATTTGCGAACTTCTTACTCCATTCGTAGACTTGTTGATGTGACAAACATGCATCACCGTAATAAACCTTCATTCATCGATGAATTTCAATATGTTTCACACCTTCACTACGCAAAAAACGAATAACAGAACGCTGTTCTTCTCTGGTGCAAGTCGTAAATGGGGCGGCCGTCTTTATACTGATACTGCGACGGTATGTGTGCATCTGCACTATGCTGCCACCTACAGGCCATTCTGCACTCTGTTTGTAGCATGTTCACCAACTTACAGGATAACGGCGTGAAATTTCGATTTGTTATTACAAATTTGAGGTTTTCATTTGACTCATCCTCGTATATATATGCTACTGGTTTCCCATATGACTGCTTTTAAACAACAATTTGCGTAATAGCTCCCCTTGCCACGATTATTTTAGTCACTTAAAATAACAGGCAGCTTATATAGTGGCAGTATCAGAGTATATTACTGCCTTATTAATATGCAAGCAGGCCAGACAGACTGTCTAACATGATATTTTCCTTCTGAAACGTAACAAAGAGTGGCCAGCATTTATTTTCGAGGTGGTGTGATAGGGATTTGTACCAAGTGAAATATTGGGAACTGTAATGAAATATTCCATGCCGTTGAGGAACACACAAAAACAAGAAACATAAATCGGATCTGCCAAATCAACCAACCACACTCAGTCAAAGAGTCGTACACAATTATTAAGCAAAAGATGAACACATCTCTCTCTCTTTCTTTCTCTCTCTCTCTCTCTCTCTGTAGTCAGCAGCAGCCGTGAGACTGGTTGGCAGCAGCCCCCTATTCTTCTCGCTTGTCCGCCCTTCCGTTTCAGTTCGTAGTATGCAGGACAGTTCATATCCTCCTTTATTTGTTTAATGTACTCCAGTGTGGGTCTTCCTCTGTAGTTTCTGCCTTCTATTGGGCACTCAATTACTCTTTTCAATAGACCATCATATCGCAGTATATGCCCTATCAACTGAGCACTTCTTTGTTTTAGGTGTTTCATGAAGCATCTTTTCTCTCTTCCTCTCTTCCTCATTCGCGATGATTTGTCTCCAGCTGATTTTCAGCATTCTCCTGTAGCACCATGTTTCGAATGCAGCGAGTCTCCTCTCCTCTCTCACTCCTATCGTCGAGGATTCGCTGCTGCGCGTTGCAGTGCTCCGCAGGGTAGGTTTTACGCATTTGTTTCCTGACGCCAAGGCTTATTTATTTGTAGTGAATATGTTTCTTTTCTTCATATTAAAAGCATTCTTGGCCTTGAAAGTTCTGCATACTATCTACTTGAAGCTTCTTCCATCACTCGCTATTTTACTTTCCAGGTAATCAAACTCGTTCACTTCCTCAGTTGCTACGTTTTTAAACTTTACCGCTGTCTTGCTTTCTTTGTTTCTACTGCAGACTGAACTTCTGTTTTATGTATGTTTATTGTCGTATGGAAGTCCTCCTCCATTATTCTTTCCAGGATTTTCTATTCAGGATTTTTTTGCAGATCTTATTCAATTTCTGCAACTACTGCTGTATCATCCGCAAATATCTGCATGTCTACCATAGATCCATGATTTGTTACTCCAATCTTTACTTGTTCTCTCACCCTGTCGATTGCATTCTGTATGTACAGATTAAATAAGTATGGTATGGGGAGCAACATTGTCGTACCCCCTTTCGGATGCTAGCTGATTCTTCTTTACAACCACACCGAACTACTCCGATTTCATGTACGTAGGTGCTAATTTAAGTCTTCTATCTAGAAAGCTGATTCCTGATTGGCAAATGATACTCAATAATACATTCCAGTTGACATTGCCTGCCCTTCTTCAGCTGTTTCTTTATCACTTGCCTCAGTGCCAAAATTTTTTCTCCTGTTCCTACACCTTTTCTAAAATAGTACTAGTCTTCAGTATATCGTAAAAGTAATAAAATAAGTATGCACACCAGATGCGTAAGGAAAAGTCAAGGTACAAAAATCTAAGGAGTCTCTCAGTTATAGAACATCGGTCAGAGGAATGATTCATTACATTAATACATGGACACGGAAAATGAAAAGGCTGCTAGACGCAACAGCTTTATTGGGGAATATTACAAGATGTGAGTTCGAATACAAATTACTATGACCTATGACGTTATATCTGGATTGTCCTAATATAAAGATCACGTGGATTATGAGACAAAGAAATCATCGAAAGATTGGGCAATCAGTAACAAGCAAAATACATTCTGCTACGTACGGAAAGGAAAGAAGGTCGAGTGAAAATGTTTATTTGATAGGGACCGCGCCCAGCTGTAACTCCAGCATGTGGCTCATCACATCAAGAAACTAACTTTAAATTAATCAAACAAACTAGCAGTTTGCGCGAGATAGCAAAAAACACTCAAATTTGTATGGGAACAGCACACTCTGTACCATAAGAACGGAGAAGAAAATCCCGTAAATTAATTCAGTCAACACCATGAGACACCCACAGAACATGTTAGCAGCATTTACAGAATTCTCACACAAAGTGTATATTTTCACTCCATCATCGTGCTAATATAGGCTCGTTCTCTTCGTTAAACCACTGTTGACAGAACACAATGACTGTTCGCCAGTTTCTTGTTCCCCACAGATTCCGTTATTGCGAGAGGGAAGGCCGCAGCTATTGCTAAACTTGGATCAGCTCGCAGCTTCTCTGCCCAGCTACCGTGTATACAAACTGTGCTGTCACCGCCAGACACCACACTTGCTAGGTGGTAGCTTAAATCAGCCGCGGTCCATTTAGTACATGTCGGACCCGCGTGTCGCCACTGTGTGATCGCAGACCGAGCGCCACCACAAGGCAGGTCTCGAGATACGGAATAGCACTCGCCCCAGTTGTACGGACGACATTGCTAGCGACAATACGGACGAAGCCTTCCTCTCATTTGCCCAGAGACAGTTAGAATAGCCTTCTGCTAAGTCCATGGCTACGACCTAGCAAGGCGCCATTAGCCTTACCTAGTTTGAGAGTTATCGTATAAATGTCTCAAGAAGAACTTTGTAAACCAACAAAGAATAAAGTTAAGTATATTCCAAAGCTACGTATTTTCTTTATAGCAGTCATAACGTATCTTGTTCCAGACTTGACGCCAGTCGGCGTGTGTGAACGCGTGCCTTTCGGCTCCCTTCTCAGTGTGGCGTAGCAAGCTTGTTACACCACAACAGATTGGCGACGAGGCTTAAAGGATCGTGTTCTTTCTACTTGCTTTGCTCTGATTTATTTGTGTCATGGCTTCGCCACAATCTCCAGATGTACTGTCCGAATTTTATCGCTTGCAGAATCAGCAGACGCAGGCGTTATTGGATGCCATTGGACAGCTCGTCCAGGGTCAATGTGCCATTCAAACCGATGCGGCAGCCGCCGCTTCACCGCTGCTGCAGCCACAACATGCAGTTGCACCGCAGTTTCGCCAGTTTGACCAAACCCACGAGACTTGGACAGAATGGTCCCGCCAGTTTGCATTTCATCTCACCGCCTACAGAATTCAAGGTAATGAGCGGCAGCCGTTTTTGCTTTCTTGTGTCGGTGTGTCCACCTACCGTGTGATAGTGAAATTGTTTCCCCGACGCGACGTAGCAACTCTGTCCTACGAAGAAATTTTGTCTGCTTTAGATGCCTATTTCAAAGAAACAGTTAATGTGGTTGCAAAACGGTATACGTTTTTTCGTACAAAACGTACAGCCGGTCAAACTAATAGGGAGTGGGTAGCAACATTGCAAGGACTTACTAGGGACTGTGCCTTTGACTGTGACTGTGGCCTTTCTTATTCCGATACAATGGTGCATGATGCAATTGCACAGAACGTGTCTGATGTTCGCATACGGGAGCAAATTTTGAAACTAGTTAATCCCTCCCTTCAACAAGTGATAGACATATTGGATAGACAAGACACACTTGACTGTGCTCAGGAATCTTTCGAAATTTCGCCAGCCGTGTGTAACATTAACCGGCCCGCTGGCCGAGCTGCGCAGCCCGGTAAACTGCCCTCGCGCACTTCGACGCAGCTGCCGCCGCGCTCTAAACCAGGTGTGCCGCGCCAGCACACAAATGCAGTGAAATCATGCCCGCGGTGTGCTACTAGACATTCGCGTGAACATTGACCGTCACGCCAAGCTATTTGCTTTTTCTGCAATAGGAAAGGACATGTTCAAAGTGTTTGCCAGAAAAGCTCAGATCAGACAATCACAATCATTCCAGGCCCTTTGCTTCGCGCCGGAATCGAACCAAGGACACTCAGGCAGGTGGACCTTCGCCCATGGACATTCATGTAGTTAATTCCGCTTCGTCCAGTGCCACTTTCTCTAACAGTGACTGTGTTCGTCCCACAAAAACTGTGCGTCGACGTCGCCGGAAATCACGTCAATTAGCAAGTGCTTCTGTACCAGTGTCTGTTCAAATTGCACAAAACAGTCGCTCTTGTCGTCAGCAGGACAATAAACTTTTTGTAGATTTGGACTTTAATGGCAAGGTCATACCATTCCAGCTCGATACCGGAGCTGCAGTTTCATTGCTCAATCACGACACGTACAAACAACTGGGCGCACCTGCGTTGCGTGCCGCAAATGTTAAGTTACATAGTTATTCAGGACAGAATATACCTGTGTTAGGACAGTGCAGCCTTCTTGCCACATACAAGGGACAAACAAAACTTGTGTCACTTTACGTTCTTCGTTCTTCTACTGCAGTGAACTTGTTTGGTTTAGATTTACTTCAGTTGTTTAACATGTCTATTGTAAATCAGGTCCTATCAGTGAATCAGACTGTGCCTTCAGACAGTGTTTCTCGTTTGTGTGAAGAATTTGCAGACATTTTTGCACCGGGCCTGGGTTGCGCTAAAAACTATGAAGCACATTTGGAACTGAAAGTCAACATGCAACCGAAATTTTTCAGAGTGCGCAATGTTCCACACGAATTGCGTGAGGAGGTCGCAAGAACATTAGACGATCTAGAATCACAGGGTGTAATTGAACGTGTGCAAGCTTCTCTCTGGGCCTCACCCTTAGTAATTTTGCCAAAACCTTCTGGAAAATTGAGACTTTGCGTGGACTTCAAGGCCACCGCGAATCCACAACTAGTGACTGCTACTTTTCCTTTGCCCCGCCCGGAAGATCTTTTTGGTAAACTGTGCCCGGGAAAATATTTTTCAAAGTTGGACCTAGCCGATGCATACTTGCAAATACCGGTGGACGACGAATCCCAGCGCGTATTGGTGGTTAACACGCATCTTGGATTGTACAGGTTCAAAAGACTGCCGTTCGGGTGTGCATCCGCCCCTGCATTGTTTCAGCAATATTTACAAGCTATTTGTGCGTCGGTCCCTACTGCAGCAAACTATCTGGACGATATAGTGATCTCCGGACAGACAGAAGAAGATCATCTTGCGAACCTACGAACGTTATTTCAGGTCTTGCGACAAAATGGTCTTCGCTTGAGGAAGGACAAATGTGTGTTTTTTGCTCGTGACTTACCATACCTGGGACATGTCATCAATGCCCAAGGCATACATCCGAGTCCAGAGCACCTGCGTGCCATACAAGAATTGCCTTCGCCACAAAATATGAAGCAGCTACAGAGTGTGTTGGGTAAAATTAACTATTATCATAAATTTGTGCCGCGCGCTTCTTCCATTTAAGCTCCGCTTCATCGCTTACGCCGTAAAGATGTTCCGTTCGTCTGGACGACGGAATGCGAACGCGCCTTTCGCCAGTTGAAATCGGCGTTGCTTTCTAATACTTGCCTTACGCCATTCGATCCCCAGAAACCCCTTTTGTTGATGGTAGATGCATAGGATTTCGGGATCGGTGCTGTGCTTGCGCACAAAGTTGGCTCGCATGATCGCCCTATTGCCTTTGCGTCCAAATTGCTCTCGTCTGCGCAAAGAAATTATTCCCAGATAGAGAAAGAAGCTTTGGCTCTCGTGTTTGGTGTTACTAAGTTCCATGATTTCTTGTATGGTCGTCACTTTACAATCATCACAGACCACAAACCTTTGACATCGCTTTTTCATCCGACCAAGCCTGTACCTCCACGTACAGCGCAGAAATTCATTCGCTGGTCTATTTTCCTCTCGCAGTACCACTACGATATCTTGTATCGGTCCACGGCTAAGCACGGAAACGCCGATGCGTTGTCCCGTTTGCCTGTTGCTGAGGATAGAGCATTCGATTCTTCCGAACTTGCTTGCATGCTCATTGATGCGGAAACCGATGAAGTGGTCGAATCGTTTCCGATTGATTTTCGTCGTGTAGCTACAGCCACCGCTGCTGACCCTGTCCTTGCTACCGTCTTGCGTTTTGTTGCTACGCAATGGCCTTTGTCAAAGTCTCGGATCGAGGATCCGTTGGTTCGCCGATTTTTTGCTCACAAGGAGAGACTTTTTGTTCGACGTGGTGTTTTGTTGTTGCGTTCTGATAATGATCAGTCCAGAGTCGTGGTCCCACGTTCGTTACAGTCCTCTGTTTTACGGCTTCTTCACCAAGGACATTGGGGTATAGTGAGAACGAAACAACTTGCTCGTCAGCACTGTACTTGGTTCGGAATCGATGCTGCGATTACGAATCTGTGTTCTTCTTGCATGGTGTGTGCTGAACAACAATCCGCACCGCCGCGGAAAGTCTTTGCATGGCCAAAAGCCACTTCCCCTTGGCAACGCTTGCACATCGATTTTGCTGGTCCATTCTGGAATGCTCGATGATTGGTTCTGGTCGATGCCTTCAGTAATTTTCCTTTTGTTGTCTGGATGTCTTCCACGACGTCATCTGCCACCATCCAAGCGTTGTCTGCTATCTTTTGCATTGAAGGTCTTCCGCAGACTATTGTTTCCGACAATGGCCCACAATTCATGTCCGCGGAATTTCAGTCATTCTGCCAGGCCAATGGTATTCAACATCTGACATCCGCGCCGTTTTCGCCTCAGTCAAACGGTGCCGCTGAACGATTGGTCCGGACTTTCAAGTCACAGATGTTGAAGTTGAAAGAGTCGCATTCTCGGGAGGACGCGTTGTTGCTCCTTTTGTCCTCGTATCGCTCTCAGCCCCGAGATGGTCGCTCGCCGGCTGAGTTGCTCCACGGTCGTCCTCATCGAACCTTGATGTCTTTGCTGCATCCGCCGCATCAGGTTCCTGTGCAGCGGCAGACTCCTGCTTTTGCTCCAGGCGACGTTGTATTCTATCGCAACTATCGCGGTTCACGGCGTTGGCTCGCAGGGCGCATTCTTCACTGCCTCGGCCGCGCAATGTATTTGGTTTTGGGGGCCTCTGGTGAGGTGCGTAGGCATCTCAATCAGCTGCGCCTCTGTCGTCGCACGGGTTCTGCCGCTCCCCGTCTGCTTTCAGCGACGGTGCCGTCCGGTCAGCGCCCTGGGGACCCATCTACTGGCTCGCCTCATCCCCAGGTGTTACCGACGATGCCTTCCATTTTGCCCCATGGCGACGCGCCGCCGCAGCCGCCGCCGCCGCCGCCGCCGCCGCCGCCTGTTCTCCCGCCGGGGCCGCCCGCATTCGACGCTTCGCTGCAGCCGCCAAGCGCCTCCCTGGGTCACGCGCCGTCGATCGCTTCCCGTGACCAGCTGTCCTCCGCCATGGAACTCTTGCCCGCTCCGGACCACATGACGTCATCGCGCGTCGGATACGCCGACGCCATGGAGGTCGACCCTTCGGCCCCTCCTGTCTCTTTCCGGGCGCATACGCCGCATGATGACGTGCACCCTGAACTAGGTTTTCAGGCGTTTCCTAGCTCCCCTCGGACCGAATGGCCGGGTGCGGGTGGCACAGCCTCGCCTGTTGTTGGGCTCCCCACCTCATCGCATACGTCGACATGGGGTCCTCCCCACGGCGGGCGGAAGCCTTATCTCACGACCGTTCGCCGATTTGCGGGGGAGGAATGTGGTGTCACCGCCAGACACCACACTTGCTAGGTGGTAGCTTAAATCGGCCGCGGTCCATTTAGTACATGTCGGACCCGCGTGTCGCCACTGTGTGATCGCAGACCGAGCGCCACCACAAGGCAGGTCTCGAGATACGGAATAGCACTCGCCCCAGTTGTACGGACGACATTGCTAGCGACAATACGGACGAAGCCTTCCTCTCATTTGCCCAGAGACAGTTAGAATAGCCTTCTGCTAAGTCCATGGCTACGACCTAGCAAGGCGCCATTAGCCTTACCTAGTTTGAGAGTTATCGTATAAATGTCTCAAGAAGAACTTTGTAAACCAACAAAGAATAAAGTTAAGTATATTCCAAAGCTACGTATTTTCTTTATAGCAGTCATAACGTATCTTGTTCCAGACTTGACGCCAGTCAACGTGTGTGAACGCGTGCCTTTCGGCTCCCTTCGCAGTGTGGCGTAACTAGCTTGCTACGCCACAACACAAACACAGAACCAGAGACATACTACTCAGTTACTTGAAAACTAACGGCAGTATTTTTGAAGGTAACTGTGAAGGATTTCAGCTATTATTACTATGTTCATATAGAAAGAAAAATACGGAGAACGCATTGAAATCTGCAAGTTACTGGTTATTTTTCGGATCTAATTGATCTATTTTGTTTGTATTGCGTCTGAGAGCTTAATCCGGATTGAGTTTTGAAACGTGTCGGCACGTTAATTGCTGAGGCATTTTAGTAGTATGATGGGCGGAAATGACCGTAGTACAGGGTGTTCGGAAACTCCCGCTACAAACTTCTAGGACCTTTAGAGAGAACAGAGTAAACAATATTTTGAACAGGAACCCCTGTCCGGAATCGTACTTTTTCGTTCTATGACGGTTTCGCTTCAGATGCTTAACTCCTCTGTATGAGGAACTTATTTAGGAGTGACTCTGTACAATTATTAGGTGCCGGCTGGAGTGGCCGAGCGGTTCTATGCGCTACAGTCTGGAACCGCGCGACCGCTACGGTCACAGGTTCGAATCCTGCCTCAGGCATGGATGTGTGTGATGTCCTTAGGTTAGTTAGGTTTAAATAGTTCTAAGTTCTAGGGGACTGATGACCTCAGAATTTAAGCATCATGGGGCTCAGATCCATTTGAACCATTTGATTTATTGGGTAAAAATTAAAAATTCCGAAACAACGAAACATGGAGACAGCGGAACAAGAATGCGCAAATATTGCTCCCAGGCCATCCACCTACATAAGGGAGACCCATTACCGGGACATACCTGGGAGTTGCTGAACTGTAGCTCATACGCCGACAGCAAAGCAAAGTACAGAGACGGTGAGCTGCCGTGAAACAGCTTGGCAAATGTAGCAGATTCTGAAGAACTAAAACGTTCAGTAAAGACAAGAATAACTGCAGAACAGTTGTAAATTTTACAGAGACAATACTGCATTCAGCAATTAGTTCAATCCATTCGAAAGGGCTGACCTTTGCACCAGTCCTGGCAACCTACTGAAGTGGGACATTGTTAATGGCGTGGAAGAAACAAACCGAGGCTTGCCAAAGGAAAAAAGCGCAGTGGAAACCAAAGAGATCTTAGACAAGTCACGAATTCCAAAAGCAAATACGGTTTCCGTAAACAACTACCGAGTGAAATCCAACCCACTCTGTTCGTCCTCGAGGCCCAGAAACCAGTGGATGTCAGTGCACAAATTCATACCATGTTCCTTGACTTAATGAACAAAATGCGAGCGCACAGAATATCAGACCGACTGTGCGACCTAGCTGAGGGATTCCTAGCAAACTGGTCACGACATGTCGTCCTTAACGGAGAGAAATCTTCTGTTGTACAAGTAACCTTGGGCGTACAAGGGAATGTATAAGGACTATTATTGTACACATTATACAGGGTGTTCGGAAACTCCCATTACGAACTTCTAGGACCTTTAGAGAGGACAGAGTAAATAATATTTTTAACAGGAACCCCTGTCCGGAATCGTACCCTTTCGTTCTATAACGGTTTCACTTCAGATGCTTAACCCCTCTGTGTGAGGAACTGATTTAGGCGTGACTCAGTACAATAGGTAAAAATTCGAAATTCCGAAACAATGAAAAACCCGTTTATCATTTAGGCACATTTGATTTTATTAACACTTACACTTTTCGTATTTGCACTATTCCAAAACAAAAAAGATCCCAGCATACAGCACTAACAAAACAGTACCAATGCATTACAACAGCTGTTCGATGTGATGTCACAGACATTGTACCTACGAAGCATATTCTCGTACACACTCTTCACCCTATCTGGCGTCTCTTCAGTTCCTACTGTTGTGGCCAGAACTCGTTCCAGTAGATCTTCCTCTGTCTATCCAGGAGTCTCGCAAATTTAAACGTTGCAATAAGACTCCAAAGGAAGTAGTCCAAACGAGCTAAAAACGGCGATCGCGGCAGCCAAGCGGTAGGACCACCTCGGCCTGGCAATCTCACCATATCGTCTGTTGAGATGTCACCGAACCACACGTGAGAAGTGAGCATATCAAGACAAGCAGTTCTGAGACATTTCTCTTTGCCTCAGCAGATGTTGACGCGTTACACATCAGAACTGAAACCGTCCTAGAACGGAAACGGTACGTTGCCGGACATGGATTCCTGTTCAAAATATTATACACTCGCTCCCCTCTACAAGTTCTACACGTTTGTTACGGGAATTTCTGAAAACTGCATAATGTGTACAACGATAGTACTTATACATGACCTAATGGGTAACTCCACGAATCCCATGGGGCAGTTTGCGGATAACGCTGTTGCATATACAGAAGTCACTACCCTAGAAAACTGTAGCGAACGCCTGCGGAGAACCGACACTTGGTACAAGTATTGACAGCTGACCTTCACAAATATAATATATTGCCAATAAATAGGTGGAAGAAACCAATATTGTACGGTTAGGTGAATGCTGCACAATCACTGGAAACGGTCACATCTGTTAAATGTCTAGGAGAAAGCGTACAAAACTATTTAAAGTGGAACAACCACATAAAACCAATAATGTTAAAGATGATGGCAGACAGAAATTAGCTGGAAGAATCCCCAGGAAGTATAGACCACCCACGAAACAAGTAGTCTACAAAATCCTCGTTCGAACGTTACTTGAGTATGGCTCATCAACCTGGGATCCTTACTGGACGTGATTGAAACAGGGAATAGCATAGATCCGTAGGAGAGTGGCACATCGTACGGCGCCCCAGACCACGTGAGTAGAGCATAGGCAGGAATTAGAAAGATAGCAATATCGACAGAATCGGCCGAAATTATTAGCTCAACAGGGCGGAGCACACCTATTTGCAGTAGTTCGGAGCAGTAAGCAGTAGAAGAATCATTGAAAGGATAACTTTCTACTACATCTTTTGAAATGACCATGAAGACGAAATTAGACGGATTCTAGCACACACGGTAGTGTATCGGACCGTAAAGTGACTTATGTAGTATAAATTTGGAAAAACGGGATGCTCTACGATAACCAAGCGAAGAAGTTGACACAATGATCGTACCTGCAGATAATGGGGATAAAATGTGACCAATACATAGGGACTACCAGCATAAAATTATCTCGCCTTTAGAGGACCCTTCATACAAGAGGCTGAAGAAAGTAGGGAGACGAAGATGTTTCTGCGCCACGTTCCACTGTTGCCATATGTATCAAAGAGAGCGGAGATGACATCAGCCAAGATGGCGTCATGTACACTTGGCAACAGTGCATGATGTCATCCAAGATGGCAACCATGACGTCATTCAAGATGGCTGATTTTGGCGGGAAGAAGGTCAGATCGGCTACCTCCACTAACCTAAACCTACAGAAAAATTGCGCGAAGTTCAAATTCCAGCAGGATAATGCACCACATCCCTGTTATCTGTGCTTAGCAAAGAAAATGCCTGGAAAAAGGAGTTGTCTTTATTATTTAACCAATTTCATATAGATAAGAAAAGGGGTTCACTATACTTTCAACTATCTAGTTTCAACTACTTTTCAAGGTCCAGACTGCCACCTCTTCCTAGGAACCGACACCGAGTTTGAATTCTGGCAGTAAAGAAAGATCACTTGGGCTTTCGCTACCAACCTAAGAAAACTGTTGCAAACGAAGCTCACTACCACTAACCTAAGCCTCCAGGGCGCAACCTCTTCCTAGGGGTTGCTGGCAAAAGGACTCAGCCCACACTAGGCTGATGGAGAGAGGAAGGAGTGTACTTTCTTTATTTGGGAGCAATTTATTTAAGGATGAAGTATATGCATTACAAAACACACGCTCTGAAATGCCCCACAACATACAAATCTGCAAAGCACTCATCATAACTTATGTGTAAGGCTCTACCCGCATGCATGCTGGGTGTTGGGTAGAGCTTTATTCATGAGTTATGCACTGTTGCCAAGTGTACATGACGCCATCTTGGATGACATTGCCGCCATCTTTGATACATATGTCAACACTGGAATGTGGGGCAGAAAAGCTTTGTCCCCCTACTTAAGAAGGACTCAGCAATGACGATATGTAAGAGAACAACTTGATGCAAATAGCTCAGATTTACCATAGAAAGTGAAGAAGTTGTTGTACTCGAGGGTGCCAGCCAGACCCTTTCGAAACATTAAAGTCACCCCTTGAAGAATTGTCTTGCACTCATGGAAATGGCTCAAGCTGACTTAGAACTTCTGATGCCTTCAATCACGTTACAGGAAATCTTTTCAGCCGGTGGCGCCATAGAGATGTCAGACGCACTTGAGAAATAATGCTGTAAGCCATTAATATCATTTCAGAGCGAGGGTGAGGGAGGAATAAAAAGGAGAGTTTGTGGAATACGCCATGAAGAGCCTACATCAGATCCACGACATGAATTTAAAACAGACCCCTTGTTCCATTCACTCAGCTTCTGAAAGACAGTGCATAATTAATGCTAATGAAATGGAAAGGCCCTTTAACATTACGCCAAGTCAGGGGCTGGCGGGGTCAAAGGGGAAATCGTTTAATGCTCGGATGCAGACGCTCCGAAGAGAGAGTCATGGTGGTAGGAGTAGACAGGAGTAGAGGACTCGAACTCCGAAGGAGGGGAGCCGCGTGGACCATGACAAGGCGCCTCAGACTGCTCGAGTAGAGGGTAGGCAGGAATTTGAAAGATAGCAATATCGACACAATCGACCGAAATTATTAGCCGAACAGGGCTGAGCAAACCTATTGGCAGTAGTTTGGAGCAGTAAATGGAGATCTGGCTGGGTAGGTGAGGACTCTGGCGTGTTGTGTCATGTGATGGCCGAGCGGTTCTAGGCGCTTCAGTCTGAACCGCACGACCGCTACGTCGCAGGTTCGAATCCTGCCTCGGGCATGGCTGTGTGTGATGTCCTTAGGTTAGTTAGGTTTAAGTTCTATGGGATTGATGACCACAGATGTTAAGTCCCATATTGCTCAGAGCCACTTGAACCATTTTTTTGTGTCATGGGTGCAGACGCAGGTAGTACTGACAGGCTCATTTAATAGATAGAACTGTATCAGTAGCCACCGTCTCTGTGTGTGTAGACTTGGTCTTTCGTCGTTACATCTCATTTACAACAAATGTGTATTAGGTTAGGTATTCTCTGGATGAAGTCAAAGGTTGTAAAAGGCTCTTAGTGTTCGTCATTCAGTACTAATTCCAGTTCTTACGTTCTGTAATAAGCGAATTTTTACTATATAGCCAGGTCAAGACACTCTCTCTCTTAGACCAACGAACCATATCCCTTTCCCCCTGATCCCTGATGCCCAGTCGCAAGCAACACTCACATCTGGACAGCGACAGAACTCGGCCGATTTCATGACATACATAAGGGCCTGCAACTGCTGTATAATGAGATGATTGCGAGCTTCAGTGTTACATCGCTCCTCACGATCGTGCCTCTAATGGTTCAAATGGCTCTGAGCACTATGGGAATCAACTTCTGAGATCCTCAGTCTCCTAGAACTTAGAAGTAGCTAAACCTAACTAACCTAAGGACATCACACACATCCATTCCCGAGGCAGGATTCGAACCTGCGACCATAGTGGTCGTTCGGTTCCAGACTGTGGCGCCTAGAACCGCTCGGCCACTCCGGCCGGCAAACGTGCCTCTCCAAGACTCCTTGGTACTCCTGATCCACCACTTCAAGCCACAAACATTAACATTCTTTAACGTGGCGACGGGGCGGCGATATAAGTGCGGTTGAAGAGTTCACAGTTCACACGAATGTGCATATAAAAATGTTCGTTAAAAAACGTTAGTGCAAATTTTGGCTCTCGGGGGATGATTTTCACCCTTGGTGCATTAGTACACTATTCCACACCCGTGCATTGGTTATACTTTTAGGCTGCTATAATCGAGAGTTACTCAATCAACTCCAACAGAACCACAAGTCTCACTGTCCTCTTTGTTCTAACAGTTTTGGCGCGAAATCACAGATCGCCACAAGTTAACTTACACCGTGGTATACCTCGTAATTTGTACACACACAAATAATTGTAGCACTTCCAGTTCACCAAATATATGCAGTATTAAATAATACTCTTTGTCGAAATAAATTGGCGCGAAAAATTCTTTCTGAAACGACAACATGGGCCACCCACAAGTGGGGCTCGCTCGCCACCCACCCGCCAAACGACTGACCAATGACTGACCCCTGGCCAAGATGGCCGCTCCCTTACATAGGCTCAGATGTCTAACCCCCCCCCCCCCCCCACCTGGTTATGCAAATACCAATCTGACCAATAAAGGTTACAAATTTTGACACATACATCCCTCAACAGAAATAGGTACACCATCGGAATCGCGCTAAAAGTACATCTTATTTGCTATTTTACATTAATTTCGAGGATTATTCTATGGGCCGTAAATCAAGTTTTAGGTTTTGCAAAATTTCGCTGCTTAGGGCAAATTTGTTTGTTTATATCTGTGCTGCAATGTTTTAACATAGAACTGCATATAGCACTGTTTTTAGACGTAATCTATAGAGACCTAACAATGGGCTGCTCAAAATCTTCATATCTATAATAATTAATTAATTATGGGCGATAAATGTTAATAATAATTTGCAAACAATGAAAACTATTGGAAGTTAAGTGTATAGTACACCTTAACTAGTTTAAAATACGTGTGATGCCACCCAGAGTATTATATACTGCCATTCTTTATGTCATGAATTTTCTTTTGAAAACAGCACTAGTAGATCGCCGGTCGGGAGTGGAGGCCATGTGTTCGATTCACAAGCGCTTTCTTCATTTTTTTCATATTTATTTTTCTTTCCAGAGAAAGTAGTGGGAATAAAAGGAATTATAAAGTGAATAATTCAATAAAAATAAAAACAAGACAAAATGAACAGATTTCTCAAAGAAATTAGATTAGTAAACAATTTGATTTTTAATCCTAGTCTTCTTACGATTGCTCTTTTACTGACTCCGTTACATATCCTCAAATTTCTTCGACCAATTGGATGGGTGATACTTATCACACTAACATTCGAAGCAATACATCGTGGCACCAGAAACATCTAGTGAGTGCAATCTTCGAGCAACTACATCGTTAGGTCCCAAAATTCGCCGGAAAACACACTTGCTTTACATTTAAAAATATTTCTTTTCCGAAAATTAATTTTGATATGAACCACCCATAGGATAACATCGTCCAAAAAATCGATACTGCAAGCTGATCATGAATGATATTATGGATCGATTTGTCTCCGCGTGATTTAGCAACTCCACTTGCGTTCGAGAAGCGAACTGTAAGTATCAAGCTTCGAAATACGGATGTCCGTGGTCGCCAGTGACAAATTCGGAGCAGTGCTTCTCTTTCGATAAATCCGAAATTATACCGGTTGTTTGAGAAATTTACTCGTATTTTCCTACCTTGTTATCATTCCTTCCTGCTTATTTAGCCTCTTAACGCTTTCATTCCCATCAATTTCGATACGGAGAAAACCACATATGAGAACAAAAAATGCAGAATGCATATGGAAATCAAACACAGATCTTCTAGTCACCAGCCAGTTGCCTTGCCCGCTCTGCAAGCGTCGTTTTCGGAGGAGAGTATACAAGGTGACGTGCACGAATTACATGAGGTTTTGTTTTATTTTGACCCACCTGCCCCCTTTGTGGGGCCTGGTGAGAAGTCTTGGGAGGCTCCTCTCCTCTCCTCTCACGTGAGGTTTACCTTATTATTTTTAAATAATTAAATTTATTTCATATGTTCATATTTTTGCTTCACACCACAAAAAATGCCTATTTGGGTTGCTTGGAATTAATTTTATAAAACAAAATGGTATCCCTTATAGTAATAGATATTCTCTGAATATTCTCTGCCATTTGGCAGCTTTCAGTACTATTAATTTTGTTAAACTCATTTTAGTGCACCTTAAAGGTAGTTATCATTTTCACCTCTAATTTCACAGAAAAATTTAGTACATAGATTTAGAAAGTGTGTTAAACGTCGTTTTAATACGTGATTAAAAACATTTTATTTTAAACATGCCAACCCTGATTCGTATTCGGACGGACAGACAGAGAGAAAGACAAAAATGTTCCTTGAAAATAGTATTAATCATTTTGATGGATCTCCAAAATGTTGATCATTTATTGATGAAAATGAAATGATCTTATGGCTTTGATGGCCGGGAGCCCCCACCTGGAGAAGTTCGGCCACCGAGATTCAAGTCTTTACAGTTGAAGTCACACTGGGCGGCTTGCGTGTCGATGATGATGAAATGACGATGAGGACAACACAACACCGTATTATATACGCTAAATGTGATTGAATCCTTACTTACTTTGCAGAAGAAGTACAACATTGTTTGTACCTTCCTTTCAGTCGTATGATTACGTAGCTTTTCAACCTTTCCTTTTATATGATTACCAAGAGAATTCTTGTCGGTGAAATTCAGCTTGGCTTTCCTATGGAAAGATTTAACTTGTTGCTGACACATTTGTTTCCACTTGTCGGCATGCCGCTTAACATTCGCATTGTAAAGGATTTGATGCAAATGTAATTTGAATACAATAACATCAGCTTTATATGGTTTGCAAAATACCACGATTGACTCACTGACTCACAAGTAGTGATTTCGACCGGCGCGGCAGGGAACTACGCGAATGAAATTTGACACTAGTGCAGCACTTGTCTCACATCGGAAATTCCAGGCTTGTACATGACTAAAGCATGCTTGCTGTTCAGAGAGGCCATAAAGATTGATGAGCACTTTAATATTCATACTCTGGAGTAGTTTTATAAAACATAATGTTACCTGGTATAGTGGCGTCAGATTGCGCCAAAATATCCTTCACATTAGATGGTAATCTATCGACCTGATAGACATAAGTTGAATAGATTGACCGTGACTGAGGCCTTCAAAAATGGATCTGAGCACTATGCGACTTAACTTCTGAGGTCATCAGTCGCCTAGAACTTAGAACTAATTAAACCTAACTAACCTAAGGACATCACACACATCCATGCCCGAGGCAGGATTCGAACCTGCGACCGTAGCGGTCACGCGGTTCCAGACTGAAGCGCCTTTAACCGCACGGCCACACCGGCCGGCTGAGGCCTTCCTCTGGTCAGCCGAAATCGAGTGGCAGCTTGAAAAATATGGATAAACGTGTTGTGACCACCATCGAAGACGAATGTTATTTTTGGGTCTGTGAAGCATCCACTGAAACTTCACGTACCAAGGATAAATAACATGTCATGTCAAAGTGATCTCCAATACATCGGCCAAACGCAGAGCTGTATCACGGTACGCTGTGTGGAATGCATCAGGTGTTTACTGGTGTTTACGTAGGGGACACACAGAGAAGGAAGCAGTGACAGATTGCAGCCTAAATGAAGTACGTTTGTTTGGTTTTGCGCCAAGCCAAGCCATGAGAACATTACGTTTCTGCGCCGAGTCAGAGGCTGTTGGGGAAGGAAAACAAAGGACTGGACAGTAATAAGGATCGGCGGTAATCTTGCCAATAGGGACAATGGTTATCAATTGAGTTCTGCGTGGACTCCATCAACCAAATAAAGGTCTTAAAAGGGATCTGTTGGATGAGCTAGATATATATTCAATACACTACTTGAAAACGGTAAAAAACTTTTTTCCCAAATTCGCCAAGAACTTGTTTCTACATTACAGTTAAGACAACGTATAATGCAGCACCTCAAGTATAGAAATTATCACGTACATTGCCTTTACAGACGCAGGCATCAACCAATAATTTGTGGTGGTTAAAGTAGAAGTTTATATACAAAAAAACTTTATCTTTATGAGGGCTTGAAGTAATTTCAAGTGGAGATAAATCTGAGACAACTAACTTACAATGAAGATGAACAAAACCAGTTATTATTGTTAAAATAAATGCGTCAACAAACTATAGTGAAAATATTGTAATAAACTTTATTTTGGTTTTGCTGCCTCAGATGCCTCTCAAAATCTTCCGTTCCTCATCCTTTAATCGAGTAGAGGCTCGCTTACCGAAGAAATCTTCTCCCATTACTTGTGACGTGATATTTGTTATTATCGACATATAGTCTTACGGCGTGATACAGCTGGCCATGTCGCTGGTGTTTTCTGCAACCCACGATTTTATAGTTGGCCTCCACAAAACCCGCGTGAGATATTCATATTCTCTCGCTCGCTGCGCGCAAACTATTAGCCCTACAGAAAAAATAACAGGGTGTTTTTGCAAGTAATTTAATATAGTTAAATTTTGTACAAAGGTATATACTCTCTAGAGATAGTAGTTTTCGAGTTATTCAGGAAAAACGTACAAAAGTGATCTTCAAATGTACCTCCATTCTCACACTCAGCCACCACCGGTCAGGATTTCTAGTACGTTGTTCATGGCACTCCCTCGTACCGCTGTACAAAAATTTGAGAATGCATCAATTATTTCCCACATTCGACCTATTTTGATCTGCATTGTCTGCTCTTATAACGCCACTGGATTAGCCGAGCACTAACAAACTGTAAAACTGACATCTGTGTGAATTTTACCTAATAATGTTGTATATTTAAACAGCATAAAATAAACATTTAAATCGTTGTATTCATCAGACCTTCTGACTACGAAACTAAGGCTCTTCTAATGGTTAAGTCTGGATCGAATTGTTAACGTAATTAGTTTCATCAAAAATCGTTTTTCGTTCATTGCCCTCATGGGACGTTTAACTCAATAATGTTAACGAAGTAATAGCCCAATCAATAGAGACCAAGAGTGAATATCGGGAATAGCTCACGTAGTCGGAAATTTCTGTACAATGGTACGAGTGAGAGCAACGACAATATACTAGAAATCCTGACGGGTGAGGGATTAGTGGAGTGGAGGTGCCTTCGAATGTCACCTTTGTACGCTTTTCTTCAATAATCCGAAACCGTTGCCGCCGGGTTTAAACGCTTCCCAATACAAAATTTGACTACATTAAATTCCCTACAAAAAGACCGTGCTCATTTTCTTCTGTGCGACTGACATCGCGTAGCGAGTGGGAGAATATGAAAATATTGCGTGTGCTTCATGAGGCCAGCTGAAACACTGCGGGTTGCATAAAACGATAGAGGTAGGGGCAGCGAAATCCCTCTGTATAATAAGACATTGCAGCGCCTGTGTTGTTCCGAATTACGATACAATGTTTCTTCGGACATGAATGAATAATACACTCACTGCAATATCGTATTTATCCGCCGACACTGGGAAAGCAACTTTCAAGTAAAATGTCTCCCCTGTACGGAAATATACATAATGGATGTACGAGTACAGGTAACAGACAGATGCCTGCCGACATATGGGCGTTTGAGCCCGGCCGTGAGTCGCACTCGTACTCTCAAATGGTAATGAAAGCGCTAGCTATAAGCGAGAAAGTCCTGTTCGAGTCCCGGTCGGGCACAAATTTTCATTGTTGTCATTCCATTATACAGCTGATGGTTATCTATATCCACAACTGCTATTACGTTTAATGCACGCTACATAATGTAGCAGTTTGGCGTTCCTCGGAAGTTTCTTCTTTCCATACGTTGTCACTGCAACATTTTGTTGCTTTGCAGTATTTTGGACTTGTCTATTACGCTCTTGCTCCTCTCCAATTTAACTTACTGAAATTTCGATGAAAGCTAGTCTCCATATAAGCTTTAGTTATTTGCAGAGACCGACTGGCAGGCAGAAAGTACCGGGAGCTGGATGACAACATAAAATTTGTAAGAAATAACCTTTATATGAAAAAAAATTTTTTTTTTGCATCGTTAACATAGGAAGTTACTTTACATATTAACTGAACTGTTCAAAGAAATTAACGACTTCGTGCGTTATTCATAATGTTTTGCATACTTTGAGTAATTACTCTCATCGCTATTCAGTTAACTTTTCATAAAGCAAATAATTTTTTTTATTTCACTGCAGCCGGTATTTTTGCATGATACGATTGTTTGCTTTCATTGTCCTTTGTGCGTAAATTCTAATTGGTTAAAGGTGAGGTGACTACACGACACGATACCGTAAATTCGTGACACAATCTGAACATCCTCGGAGTTGTCGCGGTAGTTAAGACAGGAATGCGAAATCACAATTGCTTTAATATGTACGACGCGGAAGGATTCAGTGACCACTGGGTGCAGATGATCTTTATCGGTGACGATGTAATCTAAAGTACTTGTCTTTTCTTACTACAGGTCTAAGGCGCTGCAGTCATGGACCGTGCGGCTGGTCCCGGTGGAGGTTCGAGTCCTCCCTCGGGCATGGGTGTGTGTGTTTGTCTTTCGGATAATTTAGGTTAAGTAGTGTGTAAGCTTAGGGACTGATGACCTTAGCAGCTAAGTCCCATAAGATTTCACACACAGTTGAACATTTTTTATCTTACTACAGTTAATAAGACCTCCGTATAAGCAGTGAAGTTGTGTGAATTTGGAGTCAATTAAATTCTAGTTTGCTACGTAATATCCTTATATTGGGACAAGATAAAAGGGTGTTTTGATTTAACTTACGACTAATGCATTGCATCAGAGCATGCTGAGTGCGGGATGCTAACGGTACAGCGCACAGACCTTCAAATAATTCCATCTCTGGAAAAACGTCACTGGGAAAGTAAATTAGTGGCCCTGTGCTATGCACACAACAGAAGCCTGTTCAATGGAAAGAATATTGCAATAGCACGTTTGCAATAGTTCAGATAGTTGAACAGAATTATTTGTACGTCTCGGTTAAGAAATGATTGTTTGTGAAGGAAGAAATACGAACACAAGTCTCATTTCTTCTCACCCACAGACTATTTTTTCGTCTCAACGCGTCCACCATAGCGTCCTCAATAATCAGTCCCACATAATCCGTTTTCTGGTCTCTCCTACAATTTCTTCCTCTCTGCCACTAAAAACATTTATTTGCGCATTAATTACTGATGAGAAATTAACTTCAGTAGATATTCTCCTCTTTTGAAGGATACTTCATGGGCTCTTTTGTAGCCATCCTGGTCACCAGGGAACCTTTCCATCTCTATTTATCTCTATTACAATTTTATTCTGACACCGAAATTTTCCTAGATTTCCCTCACTGAATTCCTCACATACTAGTTAACCAGAAATCGTGACAAATTGCTGCATTGCGCTGCCCTCTATATAATATACACTGACTTGGCGATTTTCACATTTCTTGTCATTTTGACATTTTACAAATATTGTACATTTTTCGTATGTATCTAGCCCCATAGATCGAAGCAACTTAGGACGGCTCAATAGTGACAATGTTTACACTTAAATTTTAAAGTTTGTTTTAAGCGAATCAGAAAATACTGGACAACACTAAATCAATTCTAAGTTGTTTCTTCGTAAAATACAGTAGCTATGTTTGTTAGTTTCTCAGTTTTTTATTAAAATAAATTTTTATTAAAGTAGCACAAGATTACGAATACTATTATGTGTAATCTGACAGGACTGTGTGCTATTGTCAAAAAGATTTATTAAATGTCGAAATCAATACTACAGTTCATTATTGTGCCTGAAGCGATTTATTATAAAATTCAGATAACACTCCTGTCTTCAATGTCTGTAAGTCTGGCGTCAGGATTTGCTTTTACTCAGTGGGAAGCTGCTGAACAAACTACTTAGTAGGACAAATTTTACGCTGTGTAGAAAAATGCGTTAATGCGCTGTTCGCATTTCTTACTCAATGGTTCGGTGAATAAACGTCTTGGAGTTCATCTCAACTGTTGCCTGTGAGAAGCGTCCCTCGTTTTTGTCACTTTTAATTAAAGGTAGCCATCTCCGCCGTCTGGGAGGAAAATTAATACCTGTGCAACGTCAGAAGAAACCGACATCATGTCGCCGGCGTGCGAGAAACGTGACTCCCTCAGGAAATACCCGAATGAGAGACATGGACACGCTGGCCGGTATGAGACAGTTCCATGAGTCTGCGGTGGAAGTGGCGATGACATTGTTGATTCGGCCGGACTTGTTCGGCAGCCCGCATTCAGCTTGAGGGCAACCGACTTCATCGGCTGGCGTTTTTGACATGGACGCTGGCCAACGGAATTCAAATATTTTCTCTCCGACCGATTAAGGGTCCATAGCGATAGAAGATGTGTTGCGAAAGAACTGTTTCCCTAAAATATATTTAGTAAAGAAGAGTACGTTACACGTTTTTCTAGTTATATTTTTAATAATAAGTTCAGAATTCATATGAGACAAAGAAAAGGTCTACTTTTCTTTCTCTTGTAGCAGCATTCCTTAACCAAAGTCGGAAAAAAGGTATATTTACTTAACAGATTTGATTATTTTACATGTGATACGATACCACTTTATCTTTTATTTTATCATTGTCAACATGAAATCTCGCCATTAGTTAGGCACAAGTGCTTAATTACTTGCATATAATATATTATTCTTCAAAACAACATCCCTTTCTCTCAACACATGCTAAACACGCAGGGATGAACGAAGGTATCGTTAGAACCAAAGATTTTTTTAAACGGCTTCTGACATTGAATACCGATTTTGTACTAAAAGTTACTATCTACGGAAAATTTTAACCATCATAGACAATCATCATACTCATATATGCCCGGCCCCATACTTATATTTTACGAAGCTATCTTATCAGTCACTAATAAGAGACTCATTTTTTATATCTTTTTGCAAATAACATTTTATTTGTTTTAGAGCACATATTAACTGGATAATTGGTATACGGCATTGTCATAGACAATAACTGTGCAGTAGTCTGTTATCTCTGTCCGTCATACAAGCTGACTTTTCTGAACAGTCATACTTTCCGAAACGCCTTGAATTGTGATTTACCCACTGCTGCTACGAACTACCGTGCTTTCAGTAGCTGAAAATGTTTGTCTAGTTTAAGTTATAGATTATGTGGCAATACTGACAGCCCATGATCCCTACCCATCATACAAGATGGAACAAACATTCCGAATGGAAATCACATTCTTGGACACGTGGAAATGTAAATTCAAGGATGTATTATAAATTCATGGTTATTATTTCACGTCGTTTTGTTGATTTTTAAAGATGATTTCTCTTCATTCCCACAATTATCCTTATGACAACGACTACACTTATTCCAAACACATCCATTATTTAAAACTATGGAAGTGTGAAAGTTTCGCACGGATCCCCTGGTTTACTAAAGTTGTATTGCCAAATGCCATCGTTTGCCACTTTTCGTTTCTGTTTTAGCTTACCTTCGAAGACAGATTGTAAAAAAGGAAAACCTACTTTTACAACATTTACAGATTTAGAGAAACCTTTAACGATGCTGAACACACCCTTTGAAATTCTGAACGTGACTGGGATGAACTACGTGGAGCGAAAGTTTACTACAACTTGTACAGAAACCAGCCTGCAGTTGCAAGAAAGGAAGAAAATAAAAGGGAGGCAGTACGTGAGAAGCGAGTGAGACAGGGCTGTAACCTGTCCTCGATGTTACCTAATCTGTACGTTCACCAAGCAGTGAAGGAAATCGAGGACAAATTTGAAAACAGAAGTACAGTTCAGAGTGAAGAAGTGAAAACTGTAGAGGTTTCTCGACTACATAGTAATACTGTCTAAGGCGGCAAAGGACTTCGAAGATCAACTGAACACAAGAGATTTTTTCTTGAAAAGATATTATAACATGAATATCAATAAAACTGAAACAAGGGTAATGGAATAAAGCTGAATTAAATCAAAAGAATATATCCAAATTAGATAAGGAAATGTGACTTTGATAGCAATAGATCAGTATTTCTATTTGTGCAGTAAAATGACTGACGTTGGCTGAAATAGAGAGGGTATGAAATACAGACTGTCAAAAGCAAGAATAGCGTTTATGAAAAAGAGAAATTAGTAAACATCGAATACAATTTAAATGTCGCTTCTGAAGATATTTCTGTGATGTGTAGCCAGCCTTCTATGGAAGAGAAATGTGAACGACAAACCAGACAGGAGGACAGAAGTTTTAAATGGGGTCCCACAGAAGAATGCTGTAGATGGGTGGACTGGATAGCTAATAAAGACGTGGTGAATCGAATCAAGGAGAACAGAAATTTGCCTCAGAACGTGACTAAAACTAGGGATCGGTTGATATGACTCACCCTATGGTGTGAAGGTATGTCTAGTTCGGTAATGGAGGGAAGTGTGTGGGTGTGGGGTGGCGCTGGGTGGTAAAACTCGCAGAAGGAGACCACGGCTTGAGTACGGTGAGCTGATTCAAATAACTAAGCTGCAGAGGTTTGCTGATATCAAATTCTGGCTGAAGTTACATGAATGTTTTTGAATAAAACCTGCCAAGGATATAAGAGGTATGTTCAGTAAGTGATGCAACACATTTTTTCTCTCGGCCAATTTCGATTGAAAAAATGCGGAATTTGTTGCGGGTCAATGTGAAAAATTCCAGTTTCAGCTCATATAGTTTTAACAAGTTCCGACAGGTGTCAGTGCATCACTTAGCCTTCAAAATAGTATCTGTAACGGAGATGCGTTCTAAGCAGACACCGCCAGCTGGAGTGGCCGAACGGTTCTAGGCGCTACAGTCTGGAACCGCGCGAGTACTACGATCGCAGGTTCGAATCCTGCCTCGGGCATGGATGTGTATGATGTCCTTAGGTTAGTTAGTTTTAACTAGTTCTAAGTTCTAGGGGACTGATGACCTCAGAAGTTAAGTCCCATAGTGCTCAGAGCCATTTGAACCATTTTTTTCTAAGCAGACAACTGTCACTTAGTTTCTTTTGGCGGAAAACCAGAGCATAGCAAATATTCATAGGCGCTTACAGAATGTCTACGAAGACCTGGCAGTGAACGAAAGCACGGAGAGTCGTTCAGCGAGACGTCCACCATCATCGCAACAAGGTCCAGATCTGGCAGTGGACAAAAGCACGTTGAGTCGGTGGGTGAAAAGTCTGTCATCATTGCAACAAGGTCGCGCAAACCTGTCCAATCTCCCGTGTGCCGGCAGGCCATACACAGTTGCTACTCCTGCAATGTTGGAACGTGCGGACACTTTCATTCGAGGTAATCAACGGATCCCAATCAAACACCACGCTGCACAACTGGACGTCTCTGGTGGTAGTGCTGACACAGTCGACCACCAGCTGGGATACTCAGAAAGTGTGTACCCAGTAGGTTCCTCGCCGCCCGACAGAAGACCATAAAGAGTAACTAAGTATACCATTCTTGCAGAATTACCTGCGCATTATAAGGATGAGAGTGACAATTTCTGTCGAACAGCTTCACAGGCGACGACACATGGGTACATCAGTTCGAACCGGTAGCAAAACTTCAATCCATGGTGTGCTACCACATCACGTCTCCTCCGAAGGAAAAGTTCAAAGCAGCACCCTCAGCCAGTAAAGTCATGCCGTCGGTCTTCTGGGACTCTGAAGGTATTATTCTGTTTGATGTCCTCCCTCAAAGTGCAATGATCAACTCGAAACCGTATTGTGTTGCCATTAGGAAATTCAAGAAACGACTTCAGCATGTTCAACCCCGCTAAAACGCAAACGAACTTCTCCTTCTCCACGACAAGGCAAGGCTTCATATAAGTCTGCGCACCAGAGGGGAACTCACGAAACTTCATTGGAGTGTTCTTCCTCATTCACCTTAAGCCCAGGTCCCCTCACCTTCTGTCTTCCAACTGCTTGGCCCAATGAAGAATGCATTCCGAGGGAAGCAGTACGTGGATGATGGAAATTTTGTTGGTGCAGCAAGACGCAGGCCTCGACGTCGACCAGTTGAGTGGCACCATGGTGGCATACCGTCCCTTCAAATTAGGTGGCGTAAGGCCGTCGCAGTGAGAGAAGTTATGTTGAAAGGAGAATTTTGGAGTCAAATGAATGTTGAATAATACTGCGTGTTGGAATCCTGAATAAAACCAACCTGCTTTCAGAAAAAAAAGAGATTTCACGTACCGAACACCTCTCGTATGTCCTTTTTCATTAGTAAGTGAAAGTATTTAAAAATATTAACACTGCCCGCATACCACGTATATAGTAAAATGCTTCCTTCTTCATTATTGCGTGCTTTAAAATATGTTCAGTTATCCGAATAAGTCAGGAAAGGGCATATATTTTTCAAGAAATGTAAACTTCACTTTCAAGAACCCGTAGTCCTTTTAATCATAAATTACAGTGCAAGACTTGTCTCAAAGGACAGAAAATTTACCAAGGCACACGAGTACACTGTGACGAGGATGTCGACCGATCTCGTCGGCAGACGCCAAGGTGGTGAGTCAGTCGAACAATATACATGCCGGGTGACCGTAGCCTCAATCGGGTGAGAACTCACGAGAGTTATGTTGCTGTAACACCCTAACACTGTGATCGTAAGAAAGCAAGCCTTTTCGTTTCCCTGTTCCTTCGACTTGCAGAGCAACTTACGAATTACGTAAAGCATCACCTAAATATAGTTTTGCGAAGAAACCTACATAAACCAGACTCACATACTCCAACGGTCAAAAGTTTTCGATCACCTATCACAACTTTGGGCTTGTGGTTAAAACAAGGATTTTGTTTTGAATATTCTGTCACTTCCTCGTTCTGATAGTGAAACTAATCTGAACATGTAAAGACTAAGCGGCTCTACTGTGTATTTGACTGGTTGTTCGTACAGAGCGGAGCTGATGAGTATCCGCAACAGTACTAACGTGTCTTTACCTAAGGCGGTTCCATTCGAACAGGCCTCATTCCTCCAGATGTCTGTGTAGTAACCAGTTCGCTTTATAGTAATTTTGTGCATCTAGCAGTGTGTTTGTATATCTGATAGCACTCTCACCATATTCCTCGTAATGGGACAGAAGCAGGAGACAGAACTTTTCTTTCCTATTTATTGACTTCAGGGACGTGCCCATATAGCCGCCTCAACAGTGGGATGTCATTTCTGACGCTCTGAATGTAAGGACACCACAATATCCAGTCCCCAAACGGATAAAATCTCAGACCCGGCTGGAAGAGAACCCGGGCTCCTTAGGCTGACAATCCGCCTCGTTGACTGTGCACCTACCGAGACGGACACGGATTATAATCGAAAAATGTGCTGTAATTCTACTTCTGAATCAGGAAGCCTATTCTAGCAAGACAAAAGCAACAAAAATTGATGTAGCCCAGTCTACAGTGGTGTATAGCAGCAGTTCAAGCAAACTGGTACCAGTGCAAGTGTTTTGTGATCTGCAAGACACCGAAGAACATCATACAGGCAACATCAGTTCATATGGTTACAGACTAAACGACTGAGGACTCGGACTGTACCTGAAAATCGGGAGGAAGCGAAAAGTATGAGAGCTGCTCCGATCTCTGTCTAATTTGTGCAACGCCGTCTTAGTGAATAAGATTTAAAGAGGTGCATAGTGGCCAGAAAACACATATTACGCAAGCAAAGTAAGGTTAAAAGATTGCAGTGGGTACAGTAACATAAAATCTGAAGCATGCAGTGATGGAAAAAGCCGTTATTAATGGACGAATCTAAAATTGAAGTAGTTGGAAGCCATAAGCGAATGTTTGTTCATCGACATCGTAGAGAACGTATGAAGAGTCAGTGTGTTATGTCAACGGGGAAGCATGGTGGAGCGTCGGATAAAGTCCGTGATATGGTGAGTATTAATGGAACATTAAAGAAGGAAAGATAACACAGGAGGATATTGATCAACAATGCATTTAATCTGGCAAGAGACTTATTGGTCGTGGGTTTGTTCTGCAGCTGGACAGTGACCTCAAGCATGCTTCTAAGTCGTGCAGATGGTATGTCAATAGAAAAGATAAATGTGGGGAACTGAAGAATATCATCTGACCAAGTCATTCAACTGACTTAAATCCCAATGGCTTGAGAGGGGCGATGTAAAACTGAGGTCATCTAATGCTGAAGATCTGTAAAATAATTTACAGACCTGTTGGACTGCAGTAGTTGCAAAAACGCAAAATCTTTTCTCCAGAACGTCAAGAGTTCGTTTAGCTGTTCTGAGCAGAAAGGCTGGACTCTTTGAAGGGGATAAAATCTAAATCTATTGTATTGCACTTAACTATAGATAGAGAAGATATTTATTTTTTGGTCTGTTTCGTTTTTACGACGTGTTTGTACATTGAATTCAAGTTTATAGTTTTTATCATAAGTGATCTAAATCTTTTGAGCGGTAGTGCACTTTAAACCACTAGTTTGCTGCTTCTAAACGGAACCATTTACGTTATTTCCTGAAAGGAAAGATTACCACGGCCTCTCAACACTTCCGAGATTTCTTTTCCTATGCTGCACCATACCCTAATTAGTATGCACAGATTAATTTATGAGATTAGTTCATACAATAATTTATTACGCAAGATCGCCTGTTCACTACAAATATTAACATTACCGGTTTCAGTATAATATCGCCACCTTCAGATGTCAGATGAGATAGTTAACCCACAAAAAGTTTCCTCATGACGCATAAACTTATTCCAGACATACTGAAGATTATGAAAATGGTCTAATAACGTCAATAAAATGTGGATCATAGCGTCATATTGTAAAAGAGACTAGAATTTTAATAATGCCTTGTGCTCATTATACACAGCGAGCACAAGAAATGGTGGAGGAGGGGAGAGGAGGTAGCAGGGCGCCGGGGGCACCGGGGGGGGGGGGGGGGGGGTCGGCTAAGGACATACGCGAGACGGGGCGGACAACACGATACTCTGTATCCACTTATGTTTCCCTTACGCAAGGTCTAAACGTAACACCTAACACCTTAAGAGCACAAGCAAGCGTGAAAATTAAAATGTTTAAAAACAAGTTATGGAAACATACGCTACTGGCCATTCAAATTTTGCTACACCATGAAGATTACGTGATACAGACGTGAAATTTAACTGACACGAAGAAGATGCTATGATATGCAAATGATTAGCTTGTCAGAGCATTTACACAAGGTTGGCGCCGATGGCGACACCTACAACGTGCTGACATGAGGAAAGTTTCCAACCGATTTCTCATACACAAACAGCAGTTGACCGGCGTTGCCTGGTGAAACGTTGTTGTGATGCCTCGTGTAAGGAGGAGAAATGCGTACCATCACTTTCCGACTTTGATAAAGGTCGGATTGTAGCCCATAGCGATTGCAGTTTGTCGTATCGCGACATTGCTGCTCGCGTTGGTCGAGATCCAATGACTGTTAGCAGAATATAGAATCGGTGGGTTCAGGAGGGTAATACGGAACGCCGTGCTGGATCCCAGCGGCCTCGTATCACTAGCAGTCGAGATGACAGGCATCTTATCCGCATGGCTGTAACGGATCGTGCAGCCACGTCTCGATCCCTGAGTCAACAGATGGGGACGTTTGCAAGACAACAACCATCTGCACGAACAGTTCGACGACGTTTGCAGCAGCATGGCTATCAGCTCCGAGACCATGGCTGCGGTTACCCTTGATGCTTCATCACAGACAGGAGCGCCTACGATGGTTTACTCAACGACGGATCTGAGTGCACGAATGGCAAAACGTCATTTTTTCGGATAAATCCAGGTTCTGTTTACAGCATCATGATGGTCGCATCCGTGTTTGGCGACATCGCGGTGAACGCACATTGGAAGCGTGTATTCGTCATCGCCATACTGGCGTATCACCCGGCGTGATGGTATGGGGTGCCATTGGTTACACGTCTCGGTCACCTCTCGTTCGCACTGACGGCGCTTTGAACAGTGGACGTTACATTTCAGATGTGTTACAACCCGTGCCTCTGCCCTTCATTCGATCCCTGCGAAACCCTACATTTCAGCAGCATAATGCACGACCGCATGTTGCAGGTCCTGTACGGGCCTTTCTGGATACAGAAAATATTCGACTGCTGCCCTGGCCAGTACGTTCTCCAGATATCTCAGGAATTGAAAATGTCTCGTCAATGGTGGCCGAGGAACTGGCTTGTCACAATACGCCAGTCACTACTTTTGATGAACCGTGGTATCGTGTTGAAGCTGCATGGGCAGCTGTACCTATACACGCCATCCAAGCTCTGTTTGACGCAAGGCCGAGGCGTATCAAGGCCGTTATTACGGCCAGAGGTGGTTGTTGTGGGTACTGATTTCTCAGGATCTACGCACCCAAATTGCGTGAAAATGTAATCACATGTCAGTTCTAGTATAATATATTTGTCCAATGAATACCAGTTTATCATCTGCATTTCTTCTTGGTGTAGCAATTTTAATGGCCAGTAGTGTAAATCCTTTCGGCGGTGGCTGTCATAGCGTAACATCACCTGTGTGAAGCTTTCGCATTTTTATAGTTCTGAACAACAATATTTGGAATATTTAGAATATGTGTAGTGGTTGAGTAAGGGGAGTTTTGGGAATGAAGAGAAACCATCATTAAAAATAAACCAAACGACGTCAAATAATAATCATGAATTGTGAGACACCCTTGTATACAGTACATTAATGCAGGGCGTTTTATCTAAAACTTGCACCGCAGATATTGAGGAAATGTAAAGTGCTGTTGATGTGGGGTTTTCACAGCATGTATTGCTAGTTAGGGGCTGATATTGTTAGCCATAATACTTAGAAAGTGTATTTTTGTGCAAATATACACCTTTATAAGTGGAACGATACATGTTGACATTAACAGACAAAAAGTAGGGAGAAACAGAATATCAGCGGTGTTTGTTACAGGATACTAGAGCTAGTCGTTTACACGTTATCGTATTTTGAAATGTTCCCTCACCGACATTTGTACAACATGTGTGGCACCACAGACTAAAGAACACTACAAGTGCATACACTAGTTATGTGGGTTCTGACCAGTAACTGACCATCACAGGTTGTGTTCAAAATGACCACCGGCAGCAGCAGTACATGTTTTCAGTCTGAGATGGAACGACTGCTGCACGAGTGATAGCATTTCAGCGGAGATGTCTGAGCAGGCTGCAGTAATACGTCGCTGCATATCATTGACTGTAGAGAGTACCTTTCAGCTACCTCCACAGAAAAAAGTCTGCAGGCGTAAAATCTGGGGAACAGGCCGGCCAACGTACAGGTCCTTTGCTTCCAATCCAGCGGTTTGGAAACAAATCGTGAAGACATGCTGTAGTACTTCATGCACTATGGGCTGGACAGCCATCATGCTGGTACCACAGGTCCCTCCTAGTCTGCGGAGGAACGTCTTCTAGCATGTGTGGAAGATGGTCTGTTAGAGGGCTGCCAAACTTGTACGCGTTCAGTGTTCTGTCTATGAAACACGGATCTAACGGATCTATGAGCTGATGGTTCACCGTCCCACACAACATGTGTACACTCCATGGACGTTGACGTCGCACCTGAAGAAACCAATGGGAATTGTCGGCAGACCAATAGTGCATGTTTCGGCAGTTTACCTGACCATTATTGGTAAATATGGCTTCATCACTAAACAAGATACATGAAACCTCTGGAGTATCCTGTCTTAACGTCCACGTACAGGTAAGACGATTCTCATAACCGTTTCCATGCAGTCCTTGATGGAAATGGATGTGGTGGAGATGGAACCTTTGTCGATGGAGAATGCGTGGGACACTTACAACATCGTACTAGCAACTACGCGGGGTGAATGGCACAAACAAGTGTCGGCGTTTGAACTATTCAAAATACGATATCTCGTAAACGACTGGCACAAGAATGCTACAACAAACACCACTGACATTCTAATTTACTTTGCTTTTTGTTTACTACTGTCAATAGGCATTGATCTAGTTTATAAAACTATATATGTGCACAAGGAATACTCTTTCTAAATATTATTAGAATCTGTTTATTGGTTAACAACACGACCCTGACTACCAATCCATTCGGTGAGAACCGCACATCAATACCACTTACCATTTCCGCAATATTTACTGTCCAAGTTGCAGGTGATTCACGCTATATGCATTTAGATCTGTCCAAAAATGTGTTTTGCATTCGCAGTGTTTGTCCCAGCTTGGGCGACAAGAAGACATCAGGGACTGCCAGTAGGCCACCTACAACTTTAACTCGAAAACATTTTCAGTGACAGGCCATAGTAGCAACAGGTAAATAATACTCAAGGTGACAATGACAAATGTGTTTCTCGTTTCGGAAAGTACTGTCGTTTTGAAAAGTCAGCTTGTACGATGGGTAGAGATAGTGGGCTACCTCAGTAGCCACAGTTAGTCTCTACGACAATCCTGTATACATACTATCCAGTCAAAAAGTACTTTCAAACAAATTAAATGCTGTCTGCAATAAGATAATTCGAAAAGAAATCTCTTATTCGCAATTAATAAGTTAGTTTTGTAAAATATAGGTGTGAAGCCGGGCGGCCATGATTCCCTTTTGCCTGTGATAGTGAAAAGTCACTTTTATGATGAAATTTTCCTCAAAAAGTAAGTTTTATTTATTTATATGTTTATTTATTGCTCTATTTAACCTGGCAAGATTAGGGCCATCAGGCCCTCTCTTACATATAATCAGGCATTCTACTTATTTTACAAAATGGTTCAAATGGCTCTGAGCACTATGGGACTTAACATCTGTGGTCATCAGTCCCCTAGAACTTACAACTACTTACACCTAACTAACCTAAGGACAGCACACAACACCCAGCCATCACGAGGAAGAGAAAATCCCTGACACCGCCGGGAATCGAACCCGGGAACCCGAGCGTGGGAAGCGAGAACGCTACCGCACGACCACGAGATGCGGGCACTTATTTTACATTCATATGTTTTAGTAGGCATGTTAAACTACATCTAGTACAAAAAGTGAACTAAACAATTACAAAGGCACACTTGGGAAAATACATACATATAGAGTTTATATTCGTAGATGATAAGTACTGTTATAATCAAACATTATGAAAGAGACAGATTTTAGATAGGAGTGCTAGCAGTAGGGAGTATGAGGGAGACTGATGGTGAAAGGAGGAGAAGAATAGAGACATGATGTAACATAATTAAGGAAATATAAAGGAAAAGAAGATTGTGTGGTTAATAGAGATAGATGAAGAGGAAAGAGAGAAAGGAGCAAGATAGGAGACACTAGCTTTGCTATTTGACAGAGGAGAGAACTGGCCTTGTACATTAATTTTGTGGAAAACGTTATGAGGATGATAGTAAGAAATGCTTCAACTTCTTCTTAAAAACAGCAGGGGATTGAATTTTTCGCAAGGTAAGGGGCAGTTTTTTTCCAGAGGCGGACAGCGGCAACTGAGAAGGAGTTTGCAAAAGTTTTTGTTTTGTGAGTGGGCACAGTTCGGATACCAAATAAGAGTGACCTCGTGTTTCGATTATGATGGCATGAAAGGTGTTTTATCTTTGAAGCAAGATACTGGGGTGCTTGCACGACGAGGAGTCGGTGAAGTAGACATAGAGTGTGGTGGTCACCCAATTTGTCCGGCCGCAGCCACCCTAGCTGGGAGTATGAAGCACTAAGATGATCGTATCGGCGAATGTTGCAGGTGTAACGCACACAGGCATTTATAGTTAGTTCTAGCCGTCGGTTGTTTTCACTACTCATGCCTTGTTGAATTACATCAAAATAGTGGAGGTTCGGTAGAGCGAGTGCTTGCACGAGCTGGCGTTTCAAGTCCTGTGGAAATACATTCCGAAACTTTTTGAGAACATAACAAACAAACGGACGTCTACCGGCACACTGCGACTGTATTCTCCGTCCAGTTGAGATGCTCATCCAAAGTTACACTCAAGTTCTTAACTGTTTTCTGATATGGTATTGGAATACCGTCGAGCAGAATAGGAGGCAGCCGTTAGCGGAAATTTCTGATGCGCTTTTAAGATTACTTTTGTCTTTTTTGCATTTAGTTTAAGCCCCAGACTTTTCGCCCATGTCACTACAGAAGATAGATCATCATTCATCTGAGCGATTGCAGTGTTTATATCTTCAGATCTGACGCTTAGGTAGAGCTGGAGGTCGTCGGCATAGAAATGATATTTACAGGAGGACAGAACCGACGAAATATCGTTGACATATAAAGAAAACAAAAGTGGTCCTAAGACTGATCCTTGTGGCACTCCAGATGAAAGATGTTTCCAGGAAGATTTTCCATATACGCAGACAACCCATTGCTGTCTGTCTTTTAAGCAGCTTTCAAACCTTCTCACTGCACTATCTGAGAAATTAAGCTGTTGCATTTTTCTGAGCAATATGTCAAAGTTAACAGTATCAAAAGCTTTGCTGAACTCTAGTAGTGTCAATATTGTTTTAGTGCAAAATCTGTACACAATGCAAGAAGCCGGTTAAAAAACATTTCTAATGATACACTGTGTGATCAAAAGTTTCTAGACAACCCCAAAAACATATGTTTTTCGTATTAGGTGACTTGCTACCACCTACTGCCAGGTACTCCATATCAGCGACCTCAGTAGTCATTAGATATCGTGAGAGAGCAGGGCGCTCCGCGGAACTCACGGGATTCGAACGTGGTCAGGTGATTGGGTGTCACTTGTGTCATACGTCTGTACGCGAGATTTCCACACTCCTAAACATCCCTAGGTCCACTGTATCCGATGTGATAGTGAAGTGGAAACGTGAACGGTCACGTAAAGCACAAAAGCGTGCAGGCCGATTTCGTCTGTTGACTGACAGAGACCGCTGACAATTGAAGAGGGTTGTAATGTGTAAGAGACAGACATTTATCCAGACCATCACACAGCAATGCCAAATGGCATCAGGATCCACTGCAAATACTATGACACTTAGGCGGGAGGCGAGAAAACTTGAATTTCATGGTCGAGCTACTGTTCATAAGCCACACATCACGCCGGTAAATGCCAAACGATGCCTCGTTCGGTGTAAGGAGCGTAAACATTGGACGATTGATCAGTGGAAAAACGTTGTGTGGAGTGACGAATCACGGTACACAATGTGGCAATACGATGGCAGTGAGTGGGTATGGCGAATACTCAGTGAAAGTCATCTGCCAGCGTGTGTAGTGTCAACAGTAAAATTCTGAGGCGGTGAGCCGGCCGCGGTGGTCTAGCGGTTCAGGCGCTCAGTCCGGAACCGCGCGACTACTACGGTCGCAGGTTCGAATCCTGCCTCGGGCATGGATGTGTGTGATGTCCTTAGGTTAGTTAGGTTTAAGTAGTTCTAAGTTCTAGGGGACTAATGACCTGATAAGTTAAGTCCCATAGTGCTCAGAGCCATTTGAACCATTTTGAGGCGGTGATGTTATAGTGTGGTCGTGTTTTTCAGGGAGGGGCTTGCACCCCTTGTTGTTTTGCGTGAAACTATAACTGTACAGCCCTACACTGGTGTTTTAAGCACCTTCTTGCTTCCCACTGTTGAAGAGCAACCCAGTGATGGCGATTGCATCTTTCAACACGATCGAGCACCTGTTCATAATGCACAGCCTGTGGCGGAGTGGTTACATGACAAAAACATCCCTGTAATGAACTGGCCTGATCAGAGTCCTGACCTGAATCGTACAGAACACCTTTGGGATGTTTTGGAACGCCGACTTCGTGCTATACCTGACTGATCGACATTGATACTTCTCCTCAGTGCAGCACTCCGTGAAGAATGTGGTGCGATTCCCCAAGAAACCTTCCAGCACCTGTTTGAACGTATGCCTGCGAGAGTGGAAGCTGTCATCAAGGTTAAGGGTGGGCCAACACCATGCTGAATTCCAGCGTTACCGATGGAGGGCGCCACGCACTTGTAATTCATTTTCAGCCAGGTGTGCGGATACTTTTGATTACAAAGTGTACCTCATTCATCACTGTACGATTATTATGTGTTGAGAAGAAGGGATGTTAACTTGAGAAATAATATATATGATAAAATATATACAAATGCTTTGAAAACCCTGATGCTTAAGTGGAAAAGTAAAATATGCCAGTGCCGTATTAATTTTGTGTATCACGTGTGGCGTGCCATAGTAAGTCCTACTGCTATCTCCATGTTATTGTGGAATGTACGTAGTATTCCATTTTATCTTTCGTTCACCAGCGTGTAGGAGGGGTTTAGTGGCAGCATCGCTTTTTTACGTTAAAAGTATTGAAATCGTAGAAATCTGACAAGATGTGAGGACTGTATAATTCAGTTGGATCTTCTTGTCATTATGAAGGCTTCTTTAGGGATCACAGAGAGGGAGGCCTCTTCGTACTCTTGCAGATGACGACGAAGTTCATGCTGATGTGCCTCGATCAGAATGATCGAGATGTTTAACGAATATTGTCGAGTAAAATGTGTAGGTAGAATGCGATCGTGAAAAAGAAAGTGAAAATAGGATATGTGTACATATCTGTTTTATTCGTATTCCATATAATGCCAGACGCAAGTGTTTCTTTGCTATTAATCATCTGTAAGCCACTGTACTAGCGAGTACGGAGCGAGTCACAATCACTTTTTGGCATATCTCTAGTGCAAGGTATTGACTGCAAGCTCACTTTTGACAACTAAACTGTTTTTTCCAGCATAAATTGGAAGGCTTATTTTTTCGTCTCAGCAGTTTAGCCGAGTTAACAATCGAACGGATGCACGTTGCTCTATGTGCGATTCGCCCGATATCTCAACGATGCACAGAAGTGACGACTTGAGTCGCTCATCCTTGAAACACAGTCAATTTAGCTGAACGGATCACATGGATGTCACACACCACTGCATCATATGGCAATGAAACTTAACAAACCAAGTCAAAACGACGAGTGTCATTCCGAAACTACAGCCTCCTATTTATTTTGAGTTGAATTTTTAAATATCCGCATCAGACTATGCTGGTGTAGTAACAGCTTCCTGTTCCTGTCCAGTTGGTAACGTCGCCCCGCGACAGACAGCAAGAAAATGGAAGCGTTTCTAAATGACAGCTGCTGAACAAACTGTGCCAATTGAAATCAGTCAACGACTGCTAAGGGTGTATGAATATGGTAGAGTATACGTGAGTAATGTGAGGCGATGGGTGCTGCTTTTCAGTAGTTATGAAAAGGATGTGCGTGACAAGACACAACTCAGTCGGTGCTGGTGAAGTGTCATCTATCATAACGAATAGCGTCTCTCTCAGTACATCCATGATGATCAGTAGATTATGACCAAGGAACTGTATGTACAGGTGAATTTTGGCTCTAATGCCCCACAAAGATATTCTCCAAAATGAGGCAAAACAAGCACTGTATCACTGTAAGAGGTACAGAGGAGAGCAAGTGTGTCAGAGCTCACCCCAGGTCACTACCAACGGCACGACGTCATCATAACACACCTATGCTCAACATACAAATGACTGCACCATAATTTAAGAATGAAATTAAAAATTAAAGTAAGTTTTCCAGACTATATCAGTGTATACTTTAGTCTATTAATGTTAACGTTGTAAAATCATACAATGATCAACTGAATATGCAAATGCATGTCACAATGAAATGTTACAAGTTAAAATCGGCAGCTAAATATTGCACTCAGAAAGCTGAAAATTCATACGTGACCGCGGCTTCAAGTAAAAACATCAAGTATGTAATATCAACAAGCTACCTCTATTAGTTTTCAAGCTATTTACCAAAAACGAAATTTTTAACGAAAACGTCCTTATTCATGGTAGATTAAGTATCATGTGTATTTTTAATAGGAAGTTGTAATTACAGCGCTCAGTTGCTCTCACGAAATAATACAGCTGTGTCATTTTTCAAGACTGTATTGTAAATAATTATGATTACAAGGAATCTTAAAGAGGTAGTTCAGAGGTCATATTCTACTGTCGGTTCCGTTCTACATGTTCTAGATGACGAAGTTTAAATGCACTCGAGCTAAAACTTTTTCAGTAACTAAAGCAAATTATACTCTATTTATATAAAAATTAAGAAGACTGTAAATTGTTAAAACGACTGTGATGTTTATTAATACGTGTCCCAGTAGTTAGTCTTACCTGTGCCTAGGCTAGTTGAGAGCAAATGTTCCGTTTGGCAGTCCGCTGGGCCCTTGTACAAATACAGCCAGAGAGGCAGTGGTAAGACACACTTCACACCGAGATATCAAACTGCACGCGTCAGTCAAACACCTGCCTGCGTTGTGCCTCGGATAACATCGTCGCTGGTGAGATGTGAATCAGTTTTTGGTAAAAGTAGAAAGTAAACTCACGAGGACTTACACCGTACTGGATCGCTTAGATTTCGCGGAAATGCTTTTGTGCCGCCCGTAGCGTTGACTAAACCGTGTGGCAAATGACGAGTCTATTTTCCACTTTTAAGGCGAGCATTTAACCTTTGATGGTCAGAAGCCAGGGCGATAGACCATTTTACATCGATCTTCCCGTAGAGGTCGCCGCTGAAATCTTAATACTTCTGTTTCCGATAGGGATATTAGTTAAAAAAAAAAAAATCTTGACTCCTCCAAAGCAGGCCATGAAAGCCCAACGGTACTGACCGGACGCCTTGTCATCCTCAGCTTATAGGCGTCACTTGATGCACATATGGAGGGGCATGTGTTCAGCACACAGCTCTCCCGGCCGTATGTTAGTTTCCGAGACCGGAGCCGCTACTTCTCAATCAAGTAGCTCCTCAGTTTGCCACACAGGGGCTGAGTGTACCCGCTTGCCAACAGCGCTCGGCAGACCGGATAGTCACCCATTTAAGTGCTAGCCCAGCCCGACAGCGCTTAACTTCGGTAATCTGACGGGAAGCGGTGTTACCAGTAAGGCAAAGCCGTTAGCATATTAGTTACAATACTAAGACATATTTTGTGCGTGTGAACATCTACAAAATATATCAGTCAGTTAAACCTCAAAACTTTTATTTATAGTCACAGTTCCCGATCCCGCAGAATAAATACCAAGCAGGAACATTTTCTTTCATTGAGCCGGAAGAGTAATGTTGACTTGTAGACTGGAAATTAGGCTCATTATGTCCTCCATCACTTTCTGACAGATCAGCCGAAGGTAGGTGGAAAGCACGGACAGATAATTTGAGAATCTTTCCATAACGAAGTAACGATCATTTGATTATGACCTGCCGCCCCACAAATCTTGGTTATGCAAAGTGTGCGAGATGTGTCCCGCGGATGCTGAAAAAAGACCAAAATATTCATCGAATGGAACGCTGTCGCGAACTGCTGGACATTGAAGGTGACAATGACGGTGACAATATTCTGAACATCATCATCAACAGAGATGAAACACAATGTCACCATTACAATACGGAATCGAAAATACAGTCCGTGAAATGGCGACGTGCGAATTCTCCACCAAAAAAGAAGGTCGAGACAGCCATCAGCGAACAAAGTTATGTGCGCAGTCTTCTGGGATAGGCTATCTATTGGAGGCTAAAACAGTTGTCAATTCATAACGCTAGAAGCCAACACTGGCAAGGCAGAAGGCTCGAATGTCCAGAGCAGCAAGAGAAAAAAAAATATGCGTGCAATTTGATAAAGCCAGCCGCCACAGTAGTTTTGCGACCATGGAACTCTTTACCAAACTAGGCTGGATCGTCCTACTACATCCGCCGTACAGTCCTGATTTAGCACCTTCAGAATTCCATCTCTTTGGGCCTATCAAAGATGAACTATTTCGCCAACGCTTCCCAGGCGCAGAAGCTTGTGGAAGTTCATCGTTGTCGCGGACGTGGGACTGTGGCTAATGGTATTGGTAAACAAAACCACCACAGCCGTAGGATAAGAAAAACATATTTCAAACGTGTAGTTTTGGTGCAACAGTTTTGCCATCTTCAGGTACACTGTAAACCAAAAGAGTACTTTCTTTCCTCGGCCCTTGTATAGTAGAGCTCAGCACACACAGCAGTGACAACACGTTGTAGAGTATACACTACTGACGTAAGTAATCCACGACAAATTGTATTATCTGGGTTCTGCGATACATGGGCCAAGTAATACTCTTTTGGTTTACAGTGGACACCAAGATGGCGTAATTGGTGTATCGAAACTAATCGTTTGAAATAAATTTCTTTTGATGATACGGCTGTCATGGTTCGTTTTCCTTATTTACACTCAGAAGCTGTTGTCAAAGCTGTAACACTTTGACTAGTCTCTGGTTCTGGTTTCTATGAGTGCGGCTTGAAGGCTTTTATTCATCGTCGGCAAAAGTGCATAAAGGACGGTTGTAACTATGTGCAAAAACGAAGGTATGTAGTTGAAATGTTGCTCTGTTTCACTGTTTTGTGCTTTCTGTGTCGACTGTAGTTTCTACGAAATAAATGGGAGGCATTAATTATGGAATGACAGTCTCAGATATGCGTCACCTGTTTCGTATCTGCATAGCTCGCTGTGATATCCACATGCACAACATGGCTGTGATACAGGTACATAAAGAAACTGTAACTGTAAAGGTTTTTTTCTTAAACTACCGCTACCAGTCACAAACTTTGTCAACTATTGTATTACTTATTTATTTAGCGACATGTTTCGAGGTAAACCTCATCTACAGGCTAAATGGCATTACAAAAACAACTTTAAAATAAGGCCATACTGATGTTACATAGTCTTTTCGTAAGTGCTGGAGTCATCTTTTTTCTTTTGGCGTGAAGAAAAATGATTACCCAAACATTTACGAAAAGACTATGTAACAAAAAAATGGCTCTGAGCACTATGGGACTCAACTGCTGAGGTCATTAGTCCCCTAGAACTTAGAACTAGTTAAACCTAACTAACCTAAGGACATCACAAACATCCATGCCCGAGGCAGGATTCGAACCTGCGACCGTAGCGGTCTTGTGGTTCCAGACTGTAGCGTTTTTAACCGCACGGCCACTTCGGCCGGCCGACTATGTAACATCAGTATGGCCTTATTTTAAAGTTGTTTTAGTAACGCCATTTAGCCTGAAGATAAGGTTTCAAACTGTAACTGGTCGGCCACAATATGAGCTCTGCTCCCCGGTGGAACGTTATGTCACCTTCCTCCAACGACACAGTTGCCGCAGAAAGCCTTATCTCGTTTCACGACCTCCGCTATCTACGATGTCCCTCACATCCCACTGGCTCCACTATGAGCACATAGTGCCCCGCCCCCTGCCTAGTGCCATCAAGTGAAGCACCTATAAAGACGAAACCTGCGTCCTGAGGTCACCTATGGCAACAAACACCTCAGTCTCTGCCTCAAATATTCAGTGTTCTGGAAGTTCTTGCTAACAGCCTGGAGCGGAAGTCGATGGCGAACTATTCTAGAGTTTCTGAAATATTCTACGACACGGAATCGTAGGGATTCTGAACGCAAATGAAACTATTTACCCGTTACAGGGTGCGATTATAACTAGCATACATAGTGATGAGCAAAATAAATTTTCGTTAGAAGGTTTGATGGAGGCGATTGTGATCAGCAAATCTGTCTGGCTTTATGATGCTTATTACCATTAGTCATGCTAAATCCAATTTGCTCTTTCCCAATATACGACCGTGAAAACAATGCTTCAAGACATTCAGGCAGATACCGTATTTCGTGACTTCCGAAAAGCACTGAATTCAGTACCACATTGACGATAGGTACTGAAAGTACACGCACAAGGGGTATCAAACTAAGTTTTTGACTGGATTGAGGATTTATTGGTAGGTAGGGAGGACGCAGCGTGTTATGTTGGTCGACAGACGGAGAAGTAACTTCGGTTGTGCCCCAGGGAAGTGTGAAGGGACGCTCGCCGTTCATTTTTTTTCAGTTGTCATTCTTCTGATGCAGCCCGCCACGGATTCCACTCCTATGCCAAGCTCTTCATCTCAGAGTAGCACTTGCAACGTATGTCCTCAATTATTTGCTGGATGTATTCCAATCTCTGTCTTCCTCTACAGTTTGTGCCCTCTACAGCTCCCTTTAGTGACATGGAACGCATTCCCTGATGTCTTAATAAATCTCCTATAGTCCTGCTCCTTCTCCTTGTCAGTGGTTTTTCCACCTATTCCTTTCCTCTCCGATTCTGCGCAGAACTTTCTCATTCCTTAACTTGCCAGTCCACCTAATTTTGAACATTCGTCTGTAGCACCACATCTCAAATGCTTCGATTCTTTTCTGTTTCGGTTTTCCCACAGTCCATGCTTCTCTGCCATCCAATGCTGTGCTCCAAACGCACATTCTCAGAAATTTATTCCTCAAATTCCGGCCTATGTTTGATACTAGCGGACTTCTCTTGGCCAATAAGCCCTTTTTTCTGACTTTTATGTCCTTCCTGCTCCGTTCTTCATTGGTTATTTTGCTGCCTAAGTAGTAGAATTCCTTAGCTTCATCTGCTTCGTGACCATCAATCCTAATGTTAAGTTTCTCGCTGTTCTCATTTCTGATGCTTCTCATTACTGTGTTCTTTCTTCGATTTACTCTTAATCCATATTCTGTATTCATTAGACTGCTTATTTAGTTCAGCAGATCATGTAATTATTATTCATTTTCACTCAGGATAGCAATGTCATCGACGAAACTTATTATCATTGATATCTTTTAACCAAGAATTTTAATCCCACTCCTGAATCCCACTCCTGAACCTTTCTTTGATGTCCATCATTGCTTTTTCGACGTACAGATTGAAAAGTAGGGGCAAAAGACTACATTCCAGTCTTATAGCCTTTTAAATCCAAGCACTTCGTTGTTGGCCGTTCACTCTCATTATTTTCCGCCCCCAGTAGCTGAGTGATCAGAGCGACAGACGTCAATCCTAAGGGCCCGGGTTCGCTTACCGGCTGGGTCCGAGATTTTCTCCTCTCAGGGACTGGGTGTTGTGTTGTCATAATCATGATCATTTCATCCCCATCGACGTGCAAGTCGCCGGAGTGGCGTCAAATCGAAAGACTTGCACCACGCGGGCGGTCTTCCCGACGGGAAGCCCTCGTCACACGCCATTATTATACTCTTATTATTTCCTCTTGGCACTTGTGCATATTGTATATTACCCGTCTCTCCCTACAGCTTACCCCTACTTTCCTCAGAAATTCGAACAGCTAGCACCATTTTACATTGTCGAACGCTTTTTCCATGTCGACAAGTCCTGCGAACATGTCTTGATTTCTCTTTAGTCTTGCTTCCATTATCAACCGCAACGTCAGAGTTGTCACTCCAGTGTATTTACCTTTCCTAAAGCCAAACTGATCGTCATCTTACACATTCTCAAAATTTTCTTTTCCATTTTTCTGTACATTATTCTTGTCAGAAACTTGGATACATGAGCTGTTAATCTGATTGTGCGAGAATTCTAGCACCTGTCAGCTCTTGCAGTCTTCAGATTTGTTTGGATGATATTTTTCCGAAAGTCAGATGGTATATCGCTAGAGTCACACATTCTAAACACCAATGTGAATAGTCGTTTTGTTGACACTTTCTCTAATGATTTTAGAAATTCCGAAGGAATCTTTTCTATCACTTCTGCCTTATTTGATGTTAGGAACTCCAAAGCTCACTTAAATTCTGATTCTAGTACTGAATCCCAGTAATAGGGCAACAAGGACGTCACCACAAGGGGCGTTACCCCAAGTACCGTTATCTAAGATGGCGGCCATGACGCAAGTACGTGACGTCACATGACATCAGCTGATGACTTGAGTACCGTTATCCAAGATGGCGGCTTTTAGTGGGAAGATAGCTAAATTACACTACCTCTGCTAACCTAAGAAAGTGAAATGCTCCCTGGTGGCAAGTTTTAATTCTGGAGGGAAGATAGCTCAGTTGCACTACATCTCCTAACCTAAGAAAATGGCGGGAAACAAAGGGCTAACTCCACTAACCTGTCACCTCTTCCTAGGAAATGGACATGAGTCTTTATTTAAACAATTAGAGCCACTACCACCATCACGTGTGTTCGCCATCCTCTTCGAAATTCGAATTTTTCTCTAAGAGCTTACTCCTGCAGCTGAGGCAAGTTAGTATGGTATTGTCGTTCAATTCGAATATTATTTCTATAATTTTGTTTAAATTTGTATAAATTTCTTTAAATTTGCATAAATTTATATAATTTTGTTTGAATTTGTATAAATTTCCTTCAATCTGCATAAATTTCTTTAAATAAATTTATTATCTACCTACAGCATTAGTGTTGCGTTACCGCCACAAGAAGCTTAGATATCGCTGTTTTAATAGCTGTGCTACATGGACTGGACATTAGTCTTTATTTGAACAATTAGAGCCACTACCTCCATCAGATGTGTTTGCCATCGTCTTACAAAATTTGCATGAATTTTGCTAGGGGGGGGGGGGGTTAATACGGCGTCGCCCCTACTAGATGCTGCTCATTCATATAGGCAAGAAAAGGTGTTCGCTACGCTTCCAAATACCTAGTTTCAACTACTTTTCAAGGTCATCCAACCACATTCCCTATATACATCGAATTACGGATCTCACCTAGTTTATTACGCTGGTACTGAACACTCACCACGCCAGCGGACTGGAGGGGAGGATAATTGGTTGTGAAAATGGAATAGCCTGTTCTGGGCTGCTGGAGAGAGGAGGGAGTATAATTTATTTATTTTTTTGAACAATTTATTTAGATACGGATTTCACCTAATTTATTTATTATGCGGATGCAAAACACTCACCCTAACGTGCTTAGAGTCACAATATACAGTTTACAGACCTCGGAACAACTCCTAAGTAATAATACATTACACTGATGTGTCGAGACGCAAACAACTCGTAAATTACGAAGTCGCGCAGTGGCTAGCACACTGGACTCGCATTCGGGAGGACGACGGTTCAGTCCCGCGTTCGGACCCATCCTGATTTAGGTTTCCTGAGATTTCCCTAAATCGCTCCAGGCAAATGCTGGATGGGTCGTTAGAAAGGGCATGGCCGACTTCCTTCCCCGTCCTTTCCTAATCAGATGAGACCGATGACCTCGCAGTCTGGTCTCCTCCCTCAAACAATCCAACTCTCAAATTACCAAACTAATCCAGTACATACCATGCAGACGTGCAATCTACTCGTAGATCACCGAAATAATGCAAGCAATCACGCTCACAACGCTGACTGACAACGGCCTGGAGGGTGCTGTGCTGACCCCATGCCCATTCATGCGACATCTGAATGTCACCATTGACAGAGGGTGTCATGGCCCTTCGGTTGGTACTAAATGGCCCTTCAGGCCTAGCACATGGAGTAGGTATTTTGAGTACAGTTTTCCATTAACTTCGATTAAACTGTGTTGTTTTTTACAGTAACACCCATTTTTCAAATTTACTTCGTTTTTTCTGATGAGCACCATGTTATGTGTTGCATGTTGCAAATAAACCTACATGTAAAATACATTTTTAAATTTCTATGTTACACATTACATAAAAGTTCATACTGACCTACATTAGTACTCAATAGTATTTTGCTCAAAGCATTAGTTACAGTTACATAAAGATAAGCATATAACACGAAGATTTGTCAGTGGATAATTGAAATGTGTGTAATTATAGTCCAATTAGTACAAAACTACATTTAGTTCGAACAATGTTATTTTACATCAAAACACAACCAACAATTCTCCTCGTTCCAAATTAATTTGTATATCTACGTACATAACGAGAAAACAGAACCATTTTGGAACTTGCAGAACAACTCAGTTTATCGTTGCATAACCGTGGGCTGCACATCTATTTGGCACTGAATCCACAAGCTTTTGTAATAGGTCAGGTAGGAGTTTTGATCATGCATCTAGTAAGGTGGCAGCAAATTGATCCTAGTTTGAGTAGCTTCTGCATGGGCACGTAGGTTCAACTAATACGGGGGGTGTTCAATTGGATTCAGATCCAGGCTTTTGCTTGGCCACTCTGAAACGTCCCCTTAGAACAATCATACATGACTGTGCTTAAACTGACACACAATATTTTTAGCGCAACGCAATCTGACTTTTAAAAATCCCTACAAAAGAATAGCCCTGACTAACATTAACCTATACCTTTTACAAATCACTTACCTCACCAAAAATCCTCGTTACTCGAACTACTGCAATACAGCGAGCGCCACTACTGCCAGCCAAATAAAAGATTCAAACTACTGAAGGCACTAACTACTGATAGGCATAGTTAGCAAATGAAAGATTTTGATAGAGAACAAACAATGTATTTACCTTAATAGTGTTCAAAAGTCATAAATATATATAGCAGTTCATGACATCCAGTCTTACAAATTTCAAAACTCCGCCATTTCTCTCCCCACATCCACCACTGCTGGCGGCTCACCTCCAACTGCGCATCGCTACGCACTGTTAACATCCAGCTGCCCAACAGTACAATGGCAGACAACAATGCAAACTAGCCACAGACTGCACACAGCACAGCCACCGATTTTCATACAGAGTGCTACATGGCGTTACCAATAAGAAAACCTAAACAGCCTACTTACAACTCCAAAAAATTTCTTTTATCTGAAAATAATTTTTTTATAGCTAGAGGTGTGTTGAATCATTGTCACGCTGAAATATCCAATTACATGGCATATTATCTCTCTCATGTGGAACCATATTCTTTCCCAAAATGTCAGTATAAAGGAAACGATCCATTTTGCCTTCTATTTGGACTAGAGGACCAGCTCCACGCCTAGAAAAAAATCCCCACATCATGATGCAGCCACCACCGTGCTTAATGGTCTTCAGATGGTACTTTTTGTAGTCCCTTTGGTATTTCTGAAGGCGTATATACTGTATACCATCAGAAGATAATACTTTAAATTTAATATCAACTCTCCATAAAACCTTAAACTCATTTGTAGCATTCCAAGATTGATGCTTCTTTGCAAACTGTATCCTGGCCTTCCTGTTTGTTTAATTTATGAGTGATCTACTGGTGGTCATCTACCATATAAACCACGTGCTCCTAGGCGACGTCTCACATTAGACACGCGTACAGTGCTCATTTCTTGTTGTCTGAATCATTTAGCCAGATTGCTATGATTTCGTATATCAATATCATGTCACTTACTAAAATGCGTTATAGATATGTAATAGTACACGAGCCTGATTTAGTATTAATTTTTGTATTCTTTTCTGCCTTTGGTATTGTTTGCATGTACGCAAATATCACTTTCTTCTTCAGTGGTATGACTGCGTACGGGGACAGCTAAAATTTTGCGTAGAAGCGACGGAGGTAACACTTGTATCCCAGCCGTATTTGTAAACTCGTCGGACACAAAAAATTAGTCACCCCATGGGGCACGAGACTACTATCGTATAACACCGCCTCTAACCTAGATAGTGACCTCAGCTCGGCAAGGAAAACAGTCGCTCGTTTTTTTCAGATATTCTGTGTCAAACTGACGATAATTAGACATCGTAGATGTACCAACTTTCAAAGAGGTTGATTGATAAGTGTGATCCGCTGTTCCAAACCTTCCCAGACAGTTTTTATTGGTGGTCGAACACGCCGGTCGATATGCGATTCGATGCCTGAGTGATCATCAGTCCACGAATATATGCGTGCCTCCCTGTGAACACGACTGTTTCGTCTTGGAAAGCGGGAAGATCCACAGCGTACTCGTCGTGAAGACGAAGAGAGGGCTATATCTGGTCATCGTTGATGTTGAAAGTAACATCCTGGTTCACTGTCACGGTGATCTGAATAAGCGGCCCCAAGTCGAAGTTCACAGAAATACCTCCAGTTTGAAGTACACGCTCCACGCACTGCGCCTCTGGAGGCAATGGTAGCACACGACACCTGCGTTATCTTAAAAGAGGAAATATCATAATTCAATACACGCCTCCAGTCGCTGGTGTCAAGTTTCAGTGTCGTCTGGCCCATTAACACTATGAGCAATGGCCTTCCCTGAGGTACCCCAGTCCGAAAGCCCGTTTCGTGCAGATCCCTTCGCGACGTGCCTAATGAAACTCGATGGGCTGGACCTTCATCCACGAACAGCAGCAATTCGTGTCGGATTACGAAACGATTCTTGTTGAAAAGGAGTTAAACGCGTCTCTGTTCCCTGTCAATCAAGCCGTCAGCACACGGGACGAGGTGGCTAACGTTGACGTGCACGCAGACGGGATACACAACGTCACGAGAGAGAGCGCCACTGGCACAGGGCACGTGCTGGTTAACGTGATACCGTACTGTCAGCGCTTTCCAGTGCCAGTTGTTGGCTTTATTTGGCCCGCAATCTATACAGTTTGTTCATGAAATGGACGCACGTAGATACCTACTTAGCTCTATTAAAAAGCATGCTTTCTCTCTACCACGTACTAGCCTAGTTATTCTACCTGTGGTATTCATAAAAGACTTAAATGTCCTTGCACGTGTCATATGACGAAATTGAAAGATCCAAGTCCACTTATTAAAGACATCAGTTTATAAAAGCTCACCGAATTGAACGAACTCATTCCTGACAAAGAACGCACTTATATTTACACAACATCAAATATAGAAATAATTTCTATTAATTTCACAGGAAACTCCCACAACATTTTAGAAAACACGAAGACGAAAAAAATGCGTGTGCAGCAGGACGCGAAACCTATATCGTAATATACTCAGATTTCTGAGGTGGTACCTCATCCAATTACACTATTCCGGAACACTGCAACTAGCAGCCTCGTATTTCATGTTGCTCTCTTCTAAAGGCTTTAATTGCCTAAACGCTATTAACTAACATTTAGCTAAAAAGAACGATACGTTTTCATGAATCTTCGGTGGATCTTTGCCTTAAAACGGCTTACTCTCGTACCACACGAGTTGTAACAATAAAATAACTAAACACAAAAAAATTTTAATCAGCAGTATGACGTTTCCTACCATTTTGTTACAACAAATCGCACCAATAACGATTCGTTCTCGAGACATTCAATTTGCTGGCACTTAGAAACAGGGTATATTCATAGCGTAACGTATAACATAAAACCCACTGAATATAGGCTAAACATGACAAACAGGGTATGGCGCCTTGATTTCTGCTTGTGACACAGGTAGTGGTGTTGCTTCCTATTGGTTCTACTTTACGTGGCTCTTTTCCGAAATATCGCAGAACTTATCTTGTGTTTCACGTGACGAAATGGAAACTGGAAGTGAAATAGCAGGAAGTGACGTCACAAAACTCGTAGAGCGCAACGTCAGTGTAGCTGCCTCGTCCTGTATATTAGCGGTTTTAGGGTCTGTTTCCGATCACTGTGAGTGGTACACCATTCCTTGTAGACACGTTTGACAGTCCACCGTGATTTACCCGATGGTCAAAGAGTATACAGCTCTACTGCTGAGGCAATGACGATTCAGTTTAATGTGCGCTGCCGGCAATTAAAATTGCAATACCAGGGTGAACAGCAGATAACGAAATTTCCCGTACTGTGCATGAAGTATAATACGTGATTAAATTTGCAGGTGATTTCAGAATACACAAGATGTAACACGCACGCACACACACACACACACACACATACACACACACACACACACACACACACACACACACACACACACAGCTGCCACTTCTGGTAGTTCAGTGACTCCAACCTGACTGGGCATCGATTCGTACTCAGCTTGGATGACAGACATAAACTACGGTAGTCCGTGCGGTTGTGCAAAGAGACTATGCCAGGGTGGCGTAGTTGTTAGCACATCTGCGAAGTGAGCAGGAGAACGGGGTTCGAATCCTGTCCTTGGTACAAATTATCATTTGCCGTTTGAGTTTGTATATATACATGATAGATGTTTCAGACCTGAAAATATCTCTGGAACCACATAGTTTCACTGGGTATAAAATACCATTTGATGATATTTCAACTCTATGACTCAGTTAATCAGTAGTGGTCGTTTTCAAGTGGTAACATGCAGTCTTGCGTTTTCTTATTGAAAGTAACGTCACTGGAGACCTTGAAGATACAGCAGTCACTGGCGTTAACGGTGTAGACCAGGGTAGATCTTTTCGTAGCCTAATTTTTATAGGCTTAAAATGTTTCCTAGAGAGTCTATTTTGAAGATTCATCCATTTAGAGTATGCTATAAATGTTAAAATACGTTAAAATCGTGACTTACTGCAAGGGGGTCTAGCGCATATGAGCGCTTCAATGCAACCGACACAATATTGTAAAATGAGGGCTCTTCTGAAAGGAAGGAACAATCGGTCGTGAAATGGGAACCACAGTTAAAATAAGATGAAACTATGCACAAATGTTTTGGGCAGTGTCTCTAGTAGTACTAGGTTAGACGATATCATCCGTTTCAAAGCGCTTTGTGAAATTTTTTCCTGGTTGAAAATTGGGCCGTTCAAAGCTCCCACCGACGGCCCTCGCACTCCGCGTAGGACTTTCGTCGATGTCTTGTAGTGTCTTCTGGGTGCAAGTTTTTTACTTAAAAATTCAATATACTACACTAAGGGCGTGCAATGAGGGGTCTAAAGTCAGTATTGTGATTTGTTTGTTATTTTATTGAAAAAAATCATGAAAATCCGTTCTACAATCGAGCATCACCCTGGTCTACTCCCTTAAAACGAAAGAAATGTAACACCTGCAGTCAACGTACGCGATGTGGTTGTATCATACTGCACTGATGAGCAAATTGTACGTCTGTCCTCTTGTGTTCTAATCTCATGCCTTTTAGATCCTGTAGGGCTTTGATATCGAACATCCCGAATGTATCCCATCCATATTCGCATGACAGTCGTGGAGATCAACAAGAGCAGAAATATACTGGAACAGTAAGCCACAGTCTCGATAGGCAACGACCCTGTCGATGTGCAGGTTGAAACGCCTGGTTAAATCCGCAGAACAGAACAGATAGTTGGAATTGCGGAAAGGGCCCAAAAATGAGCAGCTGTCAGTTACACTCGAACACATATAACTTTATTTAGTTGCTCAAACATTACAGTGCAAATTTCCTAGCTTAATTATTATGTGTCACACAATCTTATGACATATGGGAACAACCTCTTTAATTTTTAAAGCGGCCCATGATTTAAAACAAAACTGCAATAAACTTTCAAAAGGCAGAATGCGCAAGGTTTTATTCTTAAATAATATTTTAATCTAAGAGTTGACAAGTAAGAAATTTTAATTTTAAAATGGCTGCTAGCCCTTTATTTAAAACCCAACTAAAAGCATACAAATACAAACCATCGGCTATGAGCCATTAAAATACACAAAACCAATAAGAAAACGCAGTACAGCCAGCGGCGCTCAGAAGTTTCCGGGGGTCGGTCTGCACTTGAAATATTAACGTTCGCTTAGGGGATACAGGTAGTCGGCTCGACTATATCCGATCCGCCAGCAATCCAACCAAGAGACAGTCAACGGACCCACCGACAGGACGACTTACTTTCCACCCGACCAGTACACAAGGAACTCCAAAACCAAAATGTAAAAGGCGTAGCCGCCCACAACCAAGTATGCATAAGCTGTCAAAACACGTGTTGGACAGCGACAACACGGTGAGGAAAGGACACTGCATGAATTTTACGTCAGCGGCCAGGGCAGGTATCCGGAACGGCCACAAGGCGGAAAATTCCGCTGGTGCACTTTGACTTCAAATAACCAAAATACAGTTAAACTCCGCCAGATGGTGGCCACACTTTCGCCAACTCGAACACTCCACGTTGCTCACGGGAATACCCCCAACAGCCAACCATGAAACCCAACGGCACAATGTGAACAGACTGGCTTCAGTAATTAAATCACCACAAAACTTTGATGTCCTGTCCTGGGTCGGTGAGCCACGAGCCTCGTAGCAGTCGGAACAGCTCCCACACACTCCGACACTGCGCAGAGACCGCCAGCGGGCCCGGCCCACTGCGCCAGGCGGAGATTTCCTGGCTGATCCACACTAACCGACCGACTGCCGCACATCGGCACGGAACAGCACTAAAATAACTGGACAGTCGATATCACAAGCTACACACAATATCACAAACACTTGGACGAAGAACGCGACCAATGGTAAAAGCAGTGACTATGCAGTGACGAGGACGAACGACGAGTTGAGACACACACATCGCCAACCCATAAACGATCGGCGAGCAATCACGTCGTCCGGTCGGGCGAGTCATGGCTATCCGAAACTCACTGCCGCTCCAACCCGACCGACTCCTGCCGCGTCCCAACTGTGCAACTGCCAGGTCCGAACTCCACTCTTGGTGCGTTGCAACTCGCTGCCAAGTAAGAACTCCACTCCCAACACACGACAACTGGGAAGTAATAGCAGTCCAGTAGAGATAATACGGCGTGGCATATATCGATAAGGGCTGCTGGTGCCGCTTACGGGCAGGCAAGGCAGCAACTCAGTAACACCAGTAGTTGAACTAACAAAACGAGCAGGCAGTACAGTAAAAACAGAATGTAAAAAGAGAGAGATGGCCCAAACATGAGCCACGCATGGCTCAAGGGCGTTTATAAGTTAATTATACAAAAGTAACCTTTCATTATGAAAAAGGTAAATAACTTATAGAAATGTTTGATGCGGCACTGAATGCTGCATACCTTCAAGTTTTATTTACAAATGCTCAATGTGGCTACCATTTGTAACACGACATATGCCCCAACAGTAATCAGTTTCCTACCAATCCTATACACTAAGGAGGCATAACGCATGGGTAGCGAGATGAACATACACAGAGGGAAGTAGTATTGCGTACAAAAGGCATAAAAGGGCACTGCATTGGTGGAGCTATCATTTGCACTCAGATGGTGGTGTGAAAAGGTTTCTGACGTGATTATGGTCGCACGATGAGAATAAAGTCTGTGACGCGAAATTGTAGTTAGAGCTAGACGCATGAGACATTCCATTTCGTAAATCGTTATGGAATTCAATATTCCCAGGTCCACAGTGTCAAGAGTGGGCCGAAAATACCAATTTCAGGCATTACCTCTCACCACGGACAACGCAATGGCCGACGGCCTTCACTTAACGACCAAGAACAGCGGCGTTTGTGTAGAGTTGTCAGTGCTAACAGATAAGCGACAATGCGTTCAATAACCTCAGAAATCAATGTGGGACGTACATAGAATGTATAGGTTAGGAAAGCGCGGTGAAATGTGCATTAGTGGGCTATAGCAGCAGACGACCGACGCGAGTGTCTTTGCTAACAGCACAACATTGCCTGCAGCGACTCTTCTGGACTCGTGGCCATATTGGTTGGAACCTACACGACTGGAAAACCGTGGCCTGGTCAGGTGACTCCCGATTTCAGTTGTTAAGAGCTGATGGTAGGGTTCGAGTGTGGCGAATACTCGACGTAGCTATGGACCCAAGTCGTCAACAAGGCGTTGTGCAATTTGGTGGTGCCTCCATAGTGGTGTGGACAGTGTTTTCCATGGAATGGACTGCATCCTCCTGTCCAACTGAATTGATCATTAACTGGATGTGGTTATGTTCGGATGCCTGGAGACCATTTGCAGCCATTCACGGACTTAACGTTCCCAAAACAACGACGCAATTTTTATGGATGACAATGCGCCATTTGCCGGCCGGTGTGGCCGAGCGGTTCTAGGCGCTTCAGTCTGGAACCGCGAGACCGCTACGGTCGCAGGTTCGAATCCTGCTTCGGACGTGGATGTGTGTGATGTCCTTAGGTTAGTGAGGTTTAAGTAGTTCTAAGTTCTAGGAGACTGATGACCTTAGATGTTAAGTCCCATTGTGCTCAGAGCTATTTGAACCTTTTTTTTTTTTTTACTGTGCCATGTCGCTGGGCCACAGTTGTTCGCGATTGCTTTGAATAATGGATTTGCCACCCAGGTCGCCCGACATGAGTCTCTCCGAACATTTATAGGACATAATCGAGATATTAGTTGGTGCACAAAATCCAGTACCGGCAACACTTCCGCAGTTATGGACGATTATAGAGGCAGCGTGGGTCAGCATTCCTGCAGGGAAATTCCAACGACTTGTTGAGTGGTTGTCACGTCGAGTTGCTGCACTAAGCTGGCCAGACGAGATCCGAAACGATATTGTGTAGTATCCCATAGCTTCTGTCACCTCATTGTAAAGAAAGTCTTGTTGTGTGGTGGCAACTGCTTGTGCTATCCATCATCGCAGCTCGTCGATGTTTCCCGGAAGCGGAGGAACAAATACTCTGCCTTTAGTGTAACCCCATACACAGGAGTCCACTGGGGCTAAATCAGGTGATCGTGGAGGTCAGGATATTGCGCCACCACGTCCAATCTAATTTAACACATTCCTATGGAGGTACACGACAACTTCAAGATGATAATGTGGTAGTACACCATCATGGAGGAAAATTCTAAGCTGGCATGTCTCGTTGATGTACCCGGAATACGAATGTCAGACTGCCGTACCTGTTCAATTGCTGCGACAGGGACTGCTGGCTGACTTTGATCCAGCGCTCACTGTGATGCACTGCTAGTTTCGGTGAAACAACTGTAGCAGTCAATAACAGTTTCTCTTTGAGGTGGCGGCTTGTGATACTTAGTCCTGAGTGGATTCATGAACCATAAAGAACACTGCACACACTCCGCACTGTTATAACACTCCATGACGATTGTCGGAATAACTCAATTGCGCTTGCCACCTAGCGGGAATGTTGTAGGCTAACAGTGACAGGCTGGAGCAAAACTTGAAGATACAATATACAGGGTGTTACAAAAAGGTACGGCCAAACTTTCAGGAAACATTCCTCACACACAAATAAAGAAAAGATGTTATGTGGACATGTGTCCGGAAACGCTTAATTTCCATGTTAGAGCTCATTTTAGTTTCGTCAGTATGTACTGTACTTCCTCGATTCACCGCCAGTTGGCCCAATTGGACGAAGGTAATGTTGACTTCGGTGCTTGTGTTGACATGCGACTCATTGCTCTACAGTACTAGCATCAAGCACATCAGTACGTAGCATTAACAGGTTAGTGTTCATCACGAACGTGGTTTTGCAGTCAGTGCAATGTTTACAAATGCGGAGTTGGCAGATGCCCATTTGATGTATGGATTAGCACGGGGCAATAGCCGTGGTGCGGTACGTTTGTATCGAGACAGATTTCCAGAACGAAGGTGTCCCGACAGGAAGACGTTCGAAGCAATTGATCGGCGTCTTAGGGAGGACGGAACATTCCAGCCTATGACTCGCGACTGGGGAAGACCTAGAACGACGAGGACACCTGCAATGGACGACGCAATTCTTTGTGCAGTTGACAATAACCCTAATGTCAGAGTCAGAGAAGTTGCTACTGTACAAGGTAACGTTGACCACGTCACTGTATGGAGAGTGCTACGGGAGAACCAGTTGTTTCCGTACCATGTACAGCGTGTGTAGGCACTATCAGCAGCAAATTGGCCTCCACGGGTACGCTTCTGCGAATGGTTCATCCAACAATGTGTCAATCCTCATTTCAGTGCAAATGTTCTCTTTACGGAAGAGGCTTCATTCCAACGTGAATCCGCACGCAATTGTGCAATCACGTAATCAACCCAGATTTTTTGTCTACGTTTGGGCAAGCATTGTTGGTGATGTCTTGATTGGGCCCCATGTTCTTCCACCCACGCCCAATGGAGCACGCTATCATGATTTCATACAGGATACTCTACCTGTGCTGCTAGAACATGTGCCTTTACAAATACGACACAACATGTGGTTCATGCACGATGGAGCTTCTGCACATTTCAGTCGAAGTGTTCGTACACTTTTCAACAACAGATTCAGTGACCGACGGATTGGTAGAGGCGGACCAATTCCATGGCCTCCACGCTCTCCTGACCTCAACCCTCTTGACTTTCATTTATGGGGCATTTGGAAGCTCTTGTCTACGCAACCCCGGTACCAAATGTAGAGACTCTTCGTGCTCGAATTGTGGACGGCAGTGATACAATACGCCATTCTCCAGGGCTGCATCAGCGCATCAAGGATTCCATGCGACGGAGGGTGGATGCATGTATCCTCGCTAACGGAGGACATTTTGAACATTTCCTGTAACAAAGTGTTTGAAGTCACGCTGGTACGTTCTGTTGCTGTGTGTTTCCATTCCGTGATTAATGTGATTTGAAGGGAAGTAATAAAATGAGCTCTAACATGGAAAGTAAGCGTTTCCGGACACATGTCCACATAACATATTTCCTTTCTTTGTGTGTGAGGAATGTTTCCTGAAAGTTTGGCCGTACCTTTTTGTAACACCCTGTATTCAGCGCCGTATCAGACATTTCTGTAAGTTATTTACCCCTTTTAACAAGTAAAGCTTACTTTTGTGAAACTATTTTACAAACAATTCTCGGCAACGGCCTTGCCGCTGTGGATCCACCGGTTCCCGTCAGATCACCGCAGTTAAGCCCTCTCGGGCGTGGCCGGCAGTTGGATGGGTGACCATCCGGGCCGCTATGTGCTGTTACCATTTTTCTGGGTGCAGTCAGCCTCATGATGCCATTTGAGGAGCTACTCGACCGAATAGTAGCGGCTTCGGTCAAAGAAAACCATCATCACGACCAGGTGAGCTGTGTGCTGACCACGCGCCCCTCCTAGCCGCATCCTCACTGAGGATGACACGGCGGTAGGATGGTCCCGATGGGCCATTGTGGCCTGAAGACGGAGTGCTGTACTATTATGACATGTGCTGGTGACGTCTCTCCTTCTTATACAAGGCGGGCACGATCTTCTCAGAAACAAGCAACATTTAAATGTTAGTTTTGGATGACAGACTCGATGCTTAATGTTTACTTCTACACAGAATATAAATGGCATTTTACTTATTCCTGCGTATTTCACGTAATTTCGTTAAAATCATTGTCAGTTGAGTATCCAAGGATATGGTACACTTCATGGCAATTGGAATTTTGTTTCCGACAATTTTAATGGCCAGCAACGTAGTTTTCACGAGATTTAAATATTTGATTGTTTACACGATTCTTACAAATAAGCAATTAAACTTTCACTGCATTATATCTAAAGAAACGTTCTTTCCAAAGATCGGAGTACTTTGGGTACATTCATGAGTGCTTCGTGTTAAGTTACATGTCCTGGTAGAGTCATTTATCTTGCATCCTTCGTAGTACAAAACGGAACAAATAGTCTCTTTCTGCATTCTATAGTAATCTCAAGTTCTCCTTCTTATATCTTCAACCATCAATTAGTCAGCGTCTGTTCTCCATGCATTTCTGTCTTTGGGCTTCCTATTGTTGGGTGTCCTCCATCATATGGTTGATATATTCTAGTCTCTGTCTGACTCTTCTATTTTTTCCCTTCAGTGATACCTTCAACGATGTCATCGTGACTCTGCACATGGCCGGCCCGCGTGTCCCTCCTGAGTTCGATTTCCTTCAGGAGACAAGGCCTCTCTTCCTCCACCCTGTGAAGCACCTCTCCGTTTCATGTATTGTGCATCCAGGAAATCTTGAGCATTCTGTTGGAACACAACAATTCGAAGGCCGTTATTTTATGTTTTTCTACTCCTCCGACTGTCCATATTTCACTTCTGTACAGCACACCCCAAACAAACGTCTTTACAAGGTGTTTCCGGAAATGTTTCTCCATGTGCTGGGAGTTGAAAGGTTTCTTCTCTTTTTACATGGTGAGAGTGAGCGAAATTAGTTTATGACATGTTCGACGTACCTGCCATCATTGGCAGTGATTTGCGCAGACGAATAGTGAAATTCTGCCTGACTCGCTAAAATGTCGACACATCCATGCTGTCGATGACCTCCTGAATGGCTGTTTTCAGCTCAGCAATGGTTTTGAGATTATTTCTGTATGTCTTTAATATAGCCTGACACAAAGGAGTCGCATGTGTGCAGATCCGGAGAATATGGCGGCCAATCGAGGCTCATGGCAGTGGCCTCTGGGTACCGCAAAGCCTAAATGCAGTCCCCAAAGTTCTCATCCAGAACGTGAAACACTCTCCTGCTTCGATGGGGTCGAGCTCCATCTTGTATGAACCACATCTTGTCGAAATCAGAGTCACTTTTGATAATGGGGATGAAATCATCTTTCAAAACTTTCACGTTCTGTTCGGTAGTCACCGCGCCATCAAGGAATATCGCAACGATTGTTCCGTGACTGGATACTGCACACCACACTGTCACTCGTTGAGGGAGAAGAGACTTTTCGATAGCGAAATGCGAATTCTCGGTTCCCCAAATGCGCCAATTTTGCTTATTGAGGAACCCATCCAAATAATAGTGGGCTTCGTCGCTAAACGATGCTTACATGCGCATACTAATTCCCATCATGACCGGCGGCTAACCGCACATTTTGAACGTACTGACGCAAACCGTTCAGACGTTACGACGATTTTATTTCATATAGTTTAATAACTGTCACACTGTTAAAGCAGCTTTCCTGTTGGATTTGGCTTGCAATATCCTTCCTTGACCTTCCCTCTGATGTATTTTTAAGGCCTAAGTAGGCACAGGATTCGTCGGTTTCTAGTCGCTCACAGTTAAGCGAGCATTGGGCAACGGTGCTTTGTCTGCTCACCACTAACTTCAATCTTCATATTATCGGAAGAGCTCAGGATGGTTCTGCCTGGGCAGCATCGATTCTTCTTGTTCTGTGTCTTCGCTGAGAACTTGATGTCATCCGCCTATTGGCTGAGTGGCCAGCGCGTCTGACTACGAGGCAGCAGGCTTGGTGTCGATATTGGGCCGAGTCGGAGGTTTTATCTAGTGGGGAATTGGGTGTTCTGTTATCCTCGACACACAAGTCACCGAATATGACATTACATGAAAAGATGTACAACTCGGTGTAAGAACATCCCCAGGGGGCTCCTGGCCATCAACGCCATAAAATCACTTTTTTTTCACTTTGGTATCATCAGCAAATCTCAGCATGTCTGTTTTCTTTCCATGAATTTTAACTCCCCCTAAAGCTCCTAGTTTCTCCCTAGCGTCATTCATTGTCCTCTGGAAGCGTAAATTTAATCAGACGGATGAGAGTGAGCAGCCCTGTCCTACATCCTGCTTAGTAATATCTACTTCTTTATGTTCTCGCACCTTGTCACAGCCACCTCCTCTCTATGCAGTCTGCATTACTATTCTGTCCTTATACTTCATGCCAATCTCTCTCACCTAAATCAATGAAAGAAATATATGCGTCCTGAACCTTCTTAGAATTTTCTCAAGAATTAATAATAAGATGAGTATTGCTTCTCGTGTACCTCTTCTAAAACCAAACTGGTCGTCCGTGATAACTGCGTCTATGCTGTCTTCTATGCACCTTAGAACGATAGTCCAGATCTTCGAGGCATGAACTACCAAAATGAGGGTCATATTTGTTTGCAGATCAAGTTAAAGGAGAAATAAACTTCCACGGGTACAGTTCTCATGACAAGGAAGCATTTTAACAGCGCGACGCTAATTGTATTTCTGAACCGCAGATGCGGTTTCTGCAATGAAAGAGTTAACGCACCGTTCGTCCTATTTGTTTTTAGCACCGCATGCTATTGGGGGACTACTTTTAATTGCGCACTAACAATGTGATGACGGTGCTGCGACTTTTTTACGTCCTGTTCCGCAATGTGTAATTTCCAGCAGACAGAGGTGCGTTAACTCCAACCGCCATCGATTTGCTTTCTGCGCGTCGCGCGTCCGCCAACGGACGGCCTCATTTCCTCCTGCGCCCGCAACAGCCGCGCGGCGCCACTGGCGACAGGGCCCTGATGGCGCCAACCGCGCTGTCCCGTGCGTCGTTTGTTTGCGAGGCGCCATCAGCGCTATTTGGGGCGCAGTGGGGGAGTAGCGACCGTCGGCCGAGGATAATGACACTGTCGTTTTATTTAAAGCACAATAGTTTTTAATTACGCACCGGCACGCTTGTAATGCGACTATTGCAGATCTGTTAAGTTACCGGTGAAATTGTCAGAGGACTATTGTTTTTTGCGGTCTATAAAAGCGTCTCTTGTACCACAATCGCGTTAGCTATATGAAAGAGTGGGATGGCCGTCGTAGTGCTGCTTTTGATCTCCTGGTTTTAGTTTTTGCTTTATTCTGTGTAAGGTAACAGAGCTTTAATTGAGTTTTTCTCGATGTAATTGGAAAACAAATACCGTACAGCTTTAATTTCATTTCTGTTTTATTGTTACATCTCTTCTAGTAGTTAAAATTTCTTACGGATTCCGATTCAGCTCTGAAACAAGTTCTTTTACACTACATGGCGTTTCGAAAAAATTCAACCGGTTTAATAAGACTATCTACATTATTAAACTGTTGACGCGGGTCACGGTCAGCCAATTCCTGTTACAGTTTACCTATCTAACGGCTTTCATGGGCAACAAAAATTTGATTTCCAGATTTTCAGGTAATTATTGGCCGAATTTAAAAATTTGTAATGTCGTCATAATCTGCTCAATAAGAACCCAGTACGTTGTCCTCGATGGTGAGTGTTCATCGGATGTGAGGGCATCATCTGGAGTGCCCCATGGAAGTGTGGTAGGTCCGCTGTTGTTTTCTATCTACATAAATGATCTTTTGGATAGGGTGGATAGCAATGTGAGGCTGTTTGCTGATGATGCTGTAGTGTGCGGGAAGGTGTCGTCATTGAGTGACTGTAGGAGGATACAAGATGACTTGGACAGGATTTGTGATTGGTGTAAAGAATAGCAGCTAACTCTAAATATAGATAAATGTAAATTAAGGCAGACGAATAGGAAAAAGAATCCCGTAATGTTTGAATACTCCATTAGTAATGTGGCGCTTGACACAGTCACGTCGATTAAATATTTGGGCGTAACATTGCAGAGGGATATGAAGTGGGACAAGCATGTAATGGCAGTTGTGAGGTAGGCGGATAGTCGTCTTCAGTTCGTTGGTAGAATTTTGGGAAGATATGATTCATCTGTAAAGGAGACCGCTTATAAAACAGTAATACGACCTATTCTTGAGTACTGCTCGAGCGTTTGGGATCCCTATCAGGTCGGATTGAGTGAGCACATAGAAGCAATTCAGAGGCGGGCTGCTACATTTGTTACTGGTGGGTTTGATCATCACGCGAGTGTTACGGAAATGCTTCAGGAACTCGAGTGGGAGTCTCTAGAGGAAAGGAGGCGTTCTTTTCGTGAATCTCTACTTAGGAAATTTAGAGAACCAGCATTTGAGGCTGACTGCAGTACAATTTTACTGCCGGCAACTTACATTTTGCGGAAAGACCACAAAGATAAGAGAGATTAGGGCTCGTATAGAGGCATATAGGCAGTGATTTTTTCCCTCGTTCTGTTTGGGAGTGGAACAGGGTGAGAAGATGCTAGTTGTTGTACGAGATACCCTCCGCCACGCACCGTATGGTGGATTGCGGAGTATGTATGTATATATGTATATGTAGGTGGTGTCTATAACTTTATTTTACAGAGGTGGAGCGGGGTACGTGCCTTGAGGCAAGTACAGAGCCTTTCTACATCTACATCTACATGACTACTCTGCAGTTCACACGTAAGTGCCTGGCAGAGGTTCTTCACGGAGCCTTCAGACTCTTTTTGTACCGTTCCACTCTCTAACAGTGCAAGGGAAAAATGAACACTCAAATGTTTCTCTGTGGGCTCTGATTCCTCTTATCTTATTATGGTGCCTATGTAGGATGGCGACAGTAAAATACACTCCTGGAAATGGAAAACAGAACACATTGACGCCGGTGTGTCAGACCCACCATACTTGCTCCGGACACTGCGAGAGGGCTGTACAAGCAATGATCTCACGCACGGCACAGCGGACACGCCAGGAACCGCGGTGTTGGCCGTCGAATGGCGCTAGCTGCGCAGCATTTGTGCACCGCCGCCGTCCGTGTCAGCCAGTTTGCCGTGGCATACGGAGCTCCATCGCAGTCTTTAACACTGGTAGTATGCCGCGACAGCGTGGACGTGAACCGTATGTGCAGTTGACGGACTTTGAGCGAGGGCGTATAGAGGGCATGCGGGAGGCCGGGTGGACGTACCGCCGAATTGCTCAACACGTGAGGCGTGAGGTCTCCACAGTACATCGATGTTGTCGCCAGTGGTCGGCGGAAGGTGCACGTGCCCGTCGACCTGGGACCGGACCGCAGCGACGCACGGATGCACGCCAAGACCGTAGGATCCTACGCAGTGCCGTAGGGGACCGCACCGCCACTTCCCAGCAAATTAGGGACACTGTTGCTCCTGGGGTATCGGCGAGGACCATTCGCAACCGTCTCCATGAAGCTGGGCTACGGTCCTGCACACCGTTAGGCCGTCTTCCGCTCACGCCCCAACATCGTGCAGCCCGCCTCCAGTGGTGTCGCGACAGGCGTGAATGGAGGGACGAATGGAGACGTGTCGTCTTCAGCGATGAGAGTCGCTTCTGCCTTGGTGCCAATGATGGTCGTATGCGTGTTTGGCGCCGTGCAGGTGAGCGCCACAATCAGGACTGCATACGACCGAGGCACACAGGGCCAACACCCGGCATCATGGTGTGGGGAGCGATCTCCTACACTGGCCGTACACCACTGGTGATCGTCGAGGGGACACTGAATAGTGCACGGTACATCCAAACCGTCATCGAACCCATCGTTCTACCATTCCTAGACCGGCAAGGGAACTTGCTGTTCCAACAGGACAATGCACGTCCGCATGTATCCCGTGCCACCCAACGTGCTCTAGAAGGTGTAAGTCAACTACCCTGGCCAACAAGATCTCCGGATCTGTCCCCCATTGAGCATGTTTGGGACTGGATGAAGCGTCGTCTCACGCGGTCTGCACGTCCAGCACGAACGCTGGTCCAACTGAGGCGCCAGGTGGAAATGGCATGGCAAGCCGTTCCACACGACTACATCCAGCATCTCTACGATCATCTCCATGGGAGAATAGCAGCCTGCATTGCTGCGAAAGGTGGATATACACTGTACTAGTGCCGACATTGTGCATGCTCTGTTGCCTGTGTCTATGTGCCTGTGGTTCTGTCAGTGTGATCATGTGATGTATCTGACCCCAGGAATGTGTCAATAAAGTTTCCCCTTCCTGGGACAATGAATTCACGGTGTTCTTATTTCAATTTCCAGGAGTGTATTTCGACATTCACATACAGAGCAGAAAATTGATCACTGATATTTCGTGAAGAGATCTCGCCGCAACGGAAAATTACTTTGTTTTAATGATTGTCATCTCAACTCGCTTATCACATTCGTAACACTCTCTCCCCTACTTAGTGATGATGCAAAACGAGCTTCCCTTATTTGAACTTTTTGGTGACCAACGTCAGTCAAATCTGGAAATCCTGTACAGCACAGCAAAACTCTAGCAGAGGCCGAACAAGCGGAGATTAGGCAGCCTCTATAGTAGACCTGCTGTATCTTGTAAGAGTTCTGCCAATAAAACGTAGTCTTTGGTTTGCCTTCTCCACCACATTATTTACGTGACCATGCCAACTTAAGTTGTTCCTAGTTGGAATTCCTAGGTATTTAGACTAATTGACAACCTGTAGATTTGTGTGAGTTATCGTGTAATCGAAATTTAACAGATTTCTTTTTTGTACTTATGTGTATTACCTCTCACTTTTCTGTATTAAGAGATAATCGCCACCCTTTGCGCCATTCAGGTACCGTGTCTAATGTATGTCATTTTGTTTTTATCTTCTGGTGACTTCACTAGTCGGTAAAGGACAGCATCATCTGCAAACAATCTAATAGGGGTGCGGATTATCTCCTAAATCATTTATGTAGATTGGGAACAGAAGAGGGCCTATAACACTTCCCTGGGGAGCGATGGATATCACTTCTGTTATACTCGATTATTTTCCGTCGATTACTATGAATTGTTACCTTTCTGAGAGAGAGGAAATCACGTATATGGTGGCGAAACTGAAGCGATAGGCCCTTCGTGAGCTGCAACGAACTTAATACATTTCAAACATCCATGAAACTTTTTTCTCGCTGCCATCCTCCATCACAAAATGAGGATAGGAAAAAAGATTTATCGCTGACAAGATCGTCGCTGTTCACTCAGAAAACTGCGGCATGAGTCACGAAGCTTTAATTTATTTCTTCCTTACTACAAACTATGTTCGTATCACAATTTTTGGTTAGTACCCACATATACACTGATAAGACAAGACATTATGACCACTGTCCACCGGACGCTGTATGCCGCCCGGTGACGTTACGCGCACGTGGGACGTTACGCGGTGACGGAAGTATGTAATCGGAGCAGACACGGACGGGGTCACCCTAGTGAAGATATGGGCTGCAAATGGGGAAATCCGTTGACAAAGCGCACCTTATTATTACGCCGAGCCTGTGAACGAGTATCTCTAAAACGGCGAGGCTGGTCGAATGTTCACGTGATTCTGTCGCGAGCATCTACGGAAAGAGGAAGGAGGACAGTGAAACTACCACTGGGCGATACATGGATGGACGTCCACGTCTCTTCACAGAACGTAGGTTTTGGAGGCTTTTCTGCTCTGTGACGTACGATACACGGTGATCTGTGCCATTTATGCCGAAAGAGCACAATGCTGGTCCACGTACAAGTCTTTCGGAACACACCGTTCATCGTACACTGTTTGAACATCAAGCTCAAATTATTGCCTTTTATTCGGAACGTCGCTCACATTGAACTCTCCGGAACGCCCTTATGTCATATCCAATGAGTCTGTCTTCTAATATGTTTTCAAGATAAAACTCCGCTCTCGAAATGTGTACTGCATGTTTCTGCCATCTAGAGACGGATCACTAATTTTCTCGTTATGGTCAAGCAGCCCGAACTACACCACGTGACCAAAAGTATCCGGACACCCAAAGAACGTACGTTTTTCATATTAGGTGCATTGTGCTGCCACCTACTGCTAGGTACTCCATATCAGTGACCTCAGTAGTCATTAGACATCGTGAGAGAGTAGAATGGGCGCCCCTCGGAACTCCGAACGTGGTCGGGTAATTGGGTGTCACTTGTGTGATACGTCTGTATGCGAGATTTCTACACCCCTAAACATCCATAGGACCACTGATTCCAATGTGACAGTGAAATGGAAACATGAAGGGACACGTACAGCATCTTTCTGTTGATCAGGGGCGCCACTTATAAAAAATATTGGTGGGCTCATACTGGGGGTCTTGCCCCGGGAAATTTTGTAAATTTTAGATGAAAAATATTGAATTTTAAAGTTTTTAAAGCATTTTAGAACCATATGATCAAATGTTTTTTTATTCCAGTCTTTGATCACAATATCAATTCTTTTGACGATGACCGGTTTCAGTCTGTAATGACCATCCTCAGATCTGCAATATACAAATATATGCACCTAGTGAGCAGTGTGCCCTTCAAACCAGTACAGCAATACATATCACAATATACTACGATCAACATTAGAACCCCGAAAACTGGGCTCTCGATAACTCGACACTCCGGGAAAATCGACAAGCCTGACACATTTTTTGTCTTTGAAAAAAAGAAACGAAATATAAACACGCACGGTATTTTCGTAAAAAGCTAATTTAATTTATAGTAATAATCATGCTTATAAACTATTACAGAGCAGTGAGTATATAGTTCTGAAAAGACTAAAATTATATTTAAATAAATCCTAAACTATCATTAAAAGAATAAAACATAAAATATCTCTGTCACACAGTAATAGCACTTCGATTAATAAGTGAAATAGCTAATTTAAGCTTCAGTGATCATTAAATAAAAACAATATCTCAAAGTTAATGCATTAATATAGTAAATAAAGTTAATACAGTATGTCTAATACTTTCAGTCAAAAAGTATGTAACCAGAGGGTTTTAATTGGGTCTTACAGCCTAACAATGTTTAAATATTTGAAAATAAGTGATACAGTACTATAGTAATACAGTACTATAGTAATACAGTACTAAACTAGTACTATTATTTCGAAACTGAAAATGTATGTATTTAAATCTCTATATCATAAAGATTTTTAATATTGCTCTAAATGCCATTATTAGGGATAGAGTGTCTTCAGAAAAGTGCAAATGTCGACCGTCTGTATTGCTGAATATGAAGTCGTTGATGACTGGTCAGATATCCATTTCATCCAAAACATCTCGATGCACATGAAGAACAGCCAAGTTGTTCAATCACTTCTGTCCCATTGTTGATCGGAGCTATGACTTCATGACTACAGACGTCTAAAGGCGCTAAATGACCGTTCTGTTGTTGCTGTCGCGATTGTAACTACTTGGAGAAACTTAATGCTCTTCACTGCTTCACATAACGTTTCTCCAACGGCAGGTTTTTGGTGTAATGTACTTTCTTATATCACGCATGCTTTTTTTTTTTAAGACCAGCTGTTTTTTATTAGGGATATCGTCCAACATATTCAAGTGTAAGCGCCGTCTCTCAATGTCTAGGTCATTTTTGAAAAACTAAGTTGATTTTACCAAATTTGTTTCACCTCTGTTTACTAAAAGCAAGCACCCTTATTCAACTGCAATGACCTGTGTAAGTCCACTTGAAGCAAACCGCTCAGTAATGCAAGATTGCACCGTTTCACAAACTTCGATGTAAATATCTTTGTAGTATTCCTTTGGGGTTTTGAAAGTGTGCGCTGAGCTGGCTTCGTGTTTTCATACTTCTTTGGTGTATTTCGTTTCCGAGGAACGGAAATACCATCAACTTGTGAAGGTTTTTCTTTTAAACACAATTGTCAAAAGTGTTCAAAACTATCACGCTTTCCATTCAGTATACAAATGAAGCCCTCAGATATTTTTTCCATATCAACAACACTTAGATGAGGGCACTGAATTTTTTCATTAACATTCTCTACTGGGTTCATTGCATTTCAATAAAGACGTAAAAAGAATTAAGTCTTGAATCGTAACATTGACTCAAGGTAGCCTGCACATTTGTAGCCTGCCTCTGTTTTGTACTCTGCAGAAAATGTTTCAAAAAACTCTAGAAGTTTTTCAAAGTTTTTCAATATTATCGTGATGCTAGTATGCAATGTCCCCTTAGAAAAATTAATGAATGACTGTGCTGATAAATCTCTATGTTATTTGATTTTCAAACAGCTGAGCAAAACTGAACGTACTCAGGCATTCACTGAAGTGACACACAATGTTTTAAGCACAACGCAATCTGACTTTCAGTAATCCCTACAAAAGAATGGCCCTGACTAACATTAACCTATAACTTTTACAAATTACTTACCTCACAAAAATCTTCGTTACTCGAACTACTGCAATACAGCGAGTGCCACTACTGCGAGCTAAATAAAAGATTCTAACTACTGAAGGGACTAACTTCTGATAGGCATAGTTAGCAAATGAAAGATTTTGATAAAGAACAAACAATGTATTTACCTTAATAGTGTTCAAAAGTCATTATATATATATATATATATATATATATATATATATATATATATCAGTTCATGACATCCAGTCTTACAAATTTACTGTCTCTGATGGACACACGTCCAGATCATCCACTCTCAAAACCCCATCTCTCTCCCCACATCCACCACTGCTGACGGCTCACCTCCAACTGCACAACGCTACGCGCTGTTGACAGCCAACTGCCCAACACTACAGTAGCAAATTCCAACAATGCAAACCCAGCAACAGGCTGCACACAGCACAGCCAGTGATTTTCATACAGAGTGCTATGTGTCGTTACCAATATAAAAGCCTAAACAGCCTACTTACATAGCCCCCATGTTCCCCACAAAAAAATTTTACAGATTGTTTTGGGCAGTGACCAATACAGATTTGAAAATTTTTTTCGTAATTACAATAACAAAGAAATCAAATACACACTTATTGATACAATGTTGGGCAAAAGCTAAAATTTTCTCACAGTCCATAAAGACAGTCCTGACCATTCATTATAGTAAACTTGCAGTGTTTTTTTTTTCTCAAAGTCTGAGCAGTAAAAGAAAATGCACATGGAAGTAGTGGATTTCCAGGAGTGTTGCCCTTTCAATGGAGAGATAATGCTGACTTCTGAGGTGCAGACAGGTAATGGGCCACAACAGAGCAAACCCACCGCAGAGTCAGTCGAAGTTTTGAAGAATATTGGTAAGTAAGTCATCACAGAGCAGACCCACTGTAGTCCTGGTAGAGACCGTCAGCAGCTATCTGTTGCGACTGTGAAGGTGCACAATCACCTTTGAAGTGTCTTGCGGAGAATATAGCAAGCCCATAAACCAACACTTGTGCACTCACGAAGTTTTTGGAATTGTCCTTAGAACCAGCAATGCTGTTAACCAGTCCCTTGCTGAATTATCAACACACGTGCGAGCACTAACAGTCCGTTTTTTTCATATATTGTGCATATACTATGACCAACATAAATGTGAGCAGTGAAATGAATGCTTACAAGTTACTTAATTTGATGAACTGGTGTCAATTACAATATCATAACATGATAATACAACAACAAAGGTACAAAATACATCATTAAAGAACATAACAATACAGATAAAATTTGTAGTAATACGTGCTTTACAAAAGAATCGAAATAACAATTAAATCAGTGTTACAGGAATTATGACATAAGTAGATATATAAAATAATGAGAAAAGTTTTCGAAACATTAATTTCACAATGATCATTAAAACAAAACAGAATAAATAATGTCTAAACATCTTTACAAAGTAAATAACATAGAATTAGAAAAATTCCACAACATAACTCTCATCAGATAAACACATAAAGACCGGAAGAACACAAATACACAAGGTACACAGACACATAGTGGAATGACACAAAAGGGCAGGACAGGATTTGTTTTCAGTGTGACGTTTATTACTGCAGTCCCACCCAAAACTTCATTTCATAGATGTTTCCTCTTATTTGACAATTTTTTTTATACCTTGTCAGTGCATTTCTTCCAATTCATCACAAATCATTCTCTTATATAGCCTACCCCCTCTTAAGTTAACTTAAATCCACTGGGCTCAGATGCTAAACTAAGGGACGAGGCAATGCAGCAGTACAAAATAACTAACACAAACAGCAATGACAAAAAAATGCAAATTGGCAAAGTAAGCAGCAATATATATATATATAAATTAGCAAAGCAAATGCAACATTATCACTAATATGAGCCAATGTGCAGCAAAAACAAAAATAAATCAGTAGTAAAGCTGGCTTAACAGAGTAATACAAAACGTAATTTAATAGCACTGTGCCTGGTAAGCAGCAGCAGAAAATGCAATAACTTATATCTAAACATGACAAAACTCAAGCAGAAAACAATATTACAGTAATAATGGTCCTGCTTAATACCTAAGTCACATCTTAACACTAGAGTGATGCATCACGAGAACTTACTCTAGCAGACGAGTTATGAAATCGTAAAAAAATTATTTATGCAATTCCTGTGAAGGGAAATGTCTATTTATGTTCCCTCGTTTTCTTGGAAGTAGATCATAAAATTATTATTTACTGGATCTGTAGGCATAAAATAACTATATTAGTACATCCACTAAATTTTATTTTAACCAATGCTGCAGTGGAGCTAGAAACTAGATATTAAACAAAATGAGCAATGTCTCAAATAGAAAGACAATAGATGTAAAATGTTTCTCATCATTTCATTAGGCATTTTAGTACATATCATAAATTAAGGGCTCCACAGTGTAGTCATATGTTTTCAAGATTGAGCGTATCGTATTTGCGACGCATTTTACAAAGAAATGTCAATAGCGAGGATTTTTTTCTCCACATAATGGCTTTCTTTTCTCAGGTGACTATCTCTCAGCTGGGCGCCCAAGGTCACTTAGCTTCCTAACCTAAATATTTACGACAGCAGTTCGCGCTACAGTAACAGTCTCATATAAAAAAAAATTCACAGGTCAAGAATTTGCGTTACAAATTTGTAGAAACAAAATCCTATAAATATAACAGATTCCAAAACATTTTCGCCGGCATTGTGATACATTTACGCATATACACATATTTCATAACTCTTTAAGTATGATTCTTGGTTTCCAACATCCTTTTTCACAAATCAGAGTCCGTAACCACTACTCATTATTCCTTACCTTATTAAACATATACATATTCGTCGACATGTCAATCTTGCGTAGACACTTCAATGTTTCATCATAATAAATACGTAGCATAATCAGATTCCTCATATAGCATCAGCTTATTGATCATAAACCTACCTCAACGGAATAATACACTTTGTCATTGTAATAATAACATCATAAAAACTCAGCCAAATCTCGAAAACGTCGTAGCTTTCTGCAAGAACTTCAGAACCTAAAAAAATTTTCTGCTCATTTCAATAGTGTCATCTACCTCAAACGTACTTTAAAAATCATGATCCCATACCAAATACATCATTCAAGGCTCTCATAGTATCACAATGGTTCCAAAAAATATGAACAGTTCACACAGTGCAGACAAAATACAATTTCATAAGTGTGAAATTATCCAACTGTGTAATTGAGTAAACATGTGTCACTGACATAGTAAAAAAAACATGTTTGTCTCTCTCAGTTAAATGATCAGATAGCTGTGTAATTTGTGTGTTACAGAAATATGGTACCGATGTGTAAAGTTGTATAAGCAAATACCATATACAAAGTAAGCGTGTACCCCCCCTGAGGATTAATGTAATTATACCCTCAGGTGTTACAGATTACAGCAATGGAATGAAATGTATCACAGAAAACCTTTGTATCATTGTAATTCAAAAATCATTATAAATAAATGTTTCAAATACAAAATTAATCACTCAATGGCGTGTCCTGTAGAACTAAATGTGCGTCTTGCTGTAAGATAATTCTGTGGAACTGTCGTAGTTATCGTCCTCTGTAAGCAAAGTTCTGCTGAAGTCAAAGTACTCACCTCCTCATAAACAAAAGTGAAATGCTTTGCGTATAGATATCTTAGTTATTACACTTATTGCCGTGATGAAGAAAGTACTGTGCTGTAACGTATTGTTGTGCTACGGAAAAGGCTGTTTCATTGTAGCTATACCACAAAAGTTACTACTAAAACATCTTTTACTTTCCAGAAGAATTCAGAAAAACTGTGCAGACGTAAAACAGATACAGCTCAAAAGCAATAATATAAATTGTGTCACTCATTAGTAGCATCGTGATATAATCGTGTGGCTGTCAAGTAAACTAACCACTGTGTCATCTGGTATCTCTCAGAAAGTACTTTAAATCCAGAATGTATTTTCAAGTAAAGCAAAATGTTGCATTAAAATCTCATTAGCAGTACTTGTACATGTTCTAAGCATGTGAGCCTCATACTCATTACGTAATCGTGCAACTAACAAGCAAGAATGTACACACACAATAACACTGTGTCGTCTGTTCACTATAACAATGCACCAGTAAATAGTGTCTAAATATGTTCCCTAGGTTCTTCACTGGATAGTTAACTTCAAAACATTGTTGAATGTTAACCGTTCCTCAGTGTGACAAATTGTACTAGTAGCGTGAAGTGAAAAATTTTATGGCAAAGACTAAGTTAAAAAGCAAATTATCTCTCAATAAACGGTTTTACATGTGAAATGTGGTGCAATCTTTTATTCTTCCTAGTACACAGAGTTTCAACTTCAACGCAATTATCATGTGGTATACGTCGGATTCTGTAAGGTCCATTGTAAATCAGAAAGAATTTGTGACTCAAGTGTTTCTTCTTATTTGACAATGAATGAGCTTTAATGAGAACTTTCTGACCAATATATATTTTCTTTGCATTTACTTTACCATGTATTTTTCTCCTTTTGTCTGCAGCAGAATTTATATTTTTAATGGCCAAATCAATTATGTCTTTGTGTCGAAGTTTACGGGTATTCGGAAAAGGTACAAGCTCTCTGATTCAGTTTGGTGGTTCTTCATTCTTCAGTACAAGAGTAGGTGATAAGGCAGTGGAGTCATGAGGAATTTCATTCAGCACATTTTGAAATAAGTGTAAACATCTGTCCCAATGCTGATGCTTTCTGTGACAATAAAGTCTGCAAAGCTTATTGATTTCTTTTTCTTAATCCGTTCAGACGGGTTACTATGTGGTGAGTACAATGAAATAAAAACAGGTTTGATTTTATGATTCCGAAGCATGCGTGACCAAACAGCAGATCTGAATTGCGGTCCGTTATCTGAAATGACTTTAGTAACGTGTCCAACTTCAGGTAAGAAATTTTTAACAATGGCGCTGGATACAGACCGTCCAGTGGCTTTACATAACGGAGTGAAAGAAACAAATTTTGAAGTAAGTTCAACAGCGACTAGAATGCACGAAAATCCATTCGATGTTCTGACAAGGGGTCCCAAGAGATCTACAGCAGCAAATTCTTTTAATTTAGAAGGGATGATAGGAAACAACGGAGCACGATGGGAGATAGTAGATGGTTTCGCCTTTTGACAAAGTTCACAAATAGACAAGACTCTTCGAATTCTCTTTTCCATATTGTTAAAATAACAAGTCGTTCGAAGCATATGATAACATTTTCGTGGACCAAACTGTGCATGGCTGAAATGAATGTACCAAATGAGCTTATTAACAAAACCGTCTGGAATGCGAAGTACCCATAGCTTGTCATCAACAGTGCAGCGTTTGAATAGTATGTTGTTTCTAACCAGATAACAATGCCGAATCTGAGTGTGTGTCTTTTCATGCCATTTACTTTTGATGTCTTTCCAAATCGGATCTTTATCTTGTTCATGAGCAATGTCCTTTAAGGATGTGGTGATGAAGTTTCCAAAGGCGACTTTCTGAATGTAAAGAATACTGAAATTTTTCTGGAGGTTACCTTCTGTGTTACTTTTCTCAAGCCCAGTCGGTGCGCGTGACAGTGCGTCCGCAACAATGTTCTCCTTGCTGAGAATGTAGACTATTGTGAAGTGGAATTCTTGCAGAAACAATGCCCAACGTTTTAACCTGTCATGATTTAATTTTGATGACATAAGAAATTGTAATGCACGATGATCACTGTATACTTTTACGTGCTTACCAGAAAGAAAGAAACGGAATTTGTTAAATGCCCAAACGTTAGCTAAAGCTTCTAATTCAGTAACGGAATAATTTTTTTCAGATTTTGTTAGCACTCGGCTAGCACAAGCAATGGTTTTCTGAACAGTAGTGTCATTTTCTACGGTTTCTTGAAATAAATGGGCACCAAGACCGACTTTAGAAGAATCAGTACTAAGGCAGAAATCTTGTGACAGATCTGGATGAGCTAGTATTGGCGCGTTAAGTAACGCTTCTTTCAAAGAACTGAATTCCAACTGTGCTTGTTCTGCTTGTTCGTCCCAGTTCCAAATATTATTTTTTCCAGTGAGAGAACAAAGTTTTGGTGTAACTAGAATTTGCATATTCAGAAAACGACGGTAAATATTGACGAGACCTAGAAAACAACGGACTTGTTTTTTTGTGGATGGAACTGGAATGGCTCTGATTGCTTCTAACTTTTCAGGATCCGGCTGAATGCCTTCAGAAGAAATAATATGCCCCAAAAACCTCACCGTTGACCTATCGAATTCAGACTTTTCCAAGTTAACTGTAATCCCAGATTCTGCAAAAATACGTAACAAACTGTTGAGGATGCGATTATGTTGTTCCCATGAGGCTTCTGCTATTATTATATCATCCACATATAAGGTGATGTGACGTTTTAAGAAATCAGGCAATATGGAATTTAGCCCGCGAATGAACGCTGCCGAAGAAATGTTCAAACCAAAAGGAAGTTACCGAAATTGATAACAAACGCCGAAACAAAGAAAAGCTGTGTATTTTCCACATTTTGGATGAAGTTCGATCTGATAAAAGCTGGATCTGAGATCAATAGAAGACAACACTTTTACGCCATTAAAATTTTGAATAAGTTCTTCCATCGTTTGCGGTCTGTCTGTTTCAGGAATGATGATAGTATTGATTTGTCTCGGATCTAAGACAAGCCTGATCGATCCATTTTTCTTCACAACAACATGTAATGGATGGTTGTATGAGCTTACTGCAGGCTCAATAATGCCCTCATCAAGCATAGATTGTATTTCTGTTCTAACATGGTCCCTATGATGTGCCGGAATTACGTATGGCCTAACACAAAATTTAGTATGCTCACGAACACGAAATTGGTATTGAAATCCCTTGATTGTTCCTGTTTTGTGAGTAAAAACTGTGGAATGTAGTTGTAAAATCTCAAAAAGGTTCTGCCTATCAGTGTCATTACAGTTCTCAATTATTTGAATTTTATTCTGAATTAAATCATTAGTATCAAATATGCCGTCGATATCATCCCTGTCAGTACTTGCAGAGTGATTGTTAGTGTTAAGTTCCACCGAAAATTCCGAACTGTTGTCTAACAGGAGGTAAAGCCGACTAATTTCCTCGTCATGGTTTGAGAGCCAATCTTCAAATTTCAAAGCAATTGACTTACCTTCTTTCTCTAAACTTATTTCAGCATCGTGAAAGTTTAAGAATGCTTTGTATTCATTCAAAAAATCTACTCCCAATACAATTTCCGTCGAAAATAATGGGACAATAAGAAAGTTCATAGAGAAGCTGTGGCTTTGACAAAAGAATTCTAAGTTGGTTTCTTGGCGTACATCTACACTTTTTCCAAAAATTGCACCTTGTAATTTAATCTTACGTAACGGAAGTGTGGGGCAATCGTTCGATTTGTTGCATTTGCTAAAGGCTGTTGCACTAATTACTGAAATGGGACTGCCAGAGTCAAGTACTGCCATAAATATTACGTCATTTACTGTGATGTGAATTACAGGATATGCAATGTTGTTATGTTTTACGTCGTGTTCCTGGAGTAATATGTCCCCAATGTCTTCCATTTTTACGTAATTATTAGCCACGGCAGCTACGTCGTCAGCTTCATAAGTACGTTTTGTGGCTGCCAGCGGCATGAGTCATTGCCTATTGTCTCTTTGTTGGCGTGCGTCTTTATTGGGATTTGGAGATCTAACTTCTACAAATTCACCTTGTCGAGAGGGCCCTGCCCTGTTTGAATCCCGCCAGTTCTGATGGAATTCAGGTCTGTCGTTTTGTCGGTAGTTTACATAGTTTCTTGTTTGTCGGTCATGTGGTAGAGAATTTCTCACGGAATCCTAACTGCGCGGTAGACCGTTGCGTCTGACGTTATGCTTTCTCCCTTGATAATAATTATTTTGGTTCCCATGTTGTTTGTTTCTATGGTTATCTCTGTCATATTTATTACTACGGAAATGCGATCTTTCTCTGTAACTATTATTCTGCCAACAGTTGGTATACGGGTGGTGTCTGTTTTGGTCACGATTTGCGTTGTAAGAATAGACTTGTCGTTTCCAGTTATTATTTCTGTCATCGCGGAATTGTGACGGATGTGCCCTGTAATTGTTGTGTTCCTGTTTTCGCGTTCCACGATTGTCAGTGTCAATTTCCAGTTCTTGTAACAGTCCCTGAAAAGCTTCACTGTCGTCTTTGCAACGTGCTGCTAAAATAATATGTCATAAATATTCAGGCAATTTGATTAAGCAAATGCGGATGAGTTGTGAGGGACAGTATGGGTATGACAGGTACTGATTCTTGTGCAACATGTCTTCAAAATATTTCACAAGATTGGAAAATTCAGATTGTTCGAAACGTTTCATCATTATGATGCTATGTTTTACTCGGTCTTGTATAGCTTGAGACCAATATGCTGAGAGGAAGGCATGATAAAATTCTCCTTCACTGTGACAATCGTGAATGACCAACTACATTCTTACAGCTGGATCATTCTCTTAAGTAGCCACACATAAATTTTAATCTGTGCTCCAATGACCAGTTGGGAGGGAAACATTGAGACAATTGATGAAGCCATGCTTGTGGATGAATGTCGTTGCCAGAATTCTTAAATGTTTTGAATTTACGTGTAGTAATGAACAGCTCATAGTCAAAATCATCGTGTCAGCGAGTAGCTTATCGGTCATTGTTACGTCGTGCCGGCGGTTCCATCTCAAAATTTGGTGCACCTTGCCAATTCCTTTCATAATTTCCGAAATGCCTTGTGTTATTATTTTGTGACTTTTCCGTATTTCTAAGTCTCTCTTCCCGTGTTGGAGCGCGAGTGTCCTCTGAAATATGGAATTCTTGCATTACTTGTGCCAACTGATCTTGTACTTCCCGTATTTCTCTTTTGTACTGTGTATTGATTTGATTTTGCTTTTATTTGAATTTTCTAATTTGTTCATACTCTTCTGTGTCAGTGAAGGCTACCGGTCTTATGTCATTCAGACCATCATCTACCTTTGTAGATAAGTTAGTGAACTGATCCGAAAGTTCGGCTACTTTATCCGATAGTGAACTTATTTCCTCTGTGTGTTTTTCTGAACCAAGTTTTAGAGTGTCCATTTGTGTTGAAATCGTATCTACTGAGTCCTTTAAGTTTTCCTGAGTTTTTGCAAGTAGCGTAACCGAATAGGTAGATGCAACTGAGTCAATTTTAGCTTGCAAGGTGTCGTGATTTTCATGAACAACAGTTTGCAGTTCCTTTATGGCTGTTTCGTGATTCTGTAATGCATTTTCATGCCGCGAGAAAATAGGTTGGAAATGCTCACAAATTTGTGTTTTTGCGTCATTACAGACTTTTTGACAATTCGATTCGATTTTAAGTAACTCAGCAGTTAAATCTTCACGTGTTTGTTCAGGTGTGGTGTCTAACTTTTGAAGACTTTGTTCCATTGTGTCTAACTTTCGAAGATTTTGTTCTATTGTGTCTAACTTTTGAAGCTTTTGCTGTGTTTGTCTCTGATTTTGTTCCATCGTGTCTAACTTTTGAAGATTTTGTTCCATATTGTCTAACTTTAGAAGATTTTGTCCCTTTTGTTTCTGATTTTGTTGAAGCATTGTGTCTAACTTTCGTAGCCTTTGTCCCATATGTTGCATTAACTGTAATAACAATGTACTGGTGTCTGAAACATGTTCCTCAGTGCTATTCGGCAGTGCATTTGAACCGTCAATATTCGCATTTGGAAAAGCAGAAAATGTGTCTTGACTTATTTGAGAAAACGGTGAGGACGCAAAACCTGAATCTACAGTATTACCCTCCGCCACACACCGCCAGGTGGCTTGCGGAGTATGGATGTAGATGTACATGTAGATTGTGTCCTGTCATTTCGGAATGCTGAGGCGAGCTGTTGCCGATCGATCGATCGATAATGCTTCCCTGTTCACTGATTGTTTCACTGTCTACACCATTATTTGCAGCCCGCTCCATTTCCCTATACACAATTACCAAATTACTACTTTGAACATTAGTTAATTCATTACTCGGTGGCGCTAACACACTGCTTTCGTCTTCACTGTCATTCCTCAGTTTATTTTGGAGCCTAGTATTGCGTTTTTCACACGCCATTATTGTCACAGTATTTCACACGATAACACAGAAAAGCACAATTTGAAGAGCAAAATAAGAAAACACATTAACATAGCACTGAAAATAATAACTCGTTAATTGCAAGCGCAGCTGCGAAATACTTGGTGCAAATCTACATGCATGCCACAACTATTTTACTGTACAACGAAAACTACGACTACAAAGGAAATTCTCTCTATAATTATGCGCTAGTAATAAACAATAGCTACACTAATTACAGAAACTACAAGAAGAAATCAGAAGATTCCAGTGAGGTATCCTCGGCTAAGGGTCGACATATGAAACGTCCCCTTAGAAAAATTAATGAATGACTCTGCTGATAAACCTCTATGTTATTTGATTTTCAAACAGCTGAGCAAAACTCAACGTACTCAGACATTCACTATTGACACACAATATATTTAGCGCAACGCAATCTGACTTTCAGTAATCTCTACAAAAGAATGGCCCTGACTAACATTAACCTATATCTTTCACAAATCACTTGCCTCACAAAAATCTTCGTTACTCGAACTACTGGAATACAGTGAGCGCCACTACTGCGAGCTAAATAAAAGATTCTAACTACTGAAGGGACTAACTACTGATAGGCATAGTTAGCAAATGAAAGATTTTGATAAAGAACAAACAATGTATTTACCTTAATAGTGTTCAAAAGCATTATATATATATATATATATATATATATATATATATATATATATATATATATATATATATATCAGTTCATGACATCCAGTCTTAAAAATTTACTGTCTCTGATGGACACACGTCCAGATCATCCGCTCTCAAAATTCCGCCATCTCTCTCCCCACATCCACCACTGCTGGCGGCTCACCTCCAACTGCGCAACGCTACGCACTGTTCACATCCAACTGCCCAACACTACAACAGCAAATTCCAACAGTGCAAACCCAGCCACAGCCAGTGATTTTCGTACAGAGCGCTATGTGGCGTTACCAATATAAAAACCTATACTGTCTACTTACACTAGAAGCTTGCATAGTCCATCGAGTGGGGCAAAGGGGTCGTAGACCGGCCTTGGTCGTTGGCGCTCTCACATCGTATGCTTCTGAAAAGTCCCATCCTTTTGTTGGATTCCCTTACAGTGTTTATTAAGTCCCTGGCTAAACTATAATATCCCTCATAGACGTAAGATGGCGGAGACTGTCTACAACTGCGAAGTATAAACTGTGAGCAGTGCAGTGCACATAATGTGCTCTTGGTTGTATATTCAAAACTTACTTTTTAAGTCCTTTGCACTTACCTTTCATATTTGAGGCATCATCATAGCATTGTCCCCTTTAGTTATCCATTGCCAAATCAAGACGAACAAAAGCGTGTTTTAAAATACTAACCAGTGTTTGTGTGTCAGTGTTGTGGGTCTAGTAGGAGCCAATAATGTCTTCGTTGATGATTAAGGAATCATCGACAGTACGAATACAAAATGATACTTTTTCGAGAATCGAAGAATCACTTGATTCGTCAGCCATAATAGAAAAATAATCAGTTTTCTAGGCTGAAGCCAATACCTATCTCAACACAGACCTGCCTAGTAGATCGTTTTCAGAATCGTGGGACGTACACTTATACCCCGAAGGCCCTAACCAGTCTTTAAACTCAGGTATGTCATTCTTTCGGAGTTCCAACAATTGAAAAAAAATTGAGTTTACATCTTCGTGCCCTCTAATTGCTAGTCTTCGTCGGCATAGAAATTGCACAGTAGTAAAAATTGTCTTACGAACTAAACGGCCTTTCTTCATATCACTATCCATGTGTTCATTCAATCGAGTGACCACACTTCGGTTAGTGATAGAATTTAGTTTCAGAACACCGTCTTTATGCGTAAATTTCCATGAAGACGGAATTTTTTCAAAGCGTTTCTCTAGTAAGAAAACGTTTTTTAAGAAAATTGTAATAGATTTCTAGCATCTGCCTCTTTGCAGGTTTTACAAAAAGCTTTTTCGGTAGCTGATTCATATTCCGGCCATGTATATTTGACGTCTGAAATGATGGTCCCTTACTGGATTGTCCAGGTTTCGGCTGTGAACGGTTCTCGCCTGAAGATGACGAAGCAATTGACGACAGAATATTTGTTGGGGGTTGACTTGCAGTATGTCTCGAAGCGTCAAAGCGACGCGAGTCGGAGGGTTCCAGGCGCTTCTGCTCCAGTCCTTTTGATGTCGCCGCAGCCGTAGCGCTGACCCGCCGGCGCCAGATTTCACCCGGAGGTTCGCACACTGGTACAGATAAGTGTGCCCGCAGCACCGTAACACTATCATGATTCACGCCACTCGTTTTCAGTTAACCTGCTTACTACCATAATAATTATTTGTTTAAACTCATTACTGTATGTATTTTAAAAGGTAACTATCGTCAAACAAGGAAAATAAAAAATTCCAACATAATTTTGTGTTTTTACGAAGCATAATATAACTAATAATTTACGAAGCATAATATAACTAATAATTTTCATAAACGAATTTTTGAGGGGGCTCGGCCCCCTCAGGCCCCATGGAGTCGGCGCCTATACTGTTGATTGACAGATACCGCCGACAGTTGAAGAGGGTCGTAATGTGTAATAGGCAGACATCTATCCAGACTATCACACAGAAATTCCAAACTGTATCAGGATCTACTGCAAGTACTACGGCAGTTAAGCGGGAGATGAGAAAACTTGGATTTCATGGTCGAGCTGCTGCTTATAAGCCACACATTACGCGGTAAATGCCAAACAACGCCTCGCTTGGTGTACTGAGAGTAAACATTGGACGATTAAACAGAGGAAAAACGTTGTGTAGAGTGACGAATTGCGCTATCCAATGTGGCGATCCGATGGCATGGTGCGGGTATGGCGAATGCCCGTTGAACGTCATCTGCCAGCGTGTGTAGTGCCAGCAGTAAACTTCGGAGGCAGTGGTGTTATGGTGTGGTCGTGTTTTTTACGGAGGGGCTTGCACCCCTTGTTATTTTGCACGGCACTATCACAGCACAGGCCTACATTTATGTTTTAAGCACCTTAGTCTTCTCACTGTTGAAGAGCAATTCGGGGATGGCGACTGCATCTTTCAACACGATCGAGCACCTGTTCATAATGCACGGCCTGTGGCGGAATGGTTACACGACAATAACATCCCTGTAATGGTCGGGCCTGCACAGAGTCCTGACCTGAATCCTATAGAATACCTTTGGGATGTTTTGGAACGCCAACTTCGTGCCAGGCCTCACTGGCCGACATCGATACCTCTCCTCAGTGCACCACTCCAAGAAGAATGGGCTGCTATTCCACAAGAAAACGTCCAGCACCTGATAGAGTGGAGAGTTAAGGTGCCATCAGGGCTAAGGGTAGGCCAACACCATATTGAATTCCAGCATTACCGATGGGGGTCGCCACGAAATTGTAAGTCATTTTCAGCTAGGTGTCCCGATACTTTTGATCACATCGACTTCACAAATCGCGACCGCCGAAACTACGAACGAACTAACACGAGCCGAGCAAAAGCGGCATTATCCCGGAGAAAAGCCGTTATGAACAGAAACAACAATCAACTTGCCAACAATGGGTGGTACTAAAGATACTGTCAGGGCAAAATCTGCTTTCGCAGGACAGAGCGGGTCTTGTTATGGTTGTGGGAAGGGGCAAAAATCAGTTACTGTCAGTTGCAGTCGGCCGTTGTGGCCGAGCGGCTCGAGGCGCTTCAGTCTAGACCCCCGCGACCGCTACGGTCGCCAGTTCGAATCCTGCCTCGAGCATGAATGTGTGTGATGTCCTTAGGTTAGTTAGGTTTAAGTAGTTCTAAGTCTATGGGACTGATGACATCAGATGTTAAGTCTCAAAATGCTTAGAGCAATTTCAACCATTTGTCAGTTGCACAAAACACACAAACTTTATTTTCCTAATAACACTTACTCATACATGCCGTTAAAAGGACTCAAAACAATATGGCTGAAAGCCCGAACACAAGTTATTAAAATTGCCTTAAGGAATACACGCGGCTGAAGGCCTTACTTGGAAATATTTCACGTAAAAGCTCGTCTGAAGGCCTCATACTGAACATTGAACAACTCAAGGCTTAAGGTCTGAGTAACAAAGATTTCAAATGGGGCCAAATCCCTTTTTTAAATTAATTTTAAAGAAATCAAATTTGAAAGCTTAAAATAAGCTGAAGGCCTTATTTTAAAACTAAAAGAAAATTAAACTAATAGATGGTTGAAGGTGTCGCACAGTACTTCAGACTAAAAGAAAATCACAGTCTGAAACCAGCAGAACAGTGGTGATCAGAAGTGTTCCAAGGGTGAGCTTGAGGAGGTAACTCTTAATATAAGTTTATGTGAGGCAGGTAGCCAAGAATAAGACTAAATAATCGGGTGGCAACCCGACCCAGGGGTGGCTGAAGGACCGACCAACAACCTTACCAATTCCCTTACGCCGACCAACGACACGACAACGGAAAATATCAGCCGAGGACGAAGCTACCAGCAGCACCACGTGCTCAGAATTGCCGTCTAAAAACAGCCAAGGCACAATAACCACTCAAAAATATCACCAATACCAAAGGCTGTCGAACTACACGCGGCACCGGGCAGCATCAACACGGCGAGGAAAAAGACACTGCGGAACACTACGTTAATGACCTCGCCACGGAGACTTCCTGCCGGCCGCGGTGGCCGTGCGGTTCTAGGCACTTCAGCCCGGAACCGCGTACTGCTACGGTCGCAGGTTCGTTGCCTTGGGGATGGATGTGTGTGATGTCCTTAGGTTAGTTAGGTTTAAGTAGTTCTAAGTTCTAGGGGACTGATGACCTCAGATATTGAGTCCCATAAGGCTCAGAGCCATTTCAACCATTTTTCAACGGAGACTTCCTCGCTGCTCTGTCCCAACCGACCGACTGGCTACTCCAGTACGCAGACAGCATTAACATAACTGCTCAGTCGAAATTACACAAGCTAGACACAGCTCCACGAAAACACTTCCACAAGAACTCGCACAATCGTAAAAGCAATCACTGTGGAACAAGGACGAATGGCAAGTCGGCACACAGAGAACCCGAAGCGGTCGGTGACCAAATATATGTCGTCCGATAAGACGACAAAACAAACGACAAATCGAGGTCGTCCCCACCCAAGTCATGTGTGTCAGCAGCGGCCGAGGGAGTCTAGGATGTCCGGTGCTCACTGCAGCTCCATCCCGACTCAACTCGATGTCCGTTCGGAACTCGGAGACACGGCGACCCGGGCACACTGGCTCGGACCCAACCATGCAGAGCTAACACTTGCCCATTGGCCACCCGACATCTCTGCACAAGGAAGGAACCGACCCACGTCCGGCAAGATGACCAACTGACGAGGCCAGAAAGGGTGAAAAGACCAAATACACGACGCCCGATGAGACGACCGACCGAACGACCAACCAGCGGTCGTTCCCGCTCCAGTCTCCTTCCGTCGGACAGTACGTGGGTGTCGCTAGCGGTCGGCGAGTACTGGCTGTCCGCACCTCACAGGCGCTCCGTCCCGACTCCCTTGGACGGACGACGTCCCGGAAATACTGGTGGTCGCTCCAAAGATAGTGTGACAGTGCTCTTATCGATAAACGCTGCTGTTGCCCCTCACGGGCAAGCAAGCCAGCAACTTAGTGACGCCAGTGAATCGAATAAGAAACGAGACGGGAGTACCGCCAAGACAAGATGTCGAGCAATAAACGGCACGAACACGAGCCGCGCACGGCTCACAGGTCTACTGAGATCAACTTTCCAGTTTCTAAGAGCTTTCGGAGGGAAATTATGACCCATTGAAGTAGTTTATAAGGATCGCCATGCCTGCAAGCGCCAATTCATGCAACTTGGAATTCGTACACTCACTTATCAACGCATTTCATCCTTAATATTTTAAAAATCAATCTGAGTTGAGATTTACACAACCTAAATGCTAAAACCATCCATATAGACTTTGCCACTTTTCCTGAGCTTAAAGACGGGCGTATTAGTTAAGTGGTAAAGCGCATCCTTGCAAACTGAGAGGTCGCAGGATCGAATTCCGACCGCACAACGGACATTTACAGTCTGTCTTTAATCTGTCCTTCACCTCACAACGATATGAGGAATCGGCAGGAACGACACGTGGTTCGGATTTCACGTTAAACTGTAGGTCCTCTTCCTCGTGTACCGTATCTGGGATTAGCTTAGAATCCGCTAGTTGCGTAAGTGGCTTCCAACTGAACGACGTGCACCAGGCCGTTGAGCCACAGAAAATTAAGTCGACCTCCGTAATTGAATTGTGAGCGCGGCTGTTATGCGGATGACTCGAGTTCAGGTACATCCAGCAACTCTCCCTCGAACGTGGTCCACCCAGCCTCATGAGACACACTGAGGAGTTACTCGTAACAGCTCCAAGATCTGCAAAGCCGACAACAGCCGGGAAAGCGGTGTCCTGACCCCACGCTCCTCCATATCCACCCACATGGCAGCCGTTAGCAGTGGGTTACCCGGCGGCCGGTCGGTCGTGATCAGTCCGTCTCAGGCCAGACGGCGGTGTTTCCTTGCTTTCGTGAACTTAAAAGTTACTTTCTTTCATTCTAGTGTGAAGAGTTTCATCAACCTTCTATCTGACGTAATGTAAGCAGTTGGGAATTAGTACGGTGACAACTAGATGATTCTCATTCATATGTGTTGACGCGCAACAATTCGACAACGCCAATTCTGGACAACTGCATTAAAAGTGGAACATCGCCATATTTGTTGCCTAAAAACGTTTTACGGAGTGGCTTGATACAACGCGCGTAAAAATAATAGTAAGCAGGCACTTTAAAACCACAGTTTGACATTTATGGAGTTATCGAAACCGTAATAGAGGTAGTGAAGTACAAGGTGTGTCGCAAAGATCCACATGATGTCACGATAATTACGGGGATGAAGATAGAAAGAGGTAGATTTTATGTGTCGCATAAGGCTACAAGTCTAAAAGAACATCCGGTTTTAAAAGGATGCTTCTTCCATATGTATGGACGTCGGGGAAATGAGAGTAAAACTGAGTATCTTACCTTTCAATTCTTATAGATTATTTTCAGCTACCAAAACATTCGCAAATTAAGGTTATTCAGATGTATCATACAGCACTTAATCCGAAGGGAAAAAAAAGAGTTTAAAGTACTGTGACCTTCCTGGGGGCCGGGTTGAGGTGCTTTTGAAATTTAGAATTCTTGAAAAGATATTTTAGTCTTTTTCTCAGTTCTGTAAAAGCGTGAATAAATTGTTTTACTTCAACCGCAGCAACCCCTCCCGCAGTAATCGATTTTGCCCCACAGTGTAATATTGAACAAAACATTGCATTCTCATAACGTGCATCGTACATGGACATACACTGAAAAACATACATAACCGAAATAATTATTTATCTTTTTTTATCAGATAATGTTTATCTTCAAGACACTGCTACCAGAGGAAGAAAAATCGAAGAAAATTTCAGCAAAAACTTAAAAGATCTATCAACTCCCAGAAGATGTATACTAATGTAGTCCAATTAAAATTACTTGATAGTTGACATCTGTTACTTGCTGCTCCAGTGTTGCCACCACTCGATTAAAGGTGACACACAAACAGGGCGGACCACTTTACGCATGCTGTTAACGAGTAACGCGGAGCAATATTGGAAGCGGCCTCCGCGACGCATGACGGAAATGGGATATGGTCTGTCGACAGCTGATTTTAAGTGACCAACGATTGAATGACTACACTACGCCAGACGACAAGTTTTAGTCCTGAATTTAAACTCAGGTCTTAACTACATCCTCGTGATGTGCAATGTATCGAACAGTCTGCAGCCGAACTACAATCCCCGTTGCTTTGTTCACGGTGTTCAATGCTAACGTCTACGGCCAAACACAAGACAGAATAATCTCAGTTCTAGCGGTAAAAGCAAACTGTAATTTCTCGATGGTTACCTGAAACTATACGAGTATTGGCTATACTGGCTGCCGCATTATCAACCGATGAGCAGCCCCGGCTGGCACTTTGTTGCCATTGTAGGCAACACAAAGAGATTTCAAGAAAAAAATAATAAGAGGAAGAAAAATAAGAGCAAATAAAAAATCCAATACGATGCTGAAAATGTCAGGCCAAAATATTAGCAATAAAAAACTTACTTTAAGCCAATTAATTGAATAAAAATAATAATCAAGGTCTTTCATTATATTTGGAAAAATTAAATATTTCACTGTAATTGACAACAGTTGAACTTGCGACCTTCCACACAGCAGGTTTACACACTAACCCCTGCGCTAAGCCATTACCTTGCAGCAATTATGTTTACGACTGGGTGACACAGTCGCAACAATTAATTGCAGCCTTCAAAGATTCGGCTTCACACAATATTGTGTGAAGCTTATCTAAGTAAGCCAATTTCTGTGATTATAATAACTGTATACGTGACGCTAAATCGCGTCTTGTACACCAAAAAAGAAAGTCAGACAAAGAAGTGGAAGCGAACTGACTGGTCGTTCTAGCAGTTTGGCAACGGTAACGGCTCGTGCGCGACGTTGATACTCTGGAGGAAACCAGCTACAACACGTGAAGTCTAAACAATCAAGTAATTTTAATCGGACTACAGTTCAAAGTGTTATCAAACTGTTTGAAGAACTAGTCAAGGAAATCTGAAGCTACCCGGTTTTACCTGTACACCCACTTTTACCCTGATTTGCTCTACAACCCTTAGGAACTCATTACAGTTATGTGTAGAATCAAATATAAAATATAAAACACAACCATTCCTAATAAACATGCACAATAGTATAGCTCATCCCACATTTTTGCGGGAGTGCCTGGAGTGCTGCATTCACTGCACCTGCTGTTTCGCGGCGTCGCAGTTCGTCTACAGTTGTTGGAGGAGGAGGCAGATAGACGAAGTGTCTCACAAAAAAAAAAAAATCACATACCGTGACATGAGGCAACCTTGGGAGGCCCCTGATGCATGCGAGATCTGAACGACCTCTCCGGCCAGTCCATCGCTGAGGAAACTCTTTGTTAACAAACTCTCTTACATGCTTGTGTCAGCGTGATGGTGCTCCATTTTCTGGAAAACCGAAATTTCCGGCATGCTATTGCAGATATCCAACACATTTCTGTAGCCTGAATCCTTCAATGACTACCTTAGCAGAATACAATGTAAGACCAGAAAAGAATTATCCGAATGGGACGGTAATCACTATGTGTGATGTACATTTACAGACAAATAAATGAGTACAGTTTCAGAAAAATTGGATGATTTATTCAAGAGAAAGATCTTCACACTCTGAACACGTCAGTAATGAGTCGGTCCACCTCTGTCCCGTATGCAAGCGGTTATTCGTCTTGGCATTGATTGGTAGAGTTGTTGGATATCTTCCTGAGGGGTTCGTGCCAAATTCTGTCAAATTGGTGCCTTAGATCGTCTACTTCCCAGATGGTTGGAGGGTCCTGCCCATTATGCTCCAAACGTTCTGAAATGGGAAGAGATCTGGCGACATCGCCGGCCAAGGTGGTGGTAGGCGAGCACGAACAAAAGTAGCGGAAACTCCCGCCGTACGGTGGCGGCCATTATCTCGCTGAAACGTAAGTCCAGGTTGGTTTGCCACGAAGGGCATAAAGCAGGGAGTAGAATATCGTCGACGTACTATTGTACCAAAGGGGTCTCGGTATGAAAAGAAATGGCATCCCAGACCACCACACCTGTTTGTCGCGCCGTAAGGTGGGTGACACATTGGTATTCCACCGTTGTCTGGTCGTCTCCAAATATGTCTTCCGCCTCTGGAATCTCAGTGACTGTAGTAGAATTGTCTTCAGTGACGAGTCCCGCCTCGAGTTGGGCCCCAAAGACCAGCGAAGGTCGTATATAAGAAAGCTCCGCTGATTATGTTAAAAAAAGTGACTCTGAGCACTATGAGATTAAAATCTGAGCTCATCAGTCCTCTAGAACTTAGAACTACTTAAGCCTAACTAACATATGGACATCACACACATCCATGCCCGAGACAGGATTCGAACCTGCGACAGTAGCAGCAGCTGAATATGTTCATTTCGGGGTTAACTTAGTATTTGCGAAGTACACTGCTCCGAATGTCCGAAACAGCATCTGATAACGACAGGTTATTATTCCTTACTAATTACACGAAAGTAATGTATAGGAAATGACTATTGACTGCGTGTGCAAGTACATCTAATTGTGACGAGCGTCCGGCCATCCTGATTTAGGTTTTCCTTGACATCACTAAATCACTCCAGGCAAATGCCGGGCTGGTTCCTTTGAAAGGTCTCGGCCGACATCCTTCCCCGTCCTTCCCTAAACCGATGAGACCGATGACCTCACTGTGGTCTCCTCCTCCACAACAACCCAACCCAATTCTGACGATCTTTAAAACGACGGGAGGTCCGCGATCTCGACTCAAAATCCTGTCTCAACATAGTGGGTCAGAGATTCCGGAGCATGGCTTCGAATTTGCGAGAATTTCTGATGTTGTGTGTTCGTTCTACTGTCACGTAAATAGCTGCCTATCACATGTTCGATATATTAAATACCGAACTTTAGCTCAGTGTTTCGTTGCTCAGGCGGGCTAGCGTTTCTCTGAGAATCTTTAAAGTCCCACATAGCAACCAAAATTTCATTACACACTATTTTTCAATTGTATACATGGTACACATTTCAAAGTACTTGTGCTAGATTTCATGGGTTTCTTAATGGATAATGTATATATAGTGTCTCTCTATAGTGAGTACCTGATTCGTGCTAGATATAATGAGTAGCACAACTGACGGAAGTATCATTAATGGCGCGCAAAGGGAAGTGTTTGCCAGATATATCTGTCTTTGTGGCAGCTTTTGTGACATTGTCGACCTGCAACTTGGGAAACTTTATAGCTCTTTCTGCTGCTCCTGACGTGTCCTTGATTTCCACGTAGATATGTTTGGGTATCATATTATTTGCCCTGTTTTTATTGTTGAATCTAATACACTCAATCGTTTTTATCAGCTTCACTTTCGTACTTTTTTATTTAAGTTACATTTGACAGTGGCTGAAAATCCAAAATCGTGGTAGTGGAAATAAAACAAAACACACGGTTAAATAACGGGAGGGTTAACAATTAAAAATTTTATTATCAATTTGGACCCCAATAAAGGAAAGGTCATCAACTGTTTGTCGAGCCATTAATATGGAGTTGTTCTTCAATACCACCGTACTAAGATCAAGCACATAAAAGCAACTGAGCGCATTAGATCAAACAAAAAGTACAGGGTGAATAATGTGATTCCTAAATGTATTTGTGGCAAAAAAAAAAGCAAGGCGACCTCGGAGCGAGCATGCGCGCGCACTTATGCTCTAGTGATAGGATGAGGCGAAATTGGAGAAAGGAAAATTATGAGCAAAAGAAATCTTGCTATACCTGAAAAAAATTTGTGTATTTTATTTGTAAGTACCAGTATAGCATTAATGGCATCTTTATATACGCATGTATGACAACAGAAATTATGTATATAGCGTGATCTTTTTCCACTGTGTACGAACTCTAAGGATTGATTGATGAGAAGGTACGGAGCAAAAAAGTTCTAATGAACTTATGTCCTGAAATGATTAGTTTCCTTACTAATGACCATTTATTCATTATGGAGACTGCACCCTGCAGCCACAGTAACAGTATGTGTTGAGAATGATTTCCATGTGCCTCAACACATGCGTGTACACATCGGCCAGGCTGTATCCGGACAGTGTCAAAGGTAGAATGAATACTCTCCTCCAGTGTCTCCTCATCTGCAATGGGATCTGCATACACGATACTTTGTAACCTCCCCACCGTAATTTTTAAAAGGAAAAAAGACAATACTTAATACAAATGGGAGCCGTTTGTAACCTCTCCACAAAAATTTGAAAGAAAGAAATATGACAGTATTTAATTGTGAATGCTAATGGTCATTGCGCTAATTGTAACCTCGCCCACAATGAGAGGTATTGAAACTGGCAACAAAAATGTGAAATTCGCAATCTGACTCAAATATAAATTTTTCACAAAATTTAAAGTCCGTTCAGTGACAAGAAAATACAATTAAACCGAAATATCGGTCTTTGGCCCTGTGTAAAACAATCAGAGTTAAAGTCTTACCTCAGAATAAATGGATGTCACGGGAGCCGTTTGTAACCTCTCCACAAAAATTTGAAAGAAAGAAATATGACAGTATTTAATTGTGAATGCTAATGGTCATTGCGCTAATTGTAACCTCGCCCACAATGAGAGGTATTGAAACTGGCAACAAAAATGTGAAATTCGCAATCTGACTCAAATATAAATTTTTCACAAAATTTAAAGTCCGTTCAGTGACAAGAAAATACAATTAAACCGAAATATCGGTCTTTGGCCCTGTGTAAAACAATCAGAGTTAAAGTCTTACCTCAGAATAAATGGATGTCACGGGAGCCGTTTGTAACCTCTCCACAAAAATTTGAAAGAAAGAAATATGACAGTATTTAATTGTGAATGCTAATGGTCATTGCGCTAATTGTAACCTCGCCCACAATGAGAGGTATTGAAACTGGCAACAAAAATGTGAAATTCGCAATCTGACTCAAATATAAATTTTTCACAAAATTTAAAGTCCGTTCAGTGACAAGAAAATACAATTAAACCGAAATATCGGTCTTTGGCCCTGTGTAAAACAATCAGAGTTAAAGTCTTACCTCAGAATAAATGGATGTCACATTTCTGCTCTTATCTTTCTGCACGGCTTGGAGGAACTGCATTGCAAATGATAATATTCCTATTTTCTGTGATTTTACTGAAAATTTTCTTTAAAAGAACTGGAGTGAAATGGGAAGTGCAACGAAATCTTTAGTTCAATAAAAATTAAATTTTTGAAAAAAAATGCTTTTGAAATAAAAATTATTATTGGGGCACTTGTTAGAGAATAATTACAATAAATAAATTTTTACATTATCTAATGATTATATTAATTAACAGTATACCTTATTCAGCATCTTGACCAGTATTGCCGACCGCCTACATCACCCGCACTGGACTGCTATCACTGACCGACCGCTCTGCATGACGACTATTAGCGTACTGCACGCAACGACTACTGACAGAGTACTGCTCTCAACTAGACAGAGCTACAGACTCGCAACGACTGCTGACCGACTCGCAACGACTGACTGAGAACCACTCGCAACACTCGCGCGGTCAAGCGCAAACTCTCTGGTCACAGATGCTACAATGCCTCGCCATCGCTGCTGCGTTACATACGTGTTTCATAACCCTCCACTGGGGGGGCAAAAATTTGGCAGCGATGGTGAGTCATTTGGACTTGCCAAGCGCGGCAAAATTTTTCTTTAATTAACAAAATCCTACAACTTACAGAATATTTAAATGTTGTGCACACGCACTAAGTACAAGATATATCAGACAAAGACAAAATGTGAGTACAAAACATAGTAACAAATCAGAAAAATGTATATACAAATTATTTGACAGATAACAAAGTGCACAGGCACTGAAAAAATTCTTTAGCATATTCAGAACAAATAAACAGACTGGCAAAAAATATTATGTTGACAAGTGACATGAGTGCACATGCACTGCAGTTGAGAACATATCAGTAAATGATGAAATGTATATACAATTAGTAACAAATGACATAAGTGCATACGCATTGAAGTATTGAATATACAGAATAGAACAAATCATATTGAAAAATGAGGAAAGTGCACAGGCACTGAAGTTCAGTAGGAAACATATTAACACCTAACATAAGTGCACATGCACTGTAGTTCAGAACATATCATTAAAAATAAAAAATGTATATACAATATAAAAGACAAGAGTGTACATATACTGTACTTCAGAACAAATCGAAAAAATAAATGTCTTTAGCATTTTCGCAATAAATAAACATAATGGCAAAAAAAAATCATGTCCAAAGTGCACACGCACTGAAGAAATGTCTTTAGCATTTTCACAACAAATAAACATAATGGCAAAAAAATCAAGTCCAAAGTGCACACACACTGAAAAATGTCTTTAGCATTTTCACAACAAATAAACATAATGGCAAAACATCATGTCGACCAGTGACATAAGTGTACTCGCACTGGAGTTCAGCGAATCGAAAAAAAAATGTATAACCCACGAACATAAATGATGTTACCAAAAAATGATTTTCATTATGTGACAAAGATTAGGATAGGAAAGGGAAGGATTGCATCATGGTTGTAGCACTTTAGATTGCACACAGCTGTTCTGAAAGTCTATATCTTTCCACAGAAGTACAACACCAAGTGACACAACTTGAAGTTCTTTTCCCATCAGAATTTATCAGTGTAGCCAAGACACTGAACTGTCGTAGTAATGTTCCATGTTTTCATTTTGGCAGTACATTAGGTACACCAAACAGTGGGACCATAATAATGTCTTCATCGCTCACGGTGGTGGACAGCATGTCGTGTCAACACCACTCTCTTACAAGGCACACCCACGTAGAATTAGTGCAAAACCAAATATACGTAGTGCTCCATGATCACTAGGATAAACAGGACAAATGGACATTGCAATAATTCAGGGTAGTCAGCTTATGAGGTGAAGGACATCAAGTCACATAATATTGACAATTAGAGACTTAATTAGTTTGTGGCATTCATAGCCCAGTTATTGAACATTTCTGTACCAAGTATGTAGTATTACAGAAAAATGTTCATTAATTGTTTTACATGGAATCAGTAGCCTTCTTTTCCTGGTTACAAAGCATTATTAAATAATCGCATTCTTTTCAGTTACAGAGTGTAATTAAGAATCATTAACCTTCTCCTAATTACAGTTAATTAATCATTTGTCATTCCAATAATAATCATTAGCCTTTTCCTAATTACAGTTAATTAATCATTTGTCGTTAATTAATCATTTGTCTAATTACAGTTCATTAATCATTTGTCGTTAATTAATCATTTGTCATTCCAATAGTAAGAATTATTAGTCTTCTCCTAATTACAAAGCATTATTAAACAGTACCATAGTTAATTAATTATGTGTCATTCCAATCTATTAAGAATCACTAGCTAGCATCATGGGTAATCGTATTACAATAAACAGTGGCGGTCCTTGGCCAGTTACAAAGTATATTTAGTATGACAGAATAATGTTCATCATAAGTCTTAGTTGAAAAGGAGAGTCAATTATTGGCCTAGCATTAACATAATACATTGAGTGATACAAATTATTGGCACTCATTGGCCATTAACCAAAACATGAAAACTCAACATGGGAAAAAAGGGCTAATTAATGGCATAATTAATAACAATTCTTCAAGTGACATTAATTATTGGCACTCAGTGGCCAGCAAGTATTGAATAGAATCATCATTCAGTATTATTCAGATTATTACGAAGTCATTATTAAAAATCAGTTAATTACAGTCATAGCATTAATAATCACAGGCATTATAAGTAGTCTCATTACAATAAACAGTGTTTCTCCTTCAGTAGTATTCAGATCATTACAAAGTCATTATTAAAATCAGTTAATTAGTCATAGCATTAGTAATCATAGGCATTATAAGTAGTCTCATTACAATAAACAGTGGCAGTTATTAACTAGTGACAAAGCATTATTTTAAATATATACTTTTTTTTTTGTCTCATTAAGAAGTCATTACTCAAGTGACATACTATTCAGAGCTAATCAGTATTATTCAGAATTTTCTCAAACTGGTATCACTATTTGGGACTGGTAATACATTTTTTTTGTTAGCAATGCATTGCGTTGAGATCGATAATTAATTGCTGAGGCATAACACTATTTGCTTTTGACCTATTGCTGCAAATGAGGATAGGTAACGTCATTCGTCATGAGTCAGCTGTAGCAAGATTATGGAACATGGCAGTATATGTGATCACATTCATAAATGATAAACACAAATGGGTAAAAAAAAATAAAATGCAAGTACTAGAACAGGTATAATAACTAACAGGTTTAGTAAGTATAATGAAAAACTTCTCCTGAAAAAAATATACAAAATGGATTATTGACCTGAAAGAAGAAACGCACACTATGCTGAAAAGTAGTGAACTTCGAATTAACAGGTAGTGAAATGTGTATAAAAATGTGTTCCATAGCTGTCCTTTCCAAAACTTTCTGTCATCCTACTATGCAATGTAACACCTGCTGTCAAAACAAACTGCAACAAATACTTAAATAACTACGTATCATAAATACATAACTTCAACATTATCCTCATCTGTAATGAAAACTTCATTATCCATATCATCATAACTTCACTATTATCATCACCTGTAAAGAAAAACTTCATTATTCATAATACCATTTCCCTCATCATTATTCATCAGTATTCATTATCATCTGCAAAAAAAGCACTTCATTACTCATTATACAACAATTCCTTATCTCTAGCATATTTCATCACTAAAACTAAGATGTGTAGTTCAGTCTGACAGCCTGCATCAATCACCTTGTATTCTGAAAGAAAAAATTAGTTAAGACTGCTATTCTACGATGAGTATTGTATATTCTTGTTAATGCTTGTTAATCCTGATCCATTTACTCTTCCTCATAAAGTTATCGCATCTTCTTTCGTTTATTCCGTAGGTGAAATTCCCATTTCTGTTGAATTTATTTCTTACATGCATCATTTCTTTCTGAAATTGATGAACAAAGATTAATGTCTTGCATTTAAATCCTATACCCACTAAATAATGACTGTTTTATGGTGACACAATTAACCATACAGCATAACATGACAGAAAACGTAATATGTCAAAGACATTGACAGTGCTCAGATGCAAAAATGTACACAGAATAATACAATGCAGCAGCAAAAAATGTAAAACAGTCACGATGTTGAGATGTCATAAGGCAAAAAATGTCAAAGTCAACTGGTGTGTGTTATATCTTAACTATTTTACAGTGTATATAAACAAAACTGGAATACAATCGTACATAAAAAGACAAAATGTGACGTTCGTTGTGTTCAGCTTGTATGTAGTGTAGTTAATCAAGGCGAGAATTAAAGACTTTAATAAAAAAAAAATGTAATGAAATTAACATGTCATTAGCTAACATTGCATAATTAGTCATAAAATACGTAAGTTCGTCTGGAAAAGTATGCACGGTCTGATGTGTAACGACAAGAAAAGCGACCTGCTAACCTTACCTTGTCGGGCACTTGCCAAGAAAAAATACGATAATCATCAGTAATTAGTCAGGTGAAATAATTGCATTAGTGAATGACATCGTAGTGTGTTGAATTATAAAGTGTCTTCATTCAATAAACGGTTTAATGTTTGAGATATGGTGATTGCCTTTCGATTTTCTAGTTCTCAAAGTTTCGACGTGTACAACATTGGGATGAGGAATGCTGCGAATCCGATATGGACCTGCGTATAGAAGTTCAAATTTACTGCACTTACCTTTTAATTTGCTGGATAAATAGTGTGTACGTATTAATATCTTCTGTCCAACGTGAAAGTCGCGGCGTGTACAAACCTGTTTTTGCTGTCTTCTCCGGCGCTCTGTGGCACGTTTGATGTTGTTCAGCGCAATGTTAATTATTTCGTGGTGTCGTAGGCGACGACTATTGGGGAATTCTATTAATTCTTTAATTTTGTTTGGCGGTTCAACGTTTTTCAGTATAACAGACGGAGATAGCATAGTGGATTCATTTGGAATGGAATTAATTACATCTTGGAATGAGAGTATGTGTGTATCCCAATCAATATGTCTTTTGTGGCAGTATATTCGGCAAAGCTTACCAATTTCTTTCATTAATCGTTCACAGGGGTTCGAAGAAGCGTGGTACTTGGGTATATAGATCGGAGAAATGTTTCTGGCTCGTAACATGCGTGTCCATACGCTACTACGAAATTGAGATCCATTGTCAGAAATTACTTTCATTACATGCCCTACATGAGATAGAAAATGTTTTACAAATGCCTTCGAAACAGTTTTAGCAGTAGCTGTGCGTAACGGAGTGAAAGTAACAAATTTTGAAGTGAGCTCAACAGCGACAAAGATGTAGCAAAAACCTCTGTTAGTTCTCGGAATCGGACCAAAAATATCTACTGCGGCCATATGTCTTAATTTAGCAGGTATAATGGGATATAATGGAGGAATATGTGAAGTGGTGTCTGATTTAGCTTTCTGGCAAATTTTACAAGACGCTAAAACTCGTCGTATACGTTTCTCCATATTAGTAAAATAACAGTTCTGTCTCAGTATAAGAAAACATTTTCTTGCTCCGTAATGTGCGTAACTTAAATGAGTGTACCAAATTAATTTGTTAACCAGTTCGTCAGGAATGCATAATAACCAAATGTTGCTGTCAGGATGAGAGCGGCGAAACAGAATGTCATTGCGTACAGTGTAGTGGTTTCTAATCGTAACATTATTCCTATCTTGCCAAAGGTGTTTAATTTCTTTCCACACGTTGTCTTTATTTTGCTCTTTTGCTATGTCCTGTAATGACGATGAAATAAAGTTTTCAAATGCAACTTGCTGAATGTACATGACACTGAAATTTGTTTTGCAGAAGTTGGTTGCTACGTCTTGCTGATTGTTGCCGAGAGAACGCGATAGTGCATCTGCTATAACATTTTGCGTGCCGGGAATGTGGACAATCGTAAAATTAAATTCTTGTAAATATAGTTTCCATCTACTTAATCTATCATGAGTAAATTTAGCTGAAAGCAAAAATTGTATAGCTCTATGGTCTGTGTAAACGGTGGTATGTCTGCCATAAAGAAAGTGCCGAAATCTCGTAAAAGCCCATACAACACATAATGTTTCCAGTTCTGTAACGGAATAATTTCGTTCAGCGGGTGACAAAATGCGACTTGCAAATGCGATGTTTTTAATTAGTGTAGAACCGTCTTCTTCGATTTCCTGGAAAATGTGTACGCCTAAAGCGGTGTTGGAACTGTCAGTGGCAATGGAAAAATTTCTACTAAGATCCGGGTGCGATAAAAGTGGAGCATTCAACAAAGCATGTTTCAGGTTCATGAATTCAGAGTGTGCTTGCTTATCCCAAGACCAAATAGTGTTTTTACCTGTTAATTGGCATAATCTGGGTGTGTCTAAAGCAGAGTGATGAATAAATTTGCGAAAAAAGTTAATTAAGCCCAAAAAACTGCGTAATTGCTTCTTCGTCGTAGGAACGGTAATGTCACGTAGAGCTTGAAGTTTTTCCGGATCAGGTGCAATGCCTTCTGCTGCAATTAAGTGTCCAAGAAATTTTATAGAAGTTTTGCCAAAGTGCGTTTTACTGAGGTTAACTGTGAGTCCTTGTGCATGAAAAGTTTGCAACAGTTGTTCTAAAATCACATTGTGTTAAGACCAGTTAGCTTCTGCAATAAGAATATCGTCTACGTACGTCGTAATTCTGTCCTTAATGCAAACGTGTGTCGGATGGCGTCAAAATTAATAACATTTTCGTGAAGAAGATTCTGCGTGTCAAAATTATTGCTTACGTTACTGGAATATGAAACCTGTACTGTATCTGGTTAAAATCTATCTTATGTGTTATTATTTACGGGAGAATGTTGTGGCATATCCACTATATGAACTGTTCTGTTATTTCTTATGGACGTGTTACGCTATGGATGACACCTATTGTCTGTTTCATTCATGATTATTCGTTGTTGCTGATGTTGTTGCTGCTGAAAAGATCGACTGTTATTAAATGTACGCTGAAAATTGTGCTCATCATTTTTACGTCTGTCATGATAGTAATTTCTATACGGCGCATTGCGATAGGAATTGAAATAGAGTGTTGTCTGTACGTGGTTATTTCTTTGCTGCCATGCGTTACTATTTGTTGGAGCTGGGACTATACGTGTACGCGGCGAAACATTAAAGTTTGGTTGACCTTGTAGACTGCATTGTTGGTTAGGTATGCTAAGCGGCTTACTTTCATGCTGTTGTGGTGAAAAACATCTATTGTTACTAAAATGTGGTTTGCTATTGCTGATAATTTTGCACATACTGATGATTGCGATTTTATCTGTTATTAAAATTACGGCGGTAGTTGTCATTACGGGAGTGCCTACTGAAAATTGTCACATTCGGTAAAAGTTTGTCACATCGGATATTCATTACATGTTTCTTAATACTAGATAGAGCAACAGTTAAAGAGCAGTTTTGATAGATATAAAGGATAGTAGAAGAAAAGGCAGCAGTGCAGAAAACTAAAGATGAAACAGCACTACTACAGCTCGAGGCCCTATGCTCGCTACGGCACATATTCATTAAAGCGTAATGAATCCCCTGAGGTCAATTACGCACTGCAAATAATTTTTAACTTTTGCGTTGCAAGCAATAGCGGTAAAATTCCAAAAGTAAATCGCTGTATTCTTGCAAATTCCAGTTTCTGCATAAAACGTAATGATGATGAAAATACAATAGCAAATTGTCGCCTCAGGTTCAAAGCTAGCTTCTGCATTACAGTCAATAGCGGTGAAAGCACAAAAATAAATTGTCGTATACAGCTCAAAGCGTGTACCTGTGTTCTGTCATTATTAAATTCTTTAGATTTTCTTACAAATACAAATTGCTTATTATCAACGCTCTCGTCACTGAATTTGAAAACACGTTCGGGTTTGTGTGAAAGTCTGTTTGTCTGTGTCATTTCGGATTTCCAGTTGCATAGCTTTTCAGATTTTAAGTCGCATGGCTTTTCGGATTTTACGTCTCGTAGTCTCTGTAAATTGCTCACATTATACACGCTGCGTGAGTCAGACAAATGTTCATAAAGTGGCGGGTTCTGTGACGTATTGGTGATTGGAATAGTTTTCAACTCTGTTACTGTAACACTTTCGTCAATTTGGTTGATCTGTCGTGCAAATTTCTCGTCAGCTTCCGTATTCGGAGTGTGTGAAACTTCCACTGACTCTAAATTAATCTCGTCGCGAATCTGTACTGCGTTTTTATGGCATTGTTCAGTGATTGCATTAATTTCGTGTATCTGTGTTTCATTTGCTGAACATTGTTCGGTGACTGCAATAATCTCGTCTTTATGTGATTCTGTTGTGCCTACACGTGTGCTACTTAATTCCTGTGCAACAGTGCCAACTTCTTCATTACTGTTATTAGCACAAGTCTTAGTATCCACACGTAATTGTACTTTAGTGTCCTGACATTGTATGGTAACAGCTGTAATCTGCTCGCTAGCTTGTTTGTTCTGTTCATTAAGGTTTGCATTAAGTTGTTTATACTGTTCTATAAGTTGTTTGAAATTGTTGTATGTTTTCTCACTCTGTTGTTTGATACTTGCACTAAGTTCGTTCTTAAACTGTAGCATTATTGCCCTAAATTGATCCAAACTTAAAGTAGCTGTTGCATTCACAGTACTCTGTGATGGAGTACATGCAATTGTCACGTTTTGTGTGACCATTCGGTCATTCTTTGGTTCACAAAAAGCTTTCCCTGTCAAATGTACACTCTCATTCACTATTTCGGAATTAAATAAATCCGTCGTACTTTGTGTACCCTGTTCATTTTCATTACACAAATTTGTCTGTACGTTACTTGAGTTTTCCAAATCGGGTGTGTTAAGCTGGGTAGCGCTCATTACAATGGAGCGTCCCGCGTCATCAATTGTCGTCAAATTAACAGAAGAGACAATTGAGTTCGTTTGTTCATCATTAAGATAAAAGTCATCATTAATGGTTGTAATGCACTGATTGTTAGTGAACGCAGGATTGTCATCATCACACTGCGTGTCATAATTACTATCGGTCACGCTGTTTAAATCGGTAATTTCATTCAAAATACCTCGCGATACACTATTCACAGTCTTTCGCGGCATTTTCACAATAGTCACAAATATTCACAAAACAATTAAGCACATATGCAAAAGCAACACACAAATACAATAGAGCAAACGAATTGTCGTTGATCTGTGGAAAGAAAGTCACAAGATTAGTAAAAGCGTTGCGCCAAATCCTAATTATATCTAAGCAGATAAGAGCAGATATCTGACTGTTGTTCAAAAGACTCTCAACGAAATACGATCCTGGACTGGGTGTCGCCAAGTGTAACCTCCCCACCGTAATTTTTAAAAGGAAAAAAGACAATACTTAATACAAATGGGAGCCGTTTGTAACCTCTCCACAAAAATTTGAAAGAAAGAAATATGACAGTATTTAATTGTGAATGCTAATGGTCATTGCGCTAATTGTAACCTCGCCCACAATGAGAGGTATTGAAACTGGCAACAAAAATGTGAAATTCGCAATCTGACTCAAATATAAATTTTTCACAAAATTTAAAGTCCGTTCAGTGACAAGAAAATACAATTAAACCGAAATATCGGTCTTTGGCCCTGTGTAAAACAATCAGAGTTAAAGTCTTACCTCAGAATAAATGGATGTCACGGGAGCCGTTTGTAACCTCTCCACAAAAATTTGAAAGAAAGAAATATGACAGTATTTAATTGTGAATGCTAATGGTCATTGCGCTAATTGTAACCTCGCCCACAATGAGAGGTATTGAAACTGGCAACAAAAATGTGAAATTCGCAATCTGACTCAAATATAAATTTTTCACAAAATTTAAAGTCCGTTCAGTGACAAGAAAATACAATTAAACCGAAATATCGGTCTTTGGCCCTGTGTAAAACAATCAGAGTTAAAGTCTTACCTCAGAATAAATGGATGTCACATTTCTGCTCTTATCTTTCTGCACGGCTTGGAGGAACTGCATTGCAAATGATAATATTCCTATTTTCTGTGATTTTACTGAAAATTTTCTTTAAAAGAACTGGAGTGAAATGGGAAGTGCAACGAAATCTTTAGTTCAATAAAAATTAAATTTTTGAAAAAAAATGCTTTTGAAATAAAAATTATTATTGGGGCACTTGTTAGAGAATAATTACAATAAATAAATTTTTACATTATCTAATGATTATATTAATTAACAGTATACCTTATTCAGCATCTTGACCAGTATTGCCGACCGCCTACATCACCCGCACTGGACTGCTATCACTGACCGACCGCTCTGCATGACGACTATTAGCGTACTGCACGCAACGACTACTGACAGAGTACTGCTCTCAACTAGACAGAGCTACAGACTCGCAACGACTGCTGACCGACTCGCAACGACTGACTGAGAACCACTCGCAACACTCGCGCGGTCAAGCGCAAACTCTCTGGTCACAGATGCTACAATGCCTCGCCATCGCTGCTGCGTTACATACGTGTTTCATAACCCTCCACTGGGGGGGCAAAAATTTGGCAGCGATGGTGAGTCATTTGGACTTGCCAAGCGCGGCAAAATTTTTCTTTAATTAACAAAATCCTACAACTTACAGAATATTTAAATGTTGTGCACACGCACTAAGTACAAGATATATCAGACAAAGACAAAATGTGAGTACAAAACATAGTAACAAATCAGAAAAATGTATATACAAATTATTTGACAGATAACAAAGTGCACAGGCACTGAAAAAATTCTTTAGCATATTCAGAACAAATAAACAGACTGGCAAAAAATATTATGTTGACAAGTGACATGAGTGCACATGCACTGCAGTTGAGAACATATCAGTAAATGATGAAATGTATATACAATTAGTAACAAATGACATAAGTGCATACGCATTGAAGTATTGAATATACAGAATAGAACAAATCATATTGAAAAATGAGGAAAGTGCACAGGCACTGAAGTTCAGTAGGAAACATATTAACACCTAACATAAGTGCACATGCACTGTAGTTCAGAACATATCATTAAAAATAAAAAATGTATATACAATATAAAAGACAAGAGTGTACATATACTGTACTTCAGAACAAATCGAAAAAATAAATGTCTTTAGCATTTTCGCAATAAATAAACATAATGGCAAAAAAAAATCATGTCCAAAGTGCACACGCACTGAAGAAATGTCTTTAGCATTTTCACAACAAATAAACATAATGGCAAAAAAATCAAGTCCAAAGTGCACACACACTGAAAAATGTCTTTAGCATTTTCACAACAAATAAACATAATGGCAAAACATCATGTCGACCAGTGACATAAGTGTACTCGCACTGGAGTTCAGCGAATCGAAAAAAAAATGTATAACCCACGAACATAAATGATGTTACCAAAAAATGATTTTCATTATGTGACAAAGATTAGGATAGGAAAGGGAAGGATTGCATCATGGTTGTAGCACTTTAGATTGCACACAGCTGTTCTGAAAGTCTATATCTTTCCACAGAAGTACAACACCAAGTGACACAACTTGAAGTTCTTTTCCCATCAGAATTTATCAGTGTAGCCAAGACACTGAACTGTCGTAGTAATGTTCCATGTTTTCATTTTGGCAGTACATTAGGTACACCAAACAGTGGGACCATAATAATGTCTTCATCGCTCACGGTGGTGGACAGCATGTCGTGTCAACACCACTCTCTTACAAGGCACACCCACGTAGAATTAGTGCAAAACCAAATATACGTAGTGCTCCATGATCACTAGGATAAACAGGACAAATGGACATTGCAATAATTCAGGGTAGTCAGCTTATGAGGTGAAGGACATCAAGTCACATAATATTGACAATTAGAGACTTAATTAGTTTGTGGCATTCATAGCCCAGTTATTGAACATTTCTGTACCAAGTATGTAGTATTACAGAAAAATGTTCATTAATTGTTTTACATGGAATCAGTAGCCTTCTTTTCCTGGTTACAAAGCATTATTAAATAATCGCATTCTTTTCAGTTACAGAGTGTAATTAAGAATCATTAACCTTCTCCTAATTACAGTTAATTAATCATTTGTCATTCCAATAATAATCATTAGCCTTTTCCTAATTACAGTTAATTAATCATTTGTCGTTAATTAATCATTTGTCTAATTACAGTTCATTAATCATTTGTCGTTAATTAATCATTTGTCATTCCAATAGTAAGAATTATTAGTCTTCTCCTAATTACAAAGCATTATTAAACAGTACCATAGTTAATTAATTATGTGTCATTCCAATCTATTAAGAATCACTAGCTAGCATCATGGGTAATCGTATTACAATAAACAGTGGCGGTCCTTGGCCAGTTACAAAGTATATTTAGTATGACAGAATAATGTTCATCATAAGTCTTAGTTGAAAAGGAGAGTCAATTATTGGCCTAGCATTAACATAATACATTGAGTGATACAAATTATTGGCACTCATTGGCCATTAACCAAAACATGAAAACTCAACATGGGAAAAAAGGGCTAATTAATGGCATAATTAATAACAATTCTTCAAGTGACATTAATTATTGGCACTCAGTGGCCAGCAAGTATTGAATAGAATCATCATTCAGTATTATTCAGATTATTACGAAGTCATTATTAAAAATCAGTTAATTACAGTCATAGCATTAATAATCACAGGCATTATAAGTAGTCTCATTACAATAAACAGTGTTTCTCCTTCAGTAGTATTCAGATCATTACAAAGTCATTATTAAAATCAGTTAATTAGTCATAGCATTAGTAATCATAGGCATTATAAGTAGTCTCATTACAATAAACAGTGGCAGTTATTAACTAGTGACAAAGCATTATTTTAAATATATACTTTTTTTTTTGTCTCATTAAGAAGTCATTACTCAAGTGACATACTATTCAGAGCTAATCAGTATTATTCAGAATTTTCTCAAACTGGTATCACTATTTGGGACTGGTAATACATTTTTTTTGTTAGCAATGCATTGCGTTGAGATCGATAATTAATTGCTGAGGCATAACACTATTTGCTTTTGACCTATTGCTGCAAATGAGGATAGGTAACGTCATTCGTCATGAGTCAGCTGTAGCAAGATTATGGAACAAGGCAGTATATGTGATCACATTCATAAATGATAAACACAAATGGGTAAAAAAAAATAAAATGCAAGTACTAGAACAGGTATAATAACTAACAGGTTTAGTAAGTATAATGAAAAACTTCTCCTGAAAAAAATATACAAAATGGATTATTGACCTGAAAGAAGAAACGCACACTATGCTGAAAAGTAGTGAACTTCGAATTAACAGGTAGTGAAATGTGTATAAAAATGTGTTCCATAGCTGTCCTTTCCAAAACTTTCTGTCATCCTACTATGCAATGTAACACCTGCTGTCAAAACAAACTGCAACAAATACTTAAATAACTACGTATCATAAATACATAACTTCAACATTATCCTCATCTGTAATGAAAACTTCATTATCCATATCATCATAACTTCACTATTATCATCACCTGTAAAGAAAAACTTCATTATTCATAATACCATTTCCCTCATCATTATTCATCAGTATTCATTATCATCTGCAAAAAAAGCACTTCATTACTCATTATACAACAATTCCTTATCTCTAGCATATTTCATCACTAAAACTAAGATGTGTAGTTCAGTCTGACAGCCTGCATCAATCACCTTGTATTCTGAAAGAAAAAATTAGTTAAGACTGCTATTCTACGATGAGTATTGTATATTCTTGTTAATGCTTGTTAATCCTGATCCATTTACTCTTCCTCATAAAGTTATCGCATCTTCTTTCGTTTATTCCGTAGGTGAAATTCCCATTTCTGTTGAATTTATTTCTTACATGCATCATTTCTTTCTGAAATTGATGAACAAAGATTAATGTCTTGCATTTAAATCCTATACCCACTAAATAATGACTGTTTTATGGTGACACAATTAACCATACAGCATAACATGACAGAAAACGTAATATGTCAAAGACATTGACAGTGCTCAGATGCAAAAATGTACACAGAATAATACAATGCAGCAGCAAAAAATGTAAAACAGTCACGATGTTGAGATGTCATAAGGCAAAAAATGTCAAAGTCAACTGGTGTGTGTTATATCTTAACTATTTTACAGTGTATATAAACAAAACTGGAATACAATCGTACATAAAAAGACAAAATGTGACGTTCGTTGTGTTCAGCTTGTATGTAGTGTAGTTAATCAAGGCGAGAATTAAAGACTTTAATAAAAAAAAATGTAATGAAATTAACATGTCATTAGCTAACATTGCATAATTAGTCATAAAATACGTAAGTTCGTCTGGAAAAGTATGCACGGTCTGATGTGTAACGACAAGAAAAGCGACCTGCTAACCTTACCTTGTCGGGCACTTGCCAAGAAAAAATACGATAATCATCAGTAATTAGTCAGGTGAAATAATTGCATTAGTGAATGACATCGTAGTGTGTTGAATTATAAAGTGTCTTCATTCAATAAACGGTTTAATGTTTGAGATATGGTGATTGCCTTTCGATTTTCTAGTTCTCAAAGTTTCGACGTGTACAACATTGGGATGAGGAATGCTGCGAATCCGATATGGACCTGCGTATAGAAGTTCAAATTTACTGCACTTACCTTTTAATTTGCTGGATAAATAGTGTGTACGTATTAATATCTTCTGTCCAACGTGAAAGTCGCGGCGTGTACAAACCTGTTTTTGCTGTCTTCTCCGGCGCTCTGTGGCACGTTTGATGTTGTTCAGCGCAATGTTAATTATTTCGTGGTGTCGTAGGCGACGACTATTGGGGAATTCTATTAATTCTTTAATTTTGTTTGGCGGTTCAACGTTTTTCAGTATAACAGACGGAGATAGCATAGTGGATTCATTTGGAATGGAATTAATTACATCTTGGAATGAGAGTATGTGTGTATCCCAATCAATATGTCTTTTGTGGCAGTATATTCGGCAAAGCTTACCAATTTCTTTCATTAATCGTTCACAGGGGTTCGAAGAAGCGTGGTACTTGGGTATATAGATCGGAGAAATGTTTCTGGCTCGTAACATGCGTGTCCATACGCTACTACGAAATTGAGATCCATTGTCAGAAATTACTTTCATTACATGCCCTACATGAGATAGAAAATGTTTTACAAATGCCTTCGAAACAGTTTTAGCAGTAGCTGTGCGTAACGGAGTGAAAGTAACAAATTTTGAAGTGAGCTCAACAGCGACAAAGATGTAGCAAAAACCTCTGTTAGTTCTCGGAATCGGACCAAAAATATCTACTGCGGCCATATGTCTTAATTTAGCAGGTATAATGGGATATAATGGAGGAATATGTGAAGTGGTGTCTGATTTAGCTTTCTGGCAAATTTTACAAGACGCTAAAACTCGTCGTATACGTTTCTCCATATTAGTAAAATAACAGTTCTGTCTCAGTATAAGAAAACATTTTCTTGCTCCGTAATGTGCGTAACTTAAATGAGTGTACCAAATTAATTTGTTAACCAGTTCGTCAGGAATGCATAATAACCAAATGTTGCTGTCAGGATGAGAGCGGCGAAACAGAATGTCATTGCGTACAGTGTAGTGGTTTCTAATCGTAACATTATTCCTATCTTGCCAAAGGTGTTTAATTTCTTTCCACACGTTGTCTTTATTTTGCTCTTTTGCTATGTCCTGTAATGACGATGAAATAAAGTTTTCAAATGCAACTTGCTGAATGTACATGACACTGAAATTTGTTTTGCAGAAGTTGGTTGCTACGTCTTGCTGATTGTTGCCGAGAGAACGCGATAGTGCATCTGCTATAACATTTTGCGTGCCGGGAATGTGGACAATCGTAAAATTAAATTCTTGTAAATATAGTTTCCATCTACTTAATCTATCATGAGTAAATTTAGCTGAAAGCAAAAATTGTATAGCTCTATGGTCTGTGTAAACGGTGGTATGTCTGCCATAAAGAAAGTGCCGAAATCTCGTAAAAGCCCATACAACACATAATGTTTCCAGTTCTGTAACGGAATAATTTCGTTCAGCGGGTGACAAAATGCGACTTGCAAATGCGATGTTTTTAATTAGTGTAGAACCGTCTTCTTCGATTTCCTGGAAAATGTGTACGCCTAAAGCGGTGTTGGAACTGTCAGTGGCAATGGAAAAATTTCTACTAAGATCCGGGTGCGATAAAAGTGGAGCATTCAACAAAGCATGTTTCAGGTTCATGAATTCAGAGTGTGCTTGCTTATCCCAAGACCAAATAGTGTTTTTACCTGTTAATTGGCATAATCTGGGTGTGTCTAAAGCAGAGTGATGAATAAATTTGCGAAAAAAGTTAATTAAGCCCAAAAAACTGCGTAATTGCTTCTTCGTCGTAGGAACGGTAATGTCACGTAGAGCTTGAAGTTTTTCCGGATCAGGTGCAATGCCTTCTGCTGCAATTAAGTGTCCAAGAAATTTTATAGAAGTTTTGCCAAAGTGCGTTTTACTGAGGTTAACTGTGAGTCCTTGTGCATGAAAAGTTTGCAACAGTTGTTCTAAAATCACATTGTGTTAAGACCAGTTAGCTTCTGCAATAAGAATATCGTCTACGTACGTCGTAATTCTGTCCTTAATGCAAACGTGTGTCGGATGGCGTCAAAATTAATAACATTTTCGTGAAGAAGATTCTGCGTGTCAAAATTATTGCTTACGTTACTGGAATATGAAACCTGTACTGTATCTGGTTAAAATCTATCTTATGTGTTATTATTTACGGGAGAATGTTGTGGCATATCCACTATATGAACTGTTCTGTTATTTCTTATGGACGTGTTACGCTATGGATGACACCTATTGTCTGTTTCATTCATGATTATTCGTTGTTGCTGATGTTGTTGCTGCTGAAAAGATCGACTGTTATTAAATGTACGCTGAAAATTGTGCTCATCATTTTTACGTCTGTCATGATAGTAATTTCTATACGGCGCATTGCGATAGGAATTGAAATAGAGTGTTGTCTGTACGTGGTTATTTCTTTGCTGCCATGCGTTACTATTTGTTGGAGCTGGGACTATACGTGTACGCGGCGAAACATTAAAGTTTGGTTGACCTTGTAGACTGCATTGTTGGTTAGGTATGCTAAGCGGCTTACTTTCATGCTGTTGTGGTGAAAAACATCTATTGTTACTAAAATGTGGTTTGCTATTGCTGATAATTTTGCACATACTGATGATTGCGATTTTATCTGTTATTAAAATTACGGCGGTAGTTGTCATTACGGGAGTGCCTACTGAAAATTGTCACATTCGGTAAAAGTTTGTCACATCGGATATTCATTACATGTTTCTTAATACTAGATAGAGCAACAGTTAAAGAGCAGTTTTGATAGATATAAAGGATAGTAGAAGAAAAGGCAGCAGTGCAGAAAACTAAAGATGAAACAGCACTACTACAGCTCGAGGCCCTATGCTCGCTACGGCACATATTCATTAAAGCGTAATGAATCCCCTGAGGTCAATTACGCACTGCAAATAATTTTTAACTTTTGCGTTGCAAGCAATAGCGGTAAAATTCCAAAAGTAAATCGCTGTATTCTTGCAAATTCCAGTTTCTGCATAAAACGTAATGATGATGAAAATACAATAGCAAATTGTCGCCTCAGGTTCAAAGCTAGCTTCTGCATTACAGTCAATAGCGGTGAAAGCACAAAAATAAATTGTCGTATACAGCTCAAAGCGTGTACCTGTGTTCTGTCATTATTAAATTCTTTAGATTTTCTTACAAATACAAATTGCTTATTATCAACGCTCTCGTCACTGAATTTGAAAACACGTTCGGGTTTGTGTGAAAGTCTGTTTGTCTGTGTCATTTCGGATTTCCAGTTGCATAGCTTTTCAGATTTTAAGTCGCATGGCTTTTCGGATTTTACGTCTCGTAGTCTCTGTAAATTGCTCACATTATACACGCTGCGTGAGTCAGACAAATGTTCATAAAGTGGCGGGTTCTGTGACGTATTGGTGATTGGAATAGTTTTCAACTCTGTTACTGTAACACTTTCGTCAATTTGGTTGATCTGTCGTGCAAATTTCTCGTCAGCTTCCGTATTCGGAGTGTGTGAAACTTCCACTGACTCTAAATTAATCTCGTCGCGAATCTGTACTGCGTTTTTATGGCATTGTTCAGTGATTGCATTAATTTCGTGTATCTGTGTTTCATTTGCTGAACATTGTTCGGTGACTGCAATAATCTCGTCTTTATGTGATTCTGTTGTGCCTACACGTGTGCTACTTAATTCCTGTGCAACAGTGCCAACTTCTTCATTACTGTTATTAGCACAAGTCTTAGTATCCACACGTAATTGTACTTTAGTGTCCTGACATTGTATGGTAACAGCTGTAATCTGCTCGCTAGCTTGTTTGTTCTGTTCATTAAGGTTTGCATTAAGTTGTTTATACTGTTCTATAAGTTGTTTGAAATTGTTGTATGTTTTCTCACTCTGTTGTTTGATACTTGCACTAAGTTCGTTCTTAAACTGTAGCATTATTGCCCTAAATTGATCCAAACTTAAAGTAGCTGTTGCATTCACAGTACTCTGTGATGGAGTACATGCAATTGTCACGTTTTGTGTGACCATTCGGTCATTCTTTGGTTCACAAAAAGCTTTCCCTGTCAAATGTACACTCTCATTCACTATTTCGGAATTAAATAAATCCGTCGTACTTTGTGTACCCTGTTCATTTTCATTACACAAATTTGTCTGTACGTTACTTGAGTTTTCCAAATCGGGTGTGTTAAGCTGGGTAGCGCTCATTACAATGGAGCGTCCCGCGTCATCAATTGTCGTCAAATTAACAGAAGAGACAATTGAGTTCGTTTGTTCATCATTAAGATAAAAGTCATCATTAATGGTTGTAATGCACTGATTGTTAGTGAACGCAGGATTGTCATCATCACACTGCGTGTCATAATTACTATCGGTCACGCTGTTTAAATCGGTAATTTCATTCAAAATACCTCGCGATACACTATTCACAGTCTTTCGCGGCATTTTCACAATAGTCACAAATATTCACAAAACAATTAAGCACATATGCAAAAGCAACACACAAATACAATAGAGCAAACGAATTGTCGTTGATCTGTGGAAAGAAAGTCACAAGATTAGTAAAAGCGTTGCGCCAAATCCTAATTATATCTAAGCAGATAAGAGCAGATATCTGACTGTTGTTCAAAAGACTCTCAACGAAATACGATCCTGGACTGGGTGTCGCCAAGTGTAACCTCCCCACCGTAATTTTTAAAAGGAAAAAAGACAATACTTAATACAAATGGGAGCCGTTTGTAACCTCTCCACAAAAATTTGAAAGAAAGAAATATGACAGTATTTAATTGTGAATGCTAATGGTCATTGCGCTAATTGTAACCTCGCCCACAATGAGAGGTATTGAAACTGGCAACAAAAATGTGAAATTCGCAATCTGACTCAAATATAAATTTTTCACAAAATTTAAAGTCCGTTCAGTGACAAGAAAATACAATTAAACCGAAATATCGGTCTTTGGCCCTGTGTAAAACAATCAGAGTTAAAGTCTTACCTCAGAATAAATGGATGTCACGGGAGCCGTTTGTAACCTCTCCACAAAAATTTGAAAGAAAGAAATATGACAGTATTTAATTGTGAATGCTAATGGTCATTGCGCTAATTGTAACCTCGCCCACAATGAGAGGTATTGAAACTGGCAACAAAAATGTGAAATTCGCAATCTGACTCAAATATAAATTTTTCACAAAATTTAAAGTCCGTTCAGTGACAAGAAAATACAATTAAACCGAAATATCGGTCTTTGGCCCTGTGTAAAACAATCAGAGTTAAAGTCTTACCTCAGAATAAATGGATGTCACATTTCTGCTCTTATCTTTCTGCACGGCTTGGAGGAACTGCATTGCAAATGATAATATTCCTATTTTCTGTGATTTTACTGAAAATTTTCTTTAAAAGAACTGGAGTGAAATGGGAAGTGCAACGAAATCTTTAGTTCAATAAAAATTAAATTTTTGAAAAAAAATGCTTTTGAAATAAAAATTATTATTGGGGCACTTGTTAGAGAATAATTACAATAAATAAATTTTTACATTATCTAATGATTATATTAATTAACAGTATACCTTATTCAGCATCTTGACCAGTATTGCCGACCGCCTACATCACCCGCACTGGACTGCTATCACTGACCGACCGCTCTGCATGACGACTATTAGCGTACTGCACGCAACGACTACTGACAGAGTACTGCTCTCAACTAGACAGAGCTACAGACTCGCAACGACTGCTGACCGACTCGCAACGACTGACTGAGAACCGCTCGCAACACTCGCGCGGTCAAGCGCAAACTCTCTGGTCACAGATGCTACAATGCCTCGCCATCGCTGCTGCGTTACATACGTGTTTCAACTTTTGAGATGGCCCCACAACCAGAAGTCGCACGAGTTGAAATCCAGTGAAGGAGCAGACCATGCAGTTTGATTCCTTTGTCCGATCCGTCTACCAGTGATGACACGATTGAGATGCGTCCGGTCATTAACGACGAAGCACCATCACATAGCAGCCACATAACCTTCGAATCATCAATGGCACTTCTTCCAGTAGGGGAGGCAAAACCATGCGCAAGAAACGCCGATAGTTCCGGCCTAATAAGCGACGTGGAAGGAAGACTGGCCCCGAATATGATCGCCTTCCGGCCCACACATTCCGGCTGCACCGATTTCGACGTTTCGCTGTCTCCGTACCATTGGGGTATGCCTACTATCGATAAATGACTGTTATGAAAGTTGGAGATATCACGCCGCGAAAAGGTGGCCTCATCTGTGAAACGGGCGGATGACATAAATCCCGGAATCGTGGTTGTCTGGTGAAGAAACCAGTGACAAAACTGCCTCCGATGGGAAAAGTCTGTCGCTAGTAAACCCTGGACGCTGTAAGTGATAAGAGTAGCAACAAATGTCACGGAGAACGTTCCACACTATAGTCTGGCTCACCCTGTTTTGGCGGCCAACTGCCTGGTACTGACACGGCGATCGCCTTCCTAAGTCTAACGTCCGAACATTTCTGGTGTGTCTTTCATGATTTTCTGCTTCCTGAAACGACCCTGTCACAGACAAACGGTGAAACACTGTTGCGAATACTGACGGCTTGAATAGGTCTCCTGATACAACCTTGCTGCCCGCTGCCCGTTGACATTTGTCTGTGTGAGACAAAAGGTGAAACACTGTTGCAAACATTAAAACCCTGTGGTTGCTCCCCGCCGCCCGTTGACCTTTGCCTTTCCATAAGTAAACACCATGGCGGCAAGCTCTCTACCCGAATACGGAACCATTGTGTACAACGCTGTATCACATCCGCTACAAGGTTAGTCAGCCAGAGAAGTGAATCGAACACTATTTTACCAGTTATTATGGCAGGACAGGGCGTTAGGGCATTGACGTATGAGGAACAGTACCACACTCTAGGAGGAAACCACGCATACTGTAACCGTGGCTGCATGGTACACCGCGTGTTAGACAGCAGTCTCTGTAACTAAGTAGGTTTGAATAGATGATCTCCAGCATGGAAACCAAGCATTTCCGGACATAAGTTCAATAGACCTCTTTTGTTCCGTATCCTCTTATCGATCAATCCATTGAGAGTGTACATGGTGAAAAAAGTCACCCCGTATACGACAAAACAACAAAATATATAACAAATTAAATTCAGTTGATAATTGCAATGTAACAAACAGGTTTGCTCCTGAGTATTCGAGTATAACATGAAGAGGTATTACACACGGGAAGTGATACAGTAACAGAGCAAATACTTGAATTTTTTAATTCCACCTTCTGAAAACTGCAATATATTACATTTATATCCATTCAGATATATTCCGATATTTATGTGTCACCATTTGTGAGTGTCGATTAATTTCTGTAAAATGTTACTGGAAGTTCGTGGTTGTTTCTCTGTTTTAAGCCTTTAAACTTGACGGTACACTTTCAAGTTTTGTAGGTCATCTCGTAGAGTAAATCACCACCCAGTTAACATTGAAAGTGATACAGATCCTCAGAAAAAGCTGTAGCCTCTTTCACAACTTACAATAAAGAAGAACTCATGAGGTGTGAGAGGTGTTAAGAAAACAAGCGGTTATCCTGAGTAGCAAGGTAAAGCCCGGAGCTGTGAAACTGTACTGTATAATATGGATGTTTACACACTACTCATAGTATTATATAATGCGAATACTTTCAGCTAATAGCCAAACGCACTGCTTTGAACATGTTTTCTCATATCTGTAATCATTTAATATGGACTATAAAAGACCAATTAATGAAATGTTTCGTTAAACCAATGAGATTATGAAGCCTGAACTTGTTATTGGAAACAGGAAGCACCACACTATCACACCTGCAGCGAAATGGAGCAATGTTACAGAGAACGTAGCCAATAGTCTCCCACAGTTGCATTATTTAAATATTCTCACTCTGGCTGGTCACTGATACGGTAGCAACAGGCGTCGATAAAATGGAGGCTTAGTAGCAGGTAACTATTTAATCTGTCCGTGTAGGATAGTGCACGCTACCAATATGTTCCAAAAAAAGCTGTGCTCGAAAATCCGATTCTTCAGGGGGTCATCTCTCGAGCTCTATTGAACACAGAGATGCGGGATCAAGTACTTTGGAAAGCCCTTTGAAATAAAACAACTCTTTTTGTTTTCGATTCCTGTTTTGAAAGTTCCATAAATCCAGTGGTATCTAATAAATGATTTAGCGTAACTCATTAAATCTCATTAAACTTGTTATTCCATTTGTTTACTAGTAGGTCATGCTTGTCCAGTATATGTTCGCAATATTTTGCATTTACAAACGAAGACATAATTAAGAAAATTTAGGTTAACATTGTTATCTTTCATTATTTTATATAATATGATATATATACTATGTAGAAGTCTTTTCTCTTGAATACGCCAGTTTCAACATAAAATGAGGAAGGTTTTGTGGTTAGTTACTTATAAAAATGTTGAACTTTTAATTGTTAATTTAATAAAATTGCACTGTAATTTTGTTGACTTGATTGTTAAAAAACGTACAAATAGGAGGAGCAGAAGGCTCAAGAATGATCAGTTGGAGACAGTTTTCAGACGCAACCACTGTATCGCACGTCTGTGCAATAATCTAATTGTTGTAATACAATATTGTGGCTATGTAGCCTTTTATGTGGAGTGGGCTCCCACTAAGAAGAAATGGTTCAGCTTGTCATAAATAAACCACTATAAAACGACTTGGTACCTGGATTATTTCATGGAATTCACGTAACTTGATCCAGTTAACAGATGAAACGGACCGAGGCAACGATTACTTCAACAGCAGCAGTGTGTCACTGCAGAACTAATTACTAAAGTCTAATGTTTTGGAAACTGTTCTAGTAGTAAACTTTTGCATTTGTCTCAACCCAATTCTTCGAGTGGTGGAGGCCAGTGTGATCAGTAAGAAACACGCCCATGACCACACGTTTCTTGATGTCTATGGAACGCAAGAATTACAACAAATTTTTGAGTTTTTTTTGTTTAAATCAAATAATCTCTTTTCAATGTTGAAAATTTTCGTCCCAGCAAAATTTCACTGTCTTCCCCACGTAAGAACATTACCGTTACACCTTGGCCAAGCGACCTTTTGCACACATATCGGAAGGACGACCATATCGTAACTACCCTACAGTAGGGGTTAAAAACTGAAACATCAGCGGTTAGTTCTTTTGCGTTATGGGCCTTAGGTGGCTTGTAAAGGCACTATTTGTTCGTGGGTGCTTTCTCAGAAAATCCCGAAAAACTATGATTAGTGGGTACTAAAAGAACCGATTGTAGGGATGCCCACTTCTATAATTTCTATTCATGACAGGTCGTCAACCTTTTACCATGAGTTCCTAGGAAGATGATCTCGAAGAACTTCGACGTCATTATCCGTTATCGGTGTTCAGAGATTCCGATTTACCCTCCTTTTGTAAACAAATATGACAATATACATGGGATGTGTTACTATTGTGAAAGGAATCTGTGACCACTGGAGTGTTTTGTTTCTCCACTAGAGAGTGCCACAAGTTCCTCCAAAAGATCGTAACACAGCGCGCGCGCGCACACACACACACACACACACACACACACACACACACACACACTTTTCACACTAAGAAATGTAAATGCAACTGATATGATGGAGGTTTAAACCTTTGAAGCGCGTCGTGGAGATAAATAAACAGTGACTGGTAACAGTAAACTTGTTGTTCCATTTAATAGTATGTTACTTGGTGTTTCCACTTTAAACATTCTGTTTAATCACTCATAGATTACGGGACGAGCTGATATACTGGTATTAACTGTTAAAAGCCCTAACCACAAGCCCTTCATCGTAAGCTGAAAGCAATAAATGCAACAAGCAAATCTGACTAATCTGTGATATTAAATCACTAATTGCTTTGAAAGAACCTATTAATTAGTCGAAGGAGACTTGAGGCGATGAACATACACGAGACTTAAGGGATTCAATAACACGTCAGTAACTTTACAACATGGCCACGTCTAACTAGTCGGAAATGTGTGCGCTGGTGGTGTGTTCACAGACAATTCGTTTCAATAACTAAAGTGTTATTTACGGTTGCACAAGAAAGAATGTCTTTTTTGCCAACATCGAAGATCAATATTTTATCTTTAATATTTATGTCACGATTTTCCAAAGACATCATCGACATTGAAACATCGTTTTTGAAACTCCCAACACTGAAACTTTTTAATTATGGTTTATCATCGAACATTCTTATTTACACCCCACGGAATCCGGCTTCCTGATATATGCTGATCCCAAATTGTTTTCCACGGGGACGAACAATGCAGAAGCAGCTTTTGACTGAACTTGGCTCCAGAAGGTCTGGAGTATGCTGATACATTAGCTCCATACTTAACAATCATATACAACCGTTCGCCCGACGAAAGATCCGTACCCAAAGACTGGAAAGTTGCACAGGTAACACCAATACTCAAGAAAGATAGTAGGAGTAATCCACTAAATTACAGGCCCATACCGTTAACGTCGATCTGCAGCAGGATTTTAGAACATATATTGTTTTCTAACATTATGAATTTCCTCGAAGAAAACAGTCTATTGACACAGAGTCAGCATGGGTTTAGAAAACATCGTTCCTGTGAAACACAACTAGCTCTTTATTCACATGAAGTTTTGAGTGCTGTTGACAAGGGATTTCAGATCGATTCCATATTTCTGGATTTCCGGAAGGCTTTTGACACTGTACCAAACAGTCGGCTCATAGTGAAATTCCGTGTTTATGGAATATCGTCACTGTTATGTTACTGGATTTGTGATTTCCTGTCAGAGAGGTCACAGTTCGTAGTAATTGACGGAAAGTCATCGAGTAAAACGGAAGTGATTTCAGGCGTTCCTCAAGGTAGTGTTATAGGCCCTTTGCTGTTCCTTATCTATATAAACAATTTTGGAGACAATCTGAGCAGCCGTCTTCGGTTGTTTGCGGACGACGCTGTCGTTTATCGACTAATAAAGTTATCAGAACTGCAAACCGATTTAGAAAAGATATCTAAATGGTGCGAAAAGTGGCAGTTGACCCCAAATAACGAAAAGTATGAGGTCATCCGCATGAGTGCTAAAAGGAACTCGTTAAACTTCGGTTACACGATAAATCAGTCTAACCTAAAAGCCGCAAATTCAACAAAATACCTAGGTATTAGAATTACTAATAACTTAAATTGGAAGAAACACATAGAAAATGTTGTGGGGAAGGCTAACCAAAGACTGCGTTTTATTGGCAGGACACTTAGAAAATGTAACAGACCTACTAAGGTGACTGCCTACACTACGCTTGTCCGTCCTCTTTTAGAATACTGCTGCGCAGTGTGGGATCCTTACCAGATAGGACTGATGGAGTACATCGTAAAAGTTCAAAGAGAAGCAGCACGTTTTTATTATCGCGAAATATCGGAGAGAGTGTCACAGAAATGAAACAGGATTTGGGCTGTACATCATTAAAAGAAAGGCGTTTTTCGTTGCGACTGAATCTTCTCACGAAATTCCAATCACCAACTTTCTCCTCCGAATGTGCAATATATTTTGACACTGACCTACATAGGGAACGACCACCACGATAAAATAAGGGAAGTCAGAGCTCGTACGGAAGGACATAGGTATTCTTTCTTTCCGCGAGCTATACGAGATTGGAATAATATAGAATTGTGAAAGTGGTTCGATGAACCCTCTGCCATGCACTTGAATGTGGTTTGCAGAGTATCCATGTAGATGTAGATGTAGGAATCGAGACTCGATGACTTTATAGCCTGCTTTGTCAAAGCGTTTGTGGGAAAGGAATGTGTGGGTACCTTGTTAAAAGTGGGTCTCATACAAGATGGTTAGTAGTACAGTTGTCGATTTTCAACGGAACACCGTCACAGATCACAGGCCAGAGAGAACATAAAGGATTCATGATATTCATCAAAAATGTCAGTACATGTGTTTGCAACTCTATATTAAAATAACTTTAAAAATTCTTTCCAAACTGATACAAGAAGGCGCAAGAAAAATGTAATTATTTTATTTACATTTTCGTTACAGGCACTATAATATCGAAAACTAAACACCAACTGTAGAAAACACCTGAAATGAACCTCCAGGGTTTGAAATTCATTTGGCAATAATAGATAGTTTGTGAGTAAAGCCGGGTTCTCAAAAATGGCTCTGAGCACTATGGGACTCAACTGCTGAGGTCATTAGTCCCCTAGAATTTAGAACTAGTTAAACCTAACTAATCTAAGGACATCACAAACATCCATGCCCGAGGCAGGATTCGAACCTGCGACCGTAGCGGTCTTGCGGTTCCAGACTGCAGCGCCTATAACCGCACGGCCGCTTCGGCCGGAAAAGCCGGGTTCTATTCAAAGCTGAAGAAATTATGTTGGTTCTACCTTCACCAAATAAAGAAATGTGTATTAACTCATCTATCCTCCAAACTTCGAGAGACAGAACTCAGTTTCACAGGACAGTGCTCACTAGAATAAATTGTGGCTCATCCAATGGAAGTACAAAAAGTAATAAAATAGAAACATAACCGAGAGATGGGCTTCGGTGAAACCTTTTAAGGGCAATGAGAACCTCCAGGCAGCAGATCAGTATTGTCCGGACGCAGCCACGCAAGACATGCAGCAATTAATTGGTACCAACGTTCCGGAGATTTATGTCGGCTCGTCACGAGGCGAATCGCTCAGCAAGCAAGTTTAATTAAAACTCTGGGACATTCAACAGCCACGAGTACGAAAGTAGAGGACGGTATTGCCAGGCAGCCTACCACGTTTTTCAATTTCAACAGAAATTACATCCTTTTGTTAAGATCAAATAATGTAAAGGAAGGCAATGTTCGCTTCAATACTTGTGAGTTGTATAGCTTGCAACTGCCAGAGATAACCATAACTGTTTATGTGCGATACGTCTGAAGTACAGGGTGTTTCAAAAAGAATCACCTGATTTCAAAGCTCCATATTTATTGATAGAAACGTACTACAAACATCGAATGAATTGGAAAATACTCCCAAAACCCTTAAAGTTTTAGCTTTGCTGTTATAAACGCTCTGTATGTCCACCAGCAGCAGCACTAATAACATCTAGACGATTGCTAAATTCATTATAAACTTTACACAATGTACCGACTTTTACAGAAGTTGTGGTGGCTATTATTCTGTTCTTAACTACTTCTACGTCACAGGGTAACGTGGAGATCGAGACACTTTTCTTCACATGTTCACACAAGAAGAAATCGTAAGGGGTCATGTCTGTGCGCCCTATCCAGCGTACGTTGTTGGGCCAGTGTAGTGGAGCTCCACCCTGTTGGAAAATGAAGTCGTCCAAGTCCTCCTGAAGTTGTGGAAAGCCAATTGTGCAACATTTGGAGATAGTTCCTTCTAGTCACTGTGTTTTCCTCAAAAAAGAAGGGACCGTACACTTTACCACCAGAAGTGACACGAAGGACGTTCACTTTGGCTATGTCTCTTTGTACTCGGTAATGTCATGAGGGTTCTGGAGTCCCCATATGCGCACGTTATGTCTGTTTACTTCACCGCTAGCATGAAATGTAGCTTCATCACTGAAAATTAACCGTAGTAAAAATGTATTGTCTTCCATATCCTCCAACAGAACATTGCTGAATTCAACACGTTTCCTTTAATCACCAACCTGCAGAGCTTGCACTAATTGTAGTCTGTATGGTTTGTAGACCAAACGACGCCGTAACACTCGCTAGACAGTCGTATGAGGCACTGTCAATTCTCTGCTTGCGCGTCGACTAGTAGACTTTGGTGGGCTCCCCTTAAATGTTTGCCGAATTCTTTCCACCATATCATCAGAAGAGCGAGGTCGGCCTGGACTTTTACCTTTGCACAAGCATCCTGTCTCTTCAGACTGGCGATACCAACGACGAATGTTTTTAGGTGCAGGCGGATTAAAGCCAAAATGGCTTTGCAATCTGCAGCGCACAAGACGGCGTCTATTTAGCGGATGTCGTTTTTCTTCTGACTGACTCCAAACTCAGAAGATGCATTGACTGACATCTAACGGCGATTTTCTGAAACGCTAGGCCTTGCCTATTCCATCAACATGCATTTCCTTGCCGGCACGTCCCATGTTTCTTAATTATTGCCGTCCAAAATCAGGACATTCCTTTTGAAACACAAAAATAGATAAAGTATTGAACATAAGGAAACTTTTATGTATTGAATTTGTAGATGTATAAAAAGTCTTCGTTGAAATGGAGTAAGTTAATAAAAATTTTGTCTAGTATTGGCCCAGATTTCAGGAGGAGGAGGAGGAGATTAGTGTTTAACGTACCGTCAACATCGAGGTCATTAGAGACGGAGCATAAGCTCGGATTAGGGAAGGATGGCGAAGGAAACCGGCCGTGCCCCTTCAGAGGAACCATCCTGGTATTTGCCTGGTGTGATTTAGGGAAAATCACGGAAAACCTAAATCAGGATGGCCGGACGCGTGTTTAAAACGTCGTCCTCCCGAATGCGAGTCCAATGTGCTAACCACTGGGCCACCTCGCTCTGTCTCAGAGACAGCCGAATAGTATTTGAACTGTACAGAAACGAAAGAGGCATCCTGCACGCAAATAGTGACGTACAAGAGACTTACACATAGCAAAGAATACGTCGTGGATGCAACATGCAAACAGCGTTGCTCATCATGTACATTGAGAAAGGCACTGAGCAATGTAAAGAGAATACAGCTGGGCTGAAGTAGAGTGGAACGAACGAAGCTTACCGTCCTGTCTCAACTATCTTTGCTTAGCTTGCTCGTGTCTCCTTCTTTGCCTGTGCTTTAGTGATTAGGATGAAAGAACGACAAAATACGGTCCGGTAAATAGTTAATTTGAGTCGTGCAGCCGGCCGAGTTGGCCGAGCGGTTCTAGGCGCTACAGTCTGGAACCGCGCGACCACTACGGTCGCAGGTTCGAATCCTGCCACGGGCATGGATGTGTGTGACGTCCTTAGGTTAGTTAGGTTTAAGTAGTTCTAAGTTCTAGGGGACTGATGACCTCAGAAGTTAAGTCCCATAGTGCTCAGAGCCATTCGAACCATTTTGAGTCGTGCAACGGAATAACTTACATAAGCAAAAAAGTGGTGAAAAGTGATTTAACGGAGCGCATAAAACATTCGGATCTACTACACATAATTCAAGTTCTACGAGGTTGGACATCGAAAGAATATTACTGCCCCTCTTACGCTTTCTTATTAGACAAGTCGGAGTGAGGGGAAAAATCTCGGGAATGCTCGGGATATTTTTTTATAAACAGGGAAATGCCTCTGTAATTACCAATGAAATCCTTTCATCTCCTTTTTTGGAAGTATGGTAGGGCAAGTTGGTCAACGTGTCTTTACATTAGCAATTAGAACATTCATAATAAAGGTAAAGATGTCTCCTAAAACACAACGGTTTACACTTAGTAGGACATTAATTTAAAACGACAGGAAATGCACTCATTATTGAGGGCCTGAGAAAATCCTTTGTGATAGAGCAGGTGTTCTTATAATGTCGCATTCATCAAAGATACATACGGAAAGCATGCCAGTCCGTTATCTACTGTTCACTGTGGTAATACAATGGTAACAGAGTGAGGAAGGAGCACGAAATATTTTAAAAAATACAAAATTCTCCCACCATATAGGTATTGATCCTATCCGTTATCTCGAGATCCATGCACTGTTGTTGTTGTTGTTGTTGTTGTGGTCTTCAGTCCTGGGACTGGTCTGATGCAGCGCTCCATGCTACTCTATCCTGTGCAAGCTTCTTCATCTCCCAGTACCTACTGCAGCCTACATCCTTCTGAATCTGCTTAGTGTATTCATCTCTTGGTCTCCCTCTAAGATTTTACACTCCACGCTGCTCTCCAGTACCAAATTGATGCCTCAATTGATGCCTCAGAACATGCCGCACCAACTGGTCCATTCTTCTTGTCAAGTTGTGCCACAAACTCTTCTTCTCCCCTATTCTATTCAATACTCCCTCATTAGTTACGTGATCTACCCATCTAATCTTCAGCATTCTTCTGTAGCACCACATTTCGAAAGCTTCTATTCTCTTCTTGTCCAAACTATTTATCGTCCATGTTTCACTTCCTCTAAATACTTTCAGAAACGACTTCCTGACACTTAAATCTATACTCGGTGTTAAATTTCTCTTCTTCAGAAACGCTTTCCTTGCTATTGCCAGTCTACATTTTATATCCTCTCTACTTCGACCATCATCAGTTATTTTGCTCCCCAAATAGCAAAACCTCTTTACTACTTTAAGTGTCTCATTTCCTAATCTAATTCCCTCAGCATCACCCGACTTAATTCGACTACATTCCATTATCCTCGTTTTGCTTTTGTTGATGTTCATCTTATATCCTCCTTTCAAGACACTGTCCATTCATTTCAACTGCCCTTCCAAGTCCTTTGCTGTCTCTGACAGAATTACAATGTCATTAGCGAACCTCAAAGTTATTATTTCTTCTCCATGGATTTTAATACCTACTCCTAATGTTTCTTTTGTTTCCTTTACTGCTTGCTCAATATACAGATTGAATAACATCGGGGAGAGGCTACAACTATGTCTCACTCCCTTCCCCACCATTGCTTCCCTTTCATGCCCCTCGACTCTTATAACTACCATCTGGTTTCTGTACAAATTGTAAATAGCCTTTCGCTCCCTGTATTTTATCCCTGCCACCTTTAGAATTTGAAAGAGAGTATTCCAGTCAACATTGTCAAAAGCTTTCTCTAAGCCTACAAATGCTAGAAACGTAGGTTTGCCTTTCCTTAATCTTTCTTCTATGATAAGGCGTAAGGTCAGAATTGCCTCACGTGTTCCAACATTTCTACGGAATCGAAACTGATCTTCCCCGAGGTCGGCTTCTACCCGTTTTTCCCATGCCCCTCGACTCTTGTAACTACCATCTGGTTTCTGTACAAATTGTAAATAGCCTTTCGCTCCCTGTATTTTATTCCTTCCACCTTTAGAATTTGAAATTCATGCTGAAATGAATGCACTTTATCGTGTCAATAACTAATAGGGTGAGCATCACCGATATACACGGCTACTAATATCAATATAGAAATTCATTTTAATAAACACTATAAACAATCCAACTAAAAACAATCAGCCATAGCCTTTTCACATACAAGATCGTTTCATTTGACAGAAGTCGCAGTGAATGGTTCCAGACGATAATCAAATACGAGAGACTTACGCACTAATAATGCTGTGGTGATCGAAGGTCACCTCCCTACAGCTTCCTAAGCACACCAAAATATCGTCAAAAATAGAATAAATAACAATCAACAATTCCGTACCATAATTAGACTGAAGTAAAATGAAACAATTACAAAATTAACTCACGCTGATACCTTCCTCCCAAGACCAGAGAGGACTGCACTAATAAAAACATCGGTTCTCTTACTGAGCCCCAGCCTGAATTATCTGTAAACAACCACTGCTAGTGAAACGGCTACTTTCCTTTAAAAAAAGTGGAGGAGAGAGATTCGTTTACTTTGAAATATCCCACTCACAAGCTCCAGGCTTAGCTTTTTCATCCCAACTCTGTCATTTGCAAATTGCGCTGCCTAGGAATGGTCCTCTGTTTAAAAAGTGGAGGGGAGTGATACGTAGAGTTTAAATTGCCCATCCACATCTTTCACCCCGTGCCTATCTTTTTCAGCCTTGTCAATTTCTGTTCCCTTTTGTTTCCAACGATTTTTCTTTCCAAACACCCATGCGTTCATCCGGCGACAATCGGTCGTGGAAAACAGGATAAAGGGAAAATAGTGTCCACTGGGACAAATGAAAAAAATAAATAGCTAGGTCCAACTTTGCTCCAGAGGTTTAGAGGTTTAGTGCCGTCTTACCAGGCACTCGTTAAAGGCGCAACAAATATGACGGGCGGGTGACAAAATAAATGTAGCTACGTGAAATGTACCGATGGACTCGTTTTGGGATAAACGACAGACAACATCAGCAAGAATGAACAAGAGCTTGGAAGACAAGTATTACATGAAAATTAATGCACTGACGCAAAAAAGTTGCAACACCAACAAGGAGCTGTGCGACATAAATTAAAGTTGTTGGGCTTGTTTCTACGTCTGGAAGATGATGTCTATTCAAATTTCGCGCCAGTTGCGTAAGAGTGGCGCTAGTTGCCCCGCTGTGAGGATGCAAATCAGGTTAGCTTTAAATACACGTTGTACCGGTTGTGAGCGTTAGTTACCTTTGATACTGGACGTGGTGAGTCGATGCTAGTCGAGAATACCTTTAAGGCAACAGAGATTCCATTATCATTATTTCACTTAGATTGAACGAGAGTGTGTAATAGGCCTACGAGAAGCTCGATATTCCTTCTGCGATACTGCAGAAAGACTTGGCAGGAATGTAGTCACTGTACGTGACTGCTGGCAGCGGTGGTCACGAGAATTTACGGTCGCGAAGAGGCCGGGCTCCAGACGGTCACATAACACTACGGAAAGGGAAGACCATCGTGTTCGGTGTATGGCTCTGGCGTATCGTACTGCATCTGCAACAGCAGTCTGAACAGCTGTTGCCACCACAGTGATATAAAGAACTGTTACAAATCGGTTACTTCAAGGACAGCCCCGAGCTAGAAGCCCTGTAGCGTGCATTCCACTGACCCCAAACCACCGCCATTTGCGACTTCAGTGGTGTCGAGAGAGAGTTCACTGGAGGGCATAGTGGAGGTCTGTTGTGTATTCTGATGAAAGTTAGTTCTGCCTCTGTGCCAGTAATGGCTGCGTGTTGGTTAGGAGGAGGCCAATTGAGGGCCTGCAATCAACCTGTGTGCGTACTAGACACGCAGGACCTGCACCTACATCTACATCTACGTGGATGCTCTGCAAATCACATTTAAGTGATTGGCAGAGGGTTCATCGAACCACCTTCACAATTCGCTATTATTCCAATCTCGTATAGCACGTGCAAAGAACGAACAGCTATATCTTTCCGTACGAGCTCTGATTTCCCTTATTTTATTGTGGTGATCGTTCCGCTGCATTTCTTTGAACTTTTTCGATGTACTCCGTCAGTCCTACCTGGTAAGGATCCCACACCGCGCAGCAGTATTTCAAAAGAGGACGGACAAGTGTAGTGTAGGCAGTCACCTTAGTAGGTCTGTTACATTTTTTAAGTGTCCTGCCAATAAAACGCAGTCTTTAGTTAGCCTTCCCCACAACATTTTTTATGTGCTCTTTCCAATTTAAGTTGATCGTAATTGTAATACCTAGGTATTTAGTTGAATTTACAGCTTTTGGATTAGACTGATTTATCGTGTAACCGAAGTTTAACGAGTTCCTTTTAGTATTCATGTGGATGGCCTCACACTTTTCATTATTTAGGGTCAACTGCCACTTGTTCGCAGCATTCAGTTATTTTTTCTAAATCGTTTTGCAGTTTGTTTTGATCTTCTGATGACTTTATTAGTCGATAAACGACAGTGTCATCTGCAAACAACCGAAGACGGCTGCACAGAATGTCTCCCAAATCTTTTATATAAATAAGGAACAGCGAAGGGTCTATAACACTACCTTGGGGAACGCCTGAAATCACTTCTGTTTTACTCTATTACTTTCCGTCAATTACTACGAACTGTGACCTCTCTAACAGGAAATCACGAATCCAGTCACATAACAGACGATATTCCATAAGAACGCAATTTTACTACGAGCCGGTTGTGTGGTACAGTGTCAAAAGCCTTCCACAAATCCAGGAATACGGAATCGATCTGAAATCCCTTCTCAATATCACTCAACACTTGATGTGAATAAAAAGGTAGTTGTGTTTCACAGGAACGATGTTTTCTAAACCCATGTTGACTGTGTGTCAACAGACCGTCTCCTTCGAGGTAATTCATAATGTTCGAATACAATATATGTTCTAAAATGCTGCTACATGTCGACGTTAACTATATGGGCTTGTAATTTAGTGGATTACTCCTATTACCTTTCTGGAATACTGGTGTGACCTGTGCAACTTTCCAGTCTTTGGGTAGGGATCTTTCTTCGAACGAACGCTTGTATATGATTGTTAAGTATGGAGCTAATGCATCAGCATACTCCGAAAGGAACCTAATTGGTATACAGTCTGAACCAGAATACTTGCTTTTATTGTGTGATTTGAGTTGCTTCACTACTCCGAGGATATTTACTTCTACGTTACTCATTTTGGTAGCTGTTCTCGATTCGAATTCAGGAATATTTACTTCATCTTCTTTTGTGAAGGCTTTTCGGAAGGCTGTGATTAGTAACTCTGCTTTGGCAGCACTGTGTTCGATAGTATCTCCATAATTATCGCTCAGAGAAGGCATTGATTGTTTCTTGCAGCTAACATACTTCACATACGACCAGAATCTTTTGGGATTTTCAGCCAGGTTTCGAGACAAAGTTTCGTTGTGGAAACTGTTATAGGCGTCTCGCATTGAACTCCGCGCTAAGTTTCGAGCTTCTGTCAAGGATCGCCAATCTTGGGTATTTTTCGTCTCTTTAAATTTGGCATGTTTGTTTCGTTGTTTCTGCAACAGTGTTCTACCCCGTTTTGTGTACCAAGTAGGATCAGCTCCGTCGTTTGTTAGTTTATTTGGTGTAAACCTCTCAATTGCTGCCGATACTATTTCATAACCTGAAGTTATGGTCTGGGGTACGATTTCGCAAGACGCCAGGAGCACTCTCATATTATCACCCACACCCTAACTGCAAATCTGTACGTCATTGTACTGATTCGACCTGTTGTGTTGCCATTCATGTGCGGCGCTTTAAACCGTGTTTCGCAACGGGTAATGTTCTCCCACATACCGCTGTTGTAATCCAACATGCTCTACACAGTGTCAACATTTTGCCGGCCTTTTCGGTACCTAAATCTCTTTCCAACCGATTACGTACACTGATCAGCCAGAACATGATGACCACCGACTTGTTATCGATAAACCTGTCCAGGCGATAGCAGCGTCACCTGGCGGTGAAGGACTGCTAGTCATACGCAAGCCTAGCGCGTGAAGTATTAGTCAGCGTGCTGTCCGTGTGTAGAATGGGGAAGGCACGCGATCTGTCTGAGTTTGACCGAGGGCAGAGTATGATGACCCGGAAGCTCGGACGAGAATTTCGGAAAATGCACGACTTGGCTCTGAGCATTACTGGACTTAATTTCTGAGGTCATCAGTCCCCTTGAACTTAGAACTACTTAAACTTAACTAACCTAAGGACATCACATACATCCATTCCCGAGGCAGGATTCGAACCTACGACCATAGCGGTCGCACGGTTCCAGACTGTAGCGCCTAGAACCGCTCGGCCACACCGGCCTGCAATGCGCGACTTGTCGAGTGTTTGAGGAGAGCTGTGCTGAGTGTCTTCAACAGGTGGCGAAACCACGTGCAGAAGTCGTCGGGTTAGGCGGCCGCCTCTCATTACAGATGTCTGACGTCGTAGGTTGGGCAGATTGGTAGAACAGGACAGGTGGCGAACTGTTGTGGAACTAACATTAGACTTCAATGCTGGGCAGAGTACAAATGTGTCTGAACACACAGTGCACCGAACGCTCCTAACGATAGGCCTCCTCAGCCGACTATCCATGCATATGCCAGTGTTAACACCACAACACCAGCAACTACGACTGAAATGGCACATGACCATTGGCACTGGACGTTGGCGCAGTGGCAGAGCATTGCATGGTCTAATGAATCCCGATACCTTCTTCACCATGCCTATGTGAGGGCGCGAATCCGTCGTCTTACAGGGGAACCGCTCCTAGACACCTGTACTACGGGACAGAGATAAGCTGGCAGCAGCTCCATTATGCACTGAGGAACATTCACGTGGGCATCCACGGATCCAGTGCAGCTCGACATGGCAGCCAAGGAATATCGTACATTGGATGCAGACCACTTACACACTTTGTGACGATCATGTTTCCTGATAGCAGTGGAATTTTCCACAAGACAATGCTCCATTTTACAAGGCCAGGAGTGTGAGGTTCGTGGAACCTAGTAGCGAGTTCCGTTGACGTGCTGGCCTTCGATCTCGCCAGATCTGAACCCGATCGAACACTTCTGGGACGTCATCGAACGTGGATCAGAGCTCCATCGTCCCTGTCCCCTGAATTTATGGGAATTAGGTGACTTGTGTTTGGGGATGTGCTGCCAGCTTCCTCCAGTGACCTACCAAGACCTCATTGGTTCCATGCCGCAATGCGTCGCCACTGTTGTCTGTGCCAAAACTGGACATACCGCCTATTATATAAGTGGTCATAATGTTCTGGCTGATCAGTATATCAGACTTCATCGGACGCCAACTCCAGCGTCATCCACAAACAGCATTAACCATCCCTGCATTAAGCGACCAAATGCAACAGGCATCTAACTTCCTCAAAAAAACTGACACCGTGCACCTGTACAATTTGCATTCAGCATTCTGGTGAATACACCCATTATTAATTCACTAGCAATCCACATTTGGCGTGACTCAACTAGCGCTTACATTAATCTGTGATCTTGCATGATACCCACTTATATATGGTACCTAGACAAATGTATTCCCGAAATGTCACTACTCCACATTAATTATCTTTTGGTGTTGCGATTTTTTCCGTCAGTCTATAAAAAATACCTAAATAATGGTATACTAACACCAACATATCTCATTAGATATTAGAGTCAATATTAGAGTTATGATACGCCTTCAACTTCTTAGGAAATTTCCGTCTCAGATGGCAAATGTTGAGTCAAAATAGAGAGCTGTACAGGCAAATGCAGTCTATAATATCAAGGTGCTTCTTACCGCAAGGACCTTAAATGCGGAGACCAAGAAGATATTTATTTAGAGATCTGGATCGTTCTCTTATATGGTTAGGGTGCATGGAGTAATTGGTGCGCATAAAGCTGGTGGAAGATGGAAAAGACCCAATGAACAGCAAGGCTCAGAGATGAATTTTAGGAGAACAAGTGAAAAACGATTTCTACTACCACAGTATGGAAAAGAAAAGAACAATTAACTAACCGTCACTTCCAGGACTGTAGTTTCGTACTTATGTAATCTAAGGAATGATTCAAGGCAAGTGAGAAGAAGATAGACCTAAATTTCAAGAATTTCTCAAACTGGGCTCGCGTAAACTTTCCTGGAGGTCACGTAATGATCTGAAACTGCTTTTCGTAATTTTTAATATTATTCCTTACTTTCGACAACAGTGTTAACACTATAAGCTGTGCAGTTGGTCAGATGTTCAAATGTGTGTGAAATCTTATGGGACTTAACTGCTAAGGTCATCAGTCCCTATGCTTACACACTACTTAACCTAAATTATGCTAAGGACAAACACACACACCCACGCCCGAGGAAGGACTCGAACCTCCGCCAGGATCAGCCACACAGTCTATGACTGCAGCGCCTTAGACCGCAGTTGGTCAACGTTTAACTGCTGACAAATGGCAAATTATCGTTTAGCTCAAAAAAATCAAACTTGTGAAATAGCTGTGTTGGAGTTCGGGGCAAATGCCTTAAGACGATTAGTGGAGCTCGCGCAATATTTCTTGGCCCGTAAGCGGAAACGCATTTTCGCTCTCAGCGCTGGGCCAGTATGCACTTCTGTTAAGAAGAGGCGGGCGCCTCAGTTGACTGTCCTCTACTAAGCTGTGAGCGTCCGTTATGAACAAAACATTCTCTGCCCACCTCAGCTACGCTGATCAAATGGAGGCGTTTGCAGGCCCACTGAACTGCAACTTTTCTCAAACGATTTCTAGAAAAATACTGGCTAAGGAAATACATTCTCATTCTCATTCTTAAGCTTCATCATAAACTGCCTATCATTTCGTTAACGCTTAAAGTTCTTGTTGTATTGCTGTGATTGGTAAGATAGCGTGCGGATTTCGAATAGTTTGCAATGAGAATTAGGAGTCGCAATAAGTTTTCATTGGTGCATGTCAGACCACAAATTACTGTGTAAGAAATGGAGTTAACATATTGAATTTATTTTATGCTTGAGATGAGGTGTATATCTATCACCAATCTCGAGAAAATGGATAGTCTGTAGTGCACTCAATTCCGATTTTGTGCGCAAACGACAGAATGGAAGTGAAACATTCGTATCACATTGTAAATGGTTTGAGATACTGAAACGAAAATATCTTAATCATATTGAGCACCGCGCCGGACACTAATGTGTAATAATACAGCTGAGGTACTCTTCTGCCGGCCAGTGTGGCCACGCGGTTAAAGGCGCTTCAGTCTGGAACTGCGCGACCGCTACGGTCGCAGGTTCGAATCCTGCCTCGGGCGTGGATGTGTGTGATGTCCTTAGGTTAGTTAGGTTTAAGTAGTTCTAAGTTCTAGGGGACTGATGACCTCAGATGTTAAGTCCCATAGTGCTCAGAGCCATTTGAACCATTTTTGAGGTACTCTTCATTAATCATTAGCAGTACTGAAACTAATTTTTGGCAAACGACAGCGCCTAAAGTGGAGAGTATTTTACCACACAGGTAATGTGAAATTTTCCTATCTGCTGTAACATATGAATGACTACAGATTTTCTCAATGAAATGATGTAATTCTTCGAAGGGCTGTCAATGTTTGGTGGAGTGAGAATTGGCATAGATTTGTAACAACGAAAGTCAAGGAACCACAGTCTAATTTTTATACTGAGCATGAGATTTTCATAAGCTGTTAACCTTATTTGTTCTCAGTTGTTTGATTAATAGTAGACTGTTTCAGGATTTTGTCTTAGTTGCAACTGCATTAGCATATTAGTGAGGTGGAATTGTGTAGAAACGAACGTAGTTAAAATGGAGAAAATGAGAGAAAATACATCAGTCTTAGATAAAATCGCACTCACTCACCTCCAGTCTCACGCGTGATCATCTGCACACTCAAATTATCTCAAATGATAGTAGACAGCGCTAAAAGTGTTCGGATCTTCTAAAGCTGTTAAGTAATACTTAATAAAACCAGAGGAAATCTAAAATAGATTCACAGGGATATGTGGTCGGCTTACCAAAAACGCGGATCAGCCAACGACGATAACACACTAAAACGTCGCTCTAGGACACTAGGGACCAAGTCGGACAACACATAAAATTTTAAAAGTCGTGTCACATTCGTTACTTTGAGGAATCCCTGTCCCACACACACACACACACACACACACACACAAGATTGTGTAAACACCGCTGCTATTTAGGAAAATAAGCCAATTTTCGTGGCAACAAAAGAAAGAAAAAAAAGAAAAATGGTATACAAAACAGAAGAAAATATATCGCTCCCTCTGTTCCAATTTTAGCGTAACCCTGTACCCATTGTGTTTTCAATAATAAACAGCTGATTTGTCAGATTATCTGTCGTAATGGCATGACCTGTTGATACGATCGCTTGCATAGTCACTAGCAGTAGCTTAAAAGCTCTGAGAGATTGAGTTTGCGCGAAAACTTAAGCTGAAGAACTTCACCTCTCCTACCGCGCTGTTTCGTCCACTACCGTTGCCCCCTCCCTTATCGCGCTGTCTTCCCAGCTGGGGCCATATAATAGTACACATACTTACATACATACACACATACATACAGTAATCCTTGTTCCACACATCATGAATATCATACTTCGTAATGATGAGGAACGTGTCATTTTAACGTAAGTTTTCTTTACACAAAATAATTAACTATTGTTTTCTTTTCTTTTCTTTTTGCTTTTTATTTTATATTTTCTTTATTTTTTTACGATTTCTACCTCATATCCAAGAATTCATCCATCGAGTAGAAGGAGTTGTCATTCAGAAATTCTTTTAATTGGCTTTTAAATGTTGGTTTCCTATTTGTCAGACGTTTAATACTATTTGGCAAATGACCAAAGATTTTTGTGGCAGCAGAATTCACCCCTTTCTGTGACAAAGTGAGATTTAATCCGGAATAGTGAAAATCATTCTTCCTTCTAGTGTTGTAGCTATGCACTTCGCTGCTATTTTTGACATGGGATGGGTTATTAATGACCAATTTCGTAAGTGAATATATGCATTGCGAAGGTACTGTGAATATACCGAGTTCCTTAAATAAATATCCGCAAGGTGACCTTGGATTGGCTCCAGCTATTTTTCTGATAACACACTTTTGTGCAATAACTACCTTCTCTCTTAATGACGAATTGCCCCAAAATATGATGCCAGATGAAAGCAGTGAATGAAAATAGGCACAGTAGGCTAATTTACTGATATGCTTATCACCAAAATTTGCAGTAACCCTAATATCATAATTAAATGAACCTAATCGTTTCAGCAGATCATCAATGTGTTTCTTCCAATTCAATTTCTCATCAATGCACACACCCAGAAATTTTGAGTATTCTGCCTTAGCAACAGACTTCTGTTCATAGTCTATATTTATCAATGGTGTTATGCCATTTACTGTACAGAATTGTATAAAGTGTGTTTTCTCAAAATTTAGTGAGTCCATTTGCAGAGAACCACTCAACAATTTTCTGAAAGACATTATTTACAATTACCTCAGCTGATTCTTGCTTGTTGGGTGTGACACTATACTTGTATCATCAGCAAAAAGAACTAGCTTTGCGTCTTCATGAATACAGAATATTACGAACAATAAGGGACCCAAAACTGAACCCTGTGGGACACCACTCTTGCCACCTCCCCAGATAGAGGATTCTGCTGATTTTTGAAGACTATATGTACTGTTAATTTCAACTTTCTGCATTCTTCAAGTGAAGTATGAATTAAACCATTTGTGCACTGTCCCACTCATACCACAATACTTAAGCTGATCTAGAAGAATTTCATGATTCACACAATCAGAAGCCTTTGAGAGATCGCAAAATACCCCAATAGAAGATGGTCAGTTATTCAATGCGTTTAATATTTGATCAGTGAAAGCATAGATAACATTTTCTGTTGAAAAGCCTTTCCAAAAACCAAATTGACATTTTGTTAGCACTTCACTATTACATATATGTGAAGCTACTCTTGAATATATTACTTTTTCAAGAATTTTGGATAAAACTGTCAGAAGTGAGATTGGGCAGTAGTTGTTAGCATCAGACCTAGCCCCTTTCTATGCAGTGGTTTCACAACACTGTATCCCAGTCTGTCTGGAAAAATGCCCTGTTTTGGTGAGGTACTACATATGTGGCTGAGAATCCTACTTATCTGTTGGGAACAAGCTTTTAGTACTTTGTTGTAAATACCATCAATTCCATGTGAGCTTTTGCTTTTGGGTAAATTTATTACTTTCCCAATTCAGTAGAGGAGGTGGGTTCAATTTCAGTTATCAAATTACAGAGGTACTTCCTCTTCCATATATAGCTGGATCCTGTTTCCTCTACAACACTTAAAAATGATTATTAATAATGTTTTCTACTTCCGACTTCTTGTTAACAAACTTTTCATTGTGTTTGATAGAAATACAGTCTTCCTGTGCTCTCAGTTGCCCTGTTTCCCTTTGAAAAATATTCCAAATTGTTTTAATTTCTTTAACAGATGTGCTAATCTCAGATATAATTCACATACTTCTCGATTTTTTAATAACTTTTCTTAATTCAGTGCAGTGGTTTTTATAATGTTTCACTGTTTTGGGATCATTACGCCTCCAAGCCATAAGATACATTTCGTGTTTCTGTTTACAAGATATTTTTATCGCTTTAGTAAGCCATGGCTTTTTATATGGTTTCTTACAATTATATTTCACTGTTTTCTTAGGGAAGTTGTTTTCAAATATACTCACAAAGTTATCATGAAATACATTAAATTTTAAATTAGCATCATGTTCCCTGTACACCTCATCCCAGTCAAACTGTTGCAAGCTTTCCCTAAAATTTTGAATTGCTAAGTCGTTAATTGAACACACTATTTTTAGGACTGTTTTGTATTACTTATGGAGCTATATCATATACTGTAACACAATCTCAAACAGTTTGTAATCTGCTATGTTCGGTGGTGTAACAATTTATGCAGTTTCAGTTGCAGTGTTTACCTGCTTAGAGGTTTAGTTTACTATAACGTAGTACATGTTTCTACGGTGCACCAGCGTGCAAAGACAGAAAAGAGCAAGTAAAATGCGTCAATTTACATTCTGGCGTGGTTTCAGAACAAAAATTAAGCCAAAACGTCGAAATAACAGATAAGTGGTTAGATGTGTCAAAACCAAAGACAGCAGAAATAATGAAGGTATAAAACTAACAGCACTGGGACCAGCCAGTTTCAAAATGTATGTACAGAGAGATAAGACTCCAGACATGGCTTTGCACACAAAATTACCATAAAATTCTGAAGACGACCTTGGCATGCAGTGCATGATTAGTACTGAAAATTGGAAATCTACAAATTTAAAAAGACAACTTTTTACATAACCTTATTCCTGATACAACAAACTTGTAAATTTTTTGAGCCACTTTTAGAACAATAGAAAATCCAAAAACAAGTATATTTAAACTTACATATTGCTCACAAGGGAACTTCCCCATCGCACCCCCCTCAAATTTAGTTATAAGTTGGCATAGTGGAAAGGCCTTGAAAAACTGGACACAGATCAATCGAGAAAACAGGAAGAAGTTGTGTGGAACTACGAGAAAAATAAGCAAAATATACGAACTGAGTAGTCCATGCGCCACATAAGCAACATTAAGGATGTTGTGAACTGAGGAGCGCCGTGGTCCCGTGGTTAGCGTGAGTAGCTCTGGAGGGAGAGGTCCTTGGTTCAAGTCTTCCATCGGGTGAAAATTTTACTTTATTCTCGCAAAGTTATGATCCGTCCGTTCGTTCATTGACGTCTCTGTTCACTGTAATAAGTTTAGTTTCTGTGTTTTGCCACCGCACCGCAAAACAGTGCTATTAGTAGACGAAATGACGTGCCTCTCCAGTGGGCACCGAAAACATTTGCTCGCAAGGTCATACGTCAACCGATTCCTCCACAGGACAACACGTCTGATATATTCTATACGACACTGGTGACGGCATGTGCGTCACCTGACAGGAATATGTTGTCGACCCATCTAACTTGTACACTTGGCGAATCGGTAAAAAGATTCTTCTACCTTGCCGATTTAGGTTTTCTTGTGGATGTGATAATCACTCCCAAAAAAAGTGATGAAAACATAAGAGTTTGTCACATGAACTGCAACAAATGACTGCAACAGTTTTCCCTGTGCTCTATCAAAACATGTCTCTACCGTTTTCAAATTTTTCCGTGTGTAGACCGTCAAATCCTGCATGTCCAAAGCAAATCTGAACATGTCCTGGAATTTTGGAGAGCGAAGTTGATTATGTTTGAGTGCCTTAACTTCGATAATAGTCTGAAATTAAAAAAAATTTTCACCCGAGGGAGGCTTGAACCAAAGACCTTTCGTATTGCAGCCGGTCACGCTAACCACGGGACCACGGCGCTTCAGAGCTTACAGTGCCCTAGATGCTGCCTATCTTGTGCATGGACTACTCAGTTTGTATATTTTGCTTATTTTTTTAATAGTTCCACATAACTTCTTCCTGTTTTCTCGATTGATCTGCATTCAGTTTTTCAAGGCCTATCCACTGTGCCAACTTGTAATTAAATCTGAGGGGGGTGCGATGGGGAGGTTCCCTTGTCAGTAAGAGATACTTGCGAACATCCTATGAACCATGTTACTTAAATTCCAAAGTCTAATTAACCATATGCTGTACATAATGATCTTGTGTTATCATTGGCAGTTAGAGAGAAGGGAAGTTATTCTGCGCCAATACTTCGTCGAATAATTAAAAAGACTCTATTGCTAGTAACTAGAAAAAAAGGAAATTACCAACAAATATTATAAACAATTTATTGCAATAATTAAAGAAAGATAGAAATTCTGAATTCAAGTGGATGAAAGACATATGTGTACGCGGTTTGGGTGCAATCATTCCAGTGAGTTAAGAGGATATGTAAAACATACGTACACAGATTTTTATAATATGTACTGACTAAATTTTATACTAGACAGGTTTACAAAAAATAATAGAGGCCAGTATGCTACTGCACGATTAAAACACAATAAAAAATTCATAACACAGTCACTAAAATCATAAGAAGAAACAAATGTAAAACCTGAACTAAAGAACACCTTGCCTGTATTATTATTAATAAATGAATAAATAAATAAACTGAAGCACTCTGCCGGCCACGGTGGGCGAGCGGTTCTAGGCGCTTCAGTCTGGAACCACGTGGCTACTGCGGTTGCAGGTTCGAATCCTGCCTTGAGCATGGATGTGTGTGATGTCCTTGGGTTAGGTAGGTTTACGTAGTTCTGAGTTTAGGGGACTGATGACCTCAGACGTTAAGTCCTATAATGTTTAGAGCCATTTGAACCACTTTTTTTAAGTACTCTTTCAGTGTTATATTTCAGAATACTACACTAAGAAGAAATAAATTCATTAGAAATCTGAACATCCCAAATGGGGCATCTTCATTCCATTTCATTGAATACTTATCCATATTACAGACATACTGGTCGTTGGTAAAGTCCGTTAATATTTGATGTATGGGTAGAAAGCCTTACTACTAGTACAGTACCAAATTTACGCTTTTATCTGGTTGAGTACATTGCGCAAAAAGCTCTTAAATATTAACAACGTAATATTCTTTTATGTTAGTGATCAATGGAAATATGCAGGGTGGTCAGAATGAACCTGAAATGCTTGTAAGACTGATGCAGGTTAGGATGTGCTGAGGTGCAATTGATAAGAAAAAATTGGTACGGTGACCCGTTTCAGAGTTAATTAACAACGAAGTTAGCCGATGTGGCCGTTGCGCTCGCAAATTCAAGTGGCGGGCCAAAGACAGTGTAGCAAAAAGTGTTCTTCGTTTGGTTCCCTAAAAACCGAACAAGAGAGCGATACAAACATTCGACATGGGACGGTAATATGGGTGGCAGCCGAGAGAAAGACTAAGCAGTCTCGCGCGCTATTATCTACTCTATGGGAACAACTGATACTAACTGATATTAAGTGTATCTGGTGGGCCTCTTGAATTTGCCCGCGCTACGGCCTGACTGGCTAACATCCGTGTTGATTAATTGGGAAACAGCGCAACGTATCGAATTTTTTTCATAATAATTTTTTTTGAGGACAACCTTCTCCGCCAACACTCATACAAGCTTTTCGAACTGTTTCTGACTGCCCTCCATAGAAGAAAAAGTATCTACTGAGTTCTGATAAATTCCGGAGGCTAATTGCAATTTCCACGCAAATTCATAAAATAAAGATTAATACAAGATAATCTTAATTCCTTACAATCGAGGAAGCTATAAACAGGACATCCTTACATACCAGCCAGTACATAACATTGGGTCGTCTGTTGGCTAATACTTCCTACCCAACACCGCATAACGACGAAATATCGAAGACAATTATTCGACCAGCCACATGAATAAGAACCATCACACACCCAGCAACACTACTAATATTTGATACTGAAAACACTTATTGTGTGCTATACATTTCCTGAAAGACAACTTGAGGCTCCACAGCTAACTAAAAGACTACAGAAATATTAGATAGAAATGATAACCAAAAATGTTTTTAAGTTCTACAAGAACACCACGTACATGGATTTGCCCAGCCTACTTGTTCTCTTCTTATTTAGGGGAAAACAAGAAGCAGAAGCATGAACACGTCACATCGCTCACCACGAAAATTTAGCAATCAGATGATCCATATACACTGATAGTACTCTGTAAGAAAAAGCCACACCAGTGACATTGAAACCACAAATCTGACAAACTAGCAGTTTGGTACAGAGATACGCACAAAAATCCACACGTAAGATATTTACCGGTTAAACTACTAGAGATGGAAGAAATGTAATAGGAATCAACAACGGAAGTTTTTATATATTGTTCAAAGAATATATCACGTAATTTTTGAGAACATTTCTTGTGGATAACAGCGGTATGGCAAAAAGTACTTAAAAAAAAATTATGGTAACCAGTTTCGATCAAGTTTTGACCATCTTCAGACGTCATACTGAAATATGAACATAGTATGGATTTAGCGGGATGTCTGAAAACAGTAGTAACATCTCTATATCTGACACTGAGTACGTCTATTTTGTAGAATTTCGTGGAATATTTATGACTGTAGACGACTATGTTCACAGTTAAAGTTCAGATTCGTATGGTAGTTGTTTTATGTCTTTGACTACCTCAATGGGTGAATGGAATTTCGTGCTATACTTCTTTCGATGTAGCTTATATTTTTTTTCACGACTTTAGGTGTTATGAACCCTACTTGTTATCATGTTGGTTACTTGGTCAATGTCGTCTGAGAGGGGGTAGGGGGGGGGGATTGGAGGATTGACACGAAATCAGTTTTCAAAGATATGACGCACAACAGCTAATATAATATTTTTGCATTTTTATTCATTATCAGACGGTTGATAAAACCCTACAATGGTTTCGATTAGAATATTACATATTTTATCATGCTAAGTGAAAGGTTTTGGCATGTATGTTACACTTCTGTGTCTGATTGGTTGTTTATATCAGTTTTTCGTGCCCACGTTTGAAGTGTGCGTTTCCATATAACAGGTCATGCAAGTTGCCATACGTAAGTAACTTGCACTTTTTCCAGTGTCTGTATGACAAAAGGCGTAATTACTTCTAACTTTTCCCATACGACAAGAGTCATAAATATTAACAACTTTTCCCCTACCTGTGTCACAGTTAATTTTCCAGAACGATTAAACAACTGACACTCAGCGAGCACCGTCTTGAAACAACTATTCCAGCAACCGCATTGCAAATACTGCTCTTGGGCTCCTGATTAATTAGTTGCTTGCTGTTTATAAGCAGTGGGAAATCGCCCTGTTTGCTGACAAGCGACTGGAAACTGCTGCGAATAGATGCGTTGTTTGGACTGTCGAGAGCCATGTACCGGATATACAAAAGAGACCTCCAGTACTATCATCTCCTGTGGATACTCTTCCTTTACAGGAAGTACAGGACCTATTATCACTCGGCTACTAGACGGAGAGTTTTTGTCAGTGATAGGTCTAGAAGTATTGTACAGACTGTACAGCGGAAATGGAAAGCACAAGTGAGCTCACGATACGACACTCTTCCTGCTAACCAGTAAGTTCGAGGAGTTGTCTCTCTATGTGACAAAAAGTGAACCAGTGAAGCTCGCTAGGCCTATTGTGTAATTACTCACTGCACATGGCTGGTGACATCATTCAACGTGTTGGAGAGGCTGTCCCGACAGTCACTGAGGGAACAGGATGCAATCAGCTGCAGATTGCATTGCAATTCATATCGGAAGGAACGATGCCTGTTATCGGGGCCCTGAGGTCACTCTTGGACCATTCCAGCGGCTGAAGAAGATCAGACTCGGTCACAGAGTTTCAACGAAGCTCACTATCTGCAGCATTGTCCCTACGCTCACTACACATCAGAGGCTACTGCACACACAGTGTATGGGGTCATATGTGTTCTATATATTAGGTGACTCTCCATCCAATCCCGAAAAGATAGCTGTATTCCACCCTAAGGTATTGGCATATGATCCAGAGAAATTGTCACTGTAGCAAAGAGTATTGAAATCCTTTTGATCAACTGCCGAAGCATTCGCCACAAAGTACCAAATATTTAAGCACTGAAAAAGCAGTGGAGCTTCCATAATAGTATGTACAGAAAGCTGGTTCAAATCTGAAATCGATAACAGTGAGTTTTATGTGGTAACTGCAACAGCCACAGGAGAAATGCTCATATTGAAGCACAAAAAAGCGAATATGCTCCTGTCTGAAAGACTCTGTCTGAAATGTGAGGTATCAGCTCCTACAAAAAAAATGTTCAAATGTGTGTGAATTCCTAAGAGACCAAACTGCTGAAGTCATCGGCCCATATACTTACACATTACTTAAACTAGCTTATGCTAAGAACAACACACACACCCATGCCCGAGAGGGGACTCGAACCTCCGGCGGGAGGGGCCGCGCAGTCCTTGCATGGTGTCTCTAAGCGCGCGGTCACTCCGCGCGGAAGCTCCCACACTCTACTTTCCTCAGCACCCTTAAAAATTTCCCCGAAATTTTGGCATGCGAACATAGTCACCGCTCATTCCCACAAGTTCCCTTAATTGTAAGAGCCTCGTAGCTACTATTCCATCGCTGTTAGGCGCTCAGACCCATCCACTTCCACTTTCCCGTTCTCACTCACTCATTCAGCCCAAATCATTAACATCATCTCTTTGTGTCTCTCTGGCTATCACTGTCTCCTGTCCCACTGTCTCCTTCGTTGTGTTCGTCTACTACTGTCTCTTCTCACTGTCGCTGTCTCCTTCTTGCTCCCTCTTATTGCTACTATCCTTCTCTTCCTCGTTGTCATTGTCATAGACTCTGTCCCTCATTATCACTAGCTCTCACCCACTTCCATTTTCTCCTTCTCTTTCTTCCTCTCCCACTGTCTCCTCCACACTTTTCCTAGCACTGTTCTGTCACTGTTAACTATTTTCCACATCACTGTGTCTCTCTCTTTCTCTCACACTGCCGTTGTCTCCTTCGGTCTTCCTGTACCGCAAGCTCTGTCTACTATCTTCCAATATTTATTACTTTTCCGTCTCTTTCCCACTGCCACTGTCTTCTTCTCTCCCAGCATAAAAAAAGCGCGAATATGCTCACATGCCGAAATTTTGGGGAAGATTTTTAAAGGTGCTGCGGAAGGCAGAGTGAGGTAGCTAATGCCCCACTTTTCAGTCAGTCTTAAACAGGAGCAAATTTGTCTTTTTTGTGCTCCAATAGGAGCATTTTTCCGCTGGTCCCCTTCTTTTCCAAGCCACAGCAGGGCATGTCCCTCAAATGAAAAGAACTCCATGGGTCAGCAAAATTTTGATAGTTTACTGATGTGAAAAAGAAATAACACAAAACTAGTTTTATACTTCCGACCATGTAAGAGGTCCATGACTAAGGAATTTATTGCTAGCGCACTCGAGCAGATGTAACTTCGATGGACTGTTCATGCGCTGCCTGCTATATGTGAGCTACAACAGAATTGCAGACCAGAGAGCAGTGTTGGCAGCAGTAGTAGCAGTAGCTCGCATTCAGGTGGTTGGGTCAGGTCTCTCTTAGAGAGCAGCTGTAATGGTATACAGCTAACAGAGAGCACTTGTGTCATGTATAGAATTATCGAGGCCGGTCGTGGAGAACGATGGCGGTGCCTGAGCGATGTAGTATAAGGTAAAAGCGAAATTTATTATTATTTATTGCAGCACGCATATGTAATTTGCAACAACTCATTTTGTACTATTGTTATATCAAAGTCACAAATAAATAATTTTCAATAATTTTTCAATCCTTTCTTATGAAGATAATTTTGACAGTCATTCATCTGAATTGAAAGTTTTTACATTACTGGCCATTAAAATTGCTACACCACGAAGATGACGTGCTACAGAAGCGACATTTAACCGAGAGGAAGAAGATGCTGTGATATGCAAATGATTTGCTTTTCAGAGCAGTCACACAAGGCTGGCGCCGTTGGCGACACCTACAACGTGCGGACATGAGGAAAGTTTCCAACCAATTTCTCATACGCAAACAGCAGTTGACAGGCGTTGCCTGGTGAAGCGTTGTTGTGATGCCTCGTGTAAGGAGGAGCAATGCGTACCATCACGTTTCCGCCTTTGATAAAGGTCGGATTGTAGCCTATCGCGATTGCGGTTTATCGTATCGCGCCATTGCTGCTCGCGTTGGTCGATATCCAATGCCTGTTAGCAGAATATGGAATCAGTGGGTTCAGGAGGGTAATACGGAACGCCGTGTTGGTTCCCAACGGTGTCGTATCACTAGCAGTCGAGATGACAGGCATCTTATCCGCGTGGCTGTAACGGATCGTGCAGCCACGTCTCGATCCCTGAGTCAACAGATGGGGACGTTTGCAAGACAATACCATCTGCACGAACAGTTCGACGACGTTTGCAGCATGTAACGCGGGAAATGCATAGCCTCCTATTTCCATCTATTATACTATAATTTTTTTTCCTTATTTTGTTACCTGAAGATATGACGTTTCTGTGTCTTTGTATATTGTAATTGTTTTACTATTTGTATAAAGATGCATTTATGTCGATGTATAATTGGTTTGTTTTGTGAATACTATTTGTATTTTTACGCTGGGTCTTGCCAAGGGAAAACTATGCCATCGAACGAATACATCGACAGGTGGTGTGGAGAACCAATGTGTTTAGGATCTTTGGTAGTGTGAACTCGGCCGCGTGGAGCGCGGGCAGAGCAGAGTCTGGCTGGAGGAGGGCAGTGGAGCAGGTGTGTTGTGTGACGCTCCCGCGAGTTGCCGCGATTTCGGGCTTTGGCAGCATGTAATTGCGCTCGACTTGCTATGTAAGTTTCTGAGACGGGAAGCATTAGCCGGCGCACATCAAGAGCCCGTTTCGGCTGGAGACCGTGTCGAGAAGAAAGCGCGCCAAAATCCAGCTTCTGCAACAGCGACGGCCGACAATGAGTGACTGTCGCCACCTCCTCTATCGACGACTTCAAACCTTCAATCAACCAACAAGGAAGACTGGTAGCACGTAAAGTCTTAGAACTGTATGGCAGACCTCAGCTTTTCAAACTTAAATTTTTCTCACTAAATTACAGCAACGTAGCATGAACCTTTGTTGCTCATTGTCCCAGTTGTATTACCAAGCAGGGTCCCTTCCTTTTCCGGAATGAACCCGAGTGTCGTTGAAATTCAAACGCCAGCATTAAAGTATTATCATTCGATTTCACTGCTTTAATTTCAAAGTTCAGTTAAGGTATTCATAGCTGGCTACAATATTTAGATTACACAAGCACAAATTAAGAGTGAGAGTTTTGTTACCGTATTTTACCTTACCTGTGACTGCAGCTCAGCTTGGTACGTACTAAATTTTACTATTGTTAATTGTTCAGAATCATTTAATTCAAGTTCAAAGTTAAATCTCTAATTTGTAAATTGCGTAGATTCGAGTAGCTTTTGAAATGACTGTTGAGGTAGCCCAAGACTAACCGTATTTTACTGAATTTCGATGTGCTTCAGAAACAAAGCTCACTATTAATTTCAGTCACTAAATTAGCTTTCACTTTTCCGGTTTTATTAATTCTTTTGCTAAATTAAGTCAGAGTGTAACGAAAGTTATTACTTCTGACAAACTTTCAGTTTTCACACTACACATGTCAACCTTCAGTTGCCACGCTTCTAGTGCTAATTATATGTGTAATAACCTTTCTTTTTCAGTTAATATAGTAATTGTCCATAGGACTGGCGACCGTAATTTCCCCCAAATCTCAAATATCTAATTACCACCGAGCGAGGTGGCGCATTGGCTAGATAACTGGACTCGTATTCGGGAGGACGACGGTTCAATCCCGTCTCCAGCCATCCTGATTTACGTTTTCCGTGATTTCCCTAAATCGCTTCAGGCAAATGCCGGGATGGTTCCTGTGAAAGGGCATGGCCGATTTCTTTCCCCATCCTTTCCTCACCCGAGCTTGCGCTCCGTCTCTAATGACCTCGTTGTCGACGGGACGTTAAACACTAATCTCCTCCTCCACCTCTAATTACCGCTACTTAATTTTTAACGTAACGGCCGCACATTTACTTTCTTTATTAACTTTACCCCTTTTCAAAATTAATTTCCACCAGTTTCATTTGCATTTTTCCTTTCATTTAGATGTAATCCTTTCCTCCCTCGTTACCGACAGATTAACTTCGGTGACAATTGCTTTTTACAAATTTCCATTAGGTACACGCGGTTTAATTTTTCACTGTCATTAGGGTCGATAAGTGAGGAGGAGGTTACAAGCAGCATCGACTGTCAGCTCGGACTCCATGGCTGCGGTTACCCTTGACGCTGCATCACAGACAGAAGCGCCTGCGATGGTGTACTCAATGACGAACCTGGGTGCACGAATGGCAAAACGTTCTTTTTTTCGGATGACTCCAGGTTCTGTTTACAGCATCATGATGATCGTATCCGTGTTAGGTGACATCGCGGTGAACGCACATTGGAAGCATGTATTCGTCATCGCTATACTGGAGTATCGTCCGGCGTGATGGTATGGGGTGCACGTCTCGGTCACCTCTTGTTCGCAGTGACGACACTTTGAACAGTGGACGTTACAGTTCAGATGTGTTACGACCCGTGGGTCTACCCTTCATTCGATCCCTGCGAAACCCTACATTTCAGCAGGATAATGCACGACCTCATGTTGCAGGTCCTGAATGGGCCTTTCTGAATACAGAAAATGTTCGACTGCTGCTCCGGCCAGCACATTCTCCAAACCTCTCACCAACTGAAAACGAATGGTAAATGGTGGCCGAGCAACTGGCTTGTCACAATACGCCAGTCACTACTCTTGATGAACCGTGGTATCGTGTTGAAGCTGCATGGGCAGCTGTACCTGTACACGCCATGCAAGCTCTGTTTGACTCAATGCCCAGGCGTATCAACGCCGTTATTACGGCCAGAGGTAGTTGTTGTGGGCACTGATTTCTCAGGATCTATGCACCCAAATTGCGTGAAAATGTAATCACATGTCAGTTCCAGTATAACATGTATCTCTAATGAACACCCGTTTATCATCTGCATTTCTTCTTGGTGTAGCAATTTTGATAGCCAGTAGTACACTAATTTCTCCTATCCACAGTCATGCCAATTGTCGTAAATAAAATCAGTTGTTTTTCATACATAACAAGCATTGCACTGGGCTGTGCAAGAAACATTTCTTATAGCAGCAGATATATACGCGTTATCCGGCGACATAATTGAGGTGAGAATTTTCTGTTTATTCAGAATGACTTTTCAGGGCCATGACGCAGTATTGCTGATGTCCAGATTTACCAGTTTAGATACACAGTCAGTTAATTATTGAAAGGTTAAATATGAGTCACAACTTTACTGGGAGGTTACAAAGTGTACAGCACAACTCCTCTGTGTACAGCCTACCATTCACAAAATTGTGGTCAGCTTACTGCGTCACTTGGATGCAGATGTTGGACGGGCTGCACATGGAATGGGTACAGGTCCTAGGAATGTAACGTGCGCCATATTCGCGTTTATGGAATATCGAGCTCACGGATAAAGCGCCATGTACTGGTGATGGGACTCCGCTGTGCCATAGAAATAGTGTCTTCTCCTTCGTCAACTGACTGTATGGCCTCTCATTCTGACACTACGTTTACACTGGGTAATGTTTCAGAGTCACGTAATGTTTGACAAACCCTGGGGACATTCTGGCACAAGGGGTTCGTCAATCAGGAAAACTTCTCTGGTTTTCTGTCACAGCCGCAATGGCACTGCCATTACAGTCCCCATACACAAATAACATATCTGCATGTTGTGCATGTGTTAGTGTTTCTATTGAGAGACACAAAGGACTTTCTCAGTTAAACAACCGTTAAACACGTAAGAACACGGCCTCAACACTGCTCACTGATCCAATCCACAGTTGCACGCTGGGTATGGTTACAGCTGTTGCCTTGGTGCGACGCCACAGTGCTGGCATCTACTGGCGAATTCCCACCCATCTTGTAGAATGGATATGTCATCTGTCCCACAATTATTCTCTCTAACACAGGGCGTACTTAGCATTTCGGTTAGTTTTTGAAGGACATCATCTTTACGCCAGTGACTGTTATAAGTTTTTATTACACACTATTGCAATTTCGGCCTTAGGCTTACACTGTGTAACAACGACACGAATGTATTTAACAGGATTGACAACGACATACAAATGTGTTAGCTTACATTATGCTGACATGGCTTAAAGTCGTAATATTACTTGATAATGGCCTAAGCCCGAAATTGCAATAGTGTGTAATAAAAACTTATTATAGTCACTGGCGTAAAGATGGTGTCCTTCAAAAACATTTTTATTACTGTGAATTCCAGCTACAACAAGTGTGTTTCGATAAGTAATATTCACACTTGTCTTCAAAAGAATCGTTCATGGATGTGTATAGTCTTCAACTGGTTCCAGTTTTGTAAGGATCGAAAATCGGACATGTCTTCGTAGGACGTTCACAGCATTTTTCGGATGATTTTGACATGTAGAGTCATCCCAGAAATTAGTAACATCGGTTGTAATTCCTCCTGAATCATCTTGTATATACTTTTAAACATGGCTGACAGTAGCGGCTGCAAATAAATTTTTATTGTATTAAGTATACATCAGACTCGTTCCATATATATATTTTGTGAACAAAATTTGCTCGGACACCATTGACCAGACGTTTGCAACTGGTGAGAGATCTGGAGAATGTGCTGGCCAGGGCCGCAGTCGAACATTTTCTGTATCCAGAAAGGCCCGTACAGGACGTGCAACTTGCGGTCGTGCATTATCTTGCTGAAACGTAGGGTTTCGCAGTGATCAAATGAAAGGTAGAGCCACGGGTCGTAACTCATCTGAAATGTAACGTCCACTGTTCAAAGTGCCGTCAATGCGAACAAGAAGTGACAGAGACGTGTTGAAACGTCCCCTTTGAACATTTATACATGACTTTGCTTAAACTGACACACAATATTTTCAGCGCAACGCAATCTGACTTTCAAAAATCCCTACAAAAGAATGGCCCTGACTAACATTAACCTATACGTTTCACAAATCACTTACCTCACAAAAATCTTCGTTACTCGAACTAGTGCAATACAGCGAGCGCCACTACTGCCAGCTAAATAAAATATTCAAACTACTGAAGGCACTAACTACTGATAGGCACAGTTAGCAAAAGAAAGATTTTGATAGAGAACAAACAATGTATTTACCTTAATAGTGTTCAAAAGTCATAATATATATAGCAGTTCATGACATCCTTTCTTACAAATTTACTGTCTCTGTCCAGATCATCCGCTCTCAAAAATCTGCCATCTCCCTTCCCCACATCCACCACTGCTGGCGGCTCACCTCCAACTGCGCAACGCAACGCGCTGTTAACATCCAGCTGCCCAACACTACAATAGCGAATATTACAACAATGCCACCCAGCCACAGACTGCACACAGCACAGCCAGTGATTTTCATACAGAGCGCTACGTGGCGTTACCAATATAAAAACCTAAACAGCCTACTTACATAGCCCCCAGGCTCCCCACAAAAAATTTTACAAATTGTTTTGGGCAGTGGCCAATACAGATTTGAAAAAAATTTTCATAATCATAATTACAATAACAAAGAAATCAAATGCATACACTTATTGATACAATGTTGGTCAAAAGCTAAAATTTTCTCACAGTCCATAAAGACAGTCCTGATCATTCATCACAGTAAAATTGCAGTGTTTTTCTCAGAATCTGAGCAGTAAAAGAAAATACACACGGAAGTAGTGGATTTCCATGCAGTCTTGAAGAAGTAGTGTTGTCCATCCAACGAAAAGACAGTGCTGACTCTTGACATGCAGACAGGTAATGGGCCACAACAGAGCAAACCCACAGCAGAGTCAGTCGAAGTTTTGAAAAATATTGGTAGGTAGGTCATCACAGAGCAGAACCACTGTAGTCCTGGTAGAGAGTATGGTATTGGTGGGCCACCAGAGACGCAGACCCACTGCAGTCCTTGTAGAAATTATGGTATTGGTGGGCCATCAAAGATGTAGACCCACTGCAGTCCTTGTAGACACGGCCAGCAGCCATCTGTTGCGACTGTGCAGGTGCACAATCACCATCAAAGAGTCTTGTGGAGAATATAGCAAGTAAATAAACCACTACTTGTGCATGCACAAAGTTTTTGGAATTGTCCTTAGAACCAGCAATCCTGTTAACCAGTCCCTTGCTGAAGTATTAACACACATGCAAACACTAACAGTCCCTACTTCTCACATATTGTCCATATACTATGACCAACAGAAACGTGTGCACTGAAATGAATGCTTACAAGTTATTTAATTTGCTGAACTAGTGTCCATTACAATTTTATAACATGAGAATACAATTACAAAGATACAGAAAACATCATTAAAACATAATAATACAGATACTATATGTAGTAATTCAGGCTTTACAAAAAATAGAAATAAACATATACATCAGTGTTACAGGAATTATGACATAAGTAAATATATAAAATAATGAGAATAGTTTTCGAAACATTAATTTTCCATATGAGCATTGAAACAAAACAGAATAAATAATGTCTAAACATCTTTACAAAGTAAATAACATATTATCAGAAAAATTATACAACATAACTCTTATTAGATAAACAAATAAAGACAGAAAAAACACAAATTCACACAGTGTAATAACACAAAAATACGGGACAGGGTTCGTTTTCAGTGTGACATTTGGTACTGCAACCCAACCCAAAACTTCATTCTGTAGATATTTCCTCTTATTTCAACATTTGTTTCCACCAAAAAAAAAATCCTATCCAAGCATGCTTTCTGTATTCTGTTCACATCCTCTTTCAAAAATAGTTTTCTCCTCTGTACACTACTTTTCTGGCCAAACCATTTTCTTATAGCTTCTCAATGCATGTCTTCCAATTCATCATAACTCATTCTCTTATATGGCCTACCCCATCTTAAGCTAACTTAAATTTACTGAGCTCAGATGCTAAACTAAGGGACGAGGCAATGCAGCAGCACAAAACAATTAACACAAACAGCAATGACAAAAAATGCAAATTGGCAAAGCAAGTAGCAAAAAAATATAAATTAGCAAAGAAATTGCAATATTACAACTAATATAAGGCAATGTGCAGCAAACAAGAAAAATAAATCAGTAGTAAAACTGGCTTAATGGAGTAATACAAAGTGAAATTCAGTAGCACTATCCTGGCAAACAGCAACAGCAAATGCAATAACTTATACCTAAATATGACAAAGCTCACGCAGAAAGATTATTACAGTAAAGCTGGCCATGTCTAATACCTATGTCACATCTTAACACTAGGGTGATGCATCACCTTGACTTACTCCAGCAGATAAGTTACCAAACTGTTAAAAAATTATTTTTGCAATTCCTGTGAAGGGAAATGTCTATTTGTGCTCTCTTTTCTACGAAAGTACATCATAAAATTATTCTTTACTAGGTCTGTAGACAGAAAATAGTGATATTAGTACATGTATTAAATTTTATTTTAACCAATGCTGCTGCAGCTAGAAACTTGATATTAAACAAAATGAGAAAATATATATATAAATCAACATATGAAACGTCATTCACTAGGCAAATGGCGTCTCAAAAGGCAAAAAAATTCTCTCAACTAGAAAGACAACAGATGTAAAATGTTTCTCATCATTTCATTAGGCATTTTAGAAAATATCATAAATTAAGAGCTCCACAGGGTAATCATATGTTTTCAAGTTTGACCGTGTCGTGTTTGTGATGCCTTCTACAAAGAAATGTCAATAGCAAGGATAAAGGCCTCCTTTTTCCTCCACCTGTACCTCTGAAAGGCACACACTAATGACTTTTGTCCAGGCGACAGTCGCGCTGCTGGGTGCCCATGAAGCATTACGTGAAGAGTCACTTAACTATCTTACCGAAATATTTACGACACCAGTTTGCACTACAGTGACTGTCTCATATAAAATTTAACAGGTCGAGAATTTGCGTTACAAATGTGTAGAAACGAAATCCTGCAAATATAACAGTGTCCAAAAAATTTTCGTCGGCACTGTGATACATTCACGCATTTACACACATTTCATACCCCTCAAAGTACGATTCTTGGTTTCCAACATCCTTTTTCACAAGTCAGAGTCACTAACCACTACTCATTATTCCTTACCTTATTACACATATACATATTCGTCGACATTTCTTAAATATTTCACCATTATAAATATGTAGCATAATCAAATTCCTCATATAGCATCAGCTTATTGATCATAAACATACCTCAACAGTATAATACACATCTTCGTCGTAATAATAACATCATAACACCTCAATCAAATCTCGAAAATGTTGTAGCTTTCTGCAATAATGTCAAAACCTATAAAAAATTCTCTGCTCATTTCAATAGTGTCATCTACCTCAAACGTACTTTATAAATCATGATACCATACCAAATACATCATTCAAAGCTCTCATAGCATCACAATGGATCCGAAAAAATATGAACAGTTCCCAAAGTACAGACAAAATACAATTACATAGGTGTGAAGTTATTCAAGTGTGTAATTACGTAAACATCTGTCACTGATGTAGTAAAATAAATGTTTGTCTCTCTCAGTTAAATGATCAGATAGCTGTGTAATTCTGTGTTAGAGAAATATCGTACCGATGTGTAAAGTTGTATAAGGAAATACCATATTAGCTAGGGCTCCTTGTGCTTGCCAAACACATGGTACAGAAAGTAAGCGTGTACCCCCCTGAGGATAAACTGTGGAATGTGCTTGTAAAATCTCAAAAAGGTCTTGCCTATCAGTGTCATTAAAATTCTCAATTGTTTGAATTTTATTCTGAATTAACTCATTAGTATCAAATGCGCCGTCGATATCAACCCTGTCAGTACTTGCAGAGTGATTGTTAGTGTCAAGTTCTGTTGAAAATTCCGAGCTGTTGTCTAACAGGAGGTAAGGCTGATTAATTTCTTCGTTATGGTTTGAGAGCCAACCTTCAAATTTCAAAGCTATTGACTTACCTTCTTTCTCTAAACTTATTTCAGCATCGTGAAACTTTAAGATTGCTTTGTATTCATTCAAAAAGTCTACTCCCAATATAATTTCCGTCGACAATAATGGAACAATAAGAAAGTTCATAGAGAAGCAGTGGCTTTGACAAACGAATTCTAAGTTGGTTTGTTGGCGAACATCTACGCTTCTCCCAAAGATTGCAGCTTGTAATTTAATCTTACGTAACGGAAGTATGGGGCAATCGTTCGATTTGTTGCATTTGCTAAAGGCTAATTACTGAAATGGGACTGCCAGAGTCAAGTACTGCCGTAAATTTTACGTCATGTACTGTAATGTGAATCACAGGATATGCAATGTTGTTATGTTCTACGTCGTGTTCCTGGAGTAAGATGTCCCTAATGTCTTCCATTTTTACGTAATTACTAGCTATGGCAGCTGCGTCGTCAGTTTCATAAGTACGTTTTGTGGCTGCCAGCGGTATGAGTCTCTTTGATGGCGCACATCGTTATTGGGATTAGGCGACCTAACTTCTACAAATTCACCATGTCGACAGGGCCCTGCCCTGTTTGAATCCCGCCAGTTCTGATGCAATTCAGGTCTGTCGTTACGATCATATCGTCTGTCGTCATGTCGGTAGAATCCATAGTTTCTTTCTTGTCGGTCACGTGGTGGAGACTTTCTCCCTGAATCGTTACTGCGCACTGGACCGTTGCATCTGTTCTGTCTCCTTTGATAATAATTATTTAGGTTCCCATATTGTATGTTTCTCTGATTGTCTCTGTGATAGTCACTACCACAGAGAGGTGATCTTTCCCTGAAATTATTACTAATCTGCCAGCGGTTGTCATATGGGTGGTGTCTGTTTTGGTCACGATTTGTGTTGTGAGAATAGCCTTGTCGTGTCCAGTTATTATTTCTTTCATCGCGGAATTGCGACGGATGTGACCTGTAATTGTTGTGTTCCTGTTTTCGCATTCCGCAATTGTCAGTGTCAATTTCTAATTCTTGTAAGAGTACCTGAAAAGCTTCAATGTCGTGTTTGCAACGTCCTGCCAAAATAATATGTCGTAAATGTTCAGGTAATTTGATTAAGCAAATGCGGATGAGTTCTGAGGGGCTGTATGGGTTTGACAGGTACTGATTCTTGTGCAACATGTCTTCAAAATATTTCACAAGACTGGAAAATTCAGATTGTTCGAAATGTTTCATCATTATGATGCTATGTTTTACTTGGTCTTGTGTAGCTTGAGACCAATGTGCTGAGAGGAAGGCATGATAAAATACTCCTTCATTGTGACAATCGTGAATGACCAATCGCATTCTTTCAGCTGGTTCATTTCTAAGTAGCCACACATAAATTCTAATCTGTGCTCTAATAACCAGTTGAGAGGAAAACAATGAGAGAATTGATGGAGCCACGCTTGTGGATGAATGTCGTTGCCAGAATTCTTAAATGTTTTGAATTTACGTGTAGTAATGAACAGTTTATAGTCAAAACCATCGTGTCAGCGAGTAGCATATGGGTCGTTGATACGTCGTGTCGGCGGTTCCATCTCAAAATTCGGTGCACCTTGCCAATTTCTTTCATAATTTCCTAAATGCTCTGTGTTATTATTTTGTGGCTTTTCCGTATTTCTAAGTTCCTCTTCCTGTGTTGGAGCGCTAGTGTCCTCTGAAATATGTAATTTCTGTATTACTTGTGCCAACTGATCTTGTACTTCCCGGATTTCTCTTTTGTATTGCGTATTAATTTGATTCTGATTTTGTTTGAATTTCTTAATTTGTTCATACTATTCTGTGTCATTGATGGCTACAGATCTTGTGTCATTCAGATCATCATCTACCTTTGCAGATAAGTTAGTGAACTGATCCGAAAGTTCGGCTACTTTCTCTGATAGTGTACTTATTTCCTCAGTGTGTTTCAGAGTGTCCATTTGTGTTGAAATCGTATCTACTATGTTCTTTAAGTTTTCCTGAGTTTTTGAAAGTAGCGTAACCGAATCGGTAGATGCAACTGAGTCAATTTTAGGCCACAAGGTCTCATGATTTTCATGAACAATGGTTCGCAGTTCTTTTATGGTTGCTTCGTGATTCTGTAACGCATTTTCATGCCACGAAAAAATAGGTTGGAAATGCTCTCAAATTTGTGTTTTTACGTCATTACAGACTTCTTGACATTTCGATTCGATTTTATGTAACTCAGTAGTTAAGTCTTCACGTGTTTGTTCAAGCGTATGTTCCACTGAGTCTAACTTTTGAAGCTTTTGTTGCATTGCGTCTAACTGTTGCTGTGATTGTCTCTGGTGTTGTTCCATTGTGTCTAACTTTTGAAGAGTTTGTTCCGTTGTGTCTAACTTTCGATGATTTTGTCCCATTTGTTTCTGATTTTGTTTAAGCGTTGTGTCTAACTTTTGTGGCCTTTGTCCCATTTGTTGCGTTAACTGTAATAACAATGCACTGGTGTCTGAAACATGTTCCCCAGTGCTTTTCGGCAGTAAGTTGCACCGTCAACATTCACATTTTGACAAGCAGAGAATGTGTCTTGACTTATTTGACAAAACGGCGAGGACGCAAAACCTGAATCTACAGTATTTGCAAGATTGTGTCCTGTCATTTCGGATTCCTGAGGCAAGCTGTTGCCGACCGATCGATCGATAATGCTTCCCTGTTCACTAATTGTTTCACTGCCTACACTATTATTTGCAGCCCGCTCCATTTCCCTATGCACAATTACCAAATTACTATGTTGAACATTAGTTAATTCCTTACACAGTGGCGCTAACACACTGCTTTCGTCTTCACTGCCATTCCTCAGTTTACTTTGGAGCCTAGTATTACTTTTTCCACACGCCATAATTGTCACAATATTTCACACGATAACACAGAAAAGCACAATTTGAAGAGCAAAAATAAGGAAACACATTAATATAGCACTGAAAATAATATCTACTTAATTGCAAGCGCAGCTGCGAAATACTTGGTGCAAATCTACATGCATGCCACAACTGTTTTACTGTACAACAATGAAAGACTGCAACTACAAAGGAGATTCTCTCTACAATTACGCGCTAGCAATAAACAAAAGCTACACTAATTACACAAACTACAAGGACAAAATCAGAAGATTCCAGTGAGGTATCCTCGGCTAAGGGCCGACGTATGAAACGTCCCCTTCGAAAAATTATACATGACTGTGCTTACACTGACACACAATATTTTTAGCGCAACGCAATCTGACTTTCAAAAATCCCTACAAAAGAATGGCCCTGACTAACATTAACCTATACGTTTCACAAATCACTTACCTCACAAAAATCTCGTTACTCGAACTACTGCAATACAGCGAGCGCCACTACGGCCAGCTAAATAAAAGATTCAAACTACAGAAGGCACTAACTACTGATAGGCACAGTTAGCAAAAGAAAGAATGTGATAGAGAACAAACAATGTATTTACCTTAATAGTGTTCAAAAGTCATAATATATATAGCAGTTCATGACATCCATTCTTACAAATATACTGTCTCTGTCCAGATCATCCGCTCTCAAAAATATGCCATAACACTTCCCCACATCCACCACTGCTGGCGGCTCACCTCCAACTGCGCAACGCTACGCGATGTTAACGTCCAGCTGCCCAACACTACAATAGCGAATATTACAACAATGCCACCCAGCCACAGACTGCACACAGCACAGCCAGAGATTTTCATACAGAGCGCTACGTGGCGTTACCCATATAAAAACCTATCAACCTACTTACAGTGTAACCAATGGCATCCCATACCATCACGCCGGATGATACGCCAGTATGGCGATGACGAACACACACTTCCAATGTGCGTTCACCGCGATGTCGCCAAACACGGCTACGACCATCATGATGCTGTAAACAGAACCTGGATTCATCCGATGAAATGACGTTTTGCCATTCGTGCACCCAGATTCGTCGTTGAGTACACCATCGCAGGCGCTGCTGTCTGTGTTGCAGCGTCAAGGGTAATCGCAGCCATGGTCTCCGAGCTGATAGTTAATGCTGCTGCAAACGTCGTCGAACTGTTCGTGCAGATGGTTGTTGTCTTGCAGACGTCCCTATTTGTTGACTCAGGGATCGAGACGTGGCTGCACGATCCGTGACAGCCATGCGGATAAGATGCCTGTCATCTCGACTGCTAGTGATACGAGGCCGTTGGGATCCAGCTCGGCGTTCCGTATTACCCTCCTGAACCCACCGATCCCACATTCTGCTAACAGGCATTGGATATCGACCAACGCGAGCAGCAGTGGCGCGATACGATAAACCGCAATCGCAATAGGCTACAATCCGACCTTCATCAAAGTCGGAAACGTGATGGTACGCGTTTCTCCTCCTTACACGAGGCATCACGACAACGTTTCACCAGGCAACGCCGGTCAACTCCTGTTTCTGCGTGAGAAATCGGTTGGAAACTTTCCTCATGTGAGCACGTTGTAGGTGTCACCACCGGCGCCAACCTTGTTTAAATGCTCTGAAAAGCAAATCATTTGCATATCACAGCATATTCTTCCTGTCGGTTAAATTCTGCGTCTGTAGCACGTCATCTTCGTGGTGTAGCAATTTTAATGGCCGGTAGTGTATGTACTTATATACATAATTTTAGAGTAAACCCAAAACTGTTTAGATCGTTTCGAAAACCCTACAGTATAGAAATAAAAATGCTCCAGTCACAGCACAAAAAAGCGAATATGTCCTGGGCAGAGTTAATAACGTAAAAGAAAGGAAGTAGATTTTCGAAAAACTGGTAGCTTTAAAGCTGTGCATGGGGGTTTATCATGCACCAGGCGCCACTCACAGAGGGGCAACAAACGGTCTCCAAGACAAACAAGATTTTCCGAAAAATATGTTATTGTTAGAGTAAATTTTATATATTATATGCGTTTCTGGAGGGGGTGGGGGCAATAAAATGTTTTATTGTGCCCTTGGCGCTGATGGGGAAGGAGGCGGGCACCAAAAAGTGTTGTGACTATGGCGCTTGTTATGTTCGCTTCTCTACTGAAACCAGTCTATGGGAGCAACCGAATGAAAACTTTCGAGTCAGACGATTGTAGTTTTACATTTGGATTAATACTCATTTATTTTTACGAGTGAAGGTAATCTGTGGGAGCAACCCAATGAAAAATTCGACACAGTTGTAGCTTTGCATACTGACTGAATTATTCATTCTTTCTTTTCAAGTGAAAACAGCCAGTATTTTTTCTCTCGGTTGAACCACGTATTCATTCTTTCAACTGAAACCACTCAGTAATGTATTAACAGACTGAGTGTATTAGCTGACTGAGCTATGCATTCAATCTTATGAGTGAAACTATGCGGCAGTACTTTCAGTAGTTGAACTACAGCAGTGCTGCATCATACCCATTACAGCATAGCCCCTAGGTTTAAGTGAAGACATATCTCAGAGAGTAAGCCAGAGTTAAAATAAGTATTACAAAAGTTCATTTAATTATTTACTGTATCAGGTAATTTTTATTTTCTTCATTTAAAACTGATTCATATATTGTTGCGGATTAAGATGTCCCTTAACTTGTGATTAATTGAGCTGACTTATTGCTGGGGTAGCCCTGCCATCAGTTAAATTGCCCATCCCAGACAAAAACTTCGAAAAGCCCATACATCTGGGTGAAATCAGATTATTTTCCAGGCACACACAGTCTGCAGGTGATAACATGGCCGATGGAAACAATGCGCCGCCCGAAGCGGGGCATGAGAGGCAGAATGTTTCCTCGCTTGCTTTTGTTGCTGACAACGCCAGCGGGCGTACCTTCTACCGATCAGCAGATATAAATTGTATACGAGAGGAACAAGTATTTGGGAAAGAGTATTATAGAGACATTCATGTTCATACGTAGCACATATTTGCTGTAAGTTATTCGAAGGTAAACTGACTCAGATTTAATACAGCTCAATGAGAGAAGGAGAATAACATTTAAAATATTCAATTGTCTGGCAACAGGGCGGCGTCATGGTAAATGCGATCGCCAATTGTCGGCGGCTTGTTATTGTGTCCATCAGTAAGTATGAAAAATATAGGTTTCTCCAAAATGATCTTTCAATGTTTGATCACGTATATTTCAGAAATAGAAGAGGTAGGCCGGCCGGAGTGGCCGAACGGTTCTTGGTGCTACACTCTCTAACCGCGCGACGGCTACGGTCGCAGGTTCGAATCCTACCTCGGGCATGGATGTGTGTGATGTCCTTAGGTTAGTTAGGTTTAAGTAGTTCTAACAAGGGAATCTCCCCATCGCACCCCCCTCAGATTTTGTTTTAAGTTGGCACAGTGGATAGGCCTTGAAATACTGAACACAAATCAATCGAGAAAACAGGAAGAAGTTGTGTGGAACTATGAAAAAAATTAATAAAATATACAAATTGAGTAGTCCATGTGCGAGATATGCAACATCAAGGAGAAACTGAGCTCGGGAGCGCCGTGGTCCCGTGGTTAGCGTGAATAGTTGCGGAACAAGAGGTCCTTCGTTTGAGTCTTCCCTGGACTGAAAATTTTACTTTCTTTATTTTCGCGAAGTTATGATCTGTCCGTTCGTTCATTGACGTCTCTGTTCACTGTAATAAGTTTGGTGTCTTTGTTTTGCGACCGCACCGCAAAACCGTGCGATTAGTAAACGAAAGGACGTGCCTCTCCAATGGGAACCGAAAACATTTTATCGCAAGGTCATAGGTCAACCGATTCCTCCACAGGAAAACACGTCTGATATATTCTATACGACACTGGTGACGGCATGTGCGTCACATGGCAGGAATATGTTGTCGACTCACCTAACTTGTACACTTAGCGAATGGGTAAAAAGATTCTTCTACCTTGCCCGATTTAGGTTTCCTTGTGGATGTGATAATCACTCCCAAAAAAGTGATGGAACCATAAGAGTTTGTCACATAAACTGAAAATAAAAAATTAAACTTTTCACTCGAGAGAGGACTTGAACCTAGGACCTCTCGTTCCGTAGCTGCTCTCGCTAACCACGGGACCACGGCCCTCCTTGACTCCCATTGTCCTTGATGTTGCCTATCTTCGCATGGACTACTCAGTTTGTATATTTTACTAATTTTTTTCATAGTTCCACACAACTTCTTCCTGTTTTCTCGATTGATCTGTGTTCAGTTTTTCATGGCCTATCCACTGTGCCAACTTATAACTAAACCAGAGGGGGGTGCGATGTGGAGGTTCCCTTGTAAGTTCTAGGGGACTGATGACCTCAGGCGTTAAGTCCCATAGTGCTCGGAGCCATTGAACCACTTTTAGGAGAGGCAGAAGTGCGATTCATGGCATAATGTTCATACACACCTGAGATTCTACACTACTGGCCATTAAAATTGCTACACCACGAAGATGACGTGCTACAGACGCGGAATTTAACCGACAGGAAAACGATGCTGTGATACGCAAATGATTAGCTTTTCAGAGCATTCACACAACGTTGGCGCCGGTGGTGACACCTACAACGTGATGACATGAGGAAGGTTTCCAACCGATTTCTTATACACAAACAGCAGTTGATCGGCGTTGCCTGGTGAAACCTTGTTGTGATGCCTCGTGTAAGGAGGAGAAATGCGTACCATCACGATTCCGACTTTGATAAAGGACGGATTGTAGCCTATCGCGATTGCGGTTTATCGTATCGCGACATTGCTGCTCGCGTTGGTCGAGATGCAATGACTGTTAGCAGTATATGCATTGGGTGGGTTCAGGGGGGTGCTGGTTCCCAGCGGTCTCGTATCACTAGCAGTCGAGATGACAGGCATCTTATCCGCATGGCAGTCACGGATCGTGCAGCGACGTCTCGATCCGTGAGTCAGCATATGGGGACGTTTGCAAGACAACAACCATCTGAACGAACAGTTCGACGACGTTTGCAGTAGCATTGACTATCAGCTCGGAAACCATGGATGCGGCTACCCTTTATGCTGCGTCACAGAAATGAGCGCTTGCGATGGTGTACTCAACGATCAACCTGGGTGCACGAATGGCAAAACGTCATTTTTTCGGACGAATCCAGGTTCTGTTTACAGCATCATGATGGTCGCATCCGTGTTTGGCGACATCGCGGTGAACGCACATTGGAAGCGTGTATTCGTCATCGCCATACTGGCGTATCACCCGGCGTGATGGTATGGGGTGCCATTGGTTACACGTCTCTGTCACCTCTTGTTCGCATTGAACAGTGGACGTTACATTTCAGATGTGTTACGACCCGTGGCTCTACACTTCATTCGATCCCTGTGAAACCCTACATTTTAGCAGAATAATGCACGACTGCATGTTGTAGGTCCTGCACGGGCCTTTCTGGATACAGAAAATGTTCGACTGCTGCCCTGGCCAGAACATTCTCCACCTCTCATACCAATTTTAATACGTCTGGTCAATGGTGGCCGAGCAACTGGCTCGTCACAATACGGCAGTCACTACTGTTGATGGACTGTGGTACCGTGTTGAAGCTGCATGGGCAGCTGTACCTGTTCACGCCATCCAAGCCCTGTTTCACTCAATGCCGAGGCGTATCAAGGCCGTTATTACGGCCAGATGTGGTTGTTCTGGGTACTGATTTCTCAGGATCTATGCACCCAAATTTCGTGAAAATGGAATGTCAGTTCTATTGTAATATATTTGTCCAATGGATACCCGTTTATCATCTGCATTTCTTCTTAGTGTAGCAGTTTTAATGGCCAGTAGTGTAGTAGCCGCTTAGCAGAGTTTTGTGTGTTACTGTATCCATATTTTCTAGAACAAAATTCGGGACAAATAAAAACGTTTTGCTATCACAAAAAACCTTAATTTGTTACAAAAATACATTAAACTATACGAGGGCTATTCAGAAAGTAAGGAACGATAGGTCGCGAAATGGAAACTACAGTGAAAGTGAACACTGTTTTATTGACAACAGTTAGCTACAACTTCCAGCTACTTATCTCCATAGTAGCCGATCCGACTTAGACGTTTGTCGTAGCTTTGTACCAACTTTACAATACCCTCGTTACAGAATGCAGCCGCCAGTGCTTTCCACCAATTCTCTACGCTGGCCTAGATCTCGTTTTCTGTGCCAGAATGTTGTCTTCATAGCCAGAGGCTTATGTGAGCAGAGATGAAACTCATAGGGAGAAAATTACGGGCTGTATTGTGGTTAATCAAACATTTCGAATTGAAAACGATGCAGGAGCATCTTCATTGGCCCTGCAGAATGCGGCTGCGAATTGTCTTGAAGAAGAAAACCCACGACAGTTATGTAATGTTGGCTGCATAGCTTCAGGCAAAATTTCTCATCAGGCCCTCGTACTTGGAGGGAGACACTATCGTTCTAGGTACCTTTATGTGCTTCCTGTGTGCTCAGAACTAAAAAGAACGACGTGACGCGATCGGCGGGCGTACTAGAGACACTGCCCAACACACCTGTGCAAAACGTCATCGGATTTTCACTGTGGTTTCCTCTTCGTGACCGATCGTTCCTTACTTTCCGAATAACCGTCGTATTTTATTAGTACCTTCCAAGATGAAGGAATGTGAGCAAACATACAGTATTTGTCAATGCTGTAAATTTTCTTCAGCTTTCAGTACTCTTCAACAGCATATGAAAACATTCAACTCAAGTTTCTTCGTAATTCACTCTGGTCACTATCACTGCTGTCGTATTTTCTACATCAAACTGTGTTTCGTTATTGCTCCACACATTGCTTATTTGGGAAAATACCATTTCAAGACAGTGTACTGATACTGGTGAACTGGACATCTAATTTGAGATAAATCGTTTCATAACTGGTAAACTCGGATCAAATAGGTGTCCCGAATCATTTAAAAATATCGGGACAGAGCTCGAAAAAAACGTGACTGTCGCGAAAAAGGGGGAGGGGGGCTGATGGTCACCTTCAAAGTGTGCGCCATCTGTAGTACATTGGATATCTAAATGATATTCCAGTACCATGTTCGGCTAAGTGTGTCCTCGTGAACGTATGCTGTTGCTGCTCTGATTGGAGCTCACAATTCCTGCAGGCCCTGCCCAAAGAAAAATATTAATGGAGTTCCGCAGGACCTTGATATTGCATCCGGCCTGTACCCACCAATTCATAAACTGTGCCAACTGCTGGGGAGGCGGGGCGGTGGGGGCAATCAATATTTGACATGGGAAAAGCAACTTTAAGGGTGTATCGACATTATACCGCTAACCTCACCTTCGTACCTATTCCAGTCTTTGAAATATACGTGGTAAAAGTTGTAAGTCATTCTGGAACATCCTGTACGTGTATAGGCGAGCTTCTAAGCGTGCTTGCTTCTGGGTTATTAATTGACTAAAACGAAGAAACCATCTACGGGCTCTTCCTTATTTAATGAATTTTAGCTAAATCTTATTACAGTTTATTTATTTTCAATCAATCAAATTTCGACAGGCATGATGAAAGGTCCGGGCATACCGCGGACAGTTGTTGAAAAATCACTCCAGTATGCCTCTGGAAGCCCTCAAAACTAGGACCAATTTGGGGAATCCCAATGCTGCAAAGTTATAACTTTCTCTTGAGATAATTGACAGAAATATACACCGACGGATAAAAGAATCTAAACATCAAAAAGTAAGTGACGTAGCATAGGTAACATATTCAAGTGATTAACATTGCAGCATCGTATGTTAATGTAACTGCGAGATAAGTCACTGCAAATTTGAAAAGCTGGTACATTAATAACGGGTGTAACTACCAGAAGCCCGCATCTCGTGGTCGTGCGGTAGCGTTCTCGCTTCCCACGCCCGGGTTCCCGGGTTCGATTCCCGGCGGGGTCTGAGATTTTCTCTGCCTCGTGATGGCTGGGTGTTGTGTGCTGTCCTTAGGTTAGTTCGGTTTAAGTAGTTCTAAGTTCTAGGGGACTGATGACCACAGATGTTAAGTCCCATAGTGCTCAGAGCCATTTGAACCATTTGAACTACCAGAATGTTGAATGCAAGCATGCAACTGGCGTGCAATGAGCTGTCCAGGTGCTGGATGGCAGTCTGTGCGGTGGAGTTCTGTGTCTGTGGCACTTGCATGGTTAATACAGGTACGGTTAATATTGTAAGTAGTGTTCACCGGTTTGCCGCCGGATCACGTTGTGCTGATTCAGCAGTATTCCCTCGGAGCAACTGCCCGACATCTTCAGGTGGTTCAGCCTTACTGGTGACTAGGTGCGACTGACGGTAACCGCACATCGACGCCCCGTTTCAAGAACACGGGCGCGAAGAATGTGCAGGCGCGGAAATCACGCATGCGCAATGATTTGCAGATAGATGGTGCCATACTCAAACGCCCTCTACCGAAAATCGCAGATCGGCTTTCCTGCTCGTGCGCTGTACGCTGCGATTACTAACAGTGCGGCCAGACGTTACTCATTAAAGACCGTACTAAACCAATGTTGCGAAGGGTCTGTTAGCGAAAAATCTTGACTTTCTCGTCGTGATTTAATAGTAGCAAATGCAAGGTTCCAGACTGTGCTCCGTTGAAAAGCCGCATCCCTGTTGATGGTTAAGCGTGTTTTTCAACTATCTGCAAAACTGAGAAACCTTTTGGGTTCGGTTAAGGGTAATCTGGACCTGAGGAAATGTGGTGTGTACAAGATTCCTTGTCAGTGTGTGGCAGCATATATCGGCCAGACATGTGGCACTGTTCAAGAACGCTGCGATGAACACCAGCGTGATACACGCCTTCGGCAACTGGAAAAGTAGGCAATTTCGGAACACTCAGGACATCGCATGATTTATGAAAAGACGGTATCCGAAGTGCGGATACCGTCTGTCGTACCTAGCCACCAGTAAGGTTGAACCATCTGAAGATGTCGGACAGTTGCTCCGGGGAAATATTGTGGAATTTGCACAACGTGATCCGGCAGCAAACCGTTGAAGACTGTTTATAATATATCCTCCGGGAAAGCTTGAAGAGTCAACCGGTTAATGCTGTTTGTGGATGACGCTGGAGTTGCCGTCAGATGATTTCTCACATGTGCTCGATTGGAGAGAGATATGGTGATAGAGCAGACCAAGGCGACACCTCGACATCCTGTAGAGAACGGTGGGTTACAACAGCTGTATGCGGGCGAGCGTTATCCTTCTGAAAGAAAGCACCTGAAATGAATGGCAGCACAACAGTTCGAATCACCAGATTGACGAACGAATTTGCAGTCAGGGTGCATGGGATAACAAAGAGAGTGCTCCTGATGTCATACGAAATCGCACGTCAGACGACAACCCCAGTTGTAGGTCCAGTGTGTTTAGGCGAGACAGATTGGTTGCAAGCCCTCAGCTGGTCTCCTTGTGACTGACTCATGGCTGTCACTGGTACTGAGGTAGATCCAGCTTTCATCAGAAAACACAACAGAATTCCACCCTGTCCTGTAGTGAGCTCTCGCTTGACACCACTGAAACCTGAAATGGCATGGGTTTGGGACTAGAGGAATGTACACTACAGATCGTCTGACTCGGAGCTGTCCTTTAGGTACCCAATTTGTAACAGTTCGTTGTTTCGTGTGGTGACAATTGCTTGTCAAATTGCTGCTGCAAATGCGGTACGACGTCCCAGAGCAATATGCCGAACAACTGATCGTCCGGGGCCTCGTCTTCTTGCGAGCGTACATTCACGTGACCACCACTGGAGCAATCAAGTACGAGAGCTACACTCCTGCCAAGTCTTTCTGGAATACCATAGAATAAACATCCAGCGTGTCATAGCCCTATTACACGACCCCGTTCAAACTCAGTGAGGTGCTGATGATGGCGTCTATGTCACCTTAAAGGCATTCTTGACCAACATCAACTCACTACGTCCTGTTTTAAAGGTAACTAACTCTCACGACCGCTAGAGTGTCTATTTAAAACAAATCTGATTTGCTTCCTGGCAATGGCGCTACTAGCGCCAGTCTTTTGCGACTGGCGCAAAATTGAAATATACATAATTTTCAAATATGGGAAGACTCAGACCCACTTTCGTTTATGTCGCACAACCGTTGCGATTTTTTTCCCATCAGTGTATTTGCTGTCAGAGTAACATTGAGCGAGTACGTTCACAGTTTATTCGAAAATGGTTACAAGATGTTATACTGTAACTCAGCTGAACAATTGTAAGTGATTGTTTTAAAGTGTGTGTGGTCGGTGTGTGCCACACTTAGGAAGGCAAAAGCCGTCTCGATTTGGTTCCCCATTGCATCGAATCGCTTTTGCCAGCCAACCTTAATGTGGTGTTTTATGCTGTTTCTCCACACTCGTCTAGGCGAATACTGAGCTGGTTAACGATTTCAGCCACATTTTTACGATACACAAACGCTTGCAGCACGAAAAACGTATCACTTATTAACACTATTACACAGACACATTTCAACACACTTAAGACTACCTTGTTAATTTTTAGTGGGTATGACAATACTTGTAAAATTTAAAATGAAAAACGTGGGAACATGCAGTGTGTAATTGATGCATGAATAGTTCACCTAAAAGTCGCTAACAATTTCATTGTACTTCAAATGATACGAAATGTTCTGTCATATTTTTTTTCAACGACAGTTAATCTCAACACTTCCTTTTTCAGTTTTACTAGTATTCCCGTAGTTACTAAAAATTCACAAGTACAGATTTTCAGGACACTCTATATGGCGTTAGGAATCTGTATGGGGCTAGGAAAGATTATTTAATACCTTTTAAGGCATTTTAGAAACGTGATATATGAAAAAGTTTTTTATTTGAATAAGAGGAGGAGATTAGTGTTTAACGTCCAATCAACAACGAGGTCATTAGAGACGGAGCACAAGCTCGGATTAGTGAAGGATGAGGAAGGAAATCGGCTGTGCCTCTTAAAGGAACCATCCAGGCATTCACCTGAAGTGATTCAGGGAAATCGTGGAAAACCTAAATCAGTATGGCCAGACGCGGGTTTGAACCGTCGACCTCCCGAATGCGAGGCCTGTGTGATTTGAATAGCATTTTCTGCTTTTTAGGCTTGTGTGTGTGTGATTTTTCCATTGACCTCAAACGTTCTTATGAGATTACAAGAGAGACGTGTGGTAAATTTGAGCTTTCTTTCAGTTTCTCTTCAGCAGAATCAGCCAATACATTGATACCTCCAACGTATATCTCGGAAAAAGACCGCGAAAGTAAAAATTAGAGTGAATGGAACTCACACGGAGCAGCAGTCGTTTGTAACTGCGAAACATTCGCGACTGGGACAAGGAAACAGGGAAGTAGCGGCGGTACACCAAGTACGCTTCGCCACAAACCAGAAAAAAGCGAGATAATAGTACGTTGTCATCCAGTTCTGAGCTAAGTCGAAAGTTTCAAGTCATAACCTTATTGAGCTTAAAAACAGTTGCAAAATTTGTACCGAACAAATGAACAGAGAGATCGAAAGACAATGTACCCTCCGCCAAACACCGACTCTAAAGGAATTAATAGTGTAGTGATCCAGTTCTGAGCTATGCTGCAAGTTTCAAGTGTCTAGCTCATCGGGAAGCTAGCTTAAAATCAATTTCAAATTTGTATCGCACAAACAGACAAGGAACCAACTTCAATGAAAACATGTTAGAAAGTGATTGTTCATTTATATATACACAAATTCACAGCGCAGCACCTGATATTAAGCTTTTAAAACCAACCAAAAGTGGTTATTTAGTGCCACAAGTTATTTACAGTCACAAGTACGATAATTCGTATTTATGTAAGGAAATACATTTTGAAAATGCTTTATTTTTAGAAATATTCTTGTTATTAACATTTCCTTAAAATTAGATACTTTATTGGTCCGTAAGAAAGTTGTCAGTCAGTGTCATGATTCATGTATAACCGAAAAGGCTGAAAAAATAAGTAAATAAAATCACCAAACCCGGAGACTGAGTGAGAACATTCATATAACGGCCGTAATCGACGAATTATTGTATCATTCTGTTGTTTCGCACTCAATGAACCCATTCAAACCTGGTCGGTGACTGAAAACATTCATATAATGACAGCAATGGACGGATATTTGATTCATTGGTTGTCTCGCATTGAGTGAAACCACTTAAGTCCAGTGAATGAGAGACATGGCCGAAAAGACTAGTTTCATTCGGTTGTTCCATTCGACAGAAAAAACCGACTGAACGCTAAAACAATCGACTGACCAATGGAAATGTTAAAACAGTCGGTTGTCTCATGGGCTGTACTGCCTCACGGGCATTACAGGCAATGCCCCCTGGAAAGAACAAATCTTGAAACTCTACTAATGACAGTTGTTCCAACTGCACCCTGTCTGTTTCCTCTCAGATATTTAACCTTCTCACACAGCACAGTCTTAGCGGCACGCTAACCCATTTCATAGCTCTCATATTCTGTGCGGCAATATTCCTCTTCCGAAGATTCTATCGTGGCTACTTACGACCCCTTTAACTACTTAATTTTCTACCTGTTTTACCTTGCCTCCATCTTTTTCCTGTGCGCGTACAATACATCATCTCACTAAACAATGTGCTGTATTCAGTACGCCACTATCCTGCGGCAGCCCCACATACCAACAGGTAGATCATGCTTCACATTTACCCACTGCGACTTCCCGGTGCCACTCGACACACGACTGTGCGAATTAAGCCATAATGTTATTGCTCGCTGTTTAACTGGATTGCATACTACGACAGACTCTCGTCTTGACAGCTTCCTCTACCCGCAATGTCTTCCCGCTAAACTCCACCACATGTCGCCGAATGACAATTATGGCATGATACTGATGCAGAAAGTCTAAACCTAGGATCACGCTGTAGCCCTCACTTACATGAAAACACTACTTCTACACGCTACTTAAGCATGGTTGCTTACAACTGAAAATTCACCATTACCGACCCCATCTGGCCATACAGCATTATCCCCGTCCTACCGAAATTATGACATTGTTGGTTCCATTCCCTTTGGTTCCGTTCCCTCTGGTCCCTTACTCAAAGATAAGCATACTTTACTCGCAAAGATCGAGAATAGGCCACAATCGATAGTCAGGGACCGAATGCTCTTAGCGAGTGATACTTTTGTGAGAATCACATGCAGATGAGCCAGTCAGGGAGTTGCAGTTGTATTAGTAAATGAGTGTGGTGGTTGTAATGGCGTAGCGGGAGAAGGAATATCACACCAGCTGATCGCTTGTCGCCAATCGCCGTGTATTGACCTCAACCAAACGTAATGTATCTACTGAATTGTGAAAAAGGGTTTTTACCGAAAAGTGATTATAAATACGGAATTCCGAAACTATGCTTTCTCGTCTACCACACCCGCCAATGCATTGTAGTGAGGATAAAGTGTGCAAATTGTTACAACAGCCGGTGGCGATATTTCAGTATATTTGACCTGTGCCGAGCGTAGGCATGAACGGAAATGTATGACAATATTAGAGATTCTCTCAATTAGTGTTTAAAGAGAATATATAACTTCACTAACGTAAAATTTTCGCTACCTTAATTAATGCAAAACCTCTGCACTTTGAAAATAGCGTTTCTGAAAGAAATGATCACAATCAATTCGAAATAAATTTGTAATGTGCTACAGGTACTAGAGTAGTCAAGGTGCAACACTTGAACATTTATTACTTTGCAAACATCGTAACATACATTGGAGTAACCAAGACCACACAGTAAAATCAAAATGGACTTAAAGAAACACCAACTCTTTTACAAGTATATCACTTGGCGATAGATCAAAATATAGAAAATGCAAAAAGGTAGGAAATTAAAAAGGTGGGACCTAATAGGTTGAAAGAACCGAAGGTCGTTGAGAGTTTCAAAGTTAGCATTAGGCAACGATTGACTGGAACAGGGAAAAGAAATACAGTAGTGCACGAATAGGTAGCTTTGACAGATGAAGTAGTGAAGGTAGCAGAGTATCAAATAGGTGTAAAAGGCAACTACCAGTAGAAACCAGTAAGAAATGTAGGAAACTAGAATTTAAATGACGAAAGGACAAGATATAAAAATGCAGCAAATCAAACACGGAAAGGGGAAACAAACGTCTAAAAAATGAGATTGGCAGTATGTGCAAAATGGCTAAGTAGGAAAGGCTAGAAGCGAAAAGTAAAGACTTAGAAGGATATTTAACCAGGGGAAAGATAAATACCACCTACAGGAAAATTAAAGATGCGTTTGGGGGAAAGAGAAGCAGCTATGTGAACATCAAGGGCATAGATGGAAAAGCAGTCCTAAGCAAAGAAGAGAAAAATGGAAGATGGAAGGAGTATACAGAAAGTCTATACAAGGGAGATGAAGGTAATATTACAGGAATAAAGGAGGCCCTAGATGAATATAAGATGGGATAAGGAAGCTTTTGACAATGTCAACTGCAATACTCTTTGAAACAGTGAAGGTGACAGGGGTGAAATATAGAGAACGAAAAGATAATTACAACTTGTACAGAAATCACAGCAGTTATAAGAGTCAAGGCACATGAAAGAGAAGTAGTGGTTGAGGAAGGAGTGAGACAGGGTTATAGCCTATCGCTGGTGTTATTCAATCCGCACATTGAGAAGAAGTTAAGGGAATATAAGAAAAATTTGGAGTTGGTATTACAGTTCAGTGGGAATAAATAGAAACTTTGAGGTTTGCCGATGATATTTTAATTATCAGAGACAGCAAAGGACTTGGAAGAGCAGCTGAACGGAATGAACAGTGTCTTAAAAGGAGGATATAAGATGAATATCTACAAAAGCAAAACAAGAATAATGTAATGTAGTCGAATTAAACCAGGTGATGCTGAGGGAATTAGATTAGTGAGTGAGCCATGTAATGTAGTAGCAGTGTTTTGTTATTTGGGCAGCAAACTAACTGAAGAAGGCCAAAGTACAGAATAAGAAAAGTAGACTGATAATGGCAAGAAAAGAGTTTCTGAATTGGAGAAATTGGATAACATAGATTGAAGTGTCAGGACGTCTTTTCTGAAAGTATTTGTACAAAGTGTAGCCATGTATGGAGTGAAACATGGATGACAAATAGTCTAGAAAAGAAGAGATTTTAATCTTTGCAAATGTGGTGCTTCATTAGAATGCTGAAGATTATGTGGGTAGCTCATGTAACCAATGTGGAAGTGCTTGATAGACTTGTGGAGGAGAAACAATTGCAGCAAATAAATCTTTAGACTGAAGACCACAACAACAACAACAACAACAACAACAACAACAATAATAATAACTGACTGGCGACTGGTACTCTCGCAACTATGTGATACTGTGCTTCCAGTTTCAAGTTTTACTCCTCTCCCTTCTTTTCTATCCCCTGCTTAAGAAAACTGTATAAATTATTATATATAGTAAGAAATGGTCTTCCAGATATTCTCATTAGGAACATTTAGTGAGACTGTGGTGCATTCATCATAATGATATAAAGTCAATGTTAAAGTAATAACTGAAGAACATGATAGATTAGAAAATGGGTAAAATGAAATGTATGTGAGGAATTATTTGTTTAGATGTATATTGTGTAGTGTAAGGATGATGAATGTAACGAGGTCGAAGATGTGTACAAGAGTTAAGGAGCATAGGAGAATTTTTATGTTTTTATTTAGGTGAATAAGAGCGATTAATAGGTGTTGAAGGACTAAAGATGTTGAGAATGGAGAGATGTGTGTAATAGAGGTTTATGTGAGTTGAAAGATATATGAAATACGAAGTATTTAAAGAAATAATATTTGAATAATGTCATTTGTTTTGACATATGTTGCCTTGTTTGTATCACTATGTATTTAGGTGTATATGTAACTCATTATGAGAACAGTACGTTTGTCACTGTAAAGTGCTGCCCATGAAAGACGAAGAAATAATAATTCAATGATCTGCTTAGCTATCAAAGTGGATAACGTATGTATTTGTACTGGGCTTCAGAAGTAAAGCCCAAGCACGATTTAGTAAATAATGAAAACTAACTCTTCATATTTTGAGTGGCTTTCTGTTGGTTGAACAAGAAAATACTGTACCAATCCTATTGGAAATGAAGATAACTGTGCAATGACAGTAAATAAACTGCTGCAGAGTAAGATGGCCATGCCTTACAAATTTATTTGTGGGCCATCACATTGATTATAAGTGTGTATAGCTGTATAAGACATGTTTAGACTACTAAGTTAGCATCTACATTATTGTCTGATCTAATAGAAAGTAAGGAATTGTCTATTAGATGTATAGTTTGATATATTGTAATTATGTTTTGTTTCTCATATTTCATATAAGTAACTTGGTAGAGTTAAGAGGGAATAGTTATTAAGTTTTGGTATTTCTCCCATACCTTTCACATGTGATGCCTGACGTGAGACGAAACTAAGTGGTAGTATGTGCGGCAAAAGCTCTACCAAAATGACAGCCAACCGGAGGGTAGGTGAAGTAACTTCAGTGAATAATTTTTTTGTGTGCCACAAGAAAGTTAAGCAGCAATGATGAAGTGTTTCACAGCCTGCAAGAACTATTGAAAGGTAAGATTCATTGTGACTAAGTGTAAATCACAGCTTGCGAAAGTATTTTTTTCCTTTTTTATTAAGAGATATTGAATTTCGGTAAGACAATTTCGTAGAGTCAGGAGGAATTTATATATGATAAATTGAGATTTAATTTTTTTTTCTTGCATTTAATGCTATTTATATGAATTTTTTTAACCCTTAACTACCTCTATTTTCTTTTTCGCCTGTGGGCTTCAAAGCAGTCTTTTAGGGCTGGAATATAAGGGATGTGTGGTCAATTACTCAAAGACACCTGCACAGGCCGAGAATAGACCAAGAATCGGTAGTCAACCACAGAGTACACTCGGCGAGTGATAGTGGTGTCAGAATCATATCCAATTGAGCCAGTCAGGGAGTTGCAGTTGAGTCAGTATGTGAGTGTGGTGGTTGTAATGATGCAGTAGGAGGAAAGTTGTTGTAATAGCTGAATGGATGCCTGCGACTGCTTTGGGATCGATCCCAATAGATATATGAAATATTATGAAAAGTTCTATGTACCCTAAAGTGATTATAAATACAGAGTGCCGAAATAACGTGTTCATGTCTACTGCACCATCCAATTGACTGCAATGAGGGTGAAGTGTGCAAATTGTTACAACAGTGTGTGACAATATTTCAGTATATTTGACCTGTGTTGACTTAACCATGAACAGAAACGTATGAGAATATTAGAGACTGTCTCAATTTTTTTAAAATGAGAATATCTGGCTGTACTAACGTAAATATTGCAAGACCTTGAGAAAAGCATAACAGTTTCAAAGCAAATAGGCACAAATCACCACATATTACTTCCTCAGAATTTAGTATTCTCTCGCTATTGAAGCATAGATAATTTTTTCCTAAATAGTTAACTATCTGTTTTGGTATATTACCACCAAATGAATCAAAAACAATTTTTATGTTGTTATTCTTATAACAACAAATCTAGTGAGCACCAGGATGATCAGATGTATCTAAATTGACTATTCCACATTCATGTTCTTTTGGATGATTCATTAATTCATCACTTATATATACACTTCAATTGTTTAGCAAGTTTTTCTATATCGAAATTACTGATGGCATTAGGATATTTATCAACTACTTTTTGGAGATTTTTTTTTTACTTTCTTCAGTGCAGCACCAGCGCCAACTTTCTTCTCCATTGCTTGATTGTCTTTTCTGTTCTTCTAATTCTTTAACAGCTTTTTTCTGGTTTATGACTGCATATGCGATTGCTGCAGATCTGCCAGCGTGTGAACCAATAGTTGCTAGATATGGTAATGTGGCCAAAAGGAATGGCAGAAATCCACCTTCGTGTTGTGTTAGTCCTTCTCCTTCCTTCATTTCTGTTAGATATTCAATAATTTTTTCACAACAGAAATAGCTCATGTAACAAGTAAATTTCCACCAACTTTCTTTTCTATCTTTCTCTTTTGAACATTAGTCAAAAATGGTTCAATCGCATTTCATCATTCATCATTAAACTTTAATTTAATTGCCTCTAGTTACCAAAGTATAATCAACAGCAGAATTGTTAATTTATATAGATTAAAAATTTAATAAGATGAAACTATTATACCACCTATCTATTGTCATCCACGTCTAAGCCAGCGCCAGCTGAAGCAGGTTGAGGACTGCAGCCCATTCCTAATTTTCGTTTTCCATTCATTATTTCTCTAACTGCTATTGCTGCAACGTTTTCTCCTAATGAAGCACCACTTGCATGCATTCTTTCTTTTGCAGCTAACTGAAGTTTTTTATCGGCTTCATGTCTTTTTCTAAGCCTTTCTGATCATGATAAGCTATATCATGTTTTTTTGCAAGCCTCATCTAGTGGATTGATTCCCAGATCACCATGCACTAGTCTTTCTTCACGTTTAGTGAAAGGCCTGCAGTAATTAAACCTCAGTAAATGCATTTCAGGCATTGGTACATTATTTAAAACCCAACTGACTAACCCTTTACCATGTTTTTCATTCTTCCGAAATGTATGAGAAAGATTATTCAAAATTATAATCAAATATGGGATGCATTTTGGATTGTTGACGATGAAATCACTAAATTTATTTGTCAATATATGCATTTGCCCTTTTTTTTTCTTTATAATAATTTTATTTCCAGCTAGTTCTTCACCATGAATAACTGCTAATCTATCAATTAATTGCCGAACATCATCCATCCAAACATATTCAATTGGTTTTTCTGTATATTTTATAACTAAGCCTTTGGCTTTTTTCTCACGTGAACTAGCTATAGTTAGTCTTCTTAAGTTTGGAAAATAGTCATCAACAATTGGCTTTATCAGATATTTATATTTATTACCTCTACTTGATCTTATTTTATTCGGACTATTGTCAGAATAGAATGTTCCTGAATTGTGTAATATATCTGCATAATCTGATAAATCTACTCCATCAAACTTTTCTCTCATATCATCGATAGTAATTTGTTTTTCAGTTAAAAGACATTAATCCATCAGTTCCTTTATATGTATTTTTGCCAATTTTTAATTTATCTCCTTCAAATGTTACTGGTAATTTGTCTGTATATTTAAAGGTATGAACAGGCCTTAATCCAAAAGTAGTATCTTCACTATGGTTTACATATTTTAGCATTCTTTCACTTATATTTATTTTCTTACCATTGCTATCCTATATAGCACTTTGAGATTTTTTTCTTTTGCATATTTATTCCATGCATCTTGAATTTCTGATTTACTTAGTGTGTAGTCATATTTTCCTGGAATATCATTAGACCAATCATATAACTGTAAATTCTCAAGGTTACAATATGGAATCATTTGTTTTTCAATTTCTCTAGTTTCTTCAATAGCTTTCAGAACATTATCACCTAATCCTTCAATTCATTGTTTGACTTGTTCAATGGCATCGATAACTGGTTGATCTTTTTTAAATTTTTCATACTCTTTTCTTGGTTATTTTCCATTTTTAAACTCTTCTTTTAATTGTTCTTTTACTCTCCTGATTTATCTAACTTTTTTAACGATTTCTGGATCTATTTTGCAAACATTAATGAGAATAAAAAAACATTAATTAAAATATTTTTAAGTTTATGTTGTTATGAAGTGTTGTATTTTATGTCTGAACTTACCCTCGTTGGGTTTTCTAGTCATGTGTATCATAAAGAATCTGATCTCATCATTCCAACATTTACTACACATTTCTTTAAACTCATCAAACTTTGAATCTCCTCCAACAAACTCATAGTAAATATGATTTAAATTTGTATCATCTTGTATAAAGATATTATAAAAATTTACATTATCTCTAACTAGTTGTTTTGGTATCTTTGAGCAGGTTTGAGCTTAGTAAAAACAATCTATTCCTTCATGTATACCTCTAGTAAAATATTTTCTAATGATATCTTGGTTCTCAAGAATTAAGTCATTGAAGACAACAACTGAATTGGTTCGCAATCAGTTTTGCTCATTTATTAATAGAATTTTTAATAGTAAATGAAGGATTATATCAACTGAAGGGTAATTAATCTGTTCTCAGAAAACGATTGACTGTTCCAACACGAGATAGTTATACCAATGTTTCACTAGTTGGTTTTCATTGAACTTTTTTAACTCCAAATATTATATCGAAAAATAATAAACTTCACTGTGATGGAGAGACAACAGAAATTCCTGTAGTTCAGTAGAGTTAGAAATATTTTTTTAAAAATTGTTTCATTCAAAGAAGCCAAGTATTCACATCACAGCAGATGAAATTTTAAACATAATTGTTATTGAAAGTGATGTAAAATTGTACATGGACATAAAAGATGGCATTGGAAGTGTGCTTGGATTTAGTAGCCAAATTATTAGGCTACAGAAAAGACTGTTGCTAAAGATGTTCCTAAAATTATTCAATTGGAGTTAATTCCATCTTGCTGATGGAATGTTTGTAAAGCATGCTGATCATTTTCACAGAGAAATTAATATTATTGCTTCATACAAGCCTAATTCAGAATTTGGTGGTCCAATTTTTAACAAACTGAATCATCCTGTAAATATTCTAATTTTTGACCCAATTCAGGATGTAGAAATTACTATAACTGCCAAAAACGAGAATTTGATCGCCTTTAATGATTATTTTAGAAACTTCTTAGTAAATTTCTTCCTTAATAAATCATGAACAAAGTCGAGAGTTATCAGTGTTACTCATTCCCTGTGAATGAAAAGACAAAAAATAATTTAAATCTCCACAACAAGAACACAGACATTAATATAAATATTGAAGATGGTTGGGTTCATCCTAATCATGCCCAATTATACATGAACTTCAGTATTATTGGAACTGATGGTACAGATTATCCAACTTATGATGGAAAATCCAATAAAAAATTAATCGATAGTTATTTAGCAAAACTGTTCGATGTTATCACCATAAAGAAAGGTAACAATATTTCGTCTAGAATGGAATGTCCATTTATTTCTTCATCGGCTCTTATTCGATTGACTTCGACTCTAGCCAATGAGGTAACTGTGGAAGGCCATATTCTTAATAATGGGATGGTGAAAAGTAAGAAAAAGGAAGTACTGTATCCATTAAAATTATTCGGTGTTTTTTTAAGAATGTAAAGAAGCAATGGGAAGAAGGTTCAACAGTAATTTTTACATGATCATCTAGTCCTGGAGATTCTATAATTTGTTGGTCGGATCGTAACCAAGCTGGAGTGGAAGGTGTGGCGACGCTTCCAAGAGAGGGAAAAATTGTTGTAGAATCAATGGAAATTCGTGTTCCTGTTGTTGAACTAGAACCAGAATATTCGCTTGAATTAGAACAGGATACACTTAAAAATCCAAAAATTCCCATATCTTTCTTTCAACCACAGAGATTGTTGGATTGGCTGAAAAAAAGAAATTGTGAGTTAGATATTACAAATTTCTATAACCCTGCAGAATTTGATTTACCTTATTTCATCTTCGTTGTTATCCAGACAAAAATGAAAAATAATCAGTTGGTTGACGCTTCCTTATTCGATAATGTGCAATTACAAAATATATACTTGAAAAATAGGTGAAATGAAGCTTTTCCTCAACGAATGTGGAATCTATATCCGCCTAATAATTATCTAAAAGCTTATAATGCTTTCCTAGACTTTAAGAGAACCACACAATTGTAAGGTGATATTAATGTGAGTCCATTCAGTTTTATTCAAAATTATCCTATCTATGTAATAACTATGTCTAGAAGAATGAATGTGTTAGCTACTCAGAAAACAATAATGAAGTTGTGTGCAACATTTAATGGCAAAATTCCGGAAAACACACTTATGTATGTATTAATGTATAGTAAAAAGAATTCGACATATGATTCGCAGCATAGAATTTTGGTTGAAGATTTTTTATAATTTTTATTTTTTCGGTGTGTTAGCTTGCATCCGTTTATAAAAAATGTTAGTAAGTCGGTGGCTAGTGTGCTCAGCCTAGCTGTTTATAAGAGAATAAAAAAGTGCGCTCAAGTGACCCACTTAGTACTTTGGGGATATTTAATTTTCTGTTTTGTGTCTTTCGGCACCCTGTTGTAAATTATTGCACCAGTATATGAAAGTCCATTCTGAACCCTACTGTACCCGAAGGCAGGTCCCCGTCGGCGGCTACATTTAAATGGCTACTATTGCTAGACGGTTGTTCCGGCAGTTCTACGGCGAACCTTTTATAGAACAGGCTGGATAAAAAGCGCGAAAGCGGCATAGCCAGTGAGAAACTCAATTCTGGATGAGTCTCATCGAAATGTAATGGTATGCTCTAGAACGAAACGTGGAATTTTTTACTCTTCCGTAAAATAGTGCGATGTTAAACGGAACCTGCATGGTCATATGTAGTCGTCCGGTTACTTTGATGTACCCTTCGATCATCTACTTCAGAGCCGCTGAATATGCCTCATCATTCTGCAGCCACCAACTTCTGAATGTTCTGATATTTCGTCTGTTCACGCATTTCGGTCGATGTTCGGCACCCATTATTGGAATCCAGCGCGTACAGTTAACGAACCATCCGAGATCAAAGGGCGTTACAGTACGTTCACCGTCCCACACAGGGACAATACGAACGCAGCACCAGTGGTAAATGTCGACTCATACGCTAAATAAAGTGCAGGATACCGTTAGGTCAAGAAAATTATGAGGGAAGCCATAGAGTAAACTTTACGAGATCTTGGTTGTGAATAGATGTCACAGCTGCTTATCTGATAAGCTCCTAGCAGTATGTGTATTTGGGACATTTGTCGTAGATCCACTCCTACATGCATCCTGCACAATCCAACTTACGGTGTGTAGAGGAGGCTTCTTCTGGAACCGCTGAATTGCTATCATTTCCGTTCTTTCCTCTTCGATTCACGAATAGCGTGCAGCAAAAGCTACTGTTAAGAAGCCTCATATCAGCTATAATTTCCCTGACTTTCCCATAGTGGCTTAAGCTGCTAGATAAAAGCTGACGATTAGTCAAGCCAGATTTCACCAGAGAAGACTCTGAAGATTGAAGCCCTTAAGACGCTACACATTTTCAAAGGGAATGAGTGCAGAGCGATAGCTAAGTGAAGGACTAACAGACTGACGAGGATTTATAACAATATGTTTACTTCTGTGTGTTAACATACAGCTATATATTGTATTTTAGGGCAATAGACATAACTAGTTATTGCAGTGGTTTTGAATACCTTTACTGGTCAGGGTTAAATGACTATTGAAAACATAACTGTTTTTGGATAGCTAAACATGAATTTCCTGAGGAACCGAAATTTATCATGCAATTACCAGTAGAATAAGGTGCGGAGAAACTATATCGCCTTATGCAACATCCGTCTGATTTCGAAGAAACAATTTGTGACTGTGAACCATCAGAAGCTGCAGAAACGTAAAAGAAAATTAAATACGTACGGTCATGAAGTAGTGAGACATAGGTTCTATGCTAAATAATTAGTCCATACACAAGTTCCGTTTATGCTAAATAATTTAACTTTGAATTTATGGCAGTCGATGTATAACAATACTAAAATTAAGTCTACAACCACAGAAAACACAAGGTCCGTCGACAAGTGCAGTAGCAGCAACTCTCTTAACAGGTATGTGGTTCTTCTTGTCTCCAGCTGTGGTAGCGAACTCGATGTTCTCGATGGTTTTGATACACTGTCTGTTTTCACAGTAACGAACTTACATCTTTTATCATTTCCGGATACACGTCGCAAAATATAGCTTCTCACATGAATCTACTGTTATGCAGTACGGCACTTTCACATTACACTAAAATAATATTTTTCAATCAATAATAATACGGTAGCAAGACATGCGTGTCCGAGACAAATTACGAGAGACAGAAGAATGAGTAACTGTTCATCGAGAATACTCGTACATCAAAAAACTGTGTAAAAATGTTCTTCCTTTGTCCGCCTTTCGCGCAGCGGCTTTCAAAGTCAATAGCTCACTGTATCTCTGACGGCGCTTCAACAATAAACACGTCGAGTCACAGGACGTTGTTTGCTAACTGTAGGTGTTGCCGAGCGACTGCTCGGTTAGTTAATGATTTGAAATGGTAGGGTAATCACATCATGTTACAGATTCCTCGCGCATGTAGCTGCCTCACTTGTGTGACTGCCTCCTAGTGACAAGCAACTCATTGTAAACTGAATTTTACGGCGCACTTAATGTCTGAACAATGATATACAGACTTAATGTTGTTATAAAACCAACGATTATTTACTTGCCTGTGGTGATATGGTGATAGGGGCAGTCAAATGTACAGGAGATAGATGGAAAAGCTATAATTACATCCCTTATTATTTCAGAAATAACTGCCACACTTGTTAACACATTTATCCCACGGCAAAACATCACGATCAAAGCCTTCGTGGAAAAGTGTCTGCGGTTGCCTGTAGTTAGTTAGTTAGTTAGTTGACCCGTTGCGTGTTCCACAGGTTGTACCTATGCGTGCACATCTTGGTCCGAAGCAAATCGGTGGCCACGAATGTCTTTTTTCAGGGATCGAAAAATATGGAAATCGCACAGCGAGACGTCGAGAGTGGATGGAGGGTCGGCCGCGGTGGCCGTGCGGTTCTAGGCGCTACAGTACGGAACCGCCGGACTGCTACGGTTGCAGGTTCGAATCCTGCATCGGGCATGGATATGTGTGATGTCCTTAGGTTAGTTAGGTTTAAGTAGTTCTAAGTTCTATGGGACTGATGACCTAAGATGTTAAGTCCCATAGTGCTCAGAGCCAGTGGATGGAGGACGTCTAAATGTTTCCCATCGAAGCATCTACAGTGAAGTCGAAACAATCTGCCAACAAATTGCCAGCCCACGTGTGGCCAAGATTGTTTCGACTACGTTGCAGAAGTTTCACAGAGAAGAAGGCCTTTTGCGTCCTCTATACAGACCCGATCTTACCCCATGCGATTTCCACATCTTTGGAGCCTTGAATATAGAAATTCGTGGCCGTCACTTTGCTTCAGACGAAAAGGTGCACGCCTGCGTATAATCAAGGCACCGTAGGAAACCGGAAACATTTTTCCGTTAGGCTTTTGACCGTCTTGTCTCTCTGTGGGATAAGTGTATTAACAATTGTGATTACAGTATTGGTTAAAAACAGTCTTGGTTGCAATTTTAGTTTTTTTACTTTTTTACGACGCGTTTCGCCTTATTTAGGCATCTTCAGGTTATCTCTTCTAGATGGACGCGAGAGGCACCAAGATCTGCATAGCGCGTTCCCGTTCACAGGAGCGAGTAACAGTAAGATGGGGGCTCGGCTTACTACCTGAGCCCCCATCTTACTGTTACTCGCTCCTGTGAACAGGAACGCGCTATGCAGATCTTGGTGCCTCTCGCGTCCATCTAGAAGAGATAACCTGAAGATGCCTAAATAAGGCGAAACCCGTCGTAAAAAAGTAAAAAAACTAAAATTGTAACCAAGACTGTTTTTAACCAATACTGTTAAGCACTGGTTTGCTGTATGCCACAAATGGATTGGAAGAATTTCTAATTGTGATTACTTTTACTTGAATGCGTAGTGTCTGTTCCTTCGGAGGAACAGATACCATGCAGATCCCGCAAGAGTGTAACACTATATGCGAATTGAATGGGGATCATTGTTGTCAGCTGCAGCGGAATATTAAGCGGAACCAGCGGTGACGAGCGAAAATGTGTTCCCGAACGGAATTCGAATCCGGGATCTCCTGCTTACTAGGCAGGTGCGGCAACCTCTGCGCCATCTGGGACACAGCGTCATCGCGACTGCACGGACTGTCTCGGGACGCCTGACGGGCTGACCAACACTCCCACCCGGAGCCACCTATCCGCAGTCCCTGTCCATTACACTCCTGTTCGCTACTTAGAGATTCCCACAGGAGGTCGGGCGTACCGCACCTGTGTGGTAAACAGGAGATCCCGGTTTCGAAGCCCGATCTGGTACACATTTCCACTTTTCGCCGCTGATCCCGTATAATGTCCAGCTGCAGCTGACAGCAGTCACCCCCATTAAATTTACATATACTTGTAATTACTTTTGAAATAATAAACAGTTTGCTTGCTTGTCTACACCTGCCTCGTACTCATTTGGCTACCCTTGTAGAAGAGCTATTATATACAAGACTTACACACACTTTAATATAAAAAGTTGAGCCATACTATATTTTAAGTATTTCAAAAGCTACTATAAATATTCTTTGTTGGCCTCAAAACAGTCTTTGATCACAAAACTGTAAGTATATTTTAGTCCGGTTTTGACCTCTGTAATCATCATCAATTAAGTCGGTCCTCCTAAACTAGAGCACAGAACATTAAAAAACTTGAAGCTAAGCTAGGTAGTGTCGAGAGATGTAAAAACATAATTAAATTATGATAAACTCATACAAATGACCAATAGTATAGGCCGGCCGCGGTGGCCGTGCGGTTCTAGGCGCTCCAGTCCGGAGCCGCGCTGCTGCTACGGTCGCAGGTTCGAATCCTGCCTCGGGCATGGGTGTGTGTGATGTCCTTAGGTTAGTTAGGTTTAAGTAGTTCTAAGTTCTAGGGGACTGATGACCACAGCAGTTGAGTCCCATAGTGCTCAGAGCCATTTGAACCAATAGTATAGAGTCATCGTTAGCATCGACTATCCTGATGATGATCTTACTATACGGGTCATTTGCATTTATCATAGTAACATGGATAGAATGATGAAATGAAATGGAATGATGGCATGGTATTATTGGCCGGGAGACCTAGTCTGCTACTGTTCAGCTACCTGGTGCTAGTCTTTCTATTTAACTCACTTCGGCGACTTGTGCGTCTTCATGAGAGGGTGAGATGAAGTGATTAGGATAACAGAGACACCCGGTCCTCGAGTGAAGGAAACTTCCGACCCGGTCTAGAATCGAACCCAGGACTCAACAATCTAGGGGCAACGATGTTAACAACCACACCGCGTGCTGCGGACGTTTGACAGATGACATCCCAGAGCTGAAGATGCGGTCACATTAGTGATTAGAAAATACTGAGAGGACTATGAATATGATTAAAGAATTGTAAAGAATCATAAGGTGTGCTTGGATATCCGGTGTTCTTATAGTCAGTAGAACCATCGACTGATTTTAGAGTGTGCTCCGACGTCACAATCGATCTTTTTTTTACATATAAGCTTTAATAAGGCTACAACCAGGCAGTCACTGAGGTGGTCTGCTAGGTAGTTGCTGGCCGGATCAGGCATTTAGCATTTGACGTGATTTTGGTTTTGTGCAGTGTAAGTGAACAAACAGTATATTGCACAATTACCAAGTAGTACTCAGTCAGTTTTATGTTACATAACATTGCCCTACAGTATTAAGAATAGCAACTAGTACTTTGAAAGACGAATAGAAAGGAGTCAAGAATCTTAAAAGGAATGAATCAATTTCCATACAAGTGACTGTTTGCAAGAAATGAATCACGCACTATGAGAGAAACGGAAGATAAGAGAATCGAACTGTTTGAGATTTCATGTTACAGAAGGATGCTGAAAATTATGTGAACTGATAAGATAACGAATGAGGATGTTCTTCACAGAGTCTACAAGGAATTGAACATGTGATAAACGCTGAAAGAAAGACAGGCTAATTGGACGTACGCTATGACATCAATGAATAACATCCATTGCAAAAGAGTAAACCCCTAGAGAAATTGTAGGGTAAGACAGCTACAGGAACATATACAATTAATAATTGACGAATTAAGTGTGTTACCTCGATAAGAAGTGGTAGACACAGTTCATAAAATCGTACCTGGCTGTTAGAAGCCAGTCAGAAGGCTGGTACCTTCCACCCCCCCCCTCCCCACCCCCATCAGCCCACTGAAAAAAGAGTGACTGAAACCGCAAATGAAGTGTCGGTGGGTGTCATTCTTCTTGATAACCGAATTACGGTCAGAAATATAGCTCCATAAAGTTGAAAAATCGATTCGCCCAATCGCTAATAATACCAGTAGCCCAAGTTATAAATTAAATAAAGAGCTAAATAACAGATTGAAGGCGGCATATACATATCGTCGGACTTTCAACATTAGCAACAGCTACGAATTTGCCGAGCAAATTAAAGACGTACCTACACCTCAGAATGCGTCAATAGCTTCATTGGATATCACCAATCTGTACACAAACATTCCCGTAAAAGAAACGATTGAGATCATTAAGAACAATCTCCTCACTCATGGTAAATTGGCACTGGGGGAAGTGATTGAACTAGTGGAAATGTTAGAACAAGTCTTGTCGTTCAATTACTTTACTTTCAATGGTAAAATTTATCAAGAGAAATACGGGCTGGCAATGGGGGTTTAGCTGGGACGCTGGCTGACATTTTTGTAAATCACCTAGAAAACAAATTCTTTGATGAAAATCCTAATATCGCTGAAAAAACTGTATATTACAGGAGATATGTTGACGACTCCTTTTTATTATACAAACGAGATAAAAATGATATCGAAAACTTGGCACAAAAAATGAGCTCTCAACACCCGAAAATTAGATTCACCATGGAATTTGAAGAAGACAACCGTATAGATTACTTAGATTTAACACTAATAAAGAAATATGGGAAGCATGAATTTAGTATATTCAGAAAACCTACGTGTACAGATTTAGTTATCAATAAGCGCTCTTGTCGCCCACCACGATACAAATGGGCATATTTTACTTCGATGGTATACAGGCTACTAAGATTGCCACTAAGCCAACAGGAAGTAGAAAAGGAGCTAAATATTTTAAAACAAGTGGCCGTACCGAACGGATATACGTGTAAGCAGGTGACGAATATTTATAGGAAGATAAAGAAGAGGCAAATGAAACAAATAGAAGGAAGTCAAGTCGCAGTTAAGAGGAACAACAAGAAAAAATATGTGGCTCTCACTAACAATGGAAGAATTACAGATAAAATTGAAAGATGCTTTTGTAAATCCGACGTTAAAATAGGGTTCCGAAAAAATAACACGTTAAAATTGAAGCTCCGGCACAGAATATGTAATAGTAGGAATAAATTTCAGGATTCAGGTGTTTCTTACCATTTTGTAAGAAATTGAAATATACACCCACAAAAATAAATATCCGGATTTAATCCTCGACGTGCAAATCGAATTCTATTACAACGCCTATTTTAGCATTTATGACGACCTACTAAGATGATAACTGTTGCGTGTGGAGATCCAGGCCGAGGGATGAGAGGTGGTGCGTGGCGGAGAAGCCGGAAATGCGTGCAGCGCCTGGCGTCGTTGACGGGGGCCCTCCTGTGCGGCCTTCTTGCCCACGGCGATGGACATCAGACGATTGAGCGGACCGCGGCACAACACCGAAATGGCGGGAAGCACGGAAGCAGACCGTAGAGGAAAACAAGTCCACACCAGCACCGTAGATATATAAATCGCCCTATGTTTTTTAGATCATATAAAAATGATAATTTTACTGTTTTTTAATTTTGATAAGTACAGATTTTAACCTTGACATCTACGTATTTTAATTAAGTATTTTTTAATTAAAAAATCTGCTGAATATAGTATGTACAAATGGAATGTAACAAATGTACCAGACGCCACCTGTCGGTAATAGTGTTATAATTAATATAAATGACGCGCACTCTGCCAACCAATTTTATGTGACGCAGCATGTGAAATTTGCTGGATTTGGACGGGTTACTCCTGTAACTGAAATGTCAGGTACGTTCTGGTACATTTGATGTTGATTAAATAGGATGAAAAAGATTTGCTTCCGGAAAATAGTAAATTAGCACCATTATTGTTACAGAGTTGAAGATGGTTCTGAATGAACCGAAACCGGTCATATGAATAAAAAATAAATAAAAAAAAACTTCGCAATCAAGACAGATTATAAGTAACATTCTTCTTGATAAAATTTAGTGCGAGTAGGAGAGGCCAGTCTCATTATTCCATTCCGTGTCTATTGATGCAACTAAGTGTAACACATGAAGTAGCAATATTGCTACTTTACGTGTTAAGTTTTCGCTAATTTCTTGGAGCATGTCTCCTATTCATAGTAAGTACCATTAAAAAGTTTCACATGGCTTTGTAAACACAGTCCTTGAGGAGTGTTCTCAGCTTCTTATGAAAATTCTCCACATTCCCACTGTAAGAAAATAAGTACTCGCGTCTCGGTGTAGATGCTGTTATCCGTAAAGTTTCACATCTCGCAGTAATTTTGCTCATTGTTGACGCAGCTGCGCTACTATATAAGGACGTATTCCGAGGCGCTTGATTTGCATTTGTTTTAAGAGTTTCTCGCCGACAACTTTTCCCATCTTTTCTTGGTCGCCTCCTGCATTTCTGGATGCAATTTCTATTCATTTCCACACTCCGGTCGCGCTTAACAGTTTCAAGCTCATCCTGTGGGATTTACGATTTCGCTGTCGGGGGTGAGCGACCTGGTTCGTGAATCGTTCCGGAGGCTCTACCCACAGTACAGAAGTAAGGAAGCCCTCGTTGGCAATTCCTTACCGCTGTGGAAACGTCCAGCCTGCATACCGCAGCAGCTCTAACCTTCATATTTCAATTATCTCCGTAATACTCGTGATCCCCGATGAGCTAGTTTTCAGAAGATCTCGTTACAATATTCGAAGAATCTGTATCGATCGAGAAAGTTGAAGTTATTACACTCTCCTTGGGGGAGTAAGGACTTGATATCCAACCTGGTTGTCACAATGCCTACCAAAGACAGATGTCAAGTGAAATATTTCACTGAATGTAACGGAAATAATCGACAGTGCACGATGAGAAGTAAAATGCCCTAAATAAGAAGGATCTTGGAATGGTTTCGTCGGAAAACACAAGCCTTCGTACGAAATAAATGAATTATTATAATTTTATCCATAGTTTTAGTTGTTACAGATTGATTAAGGGGACCACAGGTCGATCGAAAATTCTTTCTGAAAGTTTTATTTCATCACCGTTAGCCGTTTTCGGCTAACAGGTCCATCTTCGATTGGCTACAGTTGTTTTAGTACATGATCAGTGTCCTCAGCAACGTGTTGTATTCTTCTCTGCCGGCTGAGAATATTAATGCGGTTAGCGTCACTTCATTCAGTCTAAGGATGATTTACATTAGGTTACGAAATACGTCGGTGAATTGTACATGAAACACCAGAAAGTGAATGTGTTATATCTTTTTACATGTGCTCCCGTCATTAGTTTTGAATTAGATGGGCATAGTAGCCCGAAACGGGTACTAAAGACGGAATAAAATCTTTTAAAGGAATGTATGGCTAGTAGTCAGCTGCCTTTAAATACTTTTTTGTTTTTAGATTTCCATACAAGTTAATAAACAATTAAGACGAGTATCATAACTGAAACAACCCAAAACGTTTCCAGAACCTGAAAGCTGCGTGCAATTTTGGAGATATTCGTTTTACCTACAGTGTTAGTTTTCTTTAAAACTCGAAATGCTCCTCTAAATATTTAGCCAAGCTATATTTTGAAATATTCCAGTGTCGATTAGTCGTGTGAAGTCATTGGGTTCTTTCTTTGTGGCATTATTGTGTTGTGTTCCACCTCTGGGAAGCCACTAAGTATTTAGCAGCTTCATTCTGGAATCGTGCAACCCCTACGGTCGCAGGTTCGAATCCTGCCTCCGGCATGGATGTGTGTGATGTCCTTAGGTTAGTTAGTTTTAAGTAGTTCTAAGTCCTAGGGGACTGGTGACCTCAGATGTTAAGTACCTTAGTGCTCAGGGCCATTTGAGCCATTTAGCCAGTCAGCAAAGCGTGTGGTCGACTGAGCAATGTCGTCATGGGAATGTGAAATTCGCACTGTGTTCTGGGAGTCGAAGCGAGGCCGTTTTGAGATGTTAGCTGCAATTTTGGAGATTTTGGTGAGAACGCTTCAGGTATTTTACCGTGATTGTTAATAGGCTACGTTTAAATTATTTCAATCCTGTGATATAAATGTTTGCTCAGCTGTTTTGCGGTCATTCCCCACGCAGAATTTGTAATAAATTTTAATGTGATTCGGTATCCGAAGCGAAGAATTACACAGAATCAGAGATTGTTCATATTTCTTAATTTGAAAACTGATTACGAAATCGGGTCGTAATTACGCAATCTCATGCATTATGCACTCAGTCTATCTTTCTCTCCTGCCTTTTAGAGAAGTAAAGCTTTACTGGAAGACGTGTGTAGAGAAGATGTAATTCTCGTCTTTTACTAAAACTTCAATTCACATCATGTGTACTGAGAATCTCATGTGGTTCATATTATTTATATGATCAATTTGAGATCAATATGGAATGTGGTAGTGATGCCTTCCCCCTTTTTGAAAAGTATATACAGACTGTCTTTTGGCTATTATATTATTCGGTTGCATTGATGAGTATTTCAGTAAAAATGTAAATGTCGTGTGACTAGGGCATCCCATCAGGTAGACCGTTCGCCAGGTGCAAGTCTTTCGATTTGACGCCACTTCGGTGACTTGCGCGTCGATGGGGATGAAAAGATGGTTATAGTAACACAACACCCCGTCCCTGAGCGGAGAAAATCTCCGACCCAGCCGGGAATCGAACCTGGACCCTTAGGACTGTCATTCTTTCACGCTGACCACTCAGGATTGACAGATCATTTTCGAACCCAAGTTTCGTAATTGCAGTCAAGAGTTATCATCCTAATTGCGTAGTGCTTGGCTATAAGCTAAACGTATCCCGAATATTAACTTTCGGTAGAATTTTATGAGTGATTATCTATTGTTTGATGTCGAGTTACATAACCGATGCCTATCTGTTTGCCTGTGTGCATATTTCTGTAAATGTGAGTTACTGTCACAAATTCCTTCACTTACTTGTTGTCAGATATCGTTTGCATGTTAAATATTGGCTCATCAATATTCATATAACAGAGCATAGCTTCATAGAACAGGGTTCTGTCTAGCTACTGATGATAGTAGATCAGCTTCTCAACACAGACAGATCTTAAAAACTTTCTGCCACTTGTTGCTGTAATCGCTGTCTCAAACCGCCGGTTGTTGTAGAGCTAGCATGTCTAATTACTCTTGTTGAGTGGTACTTAATATAGTAAATAAATTAGTGGTGGGGGTGGTGGTTAGTGTTTAACGTCCCGTCGACAACGAGGTCGTTAGAGACGGAGCGCAAGCTCGGGTTAGGGAAGGATTGGGAAGGAAATCGGCCGTGCCCTTTCTAAGGAACCATCCCGGCATTTGCCTGAAACGATTTAGGGAAATCATGGAAAACCTAAATCAGGATGGCCGGAGACGGGATTGAACTGTCGTCCTCCCGAATGCGAGTCCAGTGTGCTAACCACTGCGCCACCTCGCTCAATGAATTAGTGAAATCAATGTGAAGTGAAGTAGAAATTAGAAAATAAATGAAAAACTTAGTTAGTTTAGAAGAGTTACACACTGGCAAACAGCGGGCAGAGCAGCAGTGGCAAAGGCCGGCGCTTGCAAGTCAGCACGTTCAGGAGAAGCCATCGCCCTCCCCACATAAGGGGAAGCTGTCGATTCAGCCGTCAGGGCATCGCCCGACCGGCTCACGTGTTTCTCAATTGTCACATGTGATCAAAGGCCCTCGCCAACATTCCAAGAGCCAATGACCGACGTTAAGAAGATTCTTCGAGAAGCTTTTCAACGTGACATAAGAGGCAATGACTGTGAAGTCGTTCACCTCCAGTGAACTGAAGTAAATAAATACACGAGACGCAGTGGGCCCGACAGTAGTTTTCAGTCGGCTGCGTTCACACTGCCGGCCGGGCCGAGCCGAGCCTGGCCGGGCCGCCGCCCGCTTCGATATCAAGCACATGGTTTTGAATTGCGGTGTTCACACTGGCGGCCGGGCCGCGCCGACCCGGCGTGAGCCTCCCGGAGCCGAGCCGGCGATATCCCGAGTGTTTAATGTTGCCGGCGCGAGCTGACCGCAGGCGCGAGCCTGTGGAGCAGCACTACAGCTTCTGCAGTACACGCATCACACGTCCCCCCTCTGCTTTCATCACAAGTGTGACTGCACACGTCTTTTATTTTAAGATGTTACCATTTCACAATCAGTGAGGAAAAATTACGTTTATTATAATGATACATGCGAAATTACTTTTATTTCATTTTTAATCTACCGTATTTACATGCATTTACAACAATAGCTTGCCAGCGATCGCGGCATTTCCACCACTGAATAGTTCGCATTTACCTGTAAACGGAGAGAGATATGAGTGTCACTGAGGGACGGAAATGTGTCCCTACCAGATGATAATGCATTGTAAAGTCATGCTGTGGCAGTTCCTTATCAGTGGAAATAGAACCACTGAGTCAAAGGGCATTATCTCAAAACTCTTCGCCTATCAATCTGTCTATCTTACAAGGTAATGAAAAGAATTCTGTGAGGTCATCAGTGGCTCCACATGATGAACCATCACCACTGCCAAGCGCTGCATCATGAAGAAAAAAGTTGGAAAATTCTGAAGGAGTATTTCTGCGATTCTTCGTTGAAGGCACAGCAAGATATTACCCAAAATGACGAAGCCAATTACTTCCTAATGATTCTCAGGAGTCCCATAAACTCTCTTCCTTTCAGAGGTAAGCGTTTGTGAAATTTAAAATACAAAAGCACGACTACAGTTAATTGGAGGTAGTGAATGCTGTACAAAGTTCTACTGCAAACCAAAGGCGCTGCAGTCTGGAACCGCAAGACCGCTACGGTCGCAGGTTCGAATCCTGCCTCGGGCATGGATGTTTGTGATGTCCTTAGGTTAGTTAGGTTTAACTAGTTCTAAGTTCTAGGGGACTAATGACCTCAGCTGTTGAGTCCCATAGTGCTCAGAGCCATCTGAACCATCATCATCTGCAAACCAAAAAGTGCGTACTAACGAATCTTACCTTATCGTTATACACAATTTTTCTTCTGCTGTTATACTTCTGCGAAAATTTGTGTTCTGTTTAGAAATTTTGTCTTGAATGTTCTGCAGCACACACTGAAATGTATTATGATTCATTCTGTAATTTGAATAAAATTTTTCAGGATAGTTTTTAAGTTCTTCATATAAAGAAAAAAGCTCTCCTAAATGTCTGTCGCTATTTATGGGATGAATCCATAACCTCCTAGTTCTTCTGTACTTCAAAACTCGACGAGTTACTGCAGAGTCAAAACAATACCAATAAAAGAGTGAAGACATTGATCTACACGACAGCAAAGACTAGCTAAAGCCGAGCAACTGTTGACTGCAGCTGCGTTTTCTACTGACTTGCTTGTCAGCTGTCGAAGGGTGGGGATCTTTTTAAATTTATTTATTTGGCTTCCCGCCAGCCATTTAGCCAAAGAGTGGGGATTACCTTGACAGTGCAGCGCAGCCCGCCAAGGAAAAAAAAAAAAAAAAACAATGAAGAACAATGAAACGCACATCTGTGCCAATCTACAGTAGTTTCATTAACTCTCCATTATTTTTTCTGTCAAAGTAGACAACGAGACTACAGAATTGCGCTTCAGTTATCTTTTAGTTCGAAATACGAAATGTACATCATACTAATTGTAGGATGTTGATGACAAATAATTGTTTGTCTTTTGTGATGCAACGTGTGGCCAATTATAAAAGCATAGCAGATGATTGTCCAGTAGCCGAGGGAAAAATTGTTATACATTTGGATTTATCTAGAGAATGAGACCATTAAAATAATAAGAGGGGCCGGCACTAGGTCTGCGCTGATCACTAGTAATTAGTTTTTTTCTGTCCTACATTATATGACTACACTAAACCATGCTGTAACCGCGCGAACTCCATGGCTTGCGGACGCGGCACTGACGCCACTGAATAGCTCGCATTACTTGAGACCAGAGACAGATATCAGTATTATTATCATTTCAAAAATTTTTTGGTACTTTTAGCTACATTTCATTCCCAACAATGTATGGTCTAAAACGGATCTAACAGTAAGCTACCCGCTACATAACTTTTTCACTACAAGATTTGTAAATCAAGTGCACAACGTTGACAAATAGCATCATTTCACAATGACTGTTAAGAAATATGGAAAGATAAATGATTCAATACGAAGCTAAGATGTTGCACTACCACGTGTACAAAAATCAGATTCTTTAGCCGCATACTTTCTTCAAAATCGGTTGGGAAGCGTTACGAAACTAAGATATCACGCGAAACGAAAAGTAGACTTTTTCTTTTTTCACGACGTAAGTAACGCTTTTATGGAAAAAATAAGTTCATAAAACGATGTGGCGAAGTCTTATATACCGCTAAGAATTTTTAAAACATGAAAATCGGAGAAGTGGATTTTCCCCCATTTCGCCGTCCCGGCTCGGCGCGACGCTCAATGTGAATGCACGAGCCGAGCCAGTACGCGTCAGCCCGGCCCGGCCCGGCCGGCAGTGTGAACGTGGCGTTCCCCCACCGTGCCGCTCCGCTGGCCGACGCTCAACATGGACACACGTGGCCGCATAGAGAAGAGCGACACTGGGACGCCACATCCAAGGTATCACCATCCGATTCACAACTTCGTTCTCAATAATTAAACGGGCCACCTCACGATGCGCGTCTCCTGTCAACTGGGTGAAATAGTGACACAAGATACACACCGCCAGGCATAATCAGACGCCGCCACTCACGCAGCAGAAGGCTTCGCAAACGACACAGCTGCCATTCTCCCATCCAGAACAATCCAGTAAGGAAACCATTGTACAAATCTTTCTATAAAAGTTATCTTATGTAAAAATGCTGTTTCATTCCACCTCATACCTGAGCCAAGGAAGAACCCACCCTGCCCACATGTTGTTAAGAGAGAAAAAGTAACATATTTAGTGTTTTTCACCCTGACATAATGCTTTAGAATCAAATGCCCTTTGCAGTACTGCTCATCCTGACAACTGACTAGCATCGAAAGTGGTTACCCAGTTACACTCTGAAGTTTTCTGAAGTCTTATTCGTCTTGTCCACATAAACAGCCACAAGAAGAATTTTACAATGTATGTCTCCTGTTTATCGGTTTCCCTCCGCGATAACATTGCACCCACAGTTTCAAATAAGTTGTAGTTTTACAGTACGTCATAAATGAAACAAAACAGATTCAGTCATTGTCAATCACATCCCCTGTGACATTCGTTTATTGAGCTATTTTAATCCTTTACAGGTTCCTTATGTTTGCTAATTTAGTATTCGTCGATAAAGCAATTATATCTTCTTTGATTATGGACGGAGTTTCGTATAGTTTTCGAAACGACATTTATAAAGACATTGGACACCACCGTACAGGTGTTTTCATTTTTATTTACTCCAATGTGAATCTCTGTGACGGTTGTGATCTCTCAGGTTCAGTTGGCGTGATTGATTAATGATATGCTTTCTGGTGTACATCAAGAATGGAAACAACCACTCGATTCTGAAGTACTCTATTTCCCTGTAATATTTCGTTTAAGGATGGATTCTTGCTACGAACAACGGATAGACAACTTGGATTATTTCTCTTTCTTGGGGGGAGGGGGGGATGGGGTGGGGAGAGGCTTGTTCGAAGGGTGTACAAGTAATGCACCACATTCTTTTTCTCGGTCACTTTCTGTTGAAAAAATGAGGCGTTAGTTGTGGGACCTCGTGGAATATTCCCGCTTCAGCCTCTATTGTGCCACGAAGTTCGGACAGGTGGTATATGTAACCTTCAAATAGCACCGGTAACGAAGGTGCGTTCCAAGCAGAGAACTGAATTTCTTTTGGTGGAACACCAGAGGATCGTACAAATTCGTGGGCGCTTGCAGAATATCTATAGAGACCTGGCAGTGAACAATAGCACGGGAAGCTGTTGGGCAAGGCGTCTGTCATCATCGCAAGAAGGCGGCGCAAACCTCTCCGATCTCCCGCGTGCTGGCCGGCCGCGCACATCTCTGACTCCTGCAGTTTTGGAACGTGCGGACACTCTCATTGAAGGTGACCGACACATCACAAACACCTCGCTACTCGACTTTACGTCTCTGTTGGTAGTGCTTACACAGTCACCCACCAGTTGGGGTACAGCCCAGATCTACTTCCGTCTCTTTGGGTCAATTCAGGATGCTCTCCGAGGGAAGCAGTACATGGAAGATGGGGACGGTATTGATGCAGCAAGACATTGTCTCCGGCGTCGACCAATAGACTGGTCCCATGCGGGCAGACATTAAGGGGCGCTGTGGTGAGTGTCTTCAGCACGTGGCAAAACCAAGATGAAACCACATCCAGACGTTGTGCGGTTGAGCGGCCACGCCTCATTACAGATTCTGACGTCGTAGGCTGGCAGATTGGTAAAACGGGACAGAGGGCGAACTGTGGCTGAAATAAGATCAGACTTCAATACTGGGAAGAGTACAAGTGTGTCTGAAAACACAGAGCATCAAACACTCCTAACGATGGACCTCTGCAGCCGACGACCCATGTGGGTGCCAATGTTAGCGCAACTAACGCTGAAGTGGGCAAGTGACCATCAGCACTGTTCTGACAAACTGGTGGCGGCTCCATTATGCTGGAGGGAACATTCATGTGGGCATCCGTGGGTCCAGTGGAGCTCATACAAGGTACCATGACAGCCATGGAGTATCGTACACTGTTTGCAGACCACGTACACCCCTTCATGAGTATCGTGTTTCCCGATGGCAGTAGCATTTTTCAGTAACATAATGCACCATTCCACAAGGCCAGGAGTGCTATGGAGTGGTTCCAGGAACACAGTGACGAGTTTCAGTTGATGTGCTGCTCCCCCAATTTGCCAGACATGAACCCAATCGAATACATTTGGGATGTAATTCAACACGTCATCAGATCCCAGCGTCCCGCTCCCCGGAATAATATGAGAGTTTGGCGACTTGTGGGCGCAGGTGTAGTGCCAACTCCGACCAACGTGCTACAAAGGCCTTACTGATTCCATGCCACGAAGCTTGGCCGCTGTTATCCGTATCAGATGAGGACAGATCGGATATTAGGTAAGTGGTCGTAATGTTCTGCCTGATCAGTGTACATCTCATTCTTGCATTCTTGGTGGAATGGCAGGAGGGGGGGGGGGGGGGGTGTTAACATAAGACGTTACCAATCATGTGACATTTCAGAAGCTTGATACTTGATGCATGTCTTCGACAAAGAGCATCTCTTAGGTCATGGCTAAAACAATATTTATCACAGGGCAGTTTGGCAGTTTTAACTTGGTCTCTGAATTTCACTTACGTCATAACCTTCCTGGCCCTATGGTGGAGACAGGGTGCACCTGACATTTTGCCACAAGAAAACTACGATTTCTTTAATCTCCTCTGACCACTAAAATTGTTTGATGTAGCTATTTATACCGTGTTTATCGTCCTCCATTGTAAAATGAGAAACGTGAGACCATTTTAGTTCTAACAACGTAATAAAGATATTCAGTTAATAAAGTAGATCTGGGTCAAGATAAATAGCAACAGATCTATGGAATAACCCAGTGTCCAAATGAAGAAGACATAAGTCGTGAAGGAAAACCAATAAAATGCCAAATATACAGTCCTAAATTGATTATTTAACATTGGCATGTGATTTAGTAATTCTGCAGGAAATGCAGAATAACAAATTTCGTTTTGAAAACCAGAGTTAAAATAACAAGGCTGTACCATTAAAATGAAGCATAAATTATTCAGATGTCAGAAGAACAGCGAACCTTAAATATCTACGAGAAGAAATCCAAGCTGTCTGAGATAAAAATGAAGTCATCAGCATAAGATAAACGAAGACGGACTTAGCATATAACTTACAGAAGATATTTATAATAAAGAATCGCTGTAAAGAAATACAAAAATTCCTCACCGCAATACAGGAACTTCGCAACAATGCAAGCACGCTTCAGAAGCGTTAATATTTGGATCAATTAGAGAAAACGAAGATATAAGGAAAAAGGAAGATACTGTGAAACATAAAAACAGCAGAAACAATGAAATTAAGGAGAAACACAGGAGTATACAAGCACGTACAAATAATTACAGATGAAGCTAGAGGAAAAGACCAATGTTCAATACTCACGTGAATAGAATTAATCCAACACACTGGTAAGAAAAATTGTACAGTATCCCGAAAAATTTAAATTCAGTTCCAAATGGCATAGGAAAGTACTTCAAGACCGACAAGAACTGGCATAAATAAGTAAGGAAATAAGGAGAGAACAAAATATAGAAACAAAGTTAATAAGCACTAACATTTCCAAAACAAAGTAGTTGCATAAAGACAGGAAAGGAAATGGACAGCAGAATAGCAGATAGAAAAAAGTGAACAACTGAGGGAGTGTTGGGGAAAGTATTAGGAGTGTTTAGTGGTTCCTTCGCTAGCCTGCTACGAAAGAGGCAGAACTGACGAGTGACTGAACAAAAGTGAAGAGAGAATGGAACGAGGAGGAGAATGAAATTGTTTTAAGAAATTATGAGCACAAGTTCAATGAATGAGGGTAAGGGTAAGGTACTGCTGAGAAAAATCTTGCAGTCATGATATAAATAAAAGAGTTCAAGGTTATTCCGTAAATTAATGTAGGAGTCCAATAGTGATTAATAATTTTCTCTTAACACATAATCACAAGTATGACAATTGGAGCTTTCCGTTTCTACTCAATATCAGTCACGTCCGCCAGATCCTGGGCCGAAGAATATTGAATGAAATGCGTTGGTGCTGTGGAAGACGTAAATTACAACGTAGTTGCCAATTTAGAAGCCGAAATCTGATATTTATTTTGGTAATCGCTCGTAATGCGATAGCTGAATTGTGTCATGCACATAAAACATTCACGATGGCTCTGTGGCACATCATGTCATAAAAGAGAATTCGTTACGCCTCTGTACACTCTGCGATGTCACTCATCCTACCCTGAAGATCTCTAAGCCAGATACACGTCGATAGCAGCAGAAGTGTCGCGTAATGTTCCTTCACTGTAGGTTCTCTAAATTTACCTAATCGCATTTTGCGATAACAACGTTGCCTTTCTTCCAAAGATTAACTGCTAAGTTAGCAGATGATCTCTGTCTCACTCTAATATTGGCTACATCCTTTATTTACGATCCTAACAGCTCGTTTCCGAATTCTGTTGATCTGATCACACTAGCATCTGCTACGCCGTTTCCTCTGAAGATGAACCATGTTTTTCACATTAACCTTCCAACAAAGCTTAGTGTTCCGTTCGCTTCTTTCTTATATGTTTCTTAGTACTACCTCGAATAATTATATGATGTGATATGTTCAGAATTTCACTACATATCTTATATTCAGACACGTCTCTGCTTTTTTTAGGTAAAAATTCTTAAATCTTTTAAAATAAAATAACCGTCTACATATTTGCAGCCCTCTGGCCTTAGAGGGCTCCGAAGTGTAGCGTGTAACAAGGGGACGTTTAACGAAAGTCTTTCGGTGCGTTAGAAACAGCGTGCTGTAATTGAGTTTCGAATTTGCAGTTCGTCCGCAGATGCAGCACTCTCTCCTTCAGCATGAAATGCCAGACCACACACGCACACTGCGACACCTACAACAATCCGATGTCTTGAGTTTACTCTTATCGATCTTCCTCCACACAGGCCCGAATTTTTCCCACCCGATTTTCATATTTTTTTAGTACTTAAAGAACACTTTCAAGGACTTCACTTTGATAGTGACGAATCGGTGCAAGCAGAGGTGAGGTTGTGGCTGCGTCAACAAAGCCTACAGTGACAGTATCAGCTAACAGGTGTCTCTTTCGGAGAAATGTGTTCATAGCCAGGGTGACTGTGTTGAGAAATATAAATGCAGACATGAACAATAAACATGTATAACGTTTGCTCAGTTAAATAACTTTAAGAATTTTCACATAAGAAACATGAAGGCTTTAATATTCAGCATAATGGGGTTCTTTCTCTTCGTTATACAGCCACAGCTTCTACACTGTAATGTCATAATCCCATTTGTATCAAATGTGAGTGTAGACATCTGTCATCTACATACAGGTATGTATATTGTCTTTCCGATGTGTATAGAAATTCATACGACGGAGAGATAACGCTGAGAGGAATTGAAAAGTTAACCTGAACTTTTTTTGGGTGTGGTACCGATTCATAATGTAAAAATATTGGAGAAACCAACGTTTCGGCCACGATTACAATGGCCGTCTTCTGGGTAGACGTTGGTCTCTCAATTGTAGTTTATTTTTACATTACGACACCATGCCATACTCATAGAACGTTTATATCAACTGATTCTGGATGCGGAAGTCTACGCAGTTGTAAATCTAAAAGTTATTAGCCATTTTTCAATCATACCAATATTTAGGAAATTGTCATTATTTTGCAGAACTTTACTGACTACTTATAGGACGAACATAAAACTAATTCATACGAAAATGGTCACACAATAATAATATCCTGGAGATGCTTCATTTAAACAAAGAGTAAACTGAAAGTGACTTCGACACGTTGTATAGGTAATAATGCGTCATGTCTTCCTCCATTTCCGTGTCGCGCCATCAGCCGTAAGGCTCTCAAGGGCTACCAGAGCAGAGATGTGGATGAGTACGCCGCTGGTTGTGTCCTTGCTGGTGTCCAAGGTGGAAAGAGGCAGGTAAAGACATAGGTCGCATCACAAGCAGCAATGCGGACAGTTTCTGACTGTCCATCACTCACTCACGCGATGCCGAGATGACAATCTGTTAGAAACTTGAGCGTCTCCCGGCGTATCGAACGTTCAAATAACGCCGGAAAATGCAGTCTTTTGAACAATCGCAGATATTTCAGCTGGGGAACACTTCATAGTTTTCAAGATGCAAACGGTAAGGGAGAATGTTATGAGTTAAATGAAATGTTCAAGTGGCGAAATATCGATAGTGATCGATGAAGTTACTCTGCTACATTCCCGAAAGTTATTTTTACGCCATTCCCAAAATTATTTTATCTGTTGCTTCAAGAACATTTTTGGTATGTTAACACATAAAAAATTTGGCCTAAATGAATTCTTTGGAAAGGTTAAGTTTCTTAGGCTCTCAATAATCTTCTCGCGTCACGTTACTACAGCTACAGCTCACATTTTAGAGGCACGGGAGTGCCTGCCTGTGTTAAAAGAAAAAAAAATTTGGCGACTCTATAGAAGATGTGACAAGGTTTCTCTCATTTTATCATCGACAACTTTTTAAAAGGAGCAGCTGCGCTTGATTTTCATCTCTGGCGAACGTCAAACTTTCATTAACAGCTGCAGAGCACGGGGGCGTGAAAACGGGACTTTATACTTCCAGGAAATTTTCAGCCGACCTCGTTTCCAGATGCGCATCATTCAGGAGACTACGTCCGGCAACACAGAGGCCACGTCATATGTAGCAGGTACATCAAAGGCCGTGTTCCCGTATACGCACGGAGGAAATGATGCTTGGTTAAAGGTGAAAGAGTACGTAGTTCAACCAATACACCGTGAGGACGACAGATTCTATTAATGGGGCAGGTGGAAGGCTGGTAAAGGCTTAGACAATTACATCGGCTTTCGGATTTTTTATGCTCTGTGCCGGTGCCGTCGGATTTGTATATGGTGTAATTAGTTCTAGCATGACAGGAAGATCACTTTTATTAGAAGTGTTACTTTCCAGTATAATGTAACATTAATCCGGTATAGAAAAATTACTGATTTAGTGAAGAACTAGCATTCAGTTTGTAGTAACTTAGGAAAAGCAGTGTGCACTTCCGTAGCTGGGCGGTCTTCGCGGCTGACTATCTTGCGGGGACCCGTGTCCGAGTCCCGGTATTGACAGGGATTTTTCCTTTGTCGGGAGGACTGGTACGGGATGCACCTCAGCCTCGTGAGGCCAACTGAGCAGCTACTCGACAGAGTACTTGCGCTTCCAAGGTCAGTAAACCCGACAACGACGAGGACAGCAGCGTTCTGATTAAATTCCAATTCATAACGCATTCTATGACGCTCTTGGCAGAGGGTGACAGGGCGATGGGTCGGACCCAACTTACCCGTCAGGCCAGAACGCGGAACTGTATTTGACTTATTTGGGAAGACAATGGAATGTTGTACATTGCAGATCTTATATGCTGATTTATCACTACTTGCTCAGCTGACGTAATCACTGTCCAGTACAGTCCGCTACAGTACAAGAAATACGAAGACAGCTTCATTTGGCTGTTTTAGTCACACATGAATAGATCTTGCTTTCTGTCAGGTTTATACCGATATGTTTGTTTTGCTATTGCTGTATTACTTAATTATTTACACATTTATGATAATGGAGCCATTTGACTTACTCATTTGCCGTTACTCACAGCACAAGTTCTTCAACTATGAAATTGGATTTAGCGTGCAATCGAATTGGTTGGCAAAGTACTGGTATTATTACGTAAATAGTAGTTTATGAATAAAATATTACCATAAGAAAAATGTTGGGAGAATACACACTCATATATTTACGTACTAGACATCTGAAATTTGAATACACTTCGTATTATTGATACAGATTTATTTTTAAAATAAGCTTGGGATGCTCCAAATTCTTTTTGTGACTTCCAGCTCTTCTGGGTATATGCTGACATTGCTTTGTGAATTACTGTCAAAATTTCTAAAGTTCATTTTAAGCTGAATGGAAGAAATATATAATGTTTATTTATTGCTATTGTTGCTTTACGTACTGTAAATTTGCTGACTATGAGATGGTTTCCTGAAACGCGGTTTAGAGAACCTAAACTCTACAAGCTGTACTACGGAAGTCTCGAAATTTTCATTGCAAGCTCGGGGTGTTCGTGTGGTAAAGTATGGAAATGAGCATTTGGCGTCACTGGCTGGGAGGTCCCTTACGGGGCAGGTCCGGCCGCCTTGGTGCAGGCCTTATTACATTCGACGCGACATTGGGCGACCTGCGCGCGGGATGGAGATGAAATGATGATGAAGACAACACAACACCCAGTCCCTGAGCGGAGAAAGTTCCCGACCCAGCCGGGAATCGAACCCGGGCCCCTTAGGACGGCAGTTCGTGACGCTGACCATTCAGCTATCGGGGCGAATAAAGTACGTTAAACAATCCACTGCTGGCGAGCCGTTACTGAAAAATTCGCTTTTACAACAATCCTTTATTCATTTTAGTACAGAGAGGGGATTACAGCAGCGGGAAGCTATTGCCCCTCAATGACTTCCATGGTTGCTGGCCTGCCGAGTGCCGTGGTCAGTAACTATCAGCTTGAGAGCTACCACAGCACGTGTCATGAGCGATAGGCAGTTGCGTCAGCGAAGCCACCTCCAAAGTGTGTCGGCCCCATCTCCTGGCAGCCAGACTAGCTCTTGCTCACCGCCTACCATAGCAGAATAGACGGTGTATAAATCCTATCTTCCGACACGGCCGAAGTCGAAGGCACGTACCAGCACTGAGCGGTGATCAACGACGGCGTAGACCTTCAGGGACCTGTGAACAACAGCAATGGGACCGGTAATGAAGGTCTGATTAGGGAAGGTGGGGATAAGTGAGATTATGATGGCCAGTAGCACCCCTTTCCCGGAAGGGAATACAGGCTCTAGCAAATGAACGTCGGCGGTCGGCTGCGATAACTTCATTCGTTCTACATTCGTTGTTTGGTGGGCCTCGTCAGAGGCCGCTTCGGTAGTTTCCTGAACAGGCGTTCTCCTTCTGAATACGGATTCTCGTTAAAAAAGATGTCTGGGCGCCAGGATGGCGCTTGCTCCCGTCTGAATGACGGCATTTTGCTGAACATCAAAAGAGGAGTTCATCGTACCTGGAGCAACGCTCCTCCTTACTTGAAGAAATCCTGTTTCCAGACTGGGACCTGTGTACATTTCTGGACAAAAATGTCTTAACAGATGTTTTACAAATTGTTATAAAAATAAGAAGTTCTCCTCGTCTTCTTGATTTAATAATTAGGAAAAAACATCGTTCATTAGGTCTTCATTAATTCTAAACGTGGTTTGCTGTGATTAATCCAGCCTAATTTGCAACTGGTGCACTGGAAACTCTACAGCTTGGGCGGTTTCCCGGTTGATGTAGAAACAGATTATACAAATGGAGTTCAAATCCACAGCGCTACAAGAAACCGAGACACTCATGGTCATAATCTTGTTGCGCTGCTCTTTGTGGTACTTCTGAACATGATGGAACATTAGCTCAACGGTAATACGACCTTTCTGTGCAGCTGTCAGTTCACGCGGTAATACGACCTTTCCGTGCAGCTGTCAGTTCACCCATCGTATGGATTTACAGCTTATTGTGTTATTTAAGTAGGTTAAGTCGTGAATCAGCAGCACGTCTAGTGATTTTTCCGGCCAATACGACGGCTATGTCAGATTCGTTGTAATTGTCCTGATGATGGTAACTGGCAGATGCTGTGCAGCCCCACTAGATCACAGTTTATATCGTTAATATTCCATCACCTTCCATATCCTGTCTCGTCATTTCCTTCTTTGTTACAATGCTCATTCACTCTCTCTGACCCTTTGGACGAATGGGTGGGCCGTCAGAACATCTCTTTCATATCCTGCCTATCTGTTTTAACTGAGAATAACTCTATTTTACATGCTTGCGCGTCGGTCTGAACCGTCGTCGTTGGAAACTAACCATTTTCACTTCTCTTTCCCCTTCATCAAGGATGAATGTACTGTACATGGTTCATCATGCACCCCAATACCATAGCACGTCCGTATTCGAATTACATACAAGAAATCGTAGCAACAAATGTAAAATAAATTACCCTGTATTAACAAATTACAATAACTTCATCCAAGTGGGACAATGATGCAATGATACAGTCGTAACATGTTCTACGGCAAAGCTGACTTGCGCTGTCGCAACCTGGGTGCATATCGCATCTCGAGTACATCCTGCACACTAACGTCTCTCTCTGTAGCTGCAACTACATGACTACTCTTTAATTTACAATTAAAGTGCCTGGCAGAGGGTTCATTGAACCACATTCACGCCATTTCTACATAGTTTCACTCTCGAAGCGCTGATTTCTCTTATTTTATTATAATGTTCATTGCTCCCTATGTAGGTGGCCGACAACAAAATATTTTAGCAATCGGGGGAGAATGATGAGATTGAAATTTCATGAAAACATTTCGTTGCGATGAAGAACCCCTATTTTGACGTCTCTCACCCCAATTCGTGTATCCTGTCCATTACGCTGTCTCCTCTACTTCTTGATAACACAAAACAAGCTGACCTTCGAACTTTTCATCGTGTTCCGTCACTCCTATCTCGTAACGATCCTCCTTACCTTCTCTTTTTACCTTTCGCCTTATTCATGCGTTACGACATTTGATGTAACATGTCCAGGATGGTCTTGAAAGGTATAACATATCCTATGTCGACAATGGAAGCTTTCGTCGGTAATTGCAATTCCACGTTGACGGGCAGTGTCATCTGTGTGACTTGGTATGGCCTCTGGTAGCAAGGTCCTCAGGTGTGCAAGGACTCGCTAGCATGACCCGTTGACAAGTCTTAAACTCAAATATGTCTACCCATTCTTTCATGCCGATCGAGGGCTTTATTATTTATCCTCTGCACCCACTTCCATATATCCCTGTTTTTGCCAAATTTGCATTAATTCCCTATTTTTCCCAGTCTTAACTTTAATAACTGCGACAAGTGATGGTGTCTTCATACCATATACCACTTCGTATGTCGAGAGCCAAACACTGTCGTTCACGTTTGAGTTGTATGTCGCTAGGACACATGGTAGACAAACGTCCACGTCGATATAGTGACTATACACATAATAAACTTACATTTTAGCGATAGTACAGTAACCGTCCTCAGTTCTCCCCATCGTCAGTAAGGCTGGAACTTACGTTGCTGCTTCAGATAAGGCGTGTAGACCTTTTGTTTGCGAATTATATTTACGAGCTTCAAACAGGACCGACTTATTTTACGAGCTTCAAACAGGAACGACTTATTTTCAGTTATCTGTCTGGATATTAATTTAGTTTTTTTTAAATTTCTTGCGTGTTTGTGTGCTTACTAGGAACAGTTTTCCATTTTAATGACTGTGTAATGCACAGTTTTGCTGTCTTTGGTATGGATAGCGACTGCGATTGCTCTGTTCAGATGCAAACGGCCACTGCTGTGACCGCCCCTGGTGCTGCCCGCACTGGAGTTGACCCCTCATCTGTGGTCGAGTTGGAAATCGCTCCAAAGTGTGTCAGGTAACAAAAGAGTTCCCGGGGGCCGATCGGAGGGCCTCCTCCGTTCGTCTGAAGAACAGATTTCAGGCTCTGTCTGTGGCTGACGTAGTCCCTGAGTCAGATGCAGTCGCTCGCTCTGTTGCAGAGGAAGCGTCTCAGCTCGCAAGGTGTGCGTATTCGCAGAGGGTGAGATTATTGGTAGTTGGGAGCTCCAATGTTAGGCGCGTAATGAGGCTCCTTAGGGACTTGACTGCAAGGAGGGAACGGAATCCTGTGTGTATAACGAGAGAAGTCATTCCGTATATGGGAAGTTATCTATCGAACGTACCGCGTGTAATATTATCGCTGTATCGCGGAGGAAAGAGAGAAGTGGCGCCCCCTCGTGGGGGAAGTCGGCGAGGCACCTGTGACAGTCGAGTAGTTGGATTTTGGAGTGCGACCAGAAACAGTGAGATAGGCAGCAGTGCGCGGAGCGTGAAGCCGTGTCTGCCGACGCCGTGTCTGGTGGCAAGAGGAAAGTTTGCCACGTTGCCTGATTGTGTTTGAGCGTATGCGGCGGACTTGGTGGGTAGAGGCTCCGATGCTGTCGGGAACATGCTGCTTCCTTGTTTATGATGGATTTACCGTTTGCTTCTAGTGACTACATTCTCGTCTCTATGGCTCTGTGACTGATGTGATGCCATTGCGAGCACAGTTGGTTTGGATATAAGCAGCATTTTGTTCTCAGTGTCCATCGTTCTGGCGATTACTGAGTGTGCTTGCCGTTGTTGTGTATTTATTGAGCAGTGTGTTTCGGACGCTTGACCTTACTATTTGGGGTCCATTGCGTAAGGCGGCGTTTATCCTATGAGGACTTGTGTTCTGCATTTAAAAACTTTGATGTAATCAGTAACTGAATTGCTTAAATGCTTTCATACGTCTCTGCTTAAGTGTTATTGTTTTACGCCCCTCTGAATGGGAAAATGATAAAGGGCCTTACTATTACTGACCTTCTTGTGAGCCGCTGACTTGGTTGTATTTTTCAGCCACGTAATTTGTGCGTTTATTGTAACGAACCGACGTCTGTTTCTGATTAATGTTTTCCTGTGACATGGAGTGTTAATCTTGAAACGAACACTGTTTTAGATATTTTAATCAGTGTGTTGCAGGACATACCCTATTTGTGCCTCGCAAGTGGAGAGCGGAGGCGGTTTATTGGCAATGATGATGTGTTGGTAGATCCATTTCACGAATCCAGACCAGTCACCTGGAGATCTAGAAGTCGTATGTTGTATTAATACTCCTTATTTTAAGCGTAGTGCGCTCATGCAGGAAGTTTATGTGATTTTGCGCAGATTGCGCGATATGTTTAGATGACTCTGAATTCACTGTGTTAAGTGGTGTCCTCTGAGGTGCTGAAGGTAGTGGATAGACAGCTGTTTTGGATACGTTGTATATGCAAATAATTTATGTCCTTATTACGTTGGTGAGTTGCATGTCCTTTGTGTCACAGATGGTGCTAATTTCATTAATTTCGCCACCGGTCTTCGCAGAGGCTGCGGGAGGAGTAGACCCACTGTGGCAAGCAGTTACGTAGTCGCGCCCGCCCACCGTAGCGGGCGTTGTTAACTAGCCCGACGCCTTCCTGTACTTGGTGGCGGGAGTGTGTTGACTGGTTTCTTACGGCTTGCAGTCTGGGAAACCATGCCTTTGGTGTACACGTGGAAGACTTATGTTTTGTTTGGGGGAGGCGTGTTTGTAGCGATAAGAAGTGCAATAGTATTGAAGGAAATTGACGGAGATCCGAAATGTGAAATAATTTGGGTGAAGGTCATGGTTAAAGCAGGCTCAGACATGGTAATTGGATGTCTCTATAGGCCCCCTAGCTCAGCAGCTGTTGTGGCTGAGCACCTGAAGGATAATTTGGAAAATATTTCGAGTAGATTTCCCCACCATGTTATAGTTCTGGGTGGAGATTTTAATTTGCCAGATATAGACTGAGAGACTCAAACGTTCATAACGGGTGGCACGGACAAAGAATCCAGTGAAATTTTTTTAAGTGCTTTATCTGAAAACTACCTTGAGCAGTTAAACAGAGAACCGACGCGTGGCGATAACATATTAGACCTTCTGGTGACAAACAGACCCGAACTATTTGAAACAGTTAATGCAGAACAGGAAATCAGTGATCATAAAGCGGTTACTGCATCGATGATTTCAGCCGTAAATAGATATATTAAAAAAGGTAGGAAGATTTTTCTGTTTAGCAACAGTGACAAAAAGCAGATTTCACAGTACCTGGCGGCTCAACACAAAAGTTTTGGTTCAAATGGCTCTGAGCACTATGGGACTTAACATCTGAGGTCATCAGTCCCCTAGAACTTAGAACTACTTAAACCTAACTAACCTGAGGACATCACACACATCCATGCCCGAGGCAGGATTCGAATCTGCGACCGTAGCGGTCGCTCGGCTCCAGACTGTAGCGCCTAGAACCGCACGGCCACTCCGGCCGGCATTTTTAAGTCAATTGAGTTGCTGTTCAGAGGTTACTATGTATGGCCATTAACTTATGCAGACATTTAATAGCAAGGAAGTGATTGAATTCTGATTTCAAGTTGTGTTGATTATGTGGGTAAATTGCTTTGAACAGACATTTAATTAATTAGTAAACAACTGAATGCTATTTGTGAGTTGATGTTTATTGTGTTCCTAAACATATTAACGATTATTTTTAGAAGTTCACTTATGCAGTTAGGCTATTTACAAGGCCTGTTGTGTTGTTTCCTTTAAAACTATTATCAATGTTATTAATAACGAAGTGTGTTGTAAAAAAATAAACAGTGAATGAAGTGCCTCAAATCCCTTTGGTCCACACCTTCCGTCATTCACCCTTGGGTGGTATTAAGAAACCGTGAAAGCCCATTTCAGGAAGGCTGCCTCCAGATTCCGTGAAGAGCACGGGGTGCAGCCAACTTCAGGTGATGGCTCATGTCGGAATTAACGATGTGTGTCGCTATGGAGTGGAAGACATTATCTCTGGTTTTGGGCGGCTATCAGAAGTGGTAAAGGTTGCCAGTCTTGCTTGCGAGATGAAGGGGAAACTCATTATCTCTAACACCGTCGACAGAACCGACTGTGGTCCTTTGGTACAGAGCCGAGTGGAGGGTGTGAATCAGCGGCCAGATGGTTCTGTGACCAAGTAGGTTACAGATTTATGACCTTTGAGCATTGCAGTGCGTCAGCAATCGTATCGAAATAATTATGAAAAATCTGCCTCGATTGCACAAACTACCTGGTGTTTACCTAGGTTTCAGCGTGGGTAACCACGCTTTCTCCAGAACAAAATATAAAACAGCTTGCCTAAATAGGCATAGTCAAAGGCTAAAATCAACACCTACAGCGGCAAGACCCCTAAAAACTTTTTTTTTACAAATACACGGTATTAGGCAAGCTGTTTTATAGTTTGTTCTGAAGAAGGCGTGTTTAGCCACGCTGAAACCTAGGTAAACACCAGGTAGTTTGTGCAATTCGAGGCGGATTTTTCATAATTATTTAGGTTGCAGATTCTTCGACTTGTGACATAGGATGGTGGGTTTAGAGGTTACGTTTAAGAGGTCAGGGGTCTATCACACACAGGGAGCGAATACGTGGATATCAGAACCTGTGTGGAGGGGACTGGGTGGTTTCTAAGTTAGAGGGTCTTGAAAAATTACGGAAAGGGCGCTAGTCTAAAAGGATGCAGGACAAACACAGGAAGGTAGACCAAGCAACAATCGGTATTGTAATTGTGAATTGTTACAGCTGTGCTGGAGAATAACCAGAGCTCTAAGAGGTAACAGAAAACGCTGGGGATCAAATTTTTATAGGTATGGAAAGCTAGCTAAAGATAGAAAATAGTTTAGCTGAATTTTTTAAAAAGGATCTAACCACGCTCACAAAGGATAGATTAAATACGGTTTCTGGTAAATTGCTTATTGCTGTCAGAAGTAGATTACCTTGTAATGAAACTGAAATACATAGTTCCTGTAGGTTAGTATGGATAGAGTTTATACTTGATAACTGGAATATATTAGTAACTGGTTTCTTTTACCGACCTCTGACACAAACGATTAGGTGGAGAACAATTCAACGAAAACTTGAGTCTCATTTCAAATAGGTACTCAGCTATTACAGTTATAGTTGGTGGTGATTATATACCAAATAAACTATTAAGAGATGGTACTAATCCCCCATGATACATAAAACAATTCATAATATTGTTGTAGAAGCAACGGAAAAAGCATTCCAAACTTCAATCAACGCAAAAAACCCGTATTGGCGAAGTTTTTCAGAAGCTCGAAACTTAGCGTGAATTTCAATGCGAGATGCTTTCAATATTTCCCAAAATACAACTTTGTCCCTAAATCTGGCAGAGAATCCAAAAAGATTCCGATCGTATGTAAAGTACACCAATGGATAGACACAATCAATAGCTCCACTGAAATAGCCTCATACTTGGCACAAACAACCGTCGCTCGTCGAAAGCTGCATACCTATGAACTGGAAAGTTGCACAAGTCACACCAATATTAAAGAAAAGAAACAGGAGTAACCCAGTGAATTACAGATCCATATCGGTAACATTAATCTGCAGTAAGATTATAGACCGTATATAATATTCGAACATTGTGAGTTACCTAGAAGAAAACGCTTTATTGACAAACAGCCAACAAGGATCCAGAAAATATCGTTCATGTGAACCATTAACAGCCAACGGCCTTGCCGCAGTGGTAACACTGGTTCCCGTCAGATCACTGAAGTTAAGCGCTGTCGGGCTGGGCTAGCAATTAGATGGGTGATCATCTGGTCTGCCGAACGCTGTTGGCGAGCAGGGTGCGCTCAGCCCTTGTGAGGCAAACTGAGGAGCTACTTGATTGAAAAATGAGTCATGATAGTATACTCAGTGATAAAACAAAGCAGTAGGCTTTTACCAGAAATACTGACCCTTAGACAATGTGTCTAACAGTATATTTTAAATACGACAGTATGCCATCTTAGGCACAATTTAATATTAAAACACTTGATAATGGCAACTTAAGGACGAAATCATGATCGTGTAAATGTAACACTGCAAATTAAAAAATTTAAAAAACCAGTCTAATGGTGGTACTGACTTGAAGGAAATATATTATGACTGTGGCCCCACAGCCGGCCGGAGTGGCCGTGCGGTTCTAGGCGCTACAGTCTGGAACCGAGGGACCGCTACGGTCGCTGATTCGAATCCTGCCTCAGGCAAGGATGTGTTTGATGTCCTTAGGTTAGTTGAGTTTATTTAGTTCTAAGTTCTAGGCGACTGATGACCTCAGAAGTTAAGTCGCGTAGTGCTCAGAGCCATTTGAACCATTTGAGACCAACTTCAAGACCAACAACTAAGTAACAAGTTACATTTTAGTGAAGTAACCATACCCCCATCAATGACACTTGCTTCAGCATAATTACAAAAGACCATTGAGTGGAAAAGTTATTGTACAGGTATTATTGAAGTGGTGTGCTACAGCCCTTAACAGAAGAAATACATTTATAGCCATTTGTTTGCGTTTCAAGTGAAGTTTTTAATTTCTGTGGCATATGCGACTGAATGAACTATTTGCTTTCTTCTCTCCAAATTCGAATATGCACAGCGGTAACTAACACGTGGCTTTGTCAATTTGAATTTCTCTTAAATCTTTCTGTAAATCAGCTTCTAGCTGGACGAAAGACAAAAAGGGGGGTTGGCAAACTTATCTTACAAAAAACAAGACAGGAGTTAGTGGAATTGCTGACTATGTGCACCAACAAGAAACAGAGAAAGATTATTCACTAAAGAGGAAAGGAGACAATGTAGACAACGCAGCAGCTAAAAGCAAGAGATAGAAGTCAAAATACATGTCTGTTTTTACATATATACCCTGCGAGTAACTGTAGGGTGCATGGCGGAGGGTTTAAAGATCTTAACTCTAGAATAATTAAATCTTATTGACGCAATTCTACTGTGTATCCTCTTCTGTTTACAGCTCCCCATCCGAAAGTTTCGTGAATTTTCTGTATCTATGAAGAAGAATTTCGGGATTATTCTGTTAAAACTGACACGACCAAATCCCTGCTTGATTCCGAGCCTGTATTTCGTCTTTAACGATGCTGTCGTTTCCTTTTTTCACCAGGTGTCGAATCCCATTAAACCAAGTACCACATTATTTTCATGAGATATATGGTTGTTTTGACTCTAATATCAACTACACAGCAACACAATCACTTTTTCCATGGTATCATTTGCGAAAATGTCGGTCCCATACATTAAATTAATTATGAAGTGTGGTTTTTATCAGCAGTTTCCTCATCATGGATGTATGGCGACTGCGATATTTGTTGGAAGTTTCAACGAGAATCGCTCCAGTTGCACAAAAACCTGTTTATTCTCACAACCATATTCTGGTTTTAGACAATATAACAGAAAACTTGCTTAACCAGGCAAGAAGGGTGTTTTTTGTTGCAACAGCGTGTCAAGTGCACTCATGGCAACACTCTTGCTGTGATAATTAACTATTCATCAGTGGCAAATGGCTGAGGGGCAGAAAATGCTTATGGTGGAAAATATTTTCTAAACAACTCTTAAGTAGCATGGTCGTTTGACAATTTTATGTACTGTTCATTGGGTCATTGAGAGTTTTCACCTGTTCTTTGCTGTCGTATTGATTTGGTAGCAGACTGTTTCTTGATAACATTATCGAACAACATACTCCCGAGGAACATGTAACACTGTAATAACTTTCAATACAGTGTGAAAATGATACATGTGTCCTCTCAAACTGCTACGTCTACATCTAATTTTACATAGATACTGCCGGCCGGAGTGGCCGAGCGGTTCTAGGTGCTACGGTCCCAGGTTCGAATCCTGCCTCGGGCATGGATGTGTGTGACGTCCTTAGGTTAGTTAGGTTTAAGTAGTTCCAAGTTCTAGGGGACTGATGACCTCAGAAGTTAAGTCCCATAGTGCTCAGAGCCATTTGAACCATTTTTGAACATAGATACTTTGCAAGCCAGTGTGTGATGCTTGGTGGAGGCTACCCTGTACCACCACTAGCCATTCCCTTTTCTGTTCTACTCAGAAACAGAAAGAGGAAAAAAAGGCTGTCTATATGCCTCTCTACGAGCCTAATTTCTCTTATCTCATCTTCATGTCCTTACGCAGAAAGTACATTGGCGGCGATAGAATCATTCTGCAGTCAGCTTCAAATGCCAGTTCTCTAAATGTTCTCAATTATGTTCCTTGAAACGAACGTTGTCTTTCCTTCAGGGATTCCCATTTCAGATCCCAAAGCAACTCCGTAATAATTACGTGTTGCTCTCAGCTCTCAGCCTCGGAACTGCTTCGATGTCTTCCCTTGATTCTACCTGGAGCAGATACCAAACACTAGAGCAATATTGACAGTTGGTCACACTAGTGTCCAATATGTGGTCTTCTTTACAGCTTATAACCTCCCTGGACATTCACACCGATCTTTATTATTCACATACGCTGAAGATGAAGTTATATTTAAATAATTTAGCATAATAGGTAATAGCTCCTTTTCAAGAAACTCATTGTCATGCCCTTCTGTTCTTGTGAAATGTAAGGAAAACTACTAAATGATAACATTCACATTCTATTGATTAAAACACCGTTTCATAAACGAACTTTTATAAACACTCAACAGAAATTATATACTGTTTGCATTATCCGTATATTCTGCCACTCATCTCCAACCGCATCAGCAAGCAACCATCTCTAGGCTTTCGCACACCCGACTTCTGCTTACGGACTGCAACACTTGACTCCCACTCACTCACTCGGACATTGTTGACTGCACTATAGTCTTTGTTCATTTTATGATCGTTGCATAGCACATGGCTGGCCGAAGTGGCCGTGCGGTTAAAGGCGCTGCGGTCTGGAACCGCAAGACTGCTACGGTCGCAGGTTCGAATCCTGCCTTGGGCATGGATGTTTGTGATGTCCTTAGGTTAGTTAGGTTTAACTAGTTCTAAGTTCTAGGGGATTAATGACCTCAGCAGTTGAGTCCCATAGTGCTCACAGCCATTTGAACCATTTGCATAGCACATGATCGATACTATGTAGGGGCACTGTACCCTTACATATCCCCGCCAAAATAATACTTTAATATCATAAAATATAATGGCGACATTAGATTTGAACATTAAAAATTAAAAAATATATAGAAAGACAAAAAAGGAAAAAATGTAAAATTACAGTAATTAGTCAAAACTATTTGCTTATCAATGCAGAACCTCATTTCATTAATAATAATTCTCATTTGAGTCCCTGTTAACAATATTTGTTTATATTTACAGATAGAGAATTGCTTTTTAGAAATGAAAGTTCGTATCATTTAATTACACTGCATTAAAATGAATCATTAGCTCATTCAATCAGTCTCTATTTAGCAACAACATAGGTCAGGTTAATCACAAATGCTTGTACATACTGCATAATCTCGCTGAAATAACATGGCAACATGAAACCTAATGCTGTAACATCCCACTGAAATAGCATGGCGAAATGTGACACATTAATTAACAATTGTCTATTAGTGTTGACTATTCATGTAATTTGTTGTAATGAATTGAATTCTAATCATTACATTGTCACTGTATTGAATGAATAGAAATGTAGGGCTAACTGAATAGATGTGATTCAAAAGTAAACAAAATAATAAACAGACAGCTGCAACTACAGAATGTTGACAGGAATATATTTTATTATTACTCCACATTAATCTATAGCCTAGTGGCAGCATATTTTGAAAATATGGTACTGTTAGCTTTTGGCACACTGTTTACTGGGTTAGAAACACACGAAATTTTACGAAAAGCACATACCTTGGAAAGTAATGCATAAACAAATCATTACATTGCAAAACACTTTTTTTATGTAGCACTTCATATCTAATTACTCTGCTTTAGGTCCATGCCTATACGCTGAGTCGTAAATCTCATGCAAACCCATTGGTTCACGATGCACTGGTCTGTGACATATACCACCACAATAACAACACTTTCACTGGTTACTATGCTTTTTCACTTTCCTATATGATGCAATGCAAAATACACGTATTCGTTGCTTTCGATGAATCATAGGGGTGTGGCATCGAAGCCGCTGGGAACTGTAGACTCGTTGTCTTTGCAAATTGGCGGAATTTTCGCAACGGCGTTATAATAGCGATTCATGCGCCATGAAGCTTGTTGATCAGCTGGCCGCTGACGTCAGCATCCCATGGTTCCGCGTTCCACACAGCTCGCCAACCTGACAAGATAGCGTAGCGCTGGAACAAGCGACAGTCACGCTGCGTGCTAGGTCTTCGTAGGGGTTGGCAGATCCACTGCTACAGCAGCGACAAGTGACGACGCGCTGCGCGCATCGCTTCACGTCGGTGGCTCCATGTCGGCTCGCCAGCATACAAACACACCAAGGGAATTACGGCAGTGAGGAAGCAAAACACACACTGTACGCCCACATCAATCAGTCTGTAGTAAACACAACACTGGCGCCACGCTTCCCAGTTATTGTTTATGGACGTGTCTCTGACTCAAGCACTGTACAATGTTTACTTGACGGCACAAAATGTTTAAAACTGATTGCACCCTGGCTCATAGAAGCTAGCTACTATTGTCCACTGTAACACACTCACAATAGCTATTGACCATTGTCCATTTACTTTCAAACAGGCAAAATGACATGATGATGATTGACAAATACCACAAAGTTCACTTTCTCACAGAGCATCTCTTGTCTTGCAACACTTCTTACAAATGATACAGTTTAATGTTTTATACATGTTGTAGGCTATCATACTGACCAAACTGCACCATTTCAATTTCAAGGGAATTAGGGTGAACAAGTTTCCTAATTTTGAATGGTCCTCGGTGGTAGTGATGAAACTTTTTTATCTCTTGATTTGCACTCGATGATTTTGTGTGATTTTGAATGAGTACTAAATCACCGACTTTGTATGTAATGAGCTTCACTATCTTGTCATGTACCAGCTTCTGGTCTTCTGCTCGTTTCTTCATCGTCTCCAACGAGTTTTTAAAGCGCTCCTCTTGTGAATTTTCCTCTCCTTGCGGAAAGGAAATGTGTTCATGAAAGATACAGTCAGGTTTCTTTCGAAAGAGAACTGTGCATGGCGGCAATCATCTCGAATCATGCGACGAACTATTAATTACTGTTTCAAAATCTGTCAATCGTTCTATCCATCTTTTCTGTTTCTTCCCACAATGTACACGAAATAAACGTCCGAGTTTACGCAATTGGCGTTCTGTCGGGTTGGACGCGGGCCTGAAAGACGAAATTGAAATGTGCCAAATACCTTCATCATTAATAAAATCTTTCCATAGGTGTGACTGAAATTGTGGACCATTGTCCAATAAAATTCACTCTGGCTTGACAGTATTTACGAAGTATTCTTCCCTGAGTTCTTGATTATGATCGTACTGTTGGCTTCCTTTTTTCGAAAATTTGAGTAAAATTTGACTATATAATAACAGATCAGGAATTCAGGAAGGCTGTGAGGGACACACGTGTATTCAGGGGATTCTTTGATGACACTGATCATTATTTAAACTGCAGTGAAATTGGGATTGTGAGGCCGAAAGTGCAGGAGGTCAGGTCCATATGTAGGAAGATAAGAGTGGAGAAACTTCAGGATAAGGAAATCAGGCACAAGTACATAACAGCGATCTCAGAAAGGTACCAGTTAGTTGAGTGTAGTCAATTACAGTCATTGGAAAAGGAATGGACAAGGTTCAGGGACACAGTACTAGAAGTGGCTAAAGAACGTCTTGGAACAGCAGTGTGTAAAAGTAGGATGAAGCAAACAGCTTGGTGGAATGATACAGTTAAGGCAGCCTGTAAAAGGAAAAAGAAGGCGTATCAAAAATGGCTACATACCAGAACCCAGGTAGACAGAGAAAGTTATGTTGAAGAAAGAAACAAAGCCAAACAGATAATTGCAGCATCCAAGAAGAAATCGTGGGAAGACTTTGGAAACAGGTTGGAGACTGTGGGTCGCCCGCATCTCGTGGTCGTGCGGTAGCGTTCTCGCTTCCCACTCCCGGGTTCCCGGGTTCGATTCCCGGCGGGGTCAGGGATTTTCTCTGCCTCGTGATGGCTGGGTGTTGTGTGCTGTCCTTAGGTTAGTTAGGTTTAAGTAGTTCTAAGTTCTAGGGGACTGATGACCATAGATGTTAAGTCCCATAGTGCTCAGAGCCATTTGACTATGGGTCAAGCTGCTGGAAAACCATTCTGGAGTGTAATTAGCAGTCTTCGAAAGGGAGGTAAGAAGGAAATGACAAGTATTTTGGACAGGTCAGGAAAACTGCTGGTGAATCCTGTGGATGCCTTGGGCAGATGGAGGGAATATTTTGAAGAGTTGCTCAATGTAGGTGAAAATGCGATCAGTAATGTTTCAGATTTCGAGGTAGAATGGGATAGGAATGATGATGAAAATAGGATCGCATTTGAGGAAGTGACAAGAATGGTCAATAGATTGCAGTGCAATAAAGCGGCTGGGGTGGATGAAATTAAGTCGCAACTCATCAAATACAGTGGAATGTCAGGTCTTAAATGGCTACACAGGATAACTGAAATGACCTGGGAGTCGGGACAGGTTCCACCAGACTGGACAAAAGCAGTAATCACACCAATCTTTAAACATGGAAACAGAAAAGATTGTAACAACTACAGAGGTATCTCTTTAATCAGCGTTGTGGGTAAAATCTTCTCAGGTATTGTTGAAAGGAAAGTGCGAGTATTAGTTGAGGACCAATTGGATGAAAATCAGTGTGGGTTTAGGCCTCTTAGAGGCTGTCAGGACCAGATCTTTAGCTTACGGCAAATAATGGAGAAGTGTTATGAGTGGAACAGGGAATTGTGTCTATGCTTTATAGATCTGGAAAAGGCATATGACCGAGTTCCTAGGAGGAAGTTATTGTCTGTCCTACAAGATTGTGGAATAGGAGGCAAACTTTTGCAAGCAATTAAAGGTCTTTACATGGATAGTCAGGCAGCAGTTAGAGTTGACGGTAAATTGAGTTCATGGTTCAGAGTAGTTTCAGGGGTAAGACAAGGCTGCAACCTGTCTCCACTGTTGTTCATGTTATTTATGGATCATATGTTGAAAACAATAGACTGGCTGGGTGAGATTAAGACATGTGAACACAAAATAAGCAGTCTTGCATATGCTGATGACTTAGTTGTGATGGCAGATTCGAATGAAAGTTTGCAAAGTAATATTTCAGAGCTAGATCAGAAATGTAAGGACTATGGTATGAAGATTAGCATCTCCAAAACGAAAGTAATGTCAGTGGGAAAGAAATATAAACGTATTGAGTGCCAAGTAGGAGGAACAAAGTTAGAACAGGTGGACGGTTTCAAGTACTTAGGATGCATATTCTCACAGGATGGCAACATAGTGAAGGAACTGGAAGCGAGGTGTAGCAAAGCTAATGCAGTGAGCGCTCAGCTACGATCTACTCTCTTCTGCAAGAAGGAAGTCAGTACCAAGGCTAAGTTATCTGTGCACCGTTCAATCTTTCGACCAACTTTGTTGTATGGGAGCGAAAGCTGGGTGGATTCAGGTTACCTTATCAACAAGGTTGAGGTTACGGATATGAAAGTAGCTAGGATGATTGCAGGTACTAGTAGATGGGAACAATGGCAGGAGGGTGTCCACAATGAGGAAATCAAAGAAAAACTGGAAATGAACTCTATAGATGTAACAGTCAGGGCGAACAGGCTTAGATGGTGGGGTCATGTTACACGCATGGGAGAAGCAAGGTTACCCAAGAGACTCATGGATTCAGCAGTAGAGGGTAAGAGGAGTCGGGGCAGACCGAGGAGAAGGTACCTGGATTCGGTTAAGAATGATTTTGAAGTAATAGGTTTAACATCAGAAGAGGCACCAATGTTAGCACTGAATAGGGGATCATGGAGGAACTGTATAGGGGGGCTATGTTCCAAACTGAACGCTGAAAGGCATAATCAGTCTTAAATGATGATGATGATGATGAAGATGATGAGGATGAGTAAAATTTCCTTTTGATCCTGGTAGACGTCCATAGAGATCGACAGCTGAAATTTTACCAAGATTTTGAGGTATAATGCTACGCCTGAAGCCTTTGTACTGAACTGTAGACACTTTAGCTTTTTGACAGAGTTTGCACGGTTTTTGAATTGATCGTACTTTCTGTACCATGTTATCGAAGATAACGTTAGTACACATTTACGTGGCCCAAAATGAGCATAGCTCACATGCACGTATCTTATTAATTGGTCGCAGGCTCGAATCCTGCCTCGGCAATGGATGCCTGTGAGGTCCTTATGTTAGGTTTAAGTAATTCTAAGTTCTAGGAGACTGATGACCTCAAATGTTAAGTCCCATAGTACTCAGAGCCATTTGTCGTTGTTGTTGTGGTCTTCAGTCCTGAGATGCAGCTCTCCATGCTACTCTATCGTGTGCAAGCTTCTTCATCTCCTAGTACTTACTGCAACCTACATCCTTCTGAATCTGCGTAGTGTATTCATCTCTTGGTCTCCCACTACGATTGTTGCCCTCCACGTTGCCCTCCGGTGCTAAATTTGTGATCCCTTGATGCCTCAGAACATGTCCTACCAACCGGTCTCTTCTTCTTATCAAGTTGTGCCACTAACTCCTCTTCTCCCCAATTCTGTTCAATACCTCCTCATTAGTTATGTGATCTACACATCTAATCTTCAGTATTCTTCTGTAGCACCACATTTCGAAAGCTTCTATTCTCTTCTTGTCCAAACTACTTATCGTCCATGTTTCACTTCCATACATGGCTACACTCTATACAAATACTTTCAGAAACGACTTCCTGACACTTAAACCCGACTTAATTCGACAACATTCCATTATCCTCGTTTTGCTTTTGTTGATGTTCATCTCATATCCTCCTTTCAAGACGCTGTCCATTCTGTTCAAGTGCTCTTCCATGTCCTTTGCTGTCTCTGACAGAATTACAATGTCATCGATGAACCTCAAAGTTTTTATTTCTTCTCCACGGATTTTAATACCTACTCTGAATTTTTCTTTAGTTTCCTTTACTGCTTGCTCAATATACAGATTGAATAACATCGGGGAGAGGCTACAACCCTGTCTGACTCCGTTCCCAACCACTGCTTCCCTTTCATGCCCCTCGACTCTTATAAGTGCCCTCTGGTTTCTGTACAAATTGTGTAAGTAGGATGTTTAGGTTTTTTTATTGGTAACGCCACGTAGCGCTCTGTATGAAAATCACTGGCTGTGCTGTGTGCAGTCTGTGGCTGGTTTGCATTGTTGTTGGCTATTGTAGTGTTGGGCAGCTGGATGTGAACAGCGCGTAGCGTTGCACAGTTGGAGGTGAGCCGTCAGCAGTGGTGGATGTGGGGAGAGAAATGGCGGGGTTTTGAGAGCGGATGATCTGGACGTGGGTCCATCAGAGACAGTAAATTTGTAAGACTGGATGTCATGAACTGCTATATACATTAAGACTTTTGAACACTATTAAGGTAAATACACTGTTTGTTTCTATCGAAATCTTTCATTTGCTAATTATGCCTATCAGTAGTTAGTGCCTTCAGTAGTTAGAATCTTTTATTTAGCTGGCAGTAGTGGCGCTCGCTGTATTGCAGTAGTTCGAGTAACGAAGATTTTTGTGAAATACGTGATTTGTGAAAGGTATAGGTTAGTGTTAGTCAGGGCCATTCTTTTGTAGGGATTATTGAAAGTCAGATTGCGTTGCGCTAAAAATATTGTGTGTCGACTTAGTGTTGATCAGAATAGGTAAAGAGCAAAATGTGTGAGTACGTTCAGTTCTGCTCAACTGTTTGCAAATCAAATAATGGAAGAGGTTTATCAGCACAGTAATTTATTAATTTTTCTAAGGGGACGTTTCAATTGTAAATAGCCTTTCGCTCCCTGTATTTTACCCCTGCTACCTTTAGAATTTGAAAGAGAGTATTCCACTCAACAATGTCAAAAGCTTTCTCTAAGTCTACAAATGCTAGAAACGTAGGTTTGCCTCCTGTTCCTGTTTAATGCTCCGCAGAATCTTACGTATATTACGCTCCCCTTAGACATCTCGCATAAAGTGAGTTCTTATATCTTCCTGGCGTGGATGCGCAATATGTACTGAATCTTGTCCTTCTGGTAGACTTGAGAGTGCATCCGGCACGACTTTCTGCTTTCCTGGTGTATACCGAATCTCAAAACTGTATTGCTGAAATATTAACAACTGTCGGGTTAGCCTGTCGTGCATCAATTTGTAACTCATCAAGGATGATAATGCTTTGTGATCTGTCACTACGACCGTATGCCTTCCAAATAGAAAAATACGAAACTTTCCGAAACTCCAAACGATGGCAAGTGCTTCTCTTTCTGAACTTTTTACTTAAATCTGGGTGGTGAAGGACAGGCGCTTCACACAGTTGCTTTTTTTTTTATTAAATCAAACGCTTCCCGATGTTCATGAGTTCATTTCCATGTACCATCCTGTTTCAGAAATTTCATTAAGACAGGAGAAGATTAGCAGCATCCAGAAAGAAAACGACGATAAAAATTGCAGCAGCCAAAAAACGACTTAAGGTGCTTACTGCACTTAGGTGACCGAAAATTTTTTACTGTGTCCATTTTTGTTGGATCCCGTTCAGACCCTCGTGGCGAAATAATATGCGCAAGGAATTTAATTTGCAACTAGGCGAATTCCAATTTTTCCAGGTTAACAGTCACTCCAGCTCTCCTAAATGCTTCATGTACCCAATGAATAATTTTCAAATATTCTTCTCATGAAGCTGTGGTAATCAAAATATCGTCCACATAAGACGTTACATGTTTCAACGAATCTTCGCCTAAAACTTTATCCAGTGCTCTCATAAAAGCCGCTAAAGAAATCGACAAACTAAAAGGTAACTTCCCCCATTATAAAGAAATGCTGTATACATTCTAATATTCTCTTCTAGCAGTCAAATAACGGTTACCTAGATAACTGACTCCTTTGAATCTTTGTAACAAAAGCCGGCCGAAGTGGCCGTGCGGTTAAAGGCGCTGCAGTCTGGAACCGCAAGACCGCTACGGTCGCAGGTTCGAATCCTGCCTCGGGCATGGATGTTTGTGATGTCCTTAGATTAGTTAGGTTTAACTAGTTCTAAGTTCTAGGGGACTAATGACCTCAGCAGTTGAGTCCCATAGTGCTCAGAGCCATTTTTTTTTGTAACAAGAACTACAGATTTTCTGGCAGATCACGCTGTCGTAAGATTATGCGATTCATTGCATGGCCGTCAAGAACAATGTGAACTGTGCCATCCTTCTTTGCTACAGCATGTATTGGGTTTGAATATTCGCTATCTGAGCGCGCAATTATCCTCTGTATTTCCTTCTTTGGTATCTCTTTTATTTGTGGTAAGGTGTTATGGGACCAAACTACTGAGGTTATCAGTCCCTAAGCTTACACACTACTTAATCTAACTTAAGCTAACTTACGCTACCCATGCCCAAGGGAGGACTCGAACCTCCGACGGTTGTTTGGGGGGGGGGGGGGGGCGCTGACCGTGACAAGACGCCTAAGACCGCTCGGCTACATCGCGCGGCTATTTCCTTGTTAACACCTTCCCTTTTTACCAATGGTATCGCGTATGGCTTACTGCGGAATGATTCATGATCCTTTACTTTAATTTTATAAACACATTCTCTAATTAATCCCAATATCTTTGAAAATATGTCGATGTAGCATCTGAATAGTTCCCTCAGTTTTTCTCGTTCTGCTTCGGTCAAGTCCACCAACGGTCGAATCTTGGTTTCAACACAATTTAGAGTAGCCTCCTCGTTCCTCTCTCCCAGCTCAGCGTAGTTCCCTGAACTGTTTGAAGTTTCATCTCCTTCTCCATAAAGCCATCTTCACGCCCGCAGCTCCCTTATCATCATACATAGTAAATCCTTTAAATACTATTCCTCTTTCTTCATTATCTTTCCTCATACGCAGGCAATTCTCCTAAAAATTAATACTGCATCTTTGACATCCAATCAACTCCGAGAACTAGTCCAACATTGAGACAACCAACGATTAACACACTCTGCTCATATTCGTCCCCTTGAGTACGAAATGTTACTAATGCTTGTCCTTTAATTGGCTTGCTTCGGTTTCTAACAGCACTGACAATACGTACGCCGTTAACAGGAAATGTGGGAATGGCTAAAAGATTGCTTAATTGCGCAAGTAGATTTTCAGAAATAGCACTTGTCTCGCTAACTGCATCAATTAATACATCCATAACAATACCACATACTTCTACTTCTACAAATGACATCAGAATTTCTTTATTAGTTTCTTCGTCTTCTCGGCACAAATCCTCTTTGACGTAATTTATATGTTCACACTTACGACAGTTATCATAATATCCGACTCGTGCTCCTGTGACAGAGTTTCGGAGCGGGTCGTCTCCGAAACTTTGCTTAGTTTAACTGTTCAGAATCTCGCTGATTGCGATCGCGGCTTCTCCCACGTTCTGGCGATCGATACTGTCCACTGTCTCTGTCATTGCGTAGCCGGTTCGGCGGACGATTTGACCTGAATCCGTCTTGTACATTGTACCCGTTTCTTCTGTGTTTATCATAGTCTCGGCGATGAAACACCTTCGGTCTTCCATAATTTGGAATTTCTTCCCTGAATGGGCCGTTATGACGATTCGGGTAATTATTGTTACTGCTTCGCTCACGTTGTTCCCGTTCGGCACTGAGCACTTCCATTCGATCAATTAGGAAACACACTTGCTCCAATGTTAACTTTGCTAACTTCTCATTCACCAAAAATGGTAATTTCTGCATTAATATAAGCATCAGCTCTTCTTATTTTACCGGATCGGACAAGTACGCATTGTCATTCCAGTACCTTTGCATAAATTCACGCATTATACCGTGATGTCTTGTATAATTCGGTGGTGTGAGAATTTTTGATTTTACATCCCACTATTTTTCTCTCGACCAAAAGCTGTTCAAAAAATGCTGTTTCAAATTCTTCATACTTGGCGTAATTGTCGGTTACACTTATACCCCAAATACGTGCGGCGGCCAGTGTGGCCGAGCGGTTCTAGGCGCTTCAGTCTGCAACCGCGAAACTGCTACGGTCGCAGGTTCGAATCCTGCCTCGGGCATGGATGTGTGTGATGTCCTTAGGTTAGTTAGGTTTAAGTAGTTCTACGTTCTAGGGTACTGATTACCTCAGATGTTAAGTCCCATAGTGCTCAGAGCCATTGAACCCAAATACGTGCCTCAACCTTCATGCGACTGATGCAAGTACCAGTTTTAGCATGTTCCGTATAATGACTCGGAAACGCATGTTTGAATTGTTTAATGAACGCTGCTGCGTGAATGCTTTGTTTACGTTCATAGTCATGAAATTTTCAACCGTTAAGTCCATTGTCAACAGTTGCTTGCGTCAAACCAACAGTATTATTATCTGGTTCACGTAATACTGCACTAATTTAATCACCCAAAATTTCTTGATTAATTCCTTTTACAGTGTGTCGTTGTTTGTTACCTTTTGTCGTATCTGATCTACCTCATCACTTCGCTCAATGCATCGCGTTTGTACGCCGTTCACCATCTTAATTATCGACTATTTGTTGGCTTTACAAGAACTTTTAATTTTGACGATTTCGTTATCTGGAGCCATAACTTTGTCATTAACTTTGCTAACAGAACCTTCCGTTTACCTACATCGTACATTAACTTGTATTTTAAGATCTGTAATTTCGCTGCTAATGGCCTCATGTTTGTCTTGACATTCTTTCTGTAGATCATGGTGCTTTTGTTCAAATGAGCTGGTGAGTTTCGTTCGCAAATTACTAATCGCATAGTTAGTGTCAGATAATAATTTTTTATATCCTGATGGAACCTTTTTGTATCCTCATAACATTTTGTTATTTCCTCATGCTCCTTTTTATTTTCTACACGTACCTGTCTATTTTCCTGATGCAAATTTTTGATTGCTTCTAACAATTGAAACAAAGTCTTTACTGACAACAGCAGTTTCTGTTCGCTGGATAACCACCGGTGTTGAACTTGTCTTAGGTAAATCAAAATTAACGATACCACTGTCCTCGGTCGAATTAACTTTAGTATTTTCCATCACATTAATTTGTTCTCCGTCAACTACGTTATTAAATTGTCCTCCCTCGTCTTTAGTAACACTACCGTTCTGTTCTGAATTAGCCATAGTAACACTGTTTACAACAATCTTTTTTCGTTACAACTTATGCCTGCTCTTAACTGAAAAGTTCTCTCTAGCAACTTAAAAGTCAGTAGCACTACTGATCATTCCTGTTCATTCGTACAACGTTGAATTCAAGTAATTTCGAAGCGCTGCTGTGCTGAAATGCTGCGGACTCACCGTTTGCTGTGTTGTTTTGTCTGTCGTATCGGAAGATAGCTGTGGAATCGAAGTCCGGCACACGCGTCGCCATATATAATCTCCCCCCCCCCCCCCAGCTTCGCACCGAACTTTATTATTCGCATACGCTGAAGGCGAAGTTATATTGTTATATTTAATTAATTTAGCACAATAGGTATAGTTCCTTTTCATGAAACTGATCGACATGCCCTTCTGTTCTTGTGAAATCTAAGGAAAACTACTAAATGATAACATCTCCTTTCACAAATACTGGATTTTATAAATTAAAACACCCTTTCGTAAACCAACATTTATAAACACTCAACAGAAATCACATACTGTGTGCCATTACGCCTATATTCTGCCACTCATCTCCAGCCGCGTTAGCGAGCAACCGCCTCTAGACTCGCACACCCGATTTCCACTCACGGACTCCAACACTCGATTCTCGCTCACCCACTCGCACATTCTAGACTGCACTGCAGTCTTTATTTTATGATCGCTGCATAATGCATGATCGTTACTGTGTAAAGGTGCTGTACCCTTACGAGCTGAACCACACTTTCCTAAAATTCCGCCAATTAACAGAAGTCGATAATTCGCTTTCCCTACTACAATCCTCATGTGCTCCTTTCATTTCACATCCCTTTTCAACGTTAAGCCTAGATATTTAATCGACGTGATTGTGTCAAGCAGCTCTCTACTCCTGCTGTATTCGAACAATACTACTGCCACTATTCAAAATAACTAACCTATTGAACGTACTACGATGTAAACCGCTCTTGAAATTAAGGAGTCTTGTATTTAATACTGGATTTATTATGTCTTGGGTTCATGGAACACTCCAAACGTGGGTCTAAAGTCCGCTCAGAGTACGCGAACACACGTATTATTCACATTTTTACTTGAGTTAGCCATTGCGAATTTTTATTCCGTTCGCTGATCCCAAAAAAGATACGTTTTCACATTCCGCAACACTAATCACAGGAATAAATTCTTCAGCCCCGATTGGCACCAAAGTTTCCTCTCCGTGAATTGTAGTTATTTACTCCATGGCCCCATCCCGCTGTGTAAATACCTTCTCGCTTTTTCTGCGGCCGACGAAAGTTCACTCCACGTCACAGGAGAGCGGAGTTCCCGGGTCACCTGTGACCTTCCGTTCAGCAGACAAGGGTTAGGGGAAGATTTAATATATCGTAGTGGTATTGATATCGGAGCCCTCACAAACCGGTGCTTCTACTTAAACCAGATAGTTGAAATATTAGGCATTATGACCTGGGCTGCTACTCGCTGTTTACGTGAACTTATAAGATATTTGAGTACTGTACGAAAACTTTTCTGTTACATGCGTTATCTGCTATTTCAGCATCTTCTTTACTTCCCACGGCAGTTCCCACACGTTTGCTGTCCTTCTCTGTCTAGTGGCTTTTGCCGGTAGTGCATGCTCAGCAAACTTGCCTTTATTGTGGCTTTCTTCTACAGAATACTGCAGCTCCTCGTTCTCGCTTTGCTGAGTAGTATCTCCATGTCTCCGCCTGGAAGACGTTTTCTGAGCTTAATATGTGTGTCGTTCTTATTTCCCTTTAATTTTGCCAGCAGCGCTTCATTTCTCACTTTTCGACTATCTATTTAAATGAAACTCTTTCTTTCTTACACAATTAGCAAACTGAATCCAGTTACGTAAGAAGATATTCTGTTTACTGCTAGACTGCTGTTGATAGGATATACGATTCAGAGGTTTTCCCAACTGGTCGCATGTAATCCGGTGATGTAAAAGAAGTTCTGTTTCAAAGCAAAATGATTGCAGGGTCATAAAACCAGTATCACAGTCCCACTCTCTGCAATCGACATGAGGATTTACGACCCCGCCAAGTGGAAATGGGTGACAAACTGCTTTCGCATTTGGAGCCTCAGATATGCATCGAACGACGGAATTGAGCTTCAGCTGTAGAGCACGCGAGGATGACGTAAACAGGAATTTATGGTCACAGGAATACCGAGAAATGTTCCATAATTTGTGCGCTTCCGTGGATGTAAAGGAGAAAGAGGGATCATATGTATATTGATACTAGCCAGCAACTCAGGAACAGATCATCGATCTGGTTTCGTTGCAACGTAGAAACAGCTTTCAGGAGAGCAACTTGCTGTCCTTAAAGCCTACTACTGAATGTTAGATTAATTGCCTGAAAACAAAGAAAACAATAGCTTTATATTCTTTATTGTAATTCAATCACAGTTGCGTTTTATTATGCTGGCGACTAGTTTCGAATTAGACAGTTCACTTTCAAGCCAGCTAAAAATAAAAACCACTGTAGGAAACATTAAAATTATGTAACATAACAATAAATTTCATAAAACTTCATTAGTTGTTCACTGAATTATAACATACCTGCCCTAACAGTGCTTGGTTAGCCGGCAGTCGATTTACACTTAGATAATATACACGAAACACACAAGTCTCTTAGAATGGCAGACCAGGTTCGCAAAGTAGATGTGTCGACAACGTGCTAGTGCTGAAGAGAGGTCCACTGAGAAACAGCAGGCACCGCTAGCATCTCGTTTACTATCCGTATGCGAGGCCTACAGCCAACGGCGCGTCGCATCCCAAAACCAAATTATTCATGCTCGTGAATAGGGAAAAATTGCCACTTATTGTTTGTCATGTAAGATTTGTGATGCGCTGTATAAAGATGCGTATGAATAGTTTGGATTTCAGATGTAATGCGCCAAAGGCTGGAGGCATGCACACTGAACTAAACGAGACACTAGCGTTATTTTTCTGTGAAACAGTCTCCGGCACTAGTCTTTAATCTAGTTCAACTGAACACATCTACATTTTGTAGCTGGTCTAACTTTCCACGTACTACGTATTGTGTATTATTACCTGTCAGTAAATTGACTGTCTCCTAACTAAACACTCTTAAGTGTAGGTACGTTACAAATCAGTGAACAACTTACGGAATTTTAAGAATTGTATTTTATATTTCCTAATGTTTACTTTTCCTAAATTTTGTGTTTCTTATAGTGTTTTGTATTTTAGCTTTAATAGGCCTAGCTTGAAAACGAACTTTGAAATTGGAAATTAGTCGCTAGCAATATAAAACGCTACTGTGACGGAATTACAATAAATTATTTATGTTACCCATGTTGCTAGTCCTGTTCTATCTTCCTATTGGAAATACGTAAAAGCCTTAAAATTTTCGTGGTAGTTTCCCGCTATGCAAAAGAGGCCTTCCTGTAATAAGCTACTTTCTGTTTTCCCTTCTATCAAAGCACGAGATGTCAAGTGGACAAAACTCAACACACTACAAACATTTGTCATCGCGATTGACGGACGTTTATCATGTGCTGCTTTTTATCCACTTGACATCGTTTGCATGAGTTTCAGCCTAACATCAACATGTTTTACTACAAGAAAGTGTTTTAGACCTGAAGATGACAGCTAAGACTGTCGAATAAAAAATATTTTGTGCGATCATGGCTTTTGAATGGTTTTTAGCAGGAAATTCGGGTTCGAATCCCCGTCCAGCACAAGTTTTTATGGTTGTCTTTCCGTTTTGCTGCTGATGGTTGCCGATATTCGCAAATGTGAATACATTTCATTATTTCATTCAGATCGTCTACTTAGTGGTCCGCAGTATTGATGGTAAAGTTCTCACGAAACTCATTTTGGTACCTCTCATTGCTTTCGGCTGTCTTCAGTTTACTACCAGTCCATATTATTTGCTCAGTAGACTGTCCATTCCATGGAACGACACTGCAGCTTTTCCTCGTTTCAACAAAGGATATCGATGTCATCAGTGAATGTTATTATTGATATCCTACCGTCCTAAATTTAAATCACACTACTGAAACTAAATCTAAGAGTCATGGGAGATTGGAATGCGATTGTGGGGGAAAGAGTAGTCGAAAGGGTTACGGGAGAATTTGGGCTTGATACTAGGAGTGAGAGAGGACAAAGGCTAATTGAGTTCTGCAATAAATTGCAGCTAGTAACAGCGAACACTCTGTTCGAGAATCACAAGAGGTGGAGGTATACTTGGGAAACGCTGGGAGATACTGGAAGATTTCAGCTAGATTTCGTCATGGTTAGACAGAGAAACCAAAATCAGATATCGAATTTTAAAGTGTCCCCAGGAGAAGATATAGACTCAGATCGCAATGTAATACAGATGAAGTATAGGCTGAAGCTTCAGAGACTATTCAGGAAGAATCATTGCGCGAAGAAATGGGATATGGAAGTGATAAAGAATGAAGATATATGCCTGAAGTTCTCTGAGGTTGTAGATACTGCGATAGAGAATAGCTCAGTAGACTGTTCAGTTTGTAATAGGATGCCCAAAGTGGGTGACTTGGTCGGGGTTGTAGGGCGTGGCTGGGTAGAAGGAGGTGGCTGCTTTTAGCAATCTTCCTCTTTATTGTTGGTTCTTCCAATACATTATCCGGTAGCTCAGCCCCACCACTCGTGTCGTGGTGGAGACGTGCTGATGCGCGTAGCCTTGGGAATGCGACGCTGTGCTCGGTCAGTGGCTGTGCAAGTGATAGGAGGTTAGCAGCACGAGGCCCGGTCTAGCTCGCCTCCTGCAGATGCTGTGGCTCGTGACGACGCCGGGAGTCGCTGGTGCAGCAGTGGGCAAAGCCCTCTGCCTGCCGGTCCTCGGGGACAGCGTCACTGATGACGACGACGTAACAGCGACCGAACACCCAACCGGTCGAACCGATGCCAACTCCCACCTCTGATGCCCTTAAACAGTGCAGACCGCTGCTGCATCCGCTGGTTACGAGGCGCCGTGCTTATTAGAATGTTCTCGATTAGTTCGCTAACGCAACCGCGCCACACACGGCCCGCGCCTGCGCAATTCTGCTAATGCTGCATTCTGGCTGATGATGGCTGCCGCGCACATACACACATACCGACGCTCGTTGCAGCCGGCCGGAGTGGCCGTGCGGTTCTAGGCGCTACAGCCTGGAACTGAGCGACCGCTACAGTCACAGGTTCGAATCCTGCCTCGGGCATGGATGTGTGTGTTATCCTTAGGTTAGTTAGGTTTAATTAGTTCTAAGTTCTAGGCGACTGATGACCTCAGAAGTTAAGTCGCATAGTGCTCAGAGCCATTTGAACCATTTGAACGCTCGTTGCAAAACTGTGTCGCCTGCATAACGCGCCGGCCAGCCTTTATCCACCGTCTGCCGTGAGGCTGGCGCATCAAGCACTGAAACACACTAAATCACACTATATCACAATTTCGCAACATATTTCCTAAAAATAACCCCTTGTCCTCTACAATTCCTCCCTCGTACGAAAAGAAATCGTCCCCGAAATCAACCAAAAAGTCAAAACAACTACAGTTCACTTCATAAACACCACAAAATGCGATTGATTGACTATTTACACTGTGTTCATTCACTTCTATCCTCAGTTCTGCTGCAGTGCCTCACAACTGTTCAGTGTTTTTGTCTGGACCCTTAGGTTAAATGTTGGAAGGGGCTATCTTCCTCTTGAGCTGATAGTACACTAATCCTACGACAAAGATAGAAATACAGGTGGCGGTGGTTAAAGATCCAATAACTAGCAAGCGTTGCTTATGCTCGTTACGGTACTAATGCACTCGTTGAAAAAGATGTTCCATAGTTATACGTCCATCCTAAGCTGCTAGCATCCGGTCCAAAGAGGCGAGCAGAGTTGGGTCTAATGTGCTACTGAAAAGGGTGAGATTTTCTTTCGTGACGAATTGCGCTGGTTGGTTGGGTACATAGATCAATGTGCATGTTATGTTCCTGATTGTAGCTCCAGTAATCACTGCTGGTAAACGGAAAGTTGGCCCTGAAATGTCACACTGTGTGCCGTTAGATAACAGTCCCTGCTCCTGCAATTCTATTCTGTGCGTACTCCCTTGCTTACCGCGCTCGTAGCAAACGCAAGTAACGACTGTGTCTTCCATTACTTAAAATACCCAATGTGAAAGAACTGCACCGTGCCTACTATAATTTCCTTAAGGCACTCTGCGACTGGTTCTTGAGAGCAGATTAGAGAATACTCACAAGATTTGGGAACCGTGTGTAACCAACCTCTTTTCCTACGGATGTGCGAGATTAACCCTGCAGTTTGCCACAACTGAGCTTGTAAGCTTGAAAAGGCTGATCGTAGTAACTGATATTCCCCGTGTGTGTCATTAAACCTTGACTGAGTAGCCACCATGAAATGAAGTTCATTAAATGTATCCTCTAATCTACAGATTTCGTCTTCAACCTCACAAATATTACAGTCCACCCTTAAGGTCCATTTATGTTCGGACATAATTATATCCGCTTGTCACGAGAACGAAACACCACTTGATATAGGACATACCTTCAAGGCTTCAGCTAAGTTACAACAGCAAAACATAATAACTATGCTGAGAGACAGTGCACACCTTCCCTCTTCCCTCTTCAGCGCAACCCATGACGCTGGAACTGCTGGTCTTACGAGAACATCATGCCTCCTGAGAAACAAAAGAAAAACAACTCACATTAGCTCTTCCTTTTTCGCGTGGCCTAAGAGCTACAATAGCATGCATGATCGCTTCTACAATTAACTTGGTTCTCTTGTTTATCTACTCCTTTTTTATTCTTTTTCTTAGATTCATCTTTCTCTCCACTAGACGTTACTGCAGACAATGAAGGAAGTTCTTAAAAATTCCCCTTGAAAGGCCTAATTCGGCTCACAAGCACAATAGTAGGGCGAGTTGGAAGCTGTAATTTTACATTCACTGGCGATGTCATGTCGATCATCTGGAAAGAACCTTGATAACAGGATACAATTTTTTTGGTTTTGCCTTTTGGCACATACAGATTAGTCATCATCACCCATTGTCCTACATGATATTTGGGTAAAGCTGCCTTTCTATTGTGAACTTTGTCCTCTCTAATGCTTTAGTGTTCATTTTTTCACCTGCCGCCAGATTGTTTTCAACTTTGTGGATAAATCCTTAAGAGCCGAAATATCGGTTCCTGGTGGGGTCTTGAGCAAATCCAATGGAGATGGCATCTTCCAACCGAACAGTACTTCATATGGAGACAATCCTGTACTTTCATATACTGTTGAGTTATACGCCGCAGCTACAGACGCCAATACGGTATCCCAAGTGTTGTGTTGCGAATTTACATAACAACTTAACATGTTAGCTATTGTACAACGAACTCTCTCAGTCCAACCATTAGCCTGCAGGTGTAACGCGCTCATTCTCACTTTCTTTACATGCAACAACTTGCATAACTGTTTCATCAAATTGGACATAAAGTTTGTCCCTTGATCTGTAATTATAGTTTCAGGTGCTCCGAATTTAAAAATCCATTGATGTACCATGGCGTGAGCCACTGTTTTGGCTCGCTGGTCCGGAATAGCTGTCATAGACACATAGTGTGAATGAGCATCTATTATTGTTAAAACATAGCGATTACCCGCTGGTGTTTCCACAAACGGTCCCAAGACATCTAAGCCATATAATTGAAAAGGTCCATCCACTTCTGGTAGTCGTCGTCGCAACACAATTTTCTGATGACTCAATTCTGCCTGTTGAGCACATGGAATGCAATTCTTTACTAATTGACATCTTGCCTACACATTGACCATCAATAACTCTGTGCTACCCTCCTTTCCGCTGCTCTTTGACCCGAATGACCAGAAAACATTGAATCATGAGCTTGGCTTATAATTTTGCTTCGCAATTTTTCTGGTACGGCTATGCGTGGACCGTTCCTAGTTTTATGGTACAATATCCTGTCCTCCACGATGAACTGTTGCTGCGAGGTAAATCATTGACAATCTGTGTCAGCGGTTTGTGCCTGCATCCATTCGTTCTTATTTATTCCTGTGCATTCCATGGGGCATACTTTACGACTCCGACCATCCGCATTTCCGTGCGATTTGCCCAGTCGATGAATCACTTCAAAATCATACTCACTAAGACGCAAAGCCCACTTAGTTAATCTACTCGTTGGGTCGTTAAACCCTAACAACCACTTAAGTGCTGCATGGTCAGTAATCACCTTGAAACGTCGTCCATACAAATAACACTGGAAATAGGTTATTCCGAAAATTAATGTCAATAACTCCTTCTCGGTTGTTGAGTAACGTTTTTCTGCATTGTTTAGCTTTATGGAAGCATATGCTCTCGGGTGTACCTGCCCGTCTATTTCCTGAGATAATACAATACCCAAAGCAAAATTGCTAGAGTCACAAGATAATTTAAACTGTTTACTAAAGTCTGGAAATACCAAGATCGGACTAGATGTTAACAAATTTTTAAACTTTTGAAAAGCCTCCTCGCATTCTGCTGACCAGTGAAATTTTGCTCCCTTCTTCAACAACTGTGTGAGGGGCCTTGCAATTTCCGCAAATTTTGGAATATACCTCCTGTAAAAATTGGCGAGACCTAAATAAGACTGCAGCTCTTTTACTTTTGTAGGTGTTGGAAAATTGATTACTGCCTCTACAAGTTTTGGATCCATGCGGACACACTCCTGTCCTATAATACGACCTAAATAACGGACTTCTTGCACCAAAAATGACATTTTTCCATATGAAGCATTAACCACGCTGCTTCCAGACGATCGAAAACTTGGCGCAAACGGTGCATATGTTCTTGCACGTCCTTTGAGAAAACAACTATGTCAACCAAATATACCATACACTGATTAGGTTTCAGTCCTCGTAACACGCTATCTAGTAACCGTTGGAAGGTTGCCAGAGCATTTTTGAGTCCGAAAGGTATTCGCCGATACTGAAAATGACCTGTAGGTGTTGAAAAAGCTGTCTTCATTCGGTCTTCCGGGGCGACCTCCAACTGGTGGTACTCGCTTTGAAGATCCAAAGTCGTGAAGTACCGACACTGACCCTAATTATCCAGAGTTTCAGTGATATTAGGCATTGGGTATGCATCCAATACAGTTTTATGATTAAGGAAACGATAATCACAACAAAAACTATATGCCTTGCCCCCATCAGGTGATTTTTTACCCACTATTACGACAGGAGCGGACTAGGGTCTACTACTGGTTTGTATTATCCCATCCCTAAACTGCTGATTGATAAATTCTTCCATGACTGGCTGTAAACTTTTTGGAACACGATATGGACATTTATACACCGGTGCTTCATTCCTAGTGGGGATGTAATGCTGAACTAATGGCGTGGCGGGCAGTGGACCATGAGAATTAGATAACTCTTTGTATTCCTTCTAAATGTTCTACTTTACCCTTCAGTGCGGAATAGCTGACATACTCTCCTGGCATTGTGTAATCTGCTGCGAAATCCTTATCCAGTTCATCTTCCCCTGTTATCTCCAGATTCACTATTATGGTACCCCATGCTAACTGCACCTCTTCAAGGCCAAAATTATCAATACTGACAGGCACAACCTCTTTTCCTTCTAACTCCCGCACATAGGACACGCTACGGCGCGTAAAACACTTCACTTTACCCAGCGGCTCATTCTCAGACAAAGGTTCAACGACACACAACGAATTTACTAGCACGCTAGCTCCAACATCTGCCCAGATTATTTTCCCTGTACCCTTCGGTATAGTATCCCGCGCGTTAACCCTAAGCATTTTAGGTGGCCCATCCGACGTCTGGGCGGTTCCTTGCGACAGTAATGGTTTTTCGGCCGCAGAACCTAGGCGAAATTGTATTCCATCCAGTTCTACTGTATGCCATTCCAGGATAACTTTTGCGTGATGCGCAACTAGGAAATTCAATCCGAGTATGACATCATAGCTGCTGCCAACAACTGGAAGAACTTCTACCTTTACCTGTAAGTTCCTCATTTCCACTCGGAAGTTTAATACTGCTGATACGAGTGACTTCACCTGTCCCCCACCCACGCCACTTAACGCCCAGCGGGGTGGTTTTAATTCTACTTTACCGAGTACATTTCTACTCGCCACGGATACCTAAGACCCGGTATCCAATAAAAATTTTCACGGTCTGCCCCTCACCAAGCCGGTCGGAAAAAAGTCTGCCACTGATTCTGCACTAGCATTAATCCTTACCGAGGGTGTTGCACAGTGGACACACCATCCCCTGCCCCATTTAAATGAGGTGGGGGGGGGGATGAGGCCCACCTTGCGGTTTCCTATCATGTTTCAGGACCCATTGCAATTACGCTCCCGATGACCCTAACGTCTACATTTCCTGCACTGCACTTCCTTGCAATCGTGTCTAATGTGTCCCATCCGACCACATCTGAAGCATTTTATTTCTGCATTAAACACTGCTTTCCTGTCCCGCATCTTTGTTACTGCTTCAACTTCCTCTAACGCTACAGCGATTCCGACTGCCTCATTGAGCGTCATAGGGAATTCCATCCTGATCTTGCGGGAGGTTTCGGGTTGTATTCATTGCAAAAATGCGTCTAGTGCCCTCTGCTCAGCTTCCTGCAGAATGGCTTCATTAACCCTATCGGAATCCGTTAGCTCATAGGTATTAACATTAATTTTTGGAATTCGATCTACAAAAGCTTCTATTGATTCCCCATTCCTTTGATACATTCTATTCATTGTTCCCGATAATATCTAGACGTATTTTTCCTCCGACACCTTATTGGTTATTATTACCCTGTACTAAAATCACTTATCTGATAGGACCAGCAGCAGCGTAAGGTTGTTCGCTAAAGGTATTATACGGAAGAATATCGTCGTTGAAGGACGCTAAAGAAATGCTGAAGGACTCGGAAAAAAAATATGTACTAGTATAAAGCAAAGCTTTTACGGGTAGGCTTTTTTTGCGATGATTTGAGAGTTCAATCGTAGTCCGTGAGTATTTTGTCTTAAGAGGTACAGATATCTTTCCAGCACGCAGAATAAATTAGAATTCCATTCAGTGTTTGATTTTATGAGCAAGGTAGGAATAAAAGGAGTGTAAGTTAATCAATCACTTTTCATGTTGCTAAGAAACTGCTTTTGAGAAAGACACGATCCGATAAAACAACGGCGGTGCCATCTGGCCGTGAGCGATGGAAACTTGAAACAGAGGGAAGACAATAGGCTGCACTTTAACTATGTGGCGTTGGCAACATTTTGAAAATATATGATTTTCTTTGATTTAAAAGTGTAAAAATGTTACAGAATTTCTGTCGTTGTAAAAGGGAGATGAGCACTGGAAAAAGTTGGAGGATGCATAGATTTGCGTTACAATTTCTCCTTTCTGCAAAATAGTGCATATTATTGAAATGGGTTATTTTTTACTACCGAGACAGGGGCCTGCTATTTTGAAATATTTCATTTATAGAGAAATGAGTATAAGATTTTGGATACGCTGTGAACGTGGATGGTATAAATTTCGAGTCAGAGTAGCATACTGCACATACGTGGGGCCCACTACGACTTTCTCATGGAGACAGCTGGGTAGCTTGTCATCATATTTTCGTGGAAGTACCGAAAAGACCAACTTCAACAGACTATATTGGGAATATAATGTTGTGGCAGTGGTGGTACAATATAGTTATGTAGTTATAGTAAAGTCAGTGTTCACTGGGTGCTTTTTGTAAGGACATTCTCGTGCTATTATGTACAATTGTGGAGGCTGTCTAATATTTGGGGAAATTGCTGTCTCATAGTGCATAGAGTTGCGATCAGTTTTAAATCTGAATACATTTTTTTTCAATCTGCAGAGAGTAGATCGTAAGAATCAGGAAAGTTATCTGTGTGTGATTTATTCTTTCTATCAGCAAATACATTTTATTTAAGTTACAGGCCTATCAGTCATCGGTATCCTGACGACGGAAGTGCCGACTTCAGTACAGTTTACTTAAAACAGCAGTTAGTTCGCTTCACGAACGCAATCCAACTGACTCACTTTTCGCTGTAAAACTATTATCAACGTAGAAGCATTACTCTAGGTGTAATGAAGAGCACCTGTCTTAAAAAACGGGAAAATACGATAAAATGACATAACTGACGGAAGGAACTAGAGAGTACACCAGTACAAAATTAGTGGCGAAGGTTTGCAGCACAACATATCATATTTCTTGGTAACAAAACAAACAAAATAAATTGGAGTGAAAAAGTAAATTCAATAAAATGAGTCCGACTGATAAATTAGGTTTATTGGGAGGCTCCTGGAAAAGTACGGACACACGAATCTAATGTGTCAAGTTCTTGAGTGTTGGTCCACCGTTTAGAGTCTTTATCAAGTAGGTATATAGCGGTATGTAGAGTATGTTGTTGGGGAAATTTCCTGAAAATATTAGAGAAAAACCAGCTCTAATAACTGTTTCTCTCTTTTTTTCTGTGGTAAATTCCTATGGGACCAACCTTCTGAGGTCAGCGGTCTCTAGGCTTACACACTACTTAATCTAACATAAACTAATTTACGCTGAGGACAATACACACACCCAAGCCCGAGGGAGGACTCGAACTGCCGGAGGGGGGAGCCGCGCGAACCGTAGCAAGGCGCTCTAGACCAAGCGGCTAAACCGCGAGGCTTCTCGGTTTTGTTTCCGTGTCAGATCTGTCCGTATACTCAAGATTTCAACGACATCCTTTTCTGTCATCATCGTCAAGCGTTAACTGCCGCGCTAATAGGCCGTGTGGTTCTTTCATAAGTAGCTGGCTTGTTCTCGCGAAGTTTATGGGTAGATTCCGAGGACAGCTTTTTCGACGATTTTGCTACCACCAACGTGTGTCTCGATTAGCAATCATGAGAATAAGACGAGAACATTAAGTAGCATACAGAGACGTAAGAAAGGTAGTTTTTCCATAGCTCAAGAAGTGGACGGAACAGTATTTTATTTTATTTTTAGACCGAAGCGAACGCAAACGAACGTGCAACAGCTAAGGAGAATTCTCTCTGGAGTAAACGCAAACTGCTCAGAAGCAAACGGCATTCGGTCTTGCTCGGTTCCTATTCACTTGTGCTCGCTCGTATTCCACTGGTTATCGGTTTTTTAGCGAATCATCAAAGGAATTTCGCGTTCTCTGCGCTTCGGCGGTAGCAGTATTGAAAGATTTCGTCTGCTGTGTGTGTAATGCTGTTGTTGTGAGTTGCGTGAGCGGTGGAGAGGTCCGAAGAGAACGTAATGTTGCTGATGGAAGAACATAGATATCACACGTGCTTCTGAGGTCCAAGAGATCAGCGGCGCAGGTGCCGAAGGAAAATAAGTACCACTGGGAAAAATTTTCCGGCGTACTGAAAAGATCCTACTGGGCACGTGAGAAAGACAGAGATTCAGTAGATGCTTACATCAGACGGGAACCCGAGTGAATAACCACAAACTTTGGAATTCTTTGTATTAAAAGGGAAAAGGCACAGTAGATTTCCTGAAAAGTAAACAAGTGCGAATATTTATCTATTACGCTAATTAAAATTAAAAATATACGAAAGACATGATCATCCTCATTGGTTAAGTTCACGGTACCTGCAATTACATTGCTAGCCCATCACTGTTACGTTACAAATGTCTGAAATGCGAAACAGTCACGAACGTAAATGTCTCCGCTTGCTAATAATCAGAGTTTAAATTCATTAGACACTTACTTAATCTCTTCCGGTTATGCTGGTCGTCGGTAGTTAATGTTCTGTTCTTATATTTCCTTCTCATATGTAAGGAGAAACAATTGAAATGTGTCAACCGACATACGTGCTATGTTTTGGACTAATACTAAGGAAAAATGGAGTTGCAGCTCAGTGATAAGTATAGTACTTCCTCGCATTTCACGTTTACGTAGAAATTCAGACACGTAAGTTTCTCCTTTCCTATTCTATCTTGCTTACATCGACAGTAACTACTTTGTTTTGTTTCTTGGCTGGAAGAATGTAGTGTTTTATCTTGCGTTCCAATTATCAGAACAAAAAAAAACCACACCTTCATAGGATATGTTCGTTACCTCGTGTCCTGTTCCGTCCCATCTAGTGTAAACGCCTGTCTAAAGACATAAGCGAATGGCAGTGAACTCTGGCGAATATTGTCTGCGAATGCTCATTCACTTGTGTTCACACCCATTCGTTCCGGTGTAAATGGGCCTTAAAAAGCTTTGTGCTACGTCATTTCCACGTTATACAATGCTGTCCGCTCCTCATAATAGAAAGAGCGTGTGCGCATTCCCTGTGACATAGCGGCTTGTGAGGGCCGGAACACGAACTGATGCCAGACACACGTGGCGACTACGGCGGCCTGCGTCGTTATTTGTATTATCTCGAGAGCAGGAGAGTGGAACGAAATTCAAACCGGTCCTCGGGCTATAACTTAACAAAGGTGTCGATGTGGCCCACGATTATCGTGGATTTCGCAGCACGGCGCTGTGGAGAGGTGAACGGCTATACTGTACTTTATGTCTTACAATTTCCTCACCGATAGTTTTCCAGCATTCGATATCTCGCTTGGGTCTGCCTCGCTAAGAGGAGAACTCGGTATTTTGCTCGTTCGTTGAAATGCTTCTCACGCGGAAGTGAATTTTCCATTTAGGGAGGAAATAACCTGCATTAGTTAAATACTTCGGGAGAGTGGGGGACAATAAAGGTATCACATACGCATTTTGAATCAACTAAGCTGTTAACCTCAAATGTTTCTCGAAGAATTCAAGCCGCAGAAACACGATTTTCTGAGTGCCGTGTTACACAAAGATACTTGCGTATTAAATACTATTTTTTGGAAAAAAATTAGGAAATTTGTGGTAAGTTCCTACGGGACCAAATTGATGAGGTAATCTATCCCTAGGATTACACACTACTGAATGTAACTTAAATTAACTTATGCTAAGGACAACACACACACTCATGCCCGAGGGAGGACTCGAACCTCCTACGGGAGGAGCCGCGTGAACTGTGGCAAGACGCCTGAGACCACGCAGCTACCCCGCGCGGCACTATTTTTTGGTGTAACCTGTTTGGCAGATACAGCAACATTAGTGCAGGATATGAAGAACATATAAACAAAAGTGGAAACATATTCTGCACATTTAGTACCCTTCTTATAGAAAAAACTAGAGTCTGCTGCTCTCTACGTTAGTAGCAATCTTTCAATTCACACCAGAGGTGAAAAGGGAAAATATACTGTAAGATCATTCTGGAGGAGGTACAATTTTAATTACAACTGGTAAAAATTCGACCTAATATTCTGAGCGAAAAAATTGAACTGCGAATTAAAAAATGGACTGAGAACCTTGGGAAAAGCCATTCGCATAGATAAATAACTCAGATTAGAAGACAACCCTAAATTATACACTCAATAAATATCGACTTTCATGGAAGTTAATAAGATGTAATGTGATCAAATGGCTCTGAGCACTATGGGACTTAACTTCTGAGGTCATCAGTCCCCTAGAACTTAGAACTACTCAAATGTAACTAACCTAAGGACATCACACACATCCATGCCCGAGGCAGGATTCGAACCTGCGACCGTAGAGGTCGCGCGGCTCCAGACTGTAGCGCCTAGAACCGCTCGGCCACTCCGGCCGGCGTAATGTGATCACATACTATAAATCTGGCCAAAATAAAAGAAAAAATAAGATCGGTAATGATGTGTCGACAGAAGTGCCGACCCAGTGTGATTTGAGGGGACCGCAATGCACGCTATAAACACACGAAGGATGGCGTGAGGTCTGAAACAGGATACGTAATGAATGCTATAAAGAAAAGTACGTAGCTTTTGGAATACTTAACTTTAATCCATCCTTGTTGTATACATCGTTCTTGATGAGACTTGCTTTATACGATAAGTATCAATTGCTATGTAAGGCTAATGGCGCCTTGCTAGGTCGTAGCCATGGACTTAGCTGAAGGCTATTCTAACTATCTGCTCGGCAAAGGAGCGAGGCTTCGTCAGTGTAGTCGCTAGCAAAGTCGTCCGTACAACTGGGGCGAGTGCTAGTCCGTAACTCGAGACCTGCCTTGTGGTGGCGCTCCGTCTGCGATCACTGACAGTGGCGACACGCGGGTCCGACATGTACTAATGGACCGCGGCCGATTTAAAGCTACCACCTAGCAAGTGTGGTGTCTGGCGGTGACACCACAGGTAATATGATTGTTGTGCAGTTATAAAATAAATATCAGAAAGTAAAATAAAATAATGTCACTGTTTGTAAATAAAGTAAGTAAATAATTGAAAAGTGTCCACAAAAGACACACACTTATATATTCACTGATCAGCCAGAACATTATGACCACATACCTAACAGCCGGTATGTATGCCCACCTTTGGCAGGGATATCAGCGGAAACAAGTCTTCGCATGGAAGCAGTGCAGCCTTGATAGGTCGTGGAAGGAGTGGGCACCACATCTGCACACGCAAGCCACCTAATTCCTGTAAATTCCGGAGAGAGGAGCGATGAACTCTTACGCTACATTCAGCTACATCCCTGATGTATTCGATCGGATTCATGTGTGGCAAGTTGGAGTGCCAGCACATCAATTGGGACTCACCACTGTGTTCCTCAAACCATTCCATCACATTCCTGTCGTTGTAAAATGGCGGATTATCTTCCTGAAAAATGCCACTGCCGTCGGGAAACATGATCGTCACGAAAAGGTGTACATGATCTACAACCAGTGCACGATAACTCCCTAGCCATCATGGAGCTTCAGTGGACCCATGGACGTCCACGTGAATGTTCCCCAGTGCATAATGCAACCTCCGCCAGCTTATCTCCTTCCTGCAGTCCAGGTATCAAAGAGCTGTTCCCCTGGAAGGCGACAAATTCGCGTCCTCCCATCGGGATGAGGAGGAAATTATCGGGATTCATGATTCATCAGACCATGCAACGCTCTGCCACTGCACTAACGCCCAGTGCCGATGGGCACGCGCTCATTTCAGACATAGTGGTGTCAACATGCATGATTTGTCGGCAGCGGAGGCCCATCATAAGAGTGTTTGGTGGACCAAGTGTTCACACGCACTTTTACGCTGCTGAGCATTAAAGTCTGATGGCAGTTCCGCCACTGTTCGCCGTCTGTCCTGTTTTACCAGTGCGGCTGGTCCCGACGGAGGATCGAATCCTCCCTCGGGCATGGGTGTATGTGTTTGTCCTTAGGATAATTTAGGTTAAGTAGTGTGTAAGCTTTGGATCAAATGGCTCTGAGCACTATGGGACTTAACTTCTGAGGTCATCACTCCCCTAGAACTTAGAACTACTTAAACCTAACTAAGCTAAGGACATCACACACATCCATGCCCGAGGCAGGATTCGAACCTGCATCCGTAGCGGTAGCGTGGTTCCAGACTGCAGCGCCTAGAACCGCTCGGCCACCCCGGCCGGCTGTAAGCTTAGGGACTGATGACCTTAGCAATTAAGTCCCATAATATTTCACACACATTTGAAAATTTTTTTGTTTTACCAGTCTGCCCAACCTACGACGTCTGACATCTGCAATGAGTGGACACCCAGCCCCGCTACGTCTGACAGTGGTTTCACCTTGATCTGCCACATGTTGAAGACACTCACCAAAGAGATCCTCCAATAGCTGACAAGTCGTGCAGTTTCCGAAATGCTCGTTCCGAGCCTCCAGGCCATCACAATCTGCCCTCGGTTAAACTGAGATAGATAGCGCGACTTCTCCATTCTGCATATCACACTCACTGATATTACAGGCACAGTGCGTGTGTCTGATTAGCAGTCGTTGCTCGCCAGGTGACTCTGCTATCGCGTGGACGGGTTTGTGTTGATAGTAGGTCGGTGGTCACAATGTTCTGGCTCATTAGTATAGGGTGATATACAGGGTGCTCGGAAACGGTTTGAAAGCTTGTCAGGGTGTTTCACGATAGCTTATGCTGATAAATAACTATTCAGAAAAAATATGGATCGTTTCGTCATTTCAGAGTTAATTAGCGTTGAAGTTAACTATTCAGGTCGTTGCACGTGCCAATTCAAGCCGCCGGTCAGCTACAGTTAACGTCAGTTGTTCTCATAGCGTAGATAACAGCCCACGAGATCGCTCCACCTTTGGCTTGGTCTCGATCCTAACTATTGCCTGATATATAATTTTGATATCGCTTTCTTGCTCCGTTTTAGGAAACCGAAGACTGCAAGATTTGAGAAGTGCGAGAATTATCTCAAAATCCGCTTAGCACCTCATGCATCCCACCTGCTGACAAGAACAATAAACAGAAGAATGGAAAAGAAGATTTAGATGGTGTTAGATGAGGTTCTGTTTGGATTTAGGAAAGGTAAAGGCACCAGAGGGTAAATTCTGACGTTGCGGTTGATAATGGAAGCAAGACTAAAGAAAAATCAAGACACCTTCATAGGATTTGTCGACCTGGAAAAAGTGTTCGGAAATGTGAAATGGCGCAAGATGTTCGAAATTGTGAGAATAGGGGTAAGCTATAGGGAGAGACGGGTAATATACAACATGTACAAGAGCCGAGAAGGAAAATAAGAGTGGACGACCAACAGAAGTGCTCGGATTAAAAAGGATGTTGAAACGCGTATGTATTTAGTACAGCGATGGCGAGGCATGACAGAATCTCTGACCAGAGAGTTATTTATCGTTGCTAGTCTGCGCTTGACCGCGCGAGAGTTCAGTTGTATGTAGGGAGTCAGTAGTCGTGTGTGAGGAGTCGGCGGGCGTCGACATGGCCCTCTGGTCAAGATTCAGGACGAGGTATATTTTTTAAATAAGGTAATGAACCAGCATTGCGCACATCTGATAATGTAATGTATATTAACTGTAATTAATTTGTCCAAGAATCGCCCCAATAATAATTTGGTTTTCAATGCAATTTTTTAAGAAAACAATAATTTGAATTGAAAGAAAGTTTCCCATGCATTTCCTTAAAGAAAAGTTTCACTTAAATTCAAAGTTGCACAGGGCCTAAGATCGACATTTCGGTCTACTTACGTTTTCATTGTCACTGAGATTTCATTATCATTGAATTGTCTTTCATTTTTGTGGGGAGCTTACACTTGGCTCAGATTCCTATTTCTCGTTTATTGTCATTGTCCTATAAATTATTTATTTTTGCTGGGAGGTTACACTTGGTTCTATTCTCATTAACATTTAAATATTGTCATTCGAAATTGTTTGGGGAGGTTACACTTGGCGACATCCAGTCCAGGATCGTATTTCGTTGAGAATCTTTTGAAAAGTTGTCAGATTTTGCTCTTATTTGCTTAAATACAATAAGGATTTGGCGCAACGCTTTCATTAATTTTATGAGTTTCTTTCCTCAGATCATCGGCAATTCGTTGCTCTGTTGTATTGGTGTTTGTTGCTTTTTGCATTTGTGCTTATTTCTTTTGTGAATAATTGTGAATATTGTAAAAATGCCGCGAAAGACTATGAATAGTGTATCGCGAGGTATTATGAATGAATTTACCGACTTAAACAACGTGACCGATAGTAATTGTGACACGCAGTGTAATGATGACAATGCTGCGTTCGCTGACAATCAATGCGTTCCAACCACTAATGATGATTTTTATCTTACTGATGAACAAACGAACTAAATTGTCTCCCCTGTTAATTTGACGACAATTGATGACGCGGGGCGCACTATTGTAATGAGCGCTGCCCAGGTTAACACACCCGGTTTGGAAAATTCAAGTAACGTGCAGAGAAATTTTTCTAATGAAAATGGACAGCGTACTGAAAGTACGACGGATCTATTTAATTCCGAAATAGTGTCTGACAGTGTACATCTGACTGATAAACCTTTTTGTAAATTACAGAATGACCCGATGGTCACACAAAACGCGACAATTGCAAATACACCGTCAAACAGTACAGAGAATGGAGTAGGTAATGTTACTTTGGATCAAATTATGGGATTGTTGCTACAAACGAATAAACAACTTAGTGAAAATCTTAAACAACACTTTAATGAAAAATTAGACAACAATGATGAAAATCTCAAACAACTTAGTGAACAGGTCAAACAACAGAGTGAAGATTTCAGACAACTTAGAGAACAGAACAAACAAGATAACGAAAATCTTAAGCAACACTTAAATGAAAAATTAGACGACAATTCCAGACAGTTAAATGAAAAATTAGACAACAATTCCAGACAGCTTAGTGAACAGATTAGAGCCGTTGCCGCGCAGTGTCATGATACTAAGGAACAGTTACGCGAGGAAATTGAGGCTTGTTCAAAGAAAAGTAGCGAAGAAATTAGGTCTGTTGCTCAGGAATTAAGGGAAATGCAAACAACTACAACGGAAACACTTAGAAACGAAATTAGCGGAGTCGCTAAACAATGCTCAGAAAAAGCTTCGCAATTACGCGACGAATTTAAATTAATAACAGCAGAACTTTCGCGCACAATGGACGCAAAGATAAACGCGAAATTCGAGCAACAGAACAATCAAATTGACGAGCGCTTTAATCAGCACATACAAAACAGTGATACGCGTTTCCGCAAATTTATTCAGGATCAAAATAAAGTAAAACGTCAACTTATGGAAACAATCACTGCACAGAGACAAGAAGACAAACGTAAATTATTCGCGAAAGCAAAGACATACGTAGACAACAATATTGCTACAGTGTCGGATAAAATTAATACCATCGAACAGTTGAATACCGAATTACGTGACGAAATTTCTGATCTTAAATCAAAAACAGATACACACACAGTAGATATTCAAACAGTGACCGACAGACTCGAACAATTAGAACTAACACAGGATTCCGATGTCGTCAAAGCTGACGTTAAAAAACTGAACGAAACTACACGTAAATTGCAAAAACAGATTAATGCCTCTGACACTAAAACCGATGATCAGGTAAAAATACTGACTGAAAAATATGATGAATTGGCCAGTCGTACTGACGTTATCGAAAGTAATAATGACAGCAAATCAGACGATACTTCACCGGTTTCATTTAATCAGACACCTGAATTTCAAAATCTACAACAGACAATTAATGAGATCGATTCATCTAATAACACATTACGCAGAAAATTGTCAAGTTTACAGCAAGAGGTAACTGAGATAAAAAATATTTCAGTTAATAATACATTACAGCAGACGCCACTTTGCGAACATTCGTCAGACTCACGCAGCGCGTATAACTTGGGTAATCTACAGAGAGTACGGGACTTAGATTCCGAACAACCACAGTTCAACAGATTCTCTTACAATCCTGAACCTGTTCCATCATACAGAGACGATAATTTTGATTACAAACATTTTCTGTCAGTGAGAAAATTTAAAGTGTTTAAAAATGACAGAACACAGATTCACTCACTAGATTGGATACAACAATTTAGCTTTGCTTTTCCACCGACTTGGCCCATAACACACAAACTTGAATTTATTTGCAGTTTTTTGGAAGGCGAACCGGCAACTCGTATGAGATCGATCGCGAGATAGTGTTACTCGGTAGAAGAGTTTCAGAATGCTTTTCTATCAGTGTATTGGTCGAAGACGACACAGCACGGAATTAAAGATCAACTAATTAGCTTGTTAAATTATGAGAACACAAATTTTCCCAGTGTCACGCAATTTTTTGAGCATATGGTCCAACAAAACCAGTACTTAAGTGAACCGTACAGTGAATCTGCACTCATACAATTATGCATTTCTAAATTACCACAGTCATTAAGAGTGTCGCTTCTGACGGGTCAGCAAAAAGAAAACATTTCGGCAGTCAGGGACCTGCTGCAGCTTTTAGAAGTGCAGCAATCAGATTATTCTTTCGTAAACAAAAATTTTTCGTATAACAACCAAGGCCAACAAACGTATAGCAATTATGATCAGACATGTAATTTCAATAGGAAAGGTAACAGACGCTTTAGGAACGACAACCACCAGAACTTTAATAGCAGACAAAATTTTGATTATCAATATCGTCAAAATTTTCAGCAACAGGAGCCACATTTTAGTAACAATAGAGGTTTTTCACAACAACAGCATCAAAACCAGTCGGTTAGCATACCTAACCAACAATGTAATGCACAAGGTCAACATAACTTTAATGTTTCGCCGCGTGGACGTATAGTCCCTGGTACAACAAATAGCAACGCACGGCAGCAAAGAAACAACTAAGTACAGAAAACGCAGTATTTCGATTCCTATCGCAATGCACCGTATAGGAATGACTATCACGACAGACGTAAAAACAATGAGCATAATTACCAACATACGTTTAATAACAGTCGGTCTTACCAGCAGCAAAATGATCAGGAACAACATATTCTAATGAATGAACCCGACAGTAGGTATCATCCAGAACGCAATACGTCTGGAAGAAATAACAGAACCGTACAAATAGTCGAAATGCCACAGAATCGTCCTGACAATAAATAATATGTCAGATAGAATTTGACTAGATACTGTACAGGTCGCATCTTCCAGTAACACAAGCACTACTTTAGACACGCAAAATGTTGTTCACGAAAATGTTATTACTTTCGACGACATCCGAGACACTCTTTTACAGGAAAGACCAGTTGTTCAGAAAATCATTTCACATCCTGTCATCGAAATTAAAATAGGTTCATCGAAATTTTCAGCAGTAATCGATTCCGGATGACCTATGTCAGTAATAAATGAGGAGACTTTCAGCGAGTGAAACAAAGAGAATACCTATCCTACATTACCTTTAGGCAAAACGAAAGTGAAAGGAGCAGTATCGTGTAAAGGAGTAGACGTTAAATTACAGACACATTTATCATTTTGTATTGCAGGTCACACATTTCACTCAAATTTTTGGATTGTTTCTTTACTGACAACAGACGTCATTTTAGGTACGAATTTTCTCGTACAACACGACGCAGTGGTTGATTTTCAAAATTCCTATTTAATGTTGAAGGATGAAGATGTGCAATTGGCTTTAGAATTTCAGCACTCGCTATCTACGGAAGAACAAACAATTAACCGCACAGAGGTCATTTCCGTATCACGTAACATAGACTGTAATTCCACATTGTTCACGGATACGTACGTACATAACTATAACACTCCAGACGAAGCCGACTACGACGTAATGCAGGTGATTTCCGATAAAGTTAAACAAAGCAGTGCAAATACAGACGACGAACGAACGCAATTACACAAAATTCTTTTACAGCAAGCTCCAGTTTTTGACAACATTCCTGGTACTATGTCCGGATTTATGTATGAATTTCAAGTCAAACAGCACGATACATTTAAAGCAAAGCGTTATCCCATTCCATACATCCACAGAGAACAAGTTAAAAAAGAATTGCAGGATATGCTTGACCAAGGAATTATTGAACCGGCAGTTAGTCCGTACATAGACCCGCAACATACTGTTAAGAAAAAAGATGGCTCACTTCGCCTCGTACTTGATTCACGTCACATCAATGACATAATTATTAATGAAACAGATCGACCTCAGACATTAGAAGAACTTCTACAAAAATTTCACGGTACTGCTATTTAATCCACACTACATTTGAAATCGGGATTTAGGCAAATTCAGCTTCATCCGAATTGCAGAAAGTATACAGCTTTTCTCTGTTTTGGCGACTGTTATCAATTTTGTGAATTACCGTTCGGATTAACTATTTCTTCAGCAGCTTTTATTCGCGGTTTGAACACAATACTTCCGACAGAACTTAAAGACAGAATCACGACGTACGTAGATGACATTCATATCGCAGAAGCTAACTGGACTGAACATAATCTGATTCTAGAACAACTGTTACAAACTTTTCATGCACAAGGACTCACAGTTAATCTTAGTAAATCGCACTTTGCCAAAACTTCTATAAAATTTCTTGGACACGTAATTTCAGCAGAAGGCATTGCGCCTGATCCGGAAAAACTTCAAGCTCTACGTGACATTACTGTTCCTACAACGAAGAAGCAATTACGCAGTTTTTTGGGCTTAATTAACTTTTTTCGTAAATTTATTCATCATTCTGCTTTAGACACACCTAGATTATGCCAATTAACAGGTAAAAACAGTATTTGGTCATGGTATAAGCAAGCACATTCTGAATTTATGAACCTGAAACATGCTTTGCTCCACTTTTATCGCATCCAGATCTTACCAAAAATTTTTCCATTGCGACCGACAGTTCCAACACCGCTTTAGGCGTACACATTTTTCAGGAAATTGAAGAAGATGGCTCTACAGTAATCAAAAACATCGCATTTGCAAGCCGCATTCTGTCACCTGCTGAACGAAATTATTCCGTTACAGAACTGGAAACATTATGTGTTGTATGGGCTTTTACGAGATTTCGGCATTTTCTTTATGGCAGACATACCACCGTCTACACAGACCATAGAGCTATACAATTCTTACTTTCGGCTAAATTCACTCACGACAGATTAAGCAGATGGAAGCTTTATGTACAGGAATTTAATTTTACAGTAGTTCACATTCCCGGCACACAAAATGTTACAGCAGACGCACTATCGCGTTCTCTCAGCAACAGTCAGCAAGACGTCGCAACCAACTTCTGCAAAGCAAATTTCAGCGTCATGTACATTCAGCAAGTTGCATTTGAAAATTTTATTTCATCGTCATTACAGGACATAGCAAAAGAGCAAAGTAAAGACAACGTGTGGAAAGAAATGAAACACCTTTGGCAAGATAAGAATAATGTTACGATTAGAAACCATTACACTGTACGCAACGACATTCTGTTTCGCCGCTCTCATCCTGACAGCAACATTTGGTTATTATGCATTCCTGACGAACTGGTTAACAAATTAATCTGGTACACTCATTTAAGTTATGCACATTACGGACCCAGAAAATGTATTCTTATACTGAGACAGAACTGTTATTTTACCAACATGGAAAAACGTATACGACGAGTTTTAGCGTCATGTAAAATTTGCCAGAAAGCTAAGTCAGACCCCACTTCACATATTCCTCCATTATATCCCATTGTACCTGTTAAATTAAGACATATGGCCGCAGTAGACATTTTTGGTCCAATTCCGAGAACTAACAGAGGTTTTTGCTACATCTTTGTCGCTGTTGAACTCACTTCAAAATTTATTACTTTCACTCCGTTACGCAAAGCTATTGCTAAAAATGTTACGAAAGCATTTTTAAAACATTTTCTATTTCATGTAGGGCATGTGATGAAAGTAATTTCTGACAATGGATCACAATTTCGTTCTGCTATATGGACACGCATGTTACGAGCTAGAAACATTTCTCCGATCTATATATCCAAGTACCATGCTTCTTCGAACCCCTGTGAACGATTAATGAAAGAAATTGGTAAACTGTGTAGAATATACTGCCACAAAAGACATATTGATTGGGACACACACATATTCTCATTCCAAGATGTAATTAATTCCATTCCAAATGAATCCACTATGCTATCTCCGTCTGTTATACTGAAAAATGCTGAACCACCTAACAAAATTAAAGAATTAGTACACTTTCCTACATCTCGTCGATTACGACACCATGAAATAATTAACATTGCGCTGAACAACATCAAACGTGCCGCAGAGCGCCGAAGAAGACAGCAAATACAGGTTTGTACACGCCGAGACTTTCACATTGGACAGAAGATATTAGTACGTACACACTATTTATCCAGCAAAATAAAAGGTAGGTGCAGTAAATTTGAACTTCTATACGCAGGTCCGTATCGGATTCACAGCATTCCTCACCCCAATGTTGTACACGTCGAAACTTTGAGAACCAGGAAAAGTAAGGGCAACCACCATGTGTCGAACATTAAACCCTTTATTGAGTGAACATACTTTATGATTTATCACACTGTAATGCTATTTACTAATTTTTATGATCATTTCTGCAATTATATTCACATGAACAATTACTGATGATTGTCGTATATTTTCTTGACAAGTGCCCGGCAAGGTAAGGTTAGCAGGTCGCTTTTCTTGTCGTTACACATCAGACCGTGCACATTTTCCATTTTTTTATGTATGTACGATTGTTTTCATGTTTTGTTTGTATGGACTGTGAAATAGTTAAGATATAACACACACCAGTTGACTTTGACATTTTTTTGCCCTATGATATCTCAACATCGTGACTCTGTTTTACGTTTTTTTTTTTTTTTTTTTTTGCTGTTGCATTGTGATATTCTCTGTACATTTTTGCCTTTGAACACTGTCTATGCTTTTGACTTATTACGTTTTCTGTCATGTTATGCTGTATGCTTAATTATGTCACCATAAACCAGTCATTGTTTAGTGAGTATATGATTTAAAAGCAAGAGATTAATCTTTGTTCATCAATTTCAGAAAGAAATGATGCGTAAAGGAAATAAATTAAACAGAAATGGGAATTTCAACTACGGAATAGACGAAAGAAGATACAAAAACCTGATGAGGAAGAGTAAATGGATCAGAATTAACAAGCATTAACAAGAATATACTATACACATCGTAGAATAGCAGTCTTAACTAATTTTGTCTTTCAGAATACAAGGCGATTGATGCAGGCTGTCAAACGGAACTACACATCTTAGTTTTAGTGATGAAATATGCTAGTGACAAGGAATAGTTGTGTAATGAGTAATGAAGTGATTTTTTGCAGATGATAATGAATGCTGATGAAGAGTAATGATGAAGAATATGCTACTATGAATAATGAAGTTTTTCTTTACAGTTGATGATAATAATGAAGTTATGATAATATGGATAATGAAGTGATGGATAATGAAGTTTTTTCTCTACAGATGAGGAGGATGTTGAAGTTTATGTATTTATGCTATGTAGTTATTTAAGTATTTGTTACAGTTTGTTTTGACAGTATGTTTTATATCGTATGGTATGATGACTGAAGGTTTTGAAAAGGACAGCTATGGAACACATTTCTTATACACATTTCACTACCTGTTAATTCGAAGTTCACTACTTTTCAGCGTAGTATGCGTTTCTTCTTCCAGCTCAATAATCCATTTTGTATTTTTTCCAGGAGAAGCCTTTCATGATACTTACTAAACCTGTTACTTATTAAACCTATACTAGTACTTGCATTTTTCTTTACCCAGTTGTGTCTATCATTTATAAATGTGATCACATATACTTCCTTGTTTCATAACATTGCTACAGCTGACTCATGACGAATGACGTTACACATTTTTCATTTAGAGGAACAACCCAGAAGCAATTTTTTTTTCTTTTTCTCTTCTTGCTTTCCCTTATAATTACCCAAAGCAATGCATTGCTAACAAATAAGAGAGTTCTGAATAATACTGAATGATGAACAATGTTTTGTACTATTCAATACTTGCTGGCCACTGAGTGCCAATAATTAGTGTAACTAAATGAATTATGTTAATACTATACCATTCATTAGCTCCTGTTTTCAATGATGACTTTTGATGTTTTGTAACTGGCCACTGAGTGCCAATAATTAGTGTAACTAAATGAATTATGTTAATACTGTACCATTCATTAGCTCCTGTTTTCAATGATAACTTTGGATGTTTTGTAACTGACCACTGAGTGCCAATAATTAGTGTAACTAAATGAATTATGTTAATACTATGCCATTCATTAGCTCCTGTTTTCAGTGATGACTTTTGATGTTTTGTAGTTGGCCAATGAGTGCCAATAATTAGTTTAACTAAATGAATTATGTTAATACTATGCCATTCATTAGCTCCTGTTTTCAATGATGACTTTTGATGTTTTGTAACAGGCCAATGACTGCCAATAATTAAAAATGTTGTACTATTCAATACTTGCTGGCCAATGAGTACCAATAATTAGTATAACTAAATGAATTATGTTAATGCTATGCCAATAATTGACTCTCCTTTTCAATGATAACTTCTGATGGTTTATAATTGGCCAATAAGTGCCAATGTTCACTATAATCAGTTAATTCTATGAACATTATTCTGTCATACTAAATATGCTTTGTGACTGGCCAAGGATTGCCACTGTTTATAGTAATATGGTTACCCATGATGCCAATAATTGCTATAATCAGTTAATTTTATGAACATTATTCTGCAATACTAAATACATGGTACAGAAATGTTCAATAACTGGGCTATGAATGTCGCAAACTACTACTGTAATTCTCAATGAAGACTACTATGTGACTTAATGTGCTTCACCTCCTGAGCTAACTACCCTGAATTACTGCAATATCCATTTGTCCTGTCCATCCTCATGATCATGGAGCACTATATTTGGTTTTTGCACTAATTCTACGTTGGTGTGCCTTGTAAGAGCGTGGTGTTGACACGACATGCTGTCCACCACCGTGAGCGATGAAGACGTTATTATGGTCCCACTGTTTGGTGTACCTGATGTACTGCCAAGATGATAACAGGGAATATTACTACGACATTTCAGTGTCTTGGATAGGCTGATAAATACTTCTGGGAAAAGAACTGCAAATTGTCTCACTTGGTGTTGTATTTCTGTGGAAAGATATGGACTTTCAGTGCAGCTGCGTGCAACCTAAGTGCTACAACCATGACGCAATCCTTCCTATTCCTTCCCTAATTCTTATAAAATGAAAAAGTCATATACAGTGCGTGTGCACTTCCTTTCATTTGTTAATAAGATCAGTTATCCTGAAATTACTAAAGACTTCTATAGTACATGTGCACTTTATTACACTCCTTGATTTGTTTGTTTGTTGTAGAATAATACTAGAGAGTACTACAGTGCGTGTGCACTTTTGTCATTTGTCAATATGATTTGTACTCATTAGGTTTATTTGTCGTAAAAATATTAGAGAGTTTTTCAGTGCGTGTGCACTATATGCCATTTGTACTCATTACGTATATATGTTGTGGTTTTCTGATATGTTCTGTACTACAGTGCGTGTGCACTTTTGCCATTTATTAATACATTTTGTGTTTTGCTGATATATTCTCAACTGCAGTGCATGTGCACTTATGTCACTTGTCAACATGATTTTTTACCATTGCGTTTATTTGTTATGAAAACGTTGAAGAATTCTTCAGTGCATGTACACTTATGTCGTGTGTTAATATGTTTTGTGCTGAACGTCAGTAACTGTGCACTTACGTCGTATGTTCTGTACTCATTGTCATTGTCTGAAATGTTTTGTACTCGGTGCATGTGCACCACATTTAATTCATGTACTACATCTGAATATTCTGTAAATTGTAAAAGTTAATTAATTAAGAAAAAATTTGTTGCTCATGGCAAGTCCAAATGACTCACCATCGCTGCCAAATTTTTGCCCCCCCCCCCCCCCCCCCAGTGGAGGGTTATGAAACGCGTATGTATTTAGTACAGCGATGGCGAGGAATGACAGAATCTCTGACCAGAGAGTTATTTATCGTTGCTAGTCTGCGCTTGACCGCGCGAGAGTTCAGTTGCATGTAGGGAGTCAGTAGTAGTAGTTGCTAGTTGCACTCAGTCAGTGCTAGTAGCGCGCGAGAGACAGTCGGAGTCGTGTGTGAGGAGTCGGCGGGCGTCGACATGGCCCTCTGGTCAAGATTCAGGACGAGGTATATTTTTTAAATAAGGTAATGAAGCAGCATTGCGCACATCTGATAACGTAATGTATATTAACTGTAAATAATTTGTCCAAGAATCACCCCAATAATAATTTTGTTTTCAAAGCAATTTTTTAAGAAAACAATCATTTGAATTGAAAGAAAGTTTCCCATGCATTTCCTTAAAGAAAAGTTTCACTTAAATTCAAAGTTGCACAGGGCCTAAGATCGACACTTCGGTCTACTTACGTTTTCATTGTCACTGATATTTCATTATCATTGAATTGTCTTTCATTTTTGTGGGGAGCTTACACTTGGCTCAGATTCCTATTTCTCATTTATTGTCATTGTCCTATAAATTATTTATTTTTGCTGGGAGGTTACACTTGGTTCTATTCTCATTAACATATAAATATTGTCATTCGAAATTTTGTGGGGAGGTTACAATGTAAGACAGGAATGTAGCCTCTCGCCCCAAGTGTTCAATCTGTGCATCGAAGAAGCAATGATGGAAATAGAAGAAAGTTTCAGGAGTGGAATTAAAATTCAAGGTGAAAGGATATCAAAAACACAATTAGTTTATGACATTGCTATCCTGAGTGAAAATGAAGACGAGTTACATGATCTGCTGCCTGGAATGAACAGTCTAATTAGCATAGAATATAGATTGAGAGTAAATCCAAGAAAGACGAAATTATGAGAAGTAGCAGAAATGAGAACAGCGAGAAACATCAAGATTGACGGTCAAGAAATAGATGAAGTTGAGGAACTCTACTACCTACTATGCAAAATAACCAATGACGGACAGAGTAGGACATCAAAAGCATATCAGCATTGGCAAAAAGGGCATTCCTGGCCAAGAAAAGTCTTCTGGTATCAAACATCGGCCTTAATTTGAGGAAAAATTTCCGATAATATACGTTAGGCGCACAGCATTGTATGGCAGTGAAACATGGACTGTGGGATAACCGGAACAGTAGTGAATTGAAGCATTTGAGATGTGGTGAAATAGACGAATGTTGTAAATTAGGTGGACTGATAAGGTAAGAAATGAGGATGTTCTGCGCAGCATGGGAGAAGAAAGCAAAATGTGGAAAACACTGACAAGAAGAAGAGACAGGCTGACAGGAAATCTGTTAAGACATCAGAGAATGACTTACATGGTACTAGAGGGAGCTGTAGAGGGGAAAAGCTGTAGTGGATGACAGAGACGAATACATGCAGCAAATAATTGAGGATGTAGGTTGCAAGTGCTACTCTGAGATGAAGAGGTCAACACAGGAGAGCAATTCGTGGTGGGCCGCATCAAACCAGTCATAAGTCTGACGAATAAAAAAAAAAAATTAACAACGACAGTGAAACACTAAGAATAATTTGTACTGTAGCAGCGACTGAGCAGCGGTGTGGTCCGCACTGACTGCCACCAACATGCAGCACTGCTGCTTAGTCGCTCTTGGAGTACTGGTCATTGATCATCATTTAATGTTCCTTACGATACACATCGATAAAACTAACGTTGTACCTCACTAATTTAGGAGCACTCTATAAAATGGGCACAGCCGCGCGGAGTGGCCGCGCGGTTAGAGGAGAGATTTCACTGATAGCGCGGCCCCTCCCACCGGCGGTTCGAGTCCTCCCTCGCGTATGGGTGTGTGTGTTCTTCTCAGCATAAGTTAGTTTAAGCAGCGTGTAAGACTAGGGACCGATGACCTCAGCGGATAGGTCCCTTAGGAATTCACACACAGTTGAACATTTGTGTGTGCACATGAAAGTCCACGTTAAAAATCATTTATTCGTAACGGGTAATTAACCGACGCTTTACATCGATATTGGGCGACACATGAAGTACGTGATGATGGGGTGGCCCCAACTAGATTCTGCAGAAGAAAATTGCAAATATCTGCCGATACAACAGAGAAAATGCTACTGACGACCCTAGGAGCCACTTGTATACCAGATACGGGTGCAAAGTGAAGTACGGGAGTCACTCCAGAGAAAATACACGATGTTTTTTTGAAACATCCGATTTATTTTCAATACCTTTATTATCTATACTGTACGTTGATACATTCTCGACTTATAATTTTTTTTTCACATTTTTTTTTTTTCCTGCTCATATCAAGTGCCTTACGTCACCGTGGAACGGAGATCAATATACCTGCACGATAGAAGTCAGCCTCAGCACATTCTACGTACTTTTTAGCATCCTGTAAGTATCGTTTTGCGAAGTGATTCCTTCAGCAAACAGCAAAGCATCTTGTTTTTATTGATGTTGCCCAATCGCGAAACATTGATCTACGAAGATTTTTAAAGGTTGTGACAACGGGGCAAATTGATAGTGCTTCCGTGTGGAATGATGTCCACAAGCAACAGTCCCAAAGGCAAAAAACACAGTAAGCCAACCCTTTTCCTGTTGAAGTCGGAATTTAGAATTTTTTCTTCATCGGCGAGTTTCCATGGTGCCATTCTATCAATTGTATTTCCGTCTCCCGTTCAAAGTGATGCTAACATATTCTTTACTCTTCTTGCAAGGAAGCCAACTCCATAATTCTTGTAATGTTCCAAAGGCCAGATGCACGGTATCTTTCGTGCTTCTTTGTGGGCATTCGTCGACATTCTCGGATCCAACCTGGCGCAAACGTTTATCAAATTTAGCTGTCTCAATATCCTGCACACACTCGCTTTTCACGCTATCACATGGATTAACTGTTCGTCCACTGTTATGCGTTTGTCAGCCAAAATCAGATTGTGATCACGCTGCTCATTGTCATGAGTCTGCATAGCGGCAGATCTGCCGCTACACTGGATGTCCCGCGTACTGGTGTGTTGTGCCGGACGGAAAAGCACTCGCCGGTGCAGTGGTGGGTTCCTAGAATTGCTTCTGTAATAGACCAATAGTGAACTATAACACATAAAGAATATTAGATTAATTATAACCCGAACATGGTGACATACTTAACTACGCAACAATCCAAGTTCATTGGAATATCGTGGGTATTGGTTGCTGTCGCAGTGCATCAACGTATGACTTTATGCAGTACCAGGTAATAGTGGCCTCTCTTTCGACTATAATGTTTGCTGCATAGTTCTAATACAATTCTCACACTGCTGGCGGCGTAGTGAGACGATGCAGTCGTCTTCGGTGATGCTTCGACAGGGCTGAGCGACACTCAGCTCTAACGCAAATATGTAAGCAATCGCCAGCGCTAGCGTATAGAACTCTCGAGTGCGTGTCTGGGCCGACATCTCTCATTCGTCGCTCACTACCGGCCGATAGGCGCTTCAGTCTGGAACCGCGCGACCGCTACCGTAGCAGGTTCGAATCCTACCTCGGGCATGGATGTGTTTGATGTCCTTAGGTTAGTTAGGTTTAAGTAGTTCTAAGTTCTAGTTGACTGATGACCTCAGATGTTAAGTCCCATAGTGCTCAGAGCCATTTGTACCATTTTTCGTCGCTCAATCGCGAGTACCAACCATGTCACGGGAATTCGTTCTTCGGACGAGACCACCTGGCGTGCCCTCTGTCGCCCCTTGCACAACAACTGCACTGCGATCAACAGCGTCATCCCCTCACACCTTCTTAAATCTCTTGTGAATGTTTCTCTCCGTCTCGTTTCCACAATACAGGAACTCTTACAACAGTACGTTGCTTCAGACGTACGTTAAACGCACCAGCAACGTTGACGAAGTGCTACGACAGCGCGACTTAAGGAAACAGATTGAATTAAATTTGGATAAAAGCGAGAAGAATGTTTCTGTGGTCTCCGTAAGCAGCAAAGCTGAAGAACAAGAACTGGAATTTTCAAAAAATAATGTTCTGCTTTTGTTTTGGAGTGACCCACGTAAAAGCACCCAAAGTTCCCAGGAACAATCAGTTCAGTATCCCTACAACAAGCTCTACTCACAGCCCACATTAATGTTGTGAAATAATAAAGATGCCTGAAGATGAAAATAAGTTCAACTTGAGAGGACAATAAGCACACATTTAGCTTCATGTAAATTATAAGACTGCAAAATGTCACATAAATGGAAAACAAACTGTAAAAACGAACACGTATATAATCTTTGACCGTTAGATGAAAGATGAAGAGACAAACGTCGCAGATGATCACTGTTCAGAAGATGTCCAGCGCATTTCCTGGAAAGAGTTGCATGTCTGCTGCCCACTGTCAGCCAACTCCATTAGAACGCTACATATTTATACCGATTTTTCTTTTGGCTCTTATAATACACTCCTGGAAATGGAAAAAAGAACACATTGACACCGGTGTGTCAGACCCACCATACTTGCTCCGGACACTGCGAGAGGGCTGTACAAGCAATGATCATACGCACGGCACAGCGGACACACCGGGAACCGCGGTGTTGGCCGTCGAATGGCGCTAGCTGCGCAGCATTTGTGCACCGCCGCCGTCAGTGTCAGCCAGTTTGCCGTGGCATACGGAGCTCCATCGCAGTCTTTAACACTGGTAGCATGCCGCGACAGCGTGGACGTGAACCGTATGTGTAGTTGACGGACTTTGAGCGAGGGCGTATAGTGGGCATGCGGGAGGCCGGGTGGACGTACCGCCGAATTGCTCAACACGTGGGGCGTGAGGTCTCCACAGTACATCGACGTTGTCGCCAGTGGTCGGCGGAAGGTGCACGTGCCCGTCGACCTGGGACCGGACCGCAGCGACGCACAGATGCACGCCAAGACCGTAGGATCCTACGCAGTGCCGTAGGGGACCGCACCGCCACTTCCCAGCAAATTAGGGACACTGTTGCTCCTGGGGTATCGGCGAGGACCATTCGCAACCGTCTCCATGAAGCTGGGCTACGGTCCCGCACACCGTTAGGCCGTCTTCTGCTCACGCCCCAACATCGTGCAGCCCGCCTCCAGTGGTGTCGCGACAGGCGTGAATGGAGGGACGAATGGAGACGTGTCGTCTTCAGCGATGAGAGTCGCTTCTGTCTTGGTGCCAATGATGGTCGTATGCGTGTTTGGCGCCGTGCAGGTGAGCGCCACAATCAGGACTGCATACGACCGAGGCACACAGGGCCAACACCCGGCATCATGGAGTGGGGAGCGATCTCCTACACTGGCCGTACACCACTGGTGATCGTCGAGGGGACACTGAATAGTGCACGGTACATCCAAACCGTCATCGAACCCATCGTTCTACCATTCCTAGACCGGCAAGGGAACTTGCTGTTCCAACAGGACAATGCACGTCCGCATGTATCCCGTGCCACCCAACGTGCTCTAGAAGGTGTAAGTCAACTACCCTGGCCAGCAAGATCTCCGGATCTGTCCCCCATTGAGCATGTTTGGGACTGGATGAAGCGTCGTCTCACGCGGTCTGCACGTCCAGCACGAACGCTGGTCCAACTGAGGCGCCAGGTGGAAATGGCATGGCAAGCCGTTCCACAGGACTACATCCAGCATCTCTACGATCGTCTCCATGGGAGAATAGCAGCCTGCATTGCTGCGAAAGGTGGATATACACTGTACTAGTGCCGACATTGTGCATGCTCTGTTGCCTGTGTCTATGTGCCTGTGGTTCTGTCAGTGTGATCATGTGATGTATCTGACCCCAGGAATGTGTCAATAAAGTTTCCCCTTCCTGGGACAATGAATTCACGGTGTTCTTATTTCAATTTCCAGGAGTGTATTTATAGTGGTAACTGAAGTTTTCCTGAATATATTCGTTTCCTCACAAAGAGTGAGTAGAGACACAAATGCAAGAAAGGCTTAGTTTTCTACTAATATTTCGTAATCATTTAGCTAGCTTTATTATTTGTTTCCCTCTTTTCTTCCTAATAACTATTAAATGAATAACCTAAATTAATAATATACGTACTAGTATTGCAAGTACGGAGAAATATTATTGCAGTGAATTTGAAACAATGGCGCAGACAGTTTTAGCCTAAGGAAAAACAATGTATAATGTTAATCAATTGGACTTTCAGGGCATGCTTTAAAATATAACGGCAGGTAAAACTGGTTCTTATTGAGGCTAGCACGGAATTATGACTAATTGGAATCTCTAATGTCCGCTATTATCCGCTATTGGAGTCTTATCACGCTCTATCTCCAGCAAAGCAATAAGAGATAAACGAACCGAAATCCGATATAATAGAGCCGCATTAAAGCCCCGTGTACGCCGGAAAACCGAGTTCTGCGATAGAGCGCTAAAGGGGGAAAAAAAATTAACCATTGGATAGACAGACTCGATTTTACGCTAGCTATGGAATTGTCTGTTTCAATTAAAGTCAGCAAGAGATACGGTCTTCAAATTGTGTAAGGCCCAAGAGGTGGTCAAACTCAATTTGCGAAAGATAACCCACAGGGTTTTATGAACGAAGATAGGTTACGTCTATGTCAGAAACAGAGAGCCGACTGGCTACGAGAGAGAAGCGAAGGAAACGTCCCTAAGGTTATGAAACGAATTATACCGAATATATGTAAAGTGATTCAAAGAAAACATGGAAAACTCAAAATAAGCAAAGTCTTATTGGGACCGTCTAAATCCTCAAACAGCGTCAAAACTTCAATCTTCTCCAAATAACGTAAAGTCTTAAATTTCTCCTCTGGTTCTGAAAATAGAGTGATGGCTTGCTGTGTAACGTGACTAAGATACTATATACATCATATCGAAAGTCCTTATTCGAAATATGAAATTCAAAAACATATTTTATATTCTTAGTGTGTCTACGTAACTTTTACGTCCTTTGTAGCATGACTTTCGAAAGCTTCCAGCTTTTGCTTCGTCTGTTTTCACGTAGCACGTACTGTGGGAAATGGTGTGCTGCGGCAGTACAACGTTAGTCTTTATCATTTCTGTTTCTTCATATGCCAAACGCAGAGTTCTTTTCTGAAGAAATTATTATTCACTTTACCATATCGCTTTCCATATTTCCTTTGCTTTCTAGATAATATCATTATTTTAATGCGTCTCAACTCCATTGTTTACCCGGTCTCTACCGTCCGAAAGAGGAATAAAACAATAAACTTTGGATTTGATGTCTGGCGTTTTGTCGCTTATTCGGTACAAATGGATCTGCAATGGTGGAAATGTCTCCTCGAACATAATATTAAATAGGTAGTGTATAGTATCGCACTTTACAAGCAGTTCTTCGAGAAATGGAGGTGCAGTGCTTGTAAAATTGTTCCATAACTTCACAGCCAAAATCATACTGTACGAATCACATAGCTGCATGTACTTCAGAAATGGCCATGAAATCGTGTATTAGGTTCTTTGGGTAGTCTTGGAGTTGACAAATTTAGTTTTTCGTGCCACGGTGAGTTGTTTAAGACTTATTACTTACGTCGAAGATTATTTTGAAATTGTGTTTTGGAAGTAACCTTTCTCAACTAAGTGTTGTTATGCAGTCGCTTTCCGCTGATACCATATAGTTAACTTCATAGCGTAAGCCTGTGTACAGTTCAATGGTACGGCAGTTTTGACCATATAATTAATAGACGGCAGAAAGTATTTCTTAACAATTGTGATTACGTCTTGTCGTGATAGAAATTCTCATATAAACTTGAACCCAATACAAGATAGAATATAAAACGGAGATAAAAGGGTTACAAAACTAAAGCGCCAAACTTCCAACCCCAGGCCATTATATAACCAGATGATCGAATGGACCAGAAGGAGAAGGATAATTAATCATAAACTATATGTTCGTGAAACACTTTCTGTTCAGATGCGCAGAGACAAACAATGCCAATACACCGATCGTCATCTTTGAATTCGGTGTCCTCGATAAAAATCATCGATTATAACAGCGTCTATGTACAGCAAGAGATTTATTGTCATCTGTAAGTCAGAGTCTGTCTCGTGAAACATCTCCCAGCTTCACTAATACCAGACAGGTAGTAGGTAGCGCACACATGAGATTTATGATCACCCACCATAAATCAATCCTTCTTGTTACTTGAAACAAAATGAAGGCTCTTTCGTGCTAAAATGCTGTTAACCGTTCTTCAATTTCTACCGTAAACGATGCTAACTTGTTCTTCATATGGAACCAATGTTTCAAGATTACTTCAGGCAACTTGATGTTCCGACTGCGATGTGAGATAAAACCACGGAAATGAATAATGACTGATAAGAAATAGTGAAAGGACATACCACGCTTATTTTAATCTTGTGCTACTATAACCGACTGCGTACATGAAGATTACTGGCTGTTGGTTCAATTAGTAGATTCATAGATAAGATAAGTTGTTCACTTTAGAAACTAATAGCAAACATCTCTGATTTTTTGAGCAACGCTTGAAGAAAGTAACTGATGCGCGCACATTAAGCAGAAATCATAAGTACTCGTGGACTTCACAGACATGTCTCCTTATTGATGAAACATTTATCTTGAGAGTTCCTTGTTTATGCCACAGTATAACCTTACACAGAAACATTTTTCTGCAGACTCAGAAACGACATTTTAGTTAGAAAAAGGAGGGACGTTCAAGAACTAATGCAAAACATGTTTTTTTCCTCGGCCAGTATCGGTTGAAAAAACGTGAAATTCGTTGTGGCACATTGTGGAACATTGGCGCTTTAATCTCTATAGTTTCATGGAGTTCCGACAGGTGCGCATAGCTGTTCAGTACCACAGTGCTCAGAGCCATTCTAGTACCCAGCTGGTTGAGAAGAGCTGTCAGCACTACAACAGAGGCGTCCAGATGTGTAGCAAGTGTTTGCTTGTGATCCGTCGGTCAGCATGAATGAGAGAGTGGCACGTCTCCAACTTTGCAGGTGTCATAACTGTGTACGGCCACCCGTCCGATCTCCCGTATGCCGGTTGGCCGTACACAGTTATGACACCTGCAAAGTTGGAACGTGCCAACACTCTCATTCATGCTGACCGACGGATCACAATCAAACACGTTGCTACACAGCTGGACGCCTCTGTTGGTAGTGCTGACAGGCTCTTCTACCAGCTGGGGTACTAAATGGCTCTGAGCACTGTGGGACTGAACATCTATGGTCATCAGTCCCCTAGAACTTAGAACTACTTAAACCTAATTAACCTAAGGACATCACACAACACCCAGTCATCACGAGGCAGAGAAAATCCCTGACCCCCCCGGGAATCGAACCCGGGAACCCGGGCGCGGGAAGCGAGAACGCTACCGCACGACCACGAGCTGCGGACAGCTGGGGTAGTCTAAGCTGTGTGCCCGCTTTGTTCATCACCGCCTGACAGAAGGGCATAAAGAGCAATCAATGTGATTTTTTTTGCACATTATGAGACTGGTCGTGTCACAGGCGATGAAACATATGTTCATAACTTAGAACCGGAAACAAAACGGCATTTAATTGAGTGGCGCCACACCAATTCTCCTCTGAAGAAAAAGTTCGAATCCGCACACTGATCTGATAAACTTCTGGTGCAATGGTCAACTCTGATGTGTATTTTGTTACCCACATGAAACTGAAGAAGCGGCTTCAATGTGTTCGTCGTCACAAAAATGCAACCGAACTAGTCCTTGTTTGTGACAATGGAAGGCCTCACACAAGTCTGCGCACCTGAGAGGAGATCAAAAAACTTCAATGGAATGTTCTTCCTCATGCGCCCTAGAGCCCAGATCTCGCCCCTTTAGACATCTATCTGCATGGCCCAATGAAGGATGCACTCCATTGGGAAGTAGTACGTGGATGAAAGGGAGGTCAGTGATGCAGCGAGACGTTGGATCCGACGTCGACCAGTAGAGTGGTACCATGCGGGCATATAGGCCCTCCCAATCAAGTGGCGTAAGGCCGTCGCATTAAACGGAGATTATGCTGAAAATTATAGTTCTGTAGCCAGAAGAGTAGGGAATAATATGGTGTACTGGAGTACTGAATAAAACCAACTAACTTTCAGAAAAGAAAAGATTTGTTCCATTACATATTTAATGCCTCACGTAGTTCTGCATCGGCCTCATTTATAAAAACACTGACACCGCTAACACTGTGACCACGTATTTGCATAGCTCGTCTGTGACAGTCGTGTAGAGGTGCAAATTTCTGAACTTGACGAATTTCATACATTTTAAAACAGGGATCTTCTTTAAATTATCTCCCAAGGCAATGCTGGGAAACTCCGGACAGCAAATACTGCAAAACTAACAAATGGTGGGGGCTGGCACAAGGTGATAGGGCTATTGTTGTTTATCGAAAGTGAGACAACAGAGTGACGTAGTCTTTTCTGTACCACTACATCCGAAATACATGCACAAGGTGTTTCAAAATCCATATTCTTACAGGAGGTAACACTCGTCAGAACTAGAAAGAGCTATACCGTAAACATGGTTCTGGAAGCAAATACTTGTAGAGATGGGGTGAGCACTCAGTGGGTAGATCGGCTTCTTTTTGACGTTCACTGCTCATTTCTTATTGGTAGTCTTTCTCCCTGTTCTTAGTCCTGTTATCAGACATAAAATTTACAGAGAGATTAGGCGATCCGTGCATGTCGTCAGTCGCGAATGCGCCATATTGTTCACTGGGAACGTTCAGTTTCGGCGCCAGGGATGTGCTACGGCAACGTTGTTGATCCACATTGGTTGGTGTTCAGAGATGCTGCTATGTCTAAATAACTTGTTAAGTAGACATCAAGTCAGTCCCTGTTATTCATTCTCAGATCTCGCCTTATAAATATTTGCCTCTTTTCTGGTTCACATTTCAAGGCTTGATCTAGTGGTATTCGCAGCATTTCCAGATCTTTAACGAGAGTTTCCTATATTCAGACGGCCATTCATGGTTTGGGGGCATGTTGGCCTTCGAAGTACGGTAAAGAATCTGGTCATCATTAGTCTACCTGAATACTAGACCTTCCAGCAAAGTCACAAAGTCTCTGTAAACAACACTTGGGGCGTTCTGCCAATCGCTCAGTTCCTTGACGATAATAGTCCGCTCCTTGGCCACAAACCACGCGAAAACCGCTGCGTGTAAGTTCTCATCGTTCGAAATAATTGTATTTCCTCCTAAGATTATATTTCAGCTTGCCGAAAGTACGGAAATCACATGGTGCAACACTTGGTCTTCGTGATCAACATTATCCACATTTGTACAGTCTTGATCAATTTGTTGACACCATTTCCCCACGGCTGGACGCTATTCCACCAGAATTTCACGGTACATTGTCGATGTAGTGTGCTCAATACTTCAGTTTTGGAGTACGTTTCCTACTGCCGCACCACTGCAGTCACACACTGTGCTGCTCCTGTTATCTATATGGCGCAGTTGTCTCCGGAGGAAACTGCGCAATGGTCTTAGCATGGGACGACAGGTATAAATTACTTTTTGAAGTCTCTTGAGGCCCAAGAGGAATCACATTTTATCCCAGCAGAGAAGACCTGTCTTCTTGGCGCACGTAACGACGGAGTCTGGCAGGAGAGGGCCACTAGGCGTTTTTTACTCTGTAACAGCCGATTTCCGCCACATTGCTATTCAGTTTTAGCCTGTTTCTCGGATACTTTCATGATCAGTTTACACTACAACTTCAACATGCATTATATTTCTATAACCGTCTTCTCAGTTGCTTTCAAATGTGTTTAAAAATTATTTCGCTTCGTTAAAGGAATTGGTTTCGTATCTACGTTGATACGAGTGAAAAGTTAATCTACGTGTCACTCGGCATAACGATATTTGCCGAAAACGTCTTTTATATTGAACCATTTAAGAAAAAAAAAAGGCTACGTTATGTGTTACGTGATGTAACAACACTAACTCTTAATGTTGTTGTCAACGTTATTTAAATTAGTCACCAAAGGCACTTTTTTTGAGGTCAGAGTACAGATAGATGAGCCAGCCGTTGTCACCGAGCGGTTCTAGGGGCTTCAGTCTGGAACCGCGTGACCGCTACGGTGACAGGTTTGAATACTGCCTCGGGCATGGATGTGTGTGATGTCCGTAGGTTAGTTAGGTTTAAGTAGTTGTAAGTTCTAGGGGACTGATGATAGCTCTGAACACTACGGGACTTAACTTCTGAGGTCATCCGTTCCCATAGAACTTAGAACTACTTAAATCTAACTAACCTAAGGACATCACACACATCCATGCCCGGGGCAGGATTCGAACCTGCGACCGTAGCGGTCGCATGGTTCCAGACTGTAGCGCCTAGAACCGCTCGGCCACCCCTGCCAGCTAGGGGACTGATGACCTCAGATGTTAAGTTCCATAGTGTTCAGAGACATTTGAACAGACATAAAATTTTTATTTATGGCCGTCTGGTATTACCTTGCTCACTTGTCTTTCTTACGCGATGTTAAGCTCGCTCAGTCTTGTATTTCACTTCTTTTCATACAGGCTTCGGAACATATCGCATGAAATACACCGTTATGCCGTACAGCTCAGTACATGAGTTGGGTCAGGAGCGCAGGCGCAGATTATTATATTGTTGAGCGCAGCTTACTGAAAGAAGCGCCAAGGTAAAAAATATTCTCGTGCACTCAGTTGTTATGAATAACATTTGTGTTTGATATCCTAAGTGAAAAACTATGTGATCGTCTGCAAATAATCAAGTGTTTGCTGTTGGACAGTGAGAAACAAGGAGTCATGAAACAGTAAGTTACTAATGGCCTCCACGCATATATAACTATGTGACCATCATAGCAAGGTTCAGGTGATACTTCCAACAATAGTTGAAATTATTTTTTTAACTAAGACGCAACTCATATATTTTTAATTAACTTTCAGAATTTCTCAACTGTAAACCGCATAAAAACCTAATGTATGTACTATTTAGTTTCGCGAATGCCAGAGCGACTCACCGTGTATGCGACTGAAATCGGGTTTCTGATTCTCCACCATGTTAATTAACACCGGTATTGTATCCCTTACTCCCTAACCGTTGTGAAGGAGTAGAAGTATAAAACGTCATTTCACTTCCGCGTCACTACAATTACTGACGGGATTGGTCTAAGCAATTTCAATTCCATGTTTTTGGGTGTGTCTGACAACACTGCAGTTTCGAGACTGGAACTTCGTTTGGTAATTGGGTTTCCGACTGGAAGAGCGTCCGCCTACCCTGTACTACTAACAGTGCCAAATCCTATGGTTAACATTCCAACAGCGTGAAAATTTGGAGTAAGGGATAGGAAAAAAAAGAGTATGTAGACAAAGAGAATTGGCTATGAAGATTCGGACAAAATAACCGCGCGACTGCTACGGTCGCAGGTTCGAATCCTGCCTCGGGCACGGATGTGTGTGATGTCCTTAGGTTAGTTCGGTTTAAGTAGTTCTAAGTTCTAGGGGACTGATGACCACAGATGTTAAGTCCCATAGTGCTCAGAACCATTTGAACCATTTTTGAACAAAATACCATTCTATAATTTCTAGGGAGCTCAGATATTTGTGCGAAAAGGAGCCAGTTCCAAGAGTTGTACCCTTTAAGACTGTACTGTTATTTTTGGACGAGTGTCATTGTAGAATCCCGCCACAAAATCCAGTTTCACGTCTTTCTTTTGCAATGGCTATCGCTCTCGCATGGCATACAGCCATTTTTTTTAGTGTTTTAAGTACTTTAAAGTTTCAGGATGAGGTTATATTTATTTAAAAAAATAGAAAACTTCTTCCGACAGGCCTTAGAAGATCCGAAGGTATCGACCGCCCGCCATGTGATCCTGCCTGAGCTGATAAGAATCACTGGATGTGGATATGGAGAGCATGTGCTTAGCACACTGCTCTCCTAGTTTTCGTGAGCGCAGCCGCTACTTCTCAATCAGATAGCTTCTAAATTGGTCCCGCAAGGGCTGAGTGCACCCCACTTGCCAATAGCGCTCCACAGACCCGAAAGGTCACCCAGTAATGAGCTAGCCAAGTCCGCTAGCGCTTAACTTCGGTGATCTGCCGGAAGCTGGATCACTACTGCAGCGAGGCCGTTGGCACATGTATTCAAACACTTTATTATTGTTTTTGAAATTAAAATATTATTTTATAACAGAAGTTATTCATATTACTAGTCAATGGTTGATAATATCTAATTATCGATACAAAACTCATGTTTGCTAGTTTGCATAAAGCTAACATGCGAATAAAATGTTATTATTAACTCCAATACATTCACAGTAAAGATTAATTCGTACGTGAATTCAGAGGAGACATTTCGTGAATAATTACTGATTAAATTTCGTATGGACTATGGAACATTTTTATTTGTTTACATTGTGTGACACCAGCGCTTCGAAGGAATGTTTGGCGGCATTCGTCCATAATACTTCCCTTTACAGGGTTTGGAAATTCAGTATTCATTTTCTTGACGTCGTACTCTCATTGCGTATTCTTTGGGACTGATGGGTGTAGAATTGTTAAGAAAGCCCTTTCGAGCAGCCGACCTTAATTCCCTTTTCACTAATTGTTATTCCATGTGTCCATCCACCTTTAAGATTTTTTCAAATGTAATACATCTACCGAAATGCACAATTAACTGTTAGGACAGATACCTATAGAAGGTATACACATACTCTGATAATCTGCTGTATATTACGAACATAGTTTAGTCTATTTTGTTATAACGTCCCGTCATATTTTATTTGTTGTCGTACGTTAATTAGTACACACAAAGGATCTTAGATATCTGAAACGAGAGAAGTGAAACACAAGAAGCGAAAATTACATACATTCCGGCATACACAGTTCTGTTACAGTCTGGATGAATCTTTTTAACTGGCAGTGGGCAAGCGCCATTTATTGCCTAGTGAGCACAGAGGGATGGAGCCTGATACCATTGATGGACGGAGATTGACAGTCAGTAGCATATACGGTGCCGCACTTCAAAAGGAAACATGACGTGAATTCCTTGTTTGTAACTAAGAGGTGCTCTTCTGTCTGTTTTTTCTCATTGGAATGTAGATAGAAGTTTATTTAGTTTTAAGTGTTAGCAAATATTCAACTGTCTTTCGTACCAAACTGTAACTAGTGGACGTGGCGGTAGTAGCATTAGGCCTGTAATGAAATTAATGAGAAAAAAAACTACGTGGCTGCATCCGCAGTCTAAATGTTCGGAGTACTTAAAAGAACGAGGACGGTGAGTTCTAGTTTTCAACAAACGCTATCGCATGAATAAAAGCAAGAACTTTGCAAATACGCGTAATAACTGTTGTAATAGCTATCGTGCAATAGACTGTGCCAAGATTGACACAAGAGAGATGAATAACCCATGAAAAAGCGAATCGGGGAGGAATGTGTAACAGTTTAGTACTGTTTCCACAAACATTGGGACGATACAGTAAGACAGAAAAGCTGATAGAAAAATAACTTTTTCAACTGAATGTCACATCAGCTTGCGTTCAGTGCAAACAGCATGTGAATCCTCTCATCTGTGTTACCACAGATTACATGTGCCTGTTCACATGTGTACCCTGAATGCAGAGTGTGTGAGGGGACCAGTTTTACCCTGTCGCATCCTGGAAGAGGACAATGATCCTGAACTTGTCCACTTACCTGGTGTCTTCTATAGACATTCTCGCCTCTCCACAAAAGTAGCACTCAGGTCATAGTAAAATGGTTCTATAACTTGGTTTTCATAGTCCCAGTTTTCTACTACGCCTCGAGTTAGTTCTATTTCACGAAATTTTTGTAGAGCCTGTAAATTATTGTCGTCGTATACAACTTGCTCGCACTGCAATCAACAAATATGTACGCAGCCACTAGCCTACGCACGTTGGATATAACATTCGATTCTTTGAAAACACTATAATGCTGCTAATACGTAATAGCTCAGCACAGAATGTATACTCCACAACACATTGCCGACAAACTATAACTAGCCACTTTGCGAAAATCGACATTTTGTTTGCGGAGGTGATGATTGACTTATAGTAAGGTACAGCGTTGAAATCAAGCTGTTTTCTTATAAGTGGCCAAAGAAAACGTTTCAGACACGATGCCGCTCAGAATCGACACGAAAATGGGTCAGGAAGTGATATGAGGGGCGTCAATGAAACCACTCCTTTCCTCTGGGTGTAGATTACCACTCATTTAGAGGGGGGGGGGGGGGCGGGGGGGAAGGGAGTTCGGGTTTCAACGGGCAACAGGACGTTGTTTCTTACAACGTTAGACACTGCTGACATCCCTCATTTCCCCCCCCCCCCCCCTCCCCCCTCGACATCACTGAATTCCTACCCCACTGTACGTGATCTTAGCCCTTTTAAGTGTAGCGCGACCGTAATTTTTGCGCTGGTGTGCAGAGTGGAGCTGCTAGGAGAACCATTCGATGGAATCAGAACGTGATCCGAAGCGGCTCTTCTGTTTCACCGTTTAGTGTGGGATGCAACATTGACATGTGCATGAATAAAACGGAAAAAGGTCCCTCTAAGAACCTCCCCGTCCCCGCCATACTTGGGCAGTACCGTCGCTGCCACCCATATACTTTCGCTCAACCCTTTAAAAATGTAACTTAGATACCCATTCAGCTGAGCGGTGCCTCACGCTTTCTCTAGCAACTGAGGCTAGGCAACCCCACCTAAGGGAGTGGGGGGGGGTCGAATGGATTTACATTTTCTGTGATTTTTCTCTATCGCTTCAAGAAAAAGCCGCGAAGATTGCTTACAAAAGATCCGGCCGATTTCCTTACCCACCTTGAACATCCCGAAGCTATTCCCCATCTTTAATGACCTCGATGTAGACGGACCATTAAACCCCTATCTTTCTTCCTTTTTACAATGGAACACGTAACACAGTTCAAGTACATGACAGTGACAGTTCTTGCCCATAAATCCTTTTCCGCTGTACGTTGCACGCAGAGTCGCTATTGTTCTTTGACATTTCGCTCAGTGAACATCGTATGTGCGGACAAGAGGCGCAGAAAGTGCTTCTCCTGCAATTCTTCACATTAAAGTTGTTAAAGCACAGTGGTTACGGGAACATTTTGAATATGCATGACAGCTTATTACTGAGTGTATCGCTAACATGCCAGTCAATCAAGTCGTAATTCTATAGGGGGGCGCAGAAAATAGTAGCCCGTTTAGGTATAAAGGAAATGCAGTGAAATTACAGAAATGAAGAGATGAAATTGACTTACCATTTATTTACAATGGAAAATACAGCGAAAAATACATATGTAGAATATGTTGAAAATAAACCCCTGCAACAACAATACACAGCTGTGCTCATCTAAGCATATTCAGATACACCCGGTGTAAGGTTCGGTAACCAATGACGGCAACTTAACGGATAATGTTGTCTTTCAGTTCCTGTACTGTATGTGGAGTTATTTCAAGTTGTTTCATAGTCTTTGGTCTTCAAGTGTCCCCACAGGGAAAAATCACTTGATGTTAGATCTGGCGAACGTGGTTACCTTAATATTTGCTCACAGTTCGTCATTCAGTGGAGACATCATGACTCGTGTCAGTGATACCTTAGACGAGTTGCATGTTGCCCCATCTTGCTGGAAGAAGCGGTATTGTTTTCCATACTCAGTGAGTCGAGTACAAAATTTATAAAAATTATTCGCATATGTAACCGTGTTGAGGAGAGGGTACAAAAATACGCGTTCCTATTACACTGTACCAGATGTCAAGTTTTTCATCATAGAGTGACTACTGACACAATGTTAGGTTCCTTCGTTGCCCAGTACTTCGTGTTTTGTAAATTCACATGACTGGAAACGCGAAACCATGCTTTATCACTCATGATGTAATGGAAAAGGTCTAGCTAACTGTCGCTATTGTTGTTCAAAACTCACGTGCTGTAAGCTACTCGTTTCTGACTGTAATCCTCCCGTAAATGCTGTACAACCGTCACACGTTATGGCATCAACTTAAGACTTTTAAATGCCCACTGGCAGCTTCTATTTACATGCGCCTGTCGGCCCAATGTACGTGTAGACTTCTTTGAGCTCTGAACAATTCTTCACCGAATGTCTGTAACAACTTCTGGTGTGCGAACTGAAGGAATTACTTGACCACGAAAATTTCGCAAGTTTCCTTACTCGAACCAGTTTTCACATTGCTTCCACAATTTCAATTCTTTCTTCTATCGAGCAAGTCATTTTACAGGCCGGAGAGAGAAACGTCTAACTTCACCAATGAAATATACTGAAACGCTGATATAAGAATGCTAACGATGGGTTATTACATGAAACTATCCACTGTTGTACGTTTTTACTCTGTTTCAAAAGCTTAAATATTGCATTCGTCTTCGAAAGGGGAGGCGGGCTGCCTTTAACGGTGGCACCCTGTATACTAAACAAATATTAAGGACCGAAAATCTGTCTGCATCTCACACTAATTCTTCGTCATACATCAGATAACATCCTCTCACTTATTTGAAGTAAGTTCTGAGGAGTGGATATACTGGCTCCCAGAACCAGATATATTACAACACGCCTGTCGTTGTACAGATATATCCATGTCGATTAAAGTGTGGGTTTCAATAAGTGATAACGGACCATGTAACAAATTTTCTAACAAGGGGAAAGCCTCAGACACGGCTAACCGATTCGGCTCAAATTTGGCAGGTCGCTTGTGTACAACCTAAAACGGAGGACTCTAAGATATTTCGGGTCAACACCCCCGCAATTTTGAGAAAATCACCCCCAAAGGCTATGACGCGCAATCGATTCAAAATTGGAGGGATCGATAGATAATTGTAAATAGAGAATTTTTCATCATCAGGTATGTGAGTCCGCAAACGCATAATTTTCCAGAAATCGAGGAAAGAAACTTTTACAACTTCCGCTTCTGTACCCACACGGTAAACGCCTTTCGCCGACTGCGCCGATAGGGGAATGACCAACGTAATTGGCAGAGAATCAGAAAACCTGGGTTCAAATTTCGAAGGAACGTAGCGGATGTTATTCGTTTCGTTTGTATTTTTCCATATTTCAATTGATAGGAAGGTTAATAAGGTAAGTAAATCAATAAGGAATGATAATAATACTTACCTCATTAACCCTCCTATCCCTATTAATTGAGATATGGAAAATACAAACGAAAAGAACAACATCCGCTAGGTTTCTTCGAGATTCGAACCCGGATTCTCCCAGTCCCAGCCAGTTACCTTGGCTGTTGCGCTATCGGTGCTGTCGGCGAAAAGCGTTTACCATGTGGATACACAAGCGTCAGTTGTAAAAGTTTCTTACTTCGATTTCTGGATAAGTATGCATTTTCGGACCCTGTATCTAATGATGAAAAATGCTCTATTTTCAATTATCTATCGATCCCGCCAATTTTGAGTCGATTGCTAGTCATAAGCTTTAGGGGCGATTTTCTCAAAATTGCGGGGGTATTTACCCAAAATATATTATATTCCTTCGTTTTAGGTTGTACAAAAGCGACCTGCCAAATTTGAGCTGAATCGGTTGGCCGCGTCTGAGGCCTTCCCCTTGTAAGATTCACTAGTTGAGACCAAAATATTACACCTTCAATGTTCTCGTAAACAACAGCTTACACATACATAAATCGCGCCCATAAGAACCGCAGCCATCATAACAATAGTGAGAGCTTTATGGCATGCAAAAATACAGATGCGTATAGAAGACTCGCATTGTAATATGCTCACAAAGTGTGCATAAAACATTTCAAAACTAAAACCGGAACAACACAACAAGCAATCGAAATGATAAGTATTTCTGGAGAGCTGGAAGAATGTTATAGGATAGATAAAAGACCAAATATTCTGTGGATAGAAGCTCCCTATAGCACAGAATGTAATGAGAAAAAATTACTTTGTCAAGCAAGCGGTAAATTTTGCATACTCTCCTCCTACGTGCAATTTCCTTACACTACTGAACAGAAGAGCCTGCGTGAAACGGCATGACCTAAGAACAATAGTTAGTACACGTAACGTTAATGCTATGGATACAGCCGACCTGAAGTGACAGCTACCTCATGTCTCTATAATTTCATATGCAGCAGAAACTTTATATCAATAATTCAAGGAAATTCCATCTGAAGACAGTTTCGTTGCATCTAGCAACAACAATCTGAAGTCGATTCAGAGATGGGTCCAACAGTTCTTGTCCCCGCATCTGATGGTGGTATCCACTGACATCCTTTTGCCCAGGTGGGAAATACCTAGTTCCTGGATGTATGCAATAAACCTAACACAGCTTCACCAAGACCGTGCTAACGATGAGAATCACAGGTATTTTATATATGTATTCTCCTATTCCCGAAGCACTGTGCAGAGTTCCTGGCATGAGCTTGTACCAGGGCAGCCCAGTGGAATGGACATGGGTAGTTTCCAGGTTATTAATGTTCATTAGTTGTGAAATATGCGTAGCAATATGTATAATGTTACCGATACAATTAAAAGTAATAATATTAATAATCAGGATACAGTTCAACCTTCTTTTTACGACGCATCTTAGTAAAAAGACACTATTTTCTGTAACTGACAGCAGATCACTGGGACCTTTAAATGATATGTTATTTTTCATATTATGAATGAACTACTTACACGAAAATGACTTGTTAACATCAAAAAGGTATATACAGGGTGGTCAGAAACAGTCTCAAAAGCTCGAAAGAGTGTTGCGAGGTAGTTTGTGCTGAGAAATAATTGTTAAAAAATTCTATACTTTGCGCCGTTTCCTAGTTAATTATCATTAAAGTTTACCCATCAGGCCGTAGCACGCGCAAATTGAAGTGCTCTGCTAGGCTGCATCCTTACTATCGCCCCATGTCCAATATTTGTATCGCTCTCTTGTTTGATTTTGGGAAACCAAAGGAAGAAACGTTTGGCGACACCGTCTCTGGCGGGCCGCTTGAATTTTCGCACGCTGCGGCCTGACTGGCTAACTTCAATGCTAATTAATTCGGAAACGGCGCATCGTATCGAATTTTTTTCTAAGCAGTCATTTCTCAGCTTAACTTACCCTGGTACACACTTACGAGCCTTCAGGGAGTTTCTGACGACGTTGTACGTATTTACCCACAGCAATGTACTATGTAATCTAACAAATCCGAAGCCGAGGTGCAATGAACTGTTTCCATATTGCTACAGGAAAGCAACACACACATCTGAAAAAAAGGAATGAAGTATTTAATTTTATGAAAGATTTTCGTTTAACTTACACTGATCTTCCTTGACTATTACTGCAAACGGAATTTTATACGGTGTTATAAATATTGTTAATCCGAAATTTGTACATATCAAAAGTCTTTGTGTACGCAGTGTGTATCGTAATTGATACTGCAAACTCATACGAGATAACGCTTTCGGTAACAGAAGCAAATATACTACAGTAAACATGAGTCTACAAGCTAGTGATTTTCGGGATAATTGCGAAATTGTGGTACACTCCCCCACTCTCTTAACTATGAAATATTGTACCACTTAAGATAAATGAATTTGAAACATAAACGTTTCGAAAAAGTTACAGTCTAATTAACCCTCTAACGGTAAGGTGAAGTTTCCTGACATAAACGGCAAGGTTGGGTTGGATCAGACCCCACTCTCCAAATATCGATTTTTCGGGGTAAAATATAAAATGAATAATGTGAAAGAGTTTTATTATCAATTAAACACATATAATATTCGTTATAGCAACAAGTTTTTTTAATTTTTATAGTCAATAAGTAAGAATATAAAGTACTTTGAAAAAAAAAGGAACTTGATTACAAAAAAATACCTTAATAGAAATATTCTCTATAAAACTTTTGAAAACATAGTAAAAATCAATAGATTCAGCCATCAACTAGGAACTTGAGTGCTTTAGAAATTCTAAAGATAGGAACTAAATGCGAAACATCTCTTACTAATTATAGAAAATAATTATAGTGTCAGCAGTTTCGAAATATAAAGTTCTCAATAATAAATGTATTGGTACACATAATTTAATAGGAATAAATGATAAATGTATAATGTTATCCTGGAAACGATCACATACAGACCTGAAAATACATATTTGGCACAATTTATCACATCTCAGTTTCTTTACAGCCAGGGCATATAATAACTTTATGCTCCCCACATATAGAACGATTACACTTACTACAAAAAGCATTCCCCTTCCTATCTTTTGATCTGTCACAAAAATCACACCTTCTTTTCTTTAGTGGCTGTGCTTGGGTAGGCTTGTCTAATTCGATTGCTTCTATTTCTAAAAGTTTTCCAATAGACGAACGGAGCTCACGGGGAAGATGTGTGTTATTCACCTCTTTTCCATAAGAGGTTATGTCAAAGAGAGCGCAAGATTTCTGGGAAATGATATTCTCGCGTCATTTGAAAAGCTGTCCATTTTGCTATTGCTTTTGTAAAAGATAAAACTATTTATAGCAGCGATGTCTAAAATAGCATAAAAGTACCGCATGGGCCATCTTCTCGATTTTCATTTTGTGGTCCTGATGTGGCAAAGCATATCTGATACATCGACCCCTCCTTCAGTTAGACTGTAGAACTCCACAATGTCAGGCTTATTTGATTTTTCATTTATCTCTCCAGAGAAGTCCATAGACCGTATCAGTTAAACATTTTTCTTTTTCTTTGGGGTAAATGACACCAAAGTTTTGTCGTCCTGATACATAAATGTGGAAGAGCCTACTGGAGCGGAAAGCAGCATTGATGGTGGTATTTGCGGTTTGTTCCTCCTCAATGCACCTACAAATGTGAGTTTCTTTTGGAGGAGGGCGTCAGTCACCTCCAGTGAGGAGAACCAGTTGTCCGCTGTAATGTTTCTATTAGAACCCCTGATAGATGCCGTCAGGCGCAAAACATACTGGGCAGATAAAGGCAAATCTCGAGGTCTCCTCTTTATTCTGTTGTTCTTGGCAGTGTATGGAATGCCACGCAAAAATAGAATGTCCTTGCGTCGCATAGTGACATTATTTTCAACCCATATTTGTCGGGTTTCGATGGGATATACGTTTTGAATGGACAGGCACCCCGAAAACTCAGTAGAGGCTCATCTACTGTGACATATTCAAATGGACTATAATTTTTTTCACTGTTAGATTCAAATATGTCCCACACTTCTCTAAAAGCCCCAAATTTGTCGTTGATTTTGCTGGCCTCTCTGGTGGCTTTATCATCGAAGCGGAAGTTTTCTAGAAGAAATGCAAACCTTTTCTTGCACATAGTGCAACGGAGGTCCATAGGTTGCTGAGAACATCTCATCTACACTGAGCATAGAATTTTTTAGGACACCACTCATGAAGAGAAGGCCCATCAACCATTTTATTTCAACGCTCTCTGTTGGTGAATGAAACCACTGGACCGTATTGTACCTTTGCCTAGATTTTTCGATTTCAAGATTTGTGTACATAACAGTTTTTTCTATAATTTTCGAATCTATAAATAGTAAAAGTATTTTCAATTCACTAGTGACCCCCCTTGCTTCCCCACGTGGACTAGGGAGATGAGTAATAATATTTGACGCTGGTGTCCTAGAAAATTTGTAATGGATGGGTTTGTTGGTCCATATTGTCTCTAAGTCTTTATCTAGTTCAAAATTTCTCTCAGCATCTACATCTGACTGAGAATTATCGAACTCGACTGCTCCTGCCGCACAATGAAATACATCATCCCCGTCATCAGTATCAGATAATACATCATCCTCGGTTTCTGAACAGTATTCTGCATCGATATTGTAGCCATCCTCTGACTCAGCCTCCTGTCGGAGAAACTCGTTGTATATCTCCTCAGGAGTTCTAAGGAGTTGATGCGCCATTTTAGTAAGATACTAGAAGAGAAAACAAAACTTAGATGTAATATAAACATCAATATGGGGTTGAATCCTCCCCACAAAAGAAACTAATAAGTGTGATGTAAACAGTAAGGTGGGGTCGGATCCAACCCGAGCGCGGGTAATGTAGGTTTCGGATAGAGAGGGTAGCTGCAGGTCACTCACCAGACTGACGTGGCCTCCCCGGCGTTTTCGGGACGACTGGCTGGTAGGGTAGCTGGAGCCACAGCGCTCTCAGAAAAGGAAGTGGGGCGTTATAAACAAAACACACTCACTGGACTCGGATCCAACCCCAACCTTACCGTTAGAGCGTTAAGTTAAATTTCACCCGTGGCCCATTCTCGGGGAATACCTTCCTGTCGAAGATCACTTTTCTCAGTTTCCTGAATTTAATATGTTGCACCATCTCTGAAATTAAATTGATAGGGTTACCTTATCAATATCTAGGAGATGATCGAGTGTTGTTAGAAATAATTCGTAACTTCTACACAGGAAAACGCAGTATTGCATATAAAAGCGATAATGACTTCTCTTTTAATGGGGACGAATTCACGGTAAATTGTAATACGTAACGAGCTAAATTAGTGTTTTATTTCTCGTTGAGGTAAGCAATGCATGAAATCTGAGCCCAATAAAGTGAGAACTTCATTGAAATAGACGTGTACAAACTAGGACAATATTTCAAAGTGAAGACAATGACAACTTGCAACCACACATCTACATCTACATCTGGATGGCTACACTGCAATTCACAATTAAATACCAGGCAGAGGGTACGTCGAATCTTCTTCTAGCTATTTCTCTACCGTTCCACTTTCGAACAGCGAGCGGGTTAAACGAACACATTAATCATCCATACTCTAGAAGTTGACGAGGAAGCTTAGTGTAGGTAATAGTTTTAGTAGACCCGTTGCATCTTTTAAGTGTTCTGTCAGTAAAACACAGTCTTAGGTTGACTGCCCACACAAAATTATCGACTTAAACGTTCCAATTTAAGGTGTCCATGATTATTATCCCTATTTCGTTGAAGTGACAGCCTTCATATTTCTGTGATTTAGTGTTTAACAGAAATTTAACAATATCCCTTTGACTCGTGTAGATGACCTTAAGCTTTTTATCATCTACAGTCAATTGTCACTTGCTTATATATCTTGTCTAAATCATTTGGAATTGACTTCGATCATCTGATGACTTTACTAAATAGTAAACGACAGCATCATCTATGGAAAATCAAAGAGGTCTGCTCAGATCGCCTCCGAAATCATTTATGTGGATCAGGAACTGCAGAGGATCTCTGAAACTTCCTTTGGGAACGCCAGATATAACTTCGGTTTAAGACGATGACATTTATAGGCAGGCCCTCCAGCTACATTGGGATTTAGAAGATCTCGCCATTAGGACAGAATCTGGCACGATATCCCTCAGGAGAACGCTCGACCATAAATCACTGCCAAGACTAATAACTCCTTGCTTAAGGCTCAGAGTTGATCTAACGCGTTGTTGGCTTGTTTTCCCGAATCTGGCGATTTCCGTACCATTCTGATAATTCCTTAATGGTGTCTCGTTTCTTCGTCTTTTTTTTGTCTTAGAGTGTAATACAGTAAAGAGCTCAGTAGTTCTGTTGATCAATCTGAAATAAGCATGCAAGTCTGTAATATCTTTACGCAAAATATATGATGGAACATGACTTCCAGACTACTCTGTGGGGTAATGGAAGTGTTGCTTAGAAGTTTGGACCACAACGGCTCGGTACTGGCTACATAATTGCAAAATCATTCCATGTTCTCCGTGCAGCAGGTGTGGATGTTTGGCTTAGACTGGTGTGTGTGGCTGGAGCTGCCTGAGGCCTGCAGAGTTGGCAGACATACCGGCCCTGTGCTCCACCGCTGGCGCCTCGTTTACAGCCTCCCGGTTAGTGTCCGCACGGATTCCGCGAGCAACTTCCCCCACCGTGCAACTTCTCACATCCATCTCTGTGACAAAGCTAACAAACATTCCACCTGCCCTCCTATCGGAGCATTCAAATATTCCAGATCACCTACCTGGGAGTAAATAAATCATCAACCGGAAAGCTGATATGAACATCACACCTTTCTAGGCATGTTAATACAGGAGATACTATGCCATTGTCATTCTCTGACTTTTAAACTGACTTAGGCGGGCAATTGTAGTGCGACCTACAATTTAAGGTGGACTCAGAATCACAGAGCAGCTCCTCAGTTTTCATGTTTACAAACTTTGCCAGAGGTGAAAGAAATGATAAGACAGAGGAAAAAAATGAGGATTCGACTGGAGATAGAACCCCTTATCTTTGTGACTACAGTCTGACTTATATACAGTGAAGATAACGTCCGTGCAGAAACTCAATTCTAACTTGGAAAACCTCACATTTAATGTATTAACGTGTACATTATTGTACACTGATGTATACAGAAGGGTTCCACGGTAAAAGATCCACAAGAGAAAAGTTAAAATGACGCTGCATAATATTAACCCTAGGTTACCATGCCATGTAAAGTTTGCGATTGCAGTTGGTGCCAATTCACGGCTCCTCTCAATCTGGTATTGTCAGTATAGGATATAAAACAAGACATTTTGTTCGTGGAGGTTTGTGGAGATACGTTCCATGTATGCAACTAATTGAAGGCAGTTTGTTTATTGGCATACGTGTCTCGCTGCTTTTATTTGGGAACCATCTTCAGTGGCCTGTAACACATGTGTCTTTTTGTATATACAGTAAACGTATTATGTGGTAGATACAATATGCTGCTATGTTACATTTTGTCTTGTTTTGCTCTTTTTTTTAGGTTAGAATCAACTTTTGTAGCACAAATTTCGTAATGTGAAATTATCTGTCAGAGCTATGACTTACAGCGCTGTTAACTCATGCCTGTGGTCCTGGAGATGTATTTGTTAGTTTATATTATCCAGCTGGCTGATTTCTGGCGTTCTTTTACCCACATTTGTCATATCACATTCAGCACTTGCACTTTCCATTTCGTGATCAGCATGTGTGTTTTCGTTGTGTAGTGCTGCCAGCTGTTGTGTGGTTTATCTGTCGTCTTTTGTTGGTATTGTGTGTGTGGATTGATATTTTTCATTTGTTGTGTGTGTGTGTGTGTGTGTGTGTGTGTGCGTGTGAATGTATCATTCTTTTTTTATATATATGAATATTTTTTATTTATTTGGTATGTGACGTACCATTCGAGCCCTTACAGTTGTAATTAACCAGTGCACAAACTATACATTACGACTTTCTTTGAATAAAAAATGTACTATCAAAATTCACAATGGTTTAGTAGTTATGTAACATTTACTTCCTTCAGTGTTCTATATTTAACGGTGATACTGCTAATAGGTTAGCGCTTCACACCAGTGGGCCACATACATGTAATCATTATTTTCAGAAGATACCAAGAAATAAAATAAAATACTGAACAGGTTACGACATCTAAAGTCTCTTCTAGCCATATCTACTTTGCAATGTCGCACCTCTGTGTTTGACACGTGCCTGACGTGCATCGTTAGAGGTGACTTCTAACAAATTTCAAGGTTCGGAGGGCAGTGCGGAGGGTGAAAATCGCAGAGGCAGACCAAGAGATGAATACACTAAACAGATTCAGAAGGATGTAGGTTGCAGTAGGTACTGGGAGATGAATAAGCTTGCACAGGGTAGCGTAGCATGGAGAACTGCATCAAACCAGTCTCTGGACAGAAGACCACAACAACAACAACAACAACAACAACTACACAGACCCAAGCAAGCAGACTGTTTTGCCAACCACACGTCGGTACTCTTACCACTTAATGGTTCAGGAACGCCTGGTTGATATTTACCGCCAATAGTGTTTGAGGGAAAGGTACGATTTCGTGTAAACATGCTTGCTTTTGGATATAAACACATTTTACACCAGCTTCATCACAAATTACATCCAGTTAGAGATCATACTCCACAATGCTTGATAAAATATGACGGAATGTATATGACGTCTTAGGGTAAAATGGGCCCACGATTACAATAAGTGGCATTCGCATCATCAACAGGTTGCACAGTTTAACAAAACTTATTTTATCTCAGCTTTCGTTGACTCGCATTTTCGTAGTAGGTGGCTGCATTGATCGTACTTACTCTTTGAAACATCATACGATAGGAATAGGTGATGTTTTGAAAACATCTGTTATCACCTGTTATCCTGGTAAGCGAACAGCAGTTGATAAATCAGCCAAGTTTTAGATGTTATAACAGTCTCTCGGTTAATGAGAGACACGCATCATTTGAGTGGAAAGAGTTCTGAAGATTTCTTCATTCCACCATTTATATTGCTTTTCGATTTACCAACTGTAAACCAAAGGGATAAAATCACTTGAAAACTGAACTGCAAAACACGGTCCAATAAAGCTTAAACACTGTTGTTTTTTTATCATCAGATCTTGAGAAAGGAATGAATATCTATGAACTAATAGTATCAACGACTGTAACTCCTTTTTGTCAGATTTAAGTTGTATTTGTCTTCAACGTCCATAGCGTATTTCTTTGTCACAGTTTTATGCAGATACTTTTTTTGTGTTACTCATTGTACAGTTATAAATATTTCATGCAATCCATTGTCATACTGAATGTTGGTGACGTATTAAGGGTGTGCGTCGAGACACACTGAATGCATGATGACGACTGTAGCGCTCGTTGTATAACGATGTGAGTGCAAGACTCATTGCCCGAAAAACAGTAAAGGAAAATTAGGGTTTGAGGTCCCGTCGACGCCGATGTCATTAGAAACAGACAACAGATAAGGGCTAGAGAAAGGTCGGAAACGAAAAAGTTTATCTCCTTGTCAAAGGGAGCATCCCGGTATTTGCCTTAGGCGATTTAGAGAAACCACGGAAAACCTAAATGTGGCTGGCGGAACGAATATTTCAGTCATGGTCCTCCCGAATGCGACTTGCGAGATTTTACCACTGCATCACCTCTCTAGGTTTTCCAGCCTACTTCAGCTTGGTTCTACATACCTCCTGTACTCCACATACGTGTGGAGACTCTTCTACTAAAATGCATAAGATTACTACTTCAGAATATAAAATTTAATGGAGATTGTCTTTGAAATATCATTGAGCTGACGTGTGAATTGTGTTAATCAGTTGATCGTAAGTAACGAAATAAAAGAATCTGAAAAATTCACCGCGGGTTGTGACTCTCCATCACCTGGGAATTCATGAGGCAGCTACCAGCGGAATATATCATACAATTCAGCCATCTAGCTTTTCTGGATACGCGTACCTCACGATGCACTATATCTATGCTATACGGAAAGGGATATGGTTCGAGTCCCGATTCACCGCGTTTCTGTAATCTGTCACTAACACTAGCATCAACTTACACTAAACTAATAAGTAAAGTGATTCTAAGACAGGTCTCTTTCGAAAGGTGGAAATGCATAATGCTAAAGATAATTAATATACAGCATACTTTTTGACGATGTATCGGTACCGCCTTAATATAACATTACTACAATTCGAGATCGTGTATCTGATAATAAAAACGTAAGCCGATATTTCAAATCGGTTTACGAAGTAGTTATTTTAGGATAGTAGCCGAAAAGAAACAGAATCGTACGTCTCTTCACGTAAATTTGTTGGATGCGTCCATCATCTGCATTTCTGAATGAGTGTGCTGACAGTACACCAGGTCAGGGGTGGCGAACCTTTGTACATATCGGTGCAATTTTTTTCCAAAGAAATGTTTAATACGGCCATGACATCACATCAAACTTATCGTAGATTTAAATTTTGATACCGTATATTACCCTTTCTCCCTGCTTACTTTGTGCGTGTTTAGACATTCGGCGGCACATGAATACATGCATAATTTAGAATTTGACAGAGAATAGAAATTTAGGCTCTACTAATCAATGAAATAAAACTAAATACTAGCGTATTAATACTTTTAATTCCCAACCAGAAGTATAATTTTCGTACAGCAGTATTAAAATCAATTTTTTTAGTTTACCTAAATGAAAGAAAAATTAATGTGATTTATGCCGTTGCAAATTCGAAGCCAAATAACATACATTAGGTGCATACTTAGTAACTTTTAGCAGAGAGCAAGCTGAACTCGAATAATCTGACAAATGTTTCCTAAGCGAGTCTTTAATGTTACTTATTTCCGAAAACGATTACTCGCAGGCATAAGTAGATGAGATTATTGTCAAGACAGCAAAAGCCAGCTTCTTCAAACAGCTATATGCGACAGGAACTGAATTCCACGTATTTAAAATTTAATGACAGAATTTTTGCCTTCCTGATAGTCTGTCTAATCCGTTTACTTCCAGTTATTTTCTAGCTTCATAAATGTTTGATTCAGTATTGAACTAGATTGGATTAATCATTTGCCTTTCAATTTCTTCAATTCAGAGAACTTCAGACTATTCAGTGAAGTCACATCTGGATATATAATAAATTTTAGTGTTTCCGACAACTCTCTAAACGGGAAAATCTCGATTAAAATTCTTCGACCGAAGAATGTGTTAGCGAAGAAAATTCTTCAGCGGCTTTTTCCTGGTCTGGATTTTCGTGTAAATCCATATCGCTTGTAATTTTTTCAAAATCAGTAAAATACAAGCGCTTTTGCGAAACAACATCTTTTGAAGAACTTGTTGTTAAGCCTCAAACGCGGAGGTATGATCTATCATAACAGTAACTGTTTTATTTATGCCTAGAAGCTTTATGTTAAAATCATTTAAATGCTGGCGTCTGCCCGAAAGAGACATCAATTTTGTAATCCACGTAACTTCCATTAACTTAAAATACTGCACAGTATATTTCCTTATTTTGTAAAGACGCTGATTTCTTCCAAACAATCCACAAACTTATGATGTACGTTGCCGCGGCTCATTCAGTGAACACTGTTATACATCAGTAAGCCATTGTACAGCGAGGTGACTTCACGTAACAACGCTTCCAACTCTGCTTTATTAGAAGCTTGCGACGATGTAAGATTCGCCACATTGGTGACTACGCCCGTTACATTATCAAGATGAGCGAAACAACCATTTGTAACGAGTCTTGTTCATAGATGCAGTGGAATTCAATAATAGAAAGCCCAATGTACTCTTCGAATAAATTAACAAATCAGTGTTTATTTTGCCCACCACATTGGGAACACTATAAGTTGCTATCAACAGGTTTGCTTGGACCTAGTTATTTTCCAGTAATTGATTTTTTAACGAGCGTACCCTTAGTAGTTACTGTGAACGACATTATCGCAGTCAATTCTTCATAGCTATCATTTGTTTTACAGTATAGAGCAAACACAGCTAAAAGACAGATTTAGTTTAAATGTACAGGATGACTACAATTCAAGTTAAGCTTTCAAACGGCTGTAGAAATAACACCACTGGTCAGAGTAACGTCCAATTGCAATGGAATATTATCGAAGAAGGGGGAAAACGTATGGAAGAAAAAGGTAGCAATAGATGGTACTGTAAGTAATTTAATAGTGGTCGACTACAAATGACAAATGAATCATACAACAATGTCTGTGATTTCCAGAATGAGGTTTTCACTCTGCAGCGGAGTGTGCTCTGATATGAAACTTCCTGGCAGATTAAAACTGTGTGCCGGACCGAGATTCGGACTCGGGACCTTTGCCTTTTGCGGGCAAGTACTCTACCATCTGAGCTACCCAAGCACGACTCACGACCCGTCCTCACAGCTTTACTTCCGTCAGTACTTCGTCTCCTACTTTCCAAACTTCACAGAAGCTCTCCTGCCAACCTTACAGAACTAGCCCTCCTGGAAGAAAGGATATTGCAGAGATATGGCTTAGCCACAGCCTAGGGGATGTTTCCAGAATGAGATTTTCATTCTGCAGCGGAGTGTGAGCTGATACGAAACTTCCTGGTAGATTGAAACTGTATGCCGGACCGAAACTCGAACTCGGGACCTTTGCCTTTCGCGGGCAAGTGCTCTACCATCTTTAATGCCTGAGGTGTACGTTTGACATTAAACAAACTGTACTACTCAGTGTGCATGGGTGTACAGGTGTGATATTGTTAGTTAGTAAGCCCATCCACCACGGCAAGGTCATATGGCATCGGATGGGAAAAATCGGTTATTAATTGTCATGAGGCCAAAAACCGCACAGAAAACATCATTCAAATCGGTTTTTAACTGTCGTGAGGTCAAAAACCGCACGAAAAGCATCAATCACATCGGCTCTTTACTTTCCTGGGGCCAAAAACCGCATAAAAAGCATCAATCAAAATCAAATAGGATTATTAATATCCGTGTGACTGGCGCAAAACATGTTCAGTATGTTGTCCACTGTTTTCTGCAACAAGTTGAAATCGAGAAACAACATGTTCCACAACTGAGATCGAAGTGTTTCCAGGGTCACGTTCAGAAAGTGTTGCACAATGCGTGCCTTCAGTGCAGCTAAGTTTGCAATCGGGACACTGTACACATCTTACAGATAGCCACACAGCCAGAAGTCACACGGATTAAGATCAGGTGATCGGTATGGCCAGGCTGTAGGTAAATGGAGGCTGATAATTCTAGCATTTCCGAAATGGCGCTTCAGCAGCTGCTTAACTGGATTTGCAATGTGCGGAGGTACGCGATCTTGCATAAAAATGATCCCATCCACACACTCACGCTGTAAGAAAGCTGGAATGACATGGTTGCACAAAAGACACTCATAGCGGTTACCAGTGACGGTACAGGTAACAGGACTGGAAGCACCGGTGTCTACGAAGAAACGTGGGCGTATGATAAATGATTCCGTGAACCAGCACAACACAGTGACCTTTTCAGGACGAAGTATTACTGTTTGATTTGCGTGTGGATTGCCTATATTCGACAATTCTGTGTATTGACATATCTTGTCAGATTGAAGTGGGTTTCATCTGCCCACAAAATATTCCACGGCCATGTTTGCGCACCGCCACTCGTCCCCTCCTGCACTGCTGTGGTCGCTGCTGCCACTGACGTCGAATCAATTCGTTTCCTCCCTCTACCAGGCTGCAAGCCAAAAGAACAAGTCTTTTCGAATTTTCAAACCATTTTTCCAGACACACATCAGTCATCGCACCAACGTCTTTTTTCGAACCCTTCAGAGTCCAGAACTTCTGCAGAGCGACGTGTGCACAGTCATCATTCTTGTAATACAGCTTTACAAGCAGAGCACGATCCTGCATTGAGACAGTCATGGCGAACGTCGCAAACGCGAGAGCAAGAAAAACCGTGAACCCTGCGTGTTTATACCAACTTCAATGCATCGTGCGCATGACAGGTGTTTTCATTTACGTATTCTGACACATACAGCGCTATCTATTGATCAATTTTGCCACTATTTTTCTTCTTCTGCCATACGTTTTCCCTCTTCTCCGATAATATTCCGTTGCAATTTGACATCATTCTGACCAGTTGTGTTGTTTCTACAGCGTTTTGAAAGTTTAACTTTAATTATAATCACCCTGTACTTTCGTCAAGACACAGCAGTGCAATATGCTCTCTCTTGTCTGTTTCAATCCTCTCAAGACTTGTCGTTCATATTCTTATAGCAAGAAATCGTATTACTCTTTTCAATCATTAGTTAGGTGTCCGCTTAAGCGGAACGCGTGCACAGGTTCTAATTCGCACCAAAAACTGACAGAACATCCTGCACACTATGCGCTGTTGGAGGCTTGTCACAGCATCAAGTGTCTGAAGGCCAATAGGCCGACACAAACAAGTTAGTTATTTTCGTGTTCTTGATTACCGACCCATAAGCCAGCTTCCATCTGGGTCACCGCTAATCAGGTCACTGGCTAATATAAGTGAACCGCGGTTCGTAGTGCCGTCACAATAGCACGTTTTGACAGAGAAATGAAACGTGCTGTTCTGAAGCTACTCGACGGGCCGAGGGAGAACGGCTCTCGGAACAGAACAAGGGACACAGCGCCGACTACAGCTGTTTTACATGACGTCATCTGGAGAACTAGCCAGCGTGGAGTGGAAGCCCGCAGGGAGAAACATCTGGCGATGAAGGCTCACTCCACCGCAAAACTTATGCGGGAACAAGTCTATAAGGTTCCCGGCAACTTCGTAATGATACGTCATACCTTCCAGATTTATTCTACGTTCCAGACAGGAGTGTGGCGAACACGCAGCTACAAAGAAACAGACTCGGTCACATCTGTGACTACGTAAAGGTCCACTGTGCATTCTTGTCTCTTTTGCTAATTTTGTAGGCTGCTCACTAGTTCCGCAATCTTAGTGAGATTCCTTGCTATACCCGCAGGACAGGACAGATAGTTTAATTTGTGGAAAGGGGCCAAAATGAGAGGCTGTCAGTTGCACACGAACATACTACTTTATTCATTTGACAAACATTACACGATAAAGAAAACATTAAGAACAGAGCAAGCCAAACATTAATTTTAGAACTTAATTTCCGGCTAAATGCGCCATTCAATCTAACGCCTCTAACGCCTCAACGGCTAAACAACTTTAATTTAAAACTGTCTGAAGGCCAATAACTTAAGATTGAAAAACAGGAATTTGAATTTAAATGGCAGAAGTCCTCATCATAAAACATTTCTCTACATTAGGCTGAAGGGCTTAACATTTTGACGCCTTAAGGGCAAAACAACTCTAATTAAAATCTGCTAGAAGCCATACATAAACAAACAACAAGGACAAATAAGAAAAGGCAGCACATCAAACGGCGCTCTGAATTTTCCAAGTGTCGGCCCGGAATTGAAACATTAACACTCGCTTAGGTGAGACTGGTAGTCGCCCCAACAATTCTCAATCCGACGGCAATCCAACCGTCAGACAGTCAACGGACCAAGCGACAGGATAACTTTCGCTCCACCCGACCAGCACACAACAGGGAGTTCAATGGAACAACGGAGAAGGTATCGGCGCCCACAACGAATTACACATTCGGCTGTCAAACCACACGCCGTGCTGGACAGCCACAACACGATGAGGAAAATACGCTGCCTGGATTTACGTAAACGGCCAGGGCAGGTAACCGGAACGTTTAACGGCCACAAGGCCGAGGATTCGGCTGGTGCACTTCAATTCCAAAATAATCAAGTTAAGTTAAACTCCACAGGACGTCGGCCAGAATTTCGCCAACTTGAAAACACACGTTGTTGCTCTCGGGAATGTCCGAACAGCCCACAAGGAAATTCAAACGACGCAATGTCAACAGTTGGGGCTGGCTGGTATATTATGTAAAGACTCAACTTTCGTGTCCGGGATCGGTGAGCCACGGATCTCGTAGCTATGGAAACAGCCCCTCACACTCTGACTGCCCATGGACACCGCCAGCGCCGGCCAGACACGCGCCACGGAGACTTCCTCGCTGCTCCACGCCAACCGACCAACTGCCCGCACACGGCACAGCTGGAAACTATAAGCGGGAGGGGAAAGATAGTACAAGAGTGCGAATATCTATACACGCTGCTGCTGCCACTCGCGGAGAGAGAGGATAACAGCATAATCGCGAAAACCGCGGGAGACTAATCACAGAGTAGCAACCAAGGCTTAATGCAAAGCATAACACGAGCCAGCCACGGCTCACTTAACTATTAACAGCAGTTGCAGGAACACCTCGTCAGCATCTAGCACTTCTATACTGACCGCATGACATGCCATATGTGCAAAGAAGTGTAGCGCAGTACTAAAGCTTCAGACCTTTTTCCAAACGAGTATCTTTGATTTTTCTAATTTGTTGATCCGTAAACCTAGACGAAAGCTACAGTGATATTTATTTTAAACGGCCAAAGGCTAACGCCTTACAAGTTGCCTTCCAACTGAAACAGTCCCTTATGAGAATTGCTGTGAGGCAGGTATTGATAAATATGAAACAGATTCACTGCGTTGTTGATTTAGTCTTCAGTTTGAAAAACTCTTTGATGCAACTCTCCGGGCTAGTTTACCCCGCGCAGGTCAGTCTCTGTGTGAGTAATGCAAGCTACGCTGATGAACCAGAACGTGACGACAACGTGTTTAATAGCGTGTTGTCCAAACTTTGAAACGTAATACATCAACGAATCGGCGTGGCATGGATTCTACAAGTCCTTGGTTGGTTTCTGGAGTTTTATGACACCATTTTATACTCACAGGTCCCGCAATTACCGTAAATTACGTACCGAGAGCGTCCCCAATGTGTTCCGTCGGTCTCGAATGAATTGCATTTGGCGGCCAAGATATGAAAGTGACTTCACTATCAAACTCCTCAAACCACTGCATACGATTCTGGTCTCGTGACACGGGCAGTTATATTCCGGTGGAAGATTGCATTTGTCATCAGGGAAGGCATGGAGCCTGAAGGAATGTAGATGGTCCGCAATAACGTTCACGTTGTCCACAGTTGTCATGGTGCCTTCTATTACTATAGGTTGCCAGGAAAGTGAAGTGACTGGTTCCTATAGAATTATACTGACCTCACTGTGTTTCCGTGGCGTGGTACACGTTTCGAGCACTTGTACGTCTGCATCACGTCGTATCTGATCACAACCATTCGCTGAATTGTATACTGCAAAACACTTGAGTTTGCACCAGCATTCGAATGTGCCACAGACGGCTATGTTTTCCTGCCTCCGAAGTCAACATTGTACAGGGAGCTGCCGCAATCACCGGATTTAGCTCCTATGGACTACTTTTTGCGTGGTCGTATGTAAAGTATAATTTACGACGCTCCTATACAGACAGAGGAAGATCTGCTTGCACGACGAGTTCTGGCCTCTGTCGCCCTGTCGGCTATTCGAGGTTTGTTTCCTTAGATGCTCACGACAATAGCACCAGCTTCGTAATTTCTGAAGTGCTTCTTCCCAGGCGCTGATCATTAATAGTCTGGCATTTTTCAAAGTCACTGTATTTCCCTATTTGCGGCCGATATCGTCATTAGAATGATTACCTATTCGTGTATGAAACGCTTATATAGGGCTGCCTACCTTAATCTGCGTCACGTGCCCACAAAGCCATTAGCCAGTACTCAATGTCTCGGTGGACAGTGGTCATATTATTTTCTTCTACATGGTATTCGGAAATTCCCGTTACTAACTACTAGGACTTGTAAAGGGAGTTCAGTGAGAATCTATATCTGGAAACGCATCGTTTCCGTCCTACAATGCTTTCATTTCACTCATCCACTTCTGCTTGACGAACTGAATTATGCGTGACGCATATTTTGAGTACGTACCCAGGTCCTGAAATGAACCGTTTCCTACGATGGATTCAGTTCGGATGTGTAATGCGTCCACGTCTGCTTCCACTCAAGCTAACTGGTCCTGTATACTTGACCTTCCTACAGAATCTAAGAATTTTTAACATGTTGAATCCCTGTCACTAACTGTGATAAATTAATGTCAGAAATCCTCCTCAGTTGCGAAATGTTACTGGTATTTACCCAGGTTTGAGTAATCTAGCCTTCTTCAGAAGTATTAGTTTATTTTATGCTTCCGAAGAAGGCTAGATTACTCTAGCTCAAACCTGGATAAAGACCAGTAACATTTCGAAACTGAGGCGGATTTTTGACATACTATTTTCCTACAGAATCGTTCTTGAAAGCTGTGCCACTGAATATTCATTCTGTACTGCTGGTCCCGGCGGAGGTTCGAGTCCTTCCTCGGGCATGGGTGTGGGTGTTTGTCCTTAGGATAATTTAGGTTAAGTAGTGTGTAAGCTTAGGGACTGACGACCTTAGCAGTTAAGTCCCATAAGATTTCACATACATTTGAACATTTGATTATCCATCAGAAAATGTGATTTCAGCATGATGGTGCTCCATCTCATTTCTCGTAAGCGGTTCGGAGGCATCTCATCAGACGACATAGTGACAGTTGGATAGGCCGAAGTGGTCCAACCATGTGTCCGCCGCAATCGCCAGAGTTAACTCCTATGGCCTACTTTTTGTGTGATCGTATGTTAAGTTTAACTTACGAGACTCCTTTGTAGAGACAGAGGAAAATCTGCTGGCACGCGACCTGGCCACTGCACAAGACAATGAAGAGACATCCCGTAGGATGGAGAGTGTGTATCACAAAATGCTTCATAGGTACAACGTCTGTAACAACGTTGCTGGTCGCCATCACCACATCGAGCCGCTGTTGTAATGTATTGGTACTGTTCTGTATGTACAGAATGATGGTTTCTGTTTCGTTTTGGAATAATGTAAACTCATTATGTTCAACTGTTAATGTTCCTAGGTGATAATTGGATGTTTCGTTGTGTCCTTTCGAACTGTTAACCTAACGATTGGACTACGTCACGCCTTATTAAGTTCCTCAAGCAGAAGTGGATGAGTTAAACATCTGAACTGAAGCCGTCGTATAACGGAAACGGTACGTTTCCTATTGAAAAAATTAAGTATTCGCCTCTAGAAGTCCTAGAAGCCTGTAAGAGGAATTTTTTGTGTACATTGATGAATCTATAGGACGAGTAGAGGACAATGGAACAAGCAACCACCCCTAATACACATAGGTTCGGAGACCAGTGTATTACAACAGAGTATATGAACACATAACAGTCTCCGAGCATCCGCACTACAGACATGCACTTGAGGACAAATATTTTAGAAGAGCTCCACATGACCATTGTTCATGCGAGAGCAGGCTTCAGCATGGCCCCTCATATTCAGAATTCCCAGACGTGTTCCGAGTGCACTGACAACCACCAAAAATGTATTCCCGGAGTTAATCAACACTATCAACAGGGCTGGAACACAAAAAAGCTTTCAAACAGCTCCTCACAAAAAGGCCAACAGGCTCAAGTTGGAGGTCATGGGAGGCTACGAATTGGCGAATCACGACTGATATATTTCCTGTCGAAGATTTGTGCTATGTATTCCAGATCAGCCCCATAAAAGTGTGCCGGTGCACCATCATGCATGTACCACATACGAATCTTTACCATGCAAGCTGTCGACTAACTTGTGTTGCAGGAAATGAATGTGCACACGATCAGTAAGTCGGTCATGTAGGAAATGTAGCCCTATAAACCGATCACCATCGACATCTGCCCAAGCGTTAACGGTAAATCTCAGCGTACGTACCGATTCAATGGTAGCACGTGGTTTCTCATAAGCCCAAACGTGTGTGTTGTGGACGTTCATAATACTGTCTCGGGTAAGGTATGCTTCGTCTGTTACACGTTTTTGATGAACTGTGGATCATTCCCACATTTTGTAAGAATCCGTTGTCAGAAAACAACACCAGCTAGACAGCCAGGTACGGCTGGGGCTTACACACATTCTAGATGATAAAGATACAACTATTTCTGATGTAACGTCCGCCATATGGTGAAGGACGAAATGTGTTGCACTGCAGAGACCCCTAGAGACCCCTCTGGTACTTTCGCATGCAATACTTCTCTAATACACGTTCCTTCATTCATGGTGTCGTCACTATTCTTAGTCTACCAGCATCTTGCATGTTGGGTTTAAAACAGCTGGTCTCGCACATGCACTCATGGAACACTGTAAATACTTTACTGTCTGACCGTATTCTGTGAGGATCTCGCTGCCGCCAGCAATTTGCAATTATCACTCCAGTACGCAAAGTGGATGTCAACCATTTCTTTATTAGCAAATGTGTGTGAAGCCATAGTAACCACTTCAAATGCTACACGTGCATAATGCGTTTGCTGTTCACTGCGGGATATGATACCTAGAACATAGACATTAACAGCATTTCTACACTGACAGAACTGCACTTGTGCATACGTCGTATCGGGCAAACCATCCAATTCCGGACGTCTCTTTATTAGGATTGTGTGCTCTTCGATTGTCCTCCATTCGTCCATTTCGTTTCGAGAATAAAACATTCTTACTTCGAGATGCGTCACTCGTTAATCTTGTGTGCATATATACAATGAACGAATTCAACTGGTTGTTCAGAAGGAAATGTCAGATGCGATGCCTACAATAGTGACATACGAACAAGAGAAGTATACGGTCTGTATCAATTCTGATTTTATGCTTATTACGTAGGAAGTAGCAACATACCCATCAGCATCAAGCTGTCAATGCATGAAGTTTCAGTGTGTTTATTTGTAACTGTTCAAATCAAATGGCTCCAAGCACTATGGGACTTAACATCTGAGATCATCAGCCTGTGACAGAGTTTCGATTTCAGTCAAATCTTCACGTATGTTTGCATAGATCAGTCGGTTAGAGCCTTTCTGCAAAAAGGTGAGGTTCTTATTCGAATCGTGCTCCATAAAGAAGTTACAACCTCACGACCACAACTTTTATTACGAATTTAAGGGCACACTATTGTTATATCGATACTTTTGTTCCCATTTTTTACACAAAATAGCTACTAAAAGGACTGGAGTCTGTATTACAGCTATTGTGTTATTACTAGCACTTGTCTAAGAAGTAAATCTCACTTTCATTGTTCTGTTTGTTTGTCGTCACTGGACATGCCCTAAAGTACATCGCTAAGAGAGAAAGGAACATGGTAATAGAGAGAAAGAAATGGGAGAGACGACAGCAGAGCCATACGAAATTTCTCCTTCGGGAGGAGAGAGCGGAATGTGAACTTATGAGAAGCGAGAGGAAGCGTTTGGGAACAAGCAAGCCCTTTCATATTCATGAGGCGAGGAAAATTAAAAGTGAGGTTTGTGGCAGTATGGTGCTTCAGGATAACAGTCCAAGTTCTCGACGCTTTTATTATCCACAGGGCTGCATACAGGACACTTTTCTCTTGAGCTACATTCCTTTGTAAGTGTTCTTTGTGACTTCCGGTATCCCACGACTTTATTTCTTTATTTTGTTAGTCCTGAATAGAATGAGAAACGTATGTATCAGAGATATCGGTAGATAATGTGGCCCTCGTGCGTTGATAATTCAGATAAAGTCGAAGCTGACTTTTTTATACGGTGTGCAGTGATAAATCCTATTAATAAGGTCGGATGAATGTACTGTACGTCTAGCGAGCAAAATTTCCCAAACTGTAATAGGTCGGGAATGCACCGCTGTGGACCTAAGGCCACAAAACAGCAGAGGATCAACAACAGGAGTGTATAACTCTAGACTAGTGAATAGCAGCTCGCTAGGGTGTCCGAATCTGTGACGATCATTCGAAACATTCCAGGAATCTCCGAAAGGGTTAGCCAATCATTTCTTGCACGGTATCACGTTATATCGATGTAGTGATTTAGAACATTGACTGCAATTGACTGCAAAAATATAATACTTTACAAAATCAACATCATTAGAAGTTGTTCTACCTTGAGGCAGATCTACCTCTGTCATGTGCTTTCTTCTACATCTACATACATACTCCGCAATCCACCATACGGTGCGTGGCGGATGGTACCTCGTACCACAACTAGCATCTTCTCTCCCTGTTCCACTCCCAAACAGGACGATGGAAAAATGACTGCCTCTGTACGAACCCTAATCTCTCTTGTCTTTGTGGTCTTTCCGCGAAATATAAGTTGTCGGCAGTAAAACTGTACTGGCAGTCAGCCTCAAATGCTGGTTCTCTAAATTTTCTCAGTAGCGATTCACGAAAAGAAAGCCTTCTTTCCTCCAGAGACTCCCACCCGAGTTCCTGAAGCATTTCCGTAACATGATCAAACCTACCAGTAACAGATCTAACAGACCCCCTCTGAATTGCTTCTATGTCCTCCCTCAATCCGACCTGATAGGGATCCCAAACGGTCAAGCAGTACTCAAGAACAGGTCGTATTAGTGTTTTATAAGCGGTCTCCTTTACAGATGAGTCACATCTTCCCAAAATTCTACCAATGAACCGAAGACGACTATCCGCCTTCCCCACAACTGTCATTACATCCTTGTCCCACTTCATATCACTCTGCAATGTTACGCCCAAATATTTAATCGACGTGACTGTGTCAAGCGCTACACAAATAATGGAGTATTCAAACATTACGGGATTCTTTTTCCTATTCATCTGCCTTAATTTACATTTATCTATATTTAGATTTAGCCGCCATTCTTTACACCAATCACAAATCCGTCCGAGTCATCTTGTATCCGCCTACAGTCACTCAACGACGACACCTGCCCGTACATCACTACTTCTGTTCTGTGTAGTTACTGCTTTCCTGCATAGAACTGTGTGATGGTAGTTCTTCCTCTCAATGTCACTCACTTAAGCATCATGTTTCCAGTTGATTGTTGTAATCTGGCGTCTCATGATATTATCTAATTAAATTTTATTTCCTTTTCTTATGATGTCTCACATGTTTCTATTCTTCCCAACTTCATCGTTTCTCACTCCATCGTCTCAACTCACATCTTCTAGTTTTCTTAATACCACATTTACAGCTTCTCAAGGCTTCTGTTCTCACCTTTCCGCGATGTTCAGGTCTCTGCATCGTATAAAACTGTGCGCCACATACGCACATCAAAAAAAAGTTTTGCATCACCTCGGTTCCGAGAGTTCCGGAGCCCGTACAGAAAATTGGAGTAGAGATCAACAAAACCATCATTCCCGCCGTTTCTGTTGCTCATGAAAACCACACATTGCATCTTGTACCACCATACAGCAAGACCTTCAGAGGTGGTGGTCCAGATTGCTGTACACACTGGTACCTCCAATACCCAGTATCACGTCCTCTTTCATTGATGCTTGCCTTTATTCGTCGTGGCGTACTATCCACAAGTTCATTAAGGCACTGTTGGTCAAGATTGTCCCACTCCTCAACGGCGATTCGGCGTAGGTCCCTTTTCAATCTATCCCAGGCATGTTCGATAGGGTTCAGGTCTGGAGAACATGCTGGCTACTATACTACAGTGATGCCGTTATCTTGAAAGGGGGGGGGGGGCAACTGTCGTCCATGAAGACGAATGCCTCGCCAGTGTGCTGCCGATATGGTAGCACTATCGGTCGGAGGATGGCATTCACGTATCGTACAGCTGTTACGGCGCCCTCCATGGCCACCAGCGGCGTACGTCGACCCAACATAATGCCACTCCAAAACAGCAGGGAACCTCCACCTTGCTGCACTGGCTGTGCAGTGTTGAGGCGTTGAGCCTGACCGGGCTGTCTCCAAACACGTCTCCGATTATTGCCTGGTTGAAGGTATATGCGACACTCATCGGTGAAGAGAACGTGATGCCAATCCTGAGCCGTCCATTCGGCATGTTGATGAGCCCATCTGTACCGCGCTGCGTGGTGTCGTGGTTGCAAAGATGGACCTCGCCATGGACGTCGGGACTGAAGTTGGGCATCATGCAGCCTACTGCGCACAGTTTGAGTCGTAACATGACGTCCTGTGGTTGCACGAAAAGCGTTATTCAACATGGTGGCGTTGCTGCCAGCGTTCCTCCGAGCCATAATCCGTAGGTAGCGGCCATCCACTGCAGTAGTAGCCCTTGGGCATGTTATCGACAGTTCCAGTCTCTCTGTATCTCCTCTATGTCTGAACAAAATCGTTTTGCCTCACTCCGAGGCTCCTGGACACTTCCCTTGTTGAGAGCCCTTCCTGACACAGAGTATCTATGCGGACGCAATCGAACTGCGGTCTTGACCGTCTAGGCAAGGTTGAACTACAGACAATGGGAGCCGTGTACCTCCTTCCTGTTGGAATAACTGGAACTGATCGGCTGTCGGACCCCCTCCATCTAATAGGTGTTGATCATGCATGATCGTTTACATCTTTGGGAGGGTTTAGTGATCCACAGTCAACGTCTATCTTCAGGAGTTCTGGGACCCGGAGTGATGCAAAAATTTTATTGATGTGTCTATATAGACCTATTATCCTCTTAGACTTTTATCAATGGATCATATAGCAGTTTCGCTTCTTTGGTTATAGCTATTCTCGTTGTTATTTCTGTCACGTATTAGGCTCCTCCGTTGTAGTATTTACCAAAGACCTGATTTTTGCATCACGCTCTAGTTATTGCCAGTCTGTCGTGGTATTGGATTTCTCTCGCTTTATCTGAGTGTCTTGCTTTTGGTCTTTTTAGGGTTCTTTACCTCAATCGGTGAAAACGGAACCATCATAGAATTACTTTGTCTGTATGACTATCTGTCTGTCTGTCAGTTCGTCTGTTAAGCGCCCTTTCTCTCAGGAGCGGCTGGAGGTATCACGTTGAAATTCAAGTCAGATAGTAGGGTATACGGTCCCTTGACGGCGTAAAAAATTTAAACTTCTAAATTAAGTCAGTCAAAAGATACGGCCATTTGTCTCAAATATTTCGATACTTGCAAACACGCTCATCATCAAGTACCGATGAGTTACCTTTATAAATAAGTTTGCACGGAAGACACAGAGCGCGAGACATACCCGCAGTTGTCCATTTTTTTCCATTTAATCCCATTCCAAAGTCTTCATATCTGCTACTTTGATATTTCACCAATCCATTAAGCACCTTCTTGGATTCCACCGACACCCCCATGTCATCAACATGCATATACACTTCACCTACATACATATTCATTCCCCTCGTTACACATACCCTCACTATCCTATGATATCTTTCACGTAAGTGTTAAACAACATCCTTGCCTTATTCCCCTTCGCAATCCTACTGTCCTCGTTAGATTTCAGTACAAAGATGGGTTTGACGCATCTCTCCACACTACTCAATCCTGTGCAATCCTCTTTGCCTCCGAAAAACTACCGCGATCTACATCCATTTCAACCGGCTTAATGTATTCATCTATTCCTCTCTCTCTACGATATTTATATTTCCATACTTCCCTCCATTACCAAATTAATGTTTTATTCAAGTTTCTGGATGTGTCCTACCAGCCAGCCCATTGTTTTAATCAAATTCAGACAGCTAGCTCTCAGTACCGGTGCGTCCTGCTGCATGTAGCACTCTATTAATTATGAAGCTTCTCCGAGGGGATTTATCGAATATAGTACTAAAACACTTTCTACCGCCAGCTCAAAAAACACATGAATGTTATAACTGAACACATTTATAGATATCTCGCACTGAGATCTATCTGTTGACACCTAATTGAGTGTCAATACATGACTTAACTTTTTTCAAAATATAGTAATTAATGATGGCCTTCCACCGGATAAACAGACGTACTTATAATACAAATCAGTAGACCGGCATATAGCTGTCGTAGAGATCTGTATGTTGATTCCCCACTCATAACAGTAATAAATTTAATTAATTTCAAAGAGTGATAATGAAACATGATTTTCGATTAGCTGTAGCTCTGCTCTCTCTGGTCGCATTAGAAACATCTCATAACCGGTAATTCTATCTAACATTTTCCATTAATTAGAAATGTTTATGTATTTAATTAATTTATTCCTTCGTGAAATATCACGACTAACGTGAACGACATATAGTATCTATACTTCAATATCACATTTTGTCCAAATTCCGCCATTACTTCACGCTTATACTGTTAACATAGTTCCAGACAGCCTGGGTTTCCCATCCCCTAGCCACCATGATAGTCCGTCTCTTGGTTTGACGTGTGCCACATTCTACTCCAGCCCACTCCGTAGGATATACTCATCGACTTGCCGTTGACAACCATTAAGTGGCCACTAACAGACATTTCGCTGTCATATAACTCTTCTGACGAGAGTTTAGGTTCGTTTCGTCACCAGCAGTTGGAAGAGCAGGTGATCAAGGTTCCATGGGCATCAAGGTCCCAGCGCTTTATCCCTTTAAATGTTTGCCTGTACGTAAATCTACATCGATTGTGTGGTTTAAAACTAGTGTTGACGTAGTAGAAGAATGGAAAGACGATTTTGAAACAACAGTATAATGTAAAAGTTATGATGCAGTCCGTTACCAAGGTGATGGACTGGCGATAGAAACAAATAAAAATGTTCGCAGATGGGGCAAGATTCTACTACCTTATTCCTAACATCCACACTGAAACATGTATACATGAAAAAAGAAAAAAAATACAACACTAGTTCAGCAACGCCGTGGAGCAAGAGATTCAATAAGCAAGGACATAAGAACCCACAAATTGCAACAGATGTGACACTCATGAAAACCTGAGAAAGACCAAAGGAAAACAAAAAAACAGCCTGATAATAAAAACGAAATTACAGAGTATCGCCAGCATAACAATAGGTAAACGACAGCTATTTGTTTTTATTAGATGAACTGGATGTATTTGTCAGACGACCATCAGTTGGGCTGTAGGAAAGTTGAAGCACCAGAGGGGCAAGCAACTCTTACGTTGCGGCTGATAATGGAAGCAAGACTTAAGAAAATTCAAGATACATTCATATGATTTGTCAACCTGGAAACAGCGTTCGACAATCTAAAATGGTGCAAGATGTTCGAAATTCTGAGAAAAATAGGGGTAACCTATAGGGACAGACGGGTGATACACAACATGAACGAGAGCCAAGAGGGAATAATGAGTGGACGACCAAGAACGAAGTACTCGGTTTAAAAAGGGTGTAAGACAGGGGTGCGGTCTTTCGTCCCTACTGTTCAGTCTCTACATCGAAGAAGCCCTAAAGGAAATAAAAGAAAGTTTTAGTAGTGGGATTAAAATTCAAGATGAAAGGATATCAACGGTATGATTCGCTGATGTCATTGCTATTCTGAGTGAAAGTGAAGAAGAATCACACGGTGACTGGAATTAAGTCTAAGGAATACAAAATTTGGATTGAGAGTAAATCGAAAAAAGACGAAACTAATTAGAAGTAGCAGAAATGAGAAAAGCGACAAACTTAATATCAGGATTGATGGTCACGAGGTAGATGAAGTTAGAGAATTCTATTGCTTAGGCAGCAAAATGGAAATAAGCGTACGGCATTGTGGTCCGGGAGTTCCCCATTCGGGGAAGTTCGGCAGTCGAGGGCAAGTACTTATTGCATTCAACGCCACACTGGGCGACTTGCGCGTCGGGGATGGGGATGAAATGATGGTGAGGATAACACAACACCCAGTCACTGAGCGGAATAGAACCCGTGCCTCTTGGCTTGGCATTCCGCGGCGTTGACCACTCAGCTAGCGGGGGCGGACACCAATGACGGAGGGAGCGAGGGCATCAAAAGCAGGCTATCACTGGCAAAAAGGCATTTCTGGCTGGGACAAGTATACCAGTATCAAATATAGGCCTTTATTAGAGGGAGGTATTTCTGAGAATGTTCGTTTGGAGCACAGCGTTGTATGGTAGTGAAACATGGACTGTTGGAAAACCGGAACAGCAGAGAATCGAATCATTTGAGATGTGGTGCTACAGACGAATGTTGAAAATTAGGTGGACTGGTAAAGTAAGGAACGAGGAGGTTCTACGCAGAATCGGAGAGGAAAGGAACATGTGGAAAACATTGATAAGGAGAAGGGACAAGCGTTATGACATCTATTAAGACATGTGGGAATGGCTTCCATGGTACTACAGGGAGCTGTAGAGGGCAAAAAATTTAGAGGAAGACGGAGACTGGAATACATCCAGCAAATAATTGAGGATGTAGGTTGCAAGTGCTGCTCTGAGGTGAGGGGGTTGGCACAGAAGAGGAATCCGTGGCGGACCGCATCAAACTAGTCGGAAGACTGATGACCCAAAAAATGTTTTTACCAAAAGAATGTACCATTATTTCGGGATGTAACTGCTAGGATCTGATGCCCACAGTGTGGAAAACCATAGGCAGGATTGCCATTTTATACAAGGTGTGGATTTAATTTCCTTGCAGTAAGCTGTCGACCTTCCCTGTTACTGCGTTGAAAAGATGGCCTGTATAAATTATAGGCCCTGTCGGAACAGAATAACGGGTCCGCCGCTGTACCTTTCGAATTTATTCGTCGAGGTTTGTAAAAAAGGAGTAGAATGCTATCGTTCAGTTCTCAGTAAAAAGATTGGAAGTGCAATTCACTCTGTACCTATTTACATGTCTAGTATACACACTAATATCATTCTCAGAGTTAGAATTTCCAAGTTCTATATTGACCACGCAAAGAAAACCTCATACTCTTTACAATATTTTGAATAATCACTCATGTTTCAGATGAGAGGTAACGGATAGCGAAAGGATCGTTGCATGACTTAATCACCTAATGTATTTGCGTGGAAATAAATGCAATGCATATAAAAAGACAAAAAAGAAAGCTATGTCTCACTACACGATCGACGTTCAGTCAATGGAGTCAGTCCAAACTTCTGAGAGTCCATGTTCCAGAATGTGTCAAGGGACATACCACTGTATGCACCGTAATAAGGAAGGTGCTAATGTGAGACGTAAGAGAGCCTCAGTTTACGTTTGTACTTAAACAAACTGTAGTATTGTTTGCCGAACTACCTGTCTTCAAAGTTTACACACTTTTATTTCGGTTAGAATAACTTGTGGATACATTTTTCCCACTCTGGTGTTTGTAGAAGCTTCAAAAAACTGGTTTTGGAAGGATCTTACTGCTTCTTGAGTAACGAAAAAGAATTTGTTCACGAATTTTTGTTTGACATAAATTAGGCGATAAATCAGGTGAAAACAGACAATGAGAAATAAATTCGACGTTTTTCTTAGGCAAACAACCAACTATAAGACGCCTTATGCCACAGCTGTCACTGCTATGAAGAATGAGGCGACAATTTGGTTTCTTCTTGTTGATGTCATCTATGACATATGGAAAATAAAGTATTGCATACCGTTTGACATTAACTGTTGGTTCTGTGTAGCCAAAGAATACTTGATCATTTTCTTGGAAATGCTTCAAGAACGATTCACGTTTGCTTGTTTCACTTCGCCTCGAACACTGAAACCGTAGGTTCTCAGTCTTTTCCGCCCCACGGCCCCCTTTTGGAAGAATTATTACTGTAAGCCTCTACTCCGTTTCTTTAGAAAGAGGATATCAGACACAGTGCCTATCTATAAAGAAACAACAACAAGTTTTCTAACTAGCTTTTGAACGAGCTTTCATGATCACATACTTTTCCAACGACGTGTAAATTACAGTCCATATAAATATATGTGCTGTTGCCACGAATGCACATTACCAACGTCAGTTGCCGGAAGAAATAATAAACGTAAAACTCTATAAAATATGCAAACTTACTTCTATTGTAAACAGTTATTGCATCAGAAATATGTTTTCAACAAGCTCTCCATGCAAGTAATTCTTTGAATGTCCTGTGTAGGGATTCATAGTTATTCCGAAGGATCCTCGAAAAAATCTCGTTTGAACAGAAAGCCTGACGTATTTGAAGTACGTTAAAGTTAAATGAACCACTGCAAACACAGATACCTTAAATATTCTGCACGTTTGTTCATCTTGGCGCGTCCATCCTTACGCTCTGTTTTTTTATTACAGAGGGAAACCAGCTCTCTGACTGAACACGCTGAGCTACCGTGCCAGCTAAAATCTCATTTTATTCGCTTTCGTTCGTTGCATCTGCACGGGGCGGACGTCGTATGACACCCGTTTAAGTTCGTCGTTGATCGGTTAACTCAGTTTTTTTATTAGAGAAGGCTACTAACCCTCTGACCGAACACGCTGAGTTACCGTGGCGGCCCTAACCTTACACACTACTTAACCTAAATTATCCTAAGGACAAACACACACACCGATGCCCGAGGGAGGACTCGAACCTCCGCCGGAGCCAGCCGCACAGTCCATGACTGCAGCGCCTAGACTGCTCGGCTAATCCCGCGCGGCTTCAACAATCATAAAAAAGACAGCCTATGCTCACTGAATAAACTGAAGTATATCCTTGTCAAAAGTATTGTAATGGAGGAAGTTGTACTTTGTTATTGTTGTTTTTGAAGCAGCTCTCCATGCTACTCTATCCTGTCAAGCCTCTTCATCTCCGGATCATTGCTGCAACCTTTATGTTTCTCAGTCTGCTTACTGTATTCATCTCTTGGTCTCCTTCTTCGATTATTACCCCCCCAACCCTCCCTCTAACATTAAATCGATGAACACGTGATGTGTCAGAATATGTACTACCAGTCGAGCTCTTCTTTTAGTCAAGCTGTGCCTCAGGTTTCTTTTCTCCCGATTGTATTCAGTACATCATTAGATAGGTGATCTACCCATTTAACCTTCAGCGTTCTTTAGTAGCACACGTTTCAAAAGCCTCTATTCTCTTCTTGTCTAAACTGCTTATCGTTCATGGTTCACTTCCATATACAACAGAAAAATACCTTCCTAAAAGACTTCCTAAGATTTAAATTGATATTCGATGCCAACAAATTTCTTTTTTTCAGAACGCTTTCTTGCCATTGCCAGTTTACAATTTTGTATCCTCTCTACTGCGGCCACAGTGGAGTGGGAGGTTTTTCTCCACTCGGGTATGGCTTTCGTGTTGTCCTTACGTTCGTATCGTCGTAATTGACACTACACTATTGAGATGACTGTATGGGCACGGTCCGAAAGGAAATTATAGAAAGTTACAAGCGCATAAGCGGTTTTATACTTTAAACCAAGTTAATGTTTATTAAACAGCCTTCGAACATACGAGAATGGTTGCCTCACATGGATTCTTGAGTTAAAATAGAAACAACTAAGTAACGTTTAATTTATGTAATGCGAATTAATTAGGTACCTAGTTGGAGCAGAGTGTTGGACGAATAAAGACGTGAAACAAAAATGTATTTAACTGCATAACAACTCATGAAATAGCAACAGGATCACTCGAAGCCCGAAATGCGATTCCCTTCATCAGTTGATGCATAAACTAAAGTTAGTTATCCCGAATAACCGCTTTTATCAACCAGAAATTTGCTAATTACACAGTAATTGAAACATCAACTGCAGCAAATAATCACAGTTCACAACTGTCTCAAATCCCATAAACAAAATTAAAGTTCGTGTAGTCACGCAAAATCAACCACCAAAAACCATTCAGATACTTCTGTGAAAAGTTAGTCCATAACTCATGCTTCTGAAATTATTGTAAGCACACTCAGATTTAAAGAGTCTACATCACGCAATCAGGAGAGTTACTGAATGTCCAACGAATGTTTATCTAATACACGCGGCATTCGGCCACTCATTTCACTCACTAACCCAACGCTGCCAAAAAGATAGCTCACACATGCCCTCTCATTCACAATTACGTGCTCTTTGTGATGCCATACACTAATGAATCTAAGTAATTTACTTGAATAATGAGCACCACTCAGATTTAAAAGTAACTGTTCGTAGACATAATTACGATGCCAGAAGACTTAGAAAAATTATTGTGACCTTCCACTAAAATATCGACACAGTATTAAAAAAGCTATTAACGAAGTTCATGAAAGGATGCCTACATCCAGTTTTGCAATGTAATAAAACTTGACTTAAAACTATGATTACTTATAAAATAGTAGATTGTGGTTACTCAACGACCAGGAGTGTTAAGTAATGATTTGGAAAACTCATGATGCCTTCATTTTGCGTGTGGTTGTGAAAGATTAATAGTATTGGCACATTTGCATACCAAAATTTAATGAATTGTCTACAATTCTCTGTACTCCTGCCTCATTTTAAATACAGTTTGTTGTAATGATTACTGAAGTCGTCAGCCTACGCGAGGGAGCCACATGCCAGGAGTTATTGCTGCTTCCCCCTTATCCCCGAGCCGCTGCCACTCGTTTTTACTTATCGGGATCACAGTCTGTTTTGTCGAATACCGCAAACAGCAATAATCTCTCTGGAGGCACTAATAACAGACGCAGGCGGCGGTGCCATGCTTCCTCCCTTTCTTCGTTCCTCGTTTTGACTTAGTAACATCACAATCTATGGTTTTCCGAGCATCAAGCATGGCTGTGACAACATTAATAACTGTTCAACATGCCCCATCATCGAATTTTTTGCTCTGATAGTTTACCTTTTTAACAGTTTAAGTGTATCCACACTTACACTGGCTACCACAGTCTTCGTCACTTCCCTTGTCACAGACTTCGTCCTTAGCTATTTCTTTGTTCCCCGATATTGGGAGCTTCGTGATACCATCGCAAGCCACTGTCTTTACTCTTTCTTCAGCAAAAAAACCCAGCACGATTGCCACCAAACATTTCAACCCCATTAACGTTCTTAGTAAATGCTGCCACAGTTTCACCTTGACTTTAATATCAGTACTACCGATCGTAGAGCTGAAGGATTCGTTTTCACGCTTAGAAAGGTATACGACAAATATATGATCTTCAACGGAAATTTATTTTGATCGATAGTTTCTTTAGTATTTTGTGAACCACTTCTTCACGTCGCACATCTTGTTGGATCTTTTTCTTTCTTTCTTTCTTTCTTTCTTTTTTTAAATAATAGGTATCACGCTGAAACATGACAATTGACAATCAAACAACTCGAGTTGTGTAGCAATAGAAGCGAAGCATATGTTTTCTGTAGGCGGAATGATTCACATACCCTTACTGCTGGGTTTTATGCAACCTGTAACGCCTTTAAATACCACATACCAGATTCTTATATTCTCTCACTCACTAGACCCAAATAATTAATCCTGCAAGAGAAATGAACAAGACCTTTTTCTAGAAAATTTAATGTGTTTAAATTTTGTACTGGCATGCGGTTTCGCTAGTGGATGTAGTATTTGACTTACTCAAGAGAAACATACAGAAATAACCTTGAAAGACGTTTTGCTTGAATAACTCGAAAATTGTGGCCTCCAGCCACAACACATCCCAGTACAAAATTTAACTACATTAATTTTGCTAGAGAGAGTTTCTGTTCATTTTTTTCTTTAGGGCTAATGCACTGAAGCGCCATAGAAACTGTTATAGGCATGCATATTGATATACAGAGATATGTAAGCAGGAAGAATATGACACTGCGGTCGGCAACGCCTGTATAAGATAACAAGTGTCTGGCGCAGTTATTACAACGGCTGCTGCTACGATGGCAGGTTATCAAGATTTCAGTGTGTTTGAACGTGGTGTTATTGTCGGCACACGGTGTAACGACAAAGCGAGGATTTTCCTGTACGACCATTTCAGGAGTGTGCCGTAAAACACCAAATCTCCAACGTCGTTGCGGCCGGAAAAAATCCTACAAGAACGGGACCCACGACGACTGAAGAGAATCGTTCAACGTGACAGAAGTGCAACCCTTTTGCAAACTGCTACAGATTTCAATGCTGGGCCGTCGAGTAGAATCAGCGTGTGAACCATTCAACGAAACATCGATGTGGGCTTTCGGAGCTGAAGACCCACTCATGTACCTTAGATAGCACGACACAAAGCCTTACGCCTCCCCTGGGACCGTCAACACCGCCATTGGACTGTTGACTGGAAACGTGTTGCCTGGTCGGAAGAGTCTCGTTTGGAATTTTATTGAGCAGATGGACGTCTACGGGTATGGAGACAAGCTCATGAATCCAAGGACCCTGCACGTCAGCAGGGAACTATTCAAGCTGGTGGACTCTGTAATGGCGTGGGGCGTGTGCAGTTGGAGTGATATGAGACCCCTGATACGTCTAGATAAGACTCTGTCAGGTGACACATACGTAAGCATCCTGTATGGTCACCTGCTTCCATTCATGTCCGTTGTGCATTCCGACGGACATGGGCAATTACAGCAGGACAATGCGACACCCAACACGTCCAGAACTGCTACAGAGTGGCTCTAGGAACTCTCTTCTGAGTTTACACGCTTCCGCTGGCCACCAAACTCCCCAGACATGTACATTATTAAGCATATCTGTTGTTGTGGCCTTCAGTCCTGAGACTGGTTTGCTGCAGTTCTCCACGCTACTCTATCCTGTGCAAGCTTCATCTCCCAGTACCTACTGCAACCTACAACCTTTGAATCTGTTTAGTGTATTCATCTCTTGGTCTCCCTCTACGATTTTTACCCTCCACGCTGCCCTCCAATACTAAATTGGTGATCCCTTGATGCCTCAGAACATGACCTACCAACAGATCTCTTCTTCTAGTCAAGTTGTGCCACAAACTCCTCTTCTCCCCAGTTATATTCAATACCTCCTCATTAGTTGCATGATCTACCCATCTATTCTGTAGCACCACATTATTCTGTAGCACCACATTTCGAAAGCTTCTATTCTCTTCTTGTCCAAGCTAGTTATCGTCCATGTTTCACTTCCATACATGGCTACGCTCCATACAAATACTTTCAGAAACGACTTCCTGACACTTAAATCAATACTCGATGTTAACAAATTTCTCTTCTTCAGAAACGCTTTCCTTGCCATTGCCAGTCTACATTTTATACCCTCTCTACTTCGACCATCATCAGTTATTTTGCTCCCCAAATAGCAAAACTCCTTTACTACTTTAAGTGTTTCATTCCCTAATCCAATTCCCTCAGCATCACCCGACTTAATTCGACAACATTCCATTATCCTCGTTTTGCTTTTGTTGATGTTCATCTTGTACCCTCCTTTCATGACACTGTCCATTCCGTTCAACTGCTCTTCCAAGTCCTTTGCTGTGTGTGACAGAATTACAATGTCATCGGCGAACCTCCAAGTTTTTATTTCTTCTCCATGGATTATAATACCCACTCCGAATTTTTCTTTTGTTTCCTTCACTGCTTGCTCAATATACAGATTGAATAACATCGGGGATAGGCAACAACCCTGTCTCACCCCCTTCCCAACCACTGCTCCCCTTTCGTGCCCCTCGACTCTTATAACTGCCATATGGTTGCTGTACAAATTGTAAATAGCCTTTCGCTCCCTTTACTTTACCCCTGCCACCTTCAGAATTTGAGAACGTATTCCAGTCAACATTGTCAAAAGCTTTCTCTAAGTCTACAAATGCTAGAAACGTAGGTTTGCCTTTCCTTAATCTAGATTGTAAGATAAGTCGTAGGGTCAGTACTGCCTCACGTGTTCCAACATTTCTACGGAATCGAAACTGATCTTCCCCGAGGTCAGCTTCTACCAGTTTTTCCATTCGTCTGTAGCATATCTAGGATGCCTTTTTACGTGAGATTTCCACCCCCTAGTAAACGGATTTACGGACAGCCCTACAGTATTAATGGTGTCATTTCCCTCCAGCACTACTTCTCGTTGTTTTCGGGCACTTCTACATGCTCGCGAGGGCCTTAACGATATTAGGCAAGTGTACCAATTTCTTTGGCTCCGCACTATAGTTTGAGCGTAGCGATCGAGATAGTAGGCAAATGTTGCTGGTGGACTCTGAAGGCGTTGCGGGTTGCATGAAACAAAGCGTTATGGGCAGATGAACTACCCCGGTCGCGGATGTTGCTCTAGTCGTTATTCATGTGGAAAAGTGTGTTCAGTGTCCTTACTCTATCGAAAATGTGCCATATTTATTAACCTGCTGGCAAATAAAGATAGGCTGATCGGACAGTTTGCGAATGCAGCGCAGGAGGGAGGTCACACCTGTAGGCTGCTGGAGTGCGCGAGGTGGCGAGTGCGCAGTTGTGTGACGATCCACTTGACCCTGTTGGCGCCACCGTGCGCATATTCAGGCGGCACTCTCGCCGACTTATCTCCAGCCGTGCGACGCGACGGCACTTTTCCCGCTGCGCCGCATTATCCTGCACCCTCCTTATCTGCCCCGAGTGGCAGCCGGCGCGCGTACTATCTTCCGGCTATCACGTGGAAAGCAAGCACGGTCACCAACACAGCCCGCATGGTAGCTTCCACAGCGGACACACAGGTAGTCAGGTGATTCTGCTCGTCACTTCCGTCACTGACGAGCTCGTGGCACAACATTGCTCACGTTACAGGCGGTAACAAAGTAGCCAGACTGTCCGTGGCACATTTGTCTCTTGTGACAGGTTCCGCAAGTGCTACCTCATATCGCCGTGTAACTAGCCACTGTTAGTTTCGCTGAAGTTACCACGAAAGTTCCGTTCAATGCGGTGATACGGATGAAGTTGGAGGACGTATTAGGGTTTAACGTTTCAACATCGAGTGTAGTAGAGACATAGGGCTAGCTAAGATCGAGGAGGATTTGAGAGCGGAATGAAAGTAGCTTTCACGAAAGGACCATTGGTTGCATGTGGTCTAACTAACACAGGTGTACGAGAATCTGGATTCAGATTGTCTCCAGTGCAATACCATTTCGTTAAACACAATGCAAAGTAGCAGGGTGTATCTACTACCGAACCTGTAGCATTCTCGATGTAAACTATCCCGATATATTCCAATTTCTCTTTATTTTTTCTCTTGATAATTTTCTAAATCTCCTAATATCATACTGCCAAAATGTAACCCTACACTTTTAACCTCAATTCTGTGGTTACAGCGCTACAGTTTCTCTTGTTCAAAATGGTAATACCACTACAAAACGTTAGCCTACTCAAAGATCGCCCAAACAGACAAGATCCCCTTATCACGGTTATTTTTTGCAGTTTACTCAGCGTATGAGTAAATTTATTCCTTCAGAATGTTTGTTTTTCCCTACTACGCACTTAGCCATGCCCCTTTTGTAGTTTTAGAATTGTACAAACGTTTGGTGGAATAATGCTCGTAAGGATTCTCATTCAATGAAACTATTACAACATATATCGAGTTATATTTCAAAATCCCACTGGGCAACCACGACAAACACATCTGTACTACTTTTTTATAACCAAAACATTTCACGTCACGTTTTCTTTTTTATTGCAATTTCCGGCATTGCAAGAATTATGACGTCTTCAGATCTAAAACAAAACAGATTTGGATTATTTTAGATCTGAAGAGGACTTTGTATTAGCACATACACATAGACAGTATCTGATTACTGATGTCCTGTAGCGAAAAAAATTATAATTCTCTGTCGAGAACCAATTATCATGTATAATTGGGAATGAAGGCTTGCTTGAAGAATTTCACTAATGAAATCTGTTAATGTTATCACCCGAACGGTGACGTCGTGTTGTCGGAACGTTTCAACGAATTTCGTACTCATCATCTCCTGGCAAAGAGTCGGGTTCATGTTAAATCCATTCCTTTATAATCACCAGCTGCAGACTCCTTTGTCGATAGCACAATGTATGGGCAAATCGCGTCTCTCCGGCGAATGTGACGTAGTGGGTGTTGACGAGGTCTTTGGCTGGGTGTAGGGGGACCCGAGCAACATGTATTGGGTCTCTGTCTCTCAGCACAGTTCAGACCATGTGAAAAGCATTTGCCTCGGCAAAACTGACGTTGTCGTGTATGCTGTTAAGGTGGATTTTTATATGTATCTTCACCATCCAGCGAAACCGCGAATATATCCTTCCCTGTGGTTTCGGGTGCCCTTGGTTTCAGGCGCCCATTTGCGAGAGTTATTTCCCCGAAATGTTCATACGAATATACAGCTTAGTGATGCCAGGCCCTAGAGGGTATTCCATGGTCGTTATATCTGTTTACAGAACGTTCCAGCATATGCGAAGCAGTTGGTTGATGACCGTGTATCGAAACAGCTTCACCGTGTCCCTGTCGAAGTGACTCGCCAATAGTCCACTCGAATCTTCTAGCAGTACCCATGTGAAACGTCATGCTGGAGCTGTCTAGGTGATCACCCTTGTCCATCCATATCCCCTGAAGCACTTGAAGCACTTTCATTAACTCGGTCGAGTTCTTAAAATAGTGTAGACTGTGACACATGAGTACTTTCAGTAGCTGTGACAGGCGAATTTATACTTCTCACTGTGTTACTTACTGGATTAGCATATTTTCGGGTAGCCATAAAAGCGAGGTAGTACTGGTGCTCTGGGGTACAGCATTCTGACGATATCGTTTCCCATTTATGAGCTAAGGAGTTAGATGGTCTTCATTGTCACAATGATGTAGGATCCTCCCTGACTAGTTTTTATGCCTATCCTTTGGCAGCATATCAATCTTCTGCTAAGCGGAAAGCTACGGCAAAACAATGCAACATGCAACACTTACTTCTGGGGGCCCGTTTAACGAACTTCTGTATTAGTAATTGAATGACTTTCCTCATTTTCAATTCAGAAATAACAAAGCCACGTGATTGTAAAATAATTCTTTAATGCGTTAATTTAGGTTCCGGCACTTCTAAGGATATCTTCATCAGAGTGAAAACTTAAAAGCCCTATAAAATAACACATAGAAAAATGAGTTTGATAGAAACATTAAGTACGACGAAAAATGTCATAAGTTACTTGCGTAAAGTTACATTGTGAGAAGACAATAGTCAAAGTTAATGCATCCTCATTCCCATAAAAACTCATTTTCCCATTTAGTCATTCATCGTGCAGTTTCTGTACCTTTGTCGTCAGACAAACTTAATGATGAAATTAATTTAGTAAAAACTATTGCAGTTAATAACGATTATGTTCCCTCGCTATTTGAAAACATCTTCAAAGTTTAAACTGACGCTAAAGCGACTGCTTTTGACATCAGTACTGTTTCTGACAGTAAACAGCGTAAAAAGTTTTCCAATTCCATTTTTAGGCACTGTTTCTAACAGAAATGGTTGTCTTCTAGTTAAAAAAATATGGATGCAAAGTTGCCTTTTCTAAAAACAATAACTTGCAGAAAAATCTTATTCACAAACTCAGGTCCACAGTTGCTCCTATACGCAGTTCAGGAGTTTACAAAATCACTTGTCATACGTGTCCTATTTATTAGATAAGACAAACTGGAAGATCTTTCAACGTCAGGTTTAAGGAACATTTATTGGGAAAAAAGAGGCAATAATGTACATAATTCCACTTTTGCTGATCATCTGTTAATTTCCGCTCACACATCGAAAAGTGAAGAATTTTCTATTTTACATAGTGAAAAGAAAGGTCACAGGCTCGATGTCCTCGAATAGCTAGAGATTTTCAAGCATATCCGTAGGAACGATGGCCTCTTTCAGAACGAAAAGTTATAATCAAGTAACAAAATTTTTTGGAATGGCTTTCATTAAATACTTGTGGATTTATGATTCCTTTGTTCTTTGCTATGTTTTACTGCCCCTAAATCGAGACATCTTTTTCTTCAAATCTCACAAAGATGTGTGCTACTAAAATTTCCTTCATGCAGATGTTTCCTGGACTGTCCAGCTGTTTGCGTAAATATTCTACAATACTCTGTACTTTACGTAATAGAAATTTCAGTAAGGCCTAAGAAATGGTTCACAGTTGACTTCATTTATTTGACTAATTTGTATTTTGATAAATATTTTAAGGTCTCATCCTTTGAATTTGGTGTTTTTACAATTTAACTGTTGTTTAATTCGATTATTTCTGTTATAATGTCTCAAATGGATGTGTCACATTCTGCGCCCTATAGTCGACGCAAATTGCCTCGTTTTCGTAGCAGTAATGTAAGCGACTGGACATTTCTGCCTGATGTTATTCCTTGCAAGGTTTATGTACCAAATGCTGGAGCATTTCTAATTTTTGACTTGAGAATGTGCACACTAAACTTTGACTATTGCCTTCTCGGAATGCAACTTTACGTAAGTACCTTTTCTATAAGAATAGGTTGAAAATCAGCCAACCAATTGCAAATAAAGGGCTAATAAACCTTCATTTGTAGTTGATTGGCTGATTTTTCAACCTCTTCAGGTTTAAACAGTTGCGGTCTCGCAGCCATGTTCAAGATTTTTAAGTTTTCTATGTCATGACGTATTTCACCTTGGTTGATGTTTCTGTCAAACTTATTTTTCTATGTATTATTTTAAAGGGCTTTTAAGTTTTCATTCTGATAGAGACATCTTCAGAGGTGTCGAAACCTATATCAACGTATGAATTATTTGCGACCGGTTGGCTGTGTTATTTCTCCGTTGGAACTTATATACGATTGCCGCGTTCAAATTGTATCTGAAATTTTTCTGGAAACGATCTGGACGGGTTGACAACATCCCTGCTGACAAAAGGACAGTTTTTTGGCATCATTTCCAAGAACATTACCTAAGAGTGAGATCGCCAGCAACGTCGAGCAGGCCGTCCGTGAGATCCCCTCGAAGAGATGACAAAGGAGACCTTCAGGGCCCCTGGGAAAGTCAAAATACCAAACACAAGTATATCGATGGTGGCCCGCAGAGCTACAAATGCTTTTCATCACTACAATGACATAGACTTCCTAGCAGCTGACAGAGGTTGTTCGACGGTGCTCTTACGGCACATGACTATTTACGGAAGCTGAGATGCTGCTACACAATCTAGCATACAAGCAAGTGGAGAAGGATCCTGCATCATTGTGACAATGAAAACCATCTAAATCGATAACTCAGGACTGAACAACGATAAGTAAGAATTCTGTACCCCAGAGAACAGGTTTCACCACGCTTTTATGGCCCATCTCCCAAAGTGAACACCGAAAATTCGCTAAAGTATGGCATAGCCAAACACCTGGCACAGATAGTAAAACGCCTCGTGGGCCACTGTCCACACCATGTCAAGAACTGGACAGAGTTTATGAAACTATTTGAAGAGATACGTCTAGAGAAGTTTTCTCTCCTAGTCAGCTTTGATAACAAATCTGTCTTCAGACGGGTACTGCTAGTAGATTGCAAGACATTAATAGTCACTTTAACAGCAACACGGTGAAACTGTTTCGACACAAACTCACCCCCACAGTTTCGCGCGTGGTGGATAGTTCTATGAACAACTAGATGGAATGGTCATGGGATCCCCTCTAGTGCCAGATGTCGCTTATCTATGTATGGAACACTTTGAAGAAACAGTTATAAATACACACCTGAAACGAAAAGCGTTCTACAGATATGGGGACGACACATTCATGTTTTGAAAGCATGGTGAAGAAAACTCATAAGAATTCGTAAGCCACGTTACATCATACAAGACAACGTCAGGTTCGCTATGGAGATAGAAGAACGCGGATACTTATGGTTCCTAGATATTCTGACCAAGAAGAATCCTGATGGAGCGCAGGGGCATTCCGTCTGCAGGAAGAAGACACACACGGACCTGTACCTGAAAGTCAATAGCTGCCATTACCCAGCACTTCATAAATCTTTGCTCACAACCCTGGTAGGCAGAGGGTGGACCACATGTGACAAGGATGGTCTGTCTATGAAGTCAGAACATCGGTGCGAAACATTTCGCAAGAGCAGCTCAAATAAGACGCGGTCTGCAGCCGAGCAAGAAGAAGAAACAAGATTGTAGAAGAAGCAACCACCCACCTGGCGTGACTTGCATCGCAGGTCTATACACAGCCAAGGTTGTTAGGATAATCGAGAAGTACATAATAGGAACGAGTTTCCCCTTAACTGTTCTTGGGACAATCAAAGACCAACGAAGGCTTCGGGCACTTGGCGTCTACAGCACCAGTTGCGAGATCGGCAGGTGGCAAAGTGGCCATACGTAATGCTGCATCTCGCAACGCAGTCCAGACAATAGGAGGAGCGTTCGCCTTGGCCAAAACGAGGATTCTGCAGAGGTAAGGCATAGTATTAACCAAGGACATATGCCTGTTTTTCAACAAATAATGGTGCTTCTCCCTGCCAACTGGTTCTGGGATTCGGTCATCCACGGGGCAGGGAAAACGCGATTACATCACGCTCTTGCCAGCCGGAACAACAGTTCGCTACTGAGTTGCTCATGGGATGTGGCGGAAGAAAAAATACGTCAGGAACGCTGTGATGTGGAAGCATCGGAGGCAGCGGGCGGAATACACTCGACGCCCGGAGCCCCCTCCATCTTGCTGGTGAAAGTGGGGGCTTCGTCATTCTTCCCGAGGAAAGCGACTGCCCCGCCTGTTGGACTCCTGGCAGAGGAAATGGCACTTTGCCTGCTGAAAATGAGGAGTAGAAAAATGTCAAAACGTTGCAACAATTCGACGTCACAACACGGCAAATAATCCGGGAAGATTTCCTCAAGGATAGTGTCTGTTCTGAAATTTTTGTCGGTACATTGTTCTGATTTCCCGGCAGTGCGTAGACCCACGGCAGTTGATATTAGATGCACGTCTGCATGTTACCGTAACGAGCAAGGCTCAATCTTCGACAACTAGTAATGTACCATAAACAGCGGAAAACACATCTGGGAAATAATCTCAGACGACTGCGTTCACCTTTGCAATTGGCGCCCACAAATTTAATGCTGCTAGCAGTTTCTTTCTTTTTTAGTGAAACCTAAGCAGTTTATGAGGAATTGCCTTATACCTGTTGCTCATTCAAGACGATTCACCACCTGAAAAATTCATTCACATCGTGGTCGCTCACCTACACTCCCCATATTGTTAACCATAAATTTTTGAGACACCCTGTACGTAGCATGTTGCATATCTATGCTGCAATTGTAGCTGTTTCTGTACGGGTACTGCCATCAGCGCAGATTCAATAGCAATTCAGCAAAGAACTGACGAGAAATTGCAGCCTTTCCACACAAAACAGACACCTTAAAAACCAAAAAGGCAATGAAACATTTGTGTGTAAAACAACATTGAAAATAAATTGACTTGTCCACATGATGTCTCTCAGACTCTACGCGCTATGTGTTGAGAAACGTCCTTATTCCTTGAAGGATGAAGCTTTGTTACATCGTACACATCCACCGTGCTCCGCCTCATCATTCGACGAAGATTCGTGCAAGAGGTCCTTTATCGGACCAAGTAGGTAAAAATCGCAGTTAGTGGGTCAGAACTGAATAGTGGGTGCTCCAGCAGCTCAGAAATATGATTTCAAGTGCACCGGGTTGTTTTCCCGGGGTTTTGAGAGTGGACTACCCTGAGGTAAAACCACGCCGCTTGAAAATTTCCCTCGTGTCTTCGTTTTGGTTTCCAGATTTCGTACCCCTCACAGTATCTATCACTATTAATCGTTTGACGTTTAGGAACTTAAAATCAGTAGTGGACCTTTCATGTCTCAAAGCACTAACATCGTCAACTTTCTTGTAAAATCTAGGCTTTTGAACTTTGCATTAGGAGTGGACGGGTGTGTCCATAACGTGCTCCGTCGCCTACTCTATCGTTCGTAGTGACGGAGCTAAGTCTCATCCTTTATCTTCAAAATTCCTTAATTCTTAGTTCGACATTTTCTAGTGTTCCACTTCAGATTTTTCTGTCAGGTGACGTGGAACCCTTCGAATATAAACTTCGTGATGGTTTAGAGATTCGTCGAGACAGCAAACTCCATATTGTGGATAACAAACTCAACAGCATTTTCATCTATTCTTGGACGACGATGACTGTCATCATATGCTTAGCTGCCTCGATATTCCTACCCGTTTCTGAAATGGATAGCCTACCTGAACGCTCTTCGTCACAGTAAGATGCACTTACATTTTTAAAGCGATTTATCTACTCATAAATATTTCTTTCACTAAGACAGGTTTCATCCTGCTGAAGCTAGAATTCTACTATTGATTGAGGGAAATTGTGTTCCATGGCGCATATGGATAACGAGGTATATAATGCTCTGAAATCGTTATGATTGGAGTTATTCAATGAACCAACACAGCTAATGCACACGAGCAGCAATGAATTAGAAAAATGTCATTAGTTAGTCGGTGCTGTCAGCCTACGTATCAGAAAAAAATTGTCTTTAATTATTGAATTGTAGTCGTAATTACAACAAATCCACTGGTGACGATGCGATAGCACCGAAGAATGCCTGGCTGAAAGAAAAAAGAATAGCTAACGAGGCTAGCTCGAAGTAGGCGGGTAACTATAAATATTTCTGTATAAATTTTCCTCGTTTATTACAACAGTCAGAAATTTACAATAACATCAATTTTTAAACATTGTCACCCTGTCTGAGTATCTGGTCCGTAGTTGCACAAGTTGTCCAGTACCTTAAGAAAAAAGTTCTACGGTTGAACAGTAAGTCACGTATTCACCGCTTTTTTCATCTCTACTAAGAATGTGGACCGACGGCCTCTTAAATTAGCTGTGAATGGACCGAACAAATGTAGATTCGACGGGACCAAATAAAGACTACGCTAGAAGCCGCAGCAACTGGGAATGCATATTGTGAAGAGGTTGAACGATGTGTTTAGCGGTATGTGAATGCACGTTACCACGCAAACAAGGAACGCTGTTTGACAATAGGCCAACGTGCTCGTTTCTTGTTCCAGGCTTAAATCATAACAAAGCATATCACTGTAATGGTCACCGCTCACTGTTGACCCCTTTGCCGACTAATGTTTCAGAACTGGCCCTAATGCGTTCGCTGGCCGGAGTGGCCGAGCGGTTCGAGGCGCTTCAGTCTGGAACCGCGTGACCGCTACGGTCGTAGGTTCGAATCCTGCTTCGGGCATGGATGTGTGTGATGTCCTTAGGTTAGTTAGGTTTAAGTAGTTCTAAGTTCTAGGGGACTAATGACCTCAGATGTTAAGCCCCTAATGCGTTCCAAGAGAATGTGAGCATCACTTTCCCATCAGAGGATTGTCCTCGACTTTCTCTTTCGCTGAAGATCAGGGGTGTTTCCATGCCAAGGTCTGGCGTTTGCTGCCTAATTCAGAGTGAAAAACCCAAGTCTCATCTCCAGCAACGCTTCGTTTCAAAACATTTCATTTTCATTAGCATAACGAACCAGCGTCTGCTGACAGTCTCTCGTCCGTTTGAATTTGTGCTCTTAATGGAGTTGTTTTGGGGACTGTTTGGTACAGTTGAGACTGTTAAGGCTGACGTAATTTGAAGAACAACAACTAATGTGCATTTAGTTCGCCACATCAACAGTCGCTCACTGAATAAATTTCCTTTACTTTACGTCTAGGGTCACAAATGCCATCAGACTACCGGTTTCGGTCTCTAATGACCATCTTCAGTTCTGTTTAACACATTAGGACATATTTTTATAAAATAGTTCTGAAGATGGTGATTATAGACCGAAACAGGTAGTCTGATGACAAAAAATTTGTGACCATAGAAGTAAAGTGAAGGAAATATATTCTACATTCAGGTCACTGTTTTATTCGCGACCATGTCGCAGCTTTCGCGCCTCTCACTGATTGTTCACTAAGAAAATTTTATTTTTTCAGGCAACTGTCAACAGCATCGATATACACTATGTGATCAAAAGTATCCGGACACCTGGCTGAAAATTACTTAAAAGTTTGTGGTGCCCTCCACCGGTAATGCTGGAATTCAGTATAGTGTTGGCCCACCCTTAACCTTGATGACAGCTCCCACTCTCGCAGCCATACGTTCAATCAGGTGCTGGAAGGTTTCTTGGAGAATGGCAGCCAATTCTCCACGGACTGCTGCACAGAAGAGAGGTATCGATGTGGATCGGTGAGGCATGGCACGAAGTCGGCGTTCAAAACATCCCAAAGATGTTCTTTAGGATTCAGGTCAGAACTCGGTGCAGGCCAGTCCATTACAGGGATGTTATTGTCGTATAATCACTCCGCCACAGGCCGTACATTATGAACAGGTGTTAGATCGTGTTAAATGAGGCAAATGCCGCCCCTAATTTCTCTTCAACAGTGGCAAGCAAGAAGGTGCTTAAAATATCAATGTAGGCCTGTTCTGTGATAGAGCCACGCAACACAGCAAGGGGTGCAAGCCCCCTCCACGTAAAACACGACCACACCATAGCACCACCGCCTCCGAGTTTTACTGTTGGCACGAGACACATTGGAAGATGACGTCCACCAGGCATTCACCATACCCACACCCTGCCATCGGATCACCGCTTTGTGTACCGTGATTCGTCTATCCACACACAATTTTTCGACTGTTGAATCGTCCAATGCTTACGCTCCTTAGCAAGCGAGTCGTCCTTTGCCATTTACCGGCGTGATGTGTGGCTTATGAGCAGACCATGAAATCCAAGTTTTCTCACCTCCCGCCTAACTGTCACAGTGCGTGCAGTGGATCCTGATGCAGTTTGGAATTCCTGTGTGATGGTCTGGATAGATGTCTGCCTAATATTACAACCCTCTTCAACTGTCGGCGGTCCCTGTCAGTAATCAGACGAGGTCGTCCTGGACGCTTTTGTGCTGTACGTGTCCCTTCGCGTTTCCACTTCACTATCACATCGGAAACAGAGGACCTAGATATGTTTAGGAGTGTGGAAATCTCACCAACAGACGCAAGACACAAGTGACACCGAATCATCTGACCACGTTCGAAGTCCGTGAGTTCCGCGGAGTGCCCCATTCTGCTCTCTCACGATGTCTAACGACTACTGAGGTCGCTGATATTCAGTACCTGACAGAAGCACAATGCACCTAGTATGAAAAAACGTATGTTCTTGTGGGTGTCCAGACACTTTTGATCTCATAGTATACGTGGAGAAATGCTTGCTAAACGTTGTAATGTCTTACAGTATACTTGTGGATACATATATTTTAATACAGCGCTGTGTTTACCATGCATTTTTCATGTATTCACTGTAAAGTCACGGACTAGCAGATTGTTGCTATCGGTAGTGGATGTGACTGAGCGTCCAGCTCACTTCTCGTCCTTCATGCTTGTTCGGCCGCTTTTGTATTATTCAGTCCACTGATAAATACGTTACCGTAATATATCGTGCAGTGTTGAAAGTGTTTGGTAGAGAGTGGACCAGCTATGTTTACTTCGCAAGAGCGCACAGTAAAACGAAATATGGCAGAATTCTGCCACCATAGAAAGGAACGATCCTATATAGTGGCGAGTGAGCGGACTGAGCCGTATTACGAGCCTGAAAACGGTTAGAAGGGACGCGCTGTGCTTATTGATTAACCTTCTCACTTTATGGAAAATAAATGCTTTCTCGACCGTAAGAACTGGAGCATTGGAACTTCAGATAATACGGTGGCAGACGCTCTCTTGTGCCTCCCCACTGGAAAGTACTGCGACTGCTGCCGGTGGCGCAGAAATTAGCTGGCATTCGGTAGCGCCCGTCGCGGATCCCGCAATTACCCGCGCGGCCTCTGCCAGCCTGCCCCCTCCCACCGACCACGCCCTGACGGATCCCAATTACGTCTGCCGCCGGCGCAGGGCGACGGCTTAGCGGCTGCCGTTAGTCGTGCGGGTCGTTTGTCACGGATTTACAACTCCTCAGAAAGCCGCCGTGTCGCACTGAATTCGGGCTTAGGCCACGGCACATGTTGCATACAGCGTCACTACAGCCTTATTTTCCACTCAGTCCTTCACAAGAGCTGGAATTAGCAATACCATTTGGAAACATTAAAATTGTGTATCGTACGCCATCGCCTTGTACCTGTTGGCGATTTTATAATTGACTGGTTGGTTATAAATGAAATGTACAGCCATTCACTAATTCCCCAATTAATAAAGAGGACGGGGCGAAAAGTACAGTCCAGTAAGTCACTGTGAACTGAAAATAAATCAAATGTACTGACAATAAGAACGAGATAAAGGCAAAGAAGTCTTGTCACGAAGAATCCATTTTACCTAACCGACATTTCTGTGTTATAGAGCAAGGTGCTTTCTTGCTGCGGGAGAAGATAAATACAATGTGTCCAGGGAGAAATGGTAAATATTCAGGGATATGACGAGAACGAACATTCGACGTGTGACTGTTGGTGGAATGGAAAGCGGCTGCAAATGTTACTTCTTCTTGCTGGCTCTCATCGTCTGACTCGGGGATGGTCTCCTACCCTTTCATCTGCCAAACACGTGCGCTTAACACCTGTTAAAGTGCATAAATAAAATACATTCTATTAATAAAATTAGAAACAGCCGACCAGTTGCAATGGATAAAGAAATTCTTTACCTAGGTTTCGACAAATATAAATTTGTCTTCTTCAGAAGGTAACCTAAGGGCAATTAACATCATAGCTTACATTAGAAAAGTATGAAGCTTATAATCCAAAATAAATTTTAAAACAAATTAGAAAAGTCTTGCATTACAGAAGTATGATAACGACGACTGGTACTTACAATTTTACATTAGTAAGGACTAATGTACCATCGCCGTTTTTACAGTTGTCAGCATAGATCCATGTGTCAAAAATAAAATATGGCCCTAGAATTAGGGTTTGTCATGTAAATATAAAATAGCTCATGGATCTTGCAGAGCTCACAACCGACTGAGTGTAATCGGCGAGCGTAGTTACTCTGAAAACAGGGCAGGTGGCGCTCGTGCCGAGAAACATGTGCCAATTGGCGTACAAAGGCAACGTGTTAATTATCAGTATTAATAACGTCCTTAGGTAGAGTAACAATAAAAAAGGAAGGAAATTAACACTCCCGTTATAACAATATGGGAGCATTAGTACAAATAATGTAGTTATACATAAAAAAAAGGCAAGTGGCGCTTACGCCGAGAAACTTACGCCCAGTGGCATATACAGCTAAAATATAAAAAAATTACATTACTATATTAGTGAAGCCCATAAACTGTATACATGTCAGAACTTTAAAATTGGCAATAATGGCTCTTGTCAAGAAAGAGCTACGAACACTGGTACAGAATCCTATTAATACACATTCACAGGAAAACAAAATTTTAGAGCCAGGCAAAATCACATAAGGGCCGATGTAGTAGCAAACATACATCGTGACAAAACCACCATTACATAAGGGGTAGTGAGCTTAAAGCACTGAAGGTGCATCATAGCTTCCTGAGGAAATAAACCACTAAGGTTACCAGCAGTAATGTTATACCGTAAACAGTACATGTTTAAAGCCTTCGAAAAATTGTCTACAAGAACGTTCAACTGGTCGTTCAGTATATTACCGTCCTTGAGCTCAAGATGTTTGAAAATTTGTAACTCTTCCCACAGATCTAATCTACGCCCTTTGTCTTCTCTGTGTAGGATAACAGTGTCTTCTAAATGTTTTGGCGTATGACTGGTTATCAGGAGATGTTCAGCTAAAGTAGAATTGTGTATATTCGCTCCTTTTTTTCCTAATAGGTGTTCTTTATATCTTGTTTTCACAGCTCTTCCTGTTTCACCAATATAATATGAAGGACAGTTGTTACAGGTTAGTTTGGCGATGGTACATTAGTCCTTACTAGTGTAAAATTGTAAGTACCAGTCGTCGTTATCATATTTCTGTAATGCAAGAGTTTTCTAATTTGTTTTAAAATTTATTTTGGCTTATAAGCTTCATACTTTTGTAATGTAAGCTATGATGTTCATTGCCCTTAGGTTACCTTCTGAAGAAGACAAATTTATATTTGTCGAAACCTAGGTTAAGAATTTCTTTATCCATTGCAACTGGTCGGCTGTTTATAATTTTATTACGTGAAACCGTTGCTGTTGTGCAGCTATGTTTAAAAGATTCATTCTATTGTTTTTATGAGCAAGCTTTCACCCAAGGAGGAACATTATAGTACTGTAAGCTGTTGAAAGATTGTATGTAAATTGAAGATGGAAAGGGGAACAAAGGATAGGAATGGGATCACTGCTGTCATCTGCGTCGGTACATTACGGGGAGTAGGTGCGTTATCCACTGCGCCATCCAGGACACAGCGTTATTGCAACTGTGTGAACTATCCCGGCACGCCTCGCGGCCGATTCACACCTCCCATCGAGCGCCACCTACCCACTGTCGCAGTCCATTTCCTCCATATCCGTTCTCTGCGATTCCTAAAGGAGGACGGACATGTTCGTGCATCCGCAGGGAAGAAGGTGGATCCACTGCCCAGCTAGGCGAATAAATATACGAATGCACAGTGTCGGATAGGTCCGAAAGAACAGACACCATGCATTCATATATAAAGACTGCCGAGAGTCTATGGAGGTAGACAAACACTCGAGGCGACTGCCGTCGTATTTATGGGATGAGTATTTAGAAAATTTAGGGGGTGCAGTATCGCAGCAAGTGGCATAAGCTGCTTAAATTGTTTAATTTATGTGAAAGTGATGATATTCAGTTACTTAACGTTGTCGTATGAGCTTTAGTCATAACTCTACACAGTGCCCCTTGAACAAAATTACCGCTACGCCAGACAATTCGTCCGGCCACAGATTCTTAGTGCTACCCGTGCGAAGCCGGAGCGGGTCGCTATTACTGCACAGAATCGGACGGGGATTCATCCCAGACGAGGAGTGTTGTTCAGCTATGTTACTCATGTTTACTACGGTACGATAATAAAACTGATTTTGTTTCATAAATAAACATCTGAAAACGGAGTTTAACAGTTTTCCTTTTGAAACTTCCTGGCAGTTTAAAACTGTTTGCCGGACCGAGACTCGAACTCGGGACCTTTGTCTTTCGCGGTCAAGTGCTCTACCACCTGAGCTATCCACGCACGGCTCAGTGCCCGTCCTCACAGCTTTAATTCCGCAGTACCTCGTTTCCCACCTTCCAATCTTCTGCATAGTTCGCAGGTGAGTTCCTGTGAAGTCCTCACAGCTTTAATTCCGCAGTACCTCGTCTCCTACCTTGCAAACTTCACAGAAACTCTCCTGTAAACCATGCAGCAGTTTGGAAGGTAGGAGACCAGGTATTGGGGGAATTAAAGCTGTGAGAACGGGCATTGAGTCGTGCTTGGGTAGCTCAGTTGGTTCGATGAACTTCAGAAAGTAATAGTGGCAAATGTTTATATCACATCCAAAATCAATTACGTAGCACAAGTTCTGCCACCACCTGCGCCCTTGTCGAAAAGTATCGCATCTGCACTAGGACATTTTGTCAGCCGCGGTCATATTTTCAAAGTCAAATATGACATTCTGATGCTCCCTACGAAATGCGGTGGGTTAAATCTCACTGATATCAGCAAAAAAGCGCAAGCCTTATACCTTTCAACCACATACAAACAATGGAAGGAACCACGTGGCACCCTTGCTGCACATTTGTTAAATGAAATAGCTCCTGATGACATCAGTGCACCTATAAATGTCCAATACATACCCAACGGACTATACCACTTGAAATACTTTTTAATGGAATACAGCTACATACAGGCAAGGATCCTTGAAAAAGACATCATGAAAGTGAAAGAACTTTACAATAACTTAATGAAAGACAAACCCAGAAACGACGTAGAACAGAAGTATCCTTGTTATAACTGGGAAACAATATGGCAAAATATTCACTGCCGGAACCTGCTAACGTATGTTAGATCGACCTGGTACTATGCTGTAAACAGGAAAATTACGACGAACTCTAAACTGCACTCTATTCGATTGGCCGAGTCACCGCTGTGTACATTATGTAGTATACCAGATACCGAAGAGCATAGATTGTTGTGTGACAAGGTAAAAGACATATGGCTCTACGTAAGACAAAAGATAGCGAACGTCAGCAGAACTACGCCCAACGCCGTTACGCCTGCTGAATTTTTAAACCCTGACAGCATACCTTACCCTAAAACAAAACGAAACGCAATCAACTGGTTGAAAGGCCAAACGATGCATTACATCCTAACAAAAGAATCCAGCAATAGGGAGGACTTCTGGGTATACCTTACAACTGAGCACCAAAAGTTGACGTGTACTAAAAAATACAAAGAAAACTACGCAAATTTTTTAACTAAAACAATACTGTAACCAATAGAAGTGCGTAATTTACATTATCCACCGACGCATTTCGTTTATTAGACGAATGCTTTGTGGTACAAGGTTGCACTTCACGTAGCAAGAGGAGGATATCCAACAGCCAGTAATCAGAGAAGATCATCAATATAGACCAGTTAACCCTATATGTATATATTACTTTGTTTTGAGGGAAGCATACGACACAGTGAATGGTTCAAATGGCTCTGACAACTATGCGACTTAACTTCTCAGGTCATCAGTTGCCTAGAGCTTAGAACTAATTAAACCTAACTAACCTAAGGACATCACACACATCCATGCCCGAGGCAGGATTCGAACCTGCGACCGTAGCGGTCGCGCGGTTCCAGACTGTAGCGCTTAGAACCGCTCGGCCAACCTGGCCGGCATACGACACAGTGATGAAACTGGTATCTACCCTTTATATAGTTTCTTTCTTTCATTCCTTCTTTTCACAGGAAGACATATTTATGTTATTTATTTATTTATTTATGCATTTATTTTACCTGGTAAGATTAGAGCCTTCAGGCCCTCTCTTACACCTAACCAGGCATACTCAGATTCAACAAATTTCAGTTTCTACAGAACTTTAAGGACGTATAACATGTTATACAGCATTAATGTTAAAGAAAAAAAAAAATAGAGCCGGCCGAAGTGGCCGTGCGGTTAAAGGCGCTGCAGTCTGGAACCGCAAGACCGCTACGGTCGCAGGTTCGAATCCTGCCTCGGGCATAGATGTTTGTGATGTCCTTAGGTTAGTTAGGTTTAACTAGTTCTAAGTTCTAGGGGACTGATGACCTCAGCAGTTGAGTCCCATTGTGCTCAGAGCCATTTGAACCATTTTTGAAAGAAAAAAATAGAGATTATAAAAGTAGTACAATGATAATTATAACAATCAAAAAATAATTATAACAATCAAGAATAATAATAATAATAATAATAATGTCTATGTATATGAAAGTAAACATATTTTTCTTTTATGAATATCAGTCCTATTGCTAGTTGGGAATTTTCTCGTTATATTCTTGCAGCTTGTGAGTTATTCTCATCAAACAGATACATAAGACGATAGAGTGGGGTGAAAGAGATATAGAAGAGGTAGATAGGTTAGAGGAAGAGAAATAGAATTGTAAAATTCGAAGCTATGATGGAGAGGAGAAAGAAAGAGATGAGAGGGGCACAACAATGGTGGTTATACCGTCCCTAATATGTAAGTCTTGAGTTCCCTCTTCAATGTTGAGTGGTTCTGGATAAGACGCAGATCACAGGGGAGCGCGTTCCATTGTCGTATGGCTGAGATGGAGAATGACACGGAGAAAGATTTTGTGTTATGTAAAGGTACAGCCAAGATGCTAGACGTATCCGATCTGGTATTGTGGTTGTGGAATGATGACAGGTGTTTAATGTGAGAAGAGAAGTATTGGGGGCACCAGTGGCTAAGAAATGGATGAAGTAAGCACATCGTGTGGAGATCGCGTGCCTTATGTGGGCGTATCCAACCTAGCTGGGAGTATGAAGGACTGATATGATCATACAACCGTATATTGCATACGTATCTAACGCAAGCATTCATCACTAGCTCGAGGCATCTCGAATTTTCACTATTTGTGCCGTGTTGAACTACATCACAGCAGTAAAGATTAGGCAAGACTAGTGTTTGGACTAATTTTTGTTTAACATGGGTTGGAAATATTTTTCTAAATTTTTGAATTGCATTTCCGGCAAGCTGTGACTGTTTGTTCTTCCCAGTTTAGGTGTTCATCCAAGATTATTCCAAAGTCTTTTACTGTGTTTTGGTATGGTAGTTGGGTACCATTGAGGAGTATTTGAGGGACTGTTTCGCGAAAGTACCGGCTGATTAACTTTGGATGAGATATAAGTATGACCTGGGATTTCTTGGGGTTTAGTTTCAGACCTAGGTTCTGTGCCCATCGAGAAACAGAGCAAATATCTGCGTTCATACTCGCTACTGCGTCAGCAATGTTCTTGGGGCTTATGTACAGTTGGATGTCGTCGGCATATAGATGGTAGTTGCAGGAGGTGTAAAATCAAGCAGCACAAGCCTACTTTAATTCATTACCTTCTGAAGAAGAGAATTTTACTTATCAGCAATAATGTGTTTGCTTCTTTCCGTTTTACCACGCACGGAGAAAGAAAGTGATAAATGTAGTTGCGTTTCCATACCAATTATGTGAATGCCCTCTCAATGGAATTTACATTTATTTTTATTCCAGCCATGTTGCAAACAAAGGCAGCAGAAGGGGCACACTTAGTTTGTCGGTCAGAAGAAGCGCTTTTCCACATCATCAAGTTACATTCTCTCTTAAAGGCGGAGAAGCCGGGCCGAGAAGGCAAAAATTGGCGAGCGTAAAGGACGGGTTGAAGGGGAGGAAGGAGACAAAAAAAAAGAGTTGGTAGAGCACTTACCCGTGAAAGACAAAGGTCCCGAGTTCGAGTCTCGGTCCGGCACACAGTTTTAATCTGCCAGGAAGATTCATATTAGCGCACACTCCACTGTAGAGTGAAAATTTCATTCTAGTTTTCCTTTTGCTTTGCTGACATAAGTTTCAGTGCCTGTGTCACTTATGAGTGTCTCGACACTAAATTTGTCGCCGCTAACAGCATTTACAATAGACCAGAATTTCTTTGGGTATTGTGAAAAAAGTGGTTCAAATGGCGCAGATCACTATGGGACTTAACATCTGTGGTCATCAGTCCTCTATAACTTAGAACTACTTAAACCTAACTAACCTAAGGACATCACACACATCCATGCTCGAGGCAGGATTCGAACCTGCGACCGTAGCAGCCACGCGGTTCCGGACTGCGCGCCTAGAACCGCTAGACCACCGCGGCCGGCGGTATCGTGAAATGTCTACGGTAAGATTCTGTCCTGGTAATTATTAAAAGCTTCCACACTGGTCACAATTGCTCCATAACCCTATGCCGTGTTTTACACTGTTGTGCAGTATTCTCTGTTCCTTTACAGAGGCTTTGTAGTATGGAAAATTCATCTAGTGCTCTACTAGATACATGTTTATTTCGTGTTCGGTCAGTTGTTTTGCCACACTTGAGTCACAGTCCTTCTATATGTTCCTGTCAAGACTAAACACAGTCTGCGAGTACAGAGCAGCTTTCAGTCCGCCCTCCGTTGTACTTACGTGTGCGCCTTGCGGTCCGCTGTCACGCTATCTGCAGTGGACGAATGCGCCGCGGCAGCGCACAGTCTCGTCACGTAGCATGTCGGCGCCCCTTGTTCGCCGCCCTGCTGGGGTCAGCCATGTTAGAAACATGCCGGACCCCCGACTGCTCGCTGGGTGGAGGATGGACGCGCACCGGCGGCCGTGGCCCTTGCATTGCCATTCACCGGACGCCCTCAGCCCTGCAGACTCAACGGTCAGCGCTCAGCATTCAGCACGGCGTAGCTGTTACTGTTCACCCCTCGCGTCTCGTCGTCGTGGCCATATGTTGAAGCGAAGCTCACTGCAGAGCCACGGACAGCCCGTTCCTGGTGAAGAATCGCTGCAGCCGGATATGTGCGCCAGGTCAGCGCGGCTGCTTCTGAGATAAGGCAGCGTTTGAAGCAAGCCGCCATCCGTGCGTCCAAAGTGGCTGATTAGCATACGTGAGTATGTCATGGCGAATACAGTTCTTATATTTGATGAAATACGACTGAATTTACATTTGACCTAGGTAGTGAGCTGCTCTCTCTCTCTCTCTGTGGAAGTTGGTAATCCACAAGAATCTCACAGAGAAAATGCAGACTTCAGTCCAGCAATCTGCTGAGTAGGTGGCTACGAAGTCTTTCGCGACGTAATTCTTCGATAGGAAGTTCTCGGCAAAACTGCCGCGTAAAATGTGGATAAAATCCCAAGCTTTCGAGGACTGCCATCCTCTGTCAACGATGATGGACGTAGTTATTGGAAAGCACGAGATTTTATCTAAATCTGACGTGGCAAGGTTACCGAGAACCTTTTATGCTGACAACACACGATAGTTCTACGCAACCGAACATTATCGTACATAACTCGTAATTTAGGTATCATGTTTCGATAGCATTTTTGCCAGAAATGCACCAGTAATTTATTTAAAGTAAAGCAAAACTGTCCTAAACCCGAAAGTTCCTATCAACACCACGGCACTGTGCTCAACATAGTCAAACTAGAGCGGCTACCTCTTACATTCCTCCGTCCTGTGAACTATCTTACGCAGCCTGCTAAAAAAGGACTTCCAGTGTAATCCAGAATCCGAGCCGCTGCGGAAGTTTGCGTTTTTTACATTAACAAGTCATTGCCAGACGTGGATGAACCAAGGAGTGACAGAAATCTATCCATTGAGCGACTGGGGAACGAATCCATGACATTTACGTTTCTGCTCAGACTCTTACCCACACAACTACAACCTTGGCGTAAAATGTCACTTATATCCAACTTACTCAACTCTCACATTTTAGATTTATTTATTACTTATCCACTTTTCTCTGTCTTGTATTTTTTTTTAAATTAAACGGATCCTATTTTCTGGCGTAGAAAATAAAGGATGCTTTCCTGAATGAGATTTGCAGAAGAGCTTCTGTGAAGTTTGGAAGGTAGGAGACGAGATACTGACAGAATTAAACCTATGAGGACGGGTCGAGAGTAGTGCTTGGGTAGCTCAGTTGATAAAGCACTTACCCGGGAAAGGCAAAGGTCCCAAGTTCGAGTATCGGTCCGGCACACAGTTTTAATCTGCCAGGAAATTTCAAAGCGTACTTTGCTTCCCCATAATAAAAACACTTTAAGTCTCCTTTCATGCTGAGTTCTTCTTGACAATCAAAATATTTTTACAATTTGAAATTCCTCTTGGAATGTAAAAATCATCTGACAACTCAAAACTCTTCTACAAAATTAAAAGAAAACTTCTTGTGCGATAACGTTTAGTACGAAGCTTGTTGTCACTGTTAATTTTCCATAACCCAGGTCCGGTTGCTGCAAAGAGAACCGTTCCAATTACGAATCAGCAAAATATAACTGGAGAGATTAGCTATGTTATTTTTTCTCCTCCGCATAAGATTATCTATGCAGCGTGTGTCTGGTCTCCAGTTACAGTTCCATTTCGTATTGCTTGAACTGACCGACCAAGGACTGAAGCGTCCAAGTTTCAACATGCTAAGTTTCTTTCGTGCAACATTGTAGCAAGTTATTACCAGTTTTCACTCAAAAACGAAAGCCTTAAATATATTTCCATTTTGGCAAAGTTTCAGGTTTAGACAGTTTTTATCATTTTCAGTATGTTTAACTATATTACATGGCTGTCACTGGGTGGCGTGTGAGATAAGCTTGCAACTACGACCAATTGGTTTGCAGCAATCTACAGTTCTCTTTATTTATTGGTGACGTAATTATTTTGTCAGGTCAGAAGGTTGCTTCTGGTTGCACGTCTTTGTTTTTAAAGTAAGATTTAACTTTGAAGCATTCCCTCGGTATATGTTCAAATGTAAAGTTGATAGCACATTTCGAAGTATGTTATTCTGTCGGTTAACCGATTGCCCCCTCAAAAATTTATGATAAAATCTATAATCTGTAGCACTATATTTCGAAAGCTTCTATTCTCTTCTTGTCTAAACTACATATCGTCCATGTTTTGCATTCATACATGGCTACACCCCACACAGATACTTCTAGAAAAGACTTCCTGACACTTGAATCTATATCTGATGTTAAAAAATTTCTCTTCTTCAGAAAAGCTTTTTTTGCCATTTCCAGTCTATATTTTATATCCTCTCTACTTCGACCATCTTCAGTTATTTTTCTCTCTAAATAGCAAAACTCATCTACTACTTTAAGTGTCATATTTCCAAATCTAATTCATTCAACATCATCTGATTTAAGTAAACCACATTAGATTATTCTCATTTTGCTTGTGTTGATATTCATCTTATATATGTTCCTTTCAAGACACTGTCCATTCCGTTCAACTGCTGTTCCAGATCCTGCCTCTGACAGAATTGCAAATTGCATGGGGGCTTAATTATATATAAACTGCAAATAATTTTAATTTTAGTAGCTGTCTGTCCGATTACGAAGTCTCGTAAACGGTTGGCCCTGACTAGTATTACTCCGCAATCTGACTGCATAGAATAACAACAAAGAATGAAAGGAAATTTCGGTTAACACAATTAATTAATTAAGTCCCCAGCAACTATAAAACCTACGAAACAACAAGCACAAGTGTAACTGTTCTGCGTGTGGAAGTGTGATTCAACGTACACATCTGGCACGGTTCTTCCTCAATAAGACCAGATATTTTAAACACCATTTATACTGAAGTAATTAAAAAATAAACAGAAATACTATAATTGCATATAGAAACCAGAAATACAGTCTAATACAAGAACACGAGCCAGATGCTTTGTTGACTGAACCTGTGACCAAGAGGCATTATTGTTTAAGACATTGAAATAATAAAAAAAAGGAATTTTTTACCTTCATATATATTGACGAATAGCACACTCTGAACGTTACAGCATCCCCAATCCAACAACACCTGGTGTCTAGCCCATCAAAACAATATGACAACATCTGTACAAGCACTCCCCATGGGAACTTCTCAACAAAGACTCACCACTGCTACATCTCAACAAGCACTGCCTACTGCTACTTCTCCATAAGCACTCTCCACTACCACACCTCAACAAACACTGCCAGTGGAGGCGGCTGAATAATACTCTCTGGCGCAATCTCTGGCGCTGTGACTCAGTGTAGCCACCTTTCATATGCCCCTCCTCCACGGGCTAGAATTTGATGGAATTTTTGCCAGCATTGGTGGTGAAAATACCACCAAATTCGTCCAAAAAAATACAGACAAAAATAAAAGATAATATTAATAAGTAAATGTCACATAACTACATAAATTTTGGCTTTGCTCTGACCCTTCAATAACTTAATATATAAAATACAGTAAGGAATACAAATGCTTGCATACATATGATTTTACATAATAGTTTACACAAGTATCATGTAGTTAAACAATTCAATCAATAGCGTCAGCAATGACGAATAAGTATAGGTAAGAGTTTCATAACATTTCATAAACAGTAAACACACAAAAAATCAGTTTATACAAATATTCACATAAACTCTTGTCAATAGTCAATAAACAAGTAGAACCCCTCAGAGTAGTTGACAGTTCCAACAGTAGCACCCAGCAATGATCAACAGGTGCAAATAGCAGACTCATAACATTTCATCAGCAGTATTTAAACAGCTTCAACAGTGGCACCCAAAAGTGGCGAGCAGGTGCAGACAGCAACAAGTGACATTATCTCAGTAGAAGCAGTCCATTAGTGGCACCCAGTAATGTTGAACAGGTGCAGACACCAACAAGTGACATCATTTCAACAGAAGCAGTCCATCAGTGGCACACAGTAATGTTGAGCAGGTGCAGACACCAAGTGACATCATTTCAGTAGAAGCAGTCCATCAGTAGCACCCAGCATTGTTGAACACGTGCAGACACCAACAAGTGGCATCATTTCACTAGAAGCAGTCCATCAGTGGCACCCAGTAATGTTGAACAGGTGCAGACACCAACAAGTGACATCATTTCAGTAGAAGCAGTTCCATTAGTGACACCCGGTAATGTTGACAGGTGCAGACAGAAACAAGTGACATCTCATCACTGGTTGAGCAGTTCCAACAGTGGCACCCAGCAATGTTGAGCAGGTGCAGACAGCAACAAGTGACATCATTTCAGTAGAAGCAGTTTCAGTGGCACCCAGCAATGTTGAGCAGGTGCAGACACCAACAAGTGACATTATTTCAGTAGAAGAAATTCCACCAGTGGCACCCAGCCCAATGTTGAACAGATGCAGACACCAACAAGTGACATCATTTCACTAGAAGTAGTTCCATCAGTGGCACCCAGCAATGTTGAACAGGTGCAGACACCAACAAGTGACATCATTTCGGTAGAAGCAGTCCATCAGTGGCACCCAGCAATGTTAAACAGGTGCAGACAGCAACAAGTGACATCATTTCAGTTGAAGCGGTTCCATCAGTGGAACCCAGCAATGTTGAGCAGTTACAGACACCAACAAGTGACATCATTTCAGTAGATGCAGTTCCATTAGTGGCACCCAGCAATGTTGAACAGGTGCAGACACCAACAAGTGACATTTCAGTAGAAGCAGTTCCATCAGTGGCACGCAGCAATGTTGAACAGGTGCAGTCAGCAGTCCATAATATTCACTATCACTAATCACACTGTTCATCAGAGTTTATCAGCAGAAATTAAACATTTCGAAGTGGGACACATCAATGTTGAACAGGTGCAAGCACGAACAACAGTTTGAATGCACACACAATTGCTTTTACAAAATTATTCTCAATGCTCTTACACTAAACATACAAATTATAATAAACACACAAATGATATCAGATAATTGCCATATTAACACAAATAACAGTAAACCTATAATATTTATGGGTGTCAGTGCAAGCCACAGCAAACAAGTAAAATAATATGTAGGGGATAGGTCGGTAGCAATTATTTGGGATTAGGAGAGGAAAACACACAAAACACACTCACTCACCTTTCATCCACTTTAAGTACTACTGTGTAATTGAATAGTGTTAACTGTGTAAATGCAATTCTGTCAAAGATTTGATGTTCGACATGTGTATCAAGTAGTAGTGGTAACAGTGTATAACAGTTAATAATAGTTAGTCAACGTCATAGTCATCATGTCAAGATCAATGTTTGCCAAGCCAGATCAAAACGTACGGTTGCTGAACAACTGTCAGTGTGCCAAGATATGCAAATGCTTCCTCTCTCCAAAAAAAAGTATAGACTGCTTAGTGATTTAACAAAGTGTGTGTGTAGACGATCTTCTTTCCACATGAGTGTTCTAGTCTGCTATCTTCATCCTCCTTGTTCCATATAAACCAACAAAAAAAAAAAAAAAATATACTCCTCACTTACTTTACCTCTTATCCACCAAAACTCCAATAATCATCAGCGTCACATAATCTTAACACTTCAATAATACCTCTTACGTCGATACATATAAACCTTATCATCAATATCATTTACCTTACCTCTTGTCCACCAAAACTCCAATAATCATCACCATCATACAGTCTCAATACTTCAATAATACCTCTTATGTCGATACACATAAACCTTATCATCAATATCATTTACCTTACCTCTTGTCCACCAAAACTCCAATAATCACCAACTTCACACAATCTCAATACCTCAATAATACCTCTTCAATACGTCGACACATATAAACCTTATCGCCAATATCATTTCACTTCCATAACAACTCTTTCCTCTAGTCAGTCTCCTCGAACAAGTACAGATAAAATCCTAGTGAAAACTTCAATTTCTTATCCCATGCAATCGGAAGACACAATGTCCACACACAACCTCTGTGTAGTCCACCTGAGCCAAATCTTCTACTTATTATGAATTATAAAATACATTTTGGTTACCTTGTCCATCATAAAATAAAAGAAATGCATACCTGACTTCTAACAGCGTTTAGTTCGAATAACTTTCAGTAAGTAAGTACGAGTACGGAGTTTTAATGATCGTAATATTTCACAGTATGTACACCACTTCAAGAATCATGGCAAAACAGAAGCAAACATGTGGAGTATTTCTTGTGTCAAGTGTCACTTACTATTTCAGTTGCTTACGAAGAATGCAGTGTAATAACTGTCAATGGTCTAAACCTAGTGTTGGTATGTCATGTCGTTAGCTTCCTTCCTAGTAACATAAATTTATACAGCTTCCATAAGACCTCCAGCTCATGTGACTTCAATGAAGTTTCTTGAACCAATGTCGTTCGTAGAATTATAGCAGTTCATTTCTTATCTTAAAATATAAAGCACTGAAACATGCAATAGCGAGTAAATATACCAGTAGAGAACAGAATGTCAACAAGTGGATGCAGCACAATCCCTACAACGAGGCTCTGCCTAACGAACAATCTATAATTAATACCATAGTGTGACCTAAGCTCCATGTTTGTACACCGTATATCAGCATTTCTATATACCAAATTAAAGAGTAGTTATGACAACAAACACAAATGTATAAATATGCAATCCATACGCAAAGCAGCAAATATATATCTTACACAATAAACAGGTCATTAGGATCATATCAGCATGAGCAAATAAATGTTCATATGTATTCTGAATAAGTAAACATGAAGGCGCAAGCAGATAAATCACAAAGTATAACTTACATACATAACCACAGTCAGTACAATTAATCAGGTGACAATTATAATTTAAATAAATAAGCACAGCAGGCACATAAAAAAATATGACATCAGTGAAAAAGCATAGCAGCCAAGCGATGCATAATATACATAAGTAACAACCCTGTTCATTAATCAATCATTGTCAAAATCAGTTAATGTACGCAAGCACGTCGCTTCACAAGTAAATTCATAGAACATAAAATTTAGCACAATGTATAAATCACGTAATCGCGAGCAGAAAATTACTTCTAAAGTACGTGCCCAAGTGGAAATATGTTACCTGAAAAATAAACTCAATTAATAGTTACCTTTTTAGTTTATTAGTTTCTTCTTCTAAATTACATTTTTCCTGAAATTTTCTCGATAGCAAGTCCTCTTAACGTCGGACACACACAGAATTTACCTGAAGGTCTTAAATATTTAGACAACCATATCCTGAAAAATACTGAACTTTAGTAACATAATTTATCAAGTCACTATAGCTTTATACTGAATTTATTCAGAGAAATTAGACTGTGTATTTGTTTACGGCTGTCAGTGCATTCGCACTGAGCGCTCGATCAGCTGTAGGCGCGTGACGTAGGAAGTAATTGTTTGCGGTCAACGACTGCCTTGTGCGGCGCGCAGACTTGACTGTTGCTTTGAGTATGTGCCGCCGCCGGAACACGGCGCGGTATCCTTGTATTCTCTGCATGTTTACGTATAACTGTTGATGTCTCAAAAGTATGTCATTCCACAAAAATTTTAACGTTCGATATATGATGTATTCCCTTAGAGCGCCGAGATTTAAGAGTTTCTACTTCGGCAGTGTTATCATGAATAATTTTGCGAACTCTTTATGGACCGTTATAAAGCAGAAAAAATTTGCGACACAAGCCTTTTCCCTTATGAGACAAACGATGAGACTTAATTAACACCTTTTGACCAACTGACAAGGTTTTTAAATGACCAGGACGCTTAGCTGATTTCTCTCTTCTAGCAGCCACAGATGCAATATTTTGCAGAGCCAGGTTCACAACTTCAGAATGCCGCAGTTTCCGTTAGGTGGAAAAGGAACGATTTCAGAAATGCGATTTGTCGGTGCTTTATTTTTTAATATCAATAGAGGTGGTATAGAAGTTGAATCATTAGGGAGTTCATTCAGAATGTTTTGAAAAATGTGAAGATACTGATCCCACGTTCTGTGATTCTGATGACAATAAAGTCGACACAATTTATTGATTTCCTTCATCCATCTCTCTGAAGCGTTAGATTGATGGTGAAAAAGTGAAATGAAAATTGGTTTAATCTTACGACGCCGTAGAGTACGAAGCCAAATTTTAGAACGAAACTGTGATCCATTATCTGATATAACCTTATCAACATGACCCACTTTTTTAAGAAAATGTTTGATGAAAGCATTAGATACTCAACGAGCTGTTGCTTTGCGTAAAGGTGTAAAACACTCATATTTTGATGTCAATTCCACTGCTACCAAAATGTACGCAAAGCCATTAGTAGAACGAACCACTGGACCGAACAAATCGACTGCAGCCATCTCCTTTAATTTCGCTGGAATGATAGGAAACAACGGTGCTCTGTGAGAAATAGTTGGCGGCTTAGCCTTTTGACATAATTTGCATTTGGCAAGAACAGATCGAATACGTTTTTCCATATTACTAAAGTAGCAATTTTCTCGTAATTTATTAAAGCATTTTCTGGGACCAAAGTGTGCATAACTGAAATGTGTGTACCAAATCAGTTTTTTAACCCACTCATCAGGAATACAAACTAACCAAACAGAGTTGTCGACCGATTTTCGTTTAAAAAGAATATCATTGCAAAGTAAATAATACTGTCTAGTCGCTACACTTTCCTTTCTCCTCCACTTCTCCTTAATGTCCTTCCAGATTGGATCCTTATTTTGCTCCTTAGCGATGTCCTGGAGCGAAGACGAAATAAAATTCTCAAATGCAACACCTTGAATATACATCAAACAATAATTGTTTTCTTTGCAATCCTCTTCAGCACTTTGTTTCAAACCCATCGTTGCACGTGGTAAAGCATCAGCAATAATATTTGAAGAACCCTGTAGGTAAACAATACTAAAATCAAATTCCTGTAGATACAGCGCCCATCGTGACAATCTTCCATGTGTTAATTTTGTTGACATAAGAAATTCCAGAGCTCGATGATCGTTTAAACTACGAATGAATGCTGCAGAAAATATAGTAAGTCCAAACGGTAATTTCCGAAATCACTTTTGGGTAAAATAGTCATATCCGGTTATTCTTTACCGACTCTCTAGATAGATTGATAGTCGAAGAGTTGATTTGATGGATACAAAGAATAGTAAAAGAGTAGGCAGCAGTGCAGAAAACTAAAAGAGAAATAGCACTACTACAGCTCGGGGCCCTGTGCACGCTACGGCACATATTCACTTAGTGTAGTGAATCCCCTGACGACCTTAATAGTCGCACATAAATTCCAGTTTGTGACCTAGTGGCCAATTTCGTGGAAGTGCGTACATAAATTGATCTAACCATGAACATGGATGTATGTCGTTCTTAGAATTGCGAAAGATCTTAAATTTCCGAACAGTTAAGAAGTTTTTATAGTCAAAGTTTTTTCCTCGTGGCGACAAAGACCTACCGCGTCTGTCCCAGTCCGAACGTCGATTATTGTCAAGTTCGCGCGCCTGGCGCTCTCTTGTTGCTTCTCGTAAATGAAATAAATTACTTTCTTCAAACCCCTCTGCTATCTGTGATTCTAAATTTCTTCTGCTGTCTTTTCCTACAATTTCGCTTTCAATTTGTTTGACTTGCTTTCCTAATGCCTCAAATTCCCTTTTAATGCGTTCATTAAATTTTCCCTGATTTTCAACATGTTTATTTATGTTCTGGTACTCTTCGGTTTCTGCAAATGGCAATGGAGCTGTATCATCTGAATCTCTGTCCCCAGTTAAACTAAGACTTGTCAATTTATTTGCAATCTCCTCAACTCTTTCCGATAAGTCACCTATTTGTTCCTTCTGTTTATTTACGTCTTCCATAAGTGTCGCGACTCGGGTTTCAGTATTGACACATTTAGTAGTTAATTGTTCATACTGTTGTGTTAGGTTATTTATTCTGTAATTTGGTACGGATTCCTCGATTCTTTCAAATATTTCTTCCTTATCGTGTGCACGTTTTAAATTTAACTCTGAAAATTTTTGTACTATCGCGCGATCTCTTTCTTCCTGTTCTCTATCCTGTTCCTTTTGTCTGATTTCTATTGAAATTAATCTATTATTGTGAGCATTCCAAATCGGTTGTACTTCTTCTCTAATTTCTTTCTTTAATTCATCTTTCATGCTTTTGAAACATGTCCCTATACGTGAGTCTAACCGTGTTTCCATTGTTTCCATCTTTGTTTTAATTGTTCCAATTTGTGAGTCTAGCCGTGTTGCCACTGTTTTTAATTCAGATCCTAACTGTGATCCCAGTGAGTCTAACCGTGTTACCATTGTTCCCATATCAGTTTCTAAACGTGTTGCCAAAGTTCCCATCTCTGTTTTTAATTCAGATCCTAACTGTGATCCCAGTGAGTCTAACCGTGATTCCATTGTTCCCATCTCAGTTTTAATTGTTCCTATTTGTGAGTCTAACCGTGTTGCCAAAGTTCCCATCTCTGTTTTAAATTCAGATCGTAATTGTGATCCCACTGTTTTTAATTCAGATACCAAATTTAATATTGCACTCATCAACTGCTCCATATTAACTGGTTCGTAATTCTTTTCGCCCCTAACATTTCCCGCAAAACCAACTTCTTCCGTCAAAGCTGTAGAGCTATCTGTGTTCGATACTATTCCAGAGTCTTCTGTCGTTAATCTCGTATTCTGAAAATGTTTTGATTGTGAAAAATTTTGAACTGGTTCTGGACTATTTTCCCTGCTTATTAAATTGTTTTCAATTCCATTATTCATCATCCTGTTCTCCTGTGTTGGCGAGTTCGCCATGTTAACAATTTGATCATTCTCACTATTCATCATTTTTGCCTTTTTCATCGATCGCGTAATCATTTACAAAACATACATAACTCGTCACTATACGAAAATTACACACAATGAGACTTTATTTCCAACAATACCATTCACACGAAATGTTTCCCGACAAACACGCCTAACGAACAATTAGAACCTTCACAATTGCACAAAATTGTCAGACCTGTATACAAGACATCAAAAATTAAATTCTGCCAATATACCATTAAAAGAAAGACAACTACAAATGTTCATTACCAAATCTACACATGCAATATAGACTACCATTACTAACCTACAAATTACTACAACAATACTACTGACTGCTATTTTTACAATCAGAAGAATTCCAAGGGACGATCCGAAGCAGCGGTCGCCACGTGCATGGGGGCTTAATTAAATAATGAATGCAAATACTTTTAAATTTTTAGTAGCTGTCTGTCCGATTACGAAGTCTCGTAAACGGTTGGCCCTGACTAGTATTACTCCGCAATCTGACTGCATAGAATAACAACAAAGAATGAAAGGAGATTTCCGTTAACACAATTAATTAATTAAGTCCCCAGCAACTATAAAACTTACGAAACAACAAGCACAAGTGTAACTGTTCTGCGTGTGGAAGTGTGATTCAACGTACACATCTGGCACGGTTCTTCCTCAATAAGACCAGATATTTTAAACACCATTTATACTGAAGTAATTTAAAAAAATAAACAGAAATACTATAATTGCATATAGAAACCAGAAACACAGTCTAATACAAGAACACGAGCCAGATGCTTTGTTGACTGAACCTGTAACCAAGAGGCATTATTGTTTAAGACATTGAAATAATAAAAGAAGGAATTTTTTACCTTCATATATATTGACGAAAAGCACACTCTGAACATTACAGCATCCTCAATCCAACAACATCTGGTGTCTAGCCCATCAAAACAATATGATAACATCTGTACAAGCACTCTCCATGGGAACTTCTCAACAAAGACTCACCACTGCTACATCTCAACAAGCACTGCCTACTGCTACTTCTCAATAAGCACTCTCCACTACCACATCTCAACAAACACTGCCAGTGGAGGCGGCTGAATAATACTCTCTGGCGCAGTGTCTGGCGCTGTGACTCAGTGTAGCCACCTTTCAAAATGTCACCGGCAAACTTTGAAGTTTTTATTTTTTCTCGATGGGTTTTAATTAGCACTAATTTTTCTTTTGTTTCCTTCACTGCTTCCTCAATATACAGATTGTATAACGTCGGAGATAGGCTACAACCGTGTCTCACTCCATTCTTAACCATTGCTTCCCTTTCGTGCCCCTCGACTCTTACAATTGCCATCTGGTTTCTCTACAAATTGTAAATAGCCTTTAGATCCCTGTATTTGACCCCTATCACCTGCAGAATTTGAAAGAGAGTATTTCAGTCAACATTGTCAAAATCTTTCTTTAAGTCCACAAGTGCTAGAAACTTAGGTTTGCCTTTCCGTAATCTGTCTTCTAAGATAAGTTGTAGGGTCAGTATTGTCTCCAACATTTCTACGGAATCCGAACTGATCTTCCCCAAGATCGGAGTCTACCAGAATTTCCATTCGTCTGTAAAGAATTCGTGTTGATATTTTGCAGCCTGAGTTATTAAGCTGGTAGTTCGGTAATTTTCACACCTGTCAACAGCTGCTTTCTTTGGGATTGGAATTATTCTGAGGGTATTTCGCCTGTCTCATACATCTTGCTCACCAGATGGTCGATTTTTGTCAGTTCTGGCTCTCCCAATACTATCAGTAGTTCTAACGGAATGTTGTCTAATCCCGGAGCCTTGTCTCGACTTAGGTCCTTCAGTTCTCTGTCAAATTCTTCACGCAATATCATATCTCCCATTTCATCTTCACCTACGTCTTCTTCCATTTCCATAGTACTGCTCTCAAATACATCACCCGTGTACAGACTTTCTACATATTCCTTCTACCTTTCTGCTTTCCTTTATTTGCTTAGAACTGGTTCTCCATCTGGCCTCTTGATATTCATACATGTGGTTCTCTTTAATTTTCCTGTAGGCAGTATCTATCTTACCCCTAGTAATATATCCCTCTGCATCCTTACATTTGTCCTCTAGCCAACCCTGCTTAGCCATTTTTCCTCACGTATGCTAATCAACCACTTCCTGTCGATCTCATTTTTGAGACTTGTATTACTTTTTTCCTCCATCATTTACTGTATTTTTATATTTTCTCCTTTCATCAATTAACTTCAATATTCTTGTTACGTAAGGATTTCTACCAGCCCTTGTCTATTTACCTACTTTATCCTCGACCGCCTTCACTCTTTCATCTCTCAAAGCTACACATTCTTCTTCTACTGTATTTCTTTCTCGTGTTCTTATCAATCGTTCCCTAATGCTCTCTCAGAAACTCTCTACAACGTCTGGTTCTCTGTTTATCCATGTCCTATCTCCTTAAATGACCATTTTCTTGAAGTTTCTTCAGTTTTAATCTACAGTTCATAACCAATAGATTGTGGTCACATGTGAGTCCACATCTGACACGGGAAATGTCTTACAATTTAAAATCTGGTTCCTTATTCTCTGTCTTACCAGTATGTTAATCTATAAGAAACCTTCCAGTGTCCCTAGGCGTCTTCCACGTACACAACCGTCTTTCATGCTCTGTGCAGAATCCTACCAGTTAGCATCCTCTTTATTCCTTATCCCCATTCTGTATTCGTCTACTACTTTTTCTTCTCTTCCTATTCTACTATCGAATTCCAGAACCCCATGACTGTTAAATTTTCGTCTCCGTTCACTATCTGAATATTTTTTTTATCTCATCATGCATTCCTCCAATGTCTTCGTCATCTGCGAAGCTAGTTGATATATGAACTTGTGCCACTGTGGTAAGCGTGGTCTTCGTGTGTACCTTGGCTACAATAATGCGTTCACTGTGCCGGTCGTAGTAGCTTACCCGCGCTCCTATTTTTCTATTCATTATTAAACCAACTCCAGCATTACCCCTAGTTGATTTTATATTTATAAGCATGTATTCACCTGACCTGAAGTCTTGTTCCTCCTGCCACCGAACTACACTAATTCCCACTATATCTAACAATAACCTATCCATTTCCCTTTTTAAACTTTGTAACGTACTTGCTCGATTAAGGGATCTGACATTACACGCACTGATCCGTAGAACGCCAGTTTTGTTTCTCCTGATAACGACGTCCTCCTGAGTAGTCCCCGCTCGGAGGTTCGAATGGGGAACTATTTTACCTCCGGAATATTTTACCCAAGAGGACTAAATCCTCATTTAACCATACAGTAAAGCTGCATGCCCTCAGGAAAAATTACGGCTGTAGTTTCTCCTTGCTTTCAGTCGTTTGTTGTACCAGCACATCAAGGTCGGTTTGGCTAATGTTACAAGGCCAGATCAGTTCCTATAAACAACACGATTTTATTCTCTTCAACCTGTCATGAAAGAGTACACTCCGCAGCTGAGTAAACGATTTTTTCTGGACAGCTGAAACCGTTTGCACCATAATCTCACTTCGTCAGTGACTGGTAATTGTGTGCCCTAAGACTTGCAATACTACGTTGAAATGTTATAACACAAATTTCTCTAAATTTAGAAAACGCTATATTACAAACATAAAACCATTACTGCAACGTAGTTCATCTTGTGTCTTTCCCACTAGTATTCACATCCACAGTTACATAAAACTTAGCTCAGTCTTTGGTATAAAACTTTACCTCAGGAGACAAACAAAAGTTTCAGATTATAATCGCAAATCTGAATAAGATGAAGCTTAAACAAGCCAGGTTCACTGACTATACTCGATGCGCGTGCCGACTGATGTAGTCTATCGTAGTAAACAATCTTAAATCAGTGCCATGTCAATCTCGTTATAAAGTACGATAAAATATTATTTTATCGCTGTAATAATTATAACCTGTGGATCTGATGAACTTAACAATACATCAATCTACGTAGACTAACAAGGCTAATGAGCAGTGATACAAAACTGAATTGTTTAAATAATACTTTCAGACAACTGTGGAGAAGGAGAGATAGCTATAAAGGACATTAATTCATACCTGTGCGAGCAAGCAGAGAAAAATTAGAGAATAAGCGCATATTTAACATATCTATGTCAATAAATAATGGATCAGTATCTCAACTCAATAAGAAAAATATACCATAGCCTTTGCTGAAGAATCGGCCGTTGTGGGCGAGCGGTTCTTGGTGCTTCAGTCCGGAACCGCGCTGCTGCTATGGTTGCAGTTTCGAATCTTGCCTCGGTCATGGATGTGTGTGCTATCCTTAGGTTAGTTAGGTTTAAGTAATTCTAAATCTAGGGGACTAATGACCTCAGATGTTAAGTTCCATAGTGCTTAGAGCCATTTGAACCATTTTCTTTCTGAAGAAATTGTTTCTGCTTTCTTTTCAGCTGGTTTACGGGAGTAAGGGAAATGAACAATGATCATCCAGAATACTTCTGACGTATTCAAAGAGACTGCTCTCGATCTCGAGCAAATCAGACACTGAGTTACAGGGCTCCCAGAGAGGGAGACTGGATATATTCGTCCTATCTGAAAGCAAAATTTTATCAACGTATCCATTGAAGTCAGTAACCAGAATGGTGCTCATATGCGTAGTCAGTCACTTCATCAAAGTCGTAAAGTTGTTGTCTGTTGCCGATACAAACCTCGACGTGGGTCGTAGCAGAACAGAAGCTTAAATTTTTGATTGAGTTTCTCACGATTTTTCGCTGATGGTACCAAGAGTTCCTCTACTTTGCCACAGGTCGGCTGTGATTATGGAAGATATAATGGGCGTCTTGAGAACAAAGTACGATTTGAAATGGCGTAATCATCTAAAATCAGTTTCATGGAAGCCGCATCGAAGAATTGGAGTTGTTAGAAGCGTTCTGGAAAAATGATATCCGTGAAGGGACATGTATACAAGAACGCTTTTACAATCAATTCCAGAATATTATTCCTGTGTTTGGAGTCTTACCAAGTAGGCATGACCATAGACACCGAACGAAAATAGAAGCTTGGTACTAGGATGGTAATGGTGTGAAGCGGAAGTGTATCAAAATGCTCCGAGAACTTAAGCGAGGATCCGTAGAAGAAAGGTGATTCACCTTCCCTCAAAACTCTGTTGCGAAAATTTAGAGAACCTGTATTCAAAAACGTCTGTGCGGCCGTTATGTTGTCACTATCAGATTTCGCACAGGAAGCATTCGAATAAGGTGAAGGAGATGTATTGTACAGCGGCTTGCAGAAAATGTTCATAGATATCGATGTAGGTCTCTCCGTTGGCATTGAAAGACAGCATAAATTGACGTAGATGGGGAAAGGCACAGGAAGTAGCTAGATTTCATATTGATTCCATACTGGATACGCAAAATAGCTGTGGCATGTTTCGTATAATTACTAGTATACTAAGACGCTGTCATTTATCTCTTATAGGATTCGACTAAAAAAGTGTTAACGACTTTTTAGTGTTGGGCTAGAGGAAGAGTACGAGGAAGGACAACATTTCTGGCTCTCTGATTCACTCAAGTAGCTCACGGAAGTTTCGAAAAATCGTATTGAGACAGTCTCGCAGAAAGAAGTTAAACGTCGCTTGACAACCAATTTTTCAAGTTTTAATTCTCAGAAAAAAAATCACTTTCTTGAACACATAGAGCCAAACAAGGAATCGTTATTCTCGCGTGCCATCAATGAAAGGAAGACGAGACCCATTAACACGTGTCGCGGTTTTCAAATGGTTCAAATGACTCTGAGCACTATGGGACTCAACTGCTGAGGTCATTAGTCCCCTAGAACTTAGAACTGGTTAAGTTGCGGTTTTCAGCTCTTTGCAAGTTTCAAGTAAACGTGTATATTTACATTGCCATCGAAATACCGTGACGTACTATATACGTCAAAGTATTTTATGAGAATCCACACCCGCATCGCAAAAATCAAAAATTAGAGAAAACTATTGTACTTACTACTTTTCGAGTAGGTTCTGGCTCTCCATATCGATGTAAGTGCATTTTTGGTTGTCTGTAAAGCCTTTTTCACGGAATCACAACCTAACTAACGCCTTCTCTTCAGCATAAAAAGAAACTTCCGTGTAGAAAGAAATCAGTTATTTCTCTTTAGTGATGTGACTGAGAGATGACATAAATCCTGCAGAAAGACAGAGTTAAAATCTAGGGTCGTATAATGCTCACTGAAGCCCATAATTATTATTAGTTCCAAGTCAAGCTGTCTCCACTATACGGGAAGTCTTTCGAACTTGGTAGCGTATGCAGAAAAGAGGCGCTAATAAATTTTCAGCGTCCAGAGAGCTTCCAGATTTAAGAATAAGCTCTTCAGACCAAACACTGGTGAACCATAAACACGGAAGAGCTCCACTGGAAGTTATTTACGGAACGGGAAACTCGGAGATGCGAGATGTTACGGTTTACGAAGCTGCCGAGGTCAAACTTGAGGTCAAGGGGACCAGGTATTCAAGATCACCATTTAGTCGCGTGAATTGGTCAACCGAGTAACCTCTTGCTTACAGTGTACGAAGCTGTGTGCCAAGAACAAGCTGCGTTTCGTCGGATATATGGCACTTACGAGCTGTTTCCCACATGCTCCTCGGTTCGCTTTCTCTAAAGTTTAATTGATAAATCATCTTTGTTTTAACCAGACGAAATGGCGCAGTGATTTAGAAAGGGGAAGGAATCAAGTACAAGAGTACTAAGGTTCGAATCTCCGTCCAGGCGTCGAGGCCGATTTCTCCGTACTTTCCCTAAATTATTCGAGGCGGATGGTAAGACTGTTCTTATGAGAAGGCCGTAGATTACTTCTCACCTATCTCTTGACCATACAGAACTAGAGTTCTGACCAAATGACAGTGTCTATGACGGGATGTTTAACCGTAATCGCCATGTCCTCACGATTCCTTTTTGTAAACTCTGTCAATACACCTGAATCATACATCACTCAAAAGAACTCGTCGTGTGTTTGAACTTACATAGTTTTTAGTATGTAATTATGTAAGTATGTAATTTTTCACTCTGTAATGTATTTGACCTATTGTAATGAAGTGGAAAGCTGTTTAAAAGGTTTTCTCTATACTATTTAAACTCTTTGTACTATTTGGAGGAAAATGTTATACAATTATGTGGCTTTTGTATTGACGTTTTATTGTATTTAAATATTAAGTTTTTTTTAAAAAATGTTTGTTTACAACTATGTTCACGCTGGTTCATACCCAGGGACTTGCACTGTATAAAATTAAAAGCAACAGTATTTCCCATTTGCAAAGGAAGTGAGTCGGTGCGCTCCAAAAAGTGGTTGGCGCGGGCTAAAAGGTGGATGTGGCGGTCGGCCGTAGTGGCCGTGCGGTTCTGGGCGCTACAGTCTGGAGCCGAGCGACGACTACGGTCGCAGGTTGGAATCCCGCCTCGGGCATGGATGTGTGTGATGTCCTTAGGTTAGTTAGGTTTAAGTAGTTCTAAGTTCTAGGGGCCTGATGACCTCAGAAGTTAAGTCCCATAGTGCTCAGAGCCATTTGAACCATTTTTTGGATGTGGCTCTCAGTCTGGGGGCCAAGTGAGAGAGCCCAGTCAGTCGGCAGCTAGCTGCTGGACAGTTTCGGTCTGAGCAACAATAGAGTGAACTACGCAGGTGCCGCATGAGGCTCGTAGTACCTGGATTAATATGGAAAGGCCTCGGATGTGTGTACGGCTATAAAATGGTGCCATGTTAATGGAATAGGCTCTAATGTCGGAAATGTCGTCGCCAAGAAGAAGATAATAGAGTCAATTACATTCAGAGGAGAGACAAGTAGCCGATATGTACTCGCCACCGATATTGCGCTATCATTTCGGCAGTTATGAGGTCAGAATTTTGTCAAAGTATGAACCAGTACATTTAAGTGTTGTTTAATTTGCAGTATTCAGGCGAATTATGTGAAACTTGTGTCAGGTCCTTCATTTATTCCCCTCATGACACCTCTTAGGATCCACTCCACGTAAATACTGACATCTGAGTATCCTGTGTGTTAAAAACTGATGAAAATGAATAGTTGTTTATTTGCATAATTCTGAATGCAAAAAGATATCTAGAGATACTGTGGTTTCAACTGAAGTTATGGGAGGAATTTAGCGTTGCATTTATGGAAACCTCCGTAGTGATCGATTTGCTTTATTTCAAAGTATTTGTGCTAAGGATTAACTGCATTAAATTCTGTTAGTGAAAATTTCGGGTTTTATAAATGGCAATAAGACAGCACATTGTCTTGAGGTTCGTTAGAGTACAATGCATTTGAAGCCATACTTAAGAACCTGTATAAAAGCTCATCGGCATGAACTGTTTTAAAAGTCCTGCAGATGAGTAAAAATTGTGAAAGAGTAGTACCTAAATTTGCATCTTACAAATTGTTTCAGAAAAGTGTGTTTAGTTTACTTCATAGTAATGGAGACTTTAAAGGTCCCCAATTTTAGTTGCTTAAAATGAATAAACCTGATTGACTAATGAAAATATATCTTATAGTTGAACTTAATTTTGAATTTTGTGTACTTTGTGTGATGAAAATTGGAAAGCTAGTTTGAGAGGCCCCACCAACAATTTTGTTTATTGAAGATAAAGTTATTGTAATTGCCCTTACCCATAAAAATAGAAACAATATTACTTCTTAATGAGTGTAATCCTATTGCAAGTGACTTGTAATTATCTTTACACTATATGAAAAGTAACTATTGAAGCAGGACTATGTCCATGTCCAATTTTGGGTTAGTAGTGTCTTAACCCCCCCCCCCCCCCCATGAACGATGGACCTTGCCGTTGGTGGGGAGGCTTGCGTGCCTCAGCGATACAGATAGCCGTACCTAAGCTGCAACCACAACGGAGGGGTATGTGTTGAGAGGCCAGACAAACGTGTGGTTCCTGAAGAGGGGCAGCAGCCTTTTCAGTAGTTGCAAGGGCAACAGTCTGGATGATTGACTGATCTGGCCTTGTAACAATAACCAAAACGGCCTTGCTGTGCTGGTACTGCGAACGGCTGAGAGCAAGGGGAAACTACAGCCGTAATTTTTCCCGAGGGCATGCAGTTTTACTGTATGATTAAATGATGATGGGTAAAATATTCCGGAGGTAAAATAGTCCCCCATTCGGATCTCCGGGCGGGGACTACTCAAGAGGATGTCGTTATCAGGAGAAATAAAACTGGCATTCTACGGATCGGAGCGTGGAATGTCAGATCCCTTAATCGGGCAGGTAGGTTAGAAAATTTAAAAAGGGAAATGGATAGGTTGAAGTTAGATATAGTGGGAATTAGTGAAGTTCGGTGGCAGGAGGAACAAGACTTCTAGTCAGGTGACTACATGGTTATAAACACAAAATCAAACAGGGGTAATGCAGGAGTAGGTTTAATAATGAATAGGAAAATAGGAATGCGGGTAAGCTACTACAAACAGCATAGTGAACGCATTATTGTGGCCAAGATAGATACGAAGCCCACACCTACTACAGTAGTACAAGTTTATATGCTAACTAGCTCTGCAGATGACGAAGAAATTGAAGAAATGTATGATGAAATAAAATAAATTATTCAGATTGTGAAGGGAGACGAAAATTTAATAGTCATGGGTGACTGGAATTCGAGTGTAGGAAAAGGGAGAGAAGGAAACATAGTAGGTGAATATGGACTAGGGCTAAGAAATGAAAGAGGAAGCCGCCTGGTAGAATTTTGCACAGAGCACAACATAATCGTAGCTAACACTTGGTTTAAGAATCATAAAAGAAGGTTGTATACATGGAAGAACCCTGGAGATACTAAAAGGTATCAGATAGATTATATAATGGTAAGACAGAGATTTAGGAACCAGATTTTAAATTGTAAGACATTTCCAGGGGCAGATGTGGACTCTGACCACAATCTATTGGTTATGACCTGTAGATTAAAACTGAAGAAACAGCAAAAAGGTGGGAATTTAAGGAGATGGGACCTGGATAAACTGAAAGAACCAGAGGTTGTACAGAGTTTCAGGGAGAGCATAAGGGAACAATTGACAGGAATGGGGGAAAGAAATACAGTAGAAGAAGAATGGGTAGCTTTGAGGGATGTAGTAGCGAAGGCAGCAGAGGATCAAGTAGGTAAAAAGACGAGGGCTAGTAGAAATCCTTGGGTAACAGAAGAAATATTGAATTTAATTGATGAAAGGAGAAAATATAAAAATGCAGTAAATGAAGCAGGCAAAAAGGAATACAAACGTCTCAAAAATGAGATCGTCAGGAAGTTCAAAATGGCTAAGCAGGGATGGCTAGAGGACAAATGTAAGGATGTAGAGGCCTATCTCACTATGGGTAAGATAGATACTGCCTACAGGAAAATTAAAGAGACCTTGGGAGATAAGAGAACGACTTGTATGAATATCAAGAGCTCAGATGGAAACCCAGTTCTAAGCAAAGAAGGGAAAGCAGAAAGGTGGAAGGAGTATATAGAGGGTCTATACAAGGGCGATGTACTTGAGGGCAATATTATAGAAATGGAAGAGGATGTAGATGAAGATGAAATGGGAGATATGATACAGCGTGAAGAGTTTGACAGAGCACTGAAAGACCTGAGTCGAAACAAGGCCCCCGGAGTAGACAACATTCCATTGAAAGTACTGACGGCCTTGGGGGAGCCAGTCCTGACAAAACTCTACCATCTGGTGAGCAAGATGTATGAAACGGGTGAAATACCCTCAGACTTCAAGAAGAATATAATAGTTCCAATCCCAAATAAAGCAGGTGTTGACAGATGTGAAAATTACCGAACTATCAGTTTAATAAGTCACAGCTGCAAAATACTAACACGAATTCTTTACAGACGAATGGAAAAACTAGTAAAAGCCAACCTCGGGGAAGATCAGTTTGGATTCCGTAGAAACACTGGAACACGTGAGGCAATACTGACCTTATGACTTATCTTAGAAGAAAGATTAAGAAAAGGTAAACCTACGTTTCTAGCATTTGTAGTCTTAGAGAAAGCTTTTGACGATGTTGACTGGAATACTCTCTTTCAAATTCTAAAGGTGGCAGGGGTAAAATACAGGGAGTGAAAGGCTATATACAATTTGTACAGAAACCAGATGGAAGTTATAAGAATCGAGGGACATGAAAGGGAAGCAGTGGTTGGGAAGGGAGTGAGACAGGGTTGTAGCCTCTCCCAGATGTTGTTCAAACTGTATATTGAGCAAGCAGTAAAGGAAACAAGAGAAAAATTCGGAGTAGGTATTAAAATTCATGGAGAAGAAATAAAAACTTTGAGGTTCGCCGATGACATTGTAATTCTGTCAGAGACAGCAAAGGACTTGGAACAGCAGTTGAATGGGATGGATAGTGTCTTGAAAGGAGGATATAAGATGAATATCAACAAAAGCAAAACGAGGATAATGGAATGTAGTCTAATTAAGTCAGGTGATGCTGAGGGGATTAGATTAGGAAATGAGACACTTAAAGTAGTAAAGGAGTTTTGCTATTTGGGGAGCAAAATGACTGATGATGGTCGAAGTAGCGAGGATATAAAATGTAGACTGGCAATGGCAAGGAAAGCGTTTCTGAAGAAGAGAAATTTGTTAACATCGAGTATAGATTTAAGTGTCAGGAAGTCATTTCTGAAAGTATTTGTATGGAGTGTAGCCATGTATGTAAGTGAAACATGGACGATAAATAGTTTGGACAAGAAGAGAATAGAAGCTTTCGAAATGTGATGCTATAGGAGAATGCTGAAGATTAGATGGGTAGATCACGTAACTAATGAGGAAGTATTGAATAGGATTCGGGAGAAGAGAAGTTTGTGGCACAACTTGACCAGAAGAAGGGATCGGTTGGTAGAACATGTTCTGAGGCATCAAGGGATCACCAATTTAGTATTGGAGGGCAGCGTGGAGGGTAAAAATCGTAGAGGGAGACCAAGAGATGAATACACTAAGCAGATTCAGAAGGATGTAGGTTGCAGTAGGTACTGGGAGATGAAAAAGCTTGCACAGGATAGAGTAGCATGGAGAGCTGCATCAAACCAGTCTCAGGACTGAAGACCACAGCAACAACAGTGTCTTTCACAACATTTGATGATGAGATAACTCATATATGAGAAGATATAAAGTGTCAATTGTTCCTGTGAGAGCTTGCACATACAATTTATAACTGCTGGTATTCACTGTATCACTTATCTGATCATAGTAGAATTTCATTGCACTTCTCTGGGAAAAAAAGTAATGGTAGCTTTTCTTTATCAAAATTCAATACAGAATCTTTAAAAGTAATGTTCATATTACTATGCCTAATTAGGCTGGCGACTGTGTTTAATTTAATTTACGTAAACTTGGTTACTTAAGAAATTTCCCAAATTTCAATTTTTAGCTTCCTGGTTTCTATTGTTATATTAAATTCATGTTCGATAATCCAAATCCATTTGGTAAATCACTGTCAATTTACTTAAATCCCCCCAGAGGGTAACATTTACAGCAACGTAATACCATATTTGGTAATACATGTGACAGTATAACAAACGGCGCAGTATAGTGTTATATTTGGCCTACTTGTGACAGGGCTAAAATCTTATCGTCACTAGGTAAACTAAACTACATAATGATGTAGTAGTGTTATAGTGTGAATACATTTTGTTTTGATATTAAATACGCAACTAGAGTAAAACAATTGTGTGGTCCTAATCAAAATATCCACTTGTTGCGGATTTCTCGAAAGCACAACAGCAAAAAGCATGCAGGCAGCGGCTAAGCAAGATTTCTATTTTTAAATAAAATTTCCAAACAGTATTCAAACAGTTGCATATCATATACTGCAATGTGGTAATGTGTAACAACAAACTTTCTTTAAACTGTGGGATGGGGATTGCAACTATTCCTATGAAATGCTGTTCCAAGACAACGATTTTACGATGAAACGTGTATAGTAAAACGTGGGGTGATCTTCACACATAACATTTGTCTGAACAATACTACGCTTAATGAAGCGAACAATGATTTTAAAAGGGTGAAATGTTAATAGAGAATTTCTATAAAAGGAAAACTGCTTGATCAGTTGATATCTTAATGCATGACTCAGCGAAATGGGATGGTCTTTCTCTCAGCTCTAAGCAAGTTAACTAGTTGACAATAATAATTCCGACAAACTAGCTGCACGGTGCTGCAGCCTTACCACAAACTTCTTATCTTCAAAAATAATAACATTATTCAACATTTTTAATCTTTTCTTCCTGCAATATATACATCATATTCATACATAATGTGCTTTACAATAAATCTTTCTTCATCTGACAGATACAGTCACAAATCAACACAGCATTTCTAAGAACGTCCATCATCTACCACACTTCAACTAAGAATGTATCAGACTGCGCAGAGGAAATGACCACGCCACGAGAAGACCAAAGACTGTTTAACAGTTACACAACTTGCTCTCTTTCTGACGTGTGTATCGACTGTAAGTAGGCTGTTTAGGTTTTTTTATTGGTAACGCCACCTCTGTATGAAAATCACTGGCTGTGCTGTGTGCAGTCTGTGGCTGCTTTGCATTGTTGTAATACTCGCCATTGTAGTGTTAGGCAGCTGGCTGTGAACAGCGCGTAGCGTTGCGCAGTTGGAGGTGAGCCGCCAGCAGTGGTGGATGTGGGGAGAGAGATGGCGGAGTTTTGAAATTTGTCATGAACTGCTATATTTATATATGATGATATCAAGGTAAATACATTGTTTGTTCTCTATTAATATCTTTCATTTGCTAACTATCCCTATCAGTAGTTAGTGCCTTCAGTAGTTTGAATCTTTTATTTAGCTGGCAGTAGTGGCGCTTGCTGTATTGCAGTAACTTGAGTAGCGAAGATTTTTGTGAGGTAAGTGATTTGTGAAAGGTATAGTTTACTGTTAGTCAGGGCCATTCTTTTGTAGGGAATTTTGAAAGTCAGATTGCGTTGCGCTAACAAAATACTGTGTGTCAGTTTAAGCACAGTCATGTATAATTGTTCAAAGGGAAAGTTTCATAAGTACGTTTTGTTGCTGCCAGCGGTGTGAGTCATTGCCTATTGTCTCTTTGTTGGCGCGCGTCGTTATTGGGATTTGGAGACCTAACTTCTACAAATTCACCGTGACGAGAGGGCCCCGCTCTGTTTGAATCCCGCCAGTTCTGATGCAATTCAGGTCCGTCGTTACGATCATATCGTCTGTCGTCATGTCGGTAGATTCCATAGTTTCTTTCTTGTCGGTCACATGGTGGAGAATTTCTCCCTAAATCGTAACTGCGCGCTGGTCCGTTGCGTCTAAAGTTATTCTGTCTCCCTTGATAGTATTTATTTTGGTTCCCATATTGTCTGTTTCTCTTATTGTCTCTGTGATAGTCATTACCACGGAGAGGTGATCTTTCCCTGTAGTTATTACTACTCTGCCAACGGTTGTCATACGGGTGGTGTCTGTTTTGGTCACGATTTGTGTTGTGAGAATAGCCTTGTCGTGTCAAGTTATTACTTATTTCATCGCGGAATTGCGACGGATGTGACCTGTAATTGTTGTGTTCCTGGTTTCGCGTTCCACGATTGTCAGTGTCAATTTCTAATTCTTGTAAGAGTCGCTGAAATGCTTCAATGTCGTCTTTGCAACGTCCTGCCAAAATAATATGTCGTAAATGTTCAGGCAGTTTGATTAAGCAAATGCGGATGAGTTCTGAGGGGCTGTATGGGTTTGAAAGATACTGATTCTTATGCAACATGTCTTCAAAATATTTCATAAGACTGGAAAATTCAGATTGTTCGAAACGTTTCATCATTATGATGCTATGTTTTACTCGGTCTTGTGTGGCTTGAGACCAATATGCTGAGAGGAAGGCATGGTAAAACTCTCCTTCACTGTGGCAATCGTGAATTACCGATCGCATTCTTACAGCTGGTTCATTCTCCAAGTAGCCACACATAAATTCTAATCTGTTGGGAGGAAAACAATGCGAGAATTGATGGAGCCATGCTTGTGGGTGAATATCGTTGCCAGAATTCTTAAATGTTTTGAATTTACGTGTAGTAATGAACAGCTTATAGTCAAAATCATCATGTCGGCGAGTCGCATATCGGTCATTGTTAGGTCGTGTCGGCCGTTCCATCTCAAAATTCGGTGCACATTGCCAATTTCTTTCATAACTTCCGAAATGCCCTGTGTTATTATTTTGTGGCTGTTCCATATTTCTGTGTCCCTCTTCCCGTATTGGAGCGCGAGTATCCTCTGAAATGCGTAATTCTTGTATTACCTGTGTCAGCTGATCTTGTACTTCCCGGATTTCTCTTTTGTACTGTGTATTGATTTGATTTTGATTCTGTTTGAATTTTCTAATTTGTTCATACTCTTCTGTGTCAGTGAAGGCTACAGGTCTTGTGTCATTCAGATCATCATCTACCTTTGTAGATAAGTTAGTGACCTGATCCGAAAGTTCGGCTACTTTCTCCGATAGTGAACACATTTCCTCAGTGTGTTTTTCTGAACCAAGTTTCAGAGTGTCCATTTGTGTTGAAATCGAATCTACTGTGTCCTTTAAGTTTTCCTGAGTTTTTGCAAGTTGCGTAACCGAATCGGTAGATGCAACTGAGTCAATTTTAGCTTGCAAGGTGTCGTGATTTTCATGAACAATGGTTTGCAGTTCTTTTATGGCTGCTTCGTGATTCTGTAATACATTTTCATGCCGCGAAAAAATGGGTTGAAAATGCTCACAAATTTGTGTTTTTACGTCATTACAGACTTTTTGACATTTCGATTCAATGTTATGTAACTCACTAGTTAAATCTTCACGTGTTTGTTCAAGTGTGGTGTCTAACTTTTGAAGATTTTGTCCCATTGCGTCTAACTGTTGCTGTGTTTGTCTCTGATTTTGTTCCATTGCGTCTAACTTTTCAAACTTTTGTCCCATTTGTCTCTGATTTTGTTCCATTTGTTGCATTAATTGCAATAATAATGTATTAGTGTCTGGAATCTGTTTCTCTACGCTTTTCGGCAGTGCATTTGCACCGGCAACATTCACATTTTGACAAGCAGAAAATGTGTCTTGACTTATTTGAGAAAACGGTGATGACCCAAAACCTGAATCTACAGTATTTGCGAAATTGTGTCCTGTCATTTCGGATTCCTGAGGCGAGCTGTTGCCGACCGATCGATCGATAATGCTTCCCTGTTCACTACCTGTTTCAATGTCTACACCATTGTTTGCAGCCCGCTCCATTTCCCTATGCACAATTACCAAATTACTACTTTGAACATCAGTTAATTCATTACTCGGTGGCGCTAACACACTGCTTTCATTTTCACTGTCATTTCTCAGTTTACTTTGGAGCCTAGTATTACGTTTTTCACACGCCATTATTGTCACAGTATTTCACACGACAACACAGAAAAACACAATTTGAAGATCAAAAATAAGAGAACACATTAACATAGCACTGAAAATAATATCTAGTTAATTGCAGCTGCGAAATACTTGGTGCAAATCTACATGCATGCCACAACTGTTTTACTGTACAACAATGAAAGACTGCAACTACAAAGGAGATTTTCTCTACAATTACGAGCTAGCAATAAACAAAATCTACACTAATTACACAAACTACAAGAAAAAATCAGAAGATTCCAGTGAGGTATCCTCGGCTAAAGGTCGACATATGAAACTTTCCCTTTGAACAATTATACATGACTGTGCTTAAACTGACACACAATATTTTGTTAGCGCAACGCAATCTGACTTTCAAAATTCCCTACAAAAGAATGGCCCTGACTAACAGTAAACTATACCTTTCACAAATCACTTACTTCACAAAAATCTTCGCTACTCAAGTTACTGCAATACAGCAAGCGCCACTACTGCCAGCTAAATAAAAGATTCAAACTACTGAAGGCACTAACTACTGATAGGGATAGTTAGCAAATGAAAGATATTAATAGAGAACAAACAATGTATTTACCTTGATATCATCATATATAAATATAGCAGTTCATGACAAATTTCAAAACTCCGCCATCTCTCTCCCCACATCCACCACTGCTGGCGGCTCACCTCCAACTGCGCAACGCTACGCGCTGTTCACAGCCAGCTGCCTAACACTACAATGGCGAGTATTACAACAATGCAAAGCAGCCACAGACTGCACACAGCACAGCCAGTGATATTCACACAGAGGTGGCGTTACCAATAAAAAAAACCTCATACAGAGGTGGCGTTACCAATAAAAAAACCTAAACAGCCTACTTACACGACAACTTACAAAAATCAAAATGACGTGGCCACCTTACACAGTGTATTTATAACTTTTGTCATGGTGTAGTTTTACAGTCATGTTATGACATGGGACAGGCATATTAAAATTTTTATATCCTAGGTAAATACACTGAAGCGCCAAAGATACTGGTATAGGGAAACGTATTCAAATACAGAGATATGTAAACAGGCAGAATACGGCGCTGCAGTCGGCAACGCCTACATAAAACAAATGTCTGGCGCAGTTGTTAGATGGTTAGTTTGAACGTGGTGGTAAAGACAGCGCACTGGCGATGAGTCACAGCATCTCCCAACTAGCGATGAAGCGAGGATTTTTCCAGTACCACCTCTTCACGAACGTACCGTGAATATGAGGTATCCGGTAAAACATCAAATCTCCGACGTCGCTGTGGAAAAGGTCCTGCAAGAACAGGATCAACGACGATTGAAGAGAATTGTTCAACGTGACGGAAGTGCGATCCTTCCGCAGATAGGTGCAAATCCCAATGCTGGGCCATCAACAACTGCCAGCGTGCGAACCATTCAACAAAACATTATCGATATGGGTTTTCGGAGCCGAAGACCTACTCATGCACTCTTGACGACTGCACGACACAAAGCTTCACGCCTCGCCTGGGACCGTCACACCGACATTGCACTTTTGATGATTGGAAATATGTTGCCTGGTCGCAATCGTTTCGCTTCAGATTTTATCGAGCGGATGGTCGTGTACGGGTATAGAGACAATCTCATGAATCTATGGACTCTGCTTGTCAGCAGGGGGCTATTCAACCTGGTGGAGGCTCTGTAATGGTGTGGGACTTGTGTAGTTGGAGTGATACGGGACGCCTGATACGTCTCGATACGACTCTGACAGGTGACTGATTATCTGCATCCATTCATGTGTATTGTGCATTCCGTCGGACTTGGGCAATTCCAGCGGACACCCACACGTCCAGAATTCCTACAGGGTGGCTCCATGAACACTCTTTTGGCTTTAAGCACTTCCTATGGTCACCAAAATCCCCAGACATGAACATTATTGAGAAGACCTAGGATGCCTTCCAACGTGCTGCTCAGAAAAAATCTCCACCCCTTCTTAATCTTACGAATTTCTGGACTGTTCTGTAGGATTCATGCTGTAAATTCCCTCCAGCACTACTTCAGACTTTAGTCGAGTCCATGCCACGTCGTGTTGCGGCACTTCTGCGTGTTCGCGGGGGGCCCTACACAGTATTAGGCAGATGTATCAGTTTCTTTTGCTCTTCAGCGTATGATGTAAAAAAGATACTGTATTTGTGAAGAATTGGTCCGCTGTAAAAGAGGGCCTGGTGGCCCAAGTCAGATCAGGTTAAATAGATAAATAAAAATATATACTCCCATACTCAATAACATGTTGCTGGAGAGAATGAAAACATGTCAGCAGAGCTACCTGCCCACACACACGACGTCGCTAGAGTACGGTACTACGTTGTCAATATATCAGCAGTTATCTGGATCGACTTCTAGTAGTGAGAACTTTACGTTTCGCATGTTTTGAAGGCCACACAATGTGTTTTTCTCGTAGCACTTCTCTCCTCCATACGCGTGTCCAGCCAGAACTCAAGGGTCACTGCAAAACATGTGGTCCCTTGCCAATTTCTGCAGTCTAATGCCGATTGGCTCCTCTGGACAACGATTTTCCTATCTGTCCAAGAGCCCAGGATATCGTGTTTACATCCTTTCCAAACCAGTGCTAACCTACTGATACCACTACTGTTATATTTAACAACAAGAAGGAATTGTGGTAAACATGACATCAACCTAAAGGTGGTAGTCGTTCCTCTCATTACTTCTTATATTTTACTCTAATCAGGGACGGTGATGTTCAATATCTCCTGTCTTATGAAACGAGTTGGCGTAGAATACGGTTGAAGCGTTTCAGCTTTTCTGCAGGACGATTTCCCTTAGGCCTAATTTAGCATCGTCTGATATAATATTTTGTATTTTCCTTTTTCAGTTTAGCTGACTGTGCATATGCCATAGTTGGCAAGCAACTTCTAGTACCGCGAATTCGGTTACTTACATTCTACCGCACAGTAATGCCGACTAAGTTACCTAACAAACTTACGACCAACCCTTATGGCTTCAGCCCTATCAGTACGCCTGCCGTATTTACCTGACTTTAGAGTATCTCTTTTACATCCTTCGATAGACTTCTGGAAGAAGGGATATCGCAGTGAATGGGATAGCCATAGAATGAAGGCTGCTTGCAAGCTGGAAACAAGGAGCGAGATTTCAGGTGGTGACGGTGAATCGTGGGGCGTGCCTGGATGTTCAGTCGGTAAGATAATGGTTCAAATGGCTCTGAGCACTATGGAACTTAACAGTCCCCTAGAACTTAGAACTACTTAAACCTTACTATACTAAGGACATCACACACATCCATTCCCGAGGCAGGATTCGAACCTGTGACCTTAGCAGTCGCGCGGTTCCGGACTGAAGCACCTAGAACCGCTCGGCCACCGCGGCCGTCTCAGTCGGTAAGAGCATAGCCCGAAATGTCAGGTTCTGGATTTTAGCCCCGATCCTGCATATAGGTTTAATCTGCCAGGAACTCTGAAAACAGTGCAATCATTGCTGTAGAATGAAACATTAATTTTGAAAATAAAGAAAAGTTTCCTGCTATCATTGAATGAGCCCGTGAAACTTTTCACAATGGTAGGCGTTACCTACCAATATCACTAACGTCTTTGACCTAGCGAAGGTACGATACGGTAACTGTAATGTTGCTGGGAATAAAACAAACAAATGCCAATGAAGGAAAGGAGTGTACACAGCGATTAAGAAGCATTTATTGTCTGCAGTGCTGCTTAGATAATCGCACAAGTCGTTACTAGCTAATTCGTGGATCACTACCTCGACACGTCGCTATGATGTGAAATGCGTCAGTTTTGTATTACAATTTCCTAGTTGAAAATCTAGAAAAATGTTGGAGCGTCTGAAGATACGATATTTTTTACATAAATCCAATGGTTTATATTTATGTTCAACCTCTCTCTCTCTATTTCTCTCTCTTAAGGAAACATACAGACTCTGTATTATTACATATTCAGAGATTCTTCTTTGGAGTAGAGTGAGATGTCAAGCAGATATGATTTCAGGTTGTCTTTGAACATTATGTACATCACTAAGTAAGTCAGTAAAAGTATTTTACGAGTGAATATCCTACTTCTCTCGGTGCCACACGAAGGCTTAGTAGCGAGTAGTGCAAGTAATTTTTGTTACTTGTATTTGTGATTCATTTGCAACATGATTGATAACAATATTTGCAATACTACATATATATATTGTGTGTGTGTGTGTGTGTGTGTGTGTGTGTGTGTGTGTGTGTGTGTGTGTGTGTGGTATGTGTGTGTGCGTGTGTGGAGTGGAGTGTACTGCTTATGTTGTATGTTGTATGATGATGATGATGATGATGATGGTGAGAGAAGGGAGAGGGTGAAACCCGGTGCCGGCACGTAACCTACTCGTCGCGAATAGCAGTCTTATTGTTTTTTCAGATGGTCATTTATTGCTTATAAGAAAGTCTCTTAGTGAGTAAATTTACAGTCATGTTTTTTTCAGAACTACGAATCATTTAAAAAGCATTGTGCAAGACGTTCTTGAGTAAATATCATACGAGTATTGTCGTTATTACTCTCTTCTGTGCAACAGTCAGATTTTTCATCCCTGGTGAATTACCCTAGAGTATGATGCCGTAGCATATAAGCGAATGAAAACATGAGACTTCAATCAACTATTTGATATCATCTAGAAAATCGCATATTATCAGTAATACAAATGTTGCAGAGCTTGGGCATTTAAGGATATTTTGTAACGTGTAGCTTCTAATTCAGATTCTTATCAGTGTAAGCACCTGAAAATTCAGATCATTCTGTTTTGTTTATTAATTTACTTCAAATGGTTCAAATGGCTCTGAGCTCTATGGGACTTAACATCTGAGGTCATCAGTGCCCTAGAACGTAGAACTACTTAAACCTAACTAACCCAAGGACATCACACACATCCATGCCCGAGGCAGGATTCGAACCTCCGACCGTAGCAGTCGCGCGATTCCGGACTGAAGCACCTAGGACCGCTCGGCCACCGTGGCCGGCTATTGATTTACTCTCATGCATTATTTCGCATGGTGCTGTCAGGCTTCGTGCGACACTGAACTGCGTCTATTGTGTTTCATTTTAGGTCAGCGACAAGCTGCAAGCTGAGAACCAGTTACTAATTTTCAAAAAAATCTTGTTTATTTGTTTAAGTTATGAAGGTTTTCCATTAGACTCGATTATAATACTTGCATTGTCAGCAAAGATAACTGCTTCTTCTTCTTGACTAACGAATAAACGAATTTTAGCTCAGTATAAAATGTTAACGTTCGCTACTTTGGATTCATTCAAAAGTTTTTTTAAGTAGCTTAGCGACTAGGTCATTTCCAGTTGAGTGGTATCTTATGCCCACTGTTAGTCCATCCAATACCCGTGATGCTACATTCATTGTCTGATGGATTTACAGCGGATTCTATAGCAGATGCGGACAATGTTTTACGCGCTATACTCATTACTGAGCGTCACTGCAGAGTCATCATGAGCCAGACACGCGAATGCTAACCGTGTTGCGAATCCCGCATGACAGCGACCCCACGCGGTACGCGAAGCGTGTCACCTTGCGCTAGGCAGCTGTGGATGCCTTACAGCTGGGCCCCGTATCGGCAGGAACGCCGAGTCACTGTAGTCGTGACGAGGGCAGTGCCGTCGCAGCCATTAGCCGATGAGACATCAGGGAGTCATGCGGGCAGTGGCTAAATCATATGGTGCCAGACACGTTACATCAATCATTCAACAGAATAAAACTTTCACTCTGCAGCGGAGTGTGCGCCGATATGAAACTTTCTGGAAGATTAGAACTGTTTGCCGGACCGAGACTCGAAATCGGGAACTTAGCCTTTCCCGGGCAAGTGGTCTACCAAGTGAGCTCCCCAAGCACGACTCAAGATCCGTCCTCACGCTTCACTTTCACCAGTACCTGTTTTATACCTTCCAAATCTCGCAGAAGACCTCGTGTGAAACCTACAAGACTAGCACTTCTGAAAGAAAGGATATTGTGGAGACATGGCTTAGCCACAGCTTGGGGGCTATTTCCAGAATGAAATTTTCACTCTACAGCGGAGTGTCCGCTAATATGATAGTTCCTGACAGATTAAAAGTTTGGAAGGACGGAGACAATTATAATTATGCTAAGCGCGTAAATACTATCAGATATTTACGCACTATTTATGCTTGTCAGTACTCCAATAGTTACTACCGTCAATTTCTCACTCACTCATTCACACACACACACACACACACGCGCACACACACACACACACACACACACACACATGTGTTTCTCCTAGGAATCGTCAGGCGCTTTGCAATTTAGTTTTTGTAACGTATAGCTGGTGTTAGCCTTAAGAAATTCCGCTCATCAAGTCTTTCATACGAAGCCCAAAGTCGAAGGAATGCGTCGGTTGTTTCCCCGTTTCAAACAAAACTATTTTTAAATAGGAATTTTACGCGTCCATTGGATAGAACGCTACCAGATTAGTCTCGTGCGGCATCCGTTTTACCAAAATGTGTTAATAGCAACAAAAAACGGAGAATAATCAGTACTCCGGCAGCGAATGAGCAGCGCGCTTCTTCATGACGGTAGCGGTCAGCACGGGCCAGGCCGGTGCTGCCGCTGCTGCGGTACTCGTTGTCCCTCGTGTTTTACTGTCCCTGTTAACACATACCGGCAAAACGAATTTCACACTAGAGTAATTTGTCACCGCACTACGGAATGGACAAGTAAAATTCCATTTTACAAGTCATTGTGTTTGCAACGGGAAATAAACCGCGCTTTCCAGCGACGCTGGGCGTCGCATGGAAGACGTGATGAGCAACATTTTTTGTATTGTATCCAGTAACACGTTGCAAAAACAAAATAGCAAATACCTGCTGAAACACCAGAAAAAATGCACTTGACGGCTTTTACGAGATACACCTTGAATAAAACATACGGACAGCAATGCACTTGTCAAATCTCTAATTCCGTATAGTAATATACGTCACATCTTATAGAGCTTAATGTGCATTACGGCGGCGTCTTGTTAGAATTCATGACAAAGATTGAATCAATAATATTAATCGTCTTTTTTAGTTCGTATCTGAGCCGTTCGTGACTCGTGTTCCCGCCATCATGTACTTTCCACCCTGTTTTTTCCATTTCACTACGTTAATTTAAATTACTACTGTCACTGAGTTGCTACTTTGCCTGACCATGAGCGGCGTTAGCAGCGCGTATCGATATATCCCCTCTCGTAGTATCTTTCTTTGGCTGCTATTACTTCCCGGTCTTGTCTGTGGTAGACCAGTTCCGGTCACGAGTTCGGGTCGCGAGTTCGGGTCCGCAGTCAGTTGGAACGCGTCTGGAGCGCAGTCCCGACCTGCCAGTCGGGGAGTTGCAATGCGGCACTTGTGCAGTCGGTTGGAGCAGCAGTGAGGTCTGCGTCGGCGTGGCTCGCCCGACCATTGCCGCCACTCGTCACTTGAGCCGGGCAACGGTCTCGGTGGATCGTCGGTCGGTCGTCCTACCGGACGACGCTTTTTGGCTCGCCGATCGTTCCCTGAGTCGGCTGTGTGTGTGTGCATCGACTCCCGATTTGCTTTCGTGAGTGCTCAGTTACTGTTTGGTATCGTTCAGGTCTTCGTGCAAGTGTTTGTCAGGTTGTGTGTGTAGTTGGTGTTATTTCCACTGACGACTATCTTAGATTTGTCGGCATTCTGAGGGCAGTCAGTCGGCTGCTGCGGACCAGGGAAAACATCTCCGCGGTGCAGTCGGCTGGGTCCGCTGGCGGTGCCTGCACAGTGTCGGAGCATGTGTGGAGCTGCCTGATCGCTAAGAGCTTCGTGGTTCACCGACCCAGGTGTTTGAAGTACTGAAGCCACGTCCATTTATGCTGTGTGGTTCGTTTCGGTGGTTCGCTGTTGGGGCGGTTTTCCTCTGACCAACTGTGTATTGCTCAAAATTTAGCCACCATGCGGTAGAATTAATTATATTGGTTGACTACAATTCAAGTGCACCAGCGGAAGTTTCTGACTTGTGGCCGTTAGTGTTCCGGTTACCTGCCCCGGCCACTAACGTAATTTCAAGCAGTGTCCTTTCCTCACCTGTTGTCGCTGTCCAACACGGTGTGTAGTTTGGACAGCTTAATACATATACATATTTGGTTGTGGATAATTAGGCCCGTAACATTTTGTGTTTGAGCTCTCGTGTACTGTTTGGTGGCAAGCAAGTCGTTGGTCGGCCGGTCAGTGGCTGTCCCTTGGTTGGGTTCCGACGGATCAAGTGTAGTTGTGTTCACCACCTGTCTCACCTAAGTTAACAAGGGCAGACCGACCCCTCGAGGCTTCTGAGTGCTGTTGTCTTTTCTTTTAGTCCGGTTTCAGCTACTTAAAACTTGATAATATAAATATTTTAATTATTTAGGTTGCCATTTTAACTGCATTTTTACCTTGTTGATTTCTAAGATTTCCTGTTTGGAGGCCTTCAGCCGTGAAAGAAATTCATTTTGAAACTCGTAGTTGTAAAAGTTCGGCAATGTGCCGCTTTGGTTGTAAATGTGGTATTAAATTAGAATAAACTACAATTTTAAGGTGAAACTTACCTCAACCTTATTTGCCCCATTGCACAATCCTAATCACCTGCTCTGTCCAGCGCGTTTAGCAGGGCGTTTCAGTATCCTAAAATAACCGTGGAATAAAGAGTAATTTCTTTCGTTTTCTTTTCAACTAGAAGTTACTTTTTACCCTTATGCCCATGTACAGTGATCAGCCAAAACATTAAGCCCACCGTCCTACTTTCGATACAAACCCATGCAGGCGATAGCAGCTTCACCTGGCGAGGAATCACTGCTAGTCAGACACACGCACAGTGTACTTAGTACCAGTGAGCGTGCTGTCTGTGTATAGAATGGGGGGAGGTGCGCGACCTGTCAGAGTTTGATCAAGGGGAAATTCTGGTGGCCCGGAGGCTTGACACGAGCATTTCGGAAACTGCATGACTTGCGGAGTGTGTTCGATACTTGGTGAAACCGAAGTGAAACCACGTCCAGACGTCGTAGGGTTGGGTGCCAGCCCTTTTTACAGATGTCAGACGTCGTATGCTGCGCAGACTGATAAAAAAGGACAGGCGACGTACTGAGCCAAAACTAGCATCAGACTTTAATGCCGGGTAGAGTACGAGAATGCCTGAACACACAGTGCACCGAACACTCCTAACGATGAGCTTCCGCAGCCGACGACCCTTGCATGTGCCAATGTTAACATCGGATATCGGCAACTGTGATTGAAACGGGCAAGTCACCACCGGCACAGGATGTTGGTGGAATGGCAGAACGTTGCATGCTCTGATGAATCCCGATACATTCTTCACCATGCCGCTGGGAGAGTTCGAATCCGCCGTCTTCCAGGGAAACAGCTCCTTGACACCTGCACTGGAGACGTGGTGGTGGCGGCTCCATTATGCTCTGGGGAATATTCACATGGGCATCCATGGGTCCAGTGGAGTTCGTGCAAGGCACCATTACGGCCAAGGAGTATCGTACACTGGCTGCAGACCACGTGCATCCCTTCATTAGTCTCTTGTTTACCGAGGGCATTGGTATTTTTCAAGTAATGTCACAAGGACATAGGATGACGGAGTGGTTCGAGGAACACGGTGGCGAGTTCCAATTGATGTAATGGCCTCCACCCGATCGAACACATTTGGGATGTGATTAAAAGTGTCTTCAGAGCTCATCGTTCCCTACCCGAAATTTACTAGAATTTGGTGACATGTGTGTAGATGTGGTACCAACTCCTTCCAGCCATCTATCAATGCCTCATTCCTTCTATGCCATGACACGTCGCCGCTGTTCTCCGTGCCAAAGGTGGGCGTAGCGGCTATTAGGTAGGTGGCCGTAATGATCTGGCTTATCGGCGTAAACCTAACTATGTGCTATGATGTCAGGCACCGTGGGAGTAATCTTGAAGAGCTATCAACTCACTAACTAGATTCTTTTCTCGTAATTGCTTTATGAAATAAAATTTTATTTTCTATAATACAAGTTTCAAGTTTACAGTTCTGTGTTTTGATACTTAAACAGCGCTGGTACAGTATGGTGCAGTTAAAAGTAGGCCGCCTCCCCTTTGAATGTGAATGCAATATATCGACTTCTGAAACAGAGTAAACAGCTACAAGAGTTAACAGCTCTCCAATAATCGGTTGTTGGCATTCTTCTGCCAGCATTTCAGTTTATTTCATCACTGAAATTAGAAGTTTCTCTTTGCGCTCTGCAAAATGACTTTCTCGACAGAAGAAGGAATTGAAATTGTGCAACCACATTGAAAAACTGGTTCGATTAAGGAAACTCGCGAGACTTTCGGGGACAAGTATCCGGATAGAGGTATACCAGCAAAGAGAGCAACACAGAATCTGTTTAAACATTAGCGCATCTACGGATCTGTGCAAAATGTAAAACGACAAAGAATTCCTGCAGTTCCAAAGAAGTTTACACGTAAATTGGCCCAACAGGCACATGTAGGAAGGAGGGGCTTCCAGTCTATATTGAAAAGTCTGAAAATGAAGCCATTTCGTGTGACGGTTGTGCAGCATTTACGGGAGGAAGATAGCAAAGTGTAGATTACTGCACTCAGCTTTTGAATAACGTCAGAAATCGTGTTAGAGCCTTTCCATTTCATCATGAGTGATGAAGCATGGTTTCATATTTCCGATCATGGGAATTCACAGAACATGAGGCAATGGACAAAAGGAGAACCCCGACAATGTCATTGTGTGACAGCGACAACTCCATGATGAAAAGACCGGCGTTTGGTGCGGTGTAACAGGAACGCGCATCATTGGACCGATATTTTGGGACACTACCTTCAAGACGGTTGCGTACACGGAAATTTTTGATACATTTTTTGCTGAACTCACTGAATATGAAAGACAATACTGTTTTTTTCAGCAAGACGGGGTGACATGCCACACGCCTCAGATATCCCTGGAACGAGTCCGTGATGTCCTAAGTGAGGAACGAGCGGTCAGCAAACATTTATGACCACCACGTTCGCCGTATCTAACAACATAGGATTTTTTGTTGTGGAGCACTTGAAGAGCAAGGTCTATGAATCAGATCTGCACACAATACAGAATCTGAAAGACAACATCAGCCGTGATGTTGCCGCCATCGTGTGTATCACACCGGGTGTACCTAAATATACTTAAACGTACACAGTTGTGTACGGATGATGCAGGGGGTCAGTTTGAGGATCTTCTGTAAATATATTTTTCACCATGTTTTTCATTGCAAATAAATGGTGAGCACCTTTCACTCTTCGCTTCCGTATTTTTAGTGCACTTCCTTTATACTTACACGGGCTATATTTATATGCGCCACCCTGTGCATCAAGTGACTCTATTTTATTATTCGAAAACTTCTGAAAACACCAGAGGCAACTATCTCGCATCAGCTGTTTCAGAGGTATTAAGGAAGTTCGCTAATCTGTCATCGAGGTGACGTAAATGTAATAATGGTCTCTCATTTCAAAGTTAATCAGCAAAATGTGCGTCATCAATGTTCTTTAAGACTTTCAGTTATTAATCTTTAGGCTTTAATAACCGTTCAGTTGCTCTTCTTTTCCTCTTTTTTTGTAGAATCTCTGAATGAATACTGTAACTACGCATTCAATCCTGATTTCCCCTCAAAGCATTATCAATATATCTGAGATCACTTACTTTTGTATCAATCACCTAACAGAAGCTGACTCTAATCATTGAATAGTCGAAACGGTCCTTCTTGAACTACTACTTCAACTATTTCAATTAGGATTATGAACACTTCCTGTAGTGACTCTTATTAGGTGCTTATTCACCATAGATCTGAAATTCGCTGATAACATAGAAGGAAATAGAAAATCAGAACACAATTTCTTTTGGCTTCCACTTACCTCTCCTGTTTAATTTTTAGACATTTTTGATCTTTTTCTAGAGATTCACCCTGCAAAAACGGAACTCTAGTGGGAGTGTCTAAAATCTTAATATCCCCAAATCTAATGACACGGTCCGCCTATTCAAAAATAAAAACCTAGCGCCACCGCCACTATTTCCCTAAAGTTGATTATAACAGCAAAAATTATTTCCCTCTTCAGCTGTTGACTCCTAGCATATTTAAAATCTCACTGTTTCTGCTGAATAAAGGACACTCGATAATGGTCAATAATCACAATGTCACCGGTGATACTGGAACGTCAACCCGTGCTCAGTGCACATATTCATAGTATCATTCATCCAAATATTAAACCGTAAGTCACTTAGTGCGCTCCGAGCAGATCTCCCCTCATAAATAATCGGAATTATGTATCGGTCTATGCTCGGATTCCATAAAATTTAACGTCAAACTAAAAATTTTCTGCTCCATTAACAGTAATCTGAATTCCACATTGAAACGTCAGATCCACCTATTCCCATCTAGTTCTGACTTGCGGTGTAGTAGCATCGATCTCTTTCTAACCAAGTGAGTACAGGATATTTCCCACCGACAGCACTCCAGACACGACGCCGGAAATTCAAGAACAGTCACTCCATTAATTCAATGTAGAACCCATTAGTGGACATTAAACGAACAAAAGAACAGCGTTTTCTGCCCCATTTAATAACAAGTGCAATTTCGGTCGGAGCCGTCGGTCGCTGTTGTGAGGGCCAGCTGCTTGTCATTCGCTATGGTTACTTGGGGAGGAGAAGAGAACTCCACCCCCCCAACGCCAACCCACATTACTTACTATACATTTACAACCGTGGTTTACATACAAACATTAGTGCTACGTAATTATACAACATGATACACATACAGTAAAAAAATTAATCTAAATTATTATACGAAATACTGAAGGCGAACAGAATAACAGTGAAGCGCCATTAAAAAAAAATTTCGCACATCACAAATATGTCAATATGAGTTCGCAAACAAGCCGTTTGCTAGATAATGGCGGATGTGTGGTTACGATCTGCCACCGACTTCAGTATGAAATACTGCCAAATTTTGTATAAATGTATTTCAAATTTCGGTTAATGTATAAATGTATTTCAAATTCCGATTAATCCAATCGTACTCAAATTTCACTGATATTCTATTGTCATGGAATATCGTAGATGCCGACACATTTTGTAACTGGTGTAAGATGACGTGTAAAGCGCCAATACGTTCCATGATCGACAGATCGAGCAGGGCCTGTACCTTGGCCTTGAAGGTCTCCAGATATCAATCCTTTGTATTTTTCTGTCAGGGGTAATCTCAAAAGTGAAGTGTATGGCACTCCCATTAATTCGGATCCGGAGTGCTTCAAAGGATTCGTATCTCACTGCAGAGACGAGTGCAGTATTGCAGCAAAAGCGATCAGTAACATCTAACGTGCTGAAGCAGTATTTCATTTCTTGTTATGGTAGGCAACAGGTGAAATTTGATCGCAGGTACACGACAACTCAACCCAACGCTTTAGACGCCAAACACAATACCTTTAGGTCAGTATTATTTACTGAAGTCAGTGCCTGTTCATAACCAAAAATGGGCAATTGTCTCGAAAACGACGTACTTCGGTCCGCAGCTCGTGGTTGTGCGGTAGCGTTCTCGCTTCCCGCGCCCTGGTTCCCGGGTTCGATTCGCGACTGGGTGTTGCGTGATGTCCTTAGATTAGTTAGGTTTAGGTAGTTCCAAGGTCTAGGGGACTGATGACCATAGATGTTAAGTCCCATAGTGCGCAGAGCCATTTTTTCGACGTACTTCTTGTCAGTATAGGGAGGGCATGAGTGAAATGTAAGCTCAGTTAAAGGAGATTTAATCGATATTTAGGTTTCAGCTATACATGTCGGTTATCATTAAACTTTCGCTGTTTGAGCTACTGTAGATTGGCACCCAAATTTGTAGGAATGACTGGTTGAGTACCTGACATTGGATAGGTATGTATTTACTCCGGGCTTATCTCAGTCCATCTCATCCTTCCACCCCCTCTCTGTCCACCTTCTCCACCCCCACTCTCTGACCACATCCTCACCCTACCACTCTCTGCTCATTTCCTTTGGCTCCCTCTCTGCACATCTGCTCCTATACCTTCTCTCTGCCAGCTGCTCCTCTCCTTCTGACCATCTTTTCCTCTCCTCTGCCACTTTTCATCAGCTTCTTCCCCCTCTGTCCTTCTGCTCCTCTCCCTGCGCAACTTCTACTTCTCCCTCTCTCCATCTGCTGTTTCCCCTCTGTCCATCTGCTCTTCCCACCTCTAATTTCATCTCCTTCTGCACCCTCTGTTTCTCCATCTCCTCCTCGTCTGCTCTCTATGCATCTCCTTCTCCCTCTCTGTCCATTTGCTCCGTTTTCCTCTGTCCATCTTCTACTCCCACCTTTCCTGCACCTCCTCCTACCCCATGTCTTTGTCCATCTCCGCCTCTCCCACTTTCTCTGTCCATCTCCTCCTCTTCCCTTTCTCTGTTCCTTTTCCACCTACCTCTGTCGATCTCCCCTTCCCTCTTTCCTCTGCCGATCTCTCCTCCGACACTCCACCCATCTCTTTCTCCCCTGACTCTGTCCATCTCATCGTCTTTCCTTTTTCTGTCCTTTATCCTCTTTGTCTGTTCATCTCCTCCTCCCTCCTCCTCTCTCCATGTTATTACCCCTACCCCAATGTGAGATCGCTGCTTCTCACCCATACCGTTTTTCTTTCAAAATAGTAACTAATATGTGTAACAAATTTGGTTGAAGTCGATCAAGGAGCTTATGAGTAGCTTTTAACCCATGCACGCATATGTCACATATATTTGATAAACCCAGGAGTAATAAATTTCAAAATTCCACTATCGCTTTTGTACACAGGTTTCGGCAAACTACGTTGCCACCTTCGTATCTTGTGCATCACACTTCAAGGAACTCTTTGTGCATAATTTACGAAGATGGCAACATAGTCTGCCGAAATCGTTTATCTGAATGAATGGTTTACAAAAGTGATCGTGGCATTTTGAAGTTTATTACTTCTATTTTCATACCTTTAGATTGATCACAGAGTAGAATAATATTAAGCATATGCACATATTTAATATGTTTCACACGTATTTGTACGCATATTTCACTGTATCTCAACGAATTTCATTTCCAGGCAGCTCAATATTTACATCACATCTCTTGAAATGTATGTCATACAACGACGTAATTTTGCAACCTGTCGGATATCCTTGCTACTCTATTCGACATGTGTTGCAAGTATAATTAGCAGTAAGGAAGTGAAAAATTATGTTGTTATGTATGATGCTGAATTTTTTCACATTTATTAGTATTTGACGTCTTATCCCCTGATGTATGTCTCGCGCAACCATACATACTATTTGATCAAAAGTATCTTGACACCCCCCCAAAACATACGTTTTTCATATTAGATGCGTTGTGGTGCCCCTACTGCCAGGTACTCCATATCAGCGACCTCAGTAATCGTTAGACATCGTGAGAGAGCAGAATGGGGCACGCCGCGGAACTCACGGACTTCGAACGTGGTCAGGTGATTGGGTGTCACTTGTGTCATATGTCTGTACGCGAGATTTCCACACTCCTAAACATCCCTAGGTCCACTGTTTCCGATGAGATTGTGAAGTGGAAATCTGAAGGGAGACGTACAACACAAAAGCGTACAGGCCGACCTCGTTTGTTGACTGACAGAGACGGCCGACAGTTGAAGAGTGTCCTAATATGTAATAGGCAGACATCTATCCAGACCATCACATACGAATTTCAAACTGCATCAGCATGCACTGAAAGTACTATGACAGGCGGGACGTGAGAAAACTTGGATTTCATGATCGAGCGGCTGCTCATAAGCCAAACATCACGCCGGTAAATGCAAAACGACGCCTCGCGTGGTGTAAGGAACGTAAGTATTGGACGATTGAACAGTGGAAAAACATTGTGTTAAGTGACGAAGCACGGTACAGAATGTGGCGATCCGATGGCAGGGAGTGGGTATGGCGAATGGCCGGTGAACGCCATCTGCCAGCATGTGTAGTGCCAACAGTAAAAATCGGAGGCGGTGGTGTTATGGTGTGGTCAAGTTTTTCATGGAGGGGGCTTACACCCCTGTTGTTTTAGGTGGCACTATCACAGCACAGGCCTACATTGATTAAGCACCTTCCCGCTTCCCACTGTTGAAGAGCAATTTGGAGATGTCGATTGCATCTTTCAACACGATCGAGCATCTGTTCATAATGCACAGCCCGTGCCAGAGTGGTTACCTTCCTGTAATGGACAGGCCTGTACAGAGTCCTGACCAGAATCCTACAGAACACCTTTGGGATGTTTTGTAACACCGATTTCGTGCCAGGACTCGCTGACTGACATCGATATCTCTCCTCAGTGCAGCACTTCGTGAAGAATGGGCTGGCAGTCCCCAAGAAACCGTCCAGCACCTGACTGAACGTATGCCTGCGAAAGTGTAAGCTTTCGTCAAGGCTAAGTGTGGGCCAACACCGTATTGAATTCCAGCATTACCGATGGAGGGCGCCACGAACTTGTAAGTCATTTTCAGTCGGGTTTCCGGATGCTTTTCATCACATAGTGTATTTGCACATGGATATTCAGTCTTATATGTGAATACTATTTGCAAAATGTATCATAAATACAGTTAGTAGTAAAGATGTAATAAATTAAAACGTCATGCATGATATGGCAATTTTACTGCATGAAGAGGGAAACTATAGTAAGCGATAGCCTTTTTTCATTTCATCTTTCTGTGGAGGATGTCAGCGAAAGAAGTCTCGTAAGAGCTTAAAATCTGTGTACAGTTTGTTGCAAGTCACTAAGAATACTCATTCTCAAATCCTGCGTAAATGAAGTATGGGTATCCGAGCGACCTGGGCTACACTGTTTCTTCAACCTCACACAACCCCCACAGCGATTGCTTTCAGACAGTAAACGATTTGTGTACCATTTCTGATTGAAATCGATCCATTGGTTTAGAAGGAGATGTGGACCATACATCCATACATTTATATGCACATACGTTTCAATAATACGTTATGGATGTTCAGACAGTGCCCTGCAGGATTTGTGGGGTTAGTAGTGTTTGTGTCATGTCTTGCAGTTCAACGGCCACTGTGGCCGAGTGCCTCTAGGCGCTTTAGTCTGGAAAAGCACGACTGCTACGGTCGCAGTTTCAAATCCTGCCTCGGGAATGGATGTGTGTGAGGTCCTTAGGTTAGTAAGGTTTAAGTAGTCCTAAGTTCTAGGGGACTGATGACCTAAGATGTTAAGTCCCATAGTGCTCAGAGCCATTCGAACCATTTTTGAACTTGCAGTTCGGAAACGGTACTGGTATGGTGACGAAGGGCTGAATCATAAGCATCACTGTGCATTACAATTGCAAACAGTCAACTTTAGTTAGGACAAGGTGATCAAGGTTTTACTTGTTTTATCAAAACAATAGCAGTAGGCCTGCTGCTCTTCACTATTATCGGCAGTAGGTCTGCTGCTCTTCGCTAATATCGACCCATTAAAGGGATGCGGTTGGTTGGTTGGTTGGTTTGGGGAAGGAGACCAGACAGCGTGGTCATCGGTCTCAGCAGATTAGGGATGGATTGGGAAGGAAGTCAGCCGTGCCCTTTCAGAGGAACCATCACGGCATTTGCCTGGAGTGATTTAGGGAAATCACGGAAAACCTAAATCAGGATGGCCGGACGCGGGATTGAACCGTCGTCCTCCCGAATGCGGGTCCAGTGTCTAACCACTGCGCCAAAAGGGATGCGGCGAGGTCATCTTTCCACACTGGGGTTGAAGAACACGATTCTGAAGTTCGAATCACCGATCGTTTCAAACTGCGTGGCCATCAAGATTACCAAAACTGAACCGCGTGAGTGTTGTTTGTGGGGTTATCTGAAGGACAGGGTTTACCAACGGGTCACACTAGCACGTGGTTTATTCTTTATTTCTATTCATGTCCTTAAAAATGTTTCCACGTAATTTTATTGTCCAACGATCACCCATTTTTCGTGGGGGCTTCTGAAGTAGTGAAAGTTTAATTATAACCATCGTCTATTTCTACTAATTATGACAATATTTCATACCGAAGTCAATGGGAGCTCATAGCAACATATTCGCAATTGTCACGCAAATAAAATGTGTGTTACTTCCTAAGGGACCAAACTGCTGAGGTCATCGCTCCATAGACTTACACACTACTTACACTAACTTATGCTATGAACAACACACACACCCATGCCCGGGAGAGGGCTCAAACCTCCGGCGGTAGGGGCCGCGCAATCCGTCACATGGCGCCTCTAACCGCGCGGGCACTCCGCGCGGCAATTGTCACGCAAATGGAGCATGTTTGTACCAGTATTTACTGAAGCATTTCACAAGAACTAGTGAAAATATAACTTTGAATGCACAAGCATGACGTGAAGCACATATCATCTCTGCTGAGATTCGTTTCCAGCCGTCTGTGTGTTTGGTTCATAGATTTATAACACGTTGTTTCAGAAATAGCTTGTGAAACACCACAGCGGCTACTCCCCATAGTTTTACAATACTCAAAAAGCTCTTCATTAGTGAGTAGCCCCCTTCTTATACTGCAACATTATCTCCTTCACAGATACCTACCTTCGTTTCCATCACTTTACTCTGGCACCTGACTGATGGGAAGGACGTCATTTTACACTGAAAGGTATGTGGTAAGGTCTGATCAGGGTAGGTCCTGGAAATATATTCGGTAGTTGTCAACCGCAAGGTGGAATGAGTATAATATCTTTGAGTACGAGGATCTTTGATGGTTAAGAGAGCCAGGCGCGCGCAGTAAAAAACTCGGGAGTTGCAGCTAGGTGAGAGGACGCAGACGTGTGGTGACAGCTTTAAGGTAGGACTCGCGCTCGCTGCGTAGTTACCTTGAGTAAACTTTAGCACGTAAATGAGAGAAGATATATAATGATTTCAAAATGGTTTTTGTTAGATAATGTCCAGAGTTAGGATTTGTATGTCCAAGGTTTGACGCAGTAATCGTTTTGTAAATTATTTTGTATGAGTGATTCGTGCTACAAAGATGTTGGAAATAGTAGTTTTTTTGTATGACTTAAAATTTTGACAATATATACATTGAGATCGACATTGTGTTTAAATCTAACGGCCTGAATCGTAATTCACATCCTTTGCTTGTACTGAATATGAAAATAAGTTATAAAGTAAAGTTACCCACCAATGAATGAACGTAAAGATAATGAGGACTCTATGCAATATATATGTGCAGTTCATGGCTTGAAATCGATTTTGTTATAACTTAAGTTATCAGAGCTAAGTTATTTCAAATAACAAGTTTTGTGCAATTGCACAACTGGCATTATTCAAGGCAAGATATAATTTCATTAACTAAACATCAGGGCCAAAAGTTAATTTTTCAGTACCATCTGAATGCCATTGCACAAGCGGAATTATTCTCTTAAACTTGACTGCTGAGTCAAATATGTGTTTCATTACTGGAAAAATGGAGGAATGCAAGAAACAAGTTGGCAGACACGGTCAGATGCAGGTTTGTTGAATAATTACTTTGGAACGATCATACCATTGATTCACTAATTAAAAAGGAAACAGTTTTGGTTAGATACTTTCACTTGTAAAGATAATTTTATCTAAGATACTTTCAACACATTTATAAAGGATTATAAGGACGGCTAAAAAGGTGGAGAAGAAGAAACTGAACGAATTTGTAATATAATGCCATCGGGAACGTTTTGAAATCAAATGGACAGATAAAGCACGAAAAGAGAATTTTCTAGATGGACAGGTGAAGAAACAAGTGATTGTAAGACCCTTACTGGAGAAAGGTCAGGTCAGTGACATATTTGGTATGACATCCTGGAACATTTAACTTGGCCCCGAAACGAGTATGGGATGGGAAAAACAGTTGCGACAGACGAAAGATCAGAAGAGACAACATATATTGGAGAGGATGTTGCGTACACCAGCTACGTTGCGCTAAACAGATCAGTAAAATATAGGAAAAGATGTCGTACAGTATCAAGTAAACAGAATAACCGACGATTAAAGAAACAGAACGGGCAATTTAAGTGTCGGAATTGACAGACATTATGATCACCTGCTTAATGGTTTGTTTGTCCCACTTTGGAACGAATTACTTCACTGATTCAGCGTATCAGGGTACCCACAGTTTGTCAGTAGGTTTTCGGAGGTATCTGGATGTCTATGCAGGTCACGTAATTCGCGTAACTAATGGGCCGCCGATTTGCGTATGCGATAGTGGCGCCCGATAGCGATACCGACACAGATGGGTTCCATGAGATTTACATCAGGCAAATTTTGTAGCCTCAGACCGCCATATCACGGTTCTGGCTCCGAGACACGGACAATTATACTACGGAAAGAGGACATCGCCGTCTGGAAAGACATCAAGCTTGAAGGATGCAGGTTGTTTCGCAGCTGTCAGCGTGTCTTTGATCAACACCACAGGCGCCTGTGGAGACGAACAGCGCCCTAGTGTAGCAAAAATGTGATTCACCCAAAGGTCCCACATGTTTTCATTGATCGCCAGTCGAATCTCTATTGACCCGCCCACTGCAGTCGCAATTGACGATATCGTTTGGTCGACATGTGAAAACGTAGTGGTGATTTGCTGCACAGCTCCATCTTCAACTATGCAGGATGAACGATGTGCTCTGAAAAGTGTTTGCAGCAGCATTGTGCTCTTTCGGTAGAGATGCCACAGATCTCCATGTGCCCTACTTTACAGAGTAGGCAAGCCATGAACCCCACGATCTGTGAAGGGTCGTGGACGTCCAAACATTTAGCACCTCATGGTAGTCTCACTATCCTTCTGTATCTTTCTACATCTACATGAATACTCTGCAAATCACATTTAAGTGGCCGGCAGAGGGTTCATCGAACCCTCCCAACCATCTGTAGATGCTCACGACAGTAGAACGTGAATGTTCGACCAACTTCGCCGTTTTCGATATACTCGTTCACAGGATTTGGGTAAAAATAATCTGCCCTTTGTCAAAGTTGTTTATCTCAATGGATTTCCCTATTTGCAGTCCATATCTTCGCTGGGGAGATCCCATGTCTGTGTTTGCTCCACTTACATACATTTGTTACCATGTCACGTGCCTGAATATGCCATAGGGAAGCATCCAATGTCGCGGTGGTCAGTGGTAATTATGTTTTGGCTGATCAGTGTACATATAATGTGGTCAAGTGCTTAATGTCCTGACAATGGCCTCCCCTCAAAGTTACTGATCTTTTAGTGCAGTAAAATACCGTAGAAACAGACAGAAAACACGAACATTCATTAGACAGCTTTCTGTCTTGACAGCTGACAGTCGTTGGATACTTACAGAAAATATCACCACCCCTTGGAAAAGCATATTGCAAATAAACTCTCCCAGGTACCAACGGTCAAAAACTCTCACAAATGTGATTTCAGCTCAGTTCGCAATTCTGTAAGGTGAATCAACATCGGGAGCAAATATAACATCACACATGAAATAGGAAATGCGATTCACATACCATGAAGATGTAGCATACTGTGGATATAATATCTCTTACTTGATAACATCATTGGCCAGCTGAGACTGTAGTTTTTTGAGAATTAAAAGTGAATTCGGGATGATGTTCGACCAATCAGCACGATAAGTCAAGTATCGTGTACTGGCCCATGGAAGGTTGCGATGAAACGCTTTCGCGTCCCGTCTGCAGATATGTCATTAGACATTAAGTGCCAGGTAGAATTGGTCAAGGAAAGGGAAGATAATCGGTCCTATCCTTCACAAAGCTAAAATCCCGTAATTCATATTCATCTATTTTAGCAAAACGTTGGAAACGCGATTTGGAATGGTCATCATTGACTTGAACTTTGATCCTCCTGGCAATTGCGCCGCCTTTCCCTGGTACCAAGGGAGTTAGGAAAGCCAACACAGAATCGTAGATGTAGCTTGTTCGTTTCTTGTTTAGTCTGAACTTGTGTTCCATCATCGTCGGATATACATTATAGATGAGCTGGCGTGATTTACGAGCGCTCTCGACTTACGTCAGTCCACGTATCACTCTTCTCCCAGGATTATATCCCAGCTGTCTCCTCTTGTTCTTGTACCTTCCTTCCCTTGGTCTTGCCATATCATGCTTCGTTGTCCTACCGGTCTTCTGACCATCACATCTGTGTTTATCGATTGTTTTGCTGTCCTTCCCTCGTCCATTGGTTTGATATGGCCAAATCATATTAATCTGGCCCTTGTTACTTTTACTTTCAAAGATGTGTGTACTCCAGCATTATTTCCTTACTTTTACATTTCTTACACTATCCTTCCCAATTTTATGGACCATAGTTCGTAAGAACTTCATTTCTGCGGCTTAAAGTGCGTTGTCGACCTGTTTGTTTGTTGTGTATTTTTCTAACGCAAATGTTACTGTAGGGATACAGTATATCTGAAGGAGCGTCCGTTTTGATTTTAAAGTGACTTGTTCGTTTCAGAGTTGATTCTGAATTTGATGGTAGAAAACAGCTGACTTTGGAGTTCGGTTATTGATCTCATGCTGTATCCTTTTGTGATTTCAAATGATGCATCCAAGGTATGTGTACGAGGGTGTTGTTTCCCGCTGTGTATCTTCCAGCCTTGGTTTTCCTTTCTTGTACCGCCAGTTGACTGTAATTGCAACCGTTTCTGATTACTTTGTTGTAATCGATGTGCTTTCAGATGATTAGGCCAGGTATCCAGCCTTTCCTGGACTTCTTTTTTATCATCCCAAACTATTACAGTAGCTGCAAATGCAAATGTGTTTGTCCCCATTGTTGTTCTCCTTCATGTCTTTCATAATTTCATACACGGCAGTGATTAAAGTATTGGGGAAAGGACGCTGCCTTATTGAACTCCTTCGGCTGTTTGAAACGATTCACAATTACCATACTTTATCTGCATGCAACTGCAGCAGCTTTTGTAAAGCATTTTACTTTTCTAAATTAGCCTTGTAGATGCCCTTACTGGAATTAGGTGACTTGTGTGCGCGGATGTGTTGTCAACTCCTTCCAGCGGCCTACCAGGGCCTCATTGGTTCCATGCCACGACGCGTCGCCGCTGTTATCCATGCCAAAAGTGGATGTGCCAGATATTACGTAGGTGGTTATAATATTGTGGTTGATCGGTGTATGGTATTAGCTCAAGCTATCGTACGTCGCTCACACGTTTTAGAGCATCTCCAATTAAGATGTTTGGCACTGTAATAGTTGTGGTTTTTATCTTCATTATCTTAATAAATCCATCTGAGGATGTCTCAGTCTCTGAATCAAAGTCACTGCTGATAAACTGATTTTGCCCAGCATCCATTTCAAGGTTCAAATGGCTCGGAGCACTATGGAACTTAACATCTGAGATGATCAGTCCCTTAGAACTTAGAACTACTTAAACCTAACTAACCTAAGGACACAACACACATCCATGCCCGAGGCAGGATTCGAACCTGCGACCGTAGCAGTCACGCGGATCTGGACTCAAGCACCTAGAACCGATCGACCACTGCGGTCGGCTAGCAATTTCAAAATGGCTCTGAGCACTATGGGACTCAACTGCTGAGGTCATTAGTCCCCTAGAACTTAGAACTAGTTAAACCTAACTAACCTAAGGACATCACAAACATCCATGCCCGAGGCAGGATTCGAACCTGCGACCGTAGAGGTCTTGCGGTTCCAGACTGCAGCGCCTTTAACCGCACGGCCACTTCGGCCGGCGCTAGCAATTTCATGCCTGAATCTAAATAAGTGTGGATCATTGACAGCTGCCTCTATTTGAGCCTGTGTTAATGGCGTGTTAGTTCGTTCTCGAGAATTCATTGTACTGAAAAAGTAAACATGACTTTTAGTTACACTATACAGCATCAGTAATAGTGAAATAACACACATAACATAACTTTTTGAAATATAATTTGTCTAGCAACAAAAAAAAATCTCACACACACATGCTGGTGGTGGCAAAACGATTAAAAAATCAACATTATACCTTTGAGCATCAATAATACACTCCGTTTCCTGCAACGGTTAAACGACAGTGTATACCAAGTTTACGAAAGCCTCAATGTCAGCTGGCGTGTAACTCGAGAAATATTGCAAAAGAAAAGTGTCGAGGGCTTTGCAGACCTCACCGGCACAGTTCAGGGTTATTGTACAATAAAAGGCAAGAAAACGCAAGTGTAACGAATTTGTCTCTTAGAGTCTTACTAATGGACATTTTTCCTGTAGTATGTATCCAGAATGGCAGGCAGCTTTATTGCAACTGCTTAAAACGAAATATAGTCGAAGTTCTCTTTTTGATGTACTATTCAAGACGTGCAATGTCTCGGATGTTACACAAGTTTAGTCATATGAATGGTCTGAGAACATCTCCGTTCCTTTGCAGCAGTGTTTAATTTCCCCTGTAAACTGCTTCCAGCGAACGGCCTATGTCCACTGAGCGGCGTAGTCGTTGTTTGCATTGCAGTCAGTTCTACTGCCGGCAGCGAGGTAACCGCAGAGCAGTAACTTGCAGAGCGTTGTCGCCAATGGGCCTAAACTACCCTAGAGCGTTCATCTGAATTGGGACCGTTCGCTGTTCCTCCATGAACGTATTCAACGCATAATCCATAAAGAGTCATAAATTGTTTTAGGGCAAAAGTAACGATCACTGATAAGGACTACTGGATGGATAGGTACTTAGAACGGATTTACAAATGAGAATAAAAACAATGCAAAATGAAAAGTATGACCACCAGTGTTAATGCGATGATTTGATCAAAATCGAGGAAATACTGCCTGAACAAATGAAAGAGCTCTGCTATACAGGAAGCGTGATTTCCCGAGATGGACAATAGAAAGGTATACACGAGAAATATAGCGACTCAGGCGACGAATATAGACTCTGAGGTAAGGAAGACGTTTCTTAAACTGTATCTGTGTTAAACAGAACTGAATGAAAATGTAGATGGACTACTGGAAAATCAGATAGAAAGAAACTGTGTTTGAAATAAGTGGCAAAAGAAAGACAAGGAAACAAATAAAAAAGGAAATGAGGAGGTACTAGGAAGAAATATGTTGATATTGATCTATGGTCTTTGTGTTTTTCGCATGGTCTAATGTATGTTGCTATCTCACGAACTGTTAGTTCAGAGAACCAGTTCATGCTCTTACCAAACAGTATCCAAAGAAAACGTAAAATATTGTATACTTTGATGCTTTTGAATCGTATAACGCACAAAAAATAAAAAAAAACATAAAAAGAAAAACCGAAAACAGAGGAGACTGTTTCATTCGTATTCTACATGATTTTTTTATTACTTGTTGTTCCTTACCTTCAAAGTGTGTGAATTCGCAACAAGGAGCCAAAATTTCATAATTACCAGGGATACCGTAAATTAGGACGGATATCCAATAGCAGCACCTGTTTAGCAACTGCGAATAATTGTGTGGTTTACTGGCAGAATATGAGGAAGAAGATTATGTCTACCGTAACTGATCATGTAAGAATAAGAATTCGTATGGTACTGGACTCCTTGTAAGATACCATTATTCTCAGTTTGGCTGTAAATACGTAATAGCTTGTGCCGTCTGACGTAGCATGCCCTAGCCGGTGAGCGTTACAGATTCGTACGGAACCAATATGACCCACATGCGACATCTCTGCAGTAAACGGCCTTGATTTTTGAATAAGAAAGACATATTAAGAGAGTTCCAACGTTCGAAAATTAATAAACTAAATAAATGGAAATCGTCTTTTATTGCAGAGTTCACTTGTCATCACTGGTTATTAATTTTGTGTGACAGTTAATTGTAGGCACAACACGGGAAGTAGCGACATTGATTCATCATTTTGTCAGTTTTCATCTGTATGTAAGTTGTCTCGCTTCGAAGGATTCGATTGTCTCCAAATTATATGCAGAGAAGTATTAGAAGAAAAGTGGAGTGGAAGCTTATAGTTGTGTCAAGTTTGAAATTATTAAGAAGCATCTCGTTTTGGAAAAGATATTAAAAATGTGGTCGCAAATAAATACCAGAAACAAATGCAGTCGTCTAAAGGAGCTACGTTCCACACCAAAAACCTGTGAAGAGGAAGTTAACCATAGAAAATTATTTGTCGTAAGTAACATGGTCTTTTATTTAGTGGTGTAATCAAACATTTTCTGTATTAGCCGGCCGGTGTGGCCGAGCGGTTCCAGGCGCTTCAGTCTGGAACCGCACGACCGCTACGGTCGCAGCTTCGAATCCTGCCTCGGGCATGGATGTGTGTAATGTCCTTAGGTTGGTTAGGTTTAAGTACTTCTAAGTTCTGGGGGACTGATGACCTCAGATGTTAAGTCCCATAGTGCTCAGAGCCATTTGAACCATTTTCTGTGTTAGCAATGAACGCTCTTTTCTTCCCATGTATAAGAGTAAAGTAATAACTGAACTGTAGCCTAATCAGTAAACAAATGTCACAGTGCGTAAGACGTTGGAGCCCCTATTTAGCGGTTCGGTGGTTCAAATACTCCATCAGCTATGTAGATTTACATTCTTTGACGTTTATTTCAATTGCTTTAGTCGATTCCTGCACCCATCCCAGATAGTTTTATAGCCCTTCGATTTTTGTGGACTTATTTTGGTAAATTTGCTTGTACAATCGTTTGTTGTAACGGTTTATGCGAGGTTTTCTAAGATCACGCTGGTGACTGATATCATGAACACATTTATTTATTGCATCAAACGGTGATGGAACATAGTCCCGGTGCAAGCTTTCTACTATCCATAGGCCTGAGGATCACATATCAGCAGCGATTTTAAATATCCAACCTACAACTGGAGCGAATGAAATACACTTCTATTAGATGTGTGGAGACTGAGTAATTGATTATTTGTCCGTGTTGCTTATTAATAACCAAAATCGCTCCCACGGGAATTGCAATTCAAATACCATTGATACGCATCTCCGTCACATCCATCCTCGGCAAGGTTAGTAAAGCAAAAGCAAAGATGTCTAGCGGTCGCCACTACAGACTACGTCGCCATGAGGGTCCGAACACAACATTCTATGTATCTGTGATTCAGGTTAGGTTGTAGTCGAAACACAATTACCAGAACCAGTAAAGCAAATATATTTGGCTTACACTGCTATAAAGACACATACTACCAAACTAGCAATGACGTACACAGTATCACTGCTATCACAGTTCGCAGTCGCCGCCGTGTTATAATTCTAAAGAACGAGTAAACAACTGTTTGACTTCTGATAAAACAGTCGTAAGAAACAGAGATAAACTGATACAACTACGTTACCTTTAGAGTTTTAATATAAGGATCAATACATGCGTCGTGTTTGGCATACTTTTACGTACAGCAGATGGAAGACACAAGGAAAGGAACGTGTGTTAGTGTAAGCGTAAGTAGAAACATCTTACGGATATTTTCTTTCGTACTGTACTTAAGCCGAAATAATTACATCATAATTTTTATACCTGAAGCACCATCATCGTTTAAATAGTTTATGTATATTTCAGGGTGTTTAACAAATCTAGTGTTAACAGAATTAGTTTAGTGATGTGTTTTTAACAAGTTTCGATCAACTTTAACTTTTCTTCGGACTGTATGCTTGCAATGAAAATACTCCTAAAACATACTATTTGTCGTTGATAACAAGTACGTTTGTTTATTTGGGTGTACCTACAAAAACTACAGTCTCCTTTAAACGTGTTTACGTGCAAATCTATGTTCGTCTCATAACACGATTCTACAATGTATGCGTGAAACTCACCTAGTACCCAAATATTTTCTTAACTGCAGAACTTGTATAGACTGTCTCGTAAAGGTTACCACGTCATTTAGTTGCAGAAAATAGTAGTAGTACCATACGAAAACTTCTTAACGTTGCCATCTTACCTCATAAACGTCAGCCTTCAGTAACAGATGCGCCTTTGCCAGTCTAGTAATTATATATGTGCACCATTATCGTATGGCGACGCCATGACGACCGCTGGGCAACATTTGTGTCTCTGTGGCTCAACAAAGGTTACGCATGCCGCGTAAATAGTGTAGGTGGCGTTTTCGTTCCATGTTACATCAGTAATACCTCGCTGTCACTTGCTGTTAACTTTCAAAACTTCAAACGTTTCAGGATGGTTCTTTAGTCTTCTCTTTTAACGGATACATCTCAGTAAATTAAATTTGATTTAATGTGGGGCAAAGAGCGTTCGCTTGTCCTTTACGGATGCTAAACATCCGCATTTACTAAGTATTGTGTCACAAATTTCTCTTCTCCCCAGTTCTGTTCAGTACCTCCTCATTAGTTACGTGATCTACTCGTCTAATCTTCAGCATTCTTGTGTAGCATCATATCTCAAAACCTTCTGTTCTCTTCTTGTCTAAACTGTTTATCGTCCATGTTTCACTTCCATACACAGATACACTCCATACCAATACTTTCAGAAACGACTTCCTGACACTTATGTCTATTCTCGATGTTAACAAATTTCTCTTTTTCAGAAACGCTTTCCTTGCCATCACTAGTCTACATTTTATATCCTCTCTACTTCGACCATCATCAGTTATTTTGCTCCCCAAATAGCAAAACTCCTTTACTACGTTAAGCGCCCCATTTCCTAATCTAATTCCATCAGCACCAGCCGACTTAATTCGACTGCATTCCATTATCCTCGTTTTGGTTTTGTTGATCTTCATCTTAAATCCAACTTCAAGACACTGTCCATTCCGTTCAACTGCTCCTCCAAATCCTTTGCTGTCTCTGACAGAATTCTAATGTCATCGACGAACCTCGAAGTTTGTGTTTCTTCTCCATGGATTTTAATACCTACTCCGAATTTTTCTTTTGTTTCCTTTACTGCTCGCTCAATATACAGATTGAATAATATCGGAATAGGCTACGACCCTGTATCACTCCCCTTTCAACCAATGCCTCCCTTTCGTGTCCCCGCCCCCCACTTTTTATAACTGCTATCTTGTTTCTTTACAAATTGTAAATATCCTTTCGTTCCCTACATTTTATCCCTGTCACCTTCAGAATTTTAAAATGATCATCCCAATCAACATTGTCAAAAGCTTTCTCTAGGTCTACAAATGTTATAAACGTAGACATAGGTCTGCCTATCCTTAACCTATCTTCAATAAGTCATAGTGTCAGTATTGCCAAGCGTGTTCCTACATTTCTCCGAAATCCAAACTGATCTTCCATAAGGTCAGCTTCTACCAGCTTTTCCATTCTTCTGTAATGGATTAGTATTAGTATTTTGCAACCATGATTTATCAAATTTATAGTTGGGTAATTTTCACACTTTTCAGCACCTGCTTTCTTTGTAACTGGAATTGCATTATTTTTCTTGAAGTCTGCGTGTATTTCACCTGTCTCACAAATCTTGCTCACCAGATGGAAGCGTTTTGTCATGGCTGGGTCCCCTGAAGCTATCAGTGGTTCTAATGGAATGTTATTAGCTCCCGGGGCCTTGTTTCGCCCCGCCCCCCTCCTCCCCCCGCTGGGCCACATTCCAACTTCAGTCTTTCAGTGCTTTGTCAAATTCTTCACGCAGAATCAATCTCCCTTCTCATCTTCATCTACGTCTTCTTCCATTTCCATAATATTGCCCTCAAGGACATCTCCATTGTATAGACCCACTACATACTTCTTCCGCTATTCTGCTATCCTTTCCTTGTTTAGGACTGGTTTTCCACCTGAGTTCTTGATATTCATACAGGTGGTTCTCTTTTCTCCAAAGGTCTCTTTAATTTTCCTATGTGCAGCATCTGATCACTAGTGGTGTATGTTTCTACAACCTTACATTTGCTCTCTAGCCCTTCCAGCTTAGCCATTGTGCACTTTCTGTCTATCTCATTTTTAGACGTTTGTATTCCCTTCAATGTGTCTCATTTAGTGCATTTTTATATTTTCCTCTTTCATCGATTAAATTCAATATCTCTTGTGTTGCCAAAGGATTTCTACTAGCCCTCGTTTTTTACCTACTTGGTTCTCTGTTGCCTTCAGTATTTCGTATCTAAAAGCTGTCCACTCTTCTTCTACTGTATTCCTTTCCCCTGTTCTTGTCAGTCATTCCTAATGCTCCTTGTGAAACTCCGTACAATCCCTAGTTCTTTCAGTTTATCCACATTCCATATATTTAAATTCCCGCCTTTTTTTACGGTTTCTTCAGTTTTAATGTGCAGTTCATAACCAATAAATTGTGGTGACAGTCTACATCTGACCCTGGAAATGTTCCGAAATCTCAGTCTTACTACCACATAACCACTCTGAAGCCTCTAGACTCCAGGTATCTTCCATCTTTACAACCTTCTTTCATGATCTTAAACGAAGTGTTAGCGATGATTAAGTTACGCTCTGTGCAAAATTGTACCAAATGACTTCCTCTTTCGTTCCTTTCCCCAAGTCCATATTCACTTACGATTTTTCCCTCTCTTCCTTTTCCTTCTATCAAAGTCCAGTGCTCCAAGACGATTAAATTTTCGTCTCCGCCAACTACCTGAATAATATTTTTAATCTCATCTCATATTTCTTCAGTCTCTTCATCATCTGCGAAGCTAGCTGGCATATAAATTTGTACAGCAGTGGTGAGTGCGGGCTTCGTGTCTATCTTGGCTACAATAATGAGTTCATTATGCTGTTCATAGCTTACCAGTGTTCCTATTTTTTTATTCATTTTTAAACCTACTCCTGCATTACCCATATTTGATTTTGTATTTATAAACCTGTATTCACTTGAGCAGAAGTACTGTCCCTCTTGCCATCGAACTTAATTAATTCCCACTAAATCTAGCTTTAACATAGCCATTTCCCTTTTTATACCTTCTAACCTAGCTGCCCGATTAGGGGATATGACATTCCACGCTCCGATCCGTAGAACGCCAGTTTTGTTTTCTGCGATAACGACGGCCACCTAAGTAATCCCTACCAAAAGGTCCGAATGGGGGACTATTTTACCTCCGGAATATTTTATCCAAGTGGACCGTACAGTAGAGCTGCGTAATTGCGGGAAAAATTACGGCTGTATTTTCCCCTTGCTTTGAGCCATTCGCAGTACCGTCACAGAGAGGCCGTTTTGGGTGATGTTACAAGGCTAGATCAGTCAATCATCGAGACTGTTGCTCCTGCTACTACTGGAAAGGATGCCGCCCCTCTTCAGAAACTACACATTTGCTTGGCCTCTCAACAGATACCCCTCCATCGTGGGGGCACCAACGGTACGGCTATCTGTATCTCTCAGGGACGCAAGCCTCCCCATCAACAACAAGATCGATGGTTCATTGACGAGGGGGGAGGGGGGGGGGAGGTTATTGTACAATGCCGTTATTAACAGTAACAACATTAACATTAAATAAACGCGATTGAGACTTATTTTTCATGATAAATTAAGACAAGACAGCTACGCTCAAACAAACGTAGTCGGTATTCTCCGCCAGCGTTCCTCAGTCCGAAACTGCGCTCCGACTCTAATAGTCTCGTACCTGATGGGCGGTTAAATGCAGAGTTTCCTTACTTAACTTTATTTCGCACATTTAGCCATAATTGTGAGGCAATTATGACGATATTAGAAGCTCAGGAAGGTTATCTCTGTTCCTTCGAAAGCCCTGTCTTTCATACGACCGGAAGAGAATGAGGTCATCCAACATCCCGAGAAAAAAAAATAAACCGCATGTGACTGACTGATTGGATTATGCTAAGGTTTCTTCAAATGCAAATGTTTCAATAATTAGTAACATGAGAAAAATTTTAAAAAATTATACACAGAGATCGGATGGTGACTACGCCGAAATTCGTCATCAGGAAAATTCCGAAATAAAGAAACGGAATGGAGGAAAAATTTTGTGCGTAAGTGGCGGAAGTTTATTTTCAGAACAAAATCTATTTCAATAATTTAACTAGTGTACACACAATCTACGCCTACATTTCCGTTAGATTTATGTTCATAATTGTCATTTTTAACATGATGTTTCACTGAACCGTAATTACAGTCAATGTTGAAAATGCCTATGTGCAAAACGTTATGATCTTCGTAGTGCAAAGTCGACAGTTTGTAATTTAACTGAAATTTATTGATTTCATCGCTGATTCATATGTTACACACCTTGGTAACAAAGTACTAAACCATAAGTAAAATGTGGCACAAAATATACATACTACAGAATATATGTTCATGACATACCTTAATATTTGGCCGATCTGTACTACACATAAGATATTGGATTCATTACAGATAACCATAAACCCATTGCAATAAATTTCCTGACCGATAATATCACTCAAAAGTCAGCCATCGATATTTAAACGAAACCCACTTTCACTGACAGAAAGATTCGCAAATAGTTTCATACACCCTAGTCTCCACAAGAAAACTGATTAAAGCACTTAATAAAGCAACTGTCAGCTACAAAGACAGAAAAGAATAACATTTGTAGGAACACAATCTCTCCCAGAAGTCAGAAGAGTGACATTGCACCATAATGTGTAGAGCTGTCACATTTAGGCATTGTTTTTTACAGAACAGTCATCCTCTTGAAAAAAAATCATCCTAATCAGCGTTTGAACTGATCACAATATGCATAAAAATTTTGTTCGTTATATCATCCAAAAACGACTTAAGCTCAAACAGTCAAGAGTATACTTCATATCACTGTCAGGCAAAGCACGTTCGCCTAACGCCCAAGGGAAACTGGAAACCCGATCCCAAAAACAACGTGACTGTTCTACAACAATAGACAGAGCTGATAAATCTACTAATGCAACTCATATGTTAGACACTAAATGAGAGCATTATCCATTTGCTTCACACATTGCTTAAAAGTTGGACCATAGACTTCATGGAGAAACGAGAAGTACATGGAAAGCAGACGATAACATAAAGTAAGATACTAGATGAAGTGGCAGATTTAACAACAAAATGCTTATCTGGAGCATCACCCTCCTATCACATTCACCGAAATGCTCTTGTATATGCTAAAAGTTAGAACATACGAGTAAAAATCCTTCTGCTGTAAGCCATTAATTGATTAGAAGTGTAAAACGTCGCCACATGATTTTGATGTCCTTGTTGATGCCAAAACATCAACAGAACATCTATCCCTCTTCATATATATTCATCCTGACTTTTTGTTGGAGATGATGCCAGTTTATCATACTGTCTTAACCATTGTTGTATACTTTAGCTCATAACGTAGTACAATAGGCAAACTGCCGTATTTTCTGTATTATTATATCTTACGTGAGACAAGTGGAAATTAAGTACAGCATCTCTGCTAGTCTATAATGCTGTTAAGTACCACAACAGTCTACATTATAACTATTGCTCATATGATAGGCATATTGTGTTTGAACTGGTTGTTTTGTGCGAATTTGATGTGCTGACGATCTATGAAGGTCAAATATAGTTTGAGATATAGTGTAAGAGTTGAATCTGCTGTATACGAATATAAAGGCATAGTGAAATGTTAAACGTGTAGAAAATTTCTGCTAAACGAAGGCAGTCATCCACTGCACGTGCATGCAGTAAGTCACCAGTATCTTATCCCCAAACAATATTTACACATCATTCTTTTTGCTAAAGAAATTACAATATGTTGTTTGCATTTTTGTATGCGGACCTAGACGATCTGGAACTAGAGAAGACCTTCGCAACTGTACAACAAACTAGTGTTAACGTATTTAATAGTCATATGTTAGTAACGAAAACAGTATTTAACCTGTTTGTATTCCGCAATACCTGATGATGACCACCAGTATCTTGAAACGCGTCACAAATAAAGTAATGCTATAAAAACAATCAGAAACATTATATGCATGTGACTTTCTTCTTTCTTCGTTTCTGAACTCCATGTTTTTTTTCCTGACAAAGGAAAGAGCTCAAATTCAGAAAGTGTTAGCAACTTCAGTTACGGTAAAATTATTCCTGATATTTTACTGTATCACCACGTCGATGAAGACAATCATTGTAATCAGACTTATATATGATCTTCATGAGGTTGACATATTTATTCAACTGCCAGCAGCTGTGGAATCCTGCACTCATTAGTGTTAATAATCTTGATGATTACATAAATTTCTAATAACTTGAACAATAAACTGTTGCCTCGAGAATATTCTCACAACATTACACGGAGTAGTGAAGCTTATTCAGAACAGTTTAGTAAACAGTTATTTGATAGTTGCATTAAACAAATAAACAAGTCAGCATGCAATTCAGTACTCAATTTACTTTTGCAATTTTAATCAGTTTATCTGTATCGATGCTATTCAAAATCAGAATTCTTCTTCGATGTGATATAATTACAATGCATTAGATTTCAATAACCGCTGTTATTGTGTGAATGCTGTGCAGTGAGCAAATAAAATGACAAGGACTGAGAAGGTACAAATTTTGCACATGAAATGAAATTTATTTGAAACTCAAATTAACCACGATTGCATCTCAATAGATATTATAATTATTATGTCTAATCTGATATTTTGAATGTGTATGTGTAATAGATAACACGAAGAAGATTTTCATAAATCGATCAATGGGCTTCTGTCACTAAAAGTTGTATTGAGAGAAAAGCTCATTATTTCTTCTAGTACTCGACTCACGAATCTATAAACAAAGTAAATACGAAATTAAGTCTTTCATAAAGTAAAAGTGGCAGATGCTCTATCTCTGCAGATAATTTAAAACTATCCTTTCATAAAATCATTGCTTTACCCCGGCGAAGCACCTTCAGAATCTCGCCAACCGCTGGCAATGTTCCTCTCTTCCAGCGCGTCAGTTCCTCGCCCCCCTTCCTCTCCACCCCTCGCTCCCATCCTTAAAAAGAAAAAAAAATCACGCTTTCCCTTAATGGAAAAGTTCGCCGCTCAACTTTATTTGGACTATCCTGTGTAACTTGCTGTCACCAAGAAGTTTTCTCCTCTTTGGCCAAGTCAGGTGGCTCTTTTATGAAGTGCAGCAGCAAGTTGAACAGGTGCCATGAACTTCAGAGGAAGATGGATTACATGTCACAAGAACTTCGCAGTCTGTGTTCTGCTATCAGCCACATGTGTAGCGTCATGTGAAATGTCTTTCGTGACAAATATTGCACATGTTTCCTAAAATGGAGAAATCACCTGAAAAAATGTACAAAATCGTGTTGGTCTTTCATGCTGCGGTGTTCATCAAACATATGTAGAGAACAGCTCTTATATGTTTCCGCGGAAATCTGATACCATTCCTATCGCTGTGTGGCGCTTTGTTCCTTTCCCACGAGGAGAAAAAATTGCAAAAGACTCTTTGATCCACATTCAGTGAAGATTACTTGATTTTCCGTTAGTTTTCCTCATAAAATTATTTATTAAGTATAGATGTAACTTCCAAAAACTGGAGAATATTGGAGGTCGTCAAATTTCTTTTATGGGATCTATTGCGTCGTGGCATAGCTTTATTATTGATACACGAAAAAAGTACATTATTCCTCATTGAACGGATGAGAGTTAACGCAGCTGAGGTGGTGAACAAGCCTTTAAGTGGTACTCAGGCACACGGTTTTCGCCAACGGCGGGAGGACTCAGCAGCGGTGTCCATACACTCTTAGTTCATTGAGTATGTCTTTCACGGCACCTGCCCTCTATTTTAAGTTACAATGCGAAGAGTAAGTATGCATTATAAATTTGTGTTTTGGCTGGTCTTCTTTCCAAAATACTGCGAGAGAATTTACAGTGTAGTGGAACTATTGTGTCACCCATTATTATTATGTTGTCACCCAATCACGGTAAAGATACACCTTTGCTTAATATTTTCGTCCTGCGATTTTATACCGGTTTGTATATACAGTTACTCTGCCTTGTCTTTATCTTTCTTCCTATACTTCTCTCTCTATTTTCTCCTCCTATGGACCACACAAATAACTACTTCTCATTTAGCTTCCAGTTTTTCCAATAAATCATAGCTAACGCACCATGATATAGCATCTGTCACACTTCATTACCTGTTCGTGATTATTTGAGATGAGTTTAAAAACACCCTGAGAGACGTACAACTAACCCGAAGGTTGAGTTCCAGAAGTATTTCCGCGATTGGAAAGAGCGTGGGCATTAGTGTATAATACCTTTTGTGGACTATTTAGAACAGGATAATACTGATGTAGAAGAATAAACAAAATTAATCCTAGGAAACTCCTCATTGTTGTTCGAGCTTTTTTTATACTTTAACGTGGCCCCCCTTGCACGGCATCACCCACGATGTCCGCATACCACAGGTCCACAGGAAGCGGGAGTTTCATCACGAAGGCTGCTTGGCTGCAATAAAGGCCCGTCTGCGTTTTGCCACCCATGAGACCTGTCGCCGCAGCTGGTCTCTGGTCTGCGCTGCTTAAGCTGCACACTTAAGCTGTGCATGGACAGAGCCGTGTCGTCCGCGTACAGCTCAAGCCGAGGCGTGGACACGTTGGCGGCTCTCTGTATTCAGTCTTTGGCTCTCTAGCACAAGCAGAATGCGCAGCACTCCGCAAAGACTGCAAAGCACATGAGATTTCGCTCCAAATCTTACGGTGATTTTACACATACTGACGCTTCCGGAACACAACACGTGAACCTTTATTATATTAATATTATTATATATTACATATATAAATTTCATTTCCCTGTGCTGCTTCACTGGGGCTCGGGTAACAACAATGTAAAGTTAATGGCCAGTCAGCATTTATTTGTTACTACCTACCTCCAGCGGTCGAGTACACGACCTGGAAATCAATATGGCACATCTGAACAAAGAGGTTCGGTCATACATTGTTGCTTTAAGCCCCTATAAAAGCGTCGATTATTCATGAATCACCTTTCCATCATTAAAGGAAAGCATTTAAAAAGATATCATAGTACGATTAAGTGGACTACAATTGATGTACTAATCATTGACTGTTAGTTTATAACAGACAAATTTATTCCAATAGCGGCATCACATAGGCTGTTAGTGAACACAATGTAAATTCAAGATAGTATAAAATAATTAATTTTGCAGTGCAAACAATGCATTCCCAGGCAGTAATACAAGTGAACTAAAAGATTGGACTCGAGCATCAAAATCACAAAAACTGCAGTGAAATCTCAAATTTCAGCGACTGACACATGTCTTCATGCAGTGATAAATTCACCGCAGTCAAAATATTAAATCACTGTTAGTTCTGCAATGAGTCTAGATCCATTAGCGTCCAGAGTTCCAAATATTTCCACGTCCCAGACTGCCAGGTACCGAAAATATTTTTGGGTCTGAATAGCGTTAAAACCCAAGTGGCTCTCCGGCCGGGCAATGTTTTACCAAAACGAACCTCACCTGCCAAAAGAGAAAGACGAAAGGCCCTGAGTTCTCCTCCGCCTGCCTACTTAAAAACTTGATCCATGTTCCCATCACCTTACTCAATCCAGCAACATGCAATCTGACCAACTATCGCGAAATCAGACATCTTTTAACATCAGTGTATTTCAAATACGTAAAACAAACACTGTTGCTTGATTATCAATCTCATATCACATTACTGAGTCTTAAACATAGCAGTAATAATTGATCAGGTTACCTTAAATTCAGAAAGCTGTTGCACTCAGCGACTATTATATTGACTTGTAAATTATAGATTGCAGCGATTAGACGTCCTTTTTAAACTTTATTGTGCGGATCCAGATTTCGGCTAGAAGCTAGCCATTCTCAACGCACAATTATTTACGCTCAATGCATGTAATACCGGTCGGTCGGGCTTCATCCACAGTTCAATGAATACTCAATCTAGATCTGCACAATAAAATTTAAACAGGACGACTGATCGCTGTAATCTATAATTTACAAGTAATAACTGACTTTATGCAGTTGTATTCACCACAAACGGAACTGCACAAAAGGCAGTCAGCATGACGACTTTATTCACCTTGGCACTGCCAGCCTGTGTTAATAAAATGACAATTTTATGTGTATTAAGTTACCAAAATCTGATTAAATAAACATGTGGACTGATAGAGTAATGGAGCACTTTTCTCATAATGCCGATAATCGTTTATGCGCAAGTGGAGAAATATTTGTTTTGGAATTGTTCCTGAATTTATTCAATAAATATAATTATACGTTTATTCGTTTTACATTAATAGAAACACGGTAATTTTCTTTCTTAGACCAAGATCTACATAACGGTGTGTCACATGCGTATACTGCATGTCTATATCATTTGTTATTTATTTTATAAGCATTTTTCAGTCTAAACGTTAGTAATTTTGTTAAAAATAAGTTATGGGAATAATTTTACTGATCGCGCCTCATAGTCGTGAACCAGACGTTGTAATGTATCAGGTTTCACTTCTAAGATACTCAGTTCTTGACCCACCTAGCCTCACTACCTTAAGCACACAGAATGTTATCAATGGAGAGACGTCTACAGACGTTAAAGTAACCTCTGGCGTGCCACAGGGGAGTGTTATGGGACCATTGCTTTTCACAATATATATAAATTACCTAGTAGATGGTGTCGGAAGTTCCATGCGGCTTTTTCGCGGATGATGCTGTAGTATACAGAGAAGTTGCAGCATTAGAAAATTGTAGCGAAATGCAGGAAGATCTGCAGCGGATAGGCACTTGGTGCAGGGAGTGGCAACCGACTCTTAACATAGACAAATATAATGTATTGCGAATACATAGAAAGAAGGATCCTTTATTGTATGATTATATGATAGCGGAACAAACACTGGTAGCAGTTACTTCTGTAAAATATCTGGGAGTATGCGTGCGGAACGATTTGAAGTGGAATGATCATATGAAATTAATTGTTGGTAAGGCGGGTGCCATGTTGAGATTCATTGTGAGAGTCCTTAGAAAATGTAGTCCATCAACAAAGGAGGTGGCTGACAAAACACTCGTTCGACCTATACTTGTGTATTGCTCATCAGTGTGGGATCCGTACCAGATTGGGTTGACGGAGGAGATAGAGAAGATCCAAAGAAGAGCGGCGCGTTTCGTCACAGGGTTATTTGGTAACCGTGATAACGTTACGGAGATGTTTAACAAACTCAAGTGGCATCTCTGCAAGAGAGGCGCTCTGCATCGCGGTGTAGCTTGCTCGCCAGGTTTCGAGAGGGTGCGTTTCTGGATGAGGTATCGAATATATTGCTTCCCCCTACTTATACCTCCCGAGGAGATCACGAATGTAAAATTAGAGAGATTCGAGCGCGTACGGAGGCTTTCAGACAGTCGTTCTTCCCGCGAACCATACACGACTGGAACAGAAAAGGGAGGTAATGACCGTGGCACGTAAAGTGCCCTCCGCCACACACCGTTGGGTGGCTTGCGGAGTATAAATGTAGATGCAGAAGAGGCACACCCTCTCCCCTACCATTTCGGGGTATCCAAGTCACAGTTTCCTGTAACTTGCTGAGAGGCCCCCACGTCTGTACGCAGTTCTCCGCGGTAGCCTGCGTGCTCTGCACAGCACCATGTCTCACTTCCGTGGCCTAACCACATCATGGCAATTTGGCAGCCACACACTGATCTACCAACTTCTCTCAATGTGCACACTAAGCTTACCCGCCACAGCTGGAGTTTCCCAACCTTATCACTCAACCGTCAGTATAGCACATAGACATTACGGACGTTATTGTATATTGGGGTTTAACGTGCTTTAGGCGAAGAGGTCATTAGAGACGAAGCAGAAGCTCGAACGGGGATGTGCACAGAAACAAGATTAACCATGACGTTTTCAAAGAAAGCGTCGCAGTATTTGCCTTGAGCAATTTAAAGAAACAGTGAAACATACAAACCTGGATGACCAGACAGAAATATAAGCTAGTGAGTATGATTGCAACGTTTTAATCGCTGCGCCATCTTGCTCAGTTACAACACAGTTTTTAACATCGGTCATAAAATAAATTTTTACCAGACTCAGTAAAATCTTCTAGAATCTCAATTTGCATATATCTCTACAGCTGGGAATCTCTGAGCTCTTTGTTGCTTCAGAAATGGGTGTCGTTATCTGTTGTTCCACTATTAATAAATTTCAAAGAGCCACGTACTTCTTTGCTGGTGGAAATTCCCTATAGGCGCATTCTTCGGTGCGGAACCCCATAATGTACACCTACATTTCGGAGATTGTTGCATGGGGCAAATTAACTCAGCGTGGCGGAAGTATCACAATTAAAGCTGTTGATTCTGTGGTCTTGTCTTTCTCGTGGGGCCACACAATTTCTTATCTTACACCAAAAGAAATCCGAAAATATATATTGACGTTCCTCCAGAATGTAACTACATTGCTTATTTTCGCTAGGTTTATTTGTATACATCGTTGAGCAAGTGTACTTTATTTACTTGCTTTCAACAAAGATTACTTGTTAATTATTTTGATATTGTAATCTACACCATAAAGCCAAAAAAACTAGTATACCTGCCTAATATCGTGTAGGGCCCCCACGAGCATGCATAAGTGTCGTAACACGACGTGGCATGGACTCGTCTAATGTCTCAAGTAGTCCTGGAGGGAATTGTTACCATGAATCCTGCACGGCTGTCCGTAAATCAGTAAGGGTAGGAGAAGATGGAGATCCCTTCTGAACAACACGTTGCAAGGCATCCAAGATATGGTCAATAATCTTCATATCTGGGGAGTTTAGTGGCCAGCAGGAGTGTTTAAACTCAGAAGAGTGTTCCTGGAGCCACACTGTAGCAATTATGGACGTGTGGTATGCCGCATTGTCCTTCTGGAATTGCCCAAGTCTGTCTGAATGCACAACGGACATGAATGGATGCAGGTGATCAGACAGGATGCTTACATATGTGTCACCTGTCAGAGGCGCATTAGCAGTATCAGGGGTCCCTTGTCGTTCCAACTGCACACGCCCCATACCATTACAGGGCCTCCACCATCTTGGTTCAAATGGCTCTGAACACTATGCGATTTAACTTCTGGGGTCATCAGTCACGTATAACTTAGGACTAATTAAACCTAACTGACCTAAGGACATCACACACATCCTTGCCCGAACCAGGATTCGAACCTGCGACCGTAGCGGTCGCTCGGTTCCAGACTGTAGCGCCTAGAACCGCACGACCACTCCGGCCGGCTCCACCAGCTAGAACAGTCCCCTGTTTACATGCAGGGTCCATGGATTCATGAGGTTGTCTCCATTCCAGTACACGCCCATCCCATCGATACAGTTTGAAATGGGACTCGTCCGACGAGGCAATATGTTTCCAGTCATCAACAGTCCAATGTCGGTGTTGACTGGCCCAGGCGAGGCGTAAAGCCTTGTGTCGTGGAGTCATCAAGGGTGCACGTTTGGGCCTTCGGCTCCGCAAGCCCATATCGATGATATTTCGCTGAATGGTTAACACGCTGACACTTTTTGATGGCCCAGCATTGAAATCTGCAGCAATTTGCCGAAGGGTTGCACTTCTGTCTCTTCAGTCGATGGTTCCGTTCTTGGAGGATCTTTTTGTGGACATAGCGGTGTCGGAGATTTGATGTGTTACCGGATTTCTCCTATTCATGGAACCCTTTTGGAATGGTCGTATGGGAAAGTCCCCAGCTTCATCGCTACTTCGGAGATACTGTGCCCTATCGTTCGTGTGCCGACTATAACACCATATTCAAACTCACTTAAATCTTGATAACCCGCCATTGCAGCAACAGTAACTAATCTGACAACTGCGCGAGACAGTTATTGTCTGAAATAGGTGTTGCCGACCGCAGCGCCATATTCTGTCTGTGTACGTATCTCTGTATTTCAATACGCATTCCTATACCAGTTTCTTTGGCGCTTCAGTGTATGTCTCAGTACTTTCAACCTGAGGAATGTGTAATTCAGTTCCAGTTATTTACAAGATCTGTTGCAGAAGTTTTATCTAATAAAGTGTGGAGCTCTTAAAATCTAAAGCAATAGATTTGAAGGAAGTGAAACGAGAGCTCAAAATATGAAAAAACTGAAAGGTCTGAGGATGTAACAGACGAAATGGACAACTCATCAAGAATACATCATGAGTAACAAAAAAAAAATTGTTAGCTTGTTTAATGAATGTTGGGCTCAAAATTCCTTGAGATTAGTCGTTTTATTCATTACTAAAGGACGTAACTCGGAAGACTGTGAAAATTATGGAGATGTATGGTTGTTCAATGCTAGATAACAATGGGAGGTCATTCATGGGTGATGCTTTCGCCCTTTGCATAAAAAGTGACAGAGGTAAACTCACATTCTGTTTCCGAATATCATGAAAGAATTAGATAAAATGATCTATAAAATCTATGAAATATTTGGAGGGAAGGGGTTTGACTTTACATGTGATAAAAGTAATAAAAATTATTTACACAAATTTAGAAATAGAATTCTCTGGAAGTGAAACATTTCTAGACAAGCTGCTCTAGGTACGCAAGGTTGCACTATGTCGTCAACATCTATATCTTTTATTTAGATGTTACGTGATGTGGAGTTATGTAGAACCTTAAGGAATACAAAAACACAAAATTACACTATGTTAAATGCTTAGTGACTGCTTTATTTGTTGATGATTTGGTAATAATTATTGACTGTGAGGAATTCCATTAACGATCTCAAGAAGTCTGCTTGCTACTTACAGAAGACATTGCTATTATTTCGATAAACAAGACTTGAAGCCAACAATTCAAAGTAAGCAAAAAGAAGAGGCAAATACATTTTTGGGGCATGCAGCTTATCGTTCCTATGAGATGTGGTCTATGAAAATAAATTTCCTTGCTGATACGTTTCACATATATTTAAAAAAGAATGAAGGAAGAAGAAAAACTGTATTGACATATTATCAATGCCGACTATTACCACTCTGCTGTTTGGAAATGAGGTTTGGGTACTAATCAATGAAAAATGAGGAATACAGCTAATAATATTGAACTTTTGAGATCCACAGCGGAGTGAACAAGAAGAAATAATAAGACTAATGTGGAATGAAGGACAAAATTGCATTTACGAAATGTACCGCTGATATTCCATACTTGACCACAGAACATATGGATAATCTGCATAGACAGTATAATTCGCAGTCGTGTAGTAACAACTTGTACCCGTTACAGGCTAACGATGTAACACGTGAAACAAAGTAGGAGACACACAAATAGTCTATTAACAATAACTTTTCATTACGTCAAATGAAGTAAATTTGGTTCTTTGATTCTAAACACATTTTACCACATTGTCACACAATACGCCATTCTGCGCACACGAGATGCAAGTAAAGATATAATTCTGCATAACTTTTGAGTTGAATAAAAAATTTATACTCATAGTATATAACTAAGATATTTGCTAAAACACTTGATCAAACATGGAGAGCGAATTCATGATACTTTTCCAGAGAAGTTCACTGGGAGCTGTATTGGTATTAACAAAGGGAAGGGAAGCTGTTCCATTGGGTTTGTACTTCACTACTGAAGTGGGAGGTTGGCTGAGTGTGTGTGATATGCGTGTGAGTGGCCTACTGTGGATATCTGATTCTATACAGATGGCGTGCGTGATGAAATATGAAATGTTCCGCGCCGCCTCATATAAAAGAGTTTCTGGAGCGTACGGTAACTTGGCGTCGGTTTCAATGAAAGGTCGTTATTTTTAAAACGAGTGTTCTGTAAATCTGTGGCGCTGAAGCAATCCTGGGCAATCGCGGCTTTGTTTATCCGAGCGGCGCTATGTCACGCTTATAATAGAAGTTATGGCGTTGAAAATGTGTCTATTACTTTGAATTCGGTATTGCCATTTCAGTCTAATATAAGAGCTGTATCACAGGAATCTGTTCTGTAACAATCTCAGTAAATTTCTTGTAACGTGAAACAGACGGAGGTCTATTTTAAGGGAAGTCTAAAGCATACATTAAAATATTATTAAACTTACTGTACGGGGAGGATAAGCTTCATAAGAATCATTCTGAGTAACGCAAATAAGAAACCCATTTGTCAAATCTAAGCCTTCCTTTCGTCAAATGTCGTATCGCTTTTTAGAATTTCTCCTGAATATGCAAACGATATGATTGTGTCGATTATCTCTCTTCGTTATAAGTATTTTTCTGAAGTTGTCCATATTTACAGGGTGCTATCATTCATTAGACCAAGTAGAAATTTCGCGCAAGGCTTTCTGCATTTTGATGCGATCCAGCAATGACGATGCTTTCCAGCAGACAGGAAAATCCTCGGCGAACAATATCATAGTGATTCTTATCTTATTGAATAAATCATTCACGTTTGTGGAAAAATTGGAGGTCCTATTATGCTTCATGCACGATGCTGCTTTCATTTTTGTTCAAAAACTCACAGTCCAATTGTAAGTACTGGTTCCTATTAGCTTAACAAATCGCATTTCTATGAAGATATCTGTGATGGTATCTTCCTTACTAGCCAATAATGTGTTGTGTTTTTACACCTTTAGATATTTGCTCTGACAGAGCACCCCTAGATGCCGTCTAGTGGCACGATAGCTCGTCGTAACTGCCTCCATGTTTATTATGGGAAGTATGCTTTATACCAACAGCATCCTCGCTGGCCGCCGATGTCAAGATAAGCCGATTGCCCCCGAACTTAACACAAGCCAATGGAATGCCTGAACCGTTCCCAGTCTCCATCTCCTGTCGCCGATGCTCGACGTGACAGCTCAACCAACTGCTGACGTCATCTCAACAACTTCGCATACTTCCACAAGCAGCGACCATGCGACCGCATGGAACAGTGACCCGAAAATGTAGAATAAACTTCTTTTATTTCACGTCTGTGGTCACAAACTTGTAGGTCCTCAGACTATTTTATTGTTTTAAGCTGTAGCCAATCTGCTAGTTCTATTTTCTCCCACGTTTTGCTGCATATCTGAAGATGTTTATTGCTGTATGAAACCGACAGTCTGAGGACGTACAAGTTTGTGACAGCAGATGTGAAATAAAAGAAATTTATTCGCCTACTTCTACATTCAGAATCTTCGAACTTTAATAACATCTTTATACGACTATTTACATTCCATTCAAGTAATCTTACATTTATATCTCAAGGTTTCAATCTTATTTTAAATTGCATCTAGTTTCAATTAATGTTCAGCATTATTGATCATCATATGTAAATTTGTGAGTCAGCGATATATCGCTGTTGACAAAATAGCTTTATGATCCAACTGCATAAATACAGCCTTAAAGCATGTCTTGGATTTTCTTTTTTTTTTTTTCTTTTAAATATTTTTCTTGCATTAGACAGAATGTTTATAAAAACATTATCAAATTTTTCAACAGGAGGAACTAATGGTGAATGCTAAGAAAAATTACTGTAATGATATGTCCGAAAAGTAATACCTCTTCATATATCATTGTGTTATTAGCGTTTTCTTAAGCACAATAAGGGGTCACACTGTAACCAAGAAAAACACCCCAAACCGTTACATTAATTCCTCCATACTTTTCTATTGCAGTGTCACATGCTTACAGGTAGAATTTCCAGGCGTTCGCCAAATCTAAGCTGTTCCATCAGATGGCTACAGGGTATCACGTTATTCAACAGTCCAAATCCTTCATTTACAGTCATCCATTGTCCAGTGACTTTGCTCCTTTCGCCACCTCAAGCGTCGCTTAGAATTGACTGCTAGACCATGGTACCCTTCTATTTTAAACACTCTGCGCACAGACATTGCGCCAGCTGGACTTCTGGAAGCACTTTGGAACTCACTAATGATTCCTTCCGATGATTTTGCGCGATTTTTTACTACCACTCTCCGCAACGTCAACGGGCTCTGTCCGTAAGTGCGTAATGCCAGCCCGATGTTGGTTTAGTTGCGGTTGTTCCTTCGCGTTTCCACTTCCCAGTAAAACCGCCAAAATCGATTTGCGCGGATTAGGACGACTAAAATTTCCCTCATGAATTCGTTACTCAGGTGACATCCAGTTACTGATTAACATTCAGTGGGCTCTGCTGACTGACCCATTCTGTTGTTACTGCTTCTCTAGCTCCTCCTTTTATAGTGGTGGGTCTGTCTCCGTGACATATAGCCGTCAATTGCGCGTCATATAGACGTGAGGAACTTCCGGATACTTTTGATCAGGTAGTGGAATAGATCTTTTGATCTTTTTTGTCTAGATTTTCTCATTTTTAGATTTGATGACGGCTGCAGGTTGGAAATCGGTAAGCAATTCTAATAAAGCATCATGTGACCAAGACGTAGACGTTTATAACATAAACCATGATAATACTCGGAGAGAAACTTCTTGCCTCCAGGGACGTCATAATATTTAATCTTAAAATATGCGCTAGGGTGCTCTTATTATTTAGTTCTGTTCATCTCAACGCACGCTTTTCGATCTATTCCAAATAGATCGTTTCATATGAAAACAGTTTTGTTCCTCTAACCTAAATTCTACGAGACACTTCTGTAAGTAGGCTGTTTAGGTTTTTATATTGGTAACGTCACGTAGCGCTCTGTATGAAAATCACTGGATGTGCTGTGTGCAGTCTGTGGCTGCTTGGCGTTGTTGGAATACTCGCTATTGTAGTGTTGGGCAGTTCGATGTCAATAGCGCGTAGCGTTGCGCAGTTGGAGGTGAGCCGCGAGTAGTGGTGGATGTGGGGAGAGAGATGGTGGAGTCTTGAAAGCGGATGATCTAGACGTGTGTCAATCAGAGAGAGGAAATTTGTAAGACTGGATGTCATGAACCGACTTTTGAACACTATTAAGGTAAATACATTGCTTGTTCTCTGTCAAAATCTTTCATTTGCTAAGTATCCCTATCAGTAGTTAGTGCCTTCAGTAGTTTGAATCTTTTATTTAGCTGGCAGTATTGGCGCTCGCTGTATTGCAGTAGTTCGAGTAAAGAAGATTTTTGTGAGGTAAGTTATTCATGAAAGGTATAGGTCATTGTTGGTCAGGGCCATTCTTTTGTAGGGATTATTGAAAGTTAGATTGCGTTGCGCTAAAAATATTGTGTCTCAGTTTAGTGTTGATCAAGGTAAGTAAAGAGCGAAATGTCTGAGTACGTTCAGTTCCGCTAAGCTCTTTGAAAATCAAAAAACGTAAGGGGTATCCAAGTGCAGTAATTCATTAATTTTTCTAAGGGGACGTTCACTTTCAGCCGCTACACGAAACTGTTTGAAATTACCCGTCCCTTCCCTTATCGAACTTGTAATTTATTTTAGTTTACTATGCTGCTTTCTTCGTGTTGTTCAAGTTTTTGTATGTGGTTTGTCTTTTACAAATATCTCCGGCTTTCCTAACATGCGCTGGAAGTAAGACCTCTTAATAACGGTACTATTCTGGGAGAATTATATATGCTCTCAACAAGGCTGACTTAATAGACATCTGTGAAATATTTTCACAAAAATGAATTTTTTGGAAAATAACTTATACTTCAAGGTTAATGGACCCTACCCTAGGGCAGTCTTGACATAAGTTGTTCACTGTGAGAACCAAACTGTACAAAATTGTCTCAAGACCGCACATGTAATTTCATACACTAAATTATAACCAGTCTATCTTACATTATTTCTAAGAGTAAAAATAAAAATTAAAAACCTATCTCCGACTCTTGATAGAAGCCACGAATACGTTAACTGCTATTTACGGATACCATTAGAGCTAATCCTATGGCCCAGACGCGGGGCATGTTACTCTTCCTACAATATTGTAGGCGCCAATGACAGTTCGTTCCCACTGAAAAACGAATTATTTAAACAAAATTTTTGTCAAAGCATGTAACAAGTTACGCCGGCTGTGGTATTAATTATTATCACAGACTATTCCACATCTCTTGGATACTTGAAGACGCTCAAATGAGAAAATTATAATCTACTGTATTCCCACAGTCTGACCAATACTATACTTCGCGTCGCACATTATTACATATCTTTCAAGATTCGATTTTCATTCTTTATGGAGCAAAATAAGATTCGACTCAGTCAGTAATGATCATTTATCCGTATAGTACGTTCATTGCAAATCTTAATGTCGTTTGCAATCTGGAGTGCACCGCCCGTATGAAATTTCATTGGAGGTTACGTGTAAGGTGTGTAGTTATTTAAACAAATGGAGAATATGTTTAAGGTGTGGTAGTATTTTAACAAATAGCAGCAAGTACACACATAATAGTAAATATGTACCATAGTGTATTGAGGACACGTTTCCAAAACGAACAGGAACGCTAGACATACTGTAAGCCTTATTTTTTATTATAATGTGTTAATTACCAGTATTGCATTACGTTTTAATTGTTTAAGAAGTTCTAACACAATTCAGGAAATCTTCAAAGGAAAACTATTCAGAATATATCTGCCCATGTGAAAGCGTCATAAATCGTAATAGCCAGATCGTTATTCCTACAATTTTTTGCGACTAAACTCTACGCTCCAGTTTGGTCACCTTAAAGTTATTTCTATGCTATACACAGTTTAAGGCTTCCATGAAGTTTAGAATTTTACTCCACACAAATAAAGGTACAACTTGTTAGCTACCACAAGTGCAGACGTTTCTACGTGAAATAGGAACCTTCTGGCGTTTTCTTGTTAGGAGATGGTGCCGACTGGATCGAAATCTGTTGCAGTGTTTGAAAGTAATGCAATAGTGCCTTCCTTTTTTATTTTAATGAACTTTATTTATTGTAATTTAGTTTGCATCGTATCGTCTAAATATTCATGCAGATGATAAACATGTCTCCCATACAACCCTTTTGCGGCATGTTTTTCACACTAAAAAGTACTGACAAGATTTGGAAGAATGCGACCTAATTTATATGATTCTGAGATTGTAGCAGAACCGATACACAGTTTGGACTAGGATGATTGAACTTTATAATTTTGTGTAACACATTATCTCTCCATTAATAATGACGCGGGAGTACTCCTTGATGTCACTTTTTAAGACAGCTGCACACATGTTCGAAATTTCGCTAAAACGACTTTTGTCCACCAGACAGCGGTGCTTATCGATCTAATTGTCCTAAAGTCCGGGAACAGCCACGGGTGCCTTCTTCTAATGGACAAATATAGCCAACTTGTTTTCCCACTATCGGTAACGTTCAAAATCCGTGATGGTTCCTACAAAGGAGTTGCTCAGCTTCAAAGAGAGTAATTTATTCCACTGAAATGACTTTAAACGAGCCATTTGGATCTTTTGAGAAATATCGCTGCGATAAACCAGGTATTTGTTTAGCCCATTTTCGTCATTTCCATGTGTTAAGTAATTTACTTGTAAATCTTTGAAGGACAGATTTTATATATGATGAATATTGTGACAAGAAAGCATTAGCCAATACGGGGGAAAGAGAAAAAGCGAATTACCTCCGGATTCTGAAAAATCCAAAGATAAGAAAGGGTTGTGTACATAAATTACTGCCGGGAAAGTTGGGGGTTGTTGTTGTTGTTGTGGTCTTCAGTCCTGAGACTGGTTTGATGCAGCTCTCCATGCTACTCTATCCTGTGCAAGCTTTTTCATCTCCCAGTACCTACTGCAACCTACATCCTTCTGAATCTGCTTAGTGTATTCATCTCTTGGTCTCCCTCAACGATTTTTACCCTCCACGCTGCCCTCCAATACTAAATTGGTGATCCCTTCATGCCTCAGAACATGTCCTACCAACCGATTCCTTCTTCTGGTCAAGTTGTGCCACAAACTTCTCTTCTCCCCAATCCTATTCAATACTTCCTCATTAGTTATGTGATCTACCCATCTAATCTTCAGCATTCTTCTTTAGCACCACATTTCGAAAGCTTCTATTCTCTTCTTGTCCAAACTATTTATCGTCCATGTTTCACTTCCATACATGGCTACACTCCATACGAATACTTTCAGAAATGACTTCCTGACACTTAAATCTATACTCGATGTTAACAAATTTCTCTTCTTCAGAAACGCTTTCCTTGCCATTGCCAGCCTACATTTTATATCCTCTCTACTTCGACCATCATCAGTTATTTTGCTCCCCAAATAGCAAAACTCCTTTACTACTTTAAGTGCCTCATTTCCTAATCTAATTCCCTCAGCATCACCCGACTTAATTAGACTACATTCCATTATCCTTGTTTTGCTTTTGTTGATGTTCATCTTATATCCTCCTTTCAAGACACTGTCCATTCCATTCAACTGCTCTTCCAAGTCCTTTGCTGTCTCTGACAGAATTACAATGTCATCGGCGAACCTCAAAGTTTTTATTTCTTCTCCATGAATTTTAATACCTACTCCGAATTTTTCTTTTGTTTCCTTTACTGCTTGCTCAATATACAGATTGAACAACATCGGGGAGAGGCTACAACCCTGTCTTACTCCCTTCCCAACCACTGCTTCCCTTTCATGTCCCTCGACTCTTATAACTGCCATCTGGTTTCTGTACAAATTGTAAATAGCCTTTCGCCCCCTGTATTTTACCCCTGCCACCTTTAGAATTTGAAAGAGAGTATTCCAGTCAACATTGTCAAAAGCTTTCTCTAAGTCTACAAATGCTAGAAACGTAGGTTTGCCTTTCCTTAATCTTTCTTCTAAGATAAGTCGTAAGGTCAGTATTGCCTCACGTGTTCCAGTGTTTCTACGGAATCCAAACTGATCTTCCCCGAGGTTGGCTTCTACTAGTTTTTCCATTCGTCTGTAAAGAATTCGTGTTAGTATTTTGCAGCTGTGACTTATTAAGCTGATAGTTCGGTAATTTTCACATCTGTCAACACCTGCTTTCTTTGGGATTGGAATTATTATATTCTTCTTGAAGTCTGAGGGTATTTCGCCTGTTTCATACATCTTGCTCACCAGATGGTAGAGTTTTGTCAGGACTGGCTCTCCCACGGCCGTCAGTAGTTCCAATGGAATATTGTCTACTCCGGGGGCCTTGTTTCGACTCAGGTCTTTCAGTGCTCTGTCAAACTCTTCACACAGTATCATATCTCCCATTTCATCTTCATCTACATCCTCTTCCATTTCCATAATATTGTCCTCAAGTACATCGCCCTTGTATAGACCCTCTATATACTCCTTCCACCTTTCTGCTTTCCCTTCTTTGCTTAGAACTGGGTTTCCATCTGAGATCTTGATATTCATACAAGTCGTTCTCTTATCTCCAAAGGTCTCTTTAATTTTCCTGTAGGCGGTATCTATCTTACCCCTAGTGAGATAGGCCTCTACATCCTTACATTTGTCCTCTAGCCATCCCTGCTTAGCCATTTTGCACTTCCTGTCGATCTCATTTTTGAGACGTTTGTATTCCTTTTTGCCTGTTTCACTTACTGCATTTTTATATTTTCTCCTTTCATCAATTAAATTCAATATTTCTTCTGTTACCCAAGGATTTCTACTAGCCCTAGTCTTTTTACCTACTTGATCCTCTGCTGCCTTCACTACTTCATCCCTCAAAGCTACCCATTCTTCTTCTACTGTATTTATTTCCCCCATTCCTGTCAATTGCTCCCTTATGCTCTCCCTGAATCTCTGTACAACCTCTGGTTCTTTTAGTTTATCCAGGTCCCATCTCCTTAAATTCCCACCTTTTTGCAGTTTCTTCAGTTTTAATCTAAAGGTCATAACCAATAGATTGTGGTCAGAGTCCACATCTGCCCCTGGAAATGTCTTACAATTTAAAACCTGGTTCCTAAATCTCTGTCTTACCATTATATAATCTATCTGATACCTTTTAGTATCTCCAGGGTTCTTCCATGTATACAACCTTCTTTCATGATTCTTAAACCAAGTGTTAGTTATGCTTATGTTGTGCTCTGTGCAAAATTCGACCAGGCGGCTTCCTCTTTCATTTCTGTCCCCCAATCCATATTCACCTACTACGTTTCCTTCTCTCCCTTTTCCTACACTCGAATTCCAGTCACCCATGACTATTAAATTTTCGTCTCCCTTCACAATCTGAATAATTTCTTTTATTTCATCATATATTTCTTCAATTTCTTCGTCATCTGCAGAGCTAGTTGGCATATAAACTTGTACTACTGTAGTAGGCGTGGGCTTCGTATCTATCTTGGCCACAATAATGCGTTCACTATGCTGTTTGTAGTAGCTTACCCGCATTCCTATTTTCCTATTCATTATTAAACCTACTCCTGCATTACCCCTATTTGATTTTGTGTTTATAACCCTGTAGTCACCTGACCAGAAGTCTTGTTCCTCCTGCCACCGAACTTCACTAATTCTCGCTATATCTAACTTCAACCTATCCATTTCCCTTTTTAAATTTTCTAACCTACCTGCCCGATTAAGGGATCTGACATTCCACGCTCCGATCCGTAGAACGCCAGTTTTCTTTCTCCTGATAACGACATCCTCTTGGGTAGTCCCCACCCGGAGATCCGAATGGGGGACTATTTTACCTCCGGAATATTTACCCAAGAGGACGCCATCATCATGTAATCATACAGTAAAGCTGCATGCCCTCGGGAAAAATTACGGCTGTAGTTTCCCCTTGCTTTCAGCCGTTCGCAGTACCAGCACAGCAAGGCCGTTTTGGTTATTGTTACAAGGCCAGATCAGTCAATCATCCAGACTGTTGCCCTTGCAACTACTGAAAAGGCTGCTGCCCCTCTTCAGGAACCACACGTTTGTCTGGCCTCTCAACAGATACCCCTCCGTTGTGGTTGCACCTACGGTACGGCTATCTGTATCGCTGAGGCACGCAAGCCTCCCCACCAACGGCAAGGTCCATGGTTGGGGGCTGGGCGTCAAATCTAATGGAGGTAATTTTGAACGAAATGCAATCTTGTTTCAAAATTTGTTATAGAATGTAGCAATCTATCGACGACTGAGACTATATTATATTTTAAAACTTTCTCAAGCTTACTTATGCATCAACTGGTTAAATGACAACGAGCCTACTGCTGAATACCTCTCGGCCATTGTGAAGTGGTAACTCACTACCGTGTCGTCGACAGCCTCGTTATAATGAAAGCAAACATCATAAATATAGTCTTCATAATCAGTATCACTAACTGTATCATCTGTAAGCGAGAAGTAAAATGGAACTTCGGTCCGCTATTCTTTACTTCCATTCATCTTTGTCCTCAATATACCTCAAAGAAGTAACCTGCAGCTGAGGAAAGGCATATCACGAATCAATAAAAAAGAAAAACAAAATATAGTACTATACTTTTATTAAAGGTATTTAAAATCTATCTGTATAACTTAAAAAAATGGATATTTATATAATCATACGACCGATAGCCACGAATACACAAACACTAGTGGTATTCTGTTTTGTCGTATTCACCTCAGGAAAAAGGTAGTTCTGCAAAGTAGCGTGACACTCGGCCAAAAACATCACCGTCAAACCCAAGAATACCTGTAAGCAGACGACACTTCCATATGTAAGCAATAACGAATCGAAAAAGGCCGACATCGAAGTTGGTGTTTTAAATCAATAAAACAAACGTGTATGGTAACATAAATACGCATTTTTAATTGTTACACAGAAGATTTTTGTTATCTTTGATAAGTATAAAAGGACTTGGATTCATGATTATACATAACATGAACCATGGACCTTGACTTGGTGGGTAGCTTGGGTGCCTCAGCGATACAATAGCCGTATTGTAGGTGAAACAACGATGTAGGGGTATCTATTGAGAAGCCAGAGAACCGTGTGGTTTCTGAAGAGGGGCAGCAGCCTTTCCAGTAGTTGCAGGGGCAACAGTCTGAATGATTGACTGATCTGGACTTGTAACACCAACCAAAAAGGCTCTTCTGTGCTGGTACAGCTAACAGTTGAAACCAAGAGGAAACTACAGCTGTAATTCTTCTCGAGAGCATGCAGCTCTACTCTGTGGTTAATACAAATAGGGGCAGTGCAGGAGAAGGTTTAATAATGTACATGAAAATAGGAACGCGGATTAACTACAATAAACAACATAGCGAGGACATTATTATAGCCAAGATAGACACGAAGCGGCATACCCACCACAGTAGTACAAGTTTATATACCAATTAGCTCTGCAGATGCAGAGATTGAAGAAATGTATGCGAATGAAATTATGTTAACAGAGATGAAAATTTAATAGTCGTGAGGGCTGGAAATCGATAGAAGGGGAATAAAGAGAAGGAGAAGTATTAGGCGAATATGGATTGGGGGAAAGGAATGAAAGAGGAAGCAGCCTGGTAGAATTTTGTACACAGCAGAATTTAGTCATCGCTAACACTTGGTCTAACAATCATGACAGAAGGCTGTATATGTGGGAGAGACATGGAGACGCTGGAAGGCTTGAGACTGATTATATAACAGTAAGACAGAGATTTCAGAATCAGATATTAAACTGTAACATATTTCTAGGGACAGATGTGGACTCAGATCTCCATTTATTGGTTATGAACTGTAGACAAAAATTAAAGAAATTTTAAAAAGAAGATGGGACTTGGAAAATTTGAAAGAGCTCGAAGTTGTTGAGAGTTTCAGAGGGATCATTAGGCAACGGTTGACTATGACAGGGGGAGGGAATATAGTAGAAGACGAATAAGTAGCTTGAAAAGTCTAAATAATGAAGTCAGCATAGGATCAAATTGATAAAAAGACCTGGTCTAGTAGAAATACTTGAATAACACAGGAGATACCACTAGTGAATTTATGAAAAGAGGAAATTAAGAAATAAGCAATTGAAACTGGCGAAACGAAATACAATTGTGTAAAGAATGGGCTTGACAAGGAATGCAAAATGGCTGAAGAGGAATGACTGGAGGACAGATGTAAGGATTTAGAAGCATCTCTCGATAGGGGGAAGGTAGATACTGCCTACATGAAAATATAAACAGTCTTTGGGAGAAAAGTGAAGCAGCTGTGTGAATATCAAGAGCACAAATGGAAAACGAGTATTAAGCAAAGAAGAGAAAGCTGAAAGCTGGATGGAGCGTGTAGAGGGTCTATAGAAGTGAGACGAACTTGAAGGCAGTATTATTGAAATGGAAAAGTATGTAGATGAAGATGGGATAGCATACATGATATTTCATGAAAAACTTAAAAGAGCACTAAAAGACGTAAGTCGAAGCAAGACCTCTGGAATAGACGACATTCCTCTGAATTAATGATAACCTTGAGAGAGTCAACCATGACAAAATTCTTCCATCCGATGTGCAAGATGTATGAGGCAGTCAAAATACCCTCAGAATTCAAGAATAAAGTAATAATTCCATTTCCAAAGAAAGCAGTTGCTGACAGGTGCGAAAATTACCGAACTACCATGTTAAAAATTTGTGGCTGCAAGATATTAACACGAATTCTATACAGAAGAATGAAAAAACTTGTAGAAGCTGACCTCGGAGAGGATCAGTTTGGATTTCGGAGAAGAGTAGAAACGCGGGAGGCAATACTGACCATGCAACTTACCTTAAAATGTAGGCTAAGGAAAGGCCAACCTACGGTTATGGCATTTGTATACTCAGGAAAAAATTTTGATTATGCTGACTGGAATGCTCTCTTTTTTAAACTCTGAAGGCAGCTGGGGTAAAATATAGGGTATTCGCAACTTGTATAGGAACCAGACGAAAGTTATAAGAGTCGAGGCTCATGAACGTGAGGCAGTGGTTGAAAAGGGAGTGAGACAGAGTTATAGTCTATCCCATACGATACTCAATCTGTATACTGAGCAATCAGTAAAGTAAAATAAAAAAAATTTGGATGAAGAATTAAAGTTCAGGGAGAAGAGATAAAAACTTTGATGATTGGTGATGAAATTGTAATTCTGTCAGAGACAGCAGAGAACTTGGGAAAGCAGTAGAACGGAGTTTACAGTGTCTTGAAAGGATGTTATAAGACGAACATCAACAAAAGCAAAACAAAGATAACGGAACGAAGTCAAATTAAATAAGGTGATACTGAGGGAATTAGATTGGGAAGCGGGACACTTAAATTAGTAGATGCGTTTTGCTAAATGGGCAGAAAAAGATCTGATGATGGCCGAAACACAGAGGATATAAAATGTAAACTAGCAATATAAAGAAAAACATTTCTGAGAAAGAGAACTTCATTTACATCGAATATAGACTTGAGTGTTTGGAGGTCTTTTCTGAAGGTATTTGTATGGAGTGCAGCGATGTATGGAAGTGAAACATGGCCAATAAACAGGTTAGACACGAAGAGAGTAGAAGCTTTTGAAATGCGATGCTACCGACGAATTCTGAAAATTGGATGGGTTGATCATGTAACTTACGGAGAGGTATCGAATAGAATTGAGGAGACAAGAAATTAGTCGTACTATTTGACTAAAAAGAGGGATCCGTTGATACGACACATTCTGATGCATCAAGGGTTCGCTAATTCAGTACTGGAGACAAGTGTAGGGGAGTAAAAATCGTAAAGAACACCAAGAGATGAATACAGTAACCAGATTCAGAAGGATGTAGGTTGGAGTAGTTACTCGGCGATGAAAACGGTTGCGCAGGATAGAGGAGCATGAAGAGCAGCATCACACCAGTCTTCAGACTGAAGACCACAACGACAACAACAACAACATAACATTTAGGCAAAAATCTTTTATGCACATGGTGATACGAAAACATGTCACGTGAACACTGGGTAATCGAATTGACTCCAGGACAACTTGCTCATAGCTTAGAGATATTATCCAGAAGCATTATAAGTCAAGAAAATTTAATATATCGTGCATCGAAAGCAATACCAAGTGGCTGACAGGCAATCTCATTGCACGCTTTGAGGAGTGGAGTGTGAATCGGAAACAAAAACTGGAAACAAATCTGGTTTGATGTAGGCAACCCATTAATCAGTTTGCATGCGCACTCAGTGTAGTACAGATTGGTATACAGGCAGGTCAGAAAATAAAGGAAACCCTTCGAAACAGGACTTAGTCTCTCACCCACGAGAGTGTCTAGTAACTTGCAAGACATCAGAGAGCAGTATCTGTTAAGTTGTGAAACAACGACCACATGGAAACGAATGAAAGAAAAATTGGCGTTTACAGTCGGGACATTGCCTTAGAAGACAAGCACAGAGGATTTACTGCTTCTGAACAAGACACTGCAACCACAAAAAGAATGCGTAATTATGGTTGTTGGCCACATATCCTCGTACATTACGAGAAATGGAGGATAAACGAAACAAGCTTGGAGGATTACTGGTACTAGATTTCTACAGAACATAAAAAACACAGAAACAACAGAAATACAACAAAACTTGTCAAGATTCTTTATAGTAACAATGCCGTGTTATCAGATTTTAGAATAAATACAGCACAAAAGGAAAAGCACAATCTCTAATGGGAGGAAACGTCATAGATAACATACAGATGCTACAGAGGAACAGTGTTCATAGACTCCTTGCTTAAATAAGACCAACTAGGACATTCTCTCGCAATTATCATACTGTAAACTGTAGTGTGTTTTAACAAGTAAGTAATTGCATAAAACGTTCTCACACTTCTTGCCGCGTCAATTGAAGGTAAAACCTTCGATAAAAGTAATCGTTGAAAGCTCGAGGTCTTACCCTGAACTTATGCGACGAAAGGTCCGTGAATGTTTTATACAACATTGTTGTGGAGGTCTTCTATCTAAAGTAAGTTAGGTATAAAGTGAGTTTGCTTAATATTACTGCAATGGAACTGTGCGAATATATTTACTTGTGAATCAAATACTGTACAAAAGTTGTGTAAGCTCCAGATATAAATCCAGAACCTGAGGTTTGATCCCCACTCGGTCCGGGAATGCTTTCTATCTCTTGTCACCTCGTTCGCCTCCATAAACAACTTATGTAGACGAAAAATACCACATCTGACCATGGTTAGGAGTCTATGTTAAATTGTAGGCCTCGCTCTAAGTGGCTGCGTAAGTCATTTCAAAGGTCAGAAGATAACAAGGGCATACCACATCCAATAGGACCATGCCCAGCACAACGCTGTGGCGCCGAAACCAACTCTTCGAATTTACAACTTTACCTTTCCTCGGGTTACTGAATTACTGCAAACACAACATGCCATCATATACGTAAAGGAGAAAGTATGACTATCTCATAAAATTGCTGTCATAAAAATTACCATCATCTTGCTTCCTGAGAAAATACTGAAACAATAGCATAATGTTCATTCCGTCATGCTTCGAAGAGGTACTTATCCACTCCAACGAAGGGCGTACCCAGAAAAGAGAAGTGTAGTGGTAAGAAGACGCCGTTGTGCAGAAGTGTGGAGTAACAGGGGTGAGGAAAACACTAGGCGCCAGGTGTGTGACGTAGCATTCCGCGGTAATGAAGTGCGGCCTGTAATTGGCAGACGCTGCGACATTCCTCGCGTAGTGTATGCGCGCCGGGTTGCCGGATCACCAGGGAACACGGTTCTCGACACGGTGCAGTTATAGCGCTCATTAACTGGCTGTGTGGCGGGCAGAGCTGGCGAGCTGGATGACCAGGAATGCGTCTCTACATTCACACCAGCTGCAGAGAAATTCCGAAAGTAGGTAACGTTTGTTTACTGAACGGGATACCTCTGCAAACCAGTCACGTAGAGACCCTCCTGACCTCCCTCCTTTCTACCCGTCTTTGGCTAACTATTAGTGGTCGAAAATTTTATTTAGGGTGGAAAGAACTGCCTAGTACCAATCCCATGTCCTTGTTTAGTTTAATAAAATTTGATAAATTTTTACCGCAATTTTATGGGTAATATGATATATGTAGCTCAAACTGAATAATTCCGCTGAACACACAACTATCTGGAGTTACTGTCTATTATACAAATAGTTCGCATCTTTAGCTGAGCTGTCAGCGTGACTGACTACAGGGGGAAGGAACCAGGTTCAGTATCAGGTACTGCCAAGGATAATTTCCTTGATGGGAGGATGGAGAGGGATGCGGTCAACCTCGTGGTGCCAATTGAGGAGGTACGTGAATGAGACGTGGGGGCCTTATGGTCTGGAAACCCGACGTTGGTCGGGGGAGCGGTTTGCTGATCCCATACCTACCCGTGCCACGTGCGAATGACGATATGTGGTAGAGGATGACACAGTGGTGTCCAGTCGGCATCATGCGGTCATCAAAGGCTTATTAGACCAAAGATTTAGTCGTAAAAAACTTGAGTTCGTACTTATCTTGCCTCTACTTTCACAATATTATTGGCAGTTAGTAAAGTTATTACTTATGAAGAAACTGTCACGATCACAAAATATCATTTATATAAAATGACCGGTTATGGGACAAACAGTAGACCATCTACAGATTGATTGCATTATTTGCTGGAGCTGACGACGTGCTGAGCAGCAGCGTATTGTCAAGACGATAACTGCTAGAGCAGTATGTGCCGAAACAGGTCGTTTTAAATAAATGAAATTTTGCGATCGTGACTGTTCCCTCGTATGTATTCATCACAAGTAAGATGGCCGACGCTTACAACCATGTTTGTTAAAACAGTAAAGTTATAATGATTCGTCATAAAAGAGAGCTACTTCCTACTTGAAAGACTTGAGCTACTGAAATTGGAATCCAATTTTCTTATAATCTCTTATTTCAATTTTTTATCGGAAGTATTTAGTTAGATTCCTTCCTGTCGTTATATTTCCTCTTACGTATCGTAGATATTTCATTTAAATCTTCGCTAACTTACAATATAACTCTATACACTCCAGATTGTGACTACGCCCACTCTGAACCTTACATACTGACTCTCACTTGATTAAGTAAAATAGCTCGCTCGCTCTGAACGAAAAATTCGTATTATAGGCACGAGAAGGTATAACGAGTATTCGTTTCCCAGTCTCCTTGGTCCCCAATAGAGAAGGTCTGCTTATCACAAGCTTAGAGTATTAGAAATTCATTGAGCTTGAATACAGAAGTGATTAAAGCATCTCGTAGAGGATGATAATAGACTTATTTTATCAATTTCAGCCTTAAAATCATCTTAGACTAAGCATGCTCAAGTTCTTATAATAATTTGGATGGGGAAATAGATGATGGGGAAGAATTTCTGAAGCATAAATTCACTGCTTTTCGTATGTGCCCGACCCTCTCCCCCCCCCCCCCCCTCCCTCCGCTGCCCCAATGCCAGTGACGTCACAAACATCTTGACTTAATATGACTGGGGAGAGTTAATCTTGAAGCACCTTTCCATAAGTACTATAAAGACGGTAATGAACATCAGGTACAACTGGTTCTATTTTCACGGACTTGAACTTAACATTCTGTGTATTTCAAATATTTGTTCATATTTTATTGCACAATTTTCCATTTCATTGAGCCCATGTACGTAGGGCAGTCATAAAGTTTTAATTATCACCGCAAACAAATCAGCTGCGAAAACGAAGCTGCACATATTTTTCCCAAAGTCAACTTGGTAGTTAAGTCTGCATTATGGCTGTTCAGGAAAGGTTACACCTCGAAAACATACCTTGTCTTCATTTTGAAATAGTCTGTCGTGTAATGGTTCCTTCCTTCACGAAAAAGTCACAGCGTAATATGTCAGGAGAATACGGGAGTAAGAAAAAATTGGATAGCTATGATAGAATGAACAATCAAGATCGCAATAATATTTGTCTATTTACCGGTTTCGGCTTATATAAAACCAATCTTTGGCCCCCTATGGCAGGTGCTGGCGGCTCCTTGGTTGTCTCGTGATACCACGATCGTACACGTTAAAATTACTGCCATCTTGACTATTCATTTAACTTATATACATTATCAGCTCGCTTTTCTCCATAGAGTATGTTGTCTAAATTTATGGATACTGAGTAGCCTAAAGAAGCTGGATGTGTGACTACACAATGTGCAGCATGACGTGAGATCGTGCCATGGACGAAGAAAACAGCTTCCCACTACGCTTCGCCTCGACAGCCTCTTGTATCCTTGTTACGAGATTTTGGTGTTTGCTCCTGTGACGGTTTGTCCCGTACGAGTAAACTGGGACTTCACCTTTTTCGGTGCTAGTCAATACTCATGTTTCACTTCTTGCATTGTTGCTCTGTCTCTCGGTCATAATGATACACCCATTATTAAGTGTCTTATCAAGTAATATGGAATGACTTGAAACAGCTGCAATGTTTCCACTTCTTCCTCGGCTCCTCGGGATATGAGAACTGTTGTGACTTGCCAAGGAACCCAATGGGCGGTGACCGATGACATGCTCAAAATGTCATCCAAGGAGTGAAAAACTAATCTATGAAGTGAAAAACTAATCTATGACGGAGTCTCACTTTGTCACCTCGGTTGTGATACGCCAGCCTTCGAGCACTATGGCCTTCTTTTAAAAAAAAATTGTGATAAGTTCTATGGGACCAAACTGCTGAGGTCACCAGTCCCTAAGCTTACACACTACTTAACCTACCTCTACCTTAAGCTAAGGACAACACACATACCGAGGGAGGACTCGAACCTCCGACGGGGAAGCCGAGCGAACCGTGACAAGGTGCCCCGGACCTCACGGCTACCCTGCGCGGCTGCCTCCTTTTCTCTCGTGATTAGTCACTCGATCTTCTTTTGTCTACACTGGAAGTGTCTGCGCCATCTGGTCACTGAATGGTGTGGTAATGCATTGTTGGTGTACACTTCAGCTAACTCTGCATTGATAGACGCCGCGTTGTTCGCCTTCAAATACAATGAATCACCGCGCGATACTCCAGTTTAACAGTGGCCTGCTCCGTTTTGTTTGACTCCTGTGGTGATCTGACACGCTGCTGAAGCAAGAGGATTTCATTGTGTATCAATACACAAACATGTATGAGGTGTATGAGAAAAGTAATGAGATCGATTATATTGTCTATCAAAGTTTTTATTAATTTATTTTTCCAAACAAGACTGTTTTTAGCTTCAGAGTAGTTCCCTTTGAAAGCAAAACACCAACGGAGACGTTGTTTCCGGTTTTGGTAGCAGCGCTGAATGGCTTAAGTTGGTAAGCCCTATAACAAGTCGGTCAAATCCTTTCGAATGTCCTCCAGAGTCCCAAAATGGCGTCCTTTAAAAACATTTTTCAGTACCTGGAAAAGAAAAAAAGTCATAAGGACTCATATCAGATGCGAGAGGTCAAAAATTCATTGATGGAAGTGTTTGGGTGGCATGGGACTTTTTCAATATACAGCAGCCACCTGTATGCATTATTTGATCTCGCTCGATTCATCCTTTCCCTGAGTCTTTCTAGGACGTCTAGGTAACACACTTGGCTTCCAGTTTGTCCTGAAGGAACAAATTCTTTATGCACTATACTCCTACTGTCAAAAAGGCAAATCAGCATTGTTTTGGTCTTTGATTTCCTCATTCGAGCTTTTTTCAGTCGTGGAGATGTCTCAGTGTGCCACTCCTAACTTTGTCACTTTATCTCGGAATCGCACTCAAAAATCCAGGTTTCATCAACTCTGATCACACGACTGTAAAATTCGTGGTCATTGACAGTTCTTTGAAGAATATCAACGCACACGTTTCTTCGACTGTCATGCTCAGTTGTGAGTCTTTTCTCCACTATTTAGGCATGAACCTTTCCTTTGTAGCAATATTTGGTCAAAATTTGATATGAAGTGGAACTGTGTAACAGTTACCTCATCATCCTTATTGTTGAACGTCGGTCTAATCTCATAAGTGCACGCACACGTTCGGCGTTTTCGTCGGTGTTTGAAGATGAAGGTCTCTCTGAACAGGATTCATCGTCAACGTGTTCTCAGCTTCCAAAAATTATTTGTGCCAGTCAAAAACTTGTGCTCTTGATAGGGAAGGTTTCCAATGGATCTGTTCGACTTTTCAAAGGTCACACACGTGGATTCCCCAAGTTCAACTCAAAACTTTATTCCATAACATTCCACTACATTCCACTGTTCCAGTTTCGTAACACACAACAAAAATACAACTTCACTGACGATGCTCTCAAAAATCACGTGATGGCTGCGTGGAGCTGAAACTAGGCCTGGGAACTGGAAGGTGAGAAAACACCGTTCTACCCAAAAAGAACAACACAGCGTTGCCAGATCTTTCGCAGTATGTCAGTCTCATTACTTTTCTCGCACACCTCGTATATGCAAACAAACAAAAAATTAATTTACCGTACCTAACATAATTTCTGTGAGGTAATAATACTCTACAACCATCCGCTGTTGATGGACCCTAACAACAGGAGTTTTCGGCAGTGTCGCTGGCGGCATTCAGCCGTCCAGACCTGGAGGGGCCGTCGCAGCTGCCGTCAGGCTGCCAAACTTCGAGCCGTAACCCGCCCCACGCAGTCTTGACAGAGCCGTCAGTGTTTGGTAAACACCGGCAGACGGCAACGACCTCTTCTGACATCACTTCCGCTCACAAAGCGCCTCTTTCCAAGAAATACGAGTTTCAGAACCGGCCACGCTGCGGGCGCCTTCGCTAAAACGAGACACGGCTATATGAAGCAATGGCGACACAGCGAGGGTAATAAAAGGCATGTGATGGAAATTGAAGAATGAGTCTGTACAGTTGGTACCCCTGCATTTTCTGTTTTAATTAGATCAGTTAGTTTACGCTGCACTTTGTGGTACTTGTTCACTATGCCTGTCTTCAGCACAAGACTCCCTAGCACATTTATTCGGGCCTTTATAATTTATAAAACAGTGTTGTAAAACCATTTCTGCGGTATTTGTTAGCTAATAGAGTGTTTTGGCTCTCTTTACGCTGAATCATATACCTTCCCCCCCCCCCCCTCCCTCCTTGATGTTTCCTCATTACTGACTCCAAAGTACTTACTAACCTGTTCCCTTCATTGGTAAATTAATTAGGTCTTTGTTCTGTACCAAATTTCCCCCATCTTCTCCAAACGTGACCACCTTCTGGAAGAATGTCCCATAGATTTTTCTACGCTCACTAATATTTCTATATTCAGACAGTATCTGTACTACCTCTATCATCCTTTTCTTACACTACATTGTATATACAGTACTGCTATTGTTTAGTTAAACTGGAAGCTGGTGGGCATATTTATCCAAACATGGAATCGAAGCAGACCTGTAGTTCAGTCAGAGGACTGCTTCACCTCGCCGCAGTTACATCTGTTCATTGCTGAGTGCAGGAAATCATGGACTTCACGCGTAAACAGTGTTTCCAAGGGGTTCATAAGTATTTTGTAAAATGTGAACATTGCAAAAAGCCTAATTGCAAAAATCAGATCTAATTCAGTTATTTTTATTTATTCACAGCAAAGCTTAAAACTAATGAATACTCAGTAGATTTCAGACAAGCTGTCTTAACAACACTGAGTCAAGGTCAAGGTCAGTCGTTCGTCGCGAAGGTGTTTGGCATCTCACAACAGCAAGTGTGTGTCTGGGCACGCCTTCATAAGAAAAGATCGACAACGGAGAATAATACACGAAGTGATCGCCCCCAAAAAACCACCCACAAAGAAGATAGGATCTTGCGAAGGCAATTTATGACTGACCCAAAAAACTCATCCCGGTCAATACATAACGATCTACAGGTAAAACAGGGGGCAAAAGTCTATGTTTCTACAGTTAAACGTCACTTAGCAGCTACACATGTGACTGGCAGGTGGCCTTCTCTAAAACCTATGATAAGTGTAAAAAATGGGAAGTCCAGGCTGCAGTTTTCTAACAAGCACGGTCACGGACCATTGAAAAATTTTCTAAAGTTATATGGAGTGCTGAAAGCAAGTTTAAACTCTTCTCCTCAGACGGTATACAAAATTTTCGGCGCCGAAAAAGAAGAGCTATAACAGAAAGTACCAAGAAGACACAATGAAGCACGGAGGAGGAAATACCATGGTGGGGGCTGTTTCTCAGGAAGTGGTGTAGTTCCTCTAGTCGAAACTGATGGAGAAATAGGTAGCTTGAAGTAAGGTGAAATGTTAGCAAGTCATATGATAATTCACGGACGACGAAAAATGCCTTGTAATTGGAAATTCCAGCATGACATCGATTCGAAGCACACTGGTGGATATATGAAGACAGTTATGAATCAGTGAAAAGTAAAGATATTCGAGTAGCCAAACAAAAGTCCAGAATTAAACCCCCCCCAATACATTTTGGGGTGAGCTGGATAGACGTGTTCGCCAACAAAACTGCTTTGTACAAGGAATTGTGTGAGCAATGGAAGAAGATTCCTCAGGCATCACTGGCCGAACTCGTGATTTCTGTGCCACTCAGATGTGCAGCAGTATTACACGCAAAGGGCTATGCAACCAGATATTAAGTTAAGAGCGTTGTGGGTCAAGACTTCATTATTATTTTCCTTCTATTACGTTTTTACGACACACTTTTGAACCTATATAATTTATTCATTTATTTTTTGTTATTTATGCGCAGAGTAAAACTGTATAACATGTATAAGAAAATAAAGTAAACGTTATAAGGATTTGGAAATTAAGTAATTTCATTTAAATTTTCTGATAATGAATTTGTCACCCGAATATATTATCCCAAGAAATCTCCAGTTTGTTCTTGTCCCACTGTAAATGATTAAATTTGTAGGGTCCACAATTTCCGCAGTTTTTCAACTCTGCTGCAGAATCCTAGAGGATGTTCTAGGCCAAGTATTATATTAAGACGTTCATGGAAGGAAAAACTTCTCTCCAACAATTAGCACGGATGCAGGAAAACTAGTGCTTAACATAGCTTGTTTTATTCAAACACGACATTTTTAGAGTAACAGATGAAGGTGAACTTGTAGGTACTGTCTCCTTAGACGTGAGAAAAGTGTTCGGCACTCTACCACAGTGTCGACAAATCACCAAGGATAACACAGTTAGCTGCACTGCCTGTCGACGATGCCCTCAGCTCACTCCTCTCGCCTTAAAAGTGGGGAGAAGTATTGTAGATGTTCGTGTACTGTGGGAACATTAATTTATTTTATGTACTTAACAGATGTTGATAATAAAATTATTACAAAGTATTACTGCTTTTTAACTATGATGCACTAGCGTAGTAGACTATCACAGTGAGTTGTAGGTGTCAAGCACCGGTACCTAAGCTACAAAAATGACAGCTGTCGCCGGCGTGGCTACAAAAGAGAGAATCCTGTTATTGAGTTCCTGCCACACAGATTTAGTTTATTCCGTCAGAAAACAGAAACTTAGGAAATGCAACGTCGACTGTACCCTGCCCACTTACACATTCAGTTCTGCGCACTTGGTCCTAGCCATTCGGCCATTAAGCGACTACTGAAAACATGAGCGTCATGATAAACCAAAAAAAAAAAAAAAAGTTTCCCAGCCGCTGCTCAAAGACCGACCTCCAGCAGTCTGCTGTGGTCGCCCCACCTGCAGGTGGGATGCAGGTCAGGAAGGCGGTTGGATAGCGGAGACAAGAGGTGACATGGACGGTTCCTTTCGCCGACCCTCGGCGTCGTTGTCGCCTCTGTCTAGATGGCAATTTATGTAGCCTCCTTGGCTCGTTGAAAAGTTGACATTCTTTTCTGTATCGCATTCTGATCACTAGCAAGGGTGTGCCGAAAAGTAATACCTTCGAATTTTTACTCTGTTTGAAGTATACCATGTCATGCATATTACCCGGTAGACTTCACCGTTTCGGCGAAGCAAATTCAGTCCTCTGCTCCTAGGGAGCTCCAAATTGCAGCGAGTAAGACGTCGGTGTGAAAGTAAATCTGACGGTGAGTGAGAAAGATCGTGTCGTAACAGGGTTTCTAAACGAAGAAAAAGTGCCTCCAGTTGAAATCCATGGGAGAATGAAGACGTTGTACGGTGATTTATTGTCTCGATATCAGTAATGTGCGACCATGTTCTTCTTGATTGCAATGAAGGAAACCTGAATTGTGTGATAGAGGTCGGAGTGGACGATTGCATACAGCAACCGACAAGACTCATCAAAACCTGGTAGATTAACTCATGGGAAAAAATCGTCGAATAACACAGATACAGCTCTATGGTCAGTGTGACATATCACATGAGAGTGTATAGGAGATCACTGCAGAACTGCGGTACAGAAAATTGTGTGCACAGTTGGTGCCTCGAAGGCTCACGTCTGACATGAATCACAGCAGATTGGACATCATTCCACAATGCTAGATACCATACACGAGCACAGCGACATCTGCATCAATAGGACGCCTGTGTTAACTATCACCGATCATACGCCACAGGGTCCCGACTTGGCCCCATCCGATTTTTCATTTGTTTCCAAATACTAAAGAACGCCTCCGACGACTTCAATTTGATGGGGATGTAGCGGTGCAAGCGTTGGTGATGATGTGGCTCTGTCAACAAATTCAAACATTCTACAGTGACGTTATCAACAAACTGGTCTCACGTTGGGGGAAATGTGATCGTCGCCAGAACGACTTTGTTGAGAAGTAAACAGGTCTACATGAAGAATAAGGATGTTGAATGTTGATAGCTTTCGTTTTATCTACAAATCTTTACGAGTATTCACATAAAAATTTCGGAGGCTTTGCTTTTCAGAAAACTCTCGTACATCTGTGTCCAAAATGAGATGCAAGTCTAGTTTTCAAGAACATGTCGTTTCCCAAGACAGACATACGTTAAGGAAAATAGATGACACTATTTCGAGAAACGTGTTGGCTTTGTCCTTTCCAATGATTGTCTTGGTGTCAAAACCATGTGCCATCTTTCTCTTCAGTTCCACCCATCGCTCCGCTGCAGCTCAGTAAACTCTTCATAGTGGCCTTTTATTTTCTCTGCTCACCCTGCTATAATGTATTATGACAGCTGTCCCAAAGGAAGTGCCTGAATGTCTCCGCAAAGATCACTAAAATGATTCTCTTCAAGACGAAAGAAATTTAAAATTTTAATAGGTTTCGTATTTCAGTTAACCAACTTGGAACCTAAATGTAATGCAAACTTTATTAAAAAGATCATCATGTAGTATCTACACATTAGAATTCATTTATCACATTGGACTCAAGAGCTGGTAGTAAATAAAACACAACATGATGATCCTACAGGAGAAAAACGTTAAATTCGGGCGTACCCCGACCTAAAAACAGAGCCAATATATTTCACAATATGTACAATATAAACTGACAACAATGGAATCTCCGAAAGGTTGTTCGTAGGTGGTGCTTTTGCATACAGTATAGGTCCAAAAGCTAGAAAATTGAAGGGTAATGCCGGAATACCAGCAAATGATTCACGCTTGGTTTATATTGGCTAACCTTCAACATAAATAAAGTTAACGTATTGCTCATAATGTTGCGGAAAGGCCCGTTGTTATATGATTTCAAGATTCACGAATAAGTAATGAGAGCAGTCACAGACGTTAAACAGCTGAGAGTATGCGAGTTAAACATTTTAAAATTGAACGATCACGTACACTGTTGCATGAAAACTTTATGACCACCCGCTTAACAGCGTGTCGGTCGACATTTGGAGCGTAATACAGCAGCGATTCCGTGTGGCATGGATTCGACAAGCCATTGGCAGGCTTCTGGAGGTATATTCCACCAGATGTCTACGCGATTCCCGTAAACTACGGACCGGTGGTTTGTGAGCACGGAGGTGGCAGTCGATAGCGTGGCAGATGCGTTCCATAGGGTTCACATGAGTCGAATATGATGGCTAAGATATCAACGAGAGTTTCACTATCATGATCCTAACACCAATGCAGAACGATTTTGGGTGTACCACGTCGCAAGTTACCTTGCTGGAAGGTGTCATTGCCGTTGGAGAAGGCATCGTGCGTGAAGAGATGCATTTAGTCGGTAGTAATGTTCTTTAAGTCCACGTCTATGATAGTGCTTTCAATTACTACAAGATCCATAGAAGCCCAGGTGAACAACACGTATAGCATAGTTCTGACCTCATGGCCTTCATACGTGACGTGGTGCGATTCGTCTCGTGGGCAGTGTTTACGGACACGACCATCGACCTGGAGCAACCAGAAACGTGATTCAAACTGCAAAGTGACTCATTTCTACTGATACACCGTCCATCTCGATAATACTGTGCCCACTGCATACGAATTTCGCCATACCGTTGAGGAAACATGAGGACTCGGAGTCCCTTGGTTAACACTGTGCGTTGAACGGTGTGTTCCAAAAACACTTGTGTAGCATCTGCAATGTGCTTGTCGTCAGATCGCCATCCATCCTCTTTTACGGAGCGGGCAAGTATGGGTATTCACGACAATAGCGCATGAACAGCCAACCAACTTCACCGCCTGGGGGATTCCCTTGTACCGGAGCATAAGAATTTTCACTTTGTGGAAGTCGCTTCTCAATGGATTTCCTTGTTTGCTATTCGTTCGCCTCCCCACCGCTTATTTACCGCGCCACTTTCCCCTGAGCCCCATGCACACATGGACAGTAGTGGCGGCCAGTACACGCAGCCAGTGACAGGGCCGGGGCAGTAGACTTATACAAGAAGACAGTAACGACACCTAGCGAAATTGTTCTAGTGGCAGCCAGTAGTTAGTTCGTGCATGCACGTGGTGAGTGAAACATTGTCCGAGGATTTGTGAGATCATGAAAGAGACTGACGAAGAGGACACTGTTAGTGAGGCTGAGAGTGAAATTGTATACGGTTTAAATGAAGAGCTTCAAGCAGTAGCACTTACAACCTACGTCGTCAACAGTTTGTTGGATGTATTTACTCTCTACCTTCTCTACAATTTTTGTCCTAGTACCATCGAAGTCATTCCCCGATGTCTTAACAGAGGTCCTATCATCCTGTCCCTTCTCCTTTTTAGTGTTTTCCATATGTCCCTTTTCTCTCAGATTCTGTGTAAAACCTCCTCATGCCTTACCATATCAGTCCACTTAATTTTCAACATTCGTCTGTAATACCACATCTCAAATGCTTCGATTCTGTTCTGTTCCGGTTTTGCAACAGTCCGTGTTTCACTACCATACAATGATGTACTCCGAACGTACATTTTAAGAAATTTCTTCCTCAGATTAAGGTGTATGTTTGGTACTAATACACTTCTCTTGACCCTCTTTACCAGTGCTAATCTACTTCTGATGTCCTGCATGCCCCATCCGTCATTAGTTATTGTGATGCCTAGGTAGCCGAATTCCTTAACTTCATCTACTTTGTGACCATCCATCCTAATGTTAAGTTTTTTGTTGTTCTCATTTTAGCTACTACTCATTACTTTCGTCTTTCTTCGATTTACTCTCAGTCTATATTCTGAACTCATTACACTGTTTATTCCGTTGAGCAGATCATGTAAATCTTCTTCACTTTCACTCATGATAGCAATGTCATCAGCGAGTCGTATCATTGATATTTTTTCCCCTTCAGCTTTAATTCCACTCCTGAACCATTCTTCAAGAAGTATTAACGAAAAATAGGTTGTGCTGGGTTAAAGACCAGGTGAGTCGTAGAGATCAGCTGGGAGCTTTATCTACAATACTTCGGGAACTTGCCGAGGAGGATCCTTCAGAATACAAGAGAATTGTGAGACTGAATGTGGAACAATTTAACGAACTGTATATGGCTCTGAGCACTATGGGACTTAACATCTATGGTCATCAGTCCCCTAGAACTTAGAACTACTTAAACCTAACTAACCTAAGGACAGCACACAACACCCAGTCATCACGAGGCAGAGAAAATCCCTGACCCCGCCGGGAATCGAACCCAGGAACCCGGGCGTGGGAAGCGAGAACGCTACCGTACGACCACGAGCTGCGGACGAACTGTATAATTTAACTGAATGTAAAATGTCAAAAACAGATACGCTAATGAGAAACGCAGTTCCTGCTCGTCCCAAACTAGAGGCTGCCTTACGATTTTTAGCTACTGGTGATACTTACCAAACCCTAGCCATCATGGTGCGAATACCAGCCAACACAATGTCAACTTTTATGCAAGAAGTACTTACAGCAATAACCACAGCGCTACAAGAATATATGAAGGGAAGATCTCACAAATAGTTGCTTGCTAACAAGTTAATTTATAGTGTATGGTGAAAGACAAAAGCGGACCTTTCTTTGTACATCATGTAATAAACACTTCTAAAAAGAGGAGCACATTCTTATGAATACTGATGCGTTAAAAGTAAATAAATTCAGAAACGTACAGTTATATTTTAGGGTTGTCACTCCTAATAACCGTGTATACCATATAAGAGGTAATTAAATAAAATATACAAATTTTATTTAGTACAATTTATTGATTAAATATTAGATACAGAAGAAAACGTGTTTTTCAGGCAATGACAATTTATTGTAAGTGTCTGTAAAGAAAATCTTCTTCAGCTATAAATTGATCTTCTAAGATACCGACGGTGGAAGTCGTTTCCAGTAACAGCGGAGTAGTTGATGGTTGTGGGGCTTCCAACAATTTGAGTCTCTCTTTTGTCAGCATTGGTTAAATTTGGTCCTGGCATCTTAGTGTGATTTCCAAGGGAAGGTCCCTCAACTCAGCTGCAACATATTTCCCAAATAAGTCAACCTCATTAGTCTGAGGTCTGTTTGAAGTTGATGAAAGACTCAAATATTTTCTTTAACTCCTCAGTGGAACTTTCAGCAACTTGTCTACACGCCACTCCACGCTGCTTTTTTTTTTTTTTGTTGGATTTTGGAAGAGTAGGCCCAAGTGGGAGTTGAGATGAACCCTGGAAATCCTGTACGATGTCAATGGTTTTAGGATCAGATGCGCCGGTTTCGTCATCCGTCGCATCATCGTTAGCTGTAACCTTAAATTAAAAGACTACAACAATTAACCGCACTCACAGCTTTCACTGTTCGTGTTAAGGTGTTTGTACGCATTTTCAAATTTTAGTCTGTAACTAATAGTTATTTTTAGGTTCCGAAGAAGCGGAGGAATGGAGTGGAAGTACAAGAAACAAATTGAAACAAAATGTAATTTTCCAGTACGTTGTCGTGCTATTGACGGAAAGCATGTGGCCATAAAGCGACCGTCTGGGAGTTGCTCTGAGGTTTACAACTACAAAGGAGGTTGTAGCATTACACGTTTGGCATTGGTACATGCTCATTGTAAGTTTCTATACACAAGTATGGGAACGAATGGAAGAGCCAGCGAAGCAAGTCTATTCCGGCTTTCCTCGCTTAAGTCAGCCTTAGACAACCGTACACTAAATTTTCCTAATGACCACTTCATTTTGGGTGATGACTCGTTTCCTTTGTCACTAACATTAATGAAGCCCTTGTCGAACCGAAGTATGACTATGTATATTCAATTATCGTTTATCGTATGCACGCAGAATGGTGGAAAACGCTTTTGGTATAATGGCTGCACGACATAGAATCTTTCAAAAAGCAATCGAAGTTGATTTAGAAACTGTAGATTTGACTGTACAATGTACATGTACTCTCCACAACTGATTGCGAACGTCGCCACCAACGAATTTTGAAAGGTGATGAGCTGACCATGAAGACACAAACACTGGAGTTTTTCACTCCGGTAAGTGGCGTTCCAGTGGGACAGAACTACCGTGGTTGAGGCCGGTTCGCTAGATAAATATATTCGAAAACTGTTTCGGAAACAAGGAAGAAACTGACTGAGTACTTCAGTGGCGAAGGCTTTTGACATGTGATAAGTCGCACAGTAGATGTAATTAAGTCGTACTTAGTTGTTGACGGACTCTGTAAACTAAATTGTTCTGAATGTATTACTAGTGTTACTGTTCACCGAATCACAAAGTTTGTTTAAAGTTTATCAGCTAATACTGAAACGTCCCCTTAGAGAAATTATACAAGACTGTGCTTTGACTGACACACAATATTTTTAGCGCAACGCAATCTGGCTTTCAAAAAAAATCCCTACGAAAGAATGGCCCTGACTAACATTAACCTATACCTTTCACAAATCACTTACCTCACAAAAATCTTCGTTACTGGAACTACTGCAATACAGCGAGCGCCACTACTGGCAGCTAAATAAAAGATTCAAACTACGGAAGGCACTAACTACTGACAGGCATAGTTAGCAAATGAAAAATTTTAATAGAGAATAAACAATGTATTTACCTTAATAGTCATAATATATATAGCAGTTCATGACAAATTACAAAACTCCGCCATCTCTCTCCCCACATCCACCACTGCTGGCGGCTCACCTCCAACTGCGCAACGCTACGCGCTGTTCACAGCCAGCTGCCTAACACTACAATGGCGAGTATTATAACAATGCAAAGCAGCCACAGACTGCACACAGCACAGCCAGTGATTTTCATACAGAGGTGGCGTTACCTAACCAGCCTACTTACAATACTATTGAAACAACATAGCCAAATGTTTTACAACACATTGGATTCATAGTTGTAGTCGTTTGATGTATGTAGCTCTGAGCACTATGGGACTTAACATCTATGGTCCTCAGTCGATGTAAGTAGCCTAGTACTTTGTTAAATCAAATACTCTGGAGAGTGTTTTATTTTGGAGTAATTATTATTATTATTTCCTCCTTATGTTTACAAATATGTTTGTTGCTTTTGTTTCTGTTTTAGTAAGTAAAATATATTATATCACCTAACGTCTAGGAAGGTTGTAACGATAGCTGTACATATAATAATTTTTTTTTTGAATTTAGATAAATTAATGTAAGCAATGTTTTGAACTTTTTTTTCGGTTCGTATCGTTATGTTAAAGAGACTGTGAGCAACTTTTGAAATGAATATTATTATTTATGTTAGATTTCAAATAATGTGGTAATCAAAGGAAAGTGTATTTAATGTTAAAACTATTGTAAGATGTGAAAATTGTAATTTATACACTTGGTCCATACGTAGGTAATGCATTAGGATATGTGTAGTAGAAAACCTGTGGTGAATACCCTACCTGTAGGGGAGCGGGAAAAGGTGGAGGCAGGCGAGGCGGGAAAACGCACACTGGCGCGGTTCGGCTCAACGGGCACAGTATTACAGTCGGAGGCGAGCAACAGTCGGAGTTGGGCATCGGTCAGAAGTACACGTATTGTACCGAGGAGGCTACCCAGGAAAAGTGGATTCCATTGAGCCTCGGATGAACCGATTCCGACGACTACTTGGCATGGCTATATTCTGAGGCACAAAGTTGGAAAGATAACGACGCTAAGAAGAAGGAAAGTGCCGCTGCAGTGAGAGCCTTAGCCGTGCTTGCATGTGTGCGGTGCTTCTCGCTATCTCTCTGCCCGCCATCCGCCTCACCGACTTGCACAGGTCAAACATTTATTTCATCTTTAGAAGTGTATCTGTGTGGGCCAGTGTCGAAAATGTTTCTGACTGTTCAATAATAACGTGACTTTTACCAGCATTGCCTTAGCCGTGACTTATCCTGATCACTGACCTAGACAGGGTCCTTACCTCGTATTGTGCAACCCGAGTATCCTGAACTGAAAGTTTAATGTTAGTGTTAATGAAAATTATCAGCAGATTAATCTATGCCATAAAGGAGTCTAAAGTTCTGTGTGTTATTGCAAATGTTGGTAAAGAACAAAAGCATGACTAAATTGGAAGAGAGTTTTTTGAATTGAGTTAGCGATGTTATTTAATTAATTTGAGACAGAAATAATGACAGTTAAATTATTCAGAAGTAAGACAAAAGAGTAGTTATCCATAGATTGATAATTTTGAGTGTTTATTTGCCTTCAGTACTTAATAGTTTCAGTTTAACGACCATAACAGTTTCAGGCTCCCCCCCCCCTTTCTCTTGTCCATTCTTTCAAACCTTCAAATGTGTTGATCAGATTTGACCAGTAAAGCTAAGTCTATATTAATCCTAAGTGTATTAGTGTTTTTCCATCATTAATAGTGATATTGTGTGTGTACTTTCAAGATTGTCGATGCTAGGGCAATCTATGCCCGATTTCAGTCTGCTCAACATACAAAATGCAGTTCGTAGTAATCATTACTGTGTGGTGTTGTGTAATTTTAGCTCGTCCAAATTAATACAAAAGGAGAAAACTTTAGTTCAGTGGTTTTTTTTTTTTTTGGTTCCAAACTTTGCCATATAAGGCAACGTTACTACGTGTAGTTATGCTTGTACATGCACCCACTTGTACAAGGAAAAACTCACTCATTGCCTAAGTAGGCTGGCGACCGAATTATTAATTATAGGTAGCATCTACTGTGTGTACTTCTTGTCCATGCGAAAGAGTAATTATACTTTACATTTGCTTGATGCATCACTGTAGTTATTGACTGAGTATAAGTCCGATCTTGCTTCTATTAGGTACACGCGGTCAACTAATGTACTAAAATCCTTGTTTATAAGGTGAAGCCCGTGAACTTATTGCAGTACAGGCTTTATAGAGCTAACGTACGTCCGAGCAGGACGGTAGCGTTACAAGGTGACAATTAATTGAGTACCTATTTACTGATTTATTTTGGTTCGCGATTTTCATTTAACAAAGACTACAAACCAGACTTACCAAATTCGATGTTGACCACCTCTTGATGATTACGTCTCTCAACAAACTGTCGGGTGCAGCGGACCACGGTAGCTTGGGTATGTAGATGTCACCTGTGCCTGGTCCACTTGTCTTTGATGAAATCATTTTCAAGAGTTCACCTCTCCACGTGGCCTTTATGGCGACCCATAGTACCATTAAATCACTCTTTAACTTCATTATGGAAGACTCTCTATTCGCCTTGTTGCCATAATCGCAATGACATACCTGCCATAATAGTTCATAGTTTACCAAAGTTTCTAATAATTTACTTATATTGTCCGGTCTCTATTTAACAATATCAGTTGGCATTGACTGTGCTTTTTCAGATACTAAAGATATTTCCCAACAATGCGCTCAACAGTAGTTCCTGTTTCAACAGTGTCTTTCGCTCTACATCTACATCTACATCCATACTCCGCAAGCCACCTGACGGTGTGTGGCGGAGGGTACCCTGAGTACCTCTATCGGTTCTCCCTTCTATTCCAGTCTCGTATTGTTCGTGGAAAGAAGGATTGTCGGTATGCTTCTGTGTGGGCTCTAATGTCTATGATTTTATCCTCATGGTCTCTTCGCGAGATATACGTAGGAGGGAGCAATATACTGCTTGACTCTTCGGTGAAGGTATGTTCTCGAAACTTTAACAAAAGCCCGTACCGAGCTACTGAGCGTCTCTACTGCAGAGTCTTCCACTGGAGTTTATCTATCATCTCCGTAACGCTTTCGCGATTACTAAATGATCCTGCAACGAAGCGCGCTGCTCTCCGTTGGATCTTCTCTATCTCTTCTATCAACCCTATCTGGTACGTGTAGCGGGACTTTGAATTTCGCCGCGCTACACTCGTTCCCTCAGATAAAAATATTCCGTCGCAGCGGTATGAGCGCTCGACGGCAGAGAAAATACCAAATTTGTTACCTTTTTTGTTTTCTATCCGTTTTCTTAATTGTTTCTTGATAGCCGGAGCTTAAGGCAGACGTGATCTGATGAAGACGTTATAAAACTTATTAGCTAGTCTTGATCTGATTTTAATGTGGAAGTTGTTAAGAAATTCGGTGGATGGAAGTAACAAAGTAAATTAAATTGCATACAGTATCAAGATGATTTTAATTGGTATAAATTAGTGATTCCTGAACTATTGCAAGATTTCGGAGCAGACTTCTCACGCAGAAATGAAGGAGATTTTTGAAGACCTGGACGCCGCCCGAAAGAAGACAAGTTAACCTGGTAAAGGATGATCTCTCATCTACGCCACTTCCCCCTGTCAGTTACATTCTGTTATTCTCTGTTTCTTTTCAGTAAGTTTTGTAGTGGAAATTGCTTTAACTTTTGCTCAAAAACGCCACAAGGACCACCCCAACTATAGCTTTTCTGTAATACGAAGTCCGATTTGCTTTTCATTCTTTCCCTTTTTTTTCACGGTAATTTACGATATTAAAACCCCTTTTTTATTCACCATTTTTTCCCACATTTTCAACCTTTTTTCCTTTTCTTTTATTCTCTTTCTTTTTATTAACCACTACAACTAGCTCCCGCGACAGGACGCTATTTTTGGATGTGTCGCTTTGAGCAAATTTGTAACTTTAATTTGTATTTTTTCCCAACAGAGAATATCCAAAAATCCTGAACTTTAAAGGGTAACTAAAACACCAACTTTATTACACCTAAGCAAATGATCATACAACAATATTGGAAAGAATTTTTGCAATTAATTCAATCTGTTTTCTTTGCATGGCATATATTGATGCAAAACTTATTTTGAGACCTTTTGGTGATTATCCGATGGAGATGTATTAAGAAAATCCATCTTTTGACGAATACGATTTACGCAGAAGTGATTGACCAGCCGCTGCAGGACAGAAAATTTAATGGTGAGTCACACAATTATGTTTCATTCAAGCATTAAATAGCCAACTGCAGAATCCATTTTTCCCTTTCCACACATCCTGTAGTTTTCTTCTAGATGTTTCCAAAATTATCTCTCTCTATTGTAGTTTGTGGTAATTATAGCATTGTTGTAGCTGCATATGAAGATCGTGAATCTGACCGCCAAACAGTCATTTGTTACGAAAAATTTTGTCCGCCCTGCTGCATCTTTCTCAACCATTGTTTGCAATAAAGCAATCATTTACCTTGACGAGAAAATATTTCAACCTAAATTTGAGTCAAATCTTTATTAATCAGACTCATATTATTCCCTTTTGACTTACGATTATACATCCTATTACAATGGAACGTTGTAAGGTAGAGATAGTTTCGGCAGATGAGTTAAGTGAACTAGATTCATCGTGCAACCAACAAGAAAGTCCGCGTTTCCCTCCATGGACGAGTTCACAGATCAATGCAATGATTTCGCCTCAAACTCGCAACATTTGTGATAATACACAGATGGCGACTTTAAATGACGAAATGTGGAATGGACGCGAGACTAGACCGTCAGCGCCATTGTTAACATCAATGTGAGAACCGAATATGAGACAAATTCAGCAATATGACACAAATCGGACACAGGAAACTGACAAACTGGACCGACTATTAGAGTTATTTGCAGACATGAAACGAGACGTTAGTCAGAAAATTGACATATTAAACCATACTATGACCGAAAATTTTGAACGGACGACAAAACATATGACAGAATTAAATAACACCACTCAACAGCTCAGCCAGCGATTTGAGACATTGTCCGATCGAGTCACTAAACAGGAAGAAACTATGGTTACATTCACACATGAAACAAAAAACAATATCATCCGATGTGAGAGTCAGTTAACTCATATAGTTAATTTGCAGCAGGAAGTGAACACTCGTGTGGAAGAGTTAGCTCAGGCCCACACTTCAGCTAGCTCCACCCAAGAAAAGCTGACTGAAGAAGTGGGAAGTATTACCCAACAGCTCACAATGGTAATTCTTGAACAAACCCACCTCAAAGAAAAGATAGAAAAATTAGAAGATCGAGCGGACCTCGTGTCACTAAACAACGACACCAACATGGCCGAAAGAATTGTACACGAATGTAAATTGTGTGACGACTATCTGGACAAAAAACTTGAAACAATTACACAGGATATACTTTCAAAAGCAAAGACACATGTTAAAGACGAGACAAAACACACAAAAGACGAAGTGACAAAATTACGATACAATGTTGTGCCGTGTTTGGTGATTGGTGCAAACGCATCGTCAGGGATCGACAAAACAGCTAAAACCATGGCTAATGACACAGACAGAACACCTATTGTGGAATCACCTATTTCCAATCAAAATTACAATGTGCCGCCTTCTTTTCCACCAAACGAGCAATATTGCGGTACGACACCTAGACTAGCAAGTGACACAAACTACGTCAATACTGTTATGCCAACCGGCATGGCCGATGACACGATTGTAATACATGGGCATTTCCGGACATTTTCCAGTGAGGACAAGCACAAAGTCCACCCTATTGTGTTTATTAGATCATTCGACGGTGTTTTTCCACGTAGTTGGTCAGAAGTCGATAAAATCAGATACGTCACCAATCTCATGAGAGGACGAGCAGCTAAGTGGGGTGCCGCTATGAAACGGCGGTGCCTTACGTTTGAACAGTTCGAACAAGCCTTCTTGGACGAATTCTGGTCCGAGAATGAGCAACAGAGTCTAAGGAGAGAAGTGTGCAACCCCGAGACCTATGACCCTAACACAGAGACATTAAGACAATACTTTGAGAGGTACCTAGACAAGACACTGTACTGGTCCAAACCAGCCGACTTGCCAGCGATAATTGACACTTTAAAGAGCCACTTACCGAGACAGATCAATAGGAGTACCGGAGAATGACATTAAGAGTTTTTTAAACTTCTTAGATCAAATGGACGTAGTTTACAGAGGCGATTCATGCCATTCAAATTTTACTCATATTAGTAACCAAAATCAGCACCCACCCCAAAGGAACCGTAGTGACGGTGGTTGGTGGAATCATCCGTCCGCGCCGCGACACAATACGATGCCTGCGCGCGAGACATATTCAAATGGAAACGTGTATGACAGTAGGAACAACCGCAGAAATTCGTGGAATAATAATAACAACAATAATTATCACCCATATCAAAATGGTAACTACAAGCAAAATGAAAATTACAGACAGTACAACAACAACAACAACAATAGGAGACGTGAGAATAACCGGTACAACCCGGGCTACTTTGACAGGAACATGACATATAACAGAAATAATTACCACCAAAACAATAACAATCCCAACAATCACCGACATAATATGTGGAACACACAAAATTCACGCATGACAAATCATAACCCTCCACGGAATCCACCGCCGTTCCCCAGTACAGTCATGCACTCCCCGCCACGAAGTAGCAATAATTGCGGCGCGCCATCAGCTGACGCGTGGGCGCCAACCGGCCGGAATGTAAACATAGTGGAGCTGGTCAATGAACCCAGCCAAACACAGCAGACGACGGAAAACAGTCGACGACCGAGCTAAGCGCTCGTGCTTCGGTCGTGAGGTGTTGTAAGAGCGCAGCGGCTGAGACGATTTGTTTCCTCAGGTACGACGACAAAATGACAGCAGAACAGGAATTAACAAACCTATCAGGTTGATGACCTTGTTATTTTGCGTTCACATCCCAAGTCTACAAAGTTAAAACAACTGAACAGAAAATGAAAGCTATTATATTCAGGTCCTTTCAGAATAGCAAGCATGCCTCACCCAGGTTGTTACTCCCTAGAATACCCGTTATCTCACAAGCCGAGGGGGCTGCATCCCCACAGACATTTGAAACCCTTTGTGCACTAAAATAACATAATATAATGATAACTAAATTGAACATGAGCAAGTTGCTGTGAAAACAAGATCATAAATATTTGTATTGAATACACGAACATTAAGTTATACAGCCTAAGAACACCAACATTCATTTATGGAAATTATATACTGCAGTTACACTTGTACACATAATTATGAAGAGAATGTAAACCCAGGTGAGTACACTTACTGAATGAGAAAAGATATTCATATAGGAATGAGATCTACACAGGTTACATTTGTTGTTAATTGTAAATTATAAGGTGAATCAACAATTAGTTAGTTATTTCAAGACACTTTAATGACAGGAAATAATAGCTATTGAGATCAGTAATGACATAGGTATGTAGCAGAACGAATGAGGCTGTAAGAATGAATGATCAGAATGAATGAGTTAATATTTAAGTTAATACAAGAAGGTAAGTTACTGTGAAGTAGTTGATGGAGACAAGAGATTATTTGAGGAAAATATTACTGGAGTTTTATGAGAATGGAAGTGCCAAATGGCCCCACGTATGTGATATATTAATGTTTGATGAGGAATATGTTTAATGTATAAGGATATATATATTATGATGAATATGTGAGTAAGAAATGAGTGTGAATGTTTTGGTAATATTGTGCTACATAGAGAAGTGAGTAAACAGTCTACATCTTTAAGATTACATAAGAATTTCAGTTTGAAAGAAAACATTTGTGATGAGTTAAAACACGTGAGTACAAGGCGTTAAAGGTGAATCTATTTACAGTGCCCTTGAAAATGAACGAATGCAAGAAAAGCAGAGTGAACATAACGATGATTACAGCTGTGGAAAGAAGTGTAATAAGAATGTAACTTGGAAACACATTAGCTATAATTTATTTCAGAATTGTAACAAAATAACCTTTCGTTAAGTTTTGTTAAGCCACTGTGTGGAAGAAAACATTTATAGTTCGTGTTCAGACAGGAGAATGATATTTTAAGGAACTTAAGTTGGAAGAAATATAGTTTTTACACAGCCCTCATGTGAATACATTTGTATAATTTTTTTTTTTTTTACGAAAGTGAAATTTAGTGCCATGTTAGCCTTTGTTATACTTATACTTACATATGACAGAAAACCCTGAGGAGGCAAAAGATAGGAGAGTTATTAAGGCTGTTTTGCGACTCGTACAACACCTCCACTTAAGCGAACAGATGACAAAATTACAAGTCCATGGTTGAACTCTTGAGAGGAAATTTGATATGTTATTATATAATACACATTATGAGAGAGACAATCTCTGTGGGATATATTTTCCATTTGTATAGACGGTATCCACAAGAAGTGGAGATATCGAGGAAGTGCTGAGCAGTGATTTACTCATGCAAAGATTTGTTAAGGTATAATACACTCAGTCATATGAACAGTCAGAACACAAACAGAGAATCATGATGTTACACTACACAGACTTGACGTAAGGACATGATTTGGTAAATGGTAAGCACCTCCTTTCACACACCCCTTGAAGGTGATGCAAACTTTATAATGTATTATGTTCTCTTTTTATGTATTAGCTGTAGGATTTGGTAGTTTATAGGTAGTGAATAGTTTCTTCCATTCTTTTTTTTCTTTCTCCATTATTCTACCACCCCCTGCAGCTGGGTATTGTTTGTTTATGGAATGTAAGAATATATTGTGTGACAGTAAACTTTCAAGTATGAATAAAAAGACATGAATATTGATGGCATTACAAGCCTGGTTAACCACTAGCCAGCTAAGATATGGAATCAAAAGAAAGAAAGAAATAATACATGAAGGAAAGCCCGTGCTTTATATATTAAGTCTGATATCCCTTGGCACGCCCAAACCTGAATTTAAAAAATTAATGCCCCAATAAAAGAAAGCCAATGGGACTTAGTATAATTTTTTTAGTGTAAATATTTCACATGCATATTCTTGTAAATGTATATGTATTTGTATATGTGTTAAAACTTTGCATACTGTCAACATATCTTGAAATGTGACCACAAAAATGTAAGCTTTCTTAATTAACTATGTAAACATGCTGAGACACCGTGAACTTTGTTAAAATGTAAATATGGCAAAAACATGTTGCAAACTGTGTTAAACTGTGAACGTTATAAACGACGAATTTTGTGTTACTTGTGAAACTTATGGTGCATAAACCAAATAACTGTTTGTAAATCGATATAAACTTCAATTTACTTCGACGATAATGAGGATTTTCACACTGCAAATGAACGTTTGTCGGCAAGTGTAAACAATGTGGTGAAACACCTACCTTTGCGAACATCGACGCCGTTGTTCCTGGCCGGCCTTCAGATGCTTTGGAGACAATAAACTCAGCACCTGTCGTAGGCGATGTGGAGGCTAAAAACTACATCGACCATATATGCCCCGGGAACAATAGTCATGAAAACGCACAAGGACCTGGAGTGTTGTGTCGTAACAGAAGACATGGACGTTGCTTCAGATCACGCACACGCTCAATATTATGGTGTCACCGGACTTAACACGCCATTTATGCTGGAATAACAACTTGTAATGAACACTATGTGAGAGTGAATACTGTTCAAGACTGTCATAACACAGCGATTTTGAAACTGCCACACGCGAAATTCAGTAATGCGTGCGCAAAGACTACGTGCTGCAGGAGATGCATTGGGAAACCAACTCTGGGAGCACACAACATTAACTGCGCTGGCGAGCAGCTTGTTCAAACAAACTGTATGTAAATATATATATTAATTGTGTACAAAGGATCCAAACTGTAATAATTATATTTAGTATATAAGTTTAGAAAGTACGTGTTGGTTAAGATTATCCCCTATGGATGCACGTGGCCTTTCCAATGAAAATATACATGTATTGACTTTTAGGTTTGCTAGCCTGCCACGCTAAATGTTTTAGCGTGACAGTCGAGGGGGCGATGTAGCGGGACTTTGAATTTCGCCGCGCTACACTCGTTCCCTCAGATAAAAATATCCCGTCGCTCGACGGCAGAGAAAATACCAAAATTGTTACCTTTTTTGTTTTCTATCCGTTTTCTTAATTGTCTCTTGATAGCCGGAGCTTAAGGCAGACGTGATCTGATGAAGACGTTAAAAAACTTATTAGCTAGTCTTGATCTGATTTTAATGTGTAGACATATTGTGGTAGTTGTTAAGAAATTCGGTGGATGGAAGTAACAAAGTAAATTAAATTGCATACAGTATCAAGATGATTTTAATTGGTATAAATTAGTGATTCCTGAACTATTGCAAGATTTCGGAGCAGACTTCTCACGCAGAAATGAAGGAGATTTTTGAAGACCTAGACGCCGCCCGAAAGAAGACAAGTTAACCTGGTAAAGGATGATCTCTCATCTACGCCACTTCCCCCTGTCAGTTACATTCTGTTATTCTCTGTTTCTTTTCAGTAAGTTTTGTAGTGGAAATTGCTTTAACTTTTGCTCAAAAACGCCACAAGGACCACCCCAACTATAGCTTTTCTGTAATACGAAGTCCGATTTGCTTTTCATTCTTTCCCTTTTTTTCACGGTAATTTACGATATTAAAACCCCTTTTTTATTCACCATTTTTTCCCACATTTCCAACCTTTTTTCCTTTTCTTTTACTCTCTTTTTTTTATTAACCACTACATACGGATCCCACACTGCTGAGCAGTATTCAAGCAGTGGGCGAACAAGCTTACTGTACCCTACTTCCTTTGTTTTCGGACTGCATTTCCTTAGGATTCTTCCAATGAATCTGTCTGGCATCTGCTTTACCGACGATCAACTTTATATGATCATTCCATTTTAAATCACTCCTAATGCGTACTCCTCGATAATTTATGGAATTAACTGCTTCCAGTTGCTGACCTGCTATTTTGTAGCTAAATGATAAGGGATCTATGTTTCTATGTATTCGCAGCACATTACACTTGTCTACATTGAGATTCAATTGCCATTCCCCTCACCATGCGTCAATTCGCTGCAGATCCTCCTGCATTTCAGTACAATTTTCCATTGTTACAACCTCTCGACACACCACAGCATCATCTGCAAAAAGCCTCAGTGAACTTCCGATGGCATCCACCAGGTCATTTATGTATATTGTGAATAGCAACGGTCCTATGACACTCCCCTGCGGCACACCTGAAATCACTCTTACTTTGGAAGACTGCTCTCCATTGAGAATGACATGCTGCGTTCTGTTATCTAGGAACTCCTCAATCCAATCACAGAATTGGTCTGATAGTCCATATGCTCTTACTTTGTTCATTAAACGACTGTGGGGAACTGTATCGAACGCCTTGCGGAAGTCAAGAAACACGGCATCTACCTGTGAACCCGTGTCTATGGCCCTCTGAGTCTGGTGGACGAATAGCGCGAGCTGGGTTTCACATGTCCGTCTATTTGGAAACCCATGCTGATCCTACAGAGTAGATTTCAAGTCTCCAGAAAAGTCATTATACTCGAACGTAATACACTCCTGGAAATGGAAAAAAGAACACATTGACACCGGTGTGTCAGACCCACCATACTTGCTCCGGACACTGCGAGAGGGCTGTACAAGCAATGATCACACGCACGGCACAGCAGACACACCAGGAACCGCGGTGTTGGCCGTCGAATGGCGCTAGCTGCGCAGCATTTGTGCACCGCCGCCGTCAGTGTCAGCCAGTTTGCCGTGGCATACGGAGCTCCATCGCAGTCTTTAACACTGGTAGCATGCCGCGACAGCGTGGACGTGAACCGTATGTGCAGTTGACGGACTTTGAGCGAGGAAGTATAGTGGGCATGCGGGAGGCCGGGTGGACGTACCGCCGAATTGCTCAACACGTGGGGCGTGAGGTCTCCACAGTACATCGATGTTGTCGCCAGTGGTCGGCGGAAGGTGCACGTGCCTGTCGACCTGGGACCGGACCGCAGCGACGCACAGATGCACGCCAAGACCGTAGGATCCTACGCAGTGCCGTAGGGGACCGCACCGCCACTTCCCAGCAAATTAGGGATACTGTTGCTCCTGGGGTATCGGCGAGGACCATTCGCAACCGTCTCCATGAAGCTGGGCTACGGTCCCGCACACCGTTAGGCCGTCTTCCGCTCACGCCCCAACATCGTGCAGCCCGCCTCCAGTGGTGTCGCGACAGGCGTGAATGGAGGGACGAATGGAGACGTGTCGTCTTCAGCGATGAGAGTCGCTTCTGCCTTGGTGCCAATGATGGTCGTATGCGTGTTTGGCGCCGTGCAGGTGAGCGCCACAATCAGGACTGCATACGACCGAGGCACACAGGGCCAACACCCGGTATCATGGTGTGGGGAGCGATCTCCTACACTGGCCGTACACCACTGGTGATCGTCGAGGGGACACTGAATAGTGCACGGTACATCCAAACCGTCATCGAACCCATCGTTCTACCATTCCTAGACCGGCAAGGGAACTTGCTGTTCCAACAGGACAATGCACGTCCGCATGTATCCCGTGCCACCCAACGTGCTCTAGAAGGTGTAAGTCAACTACCCTGGCCAGCAAGATCTCCGGATCTGTCCCCCATTGAGCATGTTTGGGACTGGATGAAGCGTCGTCTCACGCGGTCTGCACGTCCAGCACGAACGCTGGTCCAACTGAGGCGCCAGGTGGAAATGGCATGGCAAGCCGTTCCACAGGACTACATCCAGCATCTCTACGATCGTCTCCATGGGAGAATAGCAGCCTGCATTGCTGCGAAAGGTGGATATACACTGTACTAGTGCCGACATTGTGCATGCTCTGTTGCCTGTGTCTATGTGCCTGTGGTTCTCTCAGTGTGATCATGTGATGTATCTGCCCTCAGGAATGTGTCAATAAAGTTTCCCCTTCCTGGGACAATGAATTCACGGTGTTCTTATTTCAATTTCCAGGAGTGTACGTGTTCCAAAATTCTGCAGCTGATCGACGTTAGAGATATAGGTCTATAGTTTTGCACATCTGTTGGACGTCCCTTCTTGAAAACGGGGATGACCTGTGCCCTTTTCCAATCCTTTGGAACGCTACGCTCTTCTAGAGACCTACGGTACACCGCTGCAAGAAGGGAGGCAAGTTCCATCGCGTACTCTGTGTAACATCGAACTGGTATCCCATCAGGTCCAGAGGCCTTTGCTCTCTTGAGCGATTTTAATTGTTTCTCTATCCCTCTGTCGTCTATTTCGATATCTACCACTTTGTCATCTGTGCGACAATCTAGAGAAGGAACTACAGTGCAGTCTTCCTCTGTGAAACAGCTTTGGAAAAAGACATTTAGTATTTCGGCCTTTAGTCTGTCATCCTCTGTTTCAGTACCATTTTGGTCACAGAGTGTCTGGACATTTTGTTTTGATCCACCTACCGCTTTGACGTATGACCAAAATTTCTTAGGATTTTCTGCCAAGTCAGTACATAGAACTTTACTATCGAATTCATTGAACGCTTCTCGCATAGCCCTTCTCACACTACATTTCGCTTCGCGTAATTTTTGTTTGTCTGCAAGGCTTTGGCTATGTTTATGTTTGCTGTGAAGTTCCCTTTGCTTCCGCAGCAGTTTTCTAACTCGGTTGTTGTACCACGGTGGCTCTTTTCCATCTCTTACGATCTTGCTTGGCGCATACTCATCTAACGCATATTGTGCAATGGTTTTGAACTTTGTCCACTCATCCTCAACACTATCTGTAGTTGAGACAAAACTTTTGTGTTGAGCCGTCAGGTACTCTGAAATCTGCTTTTTGTCACTTTTGCTAGACAGAAAAATCTTCCTACCTTTTTTAATATTTCTATTTACGGCTGAAATCATCGAAGCCGTAACCGCTTTATGACCGCTGATTCCCTGTTCTGCGTTAACTGTTTCAAATAGTTCGGGTCTGTTTGTCACCAGAAGGTCTAATATGTTATCGCCACGAGTCGGTTCTCTGTTTAACTGCTCAAGGTAGTTTTCAGATAAAGCACTTAAAAAAATTTCACTGGATTCTTTGTCCCTGCCACCCGTTATGAACGTTTCAGTCTCCCAGTCTATATCCGGCAAATAAAAATCTCCACCCAGAACTATAACATGTTGGGGAAATCTACTCGGAATATTTTCCAAATTATCCTTCAGGTGCTCAGCCACAACAGTTGCTGAGCCAGGGGGCCTATAGAGACATCCAATTACCATGTCTGAGCCTGCTATAACCGTGACCTTCACCCAAATCATTTCACATTTCGGATCTCCGTCAATTTCCTTCGATACTATTGCACTTCTTATTGCTATAAACACGCCTCCCCCTTCACTGTCCAGCCTGTCTCTACGTTATACATTCCAATCTGAGTTTAGGATTTCATTACTGTTTACGTCTGGTTTCAGCCAACTTTCTGTTCCTAGTACTATATGGGCGTTGCGACCGTTTATTAATGAGAGCAGTTCTGGGACCTTTCTATAGACGCTCCTGCAGTTTACTATTAGCACATTAATATTGTTATTCCCTGTTGCATTTTGCCTACTCCTACCTTGCCGCGTCTCAGAAGGCGTCTTGTCGGGCCTAGGGAGGGAATTGTCTAACCTAAAAAAAAAACCATGTGCACTCCACACGTACTCCGCTACCCTTGTAGCCGCTTCCGGCGTGTAGTGCACGCGTGACCTATTCAGGGGGATCCTTCATTTCTCCAATAGCGGCGACTAGTGCCTTACAAGACACGTCCAGTAGTGGCTGCCACTAGATTACGTGACCGTGTTACTGGCCCTTTAGCATCCACTAAACTCAAACCTAATTGAGTCTGCTGGCCCTCCAGTACCCTACAGGACGGTGAAGCGGAAGTATTCTCACACGCGGGGACAGTTGAGGGATAATAACTGGCGCCCAGTATTACCCAGTACTACCGACCGCCACAATTGTCCGTGTATGTAGGGGGCTTTAAGGAAGCACGTATGTTAAATGGGTCAAAAATGATTTTTTTGCCACCAGATAGTTCTGTAGGATGTTTAATTCGTGCTACAAATCACATAAAGGCCATTATGTTTCAACCAATGTGTAGTGCCATGCCCTTTTTTTTACATGACTCTGTGCTTGTTAACAATATTTTATTATTTCCTGCCATCAGAGAAGACATCTGTAGAGTATATAAGACTGAGAACCCGTTTACTATGTGATTAATATTTATTTAAAAAATTCACACATGGTGGAACAATAACCCGAACGAAAGCTTCAATAACATCATTCAGAAGCGACGCCCCAAAAATAATATTTTGCTCTTCTAATGGTGCTAAAATTTTCTTATGTGATGCTTGTCTGGTGTTCACTGATGGTACTACTAGAGGAATTAGGACCCCTCATGAGACTAGGATTTGATGCAGGCTTGTTCACTGGAAACTTATTCAAGAATATTGATGATGTACGTATTGCTATCTCTGAAATGTCAGTGAAAGAGACTGCGAAAAGGCTCTCCAGAAGGACCAAATTAGAATAAATGGGCTACATGAAGACCAAAAAGACCAAATGTAGGGTTTGGCCAGCGTTAAGATACTTGTTCCTGCCATGAATGCTAATAATATCTTCTTTCTGCATTTCCCCCAACACGAATTCTCCCGTGTAAGGAATATTTTCAGCTGAACCACTGCAAATAAAAAAAGTGAAATTTTCAGAAGACATTGTACTTACTTTTAACACAAGGCACAAAATTTTTAAAAGTGTATTACTGTCAAATTCATTTAAATGTATCTGAAATAAAAATTGCTATGTACCATGAATGTAAATTTATAAAATTGTTGCAAGAGGTATTAAAAAACCGGAACATACGTTTGTTTATCTAATTACTAAGAATAAACAACCACATTTTGAAAGTGATAAGTAAAGTAATCGTTGACAAAATGTTCCTCATATGATAGTTTGTATTCTGAAAGTATACAGCAACGTCCTGTCCAAGTCATTTGACCATAAATTTTAAAAAAAATGAAATTATAGCCAGTAACATACTGAAAACGTGTGCAGAATTTGATTCAATTATCTCTCAAACAGTTAAAGTTACCGTAGCTTATATGTGTATTTTCTCATACTTCCTCCTTAACGTAGTAAGGCAACTCTGAGTCTCGCTATGGGCAGTGATCATATTTTGGTTCATCGGTGTAAAATTAATTGAACCATAGGCATATGCGAGGGTGAGATTCAGTGAAACAATCCTGAGAATGTATAGTCAACTCAAGAAGGAGGTGGCTTACAAAAACGTCGTTCCACCGATACAGGAATATTGTTTGTCAGTCTGGGATGCTTACCAAGTACGATTATCAGAGAACATACAGAAGATGCAAAGACGTTCAGAATATTTTGTCACACGCTCGTCTAATAAGCGCGAAAGAATGACGGAGAAGTTCATCTCACTCGCTAATTCGCTATGATGCTAAAAGAAAGGCGTTGCGCTTCGCCGTCGGGTTTACAGTTACAGTTCCAAGACTGTTTCTTACTTCTTCGTACGTAAATCCCGGGGAAAGATAAGTAAGGTAAAATTAGAGAATTTCGAGCTGAAACGGAGGCCTGCCGACGACTGTTCGTAACACACGTCGGACTAGAGTAAGAAGGGGTGAACTGATAATAGAAACAAAGTACCCACAGCCACACACCATAAGATGGCCTGTTGAGTATGGATACAAGTTCAGAACTAGATTTAGATGTGTAATTACATCGTATGGCCTTACGCTTTGTACTATATTGGATGCAGAATAATGTTATCTTCGGTTAGTACTGAGTGTACGGGTTCCCTACGTACAAAGGCGTCTTCGATAAACGCCTAGTTAATGAAAACAACGCTGTCTTTGTGGCTGATTCCCAGCTTTATAAGTCAGTCGTTCTGGTCACATGCACTAACGAAAATACCTCTTCATTCCCTTAAAACACTGTACTATTCAGAGAACAGGAGCTCAATGACTTTACTCGGGAAATTTACTTAACTATCAGAATATTTTTTGTTGTTCTCAAATCAATAGCGTGTATTCCAGTTTACCCTAAAATCCAATTTCATTTGCTAGAAAGATAAAAGAATTATTTTTTATAGATAAATACGATTTCAGCGAAGGATTGGATTGTTATTCATTATTATTTGGGGGAGCCGCTGCAGGGGCAAGAACCAACGGAAAGAGTGAAGTAACGATATTTACACATAACGTACGTAAATAAACGCGAAAGCCAATTAAAATGCTCTCTGCTATAATAGCTGTAATCTCGTTTACAGTGTTCCAGTTTCCTTGTTACTTTTAGCGGCCATTTCAGTTAACCGATCGACCGACTGCTACTTCCGGTGTTGCTCCAGCTATAATAAAAGCAATAAAATGATATGCGCTCAAAACAGTGCGCGCCTGTGTTTGGAGCACGAGTAATTAAACTCTTCCTCTTCATTTGTTTCTTCTTTTAGAGACATCAGTACTTTGATTAGCTCCAAGGCATCCTTCGTTTGGTCTTGTATCCACCAGTCTCCTTGTTTCTTGTATCAGCTACATTCAACTTCCGTATTAATCTTTTTCAGGTATTTGTTTCCTATACTATTTTCAGGTTCTAGTACTTCCTCCTGTGAGAGTAAGCTAGTGTATAATGCCTTAGCACATTTGTCACGAACCCGTTCCTTTTTAAAGTCTTTTAATTTGTGTAATGCTTCATTAATGCGTGCGTAATATGCCCAGTTACTTTCAGCACCTCATGTCCCAAAAGGTTTCAGATGCTCCGTGTTTCCTATTCATGTCCAGCAGTTTACCCATTTATTGTCTTTTCCAACCGTATAGTTTTACGATTGAATTGTGCAGTTGCGAAAACTTCTCTTACAGTCCGAGATCTGTATGTCACAACATATTTGCAGATTTACTTTCTGACAAATGGTTTTTTCTTCTTCTCTTTTCATCCTTCGACATCTCGTTTCTTCTTTTTTTCACATCCTGCTTTAGCCTTCCAAAGATTTCAATTTAAGCCGCGGTTTCTCATGGCAGAAACTTTTTTTGTTTTTACACTGGAGTAAAAGGCCCTAGGCTTGCTCGTATAGCTTAACACGCAGTGCACTACACTGAAAAAGTGAAACAAACCCGAATCGAATCTTCGCAACAACAGCTGGTCTGCTACCCGGCCGTTTTGCACCATTTTGTAACGTGCGATCTTGGAATTTTATGACTAAGGCCTATCCGATTCGAATTGCCTTTCTAGTAGCCACCCCACTGCAGTTCATTAGGTATTTTTCTGACAATCTAATCCAGATTGAACAAGCTCGTAACGCTTAATGTCGCTCTTCTTTGAATCTTTTATATCTCTTCCAACTATTCAAATTAGCACCGACAAACACCTTTCAAAATCACGTCGAACGAGTTTCTTGTAAGGGATGTGTTTGTAGTGAAAGGCTGCAGTCAATATACGTCTCACATTCAATATACGTCTCACATAATTTTGCGGTTTCACAAAGTTCCGCAGAGTGTCGTTCCTCTGTCTGTGTTTTCTTATATTTTTAACATGCTCGGGAGCACGATGAGGCTGGGAACCAGCGTCTGTTTGGTTTTCATTTTTATTACGTTTGGTATTCAGTACACCATGTATCTTCAACCACATTCCTATATATGGTTGCTTGATAGATTGTAAAAATGTCGGTGTAATTGCAGACACAGGCAATTTGGTGAACTGAGTTACTTTCATGGTTCATCAGCGAAGCAGAGGCTTTGGAACGATCGTTAGTTTAGTTTTCCAAACTGGCCTGAGACGCCGGTCTGGCAGGACTTTATCTGACTGGGGTCTCTTAACGTAAAGCTTCGCGATTAGTTCCTTCAGATCCAAGCACAAGGCATACGCTCTTTCAAATTTTATTAGACATTCCATCAACAGAAAATTTTAAGCAAAGGAAACAGATGTTGTCTCTCTTGTATCCTGATCGGAGGAGACGCCCATTATCATTGGTGAGTTAACCCCCTCCAAGCCTGTTTCGGTTTCTGTGCCTGGAAGCAAGGTAGTTTGACTTTTATAAGGAGTTACTCAACTGCTGCTCTGGAGTCAGGAAAGTACGGCGTGTTATTTCTGTGCTCACTTAGATGGCGTGTTTTGTGTGCGAGTCAGTTCAGATTTTCGTGATAGGAACTTTCTGTAATTTGAAAGTAATTTGTTAGAAGCATTACTGGGTTCTCGCGAGTGATAATTTTGCTACCGCTTAATGACATTCAGATGGGGCCCAACTTGTTGTTTATACAGTCACGATTCACTTCCTGCATTGTAATCGCTATTAAGTTTTGTGTTGCTTTCCGCTGCGGGTCGCCGGCCGGTGTGGCCGTGCGGTTCTGGGCGCTTCAGTCTGGAACCGCGTGACCGCTACGGTCGCAGGTTCGAATCCTGCCTCGGGCATGGATGTGTGTGATGTCCTTAGGTTAGTTAGGTTTAAGTAGTTCTAAGTTCTAGGGGACTGATGACCACCGATGTTAAGTCCCATAGTGCTCAGAGCCATTTGAACCATTTGAACCGTTGCGGGTCACAAGCCAGTTTTCACGATTCAGCTTCTAGATCTTATAATTAAATTTTCTCCGAGACATTTAAGTCTCACCTTTATCTACGATAGCTGAGTGGTCAAAGCGACAGAATGTCAATACTAAGGGCGCCCGGGTTCGATTCCCGGCTGGGTCAGAGATTTTCTCCCCTCAGGGACTGGGTGTTGTGTTGTCCTAATCATCATCATTTCATCTCCATCGAAGCAGAAGTCTCCGAAGTGGCGTCAAATCGAAAGACTTGCATCCGGCGAACGGTCTACCTGACGGGAGGCCGTAGTCACACGACATTTACATTTATCTACGATAATGATGGAAGCTAAGGAAATGAATTAAATTTGTGCCACATTCAACACTGGGGTGCTATTCCAATGCCAGAAAGTCCTGGCAATAGTGACAGTTTAAGAAGAAAATAAGCTGAAGATATGAATTGAAGTTTGTGTTGGGGAGGGCATTCAATTTGGGCAGTTCGTGCACCAATATTGACCATAGTGTTGCGCTGGTGTGAGCCGGAACGGTAACTCAGCCTCTTAGGTCAGAAGGTTAGCTGCCCCCTGTATAAAAAATGTTGCTACAGTGTGTTGAAACTGAGGAACTAACGCCAGCCGTTAGGCCATTCCTTCAGCAGCAAACGTGAATTTGTGCGCTGACGTCTCTGCCACCACTGCGGTTAACGGATGCTACAGTGCTGATGTGATAGAAATGGTGCGGACACTTTAACATGACCGTTTCAGCTGGGAGAGGGGAGAGAGGGAGGAGGGCTGAACTATGGTTGTGTAACGTACCAGTAGAGGACGGACCCGTACTACATCGTTCGTGCAATGCTGACCACCGCAAAATCTTGCGATATCCATTGCACAACGTTTTGTGCATTCCACTTTGCTTTTCATTGTCCGTTCAACGCACTGCTGAAATAAACTAAGAGGTTATCCAGAGCCATCTCTGAGCTCCAATACGACTCCCGCAACCCCAAACAGGATCGGTGGGTCGCTGTCGCAGTTTACCGGTTCTGCTTTCGCAGAAGTACAAAACACAGGTGTAGGCTGCCAGGACGAGGTAGGGAGGTGGCCTTTGTTCATCCGTACCTCTCCTCTCCTGTGGCAGCGCATGTACTCGTTCGTATACGTCCCCGGCCAGCTGCTGAGTTAAAATGTCCACATTACATGGACGCATTCGACGCCCATCCTTAATTCTGTCAGCCCAATTGCGATAAGTTGCGGTCGCGGTCCACCAACTTGCGGTTGCAATGGTTGCTGACAAAGGGTAGCATAGTGGCACTCATTGGTCCTTATATCTTCGAAGATATCGCTTTTTGTAGTCTGCAAAGTCTAAAGAGCCGTGATCTCTTTCCTTTTTTGAGCGATTTGACCTGTTTTCGTTTTCAGCTTTCACTTATCCAACCCTTGTAAAAAATTATTTAGATGAAATTTGAATATTTTGGTCATATTCATATCTTACCTTCATAAAAAGAAAAAAACAAGTATCGCAGGAGGCCGCTGGAACAGATTCGCAAAGTTATAGAGGTTCCAAAGTAAAATGAGCAAGTAAATGAAGTCAAAAGAACGGAGGCAGAATGGCTATATTTAGAGACGTAGGAAAAAATGCAGAATATGCGTTCAGCAGAAGGCTTCCTTGAGGCACAAACAACACGTTGAAATTTTTGGTTATATGGGCAGTCTAACGGAGTGCTTTGTTATCCCGAATCCTAGCTGGACTAAGCAGAACAGTTGCATAGTTTTCTACTTACGGATATGTTGCATTAGTGTTTTCTCACTCGTCTTGTGAAAGGTAGTCCTGTGCAAAACGTCCCTGTCATATAATGTGTCCACATGAGCATCATTCTTTCATAAAGTGGTAAGTAAATAGGACTGGTCTCAGTTGTAGCACAGTTTGCCACCTCGCTAGTTAAGTGAGAATACATAGAAGTTGATGACAAGGTGTAAATAACAAATGGAATTTTTGTCAATACTTAAGCTAAAAACAAGTGAATGTCAACCCTTTTTATAGTAGCCCTATAAGTATCATTTGTTTTACGTTGCTACTGTAATACTGCCTTGGGTGATATCTGTTTTCCTAACAACCTACAATGTGAAATTAGAATTACATATTAATACCTTCAGTTGCTGAGGGGCGTTCATATATATCACTGGGGACAGGTGAAAATGTGTACCTCGACCGGGATTCGAACTCGGGATGTCCTGCTTGCATGACAGACGCTCTATCAATCTCTTTTTTTTTTTTCATTTTGTTTGATATAGTTCGTTGCATTTGGTGTGAGCGGACGTCACCAGAAATCCGATCAATTTGATCGTTGATTCCTTAACTCAGTTTCTTCACTACAGAGAGCACGCAGCCCTCTGACCGAACACGCTCAGCTACCGTGCCGGCAATCCATCTGAGCCACCGAGAGCACAGAGGATAGTGTGACTGCAGGGAGTATCTTGCGCACGCCTCCCGCGAGACCCACATTCTCACCGTATATGTCCACACACTACATTCGTAGTGTCCCTACACAATACACTCATTACTCGTGAAAGACATTCTTACCAAATACCGTAAGAGTTCGGGTAATATGTGTGCATCTGCACAGGAGAAGGAGATCATAGCCGGTATTGCCAGAACTATATACTTATATGGATATGATGTCTGTTATTTCGGACAGAACAGACAACATATCCATATAAGTATATAGTTCTGTCGTTCTGTCAATACCGGCCTTGACCTTCTTCTTGTGTGTGGATGCACACATTTTACCAAAACTCTTATGGGACTTGGTAAGAATGTCTTCCACGAGTAATGAGTTTGTTATTCAAAATGGTTCAAATGGCTTTGAGCACTATGGGACTTAACATCGGAGGTCATCAGTCCGCTAGAACTTAGAACTACTTAAACCTAACTAACCTAAGGACATCACACACATCCATGCCCGAGGCAGGATTCGAACCTGCGACAGTAGCGGTCGCGCGGTTCCAGACTGAAGCGCCTAGAACCTCTCGGCCACTCCGGTTGGCGAGTGTGTTGTGTAGGGACACTACGAATGTAGTGTGCGGACATATAAGGTCAGATTGAGGATCTTGCGGGAGGCGTGCGTGAGATAGTCCCTTCAGTCACACTATACTCTGTGCCCTCGGTAGCTCAGATGGATAGAGCGTCTGCCATCTAAGCAGGCGATCCTGAGTTCGAGTCGCGGTCGGGGCATACATTTTCACCTGTGCCAGTTGATATATATCAGCGCCCGTCAGCAGCTGAAGGTATTTATATATAATTCTAATTTCGTTCTAGACGGCTGTGGGTCATCAATGGTATCTGTTCTTTTGGACATTTCCACATCCATATAAGTATACAATGTGAAATGCTATTTGATTATCACTCTAAAGCTTAAAAGCTCTTAGAAGTATTTTAAATGAGAATAAGTATTTTTTTCATTTAGAAAAGCGTAGGTTAATGAACCGTGATCACCTTCCGTGGAACAGTTTCGGGCGTTATAATTTAGATTTAGAAAAAGTGTGCATAATGCATCGTGATCTAATTAGGTAGAGCAGTGTCGGAAAGTACAATTTAGTATTTAGGCCTTCATCTTACAATCTTCCGCTTTGTTGACATCATGATCAATTATAATTTGGATAGACAACCTTGTTCATTGATGATACGGACGAGTAATGTTTGTGAATAAATCTCTAAGTCTCTTCTTCAGTAAAAGATGTCCACTAATTTGAGGAAGAAATTTCTGAGAATGTAAAACTGGAGGATAGCACTGTATAGAAGTGAACTATGGACTGTGCTAGAACGGAAAAAGAAGGAAAACAAAGAGTTTTGGATGTGGTGCTACAGAAGGATATTGAAAATAAGATGGATTTGTAAGACCTGTGGAGTCACTGCGGAGAATCGGGAAAAACCGAGACATGTGCAAAACACTGCTGAGAAGTAAACAGGATATAGAACATATTGTAAAAAATCAGGTATAATTTCCATGGTACATTAGGGAGTTGTAAAGAGTAAAAACTGCAGAAGAAGCCCATGAATGGGGTATATACGACAAATAGCTGAGGACGATGAGTATACGTAATACCGTCAAGAGGTTGGTATAGGACAAGAAGTCATGGCGGACAGCATCGAACGAGTCAAAAGAGTGTTGACCCAAAGAAAAAGTTGCGTTTGATATGTATTTTCATGCGGCTAACAGCATGAGGCTATGCGCAAGAACTGGAGCGACGTAAACCACGACGTAAATCGGGACAGTGACGCAGAATCGTGTTGTGTGTACTGCAACGGGACTGCTACCACTCGGCGTCCGCTTAACCTCTGACGCCGCGCAATTGAGTCTCGAACTACAAGTGAGGGCGCGAGATTGGATACGGCCGTTGCTTCCGGGGGCTGCCACCGCTCTACCGTCTAGCACCACGTTGGAGCACAGCAACGTTGTGTGCAAGCGGTACGCAGAATGAAGCAAGGAACGGAGGATAGAAGGCCTGTTGAGCTCATTCAGTATGCAAAACTGGGACGGAAATTGGCCTGGATTTACTGAAGGAACTATTGCGGAAGAGGAGATGCCTGACCAGGGCCGGGATTCAAACCCGAGTCTCCTGCACATAAGGCAGATACACTAACCAGTACGCAGTCTGACGCAGTGGCTTTGCACAACTGCACGGACCGCTCTAGAACGCCTCCCTCCTCAGTCCAAGTCCCCCCTCACTCCTCCGCCCACTTTGTATTACTGCTGCTTATTTCACCAATTATTTATTTTGAAGACATAGGTCTGAGGTTGATGGATCATTGGTGAGCATAACTGACAAAGATGTTGTTCTGCGTGGTGTACGACATGAACGTGAAAGAATTTACTATTACGAAAGAAGTTAAACGCTAAAACCGAACTGAAATTACACCGCATTTACTATCGCAGAACACTAAGATAATCAATTACCTGGCTAGTCGATTTACGGTGCAGCACAAGTTAATTAAATTTGGATTGTACATTTAGTCAGGTTTGATGGTATCAGAAAGTGGAGAGTAACTAAAATCTATTTTTGTTAATTTTATAGCTTTTCGGAGCGCTGCAGGAGCAGAAAGTTATAGAATATAGAAGGCAGTTTTCTGAAGAATTGTCTGGAAATCAGCAATAGCTACGTTGTAGACGGAGAACTACGGTACAGTGAAGTCTAATGACATTCAACGAAAGAAACAAGGACGGCTTAAAAAGCAAATTAGTACAGGAAGAGAGCGTATTCCTGGCCAAGAGAAGACTGCTGGTACGTAACATCTGGCTTAATGTTCAAATGTGTGTGAAATCTTATGGGACTTAACTGCTAAGCTTACACACTACTTAACCTAAATCATCCTAAGGACAAACACACACAACCATGCCCGAGGGAGGACTCGAACCTCCGCCGGGACCAGCCGCTCGGGCTTAATCTAAGGAAGAAACGTCTCAGATTTTACGTCTGGAGCACAGCATTTTGTGGTACTGAAACATGTACTGTGGGAAAACTGGAACACAAGAGGATCGGAGTGTTTGACGTGTAGCGCTGTAGAAGTATTTTGAGAATTATGTGGGTTGAGGAAGTTATTCGGAATTTCGGCGAAGAATGGAACATACAGGAAACACTGACAAGAAGAAGGGAAAGGATCATAGGACATCTGGGAATAACTTCCATGGTACTAGAGGGAACAGAGAGAGTGTGAAAATGTAGAGGAAGACAAAGAGTGGAATATATCCAACAGAAAAACTGCAGATTTAGGCAGCAAGTGCTGCTCTGTCTCAGATGAGACGGCTGGCAAAAGAGAGAAATTTGGGTTGCGCTTCACTGAGCAGTTCAGGAGGCTGATGATTAAAGAAGAAAAATTAAATAAATAAATAGAAAAATAAGATAAACTCATCGATTAGCCAAGCTTACAAACTTCTTATGCATTTCGTAAGAAACCTATTCACTGAACAACCTGGCTTCTAGCAGTTAATCGAACTAACAGGGTTGATGATATTCACATCATTCAACGTCTCCTTAAGAGAGACCAGAGAATACAACATCAACAAACACCTAGATTTCATTGACTATCTCCAAACATTTGATAGAGTGGAAATGAATAATCGTGATAGCCCTTGAGAATACAAAAGAAATGATATTTTTTAAATGTTTAACAACATAGCTGCCACTTATTTACTGGGTGACAAGTTCCGGGGTTTCCAGATTTTCACAAGCCACGCATTTTGTATTAGATATGTTTCGTGTGGGCAGTTTTAGTTATTCCATCACGTATCTCAAATCTTTATTATCCAGCATGATGCGATCCACGTGTCAACGATATTTTATATACGATGGAGAATTTGTTCGCTTTGTATTACTCTGTGAAAATAGTTAATGAACAAACCACTAAATACACAGCAATTCTGTTACTAAACATTTAAAAATGTCTTTTCTTAAATATTTGAGAACTGTAAGCTGCGACTTAATGAAAACTTTTGTACCTTAAGAATGGTTTGGGCAGCCACAATTACGGAATCAAATTTAGAAATAAACGACGATTGCGGTGAGAATAGATGAAATCCTCATAATCGACCACATCAGTCTCGTCTTGCTGTGCCAGATTTCCAGGTCTGTTTCCGTTCCTCGTTGAAGTTTACCGGCTCTTAAGGCAACACTGCCATTATCGAAATGAAATTGGTACAGATATGTTCAAGTAACGCAAATTTCGTCTCGTTTTGCCAGTTCAGATTGCTCTAGGTCTACACAGAATTCTTGATACGGAGTCTCTTTGACTCCACTTTCGATTCAAAATTGTTCGTTATCCTGTTGAAGTCTAATAAAGCTGGGGCATTGACATACATATTCTGCAGCTGACCAACATAGGTTGAAACGAACACTTCTTCCTCAATGTCTGTCAGCAACAGATTTTGTCCAAATTGAGACAAATACCTCTTCAAAATTTACGAGTCCCAGGTAAAGTGGTAAATCATAATCATTGGCCCGTTCTGTTGTTTTGTTCATGATTTGCAAATGATTAACTTTGTTCGCTTTTCCCCTGATTAAAAACGTAGTAATGTACTTTTTTCCTATACAGTTAGGGATAATTTTCTTGAATGTCTCTATACTGCAGAGAGGAGGCTGATAGGTTCACAGATTGTGTCTTTTCTGTCTCCATTCTTGTGAGTTATAATGGTTAAGGTATTATGATTTCGCGAAATTGTTTACCTCCGAAGATGTAAATAATTTTGCAACATGTAGTGCATAGATTTCTGATTGCGAATGTCGGCTTGTGCTGGCAGCCAGTTTACGCCAGCGCCCCTTTTCTGGTTTCCAGGGAACGCGTACCAGATTCCAGCTTGGAGACAATAGGCCGTTACTTCCTTTATTCTACCAAATGTGTGTGGTGTCTGAAGGTCTGAGCTGAGGGTGTTGTTTTGGAAGGAGACTGTTTTCTGCAAGGTGGCAGATAATTACTTGAAAGAGAAACTTCTGAAAATGTTGGAAGAGGAAACAGGTACTATGATCGTAACCCTTCTCTGTAGGCTGTTGGGCCGAAACGTCTGCATGTTTCACCGAGATATTTTGGTAGACCTCTAACATTTCTTTATACTTTGCCTTTAATACGACTCATGAAGCATTGCTTCAAGAATGTTATTGTTATCAATATTCACTATCTGTCTCTTTTAACTTATTTCTCAATCTATACACACATTTAAAGAAAATGTGGAATGCTTTCATCCTTAAGTTATTGTGAAACCTGCCATTTTAACTTATGAAATACGATGTCTCCTAAACATTCTGTTTAGTTTCCTTGTACTGTGATTGAATTTGGTTGTATTCTTTAGCAGATTTTCAGTCTATCTTCCCACAAACTATCAATTTTTGAAATATGTAACAGTATACCAGATAATTTCTTTGACACAAAATAATTTTTAAACTATCTGACAGTTATAACTGGGAATAAATACGTAATATTTGGCAGAGTCAACATCTGTTTACTGTTAATAATATAAAAATACATAGGTACCGAATCAGAAATTAATAATGATGTTCTTGAAATGGCTCTGAGTACTATGGGACTTAACATCTGAGGTTATCAGTCCCTAGAACTTAGAACTACTTAAACATAACTAACCTAAGGACATCACACACATCCATGCCCGAGGCAGGATTCGAACCTGCGACCGTAGCGGTCACGCGGTTCCAGACTGAAGCGCCTAGAACCGCTCGGTTACACCGGCCGGCTATTTGTCACAATCCGAGTTTGTATTCCGTCTCTAATTACCTTTATGTCGACGGGATCTTCCTTCCTTCTTTCTTCTTCGCTACGATGCAGTCCTCTAGAATCCGTATTTAACCCAAAACGTAGATGCCACAGCAATGGAGAATTATAGCTCTTTTTCATTATTTATTGACGTCTGATTTGGAGCATGGTGAAACTTTATCATCTTCATAACACCAAATTTGATTGTTGGAAACCATCTACCAAGGAAACAATCAATGTGTGTACGTTATTGCAGAGAATGATAAGTTCTATATATCGTAAAGCTACTGTTCCTCAACCCATCCGCTAGTAGGCTGATAAACGTGTCTGTACCTCTGCTATCATTTTTCACTGCAAAACGAAATAAGATCACCATTTTCGGACGAGCGGTGCAAAATTCCTCTCAAAACAACAGTGAATTGGAATTTACCCACTACGACGAATCTCAGATGAACGATTAGATAGGGTTCGTCCAACGCACCATAGATCATCTTCTATCCGTTGTTTTAGAACTCATCCATAAGCACGTCTGCGTAGTTTGATAGAGATGATATGATATTGCGCATATGAACGTAACTGAGGGTGATATACCATTAAAAGAATCTTCACAAGAGGGCCCAGTGGACAAGGCAAGCTGAGCGGTCTAAGGCGCTGCAGTCATGGACTGTGCGGCTGGTCCCGGCGGAGGTTCGAGTCCTCCTTCGGGAATGCGTCTGTGTTTGCCCTTAGGATAATTTAGGTTAAGTAGGGTGTAAGCTTATGGACTGATGACCTTAGCAGTTATGTCCCATAACATTTCACACGCATTTGGACAAGGCAAGAGGACAGCGCTGACAATATTTCGACAAGAAGTCAGTGCTTGTTCATCGTGGGAGAAAAGTGACGTAAGACTGTAGCATTCGCTTGCGCAATCATTCTACACAGCCAAGAATGACGTGAAGAAAGCTACCTGGAAAACTTTGCTTCTCTCGCACGCAGACACCGCCTTGCGACAGTAGTGTGTCACGCACACCGAATTGCTGTCTTCCGGCCCATGAGAGCTTTTATGGGACTGGAGGATCAGCAGGCTATCAGTGGGAGTTCACAAATTGCTGGAAATCATCCAGAGGTGAAGCTTCGCAGCTAAGTTAGCCTCGTGTGGGTGTGAAGTAACGCACGGCACACATCGGATCGGACTCCCCTCAGCTGTGTCAGAGCATCATCGACAAACGGAATTAATAGTTAACCTTTTCTAACTTATACTTCAGTCGGGAACCGAATAAATAAAATGTATTTTCTTTTAGTATACATCTGAATCTACCGTTCCCTCTTACGGATATTCATATATTATCAGAATGAAAATGGAACTCAGGCAACGTATCGACCCATACTGTCTTAACTCGTTCCTGACAATGTTTATTGTCGATCATACTTGTGACAAACGTCGCTGGTAGAATTAACTACCACACAAGATAAGTGAAGCACTCAAAAGAGGATAACGAAATTAACTGAAACTTCACGGGCGGAGGGTATGTAGTGTTATTTCAGTGGTTACACACTGAAACGCCAAAAAACTCGTATAGGCATGCGTATTGAAATACAGATCTATGTAAGTAGGCAGAATACGGCGCAGCGGTCGCCAACGCCTATAGAAGACAACAAGCGTCTGGCGCAGTTGTTATATCGGTTACTGCTGCTACAATGGCAGGTTATCGACAGTTAAGTGAGTTTGAATGTGGTGCTATGGTCGGTGCACGAGCGATGGGACACAGCATCTCCGAGGTAACGATGAGGCAGGGATTTTCCCATACGACCATTTCGTGAGTGTACCGTTAATATCAGGAATCAGATAAAACATCAAATCTCCGACATCGCTGCGGCCGGAAGAAGCCGACTCGTTCAACTTGATAGAAGTGCAACTCTTCCGCAAATTGCTGCTGATTTCAATGCCGGGCCATCAAAAAGTGTCAAAGCGCGAACCATTCGACGAAACATCAGCGATATGGCCTTTGGAGCCGAAGGCCCACACGTGTAACCTTGATGACTGCAGGGCACAAAGCTTTCCGCCTTCCCTGGGCTCGTGAAGACAGACATTGGACTGTTTATGCCTGGTAGGACGAGTCTTGTTTCAAATTGTATCGAGCCGATGGACATGTACGGGTATGGAGACAATCTCATGAATCCATGGACCCTGCATGTCAGCAGGGAACTATTCAAGCTGGTGGAGGCTTTGTAATGGTGTGAGGCGTATGCAGTTGGAGTGATATGGGACCGCTGATACGTCTAGACTCTGACAGGTGACACATAGGTAAGCATACTGTCTGATCACCTGCATCCTTTCATATCCATTGTACATACCAACGGATTTGGGCAATTCCAGCAGGACAATGCGACACCTCACAGATCTAGAAGTGCTGCAGAGTGGCTCCAGGAACACTCTTCTGAGTTTAAACACTTACGCTGACCACCAAACTACACAGACATGAATATTATTGAGCATATCTGTGATGCCTTGCAACGAACTATTCAGAAGAGATCTTTACCTCCTCGTACTCTTCCGGATTTATGGACAGTCCTGCAGGAATCATGGTGTCAATTCGCTCCAGCACTACTTCAGACATTAATTGAGTCCATGCTGCGTGCCCGCAGGGGCCTTGCACAATATTAGGCAAGTGTACCAGTTTGGCTCTTCAGTGTAAAATCCATTCAAATTTAAAAAGATGATGGCACTATTAGACCTTTTGTCAGTGTGATATTTCACCCCTTACGGCCTGGATATAGTTGGGAAGGGTGTTATAAGGCCGTTGTATCCCCTCCTGAGGCAAGATGGCCCACAACTGTTTTAACTGGACCTTGACATCCTGTATACTGGCACTGGGATGGAGTTGACGTCCGATCTGATTCGACACATGTTCAAACGTGGACAGTTGTTGATATCTTGCTGAACACGCAAAGAGTTCACAGTGAAACGTGCCGCCTGTGGACAAGAATGGTCCTGTTGGAAAATGGCGTCACGTTACTGTTTCATGAGAGGCAAAACGTGAGGGCGCAGGATATCCGTGACGTGCTATTGCACTGTCAGAATTCCCTGAATCACTGCCAGCCATGTCCTGAAGTCATATCCGATGGCTCCCTAAACCATGAAGCCGGGAGAAACACTGCTGAATCACTCCAAAACACTGGAAGAGGGGGACTTCTTTCCTGGTCGCCGATAGTCATTCTGGGAAGTGTAGATACGTGTTTTGTCGCTGAACGCAAAACGACTTCATTCATCAGAAATTCATACGTTTGTGTTTCGGTGTTAACTGGCAGCCTACTCATGGGCCGGTAATTCCCTGATGTGCCTCCTCCTAGTCTCCGACCAATAGTGGAGGAGACACAGACTATTACAGTGAGTCTATTGCTTGTTCTCAGACGGAAAGTGGAAATGTGAATAGGTTACCATGTACTTGGTGCACAACTGGGCGATTCTCCCTTGGGATGTTCGCAGTTGGTTCAAACGAGATTTGACTACGAGTATGTCAGCCTTCACGTTCCCAGTCATTCCAGCATCGGGTCCCTGCCATATCGGAATGCCACACAAATCTGAGTATTGCTTGATTCGGACATCCACTAAAATGGAGATCCACTACGAGACCCCTTTCTAACTCTGTTAGTTGCTGATAACGCTGTCCACATGAATACGCGGCATCTCCAAATGCTTCACAGAGATCACTGAACATCTGATGATCTCTTATAGTCTACTAGCCTTAGTAACAATACTACACACTGTAATGTAACACGGAGGGTAGTTCCTTCAGAGCGTGCAAAAATGTAACAGGACATAGCAAATGCTCCACTGAACAATTTGAAATATGGAACCTGGGGTCGGGGAAGCCACCTGAAGGAGATATGGAAGTAAACTTCTCTATCACTTTGTCTAGCATTACTGGTTTTCAGCTTATTTACAAATAACATGCGTACAAGTTTAAACATGCTGTGCTGTTTATTTACATGTAGTTTCCTGGAGGGATACAAGGAGGACGAGCCTGGTTACTAGAAGGTCATGATGGAGCTTTTGTTTACTCTCTTGTCCATTAGGTGGCTGCACTGTATCGTATTTACACTGTCACCCGCAGAACGTGCTGTGAACCAACGATAGATCGATTCATTACTCAATGCTATTCAGAAATGTACAGTGCAATACTATACAGCAGTACGGGTACAATATTTCCTGGTCGTTGGACTGGAAGGGGAGGTCTTATTACACAGCCTGTGAGGTTATCTGTTCTGAACATCCTTGATTACTTCCTAGGGGGATATCTAAAGTCACTTGTGTATGAAACCCCGAGGGTTACGAGATGGAATTAGCTGCCAGAATTGTTGCTGCCTGTGATGTGATTCGAAACACACCAGGGATATCTGTAAGGGCGTGTCAGATTCTTGATCGCCGATGTCATGTTTGCATTTTAGCTGATGGCCGTCAGTTTTAGCACATTTTGTAAGATTTCGTACAAATGAGACGTTCATTGTGCCAGTGGCAGTTTTATCAGTTAACTAATGTATATATAAAAGTACTCAGCTATGTGATTTTATTCCTATTATATCCTTAATCAGGTTTCTCCAACCTCAGGTTCCGTGCCTCGAATTGCTCAGTGGAGCATCCATTATGTCCTGTAACATTTTTTCACGCTCTTACTATACTATAATTGCACATAAAAACCAGAATTAGACTCTAATACATGAACACAAGCCAGATGCTTTGTTGACTGAACCTGTGACCAAGAGACATTGTTAGTTAGGAAATTTAAAAAAAATAAAAAAAATGTTTTTTTACCTTCATATATAGACGAAAAATACACTCTGATCATTACAACATCCCCATTCAAACAACATCTGCACACGACATGGCCTCAAATAATACAGCTATCAACATCCTCTCAGCAAAGCACTAACCACCACAACTTTTGAACAAGCACTGCCAGTGGAGGCGGCGGAATAAAGCTATTTGGCGCAATCTCTGGCACTGTGACTCAGTGAAGCCACCTTTCATATGCCCCTCCTCCACGGGCTAGAATTTGATGGTATTTTTGCCAGCATTAGTGGTGAAAATACCACCAAATTCGTCAAAAAAAATACAGACAAAAATAAAAGATAATATTAATAAGTAAATATCACATAACTAGATAAATTTTGGCTTTGCACTGACCCTTCAATAACCTAATATATAAAATACAGTAAGGAACACAAATGCTTGCATACATGTTATTTTACATTATAATTTACACAAGTATCATTCAATCAGTGGCACCAGCAATGACGAATAGGTGTAGGTAAGAGTGTCATAACATTTCATAAACAGTAAACACACAAAAATCAGTTTATACAAATATTCACATAAAATCTTGTCAATAGTTCAATAAACAAGTAGCACTCCTCAGAGTAGTTGACAGTTCCAACAGTAGCACCCAGCAATGGTCAACAGTTGTAAATAGCAGTCTCATAACATTTCATCAGCAGTATTTAAACAGCTCCAACAGTGGCACCCAGAAATGGCGAGCAGGTGCAGACACCAACAAGTGACATCATCTCAGTAGAAGCAGTTCCATCAGGGGCACCCAGCAATGTTCAACAGGTGCATACACCATCAAGTGACATCATTTCAGTAGAAGCAGTTCCATCAGTGGCACCTAGCAATGTTGAACAGGTGCAGACAGCAACAAGTGACCTCATCAGTAGTAGCAGTTCCATCAGTGGCACCCAGCAATGTTGAGCAGGTGCAGACACCAACAAGTGACATTATGTCAGTAGAAACAGTTCCATCAGTGGCACCCAGCAATGTTGAACAGATGCAGACACCAACAAGTGGCATTATGTCAATAGAAGCAGTTCCATCAGTGGCACCCAGCAATGTTGAGCAGGTGCAGACAACAACGAGTGACATTATGTCAGTAGAAGCAGTTCTATCAGTGGCACCCAGCAATGTTGAACAGGTGCAGACAGCAAGAAGTAACATCATTTCAGTAGAAGCAGTTCCAACAGTGGCACCCAGCAATGTTGAACAGGTGCAGACAGCAACAAGTGACATCATCAGTAGTATAAGTTCCATCAGTGGCTCCCAGCAATGTTGAACAGGTGCAGACACCAACAAGTGACATTATTTCCGTAGAAACTGTTCCATCAGTGGCACCCAGCAACGTTGAACAGGTGCAGGTAACAGTCCATAATATTCACTATCACTAATCAGACAGTTCATCACAGTTTATGAGCAGAAATTAAACATTTCCAAGTGGCACCCATCATTTTGAACAAGTGCAGGTAACAGTCCATAATATTCACTATCACTAATTAGACAGTTCATCAGAGTTCATCAGCAGAAATTAAACATTTCTATGTGGCACCCATTAATGTTGAACAGGTGCAGGTAACAGTCCATAATATTCACTATCACTAATCAGATAGTTCATCAGAGTTCATTAGCACAAATTAAACATTTCCAAGTGGCACCCACCAATGTCAATACGTGTAAGCATGAACAATAGTTTGAATGCACATTCAATTGCTTTTACAAAATTATTATCAATGTTCTTACACTAAACATAAAAATAATAATAAACACACAAATGATATCAGATAATTGTCATATTAAATACTACAAATACACAAATATCAGAAAACCTATAATATTTATGGGTGTCAGTGCAAGCCACAACAAACAAGTAAAATAATATTTAGGAGACAGGTCGGTACCAATTATTTGGGATTAGGAAAGGAAAACACACAAAACACACTCATCTTTCATCCACATTTAAGTACTAATGTGTAATTGAATACTGTTAACTGTGTAAATGCAATTCTGTCAAAATTTGATGTTCAACATGTGTATCAAGTAGTAGTGGCAACAGTGTATAACAGTCAATAATAGTTAGTCAACGTCATAGTCATCATGTCAAGACCAATGTTTGCCAAGCCAAATCAAAATGTACGGTTGCTGAACAACTGTCAGTGTGCCAAGATATGCAATTACTTCCTCTCTCCAAAAAAAAGTATATACTGCTTATTGATTTAACAAAGTGTGTGTGTAGACAATCTTCCTTCTACTTGAGTGTTCTAGTCTGCCATCTTCATCCTCCTTGTTCCATATAAACCCACAAAAAATATGCTCCTCACTTACTTTACCTCTTATCCACCAAAACTCCAATAACCATCAGCATCACATAATCTTAATGCTTCAATAATACCTCTTACGTCGATACATATAAACCTTATAATCAATATCATTTACCTTACCTCTTGTCCACCAAAACTCCAATAATCATCAACTTTACACAATCTCAATACCTCGATAGGACCTCTTCAATACGTCGATACATATAAACCTTATCGCCAATATCATTTCACTTCCATAACAACTCTTTCCTCTAGTCAGTCTCCTCAAACAAGTGCAGATAAAATCCTAGTGCAAACTTCAATTCATCATCCCATACAATCCGAAGACACGATGTCCACACACAACCTCTATGTAATCCATCTGACCCAAATCTTCTACTCATTATGAGTCATAAAATACATTTTGGCTACCTTGTCCATCATTAAATAAAAGAAATGCATACATGACCTCTAACAGCCTTTAGTTTGAATAACTTTCAGTAAGTAAGTACGAGTACGGAATGTGAATGATAGTAATAATTCACAGTGTGTACACCACTACAAGAATCATGGCAAAACAGAAGCAAACATGTGGAGTATTTCTTGTGTCAAGTGTCACTTCCTATTTCAATTGCTCACGAAGAATGCAGTGTAATAACTGTCAATGGTCTAAACCTAGTGTTGGTATGTCATGTCGTTAGCTTCCTTCCTATTAGCATTAATTTATACAGCTTCCATAAAACCTCCAGCTCATGTGACTTCAATGAAGTTTCTTGTACCAATGTCGTTCGTAGAATTATAGCAGTTCATTTTCTTATCTTAAAATATAAATCACTGAGCGAAAGCAAAACATCCGATAGCGAGTAAATATACCAGTAGAGAACAGAATATCAACAAGTGGATGCAGCACAATCCCTACAACGAGGCTCTGCCAAGTGAACTATCTATAATTAATACCATAGTGTGACCTAAACTCCATGTTCGTACACCCCATATCAGCATTTCTAAAGAGTAGTTATGACAACAAACAGAAATGTATAATTATGCAATCCATACGCAAAGCAGCAAATATGTATCTTACATAATAAACAGGTCATTAGCATCATATCAGCATAAGCAAATAAATGTTCATATGTAATCTTAATAAGTAAACATGAAGGCGCAAGCAGATAAATCACAAAGTGTAACCTACATGCATAACCACATCAGCAAAATTAATCTGGTGACAATTATAACTTAAATAAATAAACACAGCAGGCACATAATAGAAAAATATGACATCAGTGAAAAAGCAGTGCAGCCAAGCGATGCATAATATACACAAGTAACAACCCTGTTCATTAATCAATCATTTTCAATATCAGTTAACACGAAGTATGAATCACGTAATCGCGAGCAGCAAATTACGTCTAAAGTACGTACCAAGTGGAAATATGTTACCTAAAAAATAAACTCAATTAATAGTTACCTTTTTAGTTTATTACTTTCTTCTTCGAAATTACATTCTTCCTGAAATTTTCTCGATAGCAAGTCCTCTTAACGTCGGACACACACAGAATTTACCTGAAGTTCTTAAATATTTTATACAACCGTATCCTGAAAAATACTGAACATTAATAACATAATTTATCAAGTCACTATAGCTTCATACTGAATTTATTCGGAGAAATTAGACTGTGTATTTGTTTACGGCTGTCAGTGCATTCGCACTGAGCGCTCGATCAGCTGTAGGTACGCGTGACGTAGGAAGTATTTGTTTGCGGTCAACGACTACCTTGTGCGGCGCGCAGACTTAACTGTTGCTTTGAGTACGTGCCGCCGCCAGAACACGGCGCGGTATCCTTGTACTCTCCGTGTGTTTAAGTATAACTGTTAGTTTCTCTAAAGTATGTCATTCCACATAAATTTTAACGTTCGATATATGATGTATTCCCTTCGAGCGCCGAGATTTAAAAGTTTCTACTTCGACAGTGTTATCATGAATAATTTTGCGAACTCTATATGGACCGTTATAAAGCAGAAAAAATTTACGACACAAGCCTTTTCCTTTGTGAGACAAACGGTGAGACTTAATTAACACCTTTTGACCAACTCACAAGGTTTTTAAACGTCCAGGACGTTTAGCTGATTTCTCTCTTCTAGCAGCCGCAGATGCAATATTTTGTAGAGCCAGGTTGACAACTTCAGAATGCCGCAGTTTCCGTGAAGGCGGAAAACGAACGATTTCAGAAATGCGATTTGTCGGTGCTTTATTTTTTAATATCAATATTGGCGATAAAGAAGTTTAATCATTAGGGAGTTCATTCAGAATGTTTTGAAAAATATGAAGATACTGATCCCAAGTTCTGTGATTCTGATGACAATAAAAACGACACAATTTACTGACTTCCTTCATCCATCTCTCTGAAGCGTTGGATTGAGGGTGAAAAAGTGAAATGAAAATTGGTTTTATCTTACGACGCTGTAGAGTACGAAGCCAAATTTTAGAGCGAAACTGTGATCCATTATCTGATATAACCTTATCAACATGACCCACTTCTTTAAGAAAATGTTTGATGAAAGCGTTAGATACTGAACGAGCTGTTGCTTTGCGTAAAGGTGTAAAACACACATATTTTGATGTCAATTCCACTGCTACCAAAATGTAGGCAAAACCATTAGTAGAACGAACCACTGGACTGAACAAATCGACTGCAGCCATCTCCTTTAATTTCGCTGGAATGATAGGAAACAACGGTGCTCTGTGAGAAATAGTTGGCGGCTTAGCATTTTGACATATTTTGCATTTGGCAAGAACAGATCGAATACGTTTTTCCATATTACTGAAGTAGCAATTTTCTCGTAATTTATGAAAGCATTTTCTGGGACCAAAGTGTGCATAACTGAAATGTGTATACCAAATCAATTTATTAACCCACTCATCAGGAATATAAACTAACCAAACAGAGTTGTCGACCGATTTTCGTTTAAAAAGAATATCATTGCGAACTAAATAATACTAACTAACCGCTACGCTTTCCTTTCTCCTCCACTTCTCCTTAATGTCCTTCCAGATTGGATCCTTATTTTGCTCCTTAGCGATGTCCTGGAGCGAAGACGAAATAAAATTTTCAAACGCAACACCTTGAATATACATCAAACAACAATTGTTTTCTATGCAGTCCTCTTCAGCACTTTGTTTCAAACCCATAGGTGCACGTGATAAAGCATCAGCAATAATGTTTGAAGAACCCTGTGTGTAAACAAGACTAAAATCAAATTCCTGTAGATACAGCGCCCATCGTGACAATCTTCCATGAGTTAATTTTGTTGACATAAGAAATTCCAAAGCTCGGTCATCGGTGTAAATCTTAGTATGTCTGCCATACAAAAAGATGCGAAATTTTGTGAAACCCATACAACAGCCAAGGCTTCAAGTTCCGTAATCGAATAATTCTTTTCTGATTTAGAGAGAACACGACTTCCAAATGCAATAGTTTTCTGTACTACAACGCCGTTTTCTTCTGTCTCTTGAGATAAGTGTGCACCTAGGCCTTTGTATGATGAGTCCGTCGCCAAACAAAAATCTTTAGATAAATCCGGATGTGAAAGAAGTGGAGCAGCAATTAAAGCATCACGAAGTTGTCCAAATTCTGATTGAGCTTCCTCATCCCAATACCAATTAGAATTCTTTGCAGATAGTTCACATAAACGAGGTGTGGCCAAATTGTCCAATCTAACAAAGCGTCTAAGAAAATTAGAGACACCAAGGAAACCACGAACATCACGTTTTGTAGTAGGAACAGCATAATTACGAATAGCGTCTAGTTTCTCTGGATCAGGAAGAATACCTTCTGTAGAAATAATATGACCAAGAAATTTCACCTGAGAACGACCAAATTCAGATTTTTCCAAGTTCACTGTAATGCCAACTCTTGCAAAAATACGTAATAATGAATCCAAAATGTTGTTATGCCCACTCCAAGAACGTTTAGCAATAAGAATATCGTGAACTTATGAAGTAATATTGTCTCGAAGATAAACAGGCAAAATTTCGTTTAAACTACGAATGAATGCTGCAGAAAGCAGCCCGCATCTCGTGGTCGTGCGGTAGCGTTGTCGCTTCCCACGCCCGGGTTCCCGTGTTCGATTCCCATCGGGGTCAGGGATTTTCTCTGCCTCGTGATGGCTGGGTGTTGTGTGCTGTTCTTAGGTTAGTTAGGTTTAAGTAGTTCTAAGTTCTAGGGGACAAATGACCACAGCAGTTGAGTCCCATAGTGCACAGAGCCATTTGAACCATTTTTGCACAAAGCATAGTAAGTTCAAACGGTAATTTCCGAAATAACTTTTGGGTAAAATAGTCATGTCCGGTTATTCTTTACCGACTCTCTAGATAGATTGATAGTCGAAGAGTTGTTTTGATAGATACAAAGAATAGTAAAAGAGTAGGCAGCAGTGCAGAAAACGAAATGGGAAATAGCACCACTACAGCTCGGGGCTCTGTGCACGCTACGGCATATATTCACTTAGTGTAGCGAATCCCCTGAGGACCTTTACATCTTACGGCTAAAGCAATTTGTCTTATGGATTGTGGCAGCTTAATTAAACAAATGCGAATTAATTCAGTCGGGCTATAAGGGCTGGAAAGGAACTGATTCTTTCGAATCATGTCTTCAAAGTATTCTGCTGGCGTGCGGAACTCAGACTGTTTAAAATTACGCTGGATAATAAGACTATGTTTGACTCTGTCTTGCGTGTTTTCGGACCAATATGCCGATAGAAATGCATGATAAAAATCATTTAAATTATTACAATCTCTAATAAGTGCGCGCATCCGCGTCGCCGGTTCGTTTTCTAAATATCCACACATAAATTCCAGTTTGTGACTTAGTGGCCAATTTGGTGGAAGTGCGTACATAAATTGATCTAACCATGAACATGGATGTATGTCATTCTTAGAATTGCGAAAGATCTTAAATTTCCGAACAGTTAAAAAGTGTTTATAGTCAAAGTTTTCGCCTCGTGGCGACAAAGACCTACCGCGTCTGTCCCAGTCCGAATGTCGATTATTGTCAGGTTCGCGCGCCTGGCGCTCTCTTCTTGCATCTCGTAAATGAAATAAATTATTTTCTTCAAAGCCCTCTGCTATCTGTGATTCTAAATTTCTACTGTTGTCTTTTCCTACGATTTAGCCATCAATTTGTCTGACTTGCTTTCGTAATGCCTCAAATTCCCTTTTAACGCGTTCATTAAATTTTCCCTGATTTTCAACATGTTTATTTATGTTCTGGCACTCTTCTGTTTCTGCAAATGGCAATGGAGCTGTATCATCTGAATCTCTGTCCTCATGTAAACTAAGATTTGTCAATTTATCTGCAATCTCCTCAACTCTTTCCGATAAGTCACCTATTTTTTCTTTCTGTTTATTTACGTCTTCCGTAAGTGTCGCGACTCGGCTTTCAGTATTGACACATTTAGTAGTTAACTGTTCATACTGTTGCGTTAGGTTATTTATTCTGTAAATTGGTACTGATTCCTCGATTCTTTCAAATATTTCTCCTTATCGTGTGCACATTGTAAATGTAACCCTGAAAATTTTTGTGCTAACACGCGATCTCTTTCTTCCTGTTCTCTATCCTGTTCCTTTTGTCTAATTTCTATTGAAATTAATCTATTATTGTGAGCATTCAAAATCGATTGTACTTCTTCTCTAATTTCTTTCTTTAATTCATCTTTCATGTTTTTGAAACATGTCCCTATTTGTGAGCCTAACCGTGTGACCATTGTTTCCATCTCTGTTTTAATTGTTCCTATTTGTGAGTCAAACCGTGTTGCCACTATTTTTAATTCGGATCCTAACTGTGATCCCAGTGAGTCTAACCGTGTTTCCATTGTTCCCATATCAGTTTTAATTGTTCCTATTTGTGATCCCACTGTTTTTAATTCAGATCCTAACTGTGATCCCAGTGAGTCTAACCGTGTTTCCATTGTTCCCATATCAGTTTCTAACCGTGTTGCCAAAGTTCCCATCTGTGATCCCAAATTTAATATAGCACCCATCAACTGCTCCATATTAACTGGTTCGAAATTCTTTTCGCCCCTAACATTTCCTGTAAAACTAACTTCCTTCGTCATAGCCGTAAAGCTATCTGTGTTCGATACTATTTCAGAATCTTCTATAATTAATCTCGTATTCTGTGAATTTTTTGATTGAGAAAAATTTTGAACTGGTTCCGGACTATTTTCCCGACTTACTAAATTGTTTTCTACTTCATTATTCATCATACTGTTCTCCTGTGTTGGCGAGTTCGCCATGTTAACATTTTCGTCATTCTCCCTATCCATCATTTTTGCCTTTTTCATCGATCGCGTAATCATTTACAATACATACAAAATTCGTTAATATACGAAAATTACACACAATATGACACTTTGTCACCAACAATACCATTCACATGAAATGCTTCCCTCAAACACGATTAACGAACAATTGAAATCTTCATAATTGCCAAAATTGCCAAATTGCCAAATGCGTATACAAGACATCAAAAACTAAATTCTGCAAAAATACCATTAGAAGAAAGACAAGACAACCACAAATGTTCATTACCAAATCTACACATGCAATATAAACTACAATTACTAAACTACAAATTACTACAACAATACTACTGTCTGCTATTTTTACTATCAAAAGAATTCCAATGGACGATCCGTAGCAGCGGTCGCCACGTGCATGGGGGCTTAATTATATATAATGCTAATAATTTTAATTTTTGTCGTTGTATGTCCGGCTACGAAGTCTCATAACCGGTGGGCCCTGACAAGTATTAGTACGCAATCTGACTGCATAGAATAACAACAAAGAATGAAAAGAAATTTCCGTTAACACAATTAATTAATTAAGTCCCCAGCAACTATGAAAGCTACGAAACAACAAGGCACAAGTGTAACTGTTCTGTGTGTGGAAGTGTGATTCAACGTACACATCTGGCACGGTTCTTCCTCAATAAGACAAGATATTTTAAACTCCATTTACAGTGAATTAATTAAATAAAACTGAAATACTATAATTGCACATAAAAACCAGAATTAGACTCTAATACATGAACACAAGCCAGATGCTTTGTTGACTGAACCTGTGACCAAGAGACATTGTTAGTTAGGAAATTTAAAAAAAATAAAAAAAATGTTTTTTTACCTTCATATATAGACGAAAAATACACTCTGATCATTACAACATCCCCATTCAAACAACATCTGCTGTCTAGCCCATGAAAACAACTGCACACGACATGGCCTCAAATAATACAGCTATCAACATCCTCTCAGCAAAGCACTAACCACAACTTCTGAACAAGCACTGCCAGTGGAGGTGGCGGAATAAAACCCTTTGGCGCAATCTCTGGCGCTGTGACTCAGTGTAGCCACCTTTCATTGTGTCTAGCTCCAACTACCATTACGGTTCAAAGTCTGTTAAACCTCGTCGTGGGGCCATAATTAAGTCGGAAACTTTTTCACATTAATCATCTAAGTACGCGGTACTACCGCCATATGTATAAGCGCATAACGCTATTCCGTGACTTTTGTCATCTAAGTGTATTTGGAACATAATATGTTAATAAGGTAGCTCCATTACGGATGCTAAAAAGAATAAAGTAGATATTTTGTAAATATCTATTTTTGAAGGAAAACAGTATTGATAGTTGTTTGAAGACAGTACCTTAGTATTTAGCCACATGGGTTCCAAATCCATATACAGGTCTTCGTTGATGATTTCTGCCTAGAGCTCTCTCAACTTGTCGTTGGCGTCGGATAATGAGAGGATATTAATGTAAACGAGCGCATAACTTACTGTGAATGTGATTCATCTCCAACCACATATAGGAAGGGGGCTGGGCATTACTCGTACTTCGTATATCAGTGCTTTGTAACGTGACAGCAGATTGTGGTGCCATATTTCATACGGAGTTTAGGAATTTGTCCAGCCTTCGAAGAAATAACGTAGCCCTATCATTGTAGTTCAAGCATGTTCAGATATTTTAGAGTAATCTTTGCTCATTTAATATACTCTTTGTTCCCTTATCCGTGGAAGAAGTGACTGGCCGTTCTCAGTTTGATGCAGTGTGATGATGTTTTAATCGTTTTGTCTGTAGTGTTTCACAACATCGTGGGCACATTGACTGGTCATTTCTGATGAAATGTAGGATATAAGAAGTTTAAATTTTCCGATCTAGAACATAATGAATTTGTGAAATGATTTTTTACAATTTACACTTCTTTTCTATCACTACAAAATGAAACAAACGTAAAAATTTGCTAGCTCACAGAGAAGCCAATAGTGAGGCAAGAATTTAAGAATATAGGTTTGTCACTTATTGAAAGAACGAAGAGAGGTCATAGTGTACATAGTACACAATACATATGCAACTAATTACAAGTGAATAATTTCAAATGTCAGATAAAACCTATTTCAGGAATGCGTATTACAATTACTTAGCTTTTGTTTAATGTAAATCCATGTTTTCGTATATGAAAATATTTAAATGAATGTAACCTACGAGACATTCTATAATCGACAGATAAGCAATTTGAACTTGTTTCGCTTTGACGAAACGGAAGTAACGGTTTTCCTCAGACTTAAAACTATTAGATCTGTATAGAACTTATGAGACAGCCCAATAGTTGGGGAAACATGTTCCATCCGCTGGCAATCAACAGTTCTGAACTTTTGTGATTCAGTGATCACTGCGATAAGAGTCAGCGACCACAAGACTACTGTAGCATTACTGATTACTGGTGTCGAGAATGAAGTTGGAAAGATATTTCCGCAAACCAAGTTAGTCAAAAAATGATTAGCTAGAGTAAGTAGCACACATTCATCACCGTGAGTGATGCGCTGGTGTAATGGAAGACAGATTTGGTAAGGATCCCATCATGATTCGATAACGATAACAAGAAGGTAACTACGAAAACAGACAGAGCTGAACGACTTATTCAAACGAAGCTTACAAGGAAAAGCTGAAAAAAACCCGTATGGACAGCTGTTCAAGAGGCGATAAAAGAACTCGAAAGCGAGATATTAACTGCTGAGTCTTACAAATAGGTCCTAAGTAAAACCATTTACTGGAACAATGTCCTCTACTCAACTGCTCATTGACTATGGCGGCACGGAAACACAAGATCTTAAAACGTGGGCTGAAATATTAAATTAAATACTTCGAAACTACTTCACCGAAGAATTTCGAAATACAGTTCCTACGCTGTAGTGTCTCACGGATCCGAAAAAAGCCTGAAGGAAAATAAATGAACACCGAATTCAAAAACATTAAAATTGCCCCATAGAGAAATGATCACGTGTCAGTATGGCGTTCCCATTACAATTATGTGAAGTAAGCTAACGAACTTCCCTGACTAGTACCTACTACAATCAGTGTGCGTAGGTCGCTGTATCAACGTAGCAGTGACTGGACTAAAGGAAAGATCATTCGGTTCTATAACAATTAATCGCAAGACAGAGCCATAGAACGATAGATCTTTGTAATATTGTAGACAAACCATACCTATACGCGATACATCGTCCGTCAATTTCAAATACGGCGCGTGCTACGATTCTCAGCCAATGACAACAAATCACATTTCTGGAAGTTCACACGCACGCCATATAATGGAGGTTTGTTATTCTGCTCACTTGAGAAAAATATTTATTCACTACTTAAGAAGTCAGACTCTACGAAACACGCATAATGCACTGAATGCATGGCAGCCTGTGTGAGAACTCTTCCACAAATTATCGGAAAAATTGTAGGGAGGTTTATACAGCAAAATCTACATTTACGTATTGATACTGTTCCTGCGACTGTGTTGTCGTAGAATACAGTATTATGGCTGGAACAACATCTTATTATAAAGATAAAACAGGTACTACATTACTTTTGCAGTTAAGAGCCTGACCTTATTTATCAGTCTTTTTTCAGAAATCTTCGCTATGGCGACACATCATCTCGTTACAAGATTCCGAGATAGTATGGCGACGATGATACGCTATGATAGTATTTGACGATTCTGCAATGAAAACAACGTTTCCAGAACCGTTATGAATCCCTTTCATATAATGACGAAACTCCTCTATTGTTGCAGATGTTGTCGTGCGGTTATTTCGTGCGACTGCAGTTCCAGAACGTGCACAATTAGCAATGCGTGGTTCTGAAGTGTCTACAGAGTATGTCCCTCTTTACAATGTCCTGCTTCGAAAAACAGAAAAAGTTTAAGTGGAATGACTGATGCAACACATTTCAAGGCTAATTCTCATCCGAATACTCAAACCTGATATTGCGCACTCTCATTGTTTCACCAATCACCCAACGACTGTTGCACGCACGAAACCTTATTTCATTCACGAATAAGAGCGCAGTGCGCATTTTACAGCTTACTCAATGTTAATTACTTCGTTTCTGCAGTTCACGTGTATACGGTCAATATTAATTTAAATGTTTTATGCGTATTTTTGCACACGAGAACCACCACAGCTGCCTCACCGTCACGTCAAGCAATTCGCGTCTCTACTCCGCCACCGCCCTAACAATCGATTGCTCAGTCTCCGTAGCCAAAAACAGGCTGTATTATAGCAAATGTACACACTGATACAGTGAAAAATTTGCGCTCTTGTAATATTTGAACGTATTGGTATTTATTGCTAAACATAATGGATAAAACAAAATAATGAAGGAAAAAGAAAATAATAATGGAAATTCCCTAAAGTTATATCTTTTGACAGCGTCTTACCATTCCTATTTACCCTCACTAGGAGAAGCTTACTCCTGCTTGTGCTTCCTTATGGGGACAACTTTCATTATATTTAATCGATAACTCTACAGTGTAAATATCGTACAATTTTCCCTTTACAGTACGGTGCAGCTAATTGAACTGATAAGTTGCAAAGCGGTCTCCGTCGGCTAATAAGGAACGGCCGGGAGGCTAGGAGCCATATTTATTGCTCGTTCCTTACAGGTCTTCATTAGGCTGTAAGCTGGTGCCAGCGAGTTATCTTTACAAGGTCTCATTAAGGTGTATGAAACAGCTGAGCAAGGTAGCTACTGGCGATGACTAAGCCAGGCCTAATATGGCACCATAATGGCAAGAGTTGCTAGCCGTTATAGGATGAATTGGGATCAATAATCTGCTTTCTTATACGTAACGTCTGAACTTTCAAACCTAAAGTAATCTTTCGATAGGCTGGTGTTCCTGCACATTGGACAAGAATGATTTGCACGTTTCAGAATAAGAAATTTCTCATGTCGTAGAAAGTTGATGGCATCCCTATTTGGAAGCACATACGAGTGTATCTTCCGCTGTGTAAGTGAACACATTTGAAGAAAAAGTGGCAAGAAACTGGACACATACTTGATATTTCACATGCAATAAATAGTTCACATCTGGGGGTGTACTGCACATGAAGTATAAGCAGTGCTTTTATTGTGAGTGACACCGCTTTGATGTGTGTCATCCTTTCTGTTCTGTGATCGGTTAAAGCGTTGGAAGATTGAAATGAAACCTTGTAGTGGTAGACTTAGCGGGCTGTGTGTATCATAATGTGCCCTAGGGACGGCTAAATAGAGATAGAAACCTCTGATAGCTTCATCGCATTGGAGTGGTCTATTTGTAGGCAGTTGCAATGTTACACACTGTAATGCACATGTGGACGCCTTACTACGGCGAAAGATGCCCCCTGCTAGGAAGATGAGACATCGGCAGTCCTTTCTGATAAGGAGTGTCACAGTTCCCGTCTATATGGCCGAGGTTAAACGCCTATAACCACTGGGTCCTCACCACGATACAGCCCTCATTATTTCATTAATTAAATTCAGTCGTTCTCTACCAGTCATCACTTTGAGTATACATAATTCGTTCGTTATGTACAGTATTCGTTCCGTTCTTCTGTAACGCAACATCTTTAACACAGATCAAGGATTGGAATCTTGCAGACATCTTATGACACAACATTCTAATGCATGGATACACTATAACATTTCTTAGTATTTAGAATTTTCGTTGAGAGATTTGATAACCCTTTAGTTTGAATCTCTCAATGTATGCATGTTTCCACCAAGTAAAATGCCAAGGAGAGTCTGCTATGGAATCAACAAGTTTTATTGCCCACTACCATAGTATCGCCACCCTTCTCAATCCAAATTTCCAAATACCAAGTGGGCTAGGGCGTGAATGAGAATTTTTAATACAGACACACATACTTAGTGCAACGGTTTCCACCAAGTAAAATGCCAAGGAGAGTCTGCTATGGAATCAACAAGTTTTATTGCCCACTACCATAGTATCGCCACCCTTCTCAATCCAAATTTCCAAATACCAAGTGGGCTGAGGCGTGAATGGGAATTTTTAATACAGACACACATACTTAGTGCAGCGGACATTCTTTGGTATCTGAAATGATTTTCTATTCTTAACTGACCAAATTCCTCATCACTGAATCTCATTTTAGATCCCATTAGCATCATCCAGAAGGAAGGACACCTATCATACAATGGATTCAATTATGGCCTGTGATACTTGACTATTCATAAACGGTAGTACATTGTTCCCACAAATCATTCTACCAACACGGCGAACAACTGCTTGTTTGGAATTCTTGAGACAAAATTACCTTCTGGAATCTGAAAAGAAATTATTGAAGTAATAAAAATCCTAGTTTGTGTTGCTATTCGCACACTTATCATTGGAGTTACGACTGAGTCGAAGGTGTAAGATTATTTCTCTTATCATTCCTGTGCAAAGCTTGGTGCAAGGCCTCATGACTAATCAGTACCATAGTCATGAAACGTATACTTCATTTAATTAAACTGATGAAAGGTACGAAATATAGATATAGAATGAGGTTTCCTTTTGACTTTTGATTATGAGCTACCAATGAGTGCATGATTCACGTAGTGCACGCACCACTGTGATAGAGAGGCCTTCACTTCTAAGCAGTCGTGAATTATGTAAAGAGCAGAAAATTTTTGATGAATGAAATACCGGTCTGCTAAACTCAGTGACGAACAAATGCAGAATGTAAACAGGAGGGAAGCTGCCTCAGATTAATCGTAGTCGTAGGTATTGCTCTGATATTCATTCCGCTTTAGTAACCATGGTTGGTTGGTTGGTTTGGGGAAGGAGACCAGACTGCGTGGTCATCGGTCTCATCGGATTATGGAAGGATGGGGAAGGAAGTCGGCCGTGCCCTTTCAGAGGAACCATCCCGGCATTTGCCTGGAGTGATTTAGGGAAATCACGGAAAGCCTAAATCAGGATGGCCGGACGCGGGATTAGTAACCATGTAATATTACCTTTGAAATGTAGCTCTCCAAGTCATGAGTAAGGTTACACATTACCTTGTATTTCACAGTAGAAGTACGGAGGGGTGGGTATACTTCTCAGTGTCACTGCATGAATACAAACCGTAAGCTGCTTTCCGATAGCGTTCACTTTTGTTATTAGCATAATTCAATGCAACCACGCTCAGGAGCACAATGTGTCACACACAAGCAAAAGCAGACCTTCACTCTAGAACAGCTCAAATGGAATCAGCACGAAGAAGAGGGCTTTGTTCTCCTTCAGACGCGCAAGCCATGAGGAGCGTCCCAACACTCTCAATGATCGTTGGCCGAGGCCGATCTCGCCTCAAACATGTTACACAAGATAAACTAGTGTAGCAGACACAGCAGTGACTATACGGAATATCGATTGGTAGGCGGAGGTATGACAAAAGATTGCTTGTGAGTGGTTGACACTTAAGAACATAATATATGGAAGTTGGCTAGTTACAACACAAACCTTTCAGCCTTACTCCCAAAATTCCTAGAGACCACTCTATGGAGCAAGAAACATTCCTAATGATTATAGCAGTGACAAATGACTGTAACTATTTAATGCATAACGATACGTCGGTAAGAACTGCAGAGAATGTAAAACAACGTTAAAAAAATTAGATACTCTACAGGGTGTTCGGAAATCCCCATTAGCATTTAAACATTACGTGTTTACGTTATTAAAAAAAAAAGAACCCAGCATACAGCATGCTATACGTGCAGAACAGTACTGATTCATTGCAACTGCGGACGGCCGTAGTGAACGAGCGGTTCTAGGCGCTTCAGTCTGCAACCGCGCGACCGCTAAGTTGCAGGTTCGAATCCTGCCTCGGGCGTGGATGTGTGTGATGTCCTTAGGTTAGTTAGGTGTAAGTAGTTCAAAGTTCTAGGGGACTGATAACCTCAGATGTTAAGTCCCATAGTGTTCAGAGCCATTTGAACCATTGCAACTGCGGCTCGATGTGGCGACAACCAACGTCGTTATAGACATTGTATCTATGAAACATGTTCTGGTACAGACTCTTCGTCCCACCTGGTGTCTCTTTAGTTTCTAGTGCAGCGCCCAGAATTCGTATCACCAGACTCTAGAGCAATTTCATGAATTAAACTTTGCAAGGCAGACGTTATGTGACATCAGGTGACCGTCTGACGCAGTACACGTCGTTCTGACTACCATACTGCATACCCGGACGAGCTTCTCTGAGTCTTTTCTCTTTCCCTCTGCAGACGTGGAAGCGCTACACATGTGAATTGCAACCGTCGTAGAATGGAAACCGTCCGTTTCCGGAAATGAGTTGCTATTCCCAATATCATGTACTCACTCCCCTCTACAAACCCTAGAAGTTTAAAGCGGGAATTTCCGAACACCCTGCGTACGACTGCTCTTGATCACATAGACAACATTTCAGCGATTTCAGGTCACACGTTCTCAAGAATACGTGGGCCTGCTACATAACTGCTTTTAGAAATACGTGGTTTGAGTTCTGGAGCTGTTTTCGGCAAAGGAGGCGCAAATACAGTGTCTCCATATAACATCATGGAAAGAAGTCCATGGACTGCAGGTAGGGAGATTTTAGTGGTCAAGAGCAGAACACGACGTCTTTTTTAATATGATGGTCCAGCAGTTTGGAAGAAGTTTATCTATAAATGAGCGAACCTCTCTGCACAGTGATAATAGAACGACAATTATTGTCAAATTGTAACAAGAGAGAACCTACTACACGGAAGTTCTCACCTACCCAACACCGCACATTCTCCAGCTTGCGGGATGGCGGAGCCTGTGGCCTCTTCGTACACTTATTCAGGGTCATCAAATCATACTGCATTTCTAAACTCTGAATTTGCATCCATGCAAATTAATGTCATTTCGCTACCGTATTACACTGCCATGCTGTGTACTGCTGTGTAAAAGATCGGAACTAGGATGCATGCATATCATAATTCAGTTCATTTCAGGTTGGAAGCGAGTGGGAACTTTTAGGCTGTGAGGAGGCCAACCACTCAATACCAGTGAACGGTCAGATTGCGGGATGGCGTGGGGGAAACATCTGGTTACTGGGAATTGCGGACCGAGTCCCGACCCGTGGCTGGCGGCTTTCTCTTTTGATGTCGAGTCTTAGGCGACAGAGCGATGGATGCTCGCAATTTTTGCAATTGCTGGCACAGGTTTCTCGCAAAAGTCCAAGTTTTCAACACTACTACAATGTAGCTACCAGCATACCAGTTTTTAGTTGGAATAGGAGGGGTTCAAAACGACAGTATGTAGCATCCTCTACAGACCGTGCAGTAGATTGTGGAGTATAGATGTAGAAGTTGACTTCTTAAGAAACATTACTTAACCATACTTCACAAAAAAACTTGTTAATTTCTTTACGATACTTAAGTAATGTTGAGAGCATTTTGGAACCTGGAGAGTTTACGGGAGTTTCTACTGTTAAGGGAGGAACTATTTCTGAAAAGTGCAGTAGAGAAATGATACGTATTCTCTTCAAAGGGGTGGTCCAGCCTTATACCGAAAGTGGTACACACAATTATGGCTTTCGTCACTGCCAGGAGGACAGGAGTGATTTATGGAACCCTGGCTGGCTGTGTTTGGCTATAGCTGGTCGCGCCTGTCTGCTGCTAGTTAACAGAGTCGCATCAATCACGATCGGTCCCATCAAGACAGCACACGTTTCGCCGATGACAGGTGCTAAACAGGCAATACGTGACTATCAGCTCCTTCCGCCAACTAGAAGCAGATAGCTTGGCATTCCTCCCGCTACACCAACTACACTGAACATAATGTTCCACACTAACTCCCTAGTGCCGATAGCTGAAGCATCATACCCCTCTGGGAATATCTGATTCAAAAAATGCAAGACTTCATAAATTATCATACTTCGGCATTTTATCCATCTTCAGAAACTGTAACCATATATAACGAAATAATACCCAGTTGCATAAAACAAATTTAATTTTTTTTCCTGTTTCGGGCACCTAGTGTCCTTCTTCCAACGGCTGTAAAGCGAAAAGCACCACAAACAAGTAGAACTCAGATAAGAACTGACATGGCCAATCACAATTTAATAACAGTTTTTAGAAACAAGGCCGAGAGAACGAGGAACGCCTAGGCAAGGTTCAGGGAAAACACTTTATTCAAACAAGACCCAAAATTCTTCAGCAGGAAAACATTTTCGATGTTTTAAGAAATATGATAACAATGTTTAAAGGATTTAAATAAAAAACAAGTAGGATAAACTACAGGCCTACACAGGCGATTAGAAAAGTTTTATTACAAATGCTTAATTCTTAAAGAAGTGTTAATAAATTAAGAGAAAAAGAACAATTTGAGATACTCCCCAAAACTAGCTATCAAGGAAAGCTTCCACTTATGTATAACTGCTTTTAAAATATTGAAGACTCAGTGATTCCATCATACATAATAAAATCTAACAATTTCCTCCAGTTGAACAAACGACAATAAAATTCTTAAGGTATTAACCATTTAAGAAAAAAAACAGCCATTTCAGAGAAGCCCCAAAAATGTGCTTTCAATTCCGTTTTGAAATTGTGTATGAATTGCTTTACATAACTCTTGATTCAGTTAGCCGTTTGCAGAGCCGATGTTCCTCGGTTGTCGCAGGTCCGGGCATCCTTCCATCCCGTCAGACAGGCGATTTCTTTTGCAAGGCATGGACCGGACGGCGGCAATACACTAGAGCGTGTGTCAACGGTCGGTTCCATACCACTTGCCAAGAAGTAGTCTTAATAAATACACACGGGAGGGCAATACAAATCCGGTACGACATAACACAATTTCTTTGTGAAACCACACTCAATATGGAGCACTGAGCTACCATGGGCTCAAAAGGCAAATGGGCAGAAACCAAGGCCCACAATCCCATGCGGCCCTATTGAACTAAAACACAAGAGAGACGTTGCAGAGACCCAGAACAACTCAAGAGGTGGTCGACAGATGCAAAGCTTAAACTAAACAGCCGCCCAACTTAGGTCAGCTCTGGAAAAAACAGCAAATCGCACAATTCAAAGACGGGGTTAAGGATGCGTATCCATTATCTCGAAAATGTCAGGAGATATCTAGAATAGAAGATTAATTGAATAAACACGAAAGAACTGTATCGAAGGCTACACTATCCAGGTTCATTTTTTTAGCAAATTCACATAAGCAAACGGAGAAGTGTTTAGTCAGAGTTTTGTAGCTAGGATCAACATTTGTGTCCAGGATTACAGCACTGCGGCCACTTCACCTAATAACACAAATTAAAGACAGCCTCTAAGTAGTGGAAAAACGACCAGTACGAACGATGAACACCTTCAACCGAAAGCAATCACTCGTGAGTCTCTCATTCTGAACAGTTATGAGCCCCCTCTTGTCCATTCTGGCCGTTCGCGCCGTAACGCATGCTGCCACTTCCGTCCGGGCAGGGACGCTCCAAACAACTGCCTTGCATCGACCACTCCGTCCGCCACAACGCCGATCGCGCCCTCTCGCTGCCACCATCGCTGAAACCGAACTACCGCCGCGAGACTAGTGCCTCCACAGGAACAAGAACAACTCAGAAGCGAACATCAAAGTGCAGACAGACCCCGGGAATTCGAAGGAAGCTGAGCCGCACCGCTCTACCTCGCCCACCGAATTCTGAGAAACCCCTCCATTTTTTGATGAGTGTTGACGGAGGAGGCTAGTTCCCCTTAACCTGGAAGATGTGCATCTGCATTGTTAACCCAACTCAAGATTGCGCACAAGCAAGCTGACCGGACTCAATACTCTGACGATCTCAAAGCTACCCAAATAGCGTGGCACTAGCGTACTGGAATAGTCCTTCCCCCTTTTTGATTGACATTAGGGTTGCACACAAAAACCCCATCACCTACCTTATCCCTAAATTCTCAACGCTCTTGATTATAGCGCCTAGCCAACCACTGATGGGCCCGCTGAATATTTCGACGCTCCTTCCTCCAATTCTCCTGCAGAACCTTAGCGTCAGTACGCTCTGGGAGCAAATCGTTAACTGACCACAAGTTGACCAGAGGTGAATTGACTTGATAGCCCGGCACAAGGGAAGCAAGGGCGCTTTCAATGATTCATATTGGGCCTTATTAAAGGCAAAGTTAAGCCACCCTAGGGAGCGGTTCCACTTACTCTATGAATTACTATGGAAGGCTATAAGAGTCACTTTCAATTATGGTTGACACGTTCCGCAAAAGGTGGTTGAGGATAATAACAGTAGAAGTGATTTGGTGGGTGGTCTGCTCAAAACGAAATCTCCGAAAGCTCTTGGATAGGGGACCACACCGCGGTTCAGATCGAAAAAAATCGATTTTCGGTTTTCATCATATTTAGATAGATTAAGATTTTGTTTAAGTACACTGAAAAGGATTTTGCTGAAAAAAATAATTTTCGAGCATTTAAAGAGCATTTTCCTACCACGTGTGTTTATGTGCCATGCCCTCTTTTCTGTCACCCACTTTTATGCATATATTTTAGATCTTTATATCCCCTACATTTCACGTTAGGAATTTTGTTTTTTTGCTCCCGAGTGTGTGGGCTATCCTAGGAATGCAACGTTCGGTATTCTTTTGTTTCTGCTGTTTGTAAGCAACACGCTTTCAAACACGCGGTTAGTTTTGTTCAAGTGTGATAGCGATTAGTTGTTATACTTACGTTTGCAGTGCTTGTTTACGTGTGTTTTGTTGTGTTTATTGAAGATGACGAAACATAAAGGCATTTTCAAGAAACGTCAATTTAGAGGAAACAAGTTTAGAAAGCTTTCTGTACAAGAGGTTATGTCGCCTGACAACGATGTTTCTAATTGTAATTCTTCAACAAGTGCATCATCAAAGAAGCCCTCACCATTTCAAGAGAGTTACAACGAATTTACTGTAAGTGACAAGGGGTGCAGTAACATTATTATAAATCTGAGAATATTATCAAATGTAATTTCTAAATTTGTACAATGTAGATAGTGTGGTTAGTCACAGAGTGTGAAAATTTGTGAGAGTGAAAGGTGGTGTTCTTGGTCATATACAACAATGCAACCTGCAGAATTGTCAAGCATTCGCATTTATTTTCAAGCATGCATTTCTCGTGGTGTTCCAAATTTTTGACCACCCTCTGTATCTGCCTCTTTGCCTCTTGTTGCAACTGATTGAGAGAAAATAGTTACCATTTGTTGGTACATGTTTCAAATCTATTCTCCGGCAGAATACATTTTAATTATGTTTTATCTTCAATACCCTTGTTTACGCTCTACGAGGTAATGAATGCAACATCGCGATGGGCTACCAGCCTATACTTCACTTCTATTACAGTCGGAGTCAAACATTTTTTCTAACTTATTTCTTCATTCAGTCAACTTCGCTTTTCAAACGGAAAGTGGAAATTACCGTGACTACCAAATGGGAGTTATTCCGGGACTCTGCTCCTGTACCATATTACTACCATTATCACTCTTCTGCGTCTGTCATGTACGAAATTGCGATAGAACCTCTGCTGCTCACAACGTATATACACTAATATCGTGTCGGACCTCCTTTTAGCCGGAGCAGTGCAGCAGCTCGACGTGGCGTACACTCGACAAGTCGTTGCAAATCCCTTGCAGAAGCACTGAGCCACGTTGCCTCTACAGCCGTCCATAAATGCAAAAGTGTTGTAGGTGCTGGATTTTGTGCACGAACTGACATCTAGATTAAATCCCATAAATGTTCGATGGGATTCATGTCGGAGATCTCGGTGGCCAAATCATTCGCTCAAACTATCCAGAATGTCCGTCAAACCAAATGCGACCAAATAAGACCCGGTGACACGGCGGATTGTCATCCATAAAAATTCCATCGTTTTTTCGGAATATAAAGCCCATGAACTGCTGTATATTGGCTCCAAGTAGCCAGACATAAACATTTCCAATCAGTGATTGGTTCATTTGGATCAGAGAATCCATTTCATTCCATGTACACACAGTTCATATCATTATGGAGCCTCCACCAGTTTGTCTAGTGCCTTGTTGACAATTAGTTTCCTTGGCGTCGTGGCGTCTGCGCCACACTCGAACCTTACCATCAGCTCTTACCAACGGAAATCGGGACTCATCTAAGCAGGTCATGTTTTTCCAGTCGCCTAGGGTCCAACCAATATCGTCACAAGCGCAGGAGAGCCGCCGCAAGCAATGTCGCGCTATTAGAAAAGGCACTTGCATCTGGCGCCTACTTCCATACCCCATTAACGCCAAAAATCACCGCACAGTTCCAACTGATTTCTGTGGTCGTTTCTTGGAGTTTTGCTTATCTATTAGCTCTGACAACTTTATACAAACGCTGTTGTACCATATAGTTGGTATTATAGTCCACTGCATTGTCCGTGGTAAGAAGTAATGTCTGAAATTTGATGTTCTCGGCACACTGTGGATCTCGGAATATTGAAATCCCTACCGATTTCCGAAATGGAATGTCCCATGCGTCTAGCTCCAACTGGCATTCCGCGTTCAAAGTCTGTTAATTCCAGTCGTGCAGTCATAATCACGTCGGAAACCTTTTCACATGAATTACCTGAGTACAAATGACAGCTTCGCTGGCCGGCCGGTGTGGCCGTGCGGTTCTAGGCGCTTCAGTCTGGAACCGCGTGACCGCTACGGCCGCAGGTTCGAATCCTGCCTCGGGCATGGATGTGCGTGATGTCCTTAGGTTAGTTAGGTTTAAGTAGTTAAAGGTTCTAGGGGACTGATGACCACAGATGTTAAGCACCATAGTGCTCAGAGCCATTTGACAGATTCGCTAATGCACTGCCCTTTTATTCCTCATGTACGCGATACTGCCTCCATCTGCATATGTGCATATCACTATCCCAAGACTCCTGTCACCTCATTGCAAAATAAAATATTTGACAGTACTTTAGCTCATTCAGGGCTACAAATAGAACATTATTTGTTACATAAAAACGTTTGCTTTATTTTCAATGTACTACACTTTGGTTGCCGGCCGCTGTGGCCGAGCGGTTCTAGGCGCTTCAGTCCGAAACCTCGCTGATGCTACGCTAGCAGGTTCGAATCCTGCATCGGGCATAGATGTGTGTGATGTCGTTAGGTTTAAGTGGTTATAAGTCTCGGGGACTGATGACCTCAGATGTTAAGTCCCATAGTGCTTCGAGCATTTGAACCAACTCTTTGGTTCTCGCAAGCTTTCGTCATCGCTCTTCCATAAATTTGTTTTGAAACAATGACTGACTCTTGTTGGCTGTAGAATATCAGGACATCCCACACTACTTTCATGAAAGTACCGGGCGGGCCTGCAGGCACGACAACGCCCAAGTTTTCGTATGATAATGACGGCTTTATTTCCTAGCATGCAGTAAAGCTGCCTATTTTTTAACTTATTCCCTGAGGAAATAAATAAATACTAGCACAGTTGCAGAAGGAACGTCGCAACCCACATGTTACCTCTGCCCGGTGACCCGTGACCTGACGAGGCTCCGTCATTCAGCCCTATGTGCAGGCTGTCCAGTCATTTCGTGCACGTCGGAATGGCACGGCAGCGCCAGAGTCTCGCAGCAGGTGCCTCAGAGGTCAGAAGTGGCGTATCTGCGGCCCCATCTCCCGAACAGCTCACTGCAGCAGGCTGAAACAAGTCGGCAGTAGCCTAAGCGTCATCCACCTGTTTGTGGCACTGCGGACGATTCCTCTTGCATTCTAACACAACAGGAAGTGACCGCCAATATCTCTCAGTACTAGATACAGGGAGCTAAGCACGCGAAAGAAAGTATAAAACCCCTGAAGCTGACTATCAGAGGTACACTCTGGGCAAAGGCGTGTACAATTGCAAAATTCTGAAATACAGATGAAATTGCAAATACTGCGAATAGGAGCACTCTACAGCCACAGAGTATTCACGTAACGTAGAGGTATTCCCATCAAATTCTAGCTTCTATAAAACGGCCGAACAATTTCCTGTAATTATCGTATTGCGTAATCGTAGTTGCGTTTGAGTTAACTGAAGCAAGTCGAAAGAAACAATTGTCCGTAGATATCACCCTTACGTCACAGCTGCATTACGTGACAGCTATGTTGCATCATACCTCTTTAACAAGTTGTCGAAGGCACAATCACTACGGAAGTGAACAGTTTTCCTCCGAACCAGTAGGTCTTCTGCAGCTGATAACGTCAGGCGACAGCTCTTCCGCTACCCTTGCAACCCATGCCATCTGAGCGCCACATTAAACGTCGTTTAGTACAGTGACACACAGCAAGAACATAGAAAAGCTCTCGATAGCTCTGAGAAAATCTTTTTTAATCAATAGATATAACTAAATATGCCTTATCAACGACCTCGTTATTTTATAAATAACCGTGATAGCTGTCAAAACAGAAATGAGAATGGTATTATTATTAAGGATTTACGTGTCGTGAAATGATAGTGAGTGACGCAACAAATTTCGCAACAAGAAAACGATTGGCGTGGTTCGCCTAAGTTTGGACCTAAAACATTTGCAGGAAAGTTCAAAATATCGTAATTCATTCACATAGGCTGTGAAGACGTCATTGCTAAGCGACAAACAGTCTCATGTCGTTCCAGTACTAGTTTGCAGACGCAAGCCTATCATCTTCCCTTGTGCAGTTTGCGTTATAGAAATTCCTGCTTTTAGTATCATTTACAGAAACAAATTGCTCTTTCAAATAAGATAGGCACTTTCGGAGAGATCACGGTATATAGAACATAGGATATACTTTTTTTGAACACGAAACAAGCTACTATGCTGACTGTAGCAGGATATTTTTTGCAGAGCATGTCGCGGCACTACTTCTGCCGTAGACTGCTACCATTTTAAAGCTTCTTGTCTATCCTGCCATAGATGTCACCATATTAATGAGTGTCTCCGTGCAGATGTACATGCAACATTGCAACAATACCCGCATGTAACGATTCTTCGTCTCTAGGCTAGCATTTGCTTGGCGTCCGTCTGGAGAGTTTCACCTATGCCCAAGTCTTAGTCGTTGTCTAGGTGTCACTGAACTCAGATACGTGCATTCATTAATATCATCCCTTCTATGGCATAGTAGACAGAAGCTTTAAAAGGGTAGCATTTTGGGGCAGAAGGCAAAAACGTGTCATGGCAAAAACATGTCTGTTGAGTGAAAATAAACCTTTGTGATACTCAGTAGTGCACATACACTGTGTGATCAAAAGTATCCATATACCTGGCTGAGAATGACTTACAAGTTCTTGACGGCCTCCATCGGAAATGCTGAAATTCGATATGGTGTTGGCCCACCCGTAACCACGATGACAGCCTCCACTCCCGAAGGGATACGTTCAATCAGGGGCTGTAAGGTTTCTTGGGGAATGGCAGCCCATTCTTCACGGAGTGCTGCACTGAGGAGAGGTATCGATGTCGGGCGGTGAGGCCTGGCATGAAGTCGGCGTTCCAAAACATCCCAAAGGTGTCCAGTAGGATTCACGTCAGGACTCTGTGCAGGCCAGACCATTACAGGGATATTATTGTCGTGTAAACACTCCTCCACAGGCCGTGCATTATGAACAGGTGCTCGATCGTGTTGAAAGATGCAATCACCATCCCCGAATTGCCCCTCAACAGTGGGAAGCAAGTAGGTGCTTAAACATCAATGTAGGCCTGTGCTGTGGTAGGGCCACTGAAAACAACAAGAGGTGCAAGCCCCCTCCATGAGAAACACGACCACATCATAACACCACCGCCTCCGAATTTTCCTGTTGGCACTACACACACTGGCAGATGACGTTCACCGGGCATTCGCCATACCGATATCCCGCCATCTGATCGCCACATTGTGTACCGTGATTCGTGACTCCACACAACGTTTTTCCACTGTTCAGTCGTCCAATGTTTACGCTCCTCACACCAAGCGAGGCGTCGTTTGGCATTTACCGTCGTGATGTGTGGCTTAAGAGCAGCCGCTCGACTATGAAATCCAGTTTTTCTCATCTCCCACCTAACTGTCATAGTACGTACAGTGGATCCTGCTGCAGTTTGGAATTCCTGTGTGATGGTCTGGATAGATGTCTGCCTATTACAAATTACGACCCTTTTTAACTGTCGGCGGTCTCTGTCAGTCAACAGACGAGGTCAGCCTGTACGCTTTTGTTCTGTACGTCGTCCCTTCACGTTTCCACTTCAGTATCACATCGGAAACAGTGGACCTACGGATGTTTAGGTGTGTGGAAATCTCGCATACAGACGTATGACACAAGTGACACCCAATCACCTGACACGTTCGAAGTCTGTGAGTTCCGCGGAGCGCCCCATTCTGCTCTCTCACGATATACAAGACTACTGAGGTCGCTGATATGGAGTTCCTGGCAGTAGGTGGCAGCACAATGCACCTAATATGACAAACGTATTTTTTGGGGGTGTCAGGATACTTTTGATCACACAGTGTAGTTGAAGTACGAAATAGATTAGTCCCAAGTTCTATGCAACGTAGTGTCCCGTAAGTTGCATAGCGGATTTCGTAGAGTGAAACGCGGTTATATACTTTTCTTTGAGACCTACGATACGAGGAGCAGATTTCACTACATTTCCATTTACAAATGATAAGCTACTACTGATGCCTCTATAAATTAATATAGGTATAGTTATGAGAAGAGACTATTAGTCACTTAGTGAGGACCTTTCTACAGCTCATCTTGGTAAAACCAGAATTGCAGCATTTTTAAAACGTACCGCAAATTTAAGCGAACAGTTTATCTGAAACTACCTGTCTACCTGCTGTTCTGCTGATCTTCTGACCATTAAGCTGTCATACACTAACACTTCATAACAACTCGTCCCTTAGCAATTATGAAAACAAACACATAAACGCGCTCACTTGCGAGTCTGTGTATCATGATGTACTGAACGTTTGGAATGAAGGTCGTCCATATAATCCACACGTGGACCTGGCGCCTCTTTCCAGAGGCCTCCTCGCCATTCCGCTCGCAGCCGGTCCTTTACCCGCTGGTCGCAGGGCTATATTTGTCGCTAAGCACTTGTTGCGCCGCCCGGCTATTTCGGAAAACTCGCCTCTGCCCTCCAGCGAGGTCTTCCGAGTGGTCGGCTCAAGCGGAGCAATTAGCTCGTGAGCTGTCAAACGCGGCTGGTCGGCGCCTCCCCCTAACGCAGCGGCGTGCAACTAACTCGTTCCTCTTAGTTCTGGAAGCTGTGATTATGAAACCACAAATCATGTAATTACGGGGCAGGTTGCCGTCCGCCCGTATCCGCGTGCTGACGTCAGCGTCACGAGTTTTCGCATCGTTACTCCGAGGGTTCCCGGCGAACCTGGACCTGCGAGTGTTCCTCCGCCTCCGGCCACGAGCCATGCATAATGCATGACACACATCCGTGCCTGCGACTGTTTACGTCTTAATGCAAATGGAACGTATGACATTTATTGAATACCTGGCCATTGCAGCGCCGGTTTCGTATATCACGTACGGAGTACGATTTGAATAACGAGTTACGTGATTTGCGTGAGAGGAAGGGGCATGTTTGCGGAACAGTGCAGCCAGTTATCTCAACATTCCGGTTCGTAAAAACTGAATGCCTCATCGTTGTTGCTCAAACAGACAGCCCAAAACTGTTTTCCGTAATGAAGCTACTGTTATTTTTCGTGCACGATGGAATCGAAGCCTCCGTCGAACAAAAGAATACTTTATCTGTACCACACTACAGGAGATATGCAATAGATGGCCTTTGCTTATAGTACAGTGCATGTTGTATCAGGAATATTTCTGCTGCTGTTGGGAGAAACTTTTTCGCACCTAAACAAGGTAAAAGATTCATGTAAATATATTCCGGAAAATCAAACGTTTTTAGTTGTTCATGAATGAAATTTTTTCGTGGTTGTCAAGTCAAAGTTCCCGTGACGAATGTATAAAATTTCCTCCAATGGTCTCCTATTACACATTAATTCTTCACGTCAGTAACTATCGCCAAACCAATCTGAATTTGCTGATGACGCGTTAATGTAACCTGCGCTGTAGTATTTTAAGTAACTTAAACTACTGAGCAGCTTTATTGTGAAGGTTTGACCAAAAATGGCTTTTATTACACAATTTTGTGTCGAAAACTTATAAGGGAACCATACGAAATTCCCCTCACCGAGGATCATATTAACCTCGCCGTTGAGCGCCCATAAAGTCATAACACACACACACACACACACACACACACACACACACACACACACACACACACGTGCACACATACACACACACACGCCTCACCGATCTGATTCATATTTACAGTGCGTGTTTGGAACGACTAGAACTTCAACACATTTAAATACTAGGACGCAACTCTCAACTGTTTTCTCGAAATCGAGTTTGCAAATTTTATACATGCTTAGGTATATACGTTGTAGGCTCGCTGGTGTTCGCGGGGTCCGCAGCTCAGCGAATAAGACTTAAGTTTCATAAGAGCGAGGTCTCTGGTTCGAACCCCGCTGCTTGTATGTCGTTCTTCACTCCGACGTAATCCTAACAACAGATTTATTATGACTGTGCAAGTTATCAATGCTTAACGATTCATTTATTATTTACGTAACATTTATCCTGAAAAAAAGGAGAAATTTTTTTTTTCGTAGGGAGATTGGAAATTTAAAAAAAAAAGGATTCACGCGTCTTACAATCAAATCAGTTGAGTCATTTCATTCATATTATTGTATCTACATATGTGACAAGTGGAGACCTGCACGAATCAGGATAACACTGATTGTAGAAACATGGAAAACAATAATTATTGAGACGTTCAGCACGTGTGATGAATGCCAAATTTGCATATTCATGCAGGTCCATGAGTTTTGAATGTGTTTATTGGAAAACAAACTTCGTTTATCTTCATAAACGATTCTTGCTCATCGCACAGTGTAGGGGCGTATCACGCATGTCAAAGCATATCATACAATATTGGAACACACAACTGATTGTGTACGATTGATTGAATTTTTATGCAGTCTTCTGTAGAAGCTATCTCTCTATTCTGTTCGACGATGTACGCCCAGCTTTTTTTTAGTTGTTTTATAAGATTCTTCGCCTACAAGTAAAAAAAAGTCACAAGGTTGTGCCAGCGGAGTATATGTGGGAAGCATTACTTTAATACTGCATGTTCACATTTAATGTAGAAAAACAATCTTGTCAGTTTCGATCCAGAGGCCTCGCGCTTACGTAATTAAGCGTTTACTGGCTCAGCTGTGAACTTTTTAACAGCCAGCAACCATACAAAGTAAATAAGCAGGCCTAAAATTTTCAAACTCGATTTTCTCGGAGACGGTTGAGAGCTGCATCCTCCTGTTTACACTCTTGAAGTCCTTGTCGTGCCTATACAGCCTATCAGCGAGCACACGCAAATTGCAGCGCTAGTTCACATCACAAGACAGTTTAGTTCAAGCAAAAGTAAAAGAAATATAGCGCTCAGGTCGAAGAACAGGGCCGGCCGTTGTGGCCGAGCGGTTCTAGGCGCTTCAGTCTGGAAACGCGTGTCCGCTACGGTCGCGGGTTCGAATCCTGCCTCGGGCATGGATTTGTGTGATATCCTTAGGTTAGCTAGGTTTAAGTAGTTCTAAGTTCTAGGGGACTGATGACCTCAGATGTTAAGTCCCATAGTGCTCGGAGCCATTTGAACCATTTTCGAAGGACAGGACCACCTTCAAAAAAATGGTTCAAATGGCTCTGAGCACTATGGGACTCAACTGCTGTGGTCATCAGTCCCCTAGAACTTAGAACTACTTAAACCTAACTAACCTAAGGACATCACACACATCCATGCCCGAGGCAGGATTCGAACCTGCGACCGTAGCAGTCGCGCGGTTCCGGACTGCGCGCCTAGAACCGCAAGACCACCGCGGCCGGCGACCAGTTATTTGTGACAGCAGAAATACTCCGCTCACAATGAACATAATACGATTGTCAGAACAACATAAGTGTAGTTGCCTAAAATAAATGTTAATTTCAAACCACCTATTGACATGTGAAGTGCAATTTGATTCTGATTAATATTTTGATACATCAAATGTGAAAAAAAGTTTGTAATATCTGGTTTTTTAGATTAATAGTTAAACTATGAGCACAATAACGGCTCATGCACTTTAGTATTATGCAGGATAGGGGAACAGATTTCAGGTAAGGATAAAATAATTTCACAGAGTTAATATTCACTAAATACTGTGATTAAGCTTGTATGAAGTTAGTTTAAATTAAGCAGATCCTAACTGAGCTAGAGCAGTGTGATGCCATATTACCGCAGCTGTTACGTGGTATGAAACGCTGCTGGCACCTCCAGTTTCGTCAATAAGAGAACCCTCATTCGCTAAGAAGTCTGAAAGTTCCCACCTACTGGTACAAACATATTCACGTATGTATTATCTTCTTGGTGTATCTCATTAATGACTGACCAGTGCTCACTAACATGTCCGCTCATATTCAAGACAAGTACAGAATATACGTATGAGGTAAGTGCTTCTCCTTACCTCACACGTAACAAATAGTAATTTTAAATTTCGACAATGCCTGATTGGCCACGCACCGAAATATGTGTTGTTCACAAAGATCTTCACCCAAAGGCCTACTGTTTGTTTCCACATTATCGTGACCAACAAGTTAATTTATGTATTAAATAACATTTATACTGAAATTTCGAATAGAATAACTACGCATTTTATAAAGTTACGCGAGCGGCCAATAGATGGCACCACAGACTTGTCAACATACATACAGTGCAAAGTTCGTTTTATTTAGGAGCCTATGTGGCCTTTAATTCTTTTAACTTCTTACTACATCATTAATACAAGCTGATTGTTGCAAATCTTAATTGATTTTCTCGTGAAGAGAATTATCGTGGAGTGGAGACTGTACATAACTGTACCTATTGTTTAGCTTTAATTGCACAATATAGTAAGACAGGTCGACAGAACCAGCTGCCAGTAAGATAAGTTGAATTTGAAGTCAGCGACCTAGAAGTTTTTTTTTTTTTTTGAGAGATTTTAGACGGGTAGATAAAAGCTGGAGAAGAATGTATTACCTAGTTCCTCCATCAGGATACGCCTTGGCAAAGTGAAGGTCACTCTACATGCCCAAACTGCGCTTTTGCGGCCTTATCGCTTTGGAAAGCGAGTAATTTATTTGCAATCGCAATTTCGTCCTATTATGCCCTTCTCAGGTGACAATATAACTTGTTTACTAGTAGTTCACCATTGAGAAAACATTCTGCTCTTAATTAATTTTTATTGTAAAACAATATATTGATTGCACAAAAAATATACCTTCTCCTACTTCGCTGTATAGTGTCTCAAGGCATAATTGTTCCTTTAAGGGGACACTGTCCTCATGTCAACAAGTTTTGCACATTTCATATACATAATAAGAAAGTAGTCTTCGTAATTTACAAAAAGGAACTAACACTTCACTAAAGAGAGAGCTTTGTGTCAAAACAGATGTCTAAGAATGAATACATTCCATTTATTTTAACACATTACTTCCGTAGTTAACTTATTTGTCATCACATTCTCGTTTTACTGACTTGTTACTTCCCTTCGTAAAATGATGAAGACTCGTGTCGTATTATATATATATATATATATATATATATATATATATATATATATATATATATATATATATAAAAATTAAGTGAGCACTGGGCCAGTGTCATCTGAAAAGGATCTGTTATCCACTGACGGATTTCATAGTGAGATAGGAAGAGGTATATTTAAAACAATTTGTGTATGCATTTCCGCTCCACGCCATAGATATTTCTTGCAAACGTTGGCATAAAATCATAACAGATATTCAGTATTGATATAATGGTTGTACAGAGTAGCATAATGGTTACAGAAAAATTAATCACAAGTTTGGACTGTTGTTGGCCGCTTTGTGACCGATGGGCCAGCTGCTCATAGCTATTAGCTCTTCTTTCATTCCCATTTCGATGCTATCGTAGCTCTCCCATTCGCTCGGCACTGGACTCTTAGGCTTTCTGGATCGTTTCCGACCGGAGTTTCTCCACAACGTAGAAAATGCCGGTAAGAGAAAAGCTGAGTGGCATTTTCTGTAATTGCGAGAGCATTTGCGAGCCATATGAGGCGTCATCTTCAATTTCTTTTGTAATTTTCAGTACAATACCAATTTTTACTCAAATTCCGGCGAATGTATTTATAGCCTCACTTTGGGTTTTATAAGTGTTTCGCAAGGCCCTCGCAATGTCACCCGAATCATAATGCTAGCTAAACGCGTTTCCACTCTACACCAGTTCATAACTTTACGTAAGGCTAATTCGTAACAATGTCGCATGTGTGCCTGCATTGGTACGATGACATCACAGGCAAAAGAAATACTGCGCGACGAACATCTATGCACATGATCTATCCGATTTGAGCTCAACGAATTATTCTTCTACATCCACGTACACGCTCACAAGGTATAGTATGTTGCGTGACTGAGGGTACCTTGCACCACTACGTCTTTTGCTTTCCTTGTCCATTCGCAAATAGTCTCGTGGATATTACCAATTCAAAGCGTACTGTATTTTGTCACAGAAGAAACTTCGACCAACGAACGAGTAGATGATTTCATGTGAAAACTGTTAAAAAAAACAAATCTATTTTTTTATGGAAGAATGTATTCTTAAAGCTAGACTTGAATCAGGTTTTGTTCTTACAACTGCCACTTGAGAATCGTGTAACAGGCCGAAATCACGATCGCGAATAAATACATTTAACAACAATCCAGGCAGGAAACGTTCCTATTTCTAAAATACTGTGGACGCAAGTAAACAGAAACGTAAAATAGTTTAATGAGTGAAAATAATGGGTAAGCAGGAATTTAAACCACAATAGCCGATAGGGGCTATAAATGTGCCTAGCCACGCCCCGTGAGGTGAGAGAACGCAGGCTGAGGGTGCGCGGTGGGGGGTGTTCTAACACATACGGTGCCACGACACACCCCGTCCCTCTCAAGGTTTCAACCTCAGCTGTGGCGAAGTTGGATATAACTCGCGACTGTTGCAGTTACTGGCTCCACTGCTGGATGGTGAGATACTGTCTTTATGCTCGCTTGTCTTATACACTCCTGGAAATTGAAATAAGAACACCGTGAATTCATTGTCCCAGGAAGGGGAAACTTTATTGACACATTCCTGGGGTCAGATACATCACATGATCACACTGACAGAACCACAGGCACTTAGACACAGGCAACAGAGCATGCACAATGTCGGCACTAATACAGTGTATATCCACCTTTCGCAGCAATGCAGGCTGCTATTCTCCCATGGAGACGATCGTAGAGATGCTGGATGTAGTCCTGTGGAACGGCTTGCCATGCCATTTCCACCGGGCGCCTCAGTTGGACCAGCGTTCGTGCTGGACGTGCAGACCGCGTGAGACGACGCTTCATCCAGTCCCAAACATGCTCAATGGGGGACAGATCCGGAGATCTTGCTGGCCAGGGTAGTTGACTTACACCTTCTAGAGCACGTTGGGTGGCACGGGATACATGCGGACGTGCATTGTCCTGTTGGAACAGCAAGTTCCCTTGCCGGTCTAGGAATGGTAGAACGATGGGTTCGATGACGGTTTGGATGTATCGTGCACTATTCAGTGTCCCCTCGACGATCACCAGTGGTGTACGGCCAGTGTAGGAGATCGCTCCCCACACCATGATGCCGGGTGTTGGCCCTGTGTGCCTCGGTCGTATGCAGTCCTGATTGTGGCGCTCACCTGCACGGCGCCAAACACGCATACGACCATCATTGGCACCAAGGCAGAAGCGACTCTCATCGCTGAAGACGACACGTCTCATTCGTCCCTCCATTCACGCCTGTCGCGACACCACTGGAGGCGGGCTGCACGATGTTGGGGCGTGAGCGGACGACGGCCTAACGGTGTGCGGGACCGTAGCCCAGCTTCATGGAGACGGTTGCGAATGGTCCTCGCCGATACTCCAGGAGCAACAGTGTCCCTAATTTGCTGGTAAGTGGCGGTGCGGTCCCCTACGGCACTGCGTAGGATCCTACGGTCTTGGCGTGCATCCGTGCGTCGCTGCGGTCCGGTCCCAGGTCGACGGGCACGTGCACCTTCCGCCGACCACTCGCGACAACATCGATGTACTGTGGAGACCTCACGCCCCACGTGTTGAGCAATTCGGCGGTACGTCCACCCGGCCTCCCGCATGCCCACTATACGCCCTCGCTCAAAGTCCGTCAACTGCACATACGGTTCACGTCCACGCTGTCGCGGCATGCTACCAGTGTTAAAGACTGCGATGGAGCTCCGTATGCCACGGCAAACTGGCTGACACTGACGGCGGCGGTGCACAAATGCTGCGCAGCTAGCGCCATTCGACGGCCAACACCGCGGTTCCTGGTGTGTCCGCTGTGCCGTGCGTGTGATCATTGCTTGTACAGCCCTCTCGCAGTGTCCGGAGCAAGTATGGTGGGTCTGACACACCGGTGTCAAAGTGTTCTTTTTTCCATTTCCAGGAGTGTAGATGATGCTGTCTAAAGTAAATACGAGAGGCGTCCAGTAAATAATGGAACACTTTTTTTTCTCCGTCAGATCCGGTTGAAAAAATGCTGGGACATCGTGAAATGCCGCTTCAGCCCGGGTGGCGGCGCAATACATAGCCTTCAACATGGCGTCTGTTCCAAGCAAAAAGGTGTCACTGAGTTTCTTTTGGCACTTTCAGAATGTCTAAGAAGATCTGGCAGTGAACAAAAGCGTGGTTGAGTCGTTGGGCGAGGCGTCTGTCATCGTAACAATGACGCGCAAACCTGTCCGACGTCCGGCGTTCCGGTCAGCCGCACACGGCTGTGATTACTGCTGTGTTGGAACCTGCAGACACTACCATTCTAGGTGATCAACGGATCACAGTCAAACACCTCGCTGCACGACTGCACGTCTCTGTTGGTAGTGCTGTGTGACTTGTCCACCAGTTGGGGTACTTAAATATGTGTGCCTGTTGCGTACATCTTCGCCTAGCAGAACATCATAAAGGTCAGCGAAGGACCATCTGTGAGGAACTGATTACGCGGTACGACGTTGATCATGGCAATTTTTTTGTCGAAAATCGTCGCAGGCATTGAAACATGGGTTCATAGCCTCTAACCGGAAACGAAACGGCAATCCATGGAGCGGCCCAACACCAGCTCCCGTCCGAAGAAAAACTTCAAAGCCGGTCCCTAAGCCAGTAAATTCATGCGACGGTCTTCTAGGATACTGAAAGGGTTATTCTGTTTTATGTCCTCCATAATGGTGCAACGATCAACTCTGGAGTGCATTGTGATACCCTCAGAAAACTGTAGAAACGACTTCAGCGTGTTCGTCGCAAGAGAAATGCAAACAACGCAAGGCCTCACACAAGTCGGCACACCCGAGGGGAGCTCACAAAACTTCACTGGACTGTTCTTCAAAATCCACCCTAAAGCCCGCAAGTCGCACATTTCGACCACCACCTGTTTGCCCCACTAAAGGCAGTATTATGTGGATGACGGTAGTTTATTAATGCAACAAGACACTGACTCCGACGTCGACCAGTAAAGTTGTAGCATGCGCACATACAGGCCCTACCAGTAAGGTGACCAAAGGCCATACATTGAACCAAGATTATTTTCAAAAACAGGATTTTGTAGTCAAAGCATTGGGGAGTAATAATGGAGGAATGGAATCCTAAATAAAACCAACCCGCTTTTAGAAAAAAAAGTTTTGCACTACTTATTGGACGCTCCTTCTAAACAGCCGATTGAATGGCACCAGGTATCTCGAATTACGTGTAAATTATGGCGTATTAGTTAAAACTAGAAATTATTAGGTTTTTTATGATAGAATTTGCATTAAAATAATCGTGGCAGTATCTGAATGAGAGAATATGTTGACGAAAGTGTAAGAAATCTCTCTAAAGAGGTGCAGTGATGTGAACGCCCTTCTCGATAACTTAACCTGCGGTGACTGGTGGCCCACATCCCACTCTTATGGTTTCCATCCCACGATTCGGTACGAAACCATAGAGGAGAATGTAATAGCTTTCGATTTAGGAAGGATCTGTTGAGTTGGGCCGCCGCTGTGGCCGAGCGGTTCTAGGTAAAGGGCCTAGAACCTACTGGTACGGTCGCAGTGTGTGATGTCCTTAGGTTAGTTAGGTTTAAGTAGTTCTAAGTATAGGGGATGATGACCTCAGATGATAAGCCCCATAGTGCTTAGAGCCATTAGAACCATTTTTTGTTGAGTTGCGTCAAATAAACGAAGGTGGACATAGAATGACAACTTGTACGACATTTCTCCCGCCTTTTTAATGAAAACTGCTGTCTCAGCCAGATCACATGAAAGTTTTATTTGTAATAATTAACTTGGCGTCAACTAATCGAGCAGATTGTTTTTCAGCTATTTGTTATCATGTTACCACCTCTGTGAGAAGGAGTGTGTGGGGAACCGACTTTAATGATTCTATTTCCTTTTATCCCGCATCAACATTTATGTTACCCTTTACCCATAACCTAATCACGATTACCTCTGTGATGTATGAGTGTGTGGTTAACTGGGAGTGCATAAGTGATCGTAGAATTCTTATTGTAGAAGCGTTTTAATGAGCTCTGAATTTTAGCTCTCAAGGCTGGTTCGTGGCAGAACCATAACGGAGACAGTTTACTCCGGTCTTTCTAAAACTACGTCCTACAAGATCAGACAGACCAACGTGTGTAACTGCGTAATTTCTCGTTCGAAATTCTGTTCAGGAAACTGATGGGGAGACTGAGTAACGGGCACTGGCATTCTTAGCTTCCATCCGATTGGAAAAAGCGTTTACCGCCGCGTGTCGTTTCTTGTGACGATTGGGTGGCAACCACGCCCACTCTGAGACGTTGCACCAGAGCACAGCGTCTGGGATGTTTAAGAAAGTCACAGGTAACAGTATATCGTGGACTGATATTGTAACGCGTGCTGCTTTCGAGCGCACTTAGAATAAAACATTTTGACTGGGAATCTAGTTAGTCGTTTCGTTTGTAAGTAGGCTGTTTGGGTTTCTATGTTGGTAACGTCACGTAGCACTCTGTATGAAAATCATGGGCTGCGCTGTGTGCAGTCTGTGGCTGGTTGGAATTGTTGGAATAGTCGCTATTGTAGTGTTGGGCAGTTGGATGTGAACAGCGCGTAACGTTGCGCAGTTGGAGGTGAGCCGCCAGCAGTGGTGGATGTGGGGAGAGATATGGCAGAATTTTAAGAGCGGGCGCTCTGGACGTGTGTCCATCAAAAAGAGTAAATTTGTAATACTATATATCATGAAATTATATATATATATATATATATTATGAGTTTTGAACACTATTAAGGCGAATACATTGTTTCTTCTCTATCAAAATCTTTCATTTGCTAACTATGCCTGTCAGTAGTTAGTGCCCTCAGTAGTTAGAATCTTTTTTTAACTGGCAGTATTGGCGCTCGCTGTATTGCAGTAGATCGAGTAACGAAGATTTGTGTGAGGTAATTGATTTGTGAAAGGTATAGGTTAATGTTAGTCAGGCCCATTCTTTTGTAGGGATTATTGAAAGTCAGATTGCGTTGCGCTAAAAATATTGTGTGTCAGTTTAGTGTTGATCAGAATAAGTGAAGAGAGAAATGTCTGAGTACGTTCAGTTTTGCTCAGCTGTTTGAAAATCAAATAACGTTAGGGGTTTACCAGCACAGTAATTCATAAATTTTTCTAATGGGACGTTTCACATTTCGTAAAGTAGATAAACCGTGCTGTAAATAAATTCAGTTACCAATGGAGTTGTCAGCTTGAAATTTTGCGCTTGTAAATTTCTTTTCAATTTCTACTTGGTTTTTGGAAGAAACATTAGGTTCTTTAAGTCCCATAGTCCTCAGAGCCATTTGAACTAGGTTTCTTCGTTGTCATCCCGTTAGGATTTCACCATTGTGCCATACAAATTTTCTTGAACAAAATTAATGGTCACAAGCAAGGTTTGACAACAACCGCATGCAGTTCGTAGTATTACTTGACTGTTTAACGCGTTGACAAGAGCAAGCATGTTCGAGCTCCCCGAAGGCAAGATCCTCTGCTGAGAGAATAATGTCCATAGAATTTTTTAAGAAATCAAATACCGCAAGGACCCGTAATGCTATGGAGAATCTCGCTTCTTAACTGCTAAACTTCGAGGAGAGAATACCTCGTTCTAATAAGGTCCTATTGGTGGAGTTTGATTCACTACTGTTTTGGTCTACATGCATCCCTCCGCTCGTTTCCATCTCCTTGCTCGAGAAATGTTGTTTTAAATCAATCATTGATTTGTCGTCCTGAAGTCATTTAATCAGATTGCGTTGCGCTTTTTTAAGCAAATCATAGTATCAGACGTCTTCATGTTTTCTTGCCGACTTCACACGACATTGCACTCAGTCGAACTTACCAATGGAGAGCCACTGCACGCGCTTGACGGGAAGAACAGCAGTTCCATCAAGCCCATTTGACACGGCGATGCCGCGCGGGATTGGCCGAGCGGTCTTGGCGTTGCAGTCATGGACTGTGCGGCTAGTCCCGGCGGAGGTTCGAGTACTCCCTCGGGCATTGGTGTGTGTGTTTGTCCTTAGGATAATTTATGTTAAGTAGTGTGTATGCTTAGGGACTGATGACCTTAGCAGTTAAGTCCCATAAGATTTCACATTTGAGCATTTTTTTGACACAGCGAAAGGTGTATCCCCCATTTATAATACTCCCTTAAGTTTAGAAGTATGGTTAAATCCCACCACTCAATTAATAAAAACACGAGTGTGAATCTTTTAGTACCATCACCTTTGGCTAAATATTTGTGCACTACGATACACGGCTGCTACACTCCTGGAAATGGAAAAAAGAACACATTGACACCGTTGTGTCAGACCCACCATACTTGCTCCGGACACTGCGAGAGGGCTGTACAAGCAATGATCACACGCACGGCACAGCGGACACACCAGGAACCGCGGTGTTGGCCGTTGAATGGCGCTAGCTGCGCAGCATTTGTGCACCGCCGCCGTCAGTGTCAGCCAGTTTGCCGTGGCATACGGAGCTCCATCGCAGTATTTAACACTGGTAGCATGCCGCGACAGCGTGGACGTGAACCGTATGTGCAGTTGACGGACTTTGAGCGAGGGCGTATAGTGGGCATGCGGGAGGCCGGGTGGACGTACCGCCGAATTGCTCAACACGTGGGGCGTGAGGTCTCCACAGTACATCGATGTTGTCGCGAGTGGTCGGCGGAAGGTGCACGTGCCCGTCGACCTGGGACCGGACCGCAGCGACGCACGGATGCACGCCAAGACCGTAGGATCCTACGCAGTGCCGTAGGGGACCGCGCCGCCACTTACCAGCAAATTAGGGACACTGTTGCTCCTGGGGTATCGGCGAGGACCATTCGCAACCGTCTCCATGAAGCTGGGCTACGGTCCCGCACACCGTTAGGCCGTCTTCCGCTCACGCCCCAACATCGTGCAGCCCGCCTCCAGTGGTGTCGCGACAGGCGTGAATGGAGGGACGAATGGAGACGTGTCGTCTTCAGCGATGAGAGTCGCTTCTGCCTTGGTGCCAATGATGGTCGTATGCGTGTTTGGCGCCGTGCAGGTGAGCGCCACAATCAGGACTGCATACGACCGAGGCACACAGGGCCAACACCCGGCATCATGGTGTGGGGAGCGATCTCCTACACTGGCCGTACACCACTGGTGATCGTCGAGGGGACACTGAATAGTGCACGGTACATCCAAACCGTCATCGAACCCATCGTTCTACCATTCCTAGACCGGCAAGGGAACTTGCTGTTCCAACAGGACAATGCACGTCCGCATGTATCCCGTGCCACCCAACGTGCTCTAGAAGGTGTAAGTCAACTACCCTGGCCAGCAAGATCTCCGGATCTGTCCCCCATTGAGCATGTTTGGGACTGGATGAAGCGTCGTCTCACGCGGTCTGCACGTCCAGCACGAACGCTGGTCCAACTGAGGCGCCAGGTGGAAATGGCATGGCAAGCCGTTCCACAGGACTACATCCAGCATCTCTACGATCGTCTCCATGGGAGAATAGCAGCCTGCATTGCTGCGAAAGGTGGATATACACTGTACTATTGCCGACATTGTGCATGCTCTGTTGCCTGTGTCTATGTGCCTGTGGTTCTGTCAGTGTGATCATGTGATGTATCTGACCCCAGGAATGTGTCAATAAAGTTTCCCCTTCCTGGGACAATGAATTCACGGTGTTCTTATTTCAATTTCCAGGAGTGTATTATAGCCTCCTGCCGTTGCTCGCTAAGTTGCTCAGGTGTTCAGTGACGCGGCATCTGTGTTGCAGATACCGAAGTCGTTTCAGTGATTCAGACATTTACATCGCTGACAAACGTTCTCTTTGAAATATGCGTGGACCTTGTCGTATGCCTTCCCTACCTGTTAGGCTGCTTAAACAGTATCTCTGCACATTAAACGTTTGTTGTATAAACCTTTTTGTCTGATGTGGTCGCACAGATAATATTCCAATGGCTGGGGTATGGAGTAACATCAAGGTAGTGGAACTACAGCAGAGGTGGGGTAATTCGGCTTCTGACGGAATTTTCCTGTCATATTCACGTATTTCTGCAGATAAATATATTTTATTTCGTTTTCTTTGAATATTATTATTTTTGTTACCTAAAATATGTAACTGCAGCATGTATGTATGTAAATGTTGTGCATTATATCTTCTAATGTACGAGTGCTATTCCCAGGGAGATTAATATCTGCGTAAAAACAGAGGAAAGGAATTTAAAAGAAGGTGGAAGGAGGAGGGTTGTGAGATTTTGTGTACGTCCAGTGTATGCAAAATGAAGGTCTGAACTAAGTTACTCAAGTGCTGAAAGAGATGCATGAAGTTGGAGCGAAGAAAGAGTGACTCCTAGTGATTAAAGTTGTTGAAATCCTGCTAGGAATTTATGAGCATAGAGAATGTTATGTGAGCTACAAACGACAGGTGTCGTTTACTGAGTTACTTCTGTAAAATATCTGGGAGCATGCGTACGGAACGATTTGAAGTGGAATGATCAAGATTAATTGTTAGTAAGGCGGGTGCCAGGTTGAGATTCATTGGGAGAGTCCCTAGAAAATGTATTTCATCAACAAAGGAGGTGGGTTACAAAACACTCGTTCGACCTATACTTGAGTATTGCTCATCAGTGTGGAATCCTTAGCAGGTCGGGTTGACAGAGGAGATAGAGAAGATCCAAAGAAGAGCGGCGCGTTTCGTTACAGGGTTATTTGGTAAGCGTGATAGCGTTACGGAGATGTTTAGCAAACTCAACTGGCAGACTCTGCAAGACAGGCGCTCAGCATCGCGGTGTAGCTTGCTGTCCAGGTTTCGAGAGGGTGCGTTTCTGGATGAGGTATTAAATATATTGCTTCCCCCTACTTATACCTCCCGACGAGATCACGAATGTAAAATTAGAGAGATTCGAGCGCGCACGGAGGCTTTCCGGCAGTCGTTCTTTCCGCGAACTATACGCGACTGGGACAGGAAAGGGAGGTAATGACAGTGGCACGTACAGTGCCCTCCGCCACACACCGTTGGGTGGCTTGCGGAGTATAAATGTAGATGCAGATGTAGATGTAGAAGGAATGACTGGCTACTGAACATTACTTTTGTGAAGGCATATCACTTCCAACTCCGTACGTCTAGCATGAGGGCCAGCCAGGTTTTGAATGTTCATCGCACCCTCGAGTGAGAACACAGCCCCATCGGTGAAGAGGAACTCGCTGTGAAGCTTCGGTCTGCAGCGGATTCCTGCAGAAACCCCAGTTGCAATGCCTGGACGCCTTTGGAAATGAAACGGATGCACTCCTTCGTCGTATACAATGCGCCCGACGGAGGGCTAGCGCGGAGCACCTCGTGTACTTGTTGACGGCGTACGCTGCTCTCTTTTGAGAACACTTTTCTTCCGCGGCACCTGTCCGTGTTGTTCGTTGGCGGCCAGCATCTGGCTTGTGCACATGGAACGAACCGGTTTAGCACAATCGGCGATGCAGTTTGGCGAATAATGTGTGGTACGGCAACTTTGTATCGCGATATTTCGCACGCTACAATCGCACGGCTTCTCGTCCACTGCTGTTGGCTGCGCCATAAATCAGATGCATCTCAGCCAATTCTCGCAACGGGTAGCTAGTAATGATACTCCCAACGCCCCCATGCCGTGAATGGTGACGATCTTCATGCTCTCCACCCGTGGTTATACAGCAACGCCCTCTCGTGACCGTACCACCTTCTCGTGGCGTTTGAGACCCAGGTTCCTATATGACTACTGATCCTTGTTGTATGGCTGTTGTGACATGTCAGTTTGTAAAGTTTTTTTTAATCGTCCTATATATCGGGCTATGCAATTAAATATGACTGAAAATAGTGTACATGAGTTAATTGAAAAGGTCAGTATTATCTTGACATTTCTTTTAGTATTGCTCCGAATGTATTTGTACTTTCCGGATAAGCAGTTTGATTCAAGACATTTATCAGTGAAGGCAAAGACTGCAGCATCTCTCGCCGTCTTCCGACGTCACGACTTACGAGGTAAGTTTACTTACATAGATCTTTAACAATAGAAAACAAACAGCAGAAAAAAGCCAAAAATAAACTGAGTCACGTTTCCATTCAAAGAACTGTATATTAATAACTTATGTTTTGAATCAATATGTAAATTAAACACAATTCGCTTACGTAACAATGAAGAAAGTTTTGTTTAGAAACAAACTCGCAGGCGAAATCAACTGGGTCATGTTTCTTTATTTCTGCAAATAAATTTTTTTTTCAGAATGTAGTTAAAATATTGCAATGATATGTAACGTTGGAAGATAAAGTACTTTTAATCTGGTAATAATCGAATGGGATGCAGCATTACATTCTTAGTTAACAGCAACTATCATAATGTATTTCCCGTCTCCGGCCATCCTGATTTAGGTTTTCCGTGATTTCCCTAAATCGCTTCAGGCACATGCCGGGATGGTTCCTTGGAAAGGGCACGGCCGATTTCCTTCCCCATCCTTCCCTCACCCGAGCTTGCGCTCCGTCTCTAATGACCTCGTTGTCGACGGGACGTTAAACACTAATCTCCTCCTCCTCATAATGTATTTTGTTACAGCTGTGTTTGCATGAATAATAGGTGCGTTGCGAGTGCAGTATTGCCATCGCAGCAAAGTAGCGGCAGCAAATTAGTAAGAAAGTGAAGTCAAAGACCAATACAATTACAGTCTTCTGTCTCAAAACCCGTTCTTGCAGCCGTGCAGCTTCGCGTGTATTTCTTTTCACGCAGGCATACATGAAAGTTGTATCTTCCTGCTCACAAAATGAACATCGCAGCACAGGTGTACGGACGTTTATCAGACAACCATGTGAAACGTTCGAAACAAACTAACAGCAAATGTACACAAACGCCGAAAGTAAATTTGGTGTATGTTTCTAAAAAGTGTAAATCGGTACGTGATGTATAGTTTTGTTCTCAGAACTGTGGCGGAAAGTCAGTTTTGAAAGTATACGAATAGCTGTCACTGTACTATCCAAAAGGAAATTTTAAGGAAATGCATTTGAGAGTATAAGGCGGCCCAGTTACTGGAAGTGATGTTAAAAATCTTGTGGAAAGAGCTCAGTTTATTCCTTTGTAAGATTCGGTATCTAAGATTTAAAAGTTGTAAATGAAGTTTTAAAAACTGCTTATTTTGTAAAATTTTGTAGTTGGAGAACAAAACTTTATTTTTCATCTTATTTCGTCAGTATATGTCTGTAGTATGTAGGTTAATTCCAAGTACAGTCTGTTAATTAAGATCGTGGTCGGGTAAATCAGTAGCAAAATGTATTTGACAAAGAAACTATCTCCTTTTTCCTGTCGCTGCAAAGACTGCTGTATCCAGTCTTAATTTTTGTGGATAAACCAACATTTGGCAGTCGGCATCAAACATTACGATAGACGCGACCCATAAACCGCACTTACGTCTCTTCTTGTGTTTCTCAGTCAAGAACTCGAAGTAATGTAATGCTTTATGGACAGTACACAAAGAGCGATAGTTCCCTTTGTTGGGTCTTGAAATAATTAAGGCGCTATCTCCTACAATCTATGTGTAATGTGGACCACACTCTTAGTTAACAGACTGTACGAGGGTGGTTTGGAAAGTTCTCGGAATCACCACGAGAGGTCAGGCTAGCGCAACGACTTGTTCACGTAATATTCATTGGTCTGTTGCCTGTAAACACGTGCCACGTCAGTGATCTTGGAAGAGAGCTGTGACAGTGACGCGGCACTGTTGTTCCCGCGTAGTGATTTGCGAAGATGGAAAAAATCGAGATTCGAGCAGTGATTAAGTACCTCGTAAAGAAAGGTATGAAAGCAAAGGAAATTCATGCCGATTTCCAGAATACAATGGGGGACTCCGCTCCTTCATATTCAACTGTTGCCAAGTGGACAAATTAATTTAAATTTGGTCGGGAGAACTTAGATGATGATCCGCCCAGAGGTCGGCCAAGATGTCTCACTACTCCAGAAATCATTGCAATAGTGCACAAAATGATCATGGAGGATCACCGATTGAAAGCGCGTGAAATTGCTCACGCTTTTCAGATGTCATCTGAAAGGGTATATCACATTCTAAATGAAGAATTAAAAGTGAAAAAATTGTCTGCAAGATGGATGCCACGACTCTTGACGCTGGATAAAAAACATGTGCCGTCGCCATGGCAATATTACACGAACTAAAACATGAACTGTTGCCACACCCGCCTTATTCACCTGAAATGGCTCCGCCAGACTCCCATCTCTTCCCAAAACTGAAAATTTTATCTTGGTGGACGAATATTCAGCTCAAACGAAGAATTGATAGCCGGAGTTGTCACCTATTTTTCAGGCCTGGAGGAAACTCATTTTGGAGATGGGATCAAGGCACTGGAACATCACTGGACCAAGTGCATTAATCTACAAGGAGATTACTTTGAAAAACAAAAAAAAAGTTTCAGTGATGTAAATAATTTTTTTCTATTCCGTTTCGAGAACTTTTCAAACCACCCTCGTACACTGTAATCCTCTGCGAGACATGTGTTTTAGTACTGTTACCCCACTGTTAAGACACGTCTTTCTCACGAAGGTAAGAATACTGGGATCCAGTATTTTATCCCTATGAAAGTAATCGGTTATTTTCATGAAAGTACCGAGGGGTCAATGAATTCATATAGCCTTGGTCAGATAACGCGAGACAGGTGTGTGCGCTTCGGTAAACAAATGATGTGCAATATTGGCAGTTTCTGAAATAAGTGCCTGGAACAGATAACAGGCGATTTCGATAAAGGGAAATACCCACAACCGTTTATTTGCTACTGCTAAGGTGTTTATTGTCATTTTATTCGCGTGGTGGAGGCGACGGTTCAAATCCGCATCCGGCCATCCTGATTTAAGTTTTCTGTGAGTTTCATAAATAGCTACATGAAAATTCCGAGATGGTTCCTTTGAATGGGCACGCTCAGTTTCCTTTGCTATTGTTCCGTAATCCGAGTTCGTGGTCCGTCTTTGATGACCTCTTCGTCGACGGTGCGTTAAACCCTAAACTTCTTTTTTTAAGGAAAAAACGAGTAAAATTCCAAATTCTTGGAAATTACGAACTTTATATTTGGGTTCTCTATCTCAATCAGTCTCAATTGGTGCAACTAGTCGCTCCTAGAGATCACTCTTCCAAGATCTTAGAACGAACCACCTGTAGCTTTCTCCCTCACAACTTGCAAACGTTTTACTTAGATATTAAAGCATATTCTAGTAACACTCGACGACAATGGAAACTGCACCCACCAACTGTGGAAAAAATATTGCATACCAGAGAAAAATTATTGAGAATCAGCCGAACATGGGGACTGCATCCTACCACCATACTCCACTCCTACAAATTCTTAATCCAACCAATCCTCTCTTATGCTAATGTCGCCTAGAATTCCGTTTCAGCACAATTTTCCCAACCCGTGCAAATCATGACGCACCATGAATTCTGCCAGCCCTTCCGGATCCGTCTACCATCCGCCCAAATTTCCCGCAAACGACAGGAGCCTCCATATTGGTTCATCGGTGATTATCAGCTCTAGTATTCTGTCACATTTGTATCTACCAAAGCATACCTCCTAACTTACACCTGCAAACTCTCCACATCATCTGTCGCTCCTGTTTTCCCTCACTCATACGAGAAAGTTGCTTACGTGTCCTTCTACCAAACTCTTGCATTCTACATCCTCTGAAAATAATATTCTTCCAGCTCATCTAGTTTTTACGTCCTGTAACCCAGCCCATTTAATATTTTTTAATTAATTAATTAATTAATTTTTTTGTAAAGACCACCCTCAGTATTCACTTTTTGTAAAAGTGAACAACATTTTCCTTAAAATATTCAATTTTATTTAAAATATTCAATTTACAATCACCTCCTTTAATAATTTAAAAACTTTCACCTATTATTTAGAAAACTATACTTGTATATTTTACAAAAGCTGAAAAGTGGGAATGTGCTGTTTCCACCGAGCCCTTGTCGAGATGATCGAGGATGTGAAGAAAGAATAAGGGAAAAATATTTTATTCAGTCAGGGAGGCCACATTGATTAAAAGTAACTACGTTCTGTATTTCACTACGGTGAACTATGTTTTCTGTTATCAGTGTAATATTTTTAACCTCTTTACTACACTGCATTTTTTGGTTATCACAACTCAGGATCGATGGACAGTAATCTAAAGTTAAATGCCAAAACAAACTTGTCGTCGTACCTGGAACATGTAATTTCAGCGAACATAGGTTTCAGCTTCAAATTGCTACTGGATCTGGAACAGTACATGTTAAATAAACTAATAACGTAAATATTTAAAAAACTAAAACTATAGGACTTGAAGCTGTCTGAAGTCAAAACCCTTGTGGTTAAGATTACACTTTTTATATACGAGATCAAGACGTTGACAGTATTTGAAATAAAATTAAATCGCACTGAGTCACCAACATTGACATGAGACATAACGTATCAGAAGTTTTCTTGCAAATGATAGCTCATACAACATTATAGCAAGAATATTTAAGAAAGAAATACGATCATATAGCATCACATAGAGTTTGCACATCAGTTTCCAAACCTCTCTATATCTCTGCGTTCCACATCAATTAGCCAAAGTTGTTGACTGTAAACAAAGATGTTCTGCCTTTGACTCCCATGATTTCCCCTTCTTGCTTAGGACTGCAGCCTTCTCATCTTCTGCTTCTATACACTTCTCAGTCGTTCGTTCCTTCTCATGAGGTACAATTTTCTTTTCACCACTCTTTTACATATTTTCTCATCTCTCGCTTTCTCTAGGCGTCTAACCACATATGTTTTGTTAACTGATAAATAAAACTATACCTTTATCTCTTATTAGTGTCTACAGTTTACGAGTACTTCTTATCCGTCTACGTTCTGAATAACATTTCCGTAGATCGGAGTTTTCAGTGAATTTCTCTTAGGTTGCTTCTGTCCGCTCCGGTCTTGGTCCACGCTTCTCACCTATAATTACGAAATATTCCCAGAAAGCAATACCATATTTTTAATATGAACAGATTTTACAAACAGCTCTACCAGCCACAAGTTTTGTTGACTACGCATTATTCAATTAAAAACTTGTTCCGAGATTAGACCTCATCATCAGGCTATAATGGAAACACAAGGAACACTTAATACAAGTCCACCTGGATATTAAAATTGCTTTCTATGGTCATCGTACTTGCTACCGTTGTCGTGTGGTGAAAGAGGAGGATAACCTAATAAGAGGCGCAGTCACATTGTGTGTTTGTCTGCTGTTCACATGAACATTTTTTAAATGAAAACTCACTTTGTTCTTATGGCGTGTCAACCGCTTTATGACGTTTCGATGTACCTGTATTTCTATTTTATATGACTCTTCTGAACTTGTTAGCCATTGTTCACAAACTTCTAAAAATAACTTGTAACACGACATCAAAATCAAGTCAACAGTACAGAGAATAGCTTATTTCGATTTGAGTACCGATGTGGCGATCCTGGTGCTGCAATGTCTTTTGCATATCTTGCTGTCGCATCACTGATGTTGGCTGGCGAAATATGTTACAAAATGAGCGACTGTCTCATTTTTATGGTATAAAAATTTAATTTTAAGATTTACGGGAATATTTGTGGGACCCAGACTCATATATCTACACTGAAGCACCAGAAAAACTGGTATAGGGATGTGTAATCAAATAAAGAGATATGTAAACAGACAGAATACAGCACTGCGTTCAGCGACGCCTATATAAGACAGAAAGGGTCTGGCGAAGTTGTTAGATCGGTTACTGATGCCACAATGGCAGGTTATGAAGACTTAAGTGAGTTTGAACGTGGTGTTACATTCGGCGCACTAGTGATGGAACACAGCATATCCGAGGTAGCGATGAAGTGGAAATTTTACAGTACGACTATTTCACGAGTGTACCCCGAATATCAGGAATCCGGCCAGAACAAGATCCTACAAGAACTGGAGCAACGACGACTGAAGAGAATCGTTCAACGTGACAGAAGTGCAACCTGTCCGCAAACTGCTGCAGATTTCAATGCTGGGCCATCAACAAGTACCAGCGTCCAAACCATTCAACGAAACGTCATCGATATGGGCTTTCAGAGCCGAAGACCCATTCGTATACCCTTGATGACTGCATGACACAAAGCTTTACGTCTTGCCTTGTCCCGTCAACACCGATATTGTTGATGACTGGAATCATCTTGCCTGGTCGGACGAGTCTCGTTTCAAATTGTAACGAGCAGATGGATGGGTACGGGTATGGAGACAATCTCATGAATCAGTGGACCCTGCGTGTCGACAGGGGACTGTTGAAGCTGGTGGAGGCTCTGTAATTGCGTGGGGCGTGTGCAGTTGGAGTGATATGTGACCCCTGGTACGTCTAGATGCGATTCTGAGAGGTAACACGTCTGATAACCTGAATCCATTCATGTCCATTGTGCTTTCCGACGGACTTGGGAAATTCCAGCATGACAGTTCGACACCCCACACGTCCAGAACTGCTACAGAGTGGCTCGAGGAGTACTCTTCTGAGTTTAAACACTACCGCTGGCCACCAAACACCCCAGACATGAACATTATTGAGCATACCTGGGATGCTTTGCAACGTGCTGCTCAGAAGAGATCTCCACCCCTCGTACTCTTACGAATTTATGGACAGCCCTGCACTATTAATGGCGTCATTTCCCTCCAGCACAGCTCCAGACATTAGTCGAGTCTATACCACGTCATGTTGCGGTACTCCTGTGTGCTCGCGGGGGCCCTACTTGATATCAGATATGTGTACCAGTTTCTTTGGCTCTTCAGTATATAATCTCAGTGCAATGTATTTTCTTTATTAATATTACTGAATTGAAACTAATGAAGAAATGTTGATGCTTAAACTCTGTCATTTCATTTAGGACCTCGTTGTTTCACATTTGACCATGAACGAATCTTTTGATCTCCTTCAACATGTCCAGTTTCCAACTATTTTCTTAACTGTGCAGTGCCTTAAAATCTTTGTCTATTGCAAAAGAGTGCCATCTTCCATTTATACACACATCAAAAAGACTTTTGCATTACCGCAGTTCCCAGAACTCCTGAAGATATACAATTCCTAATATGCTCAATTTGTCTTTTGGTTGTGAGATGTCATGGACCAATTTTTTCTTAAGTTGTTATCGGTGGCAAAAGTAATCTTGAAATCTGTGTCCATAAAAAGCTTGTCTATTTTGAAACTCCTAAATATGGACACAGTCGCACATTTTGTAATATACTTAGACAAGCAAAATCACTAATGTGACAGCAAGATGTGCAGAAGTCACTGTCAGCGACTGATAACTCCAGGACCGCTAAATCGATAATTAAATAAATAAATTTCGTTTCGACTGTTATTATATTTTCTGCACCGTTATTTTTTTGTGTTACCACGTTTTAAGTTGCGTTTAGAAGTTTGTGAACAATGGGCAACAAGTTCAAGAGAGCCACAGAAATAAAGGTAGATTTAGCTGAGGCAAATCATAAAGAAAGTCTTGAGATGATAAAATGCTGAATTTTTTTTAGTATTTAGAAATGGTGTACAGCAGAAAAGATGAAATTGTCGGCTATTTTCGTGAACAGCTTATGTTAGGGCAGGAATTTTTCTATGGAAATATCAAAAAGGCGAACGTTAAGTATTTGTGGGACACTATAGAATTTCCGAGAGTTCGTCTTCATTCTTATTTTTACATAGTGAAGTGACTTGAGAACTTTGTTAGATGCGCGCTTTTTGCGGCGATGTGTACGCTACACGTCACAACATGTCACATGTGCTCCGTTAGAATCGCTAGCGGTGGAACAGTTTTTGTATAGCACGATCTCTGACGTCGGTATGCACATGCCGGCTGGACTCTGTGACGTCACTATGCGCGTGTGCAGGCTAGACACGTCACGCATTTTCCTTTAGAATTGCGAGAGAGAGAAAGCAGTCGAACAGATGTGAGGGACGACAGCACTCTCTGGTGGTGGTACCATGTACTACTCCCAGACCTCATGGCGAACACACTGTTTCCTGCCATCTTAGATAACGGTACTTGTGTCGTTAGCTGATGTCATGACCGCCATCTTGGATTACATGACGGATGAGAGCGCCCTGTGGTGGTGGTACTGCGTACTATGTCAGTTGGAGTCTGGACCTCGTGGTGAACACACTGGATGGCTGTACTGCCTCAAATCGTTTAAATAAAGACTGGTGCATGCAAAATAAAGACTTATGTCCAGTACAGGTTGAGTCCTTTCCTAGCTGTTTCCTGGAATGAGTTGGCGATCGGATGACAGGTTAGTGGAAGTAGCCCAACTGCCCTTTTTTTCCCGCCATTTTTCTTACATTAGTAGAGGCTGCGTTATCCTGATGGAATTTGAACTTCCCACCATTGTCTGGGGTGTGTTTAGTTAAGTGGAGGTAGCCCAATTGACCTAACTTCCCGCCAAAATTCAAACTTCCCACCAAAAGGCGCCATCCTGTATGACATCATCAGATGACGTCACAGCCTTCGTCTTGGATGACGTCGTCACCGACATCTTGGATAACGGTAATTTGGGGCAGAAACACCTTTGTCCCAATCCATACGCCTACTACAACTAATCATTTAGTATTCTGTAGAACATTTATGAAGTCAGTAGGCATTTTTTCTTTTTTGTGTATTTTTCTCTTTCCTTTGTCAACATTGCTTGTCTTGGATGGTAATGATTTTGTATGAATGGATACAGTCTAATGTATTACATAGCATCAATATTGTTATTTACTGTGCACTGTTAATTCCATGTGAGTATGTAATTTCATTTTAATTTTAGGAGCTTCGACCAGTTAGAAAATGAGTATCTATGAATTATTTTTCCAAGAGACAGTTGAGAAGCAATGGGGAACTATGTTTCGTTACAACTACCGGGTAAGCTGACTTCCGTGAGCGAAACTGTTTTTTGTAGTTTCGGGCAGTGGACTGTCTTTCGTCTGGTTTGGTATGCTCAAAAATGCATCGAAACCTGTGAGACGGCCGATCTTCTGAACGGTTTAATATTGGTGAAGTGAAAAAATAAACGGGCGCACTGCGCGTCGTGGTGCTCGGCCAGTTGTCCAATGTTGTTTTTGGATATTTGCGTTCTTGGTAGTAAATTAACTTGACTGGCCTTGTCTCGTTCTGTTTTTGGACCAATGAGCTTTTATCTGTGGTGTATTCTGACGGGCTGGCGATCGGTGAGACAACGGAGGCGACAGCGTCGGCACTAGAGATCATGCATCAGTCGTCTCAGGTAGGAAACTGCCGAACGCACATATCTGCAATCACATTGGCGAGTGTCAAACAATATTTCATTGCTGCGGAGATCTGTGCACATAAACTCCCACAGAGAAATATCACCAACGTGTGTTATGCAGGCTCAAGTCAATTTTTAATTTATCTTTTAACATTCTCCTTCAGTACCACCTCAGATTAAAGTGACTATGTTCTGTTAAGGGAAATTTCAACGTCAGAGCTTTACGTAGCTGTCACATAACAAAGCGTCTTGACCTAACGGTTATAATTTCACTAACGATATTTTTAATACAGTACAGATAACGACTGAAGAATTTTTTTCTATTGATGATGTGAACTCACGTTATTAAAGAAACAATAGAGGCATTTATAATCAGTTACCAATGACTTGAAGTCAAAGCTGTTTCTAGTTGGGTCATTTCAAGTCAGGTCATCACTTATTCTTCAGTGCTGACATTAACTTTAGCTTGCCGCTATGGACGAGCGGTTCTAGGCGCTCCAGCCTGGAACCGCGCGACTGCTACGGTCGCAGGTTCAAATCCTGCCTCGGGCATGGATGTGTGTGATGTCCTTAGGTTAGTTAGGTTTAAATAGTTCTAAGTCTAGGGGACTGATGACCTCAGATATTACGTCTCACAGTGGTCAGATCCATTTGAACCATTAACTTTGTTCCAGTCAGGGATCATTTACTTATTTGTTGATTGCAGTGTTTAACAACTAAAACATCCCACTAAGGACGTCCGATATTTGACAGATCTGAAATGCTGTCAATAATAAGCCAATAAATTCCAAATCTGCTAGTTTTATGAAAGACGTTTTCGTATAACAAGGCTGCACTGCCTACCCACATACTCATATTTAACAGCAAACAATAGCCCAGATTTATTCATTGTTACAGCAGCTCTTGTGAAATAATATTTGTAGACATTTTATCTGTTTGTAGGTCTGACTTATACGTATTTATTTCGTATGTGACTGAAGTGTGCTTGTGTCCCTTATCTGCAATTTCAGTCAGTCTTTCTTCGAAGTAGTCACTATCACATAATATCAGAGACACGTTACATCAGGATAGAACGGACTGTCTAGGGACGGGATTAAAAGGACGGTTGCGTTGCGCTTTAATTCTAACAGTTTAAGAGGTATTTTGGTGAACGTTTCGCTACAGAGCCTTTGCATGGAACGAACAGTAAAGCACTTTCAAATTTTACAAGGTAATTGACAATGTGGGGGAAGGTATCAGCTGCGTAGTTACGTGTAGGGCGTTGTCTGATTCATTATAGCACACGTAGCCGAATAACAGTGCATGCAACTTCGTCACAGACAGTCTTAACCGAACAACCGTAGCAAATGGAATCAGTGAAGGGAAAGAAGAAGTAGTAGTCAGGACGTCTTAGCGCAGTGGGTATTTCAGAAAGTTTCGAGCTCACAGCCATGTGACGTCTGTATGTTGCTATGATAGTTCGACTGATCTGAACTTGTACCCGCACCTGAAGATAAGCGTAAAAGTGCAAAATTCACCTGAAGATGGCTGAATGGTTGTCAGCTGAACTATCGTGGTAAGATGTCGACGTCAATAAAGTGCGGGCCACAAGCGTCACGGAATAGCACGTTTTTATCATTAGTAAGGACACCATCACCTCGTTCACTTCTGCAGCGTTATGATATTACACCTTTGAAATTACACCACAGAGAATGTAAATGAGAGTTCGTATCACTTTCTGTTTCATTACTTAAACTAAATGAAGTCCAGAACCTCTTATTCAAAAATCAGTGCAACACCCACGTGCTCTTCAACATCTTTAAAATTCTTAGAAGCGATAAATACAGTCATAAAATGATATAGTAAGATCAGTTTCAGGCTCTTTCTTCAACAACAGTATAAACAAGTTACACAGGATAGTCAGAAACAGTCTGGAAAGTTTTTAAGGGTATCGCAGTGTAGGTTGTGCTGAGAAATAATAGTTAAGAAAAATATTCGACACGCTGCACTTTTTCCGTGTTAATTATCATTGAAATTAGCCAATCAGACAGATGAGCGCGCAAATTCAGGCTTAGAGTAAATGAGACGGCTCAGCCTTTGGCTCGGATTCGATCTTTTCTTTACTACCATTCTTTGTCCTGTTTTCTTTATCGTCCTCCTGTTCTGCCGCAGGAAAACAAACGAAGATCATGTTTGGAAAAACAGTCTGGGCGCCTGAATTTGCACGCGGAACGGCGTGATTGGCTAACTTCAATGCTAATTACCTAGTAAACACCGCAAAGTATCCAATTTTTTTCTTAACAATTATTTCTCAGCGCAGCCTACACAGCAACACCCTTGCAAGCTTTTCACACTATGTCTGGCAACCCTTTATATGTCAATGCTGTATTTTGGGACTGTCGTTTATAAAAAAACTTTTATTACAATCGCAAAAGACACATATCTACACATAACTCGTGTAACTACGACTGCGGAAAAGAGGTTGTAGAACAGAGAAGACAATATTTAATAGTGCTAATAATAGTTATAATAATAATAATAATACTAATAATTCACAACGAAAGGTAAATTTTACGAAATGAAAGGAGAGTGTATTTACTATACTCTAGTACTACACACAGGGCAGTAAATGTTAGTAGTCTTCACAGCTTCCACATACAGCACGGCATCTCCGACTCAACCACATCGTGTAGTTCATATCATTCGTCCAGTTTTATTGTTTTCGTAATTTATTGACATAGTTTTAGTCAAGACTTGGGAAACAGGCACTGAGCGATTAGCGGAAGGACGATCAATATCATGGAACTAACCTCGGTAAAATAACAAACCTAAATAAATGAAAAGAATACCTTTCAAATTTTTAAAGTATACGTTTTTTATTTCTCGGTTGTCTAAAGCTTAACGAATCATTTATGGTGTTATGAGTACAAAATATTATGGTCTAGCGATGTACTGAAGTTACGTTCTCATTTCACTTACCTGATGATGAGATCCAAAATTGGTGTAGGCAGAATAGATTCCCTGTCGATCTTGTTCTTGTGCTGCACCAAATCGTTCAGTCGACCAACTTGTTAATAGAATATTTATATCGGAAAAACAGAGATACTTACTTTTAATCACTACAGAAATTTTGAATTAAGATGTAAAACGTCCGCAACGTTCCGTTCTAAAAGAGGTACAGGTTTGTCATGTAACTATTCTGCTTCTTAGTCTTTTTTTTTAAGTGACAGTAAGCTAAAACCTGTGCTGGAATTGGTTCACATTTCACTGGAAGACGGGAAGGGAATGAAACTGAAGTTACGCTTTGGTCAACATTGCCGTGCTGTGTCCTGCAACAACAGCAACTGGATAAGTAAATGTGAAATCTCTGCGGCAACATGCTGCGGTCAGGGCGTTATTTATGCCACTAACGGATAAGTACGACATGGGTGTTAAGTGACTATAAGGCATGACGGAATGGACGTCCGGTATCCATGTGCGCTGTGCCAAAGTGCTGTCATTGCCTTGGGCCCGCTGGTGTGTTGTCTACAAGAAATCTGGCACAATCGTAACAGCTGCGTCGCTAATTTTAAGACTGAATATCTTAGAGAAATTTGGTTTTGGAAAATACACTGAGCGCCCAATCTGAATGTGTTAACTGTTATCTGTTATGTCGAACTTCATCTCTTGTCCGATCTTTTTATGTAGACTTTACCAGAACCATGACTGTGAACTGTTTCCTATAGAGATGCAGGTGTAAAATGAAAGTCAAGCATAAATGATCTGACTTGTTCTTGCAAGGAAGTTTAGATAAAAGAAATATTTTGTCGCACAATCGATAATAAATAAGTAAAGACCAATTTCCTAAAATGCTTTATGGGAAACGATTTTCGGTATCCAGTTTGAGAATTAATGCTTGAAATACAAATAATTCTGGATTAAGAATATTGTTACTTTGTATCTATGATTTATCAACTTACATTCTAGGTTAATGGACACGTTGTTAATATGGAGATGTATATTATAGTTTATAACAGCGTTGCTACTGCGATTATAAATTCATTTTGTGTGATGTAACTGCATTTTGCGACGTAGAGAAAAAGGATGTGGTAATCATTAAGTCAACGTGAGACAATTAACAGTCAGGGAGCACATTCCCCATTCACGTCGAGTAAATTTACTTTTATAAGAATTTTGCTTAAAAAGCTTGTCGTACTTTCCCATTGGCAGCCGTATTATTTGTATTTGATGGAACTAAAATATCAGTTTAGCTCTTTCGGTCACTGTTTAGTTTTAATTTATATCTTTCAGTTCCATATACAGTGTGACAATTATTGAACTATATCAGAAAAATGTAAATTTGTTACAACCTACGGCGTGCGCACACTTTATTAAACACATAAAAGTCATTACAGATATTCGGATTTATGTCATGACATGTTCCATACCTGCCGTCATTGGCGATGATGTGGCGCAGACGAATAGCGAAATTCTGCATGACCTTCTGAAGTGTCAAAGCATCGATGCCGTTGATGACCTCCTGAATGGCTGATTTCAGCTCAGTAACGGCTTTGCGATTATTGTTATACACCCTGTTTTTAATATAGCCCCAAAGAGAGCAGTCGAATGCATTCAGACCTGAAAATGTGGTGGTCGATCGAGGCCCATGCCAGTGGCTTCTGGGTACTCCAGAGCCAGGATGTGGTCCCCAAGTGCTCCTCCAAGACATCAAACACTCTCTGCTTCGATAGGGTGTAGCGCCGTCTTGCATCAACCACATCTTGGCGAAATTGGGGTCACTTTGGATAATGGGGATGAAATCATCTTCCAAACCCTTCATGTACCGTTCGGTAATCAGCGGGCCATCAAGGAATATCGCCTCTACTATTCTGTGACTGGACATTGCACATCACACAGTAATCTGTTGTGATGAAGAGACTTCTCGATTGCGAAATGCGGATTCTTAGTCCTCCAAATGCACCAATGTTTCTGATTGACGAATCCATCCAAATGAAAGTAGGCTTCGTCGCTAAACCAAACCATACATGCGCATACTAACTGCCATCATGCCTCGCTGCCAACCGTGCAGTTTGAACGCCCTACCACAAACCGTTCGGAAGTTATGACGATTTTATTTAATATAGTTCAATAATTGTCATCTTTTAAGAGTGGGAAAATTTATCATTTTGGATTATTTGTTTTGTACTTACCCCCTTCGTTTATTTGTATATTTTAAAAGCGATTCCTTATTTTGAACTGTTAGGTGCACTGTTAGACGCTATTATCGTTAGCGGATTGGAGTGGGACGTTTACAATACGTAAATGATAATGAAGCGGTTATTTCGAAAGTAAATGTAGCAAAACAACTCTGGGTTCTGTTTGTGCCAAAATCTTTGTATATGAAGGAAGCGATTATCTCTACAACTTTTCTCAGTTTGTTCCAGAAATCATTGTTAAATTAGTAGTCTGTTTTGTCACTTTTAGACCAACCTTTTATTCAGACTTCAGCATACAGTCGAAATTATTGGAAAGAGTAAAAATGTTAAATAGTCTACTCACAACTTTCACAGAGGGAATATAGGAAAGGAACAAAGAGAAAAGGAAATAATCTTTACAAGAAACAGTTATTGTTTGTCTGTTAAAGACAGGATTTTTTTTTTTTTTTTTTTTTTTTTTTTTTTTTTTTTTTTTTTTTTTTTTTTTTGTCGCTAGGTCCCTAAGGGATCACGTCAAGTACCTACGAGGCATTTATGGCAACACAAAAGCGTTGCATTGTTTCTATGGCAGTCTGTGTCCTCTCTTCTCTCCAGCCACTGTTCTTCTTTTGCTCATTGTGAAAGCTAATTAAATTTGTTGCGCAGAGATCCGCACTTTCATAGGTTAGAGATGTCCCCCTGGTATACTTCAGTGTTCTTGAGGTCCTTCCTTATTCCCTTGAACCATTTGTCAGAGATTAGGTCAGTTGTCTAATACGTTAAAAATCTGCTTCGTTAGTATGGTTGCATCCCTCCTGAAAAGATGTCCACAGAACTTCAATCATATTTTCCCTATTTACTAATTTTCTGTTCATTATCCCTCTATCTGTTCTCTTCATCGATGTCTTTACTGTCTGTCTAATATCCTAGGACCCATTATTTGCAACGGATCTTGCGCTCAAACTTCTCGGCTTCTCTCAGCCCAGCCCTTCTGTCATTCTGTGGCATTCACCTGCATACAGACATTCGTTTTTGATCACTGCATTATAATCTCTGAGTTTAGCTTTTCTTGGGACTGCCCTTTTCTTGTACAGTACATGAGTCCTACAAAAGCAGAGGCCATCTTGTCTTTACCGCTGTCACTGACTTCCTTTTCATTAGTTTTCATCTGGAGTATCTCACAAAAGTATCTGAAACAGCCCACCTTTTTATTGTACCGTAACCTGTTGTTGGTAATGAGGTGCAGTTCGGTTTATGTCCTGTTTTGTAAGTATACTATGTTTTATATGCTATTGCTCTTTAGTCGACCATACGTCTTTTGCTGTAAGTGCCATTTTTTTTTTTTTTTTTTTTTTTTGGATATCCAGCCAGGACTCTGTTTTTCTTTGCTGTAACAGCTTAACAGCTTTTGAAAATTAGCTTTGTTTTGCTTTAGCTTTTTGCAGTAGGTGTACTTACATAACGTTCTTCAGAGGCAGTTTTTTCTCTTATTTAATGGAAGAAGTCCATTTTTTTCGCTGGCAGGAAGTTTCCTTAGTGGAAATTGGCTCCTTTCTCACTTCTCTATTCGAACTTCCACAATATTCCGTCTCGACATTGCGACGTCGTCCAATTGAATTCACCAAGATCTTCTCGCGGAGTGCGCCAAGTTTTCATCCTCCTGGGATGTCTTTCAAAAAGAATAACACCTAAGCTGAAGATCAGAGGTGTCAGAAAATGAGCTGAATTCTTTTATGAAGTCAGTTATCTGTTTGTGTGAACGCAGAACGCTTTTCCCAGCTGCTGCAGATTTGCTCCGAACCTTTGTTAAGGTTTCCCTTTAAATACTCTTTAATTCTCTCCGTCAATGGTGTTTGAATTTACATATTGTAATGTAACACAACTATCAGAATTTTCTGTTTTTCCATTTAATTTAGGGTTAGTTTCAATTTCTTTGTCTCAAGTAGACTTTGTATGTCGGCTGTTCCAAAACAGTGACGCTTTTTTTTTTTTTAAAGCATTTGCAACCTACGTCCTCAATTATTTGCTTGACGTATTCCAATCTCTGTCTTCCTCTACAGCTTTTGCCCTCTACAGCTCACTCTAGTACCATGGAAGTCACTCCCTCATGTCTTAGCAGATGTCCTATCATCCTGTCCCTTCTCCTTATCAGTGTTTTCCACATATTCCTTTCCTCTCCGATTATGCGTAGAACCTCCTCATTCCTTACCTTATCAGTCCACCTAATTTTCAACATTCGTCTATATCACCAAATCTCAAATGCTTCAATTCTCTTCTGTTCCGGTTTTCCCACAGTCCATGTTTCACTACCATACAATGCTGTACTCCAGACGTACATCCTCGGAAATTTCTTCCTCAAATTAAGGCCGGTATTTGATATTAGTAGACTTCTCTTGGCCAGAAATGCCTTTTTTGCCATAGCTACTCTGCTTTTGATGTCCTCCTTGCTCCGTCTGTCATTGGTTATTTTACTGCCTAGGTAGCAGAATTCCTTAACTTCATTGACTTCGTGACCATCAATCCTGATGTTAAGTTTTTCGCTGTTCTCATTTCTACTACTTCTACGCTTCTTAGTTCGAAAATTAGACCTAGTTACACTGACTAGTGCGTTGTCTTAAAATGTTTCCAGATGGCTCCGACTCTTTCAATCTTGGTACACTCTCACGAGAATTCGAAGGCCTGTGCGTGTCCTGTCTAAGGTGAGGGTGCCTTCCTGTTGCCGATTATCAGTTGGAGTAGTTTTTTTCCAATACTGTTTCCGTCATACATATTGTTGCTTCACCGATCACCGAACCCCTATCTTCCTCAGTTGATACACGGTGCTTATTTGACGAAGACATATCCGTACCTGTCCCGTGTATCTACGTGTCCTGCATATCTACAGGAGCGTTCCCTGTCAACCCTTGGGAAACGCCGTGTCATGGTTGAGGGACACCATCCAAGGTCTCACGGAGGATTTAGTGCAGCCCTTACTCTGACCAGAGGAAAACCCATCAAGCAAACTGGACACGATTAAAGATAGATTATAATTTAGAAGTACATTTGTTTTAATTGTCAATCCATGGCCACTTGCTCTATACAGGAATTAATGGACTTTGGTACCGTATGAGCAGGAGAAAGAAAGTACTCATTGACAGTCGTATGATATTTATTATCGTTCACATAACACCACCATACAAAATATTGTTCCATAATCAGCAATACGAACGTACAAAATAGCGATTACTCTTTTTTTTTTAGCTAAACATAACGCCACTTAAATTTTTTTCTTTATGACATAAGCGACATGAAATCAGCACACAGATATGTAAGTTTTATTTATCACATGCATGTGGTATTTAAAAGAGGAGGATATGTCAGGGTTTAGCTGTGCAGCCAAATATATTATACTTCACTAATCTCTCGATAACAACATATTACAAAAAGATGGTATGAGAGGAGAATATACATTTTGTATTGTGACTTCCCAATAATCGGTGAAATAGCGAATAGTTCGGAATCATCTCAATCATAATGGTCTTGAACCATGTCAAACAGTTTTGGAAAAATAGCGGGAAAGCAATATAAAAATTTGCACAGATACTGGTTCCCAAATTGCCTCCTGCATATCGTATACTGAAGTGAAATTTTCACTCGGTAAGTTATTGCCTGTATAGGTTACGATACGACTCACATCAATCAGAACATCTTGTTACGAGAGAAGAATGATTTAATGATCGAAAAATTCGCACATCACTGCAACGATTGTGTATAAAATGTCGTTATGGACAAATATCTGAGATATCTGAAAAGATACTTATTTCGAATACGTAATTCTGAGTGAGTTAAGTGTAGTTATCACACGCTACACGCTGCATATTATTTGGTTAATATGACCAAAAGAAAATTTACAAAATAACACAGTTATTAAGTGAGGCGTCTAAACTGTGGGACCATAGACGAATCATCAGACTTTCACAAAATAATTATTACACTTTGGCTCTGAAGTAAAACGTAGAATTAAATGCAGGAAGTATCGGACAATCAGTCTGACATTTTACGAGTCCTATATTTTCACTAGAGCAACATAAAGTAGTCATAAAACAGAATTAAATTTGCACTACAAGAGGATCAGAACAGCTCACAAAGGTGTAGGTACCAATGCTGCAGTTCGAATACGCCACTGTCGTAATGACGGACAAGTATAGGCTAGGAAAATTTGTTACGTGTATATGAAGGTACACTCGTCTCAAAACTCTGATAAACGAATAGTTTTAAAAAAGAAATAAGTCAGACACAATGTCAGCGACACTGATACTTAGACAGTCTAATATGCAGGATCTACAGCAGGATCTCGGCGTAAAATTATAGAATTTGGATGAGGGAAGGATTAAAAATTAGACAAAGGTGACAGTTGCAGATAAGGAAAGTTTGGAAAGGTTTCAGCAATATATAACATAAACTGGTGTCAAACTGTTGACACGATAAGAAATTTCTTAAGCCTTACGTCTCGAAAACATCAAACTAGGTGTGTAGAGCGTGGGCAGTGATAAAATGTGACAAGAGAAACGGAGGGATCAAAGGAATCTGGGAATAAAGAAAATTTTTAAAAATTAAGTAAACAAATGACTCACAAAACGGAGTATAGCGAAGGAGGGATATAATATTTTTATCCGAAGAGCGGAGTTATCGGCATGTGTCCACACATACAGAAAATTTAATTCACCTTTTGTTGGTGAGTGGGAGCAAACAGAGGGAAGAGTGAAACCAGCAGGAATAGTCAATGTGGGTCGTACTGGTTATAGTGTGTAGTGTGTTGCATAGATTACGGGGCACTTAGAGTGAAAAGTTGCAATAGAGTGAGAAAGGGACTGATATAAAACAAAAATTGTTAGAGAAATGTACCTACCAGTCAAAAGGTGTTTCTGAGCCATCACCTTGTACCATTTTCAAGCTATATCACAGATAAAATATACTTCGTAACAACCGAGGAACTATTTTAATTGTATTCTGAAGAAACAACTATGCTATTTGTCGCTACGTAATATATCTAACAGCCTGGACGGGAAATGTTTTAAAAATAATTAACCGTCTGCCTTCAGATGAAACATTATGTATACTTTCTGTGGATCCATTTTTGAAAAACTTGAGGTAGTCATTCTGACTAAAAAGTATTGATGATGCGGTGGCAAGACATGTCAGTGTATAAAACAAAGTAAAACTAATAGTACTACAATCTTTGGTAACTATATGAAATAAACAGAATCATTTAACCTCATAAAGACTTGAAAATGCTTTTGTTATTGAACGGTCAAACGATATTTCTATGAGCTACGAGCTTTTACTCTGGGACACCCGTTAATTCAGAGAGTATGCTAGATTATTCCGTCGGAATTGCGAAGGTGTTATCTAGTGAGACTCCGAATTATAAATATAATTTAATAAATAAATAAACGTTTGATTCCCGGTGAACCGCAGGCATAAAAGAACGTCACAGTTCCAAGAAACTCTGAAAAGTCGTTACACACGTCATAAACTTAGCAAGAATTCTTTTTTGTTATTTTTGTTATTATTACCAGATATTTATTTATTTCGTGTACTTATTTAAGATAAAAATTATTTGTATAAATTGAGATCAGATTGTTGGATAAATCCATATAATGTACACCAATAGGAAACAGAGAGCTGTGAATGATAATCTCACAATAAAATACATTAACAGAGAGCAAAAAACTGGCATATCTCGCCAGTTCATGTAAACTCTGGGCCAATGATATGTACAAAGACTAAACAAGGAAACAAAGTGTGAATAGATATTCTACATAAACATCTTAGTCGTGAAAAACATAACAAGGCTGTTAAAGCTACTGTTTTGAAGATCAAAATGATGCCTCCATAAAACAATGATAATGTGGAACAAACTACAGGAACATTGATCGTAGCAAGCGATAAATGACAGCAGGATCTGAATTCTGTATGGGAGTAAAAAACAAACGGCATCTCCAGCTTTTCACATTTAAGAATTTAATTTCGTTGCGTACTTGGACGTTGAAATCTGAAGGAAAATGAGTTAGCTTCGTTCACCTATTCGCTTTTTTCAAGAAAGAAAATAGTCTCAAGAGATTCTGACAGCGCTGGACGAAACGTATTGGCAGAAAAAAACAAATTAAGTTGGAGAACAGAATCTACAGAAAGATGGAAGAACGTTGGAAGCAACGACTGAGTCGCGGGGGGGGGAGTAAAGTAATGTGCTAAGCTTCTCTCAGTTGCGAGATGCCGTTTCGGTAGACGCAGGTAAATAGTAAATAGTGGAAATGAGTATTTGGCTCACAGGACGCATTCTTGTACTGAATACTAGACGGACACCAAAGCTTAAAAATCACGTGACAAATGTCAAAAAATATTGCGAAAACAACATTTCACTTCGCGCTGCAAATCGGTAACAGCACATTTTTGGTATCAGTTATAGCTTTGTACGGATACATGATGAATTTTGCCCAAATCTATCTCAATAAAGTAACGTGAGGCCTCAGTTTCATAGCGCGCTGATATATGAAACAGATACCTGTTGGCAGAAGTAAAGCTGTGAGTACCGGGCGTGAGTCGTGCTTCGGTAGCTAAGTTGGTAGAGCACTTGCCCGCGGAAGGCAAAGGTCCCGAGTTCGAGTCTCGGTCGGGCACACAGTTTTAATCTGCCAGGAAGTTTCATGTCAGCGCACACTCCGCTGCAGAGTGAAAATCTTATTCTAGATACCTGTTGTGTTGATCGTCTGGAGAATATTAATTACCTCATACAATCATTCAAATCCTACCATTATACTGACATTCTCGTATCCGATGCCAGTTGCATTCTCCGATCTTGTTGCTTTTACTGGAACCTTGAACAGCGAAGCTGAGGCTTTCAAACTACTGTTCGCTATTTAACGCTCAATTAACGAAAGGGAAGTAGGAAAGTGAGTCGCAACAACAGCCTCTTGACTTCCCGCAGCTGCCGTGTATCAATGCTGTGCCTACTGTTCTGAGTTAATAGCGAGAGAACATACGAAAGCAGGGAGTTATCGAAAACCTAGGACAGGTTATCTTCGTGGTACAGATACCTTACATTCTTAAACTTCTTTAAGAAATGATTATCTCTTTCATAATTGATAACTTTCACAGAATCAAAGACCAGAACAGCGGATTTATGCTTATGAGGATGTGTAGGTTTTTATCTCAGTTCGGAACATTGTTGATCAAGAAGAAGAGACTGGATGATGCCAAAAAATAGGGAGATACTAACGTCTACTACTGAACAAACATTGTGATTATCAAAGTCAGTAGCGTGAGGTTACTAGGAACACTGGAGGAGTTTTTATGTTCTTCACAACCAGAGAGAAGGCGTCATTAGTGACAACGTGTTTCGATTTTGAGCTCCTCCTAACGTCGTAACTCGTAGAGCACTAGGTGGAAAACAGTGCGTGAAATGAGAAAGTTAATGATATTTTAACCTGGTTATCTTCCTTTACGCAGAGAATGTACAGAAAAAGTGAATAATGACGGTTCTGCAATCTGTAATTCTTCAGATTCATTCAACGAATGCCGCCAGAGACGGATTTTTGTTTATGAACATTAGTGAGATTGTGTCACAAACACTGATGTTGGACTTTGGGAAAAATTCTATTGGATACTATTTCCGGTGGATATTTAGCATAATCTGCGATTTTATCTAACATTTCATGACAGACAATACGCAATATACTATCTTCGGTAGTGACTCATCTACAAACACCGAAGTAATATTTGGCGTTCCCAGTCGAAATGTAATAGAACTTTTGCTGTTCAAGCTAAATATTAATGACTAACCGATGGAATTAACTGCAATGTCACGTTTTTCGCAGACGAAGCAGTTGTCTAAATGGAGGTTCTATCCGTTAAGAAATCCAGCGGTATGCAGCTATGTCGCAACAAAATATCAATATGGTACAAAGACTGGCGTCTGGGTCTTCGTGTAGAGAAGTTCAGAGTTGTGGGCTTCACGAAACATAAGGGCGTGATATATGCAGACTGCTAGATGAATCCAATTCGAGTCAGTCATGCTGTACAAATATTAACGATTAACATATTTATAGAAATAGGAAGTGGGTCGAATATACACCATCAGCTGAAGGCAAGACAGATGGCAGGCTACCACTGACTCTGAAACAGCTGTTTTTCTACCAAATAGACTGCACGCAAACAGCTGTACGACGCATGATTTAGTACTACTGAGGTGCACGGAATCAAGGTTAGGTGGGGGACACTACATGCGTATAAAGTAGAGCGGCGCGAATGGTGACAGGCTTATTTGACTAGCGAGGGAGTGTAACAGTGACGTTGGAAAATCATAACTGGCAGATACTCGAAGAAGAACGACTTTTATCTCGTGGCCATCTGCTTAGGAAACTTCAAGGGGCGTCTATCGGAGGGTAAACTATGAAAACTCTCTAGTCCCCTCCGTATGTGTTCCTGTAGAGATCACGAAGACAAAATTAGGGAAATTATACTAATCCTCGAAATTTCGGAACAAGTGCCTGATGCCAATCCCTAACAGAGTCTTCTGAAGAGTTTGATGGTGTTGAGCCATAAACACGCAATACTTTTTGAAAGAATAAACCGCCATTTGACTGTGTATTAGTACATCTTCTGTAGTATCTAGATTTTGGCTTTTATGCCATTATCAAGAACAATGCTAAAAGTTATTAGACCATTAACGCGTCATGTCTGTTACGGCAGTCCAAAGCAGGTAAACAGAACTAGCGCATGCTGAACTCGGTCAGAGGAATATGGGCCTCAATGTCGTGGTAGCAAGATTCCGACATCCGGCGCTTCTCCCGAAATATCATAGAAACGCCGATAAGCAGGGAAACCTATGAATATCACAGAGAAGAAAAAGCTCGCAAAGAAGCGTTAAACAGTCAGTATTTCTTCCCGCCCTCGATTTGTGTAACGAACGGGAACAAAGCTTGGTACACGGTACGATAATAAAAAAAGCCCTCTGCCACAGTCTTCACAGAGATTCACGAAGTATGGGTGCAGAAAATGAGGGGTGGGAAGTTTACGCATTGGTTGAGGCTCTCTCAGGGCATTGACTGGAATTCACACAGACAGTGATCTGAGATTGGGTGGCACTGGTCAACTCCATGTGTCTCCCTCGAGTAATAAAACTGTCTTTGGATGGGAGACGCTTTTGGCATCATAGTAAGGCTTAATGGTCCTAGAAGAAAAGAGTTGTCGGAGTGACGCAGACAGTAGTTGCGGCATCCCCAACATACAAGGAGGCTCATGAAGTGGATGAGGTTTCTAGGAAATTGACAAGAATTGGCACAGGCAATGAGCTGCAGATGGGTTGACACTGGTCAACTCCATGTGTCTCCCTCAAGTTGAAAGACCGTCTTTGGGCGGGAGACACCTTTGGCAGTGCAAAAACGCTTAGTGTTCCGAGAACAAAATAACCGTTGGAGTTGCGGTGTCCCCAATATACAAGGATGCATTCTTTGCATGGCAGACACCTCGACTGCGGTCTATCCCTTGGGCCGCTGGGAAGGGAGCAGCGCCTGGGGCGAGGCAGCCGGCAGCGGCAGTCACAGGTAAGAGACGTCCTTGGCGCGGCCGGCCTTGACGGCGCAGACGCCGTTGTGGACGGAGACGGAGCACTCCCTGGCGATGTGGTGCAGCAGGCGGCGCTCGGCCCTGCGGCTGCGGCTGCGGCTGGAGCTGGAGGAGGCGCGGCCCGGCCGCCTCCAGAGCGAGTCACCCGCCGAGGAGCGTACAGTGGTGGCGGTCGCGCTGGAGGACAGGCCGGTGCCTCGCCGGCCCAGCGGACCACCGGCACAGCCGCAGCGGCAGCACAGCCGCGAGAAGCCGTCGCGGAACTTGGACGACATCAGGTTGTACAGGATGGGGTTCACCGCCGAGTTGAGGTAGTGCATCACGCGGCACAGGCACAGCAGCCCGTAGTGGTTCTCGTAGCCGATAGAGACCACCGTCTCCGGCGGAGCGGCGATGATCCAGACGGTGAAGGCGCGGAACGGCAGCAGGCACACGAAGAACGCCGCCACCACGGTGCCCAGCATCAGCACCACCTGCAGCAAGCGAGTGACACCGCCGTCAGCTTGTTTGTGTCCTTCGGCCGCGGCTTCTTGGCTTGAGTGCCACGTATATGAAGTCCTTGCTGAAAAGATATTCCGAGAAAATATAAGAAAAAATGCTGTGACAACGCTGGTTATAGTAGACATGAGTACATTGGAGTAAACGCTGGATTAGTTGTCTCGAATGCCGGGCCACAAAAGCTTTGACTTTTAGCGCAGTAGTGTGCAAGTAAGAAGAAGAGTACGTGATGCATTATGTGCAGAGAGGCGCGGAGCATGTGCTGGGATGGTAAAAGTAGTGGGATAGCGATTGCATATATACAGATGGTGGTACTATTGCGTTCACAAGGTATATAAGGGCAATGCGTTGGTGGAGTTGTCATTTGCACTCAGATGATTCATGTGAAAACGTTTTCAACGCGTTTATGGCAGCACGTAGGGTATTAACAGACTTTCAACGGGGAATGGTAGTCGGAGCTAAACACATAGGACATTCAATTTCGGAAATCGTTAGGTAATTCAATATTCCGATATCTACAATGTGAAGAGTGTGCCAAGAATGCGGACCTTCAGGCATTACTACTCACAGATTTTTTGACAACATGGTTTTGGAGAGAAGCAGCGATTAGTATGATTAATCAATAATTCAAGAACAGTCTTAATCGCATTTATTATTATTATTATACCGCCAGCCGGTTTCAAACAGATGTAGGGGTCATCTTCTGGGCGTTTATACCACTAGCAGTCGACCAATGGTGTAAACGCCCAGAAGATGACCCCTACGTCGGGTTGAAACCGGCTGGCGGTATAATAATAATAATAAATGCGATTAAGACTTCTTCAATTATTGATTACTACACACTACAGACGACGCAATGCTTGGCTGATGACCTCCATTTAAAGACGGAGGGCAGAAGCGTTCATGAAGTCAGTGCTAACAGACAAGCAACACTGAGTGAAGTAATCGCAGAAAACAATGTGGAGCGTACGACGAACATATCTGCTAGGGCAGTGCAGCAAAATTTGGCTTTAATACGGTACGGCAGCAGACGACTGATCACGAGTGCCTTTACTGACAGAACGACATCACCTGCAGCGCCTCTCCTGTGTTCGTCACCATATCGGTTGGATTCTAGTCTACTGGAAGACCGTGGCTTGGTCAGGTAAGTCCCAATGTCAGTTAGTAAGAGCTGATGGTAGGACTCGAGTGTGGCGCAGACCACACGAAGCCATTGAGACAAGTTGTCAACAAGGCAATGTGCAAGCTGTTGGTGGCTCCGTAACGATGGGGGCTGTGTATACGTGTAATGGACTGGATCTTCTAATCCAACTGAACCGATTATTGACTGGAAATGGTTGTATCCGGCTACTTGGAAACCATTTGCATCTATTAGTGTACTTCATATTCCCAAACAAGTCACCGCGCCGCAATTGCTTTCGATTGGCTTGAAGAATATTCTGGACAAATCGAGCGAATGATTTGGCCACCCAGATCGCCCGACATGAGTACAGTTGCACATTCATGGGACTTAATCGACAGGTTAATTCGTGCACACCATCCTGCACCGAAACCAATTTCGCAGCTATGAACGGTTATAGAGGCAGCATAGCTGAATACTTCTGCTGGGGCTTCCAACGACTTGTTGAGTCCATGCCATGGTGAGCTGCTGCACTGCGCCGAGAGAAAAGTCGTCCGACATGATATTAAGAGGTATCCCATGACTTCACCTCACTTTACTTTGCGGCAACGTAATTGTGCACTCTGACTCACAAGGGGAGGCCGCCAATTGTGAAATTCAGATTCAATTCATACTGCACATGATAAAAGCTCATTGCCAGAGGTGTAATGTGGCAAAGCACCAAGATGCACTTCTCAGCCGTTGTCGAGAAAATCGACAGTTAAAATAAACCGTTGTAATGAAATACTCTCAACGATTAATGATTATTGACAGCGTCGTGGTGCAGAGGTAAGCGCTCGGGTTCGTAATCCGAAGGTCGCCGGATCGAATCTCGCGCCATGCAATTTTTTTTTTTTTTAGTATTTGTTTTTTGTTATTCAAATGTGTCTATACACACACACACACACACACACAATCAGTATTCCGAAACGAATACGTATAGTGTAAGTCAAACGTTCGAGTTAGAATAGAAACCCCAGGAACACAAATTTGCTGTGGCAGGTATGAAATATAAGCTCCGTTACTCGCTCGTTACACTTGAAGGACAGATGTTGAATGGGCCCAAACGAGCCGCCGCATAAAAGCGTAGTTGCCTGCTAACTTCGAAAGAAGGTAGATGCGGTCCCTAGCGCAACTTATAACATCGTCGAAAATCAGTGCGGACGTGAGAGCTTTGGTACACCCTGTTAAACAAACGGAAAAATGGAGGCGGTACAATTGGAGAGCGATCCGCCTTCACCAAAATGCATAAGCAATTCAATAATAGTTATATATATGTTTGAATTACGAAAAACTAATAATAAAAAAAAAATGTTGCATGGCGCGAGATTCGATCCGGGGACCTTCCGAATACAAACCCGAGCGCTTACCGCTGCGCCACGACGCTGTATAAAATTATTAACCGTAGAGGTCATTTCACCGCAACGGTTTATTTTAACTGTCGATTTTCTCGACAACGGCTGAGAAGTGCATCTTGGTGCTTTGCCACATTACACCTCTGGCCATGAGCTTTTATTATTCGCAGTATGAATCGTATCTGAATTTCACAGTTGGCGACCTCCCCTTGTCAGTCCCACTCCACGCGCTCCAGCCGCTGTCTACTCTGCTTCTAACCAACCACTGTATTATTGCCCTTGGCCATCCGTGGCCAGTATCGAAATCAAGCGGTGACATTAAAGTAAATAACTACAGCGGCATCGAAGCGAAACGCATCAATGCTTCCAGTTCAGTTGTTCAAATGGCTCTGAGCACTATGGGACTTAACATCTATGTTCATCAGTCCCCTAGAACTTAGAACTCCTTAAACCTCACTAACCTAAGGACAGCACACAACACCCAGTCATCACGAGGCAGAGAAAATGCCTGACCCCGCCGGGAATCGAACCCGGGAACCAGGGCGCGGGAAGCGAGAACGCTACCGCACGACCACGAGCTGCGGACCAGATCAGTTGTATTCAATGTTTCCTTCAACAATATCGTCTATACTGCAAAGCGGTGTTATCTGTGATCTTCAATATCCGTGATAGTGGAAAAAAGAGGAAGATGTCGCGGAAATTGACACATTCCGGTGAAAAGGAGTTTATATTAAATAATAGAACAATTTGCCAGAAAGATAAAAGGCAGAATCGGGTAATGATATCTATACTGAAAGCAATCTTGTGTGGGGATAAAATGGTAGGGAAGTTAGTAAGAAAAGCAAAATTCGTTTTAAAAAAAACTTATAAAAAGCGGATGAAACTGCGGAAGAAATTAAAACGCCTAGACAACAAAGGCGTTCTGAAAAAGAAGTTTCTCTAGAAGACTTCGATAAAGCAGAAGCAAATTACCACGATGAGAAAGCTCTTTATATTTTCAAGGGGAAAGAAAACATCGGAAAATTCTTGATGGAACAAGAGCTCGTTTCAGATGAGAAAATAAGAGGACTAACACAGCTTTCCAACATTGTGTGATAGAGTATTCACCTCATAACTTATCATTAAGGTTAGTGCAGTTTTCGTTAAGTAACTGTTGTTGTACCGTCCTTCCTTCCCTCAAAAATGGTTCAAATGGCTCTGAGCACTATGGGACTTAACTTCTGAGGTCATCAGTCCCCTAGAACTTAGAACTACTTAAACCTAACAAACCTAAAGACATCACACACATCCATGCCCGAGGCAGGATTCGAACCTGCGACCGTAGCGGTCTCGTGGTTACAGACTGTAGCGCCTAGAACTGCTCGGCCACCCCGGCCGGCTTTCCTTCCCTCCGCAACCCCGATAAGCCGACCGAAGCGCCCCCACTCACGGGTGCAATAATATCGTGGTCTGCCAATAAGTAAGACCTGTATTTGGCGCTACATACAATGACGTACAAAAGTTATGGGATACCTCCTAATATCGTGTCGGACATTCGTTTGCACGGCATAGTGCAGCATCTCGACGTCTCATGGACTCTACAAGTCGTTGGATGTCCCCTGGAGAAATATACAGCCATGCAGGCTGCATAGCGGTCCATAGTTGCGAAAGAGTTGCCTCTCGCTTATTTCGCATAAATATTCGATTGGATTCAGGTCTGACGATATGCGTGGCCAAATCACTTGCTCTGATTGTCCAGAACGTTCTTCAATTCAATCGCGATCAACTGTGGTCCTGTCACAACCGACATTGTCATCCATAAAATTTCCATCGTCATTTCCGAACATGATGTTCAATGAGTGGCTGAAAATCCGAACATAATAATTTCCCATTAATAACCAATCAGTTAGACCAGAGGGACCAGTCCATTCCATGTAAACACACTTCTCACCATAATGTAACCGCCACTAGCTTGCACAGTACCTCGTTGACAACTTCTGTCCATGGCTTCACGGGATCTCCGCCACACTCGAAATCTATCATCACCTGTTCGTATCGGGATTTACCTCATCAGGCCACGGTTTTCCACTCGACAAGGATCCAACCGTTATGATGACTGGCCCAGGAGAGGCGCTACAGGCGATGTCTTGCTGTTAGTAAAGGCACTCCCAGTCGGTCGTCTGCTGCCATCTTCCATTAACGCCAACTTTCGCCGCACTGTCCCAACGGATACGTTCGTCGTTCTCCCCGCATTGATTTTAGTGATTATTTGACGCAGTACTACTTGTCTGTCAGCACTGACAGCTCTACGCAAATGATGCTTCTCTCGGTCGTTAAGTGGAGGTTCAATTGGTTCAATTGGCTCTGAGCACTATGGGACTTAACATCCATGGTCATCAGTCACCTAGAACTTAGAACTACTTAAACCTAACTAACCTAAGGACATCACACAACACCCAGTCATCACGAGGCAGAGAAAATCCCTGACCCCGCCGGGAATCGAACCCGGGAACCAGGGCGCGGGAAGCGAGAACGCTACCGCACGACCACGAGCTGCGGACGTTAAGTGGAGGCCACCGGCCACTGCGTTGTCGGCGATGAGAGGTAGTGCTAGAAATTTGGTATTCTTGGCACGCTCTTGATACTATATATCGCGGAATATTGAATTCCCTAACGATATTTGGAATTGTGTCCCAGGCATCTAGTTTCAACTATCATTCCGTATTCAAACTTTGTCATTTCCCGTTGTGCGGCTACAATCTCGTCGAAATCCTTTTCAAGTGAATCACCTGAGTACAACTGGCAGCTCCGCCAATGCACTGGCGCTATGTGTGCGATACTACCGCCATCTGTATATATGCGTTTCGCTATCATATTACTATTGTCTTTTCACCGCAGTGTGCTGTGACACGTCTGTCTTTGGAAAGCTAATATTCCATCCCAAGACTCATTCCATAGTTTGGTGGATATTGTAGCAGCTGAGGTATGACGTAGCAAGTGGTGCGAGAGGCAGACAACAAATGATACAATGAGTACTAATTCTCTGAGAAATTGCGCCACTTTAGTAGGGGGATAGTCTGATTGCCTAACGACATTCGAGCCACCACGCCAACCTCTAAGATTGATTTATTAATATTTGATGAAGTATAATTCACATTCAATTGTCTACTGTGCTGAATAAATTCTAAATAGCTCTTATAATTCAATTGTTTCGTATCGCACACTTACAAATTTTTTTATTAGCATTAGAATAACAATATTCAGACGAAGCATTTCGTTTATCTTCAGCTCCCACCAAAAGTACGCTACGAAGCGAAGTAATTAGGGCTGTCTAATCAGTCTGCCACAAGGGGATGAATGGTGTGGCTCGCGTTGCATGCCGCGCTGTTTAAGATCTTGGTTGTGCGTCCTGTAAGATTGAATTGAAATATCGCACTTCTGCGCGCAAAGCAGATTAGTAAAACTGTACTTCATTTCTGTAAACACATGTTTTGTAAGATACTTCATGTAGTTGAGTTGTGGCTGATTCTAACAAGAACTGTGAATCGTGCGACTTAGTAGATGTAAACAAGCAAGCCGTCTTATTAGCAGTCTATAGCTCCATCTGCTTCGTGCTTTGTAAATAATGAAAAGCTATCGGCAATCCAAATTTGGAACTTACCAGATCATTTAATAGAACTGAGATCCTTAGCTTCACCTCAAGAGCTCGCGACTTGAGCACTACATCTGGACTGGGACAAGGACATCTTAATAGATCTCAGGTCAGTGGAGGAGTATAGAATCTCAGTGTTTTACCTTCAAGCGGCAAACGCAACTAGGCCCCAGCGTGCTCTGAATTTCCAGTACAAACGGAAGCAGTTTCTTGTAATTCGTATTAACGCAGAGGAGGGAAAGCGATGGAGGAATCACTGTAGAGTATGAACTGTGATTTGCAAACCGACTAAAATCATCTCATTCGATAATTACCTCGGTTAATGCTCGAATTCACCGATATTCTACACAAACCGTATTTCGACCACGCCGGCCACGGTGGCCGTGCGGTTCTGGCGCTGCAGTCCGGAACCGCGAGGCTGCTACGGTCGCAGGTTCGAATCCTGCCTCGGGCATGGGTGTGTGTGATGTCCTTAGGTTAGTTAGGTTTAAGTAGTTCTAAGTTCTAGGGGACTTATGACCTAAGATGTTGAGTCCCATAGTGCTCAGAGCCATTTGAACCATTTGAACCATTTCGACCACATCCGATTGACGTTCATTAATTTCTCTTCGCCCTTTTTCCATTCGTAATATCCAGAGAGAGGTCACCGCATTTAGCTCACGCCGCCATTTGTAGAAATTGTATCCTTCTGCTCCTCTTTGGTAGTCGGCTTGCGCAGAGATCTGAGGGAAGAGACGTAGAAGTCATGCTGAACCTTGGAAGAGTGCCATTAACGATTGCGTCACAATCTCACTTACTAGAAGCAATATGTCAGGACCTAGGACAATATTCAGTGAGACGAGACACTGTAAGTCCAACAGAAGAAGTTGATATCTCGCAACATAGAAATGAACTACACGAGATGTAAGTGCATCCACACAACGCCAAAACATAAATGTATCCAGTGTCAGTAAAGTTTAGAGTTCCAAAAACCAAGAAATTGTGCGAGGAAGAATAGTAGAAAGCCAAAATTCTTAAGTAATAATTGTAATTTGATACTGTTTAAGAGTAGTTACGTAAAACATGAGACCTGTTTACAATCTTGGTAAATAACTTTTTAAGGAAGCGCAAATTGTTGTAGCGACCATTGAAGATGCTTTGAAATAAAGCGAAACGCGCGTGGTCTACATAGGAGTTTTATTACAGACGCAGAAGACGGCCCGCGTTTGAGGTTCGAGTCCTCCCTTGGGCATGGATATGTGTGTTGTCCTTAGCGTAAGTTAGTTTAAATTAGATTAAGTAGTGTGTAGGCCTAGGGACCAATGACCTCTGCAGTTTGGTGCCATAGAGCTTGCCACAAATTTACAATTTTTAGCACAAGACGGTAGGTAATCTATATTACTTGTACAAGTGGTTTATTTGTCCTGGTCGTCTTTGGATACCTGAATGTCTCTGTCTTAGCAGCATAAATATGTACCTCGTATCTACAGCCTAGAACTGCAGACATAACACCGGCAACGGTGGCGTAAACGCTATATTGGGTCACTGTTTCTGCTCCGTGACCAATTTTAGTATTTAAAATATTGTGGGAGAAGTATTAATTGCAGAAAATTTATTCAAAGTGGTTCAGATGGCTCTGAGCACTATGGGACTTAACATCTGAGGTCATCAGTCCCCTAGAACTTAGAACTACTTAAGCCTAACCAACCTAAGGACATCAAACACATCCATGCCCGAGGACAGGATTCGAACCTGCGACCGTAGCAGTCGCCCCGTTCCAGACTGAAGCGCCTAGAACCGCTCGTCCATACCGGACGGCGAAACTTTATTATCAATACAGCAAGACGCTCGCTGGGAAGGCACATATTCTCGTAGTTCATTTGTAAACGGAAACCTTTCAAACGGCAACACAAAATGTGATTTCAATAGCTTGGAAACACAGTCATCGTATTTATGAATAGTCAGCTAAAGAGCTTTCTGGGGTCAGTCATTGCTAATACAGACGTCAAATGCCAGCGAGTGTCACTGTGAGCCTCTTACTAGCCTGTAACGGTACAGTATTTGTAAGAAGTACGGTGTTTAACCACCGCGCAGTTAGTGAAATTCTGCTAGAAGGTGGAACTTGGCAGAATTCTGGTTCAGGCTAGACTCAGAAAATTTTCGACAGTCACTGGACAGAAAATACCCGACAATCGCTAAACTCAAAATCATTCGGTCACGTGCGGTTTTCGATTTAAGGAAGTTGGAAACCTGATTATTAGCTGTGAAGCGGGAGTGTGATAACTATGTACTGAAAATTCGTAGAAATCCCGACAACATGTTTGACCAGCAGTGTGCAGTTGCGTTTCGGGAATACAATAAATGTAATAAATTTTGACAAACTGTTTAGTTCAAAGAACTATCGCTGTCAACTGACGTTGTTAAGATGCGTGGCACGCGGGGTAGCCGCGCGGTCGTTGGCGTCTCGTCACGGTTCGCGTGGTTCCCCCGTCGGAGGTTCGAGTACTCCCTCGGGTATTGATGTGTGTGTTGTCCTTACCGTAAGTTAGTTGAAGTTAAATTACGTAGTGTGTAAGTCTAGGGACCGACGACCTCAGCAGTTTGGTCCCACAGAAGCTTACCACAAATAAAAAATAAATAAAAAACAGATCCATCGCTGTATCGAGATTTGTTGAAGTTAATAATTTTCCGATTGGCGTAAACTATAAGCTAACACCTCATCTGTGGGCCCCCTAAACACCCATAAACGTTAGAGCCGACATTCAAAGCGTATTGAGTACCAATGAGATTGCAATATATTTCATCGTAATATTCACAGGCATCTTTTGCTGAACTACCTTAGCCACTATCGTCAAGTAACTTCTTGTTAAATCGAAAGAAGTTATACGTGGCTAGACATCTAACGAGAAGTACCTTGGCCAAATTTTACTGTTAAATACTACGGTTGTCATGATAAAGAGGTGATTTATGGAAATGAAATTTTCAGGTAAAAGAAAAATAAAATTTATACCTTGCTCAGTCTGTGTATCGAATGGTAATAATTCTTCAGTGTGAAGATTCGCAAACGAAACTGAATAACAGTATATCTTTCTCACTGCGATGTCGCCTTTGGCGACGTAGTGGAACATAAGTACACAACAGCATTTCTAACTGACTTCCGCAGTCAACGAAAAAGCTCATTAGCCTTCACATTATTAACAGCGATGACTCTTGAAATTCCTTGTCGTGATGCATGAAGCGGAAGCCACAGTGGATAAACCATTTTGAACGTTTCTGCTAGTGCTGTGATTGCCATTCCTCGAGGACGTTGGGACCTCTGTGTTCATCTTCTGGTTTCGAACGATTCGGTAGTCGCTTTCCGCAAGATTGCTGCCACTGAAACAAGGGAAGCTGTCACCCTTTCTTATGGGAGATTGTTCAAATAGTGAAAACAATGAAGTTTCAGCTTTGATAGGCGACCTGCTGATTCGTATGAGCGAACTTTATGCAAGTATTGGAACAAAACTGCGAGCTTCCTACTTGACGTACCCAGTGGTTTTAAATATGCTGCTCGCCATTAACGGCCGAACTTCTAAGAGACACTCTTTGCATCTACAAACCAGTCAATAAGGCAGGATGGTATATAGCCTAGTCTTTTGGAGAGCTCTATTCGTATTATTTTCAGCCGTATCACAGGAAGCTGGAACTGAGATATGGGGCACGTAACAACTGGAATTTATTGGGAGGATATTATTAGTTCCGACAGGTAATTTGAAATAAAAAAAGTAGAGTCATTCGGCATTTCTAGTTGGAAATGACAGTTTGCTGTTAATTTAAATCTATAGCACCTATAACAAGTCCCTAGGCACTCTTCCAAGGTTCAGCATGTCTTCTACGTCTCTCCTCTCGGATCTCTGCGCACGACGTCTGACAAAGAGGTGCGGAAGGATAAAATTTCTACAAATGGGGGCGTGAGCTAATAGCGGCGACGTGTCTCTGGATATTGCGAAGGGAAAAGGGGCGAAGAGAAATTAATGAATGATAATCGGATGTGGTCGACATGAAGTTTGGGTAGAATACCGGTGATTTCGAGCGTTAACCGACATAATTATCGAATGAGATGATTTTGGTCGGTTTGGAAACCACAATTCATACTCTACAGTGATTCCTTCTTCGCATTCCCTCCTCTGCATTAACAGGAAACAGGAGTGGTCTTGTTTACAGACACGGTTATTGAACGGATGCAATGAATTACAGACCATTTTCACTAACGTACACGTCGCAGAATTATAGAGCATATTACAAGCTCGAATATAATGACGTTCATGGAGGAAAGAATTACTTTTCAAACCAATTGGCACCCTTTCAGCCTGCCTTGATCAAACACTTTGTCTTGCAAATAGCACTTAGATTTCCGAAAGGAGTTTGACTATGTATCATATAGTGGTCTAGTAATCAAAATACTGAAATACTTTTGCCACGGAAATTTTCTTAGTGATACAATCCACAATGTTACACATGACGGCAGTCGTTCAACAGAAACAAAAGCAACATCGAAAGTGCCGCAAGGAAGCGTAATTGAATCATTAATGTTTTCAATATCCACAGACAGATTAACAGATACGATCAGCAGTGAGCCGTGCATGGCTTGTGTTCGTGCCGTTGATTGTTTGTCATCTTCTCTTTCAGTACTGCCGCCTCGTTTTCTTATTCTATTTACTGGCTCACTAACTTCCTGCCTTACCTGCCTGAGTGGCAGCAGCAGCGCTTATCGATAAGTGTACCGTCGTACCACTTCTGAAGCGACCGATAGTACTTCCGGGTCGTCGTGTGTCTGGAGTTCAGTCGGAATGCAGCAGCAGTGAAGTCGGGGACAAAGCGCCGATGAGGCGCGGACAGCCAGTGCTCGGCGACCGCTGGCGAGACACTAGAGCGGGAACGACCGTTGGTTGGTGGTTGGGTCGGTCGTCTCATCGGGCGACGTGTATTTGGTCCTTTGACCGTTTCCGACCCTAGGCAGTCGGTCGATTTTGGCAGAGCAGCGAGGAAGTCTCTGCGGCGCGTTGTCAGGCCGGAGCCGCTGGCGGCGTGCATGCGTGGTTGGAGCTGTGAGGCGCTTCTTGTGACGGTTACGAAGGTCGTCGCTCACCGATCCTGGCCACGTAACCTACTATCATGCCTCAACTGCTGTCACATCTCTTCGTTTGCTCCTGGTTGTCGCTTTCTGGGAGATTACTGTGAGCAACAACGTGTGTGCATTGGAGTCCGCTAGAGTTGCCGCCGTTATATCTGTGTGATGTTTAACTTAATTTAATTCATTCCTTCGTTAATGAAGTGTACCAGTGGTATCTTCTGCCTTGTGACCGTTGACGTTCCGGTTACCTGCCCTGGGCGTTGACGTAATTTTCGGTAGTGTATTTTCCTCGTCGTGTTGATGCTGTCCATCACAGCGTGTAGTTCGACAGCTGAGGCGTGTTGGTAGCTTTGCGCATTTATTCTGACATGGCTGGATTGGGCACCAGTATCCAGAACAGTGTGCTGTTCACATTTTGCTGTCGTTTGCCGGTCAGGTGGAGTAGAACTGATCTTGTTGGATGGTTCGTCGGCTGGCTTTCGGTTTGGTTGTCTTCGTATTACGAGGTTACCGGTCTGGCTGCCTGCCGCAATTAGTGTTACCTTCCCCGGCTGCCCCTTGGAACCTTCTGAGCCCCGCTCTTTGTGTCTTACATAGTGATTTCCCTTTTAATCTTAAGTATTCTGTGTGGCCCTCAACCGAGTTTTAGCTTATTAGCATTGCGAGGGTTAGGCCCTAAGCTGTACAAAAATTGTTTCTTGTTTGGTATGTCTAGGCCTTAAGCTGTAAATTTGTTTCAAATTTGTATGTGGCCTTCAGCCGAGTTTTCCAGCTTAAATTAAAAATTTGTAACTTCTTTGTTTGGGCTTTAAGCCATGAGATTGTGGTTTCATATGTGGTCTTCAGCCGAATTTTATGTGAAGCCTTTGGCCAATTTTAGTTGAAAATTAGCTCTTCCCTTTAGGCCTTAATTCGTAAAATTGTTTTCTGCATGGTGTGTGGCCTTTAGCCGAGTTTTAAACTCTCTTAAATTAAACATTCAAAATCCTTGACTTTCCCTTAAGTCATAAGGTTGTTATTCCGTAGTATGAGGCCTTCAGCCGAGTTTTACACGAAATATTTTAAGATAAGGCCTTCAGCCTTTTGAAAGTGACAGCTCTTCTTCCTAGGCCTTAAGCGTTAAATTGTTTTGTTGACATGCGGCCTTCAACCAAGTTTTCAGCCTATTTAGGTTAAACTTTGAAAATCTTTGTCTCGGCCTTAAGCCGTAACACTGTTCTTGATTAATGTGAGGCCTTCAACCGAGTTCTATGGGAAAAATTTAAGCTAAGGCTTTCGGCCTATTTAGATTGAAGATGCAAATGTCTTTTTCTAAAGAAGTGAAACCTCAAGAAGAACTCCTATACCTCTGTTCCTTTCTTAGGCCTTGTGCCTTGGGTTTTCGATGTGGCCTTCAGCCGATCTAATTTAAATGAAAGGAAGTCTTCCGTTAAAACCTTGAGAGTTTTTGATTCTTGCTTGTGTGATTGTGTGTTTTAACAAATAAAGTTTATATGTAGAGTGCAACTGACAGCAACTTAATTTGGCCCCTTTCCACTAAAATAGCCTCATCCGCTCTGTCCGGCTAGCACAGAGATTTCAAGCAGCAAATTAAAATTAATCGTTGACGATGTTGTTGTCAAAGTTCGACAATCGTAAGGAGAAGCAGAAGGTCAGGAACAGAAATTCCACTTGGTGTAGTGAATGGTAGCCCTCTTTCAATGTAGATAAACGTAATGTAATGCCGGCGAGAAAGACAAAGAACGTGGGATCAGTTACATATTAGTGATGCGTATCTAAAGCACGTCGCATGGTACAGATAGATGAGAAAATAAATGAAGGGTTAGTTCTTCGAAATTCCGTAATTGTTTGACACTGTGAAGTAGAAGTTTGAAATTTGGCACAAAGATACTTACGATCTTCTTCTGTAATGGTGCTAATGCGTGGCACCCTGCTGTGTTACTGTGAGACTCGCCGACACTTCAGACAGAAAAGTGTCGACACATGCGAAACAACGACACAGCTAAGAAGTTCGTATGAGTTGTAAGGTCGATTAATGATGTCACATTGACACCAAATTTGATCACAATTCTGCTCAACGCCATCGTGGACGTGTCACATGATGAGAAGGTCGTCACAGCCCCTCCTACGCACATTTCACCGTTAGTTTTGACGTCTCTGCGTTGGAGGTCAGAACCGCGACACCCATCGTTGCCGGCCGCTGTCGCCGAGCGGTTCTAGGTGCTTCAGTCCGGAACCGTGCTGCTGCTATGGTCGCAGGTTCGAATTCTGCCTGGGGCATGGATGTGTGTGATGTCCATAGGTAAGTTAGGTTTAAGTAGTTGTTCTAAGTGTAGGGGACTGTTGACCTCAGATGTTAAGTCCCAGAGTGCTTAGAGCCATTTGAACCCAGCGTGGAAATGACGCGGTTATCTTATAGGTGGCCTAAGAAAATATTTTAGACAACCCGCCGCTCAGAATCGACACTAAAAGGCTCAGGGTGGCTTAAAGACCTTCAATGAAATCGTACCTTTCTATGGGCCGTTGCTTCCTACACTATTCGTAGTTGAAAACGACAGTTCGCAGGGCCATGAGCAACAGGAAGCCGTTCTTGACTACGTTTGACACTGCTGACACCTTCTGACGTTTCAGCTCCTCTTTTCTTCAACTTTGTTGAGCACGTTACAAATGTACCAGTAGGACAGTTAGTCGTCAATTCATTTATAACAATGTGTGGTGCCTGTTCCTTCTGAAATGTCCGAAGGAACAGACACCACGCATTCATAAATTTGATTGGCCTCCATGAGAAATGAATCTGCAACCTTCGGTGCGGATGCACTTTTACGCTCGACCTCCAGCGAGAATCTAAAATTAGCGAGCATGGAGAACTTGGGTATGGACTACAGACAGTGGTGCTAGGTGGGAATGTGAGCCGGTGGGGGAGCGTGCCGAGATAGCCCAACCATGTGTGACAAACATTGTGTCTATGTGGCGCAGTGGTTAATGCAACAGCCTAATAAGCAGATCCCGGGTTTGAGTCACAATCCAGCACACATTTTCACTAGTCACCGGTGGATGCATGATGTCCCGATGCACCTGATCTCATTAGTTCCTTCCCTTTCCTTTCCTTCCTCTCGTCCTCCAATACACGTAATAGATGCCAATTCAGGCTGGCGGCTGCTCTATAGCCTTAAGGTAGGCACAGCCCACTCAAGGGGGTCGAAGGGGTTGACTAGGCCTCAGGAGCTTGAGCAGCGCCAGGCTGATACGCTGCCGAATATCTGCAGATACGTTTCTAAGGTGCTCAACAAACGTACGTGGGTCGCACCGAGAGTGCTGCAAGACTGGGGTGGAGGTGGGGGGGGGGGGGGGGGGGGAGTGTCTTAGACGGACCCTTTCCCGTTCTATTCACACGCATGTTAAAGTTGCACATGATCACGCCACAGCAAGGCGGATAACAAGAGGGCTGTGAAGGCAGAAGTACCCTTTGCTGCTTCAGATCACGTTCAAATATGGTTGACTGGTTTTGAACAATCTCCAGTGCTTCCAGACTATACACGATAGGAAAAATTGCGGTTATGCTCGTCTCCAAATGGGTGTGATCACTTTCTACATCTGCATCTACATCTGCATTCATACTCCGCAAGCCACCTGACGGCGTGTGGCGGAGGGTACCTTGAGTACATCTATCGGTTCTCCCTTCTATTACAGTCTCGTATGGTTCGTGGAAAGAAAGATTGTCGGTATGCCTCTGTGTGGGCTCTAATCTCTCTGATTTTATCCCCATGGTCTCTTCGCGAGATATACGTAGGAGCGAGCAACATACTGCTTGTCTCCTCGGTAAAGGTATGTTCTCGAAACTTTAACAAAAGCCTGTACCGAGTTACTTAGCGTCTCTCTCGCAGAGTCTTTCACTGGAGTTTCTCTATCATCTCCGTAACGCTTTCGCGATTACTGAATTATCCTGTAACGAAGCACGCTGCTCTCCGTTGGTTCTTCCCTATCTCTTCTATCAACCATATCTGGTACGGGTCCCACACTGCTGAGCAGTGGGCGAACAAGTGTACTGTAACCTACTTCCTTTGTTTTCGGACTGCATTTCCTTAGGATTCTTCAAATAAATCTAAGTCTGGCATATGCTTTACCGACGACTAATTTTATATGGTCATTTCGTTTTAAATCACTCCTAATGCCTACTCCCAGATAATTTATGGAATTAACTGCTTCCAGCTGCTGACCTGCTATATTGTAGCTAAATGATAAAGGATCTTTCTTTTTTTGTATTCGCAGCACATTACACTTGTCTACATTGAGATTCAATTGCCATTCCCTGCACCATGCGTCAATTCGTTACCGATACTCCTGCATTTCAGTACAATTTTCCATTGTTACAACCTCTCGATATACTACAGCATCATCCGCTAAAAGCCTCAGTGAACCTTCGATGTTATCCACAAGGTCATTTATATATGTTGTGAGTAGCAACGGTCCTACGACACTCCCCTGCGGCGCATCTGAAATCACTCTTACTTCGGAAGACTTCTCTCCATTGAGAATGAAATGCTGCGTTCTGTTATCTAGAAACTCTTCAATCCAATCACAAAATTGATCTGATAGTCCACATGCTCTTACTTTGTTCATTAAACGACTGTGGGGAACTGTATCAAACGCCTTGCGGAAGTCGAGAAACACGGCATCTACTTGGGAACCCGTGTCTATGGCCCTCTGAGTCTCGTGGACGAATAGCGCTAGCTGGGATGCAGCCTCCGAATGTTCTTAAGAACGGTTGAAATGTTCGGGAGTGTCATCAATGTCAAATATTGTAAAGAACAGCTTCCTGCTGGTCGTTGCCCTGCAAACTGTCGATTTCAGCCTCGAACTTTGGGGGAATCTATGCCATGGCAAAGGGGTGGTTCCCTTGACACCATTTATGCCACCTATTGCGTCCTTTTAGTACCGATTATAAGTGGCGTTGTGCCTGAAATGTTTTCTTTGGTCGCCCACAAAGAAACCCCTTATTTTGAACGCTGTGTGACGCGTCAGAAGAGAGTGTGAAATGCGGATAAGGGAGGCTGTGACGCCCTTTCCATCACGTGACACGTCCACGGTGGCGTTGAACAGAAATATGGTGATATTTGGTGCGAATGCAACATCATAACCCACCTCACTGCTCACATGAACTTCCGGGCTGGGCCTTTTTTTCGCATTTGTAGACACCTAGCTGTTTGAAGCGTCGGCGGGCCAGAGGATGACATCGCAGGGCGCCACGCGTTGGCACTATTAAAGAGGGAGGTTGTAGGCTCTTTTGTGCCGAATTGCAAACTTATGCGTTTCAATAGGAAGCAATTACACAGGTTCGAAAAATTGCTCCCTTAATTCTGTTCCGCAATGTATGTGTGGGTAATGGACGATCGCGTAACATCGGCGTTAGGGAAGGCAAATGAAAGACAGATTTGTTGTAAGGGTTCTAGACAAGTGCAGTGCATCTATAAAGGTAACTACATGCGGTATGCTAGTGTGACCAATGACAGTGTTGTTCCACTGTTTGGATCCATTAAAAGGTACGTATTACATTAGACACTGAACGAATTCAGAGACTCGCCGCTACGATCGTAACCGCCAGTACAGTCTACTCGAAAGCGTAACAGAGCTGCTGGGCGAATGTGCTGAAATATCTTAGGAAGAAAGGTGACTCAGTTCTTGTGAAACCCTGTTGAGCAAATTAAACGAACCTGTGTTTGCAGAAGACACAAATCATCTCGCGTAGATATCACGAGAAGACGAGAGATTAGGAACGGTACAGTGGCATGTATCGTTGTCTTTTGGTCTTCCTCCATACCTTCTTTCATTACAAAACAAAATATTCCATCATATTTGACGTGTCCAATCAATAAATCCCATATCTTAGTCACGTTCTGCCATAAAAATTATTTTTTCTCCTTTGCGATTCAATACCTGCTCAACAGTTATCCGATCTACCCATCGATTCTTCAGTATCCCAACTTGTCAACTGTTTCTATTCTCGTCTGAACTGTATGTCGATCAGGTTTCACCTCCGTACAATGCTACACTCCAGACAGATACCTTCAGAAAACAGTCTCTAACATTTAAATTTTCGTATGATGTTTACAAGTTTCTCCTTTTCAGAAACTCTTTTCTTGATATTGCCAGTTTGCATTTTATATCCTTTCTACTTCGGCTGTCGTCACAGTCTGGTGCCCCAACAGCAAAATTCATCAACTACTTTTAGGACCGACATCGCATTTGGAATTTCATTCCTTAAGCACTGACATACGACGACGTTCAGTTACCCTTGTTTTACTTTTATTACTACTGATATAAACTCTTCTCATGGCATCATCCATTTCGTTCAAATGCTCTTTTACGTCCTTCGTCTTTTCTAATGTAAGAGCAATATCATCGTCAATTCTCAAGTTTTTAATTTTCTTTCACTAAAGTTCAAGTTTTTTAAATTATCCTTGGTTTTCAACAGTGTTTTGTCAGTACACAGGTAGAAAAGCGTTGGGGTAGGCTGCAGTCCTACCTCCCTTCCCTCTCGACTACTACCTCCTTGTCCTGCCCTTCAACTCTTACAACTGCAGAATTATTTCTGTACAAGCTATATATTATCTTTCGCTTCCTGTATTTTTCCCTTTTATCTACAAAATATCAAAAAACGCTCTCCAGTCTTTATCATCAAATTCTTCCGAGATATTTACTCATGCTATAAAATGCCGGTTCGAGAGTAGGTCGTAGGATCAGTATTGACCTTCTTCGCCTTCCTGCAATTCCCAAAAATCCGAATTGATTTCCCTCGAGGTCAGTTTCTACCAGTCTTTCCTTTCATTTACAAAAAATTAGTGTCTTTTTTGTGGTCCTGATTATTAAACTGATAGTTCTTCTATATTTACACTTGTCAACATCTATCTTCTTTGGACTATCACACTTGCGGGGCCCAATACACGAATGGAATAGAACAAGAAGTTGCTTAATTAGTGCGATTTAGCTTCCGCTGTGCACTACACAGTGGCTTTTCGAGTATGCATCTAGATGGGCACAAAAATAATATCGTACTGTTGTGTGTGTGTGTGTGTGTGTGTGTGTGTGTGTGTGTGTGTGTGTGTGTGAGAGAGAGAGAGAGAGAGAGAGAGAGGGGGAGATGGGGAGGGAAGGAGGGAGGGTGAGTAGGGTTTGCAGCAACTGGCGGACATCATACCTGCTTGCGGTACCTGTAGTGCAGCTGCTGATGAACGGACATGATGCGCGGGTTGGCCATGAGGTGCCGCGCGATGACGCCGTACAGTACCACCAGGATGATGAGCGGAACCAGGAAGAAGACGGCGATGGTCGCCAGGAAGAAGAACGCCGGCCAGAACGAGTCCACCATGGAGAAACACACGGGCACCATAGAGCCGTCGAAGTACTCCTCCGTGCCGTACTCCGCCACCAGGATAACGGGACTGCAAACAGCAAAACAGGGTGAAATTATATTAGCAACCAATCGTTTCATGCAGCAGGGAGGACTCTAACTACCAGCATCTCATTATATGCGACTTTTGTGTCGACGAAGTACTGTGGGACTTGCGAAATGTTATCGGGCAGCAAACCTGAGAATTTTGTTTCCAGAAGCAAACTAGTGTGCACTCAACGTCGTCACAAAGCGGTTACATCCTGAGGCGACAACGGTGGTTGGAGCTATAGGAAGTAGTGGTTTTGTTGCCCACACTCCTATTTGGTGGAATTGAAGATCCCAGTTCATTCAGCCACAGATAGATCAACAGGCATCGACAACATCCATTACATCATAACAAGCAACCTGCCGTCAAATGCACCACTCTTCCCTTTATGATCTTTGGAGCTCTACAGTTCTCGACGAAAACTGGAGAATACACATAACTGCCCGGTCCAGAAAAGGGGCAAAGAAAATTGTTAGTCAACCTCGTACCGACGTTGTATAGTAAAAATACTGGAGTCATTTGTTTAACAAAGATTTGAGTGATGGCCGGCATAACGCAACCTCTTCGCTTCTTCTCAGTTTAGGTTTACAATTGTAAATAGTGCAAGTGACCTCACTCTCTTTTGTCAAAAGATATCTTGACAACCTCCTGGAATAATGACAAAACCACAAATATGTTCCTGGATAGCAAAGGCGCATATGGCAGTGCAAACACAGATATTTTGCTGCATAAACTAAGAGCTGTAGGTGCCTCGGAAAAATAGTTTATCGAACAGATCGTATAATTTCGAAAAGAAAGGCATTTACCTGGTTCCAGGTTAAAACGGTCGTTCTACGAACTGTCCTCCCACAAAAGGGCAGTTTTCCGTCCTTTACTACGTATTGTGTACACCGTGCATCTGGAATTAACTATTGCCTCATCAACTAAAATACTTTAGTATGCGGACGATGTATACTCATTCCACTTTATTTGTGAAGCCGCGCTGTTCTCCACCGTGTCCCGTGTGAAAAACTGGCTCAGAAGACAAATCACGATAGTTGTGGCTGGTAAGTCACATCTAGTTGTGAAACTTTTACTCCCTCTTGCGAAATCAAACTGTACTGTTAGAATGATATTATGTCTTCTCCGTACTGAGGTAATGTTGCTGAGTTTACAGTTGTGGCCTCTCGCTCGTGTGAGGCGAGGCAATATCTTCCGAGTTTGTTCGGCTTTATGCCTGTACGTCTTTTTGATTGGGACACAAGGCTTTGGCTTGGTGCTGGCTGAAGAGGAATTTGAGAAAATTTTACATTTGCCCATAATGCATCTCTGCTGTGCAACATTCCCTTCTTCGGTAAAAAATCCTTTCCGAATTTTTCTTCGCTTGCCTCTAAAGCAATATCTTGAAATTGAAGCTGCATAAGTAATTACAAACTGTACAGTTTCATGTTATTCAAACTTTTGAAAAGCTTATCCACAAAGTTTTTTGCTATGTTCTCAATCAGATATTTTGTCTCTCCAGTACTTACTTTCAAATAGTTTACAATCTTACTTCACAGTTCTGTTTTTTACGTATTTCTGTTTGCTACCGTTTAGCCATTCAACAAGTACTTCATGGATTGGCGATTCAGGTGGATGACTGGTTTCACGCCTCAAGCAAAAGTAGAACACACAAACTGTTAGCAGCACTAGTAGAGCAAATTCTGTAATGATGTTATACTGTTGTTTACCTCTATAGTGCAAAATATCCTGGAAATTCGTCCTGTGACGTTATTATCTCGTCTAATGAGTGATGTGGGATCGTAAAGTGTTGTTCAGTAATGTTAGGTTTTGTGTGAGTAACGCATCAACAGTTTTTCTGGCCAATAAAACATACTGCAGGCTGTGGGTAGTGGATCGCGGTCGTACCTGTGATAGTAGCTGGATGATTAAATTGAGCTTCTGTTATATCACAGGTTGTATCATTTATTAATATACCAATTCCAATGTTCTACTTTGGACATGCTCATGAGTTTTCCATTTTGGTGACAGTTTACAGTTATAATCTCCAGTGTGAAAACTGAATAAATCCAATGTGGTTGTGGGGCTGGCACTTCTATTTGACACTCTGAAACGTTTTGTCTAATAAGAACCCTACCTTACATTTGTCTGAATTGCTCTGGCACCGCAAATCGTGAAGCTTTCTTGTATAAATTCTGCTGATGAGGATACAAGCTTCTTTATGTTCGAAGATTAATAAAACTTGTTGCATCGGTATTTGGATCCACGTGTTCAGCGTTTCCCATTTTATCAGGTAAGGGCGACTGGAAAATAACTGGTGTCGTACCCATCCTCTTCTCTTCCTGATTAACCCCTGTGGTACTGTTTTGTACTGGCTAATTTAGTCTTTGCCAAATTTGTATAAGCTTTCTGCAAATTCTGCTACGAACTTGTCCCCAGCTCTAAGCCTGGATTTTATCATGTCAGAAAGAAATAGTTTTTTCTGCCACATGCAATCTTCTATGGTGAGACACTGGTACTGGTACAAACTTTAGAGCTGTACTTCGAAATTGTGAATGTTAAGTATGTGTTCCAATTATAATGATGGCTGTTGACATAGTGTCTTAACATTTTGGAAATCATCCTGTGAGCCCTTTCTGTTGATGCATTGGCTTGTCAATGGAAAGGAATTATTCTTAACTTGTGTATGTGAATCAACTGCTTCGTTAGATTTCGTGAAATTTGCATCTTGATCTGTTATTATGGTATCTGGTAATCCAAACTTAAGGATCCAATTATTAACTAAGTCTTTTGCTGATGAATTATCTTGGTGGTCCTGGATTGCTACCATTTCAGTGTACTGGGAAAAGCGAACTATTATTTTTAATATGTAATTATTCTCTGCAGAGGCTCCCCTAAATGGTCCTAAGATGTCCAGACGAAGCATTTAAAGCAGTTTTCTAACGTCTCCTTTCCTGTTGAGAAATAATTCCATTCTGTCTACGTGTACAAGCCACAGTGTAGCCCATAAATTTTTTTCTGGGTCAATGACCGCGTTGTCAATATTTAAAACTACCGACGTTTCGGTCACATGCAACAGTGATCGAAACGTTGGTAGTTTTACATATTGACAACGCAGTCAAAAATCCAGGAAAATTTCATTGACTGTGACAGTGGCCACGGAAGCTTACGTTTATATTTGAGCCACAGTATGTCCTTCATTAACGTAAATATTGTCTGAGAACGCATCCCAGAGCACTATTGCTAGCATCACATGAAAGGATGAATTTTTGTTTCCAAGTCTGGAAATGGCGGTACTGGATCTGATGCCATTATTTTTTTCAACATCTCTAATGCTCTTTGGCAGTCTGTTGTCCATTTGAATTATACATTGGTTTACTGGTTCACCAATTCTCGCAAAATCTTTGAATAATTTCCTATAATAATTGCATAGGCGTAGGAAAGACTGAAGTTGTTCAGTTGTTTGTGGGCTTGTGAAGTCACGGACTGCCAAAATTAATCAGGGATCAGTTTTTGCATGTTCTGTACTAATTACGTGGCCAAGGTATTTAAATTTTAGTTGTGCAAAATGCCATTTATACAAGCTGAGTCAGATGTGCTAACCGCAGTCTCTTAAATACTTATCCAAAAGCTTGATGTTTTCTTCCGTATCTCTCTAAAATAAAATTCCATCTAAGTATACCATACATATTTTAGGGTTCAGTCTGTGAAGTACGCCATAAAACCTAGGGCATTTTCAAGTGCAAATGGAATTCTGCGGTACTGGTAGTGGCCCGACGGTATTCTCAAGTAGTTTTCGGTCTATCTTCTGAAGCTGCTTCCAGCTGGTGATGTGCACTTCTTATCGGCCCAGACTGTCCCTTGTCACTGTAGTTTGGGGGATGAAATATGCATCAGTAACGGTTCTGGTGTTCAGGTATCTGTATTCGCAACAGAATCTCTACTTATTAATAGCACCTGGTGATTTATCCGAGACAGCAATGACATTTACCCTCCCCTCCATTTACTGTGAACAGGACCCAGTATGTTGTCCTCAACAGTGAGTGTTCATCAGAGACATGGATAATGTCAGAAGTGCCCCAAGGAAGTTTGATATGATCACTGTTATTTTCTGTATACGTAACTGGTATGTGGACAACGTAAGCAGCAGTCTGTGGCTGTTTTCTGATGATGCTGAAGTGTATAGGGAGGTGTCGTTGTTGACTGATTGCAGGAGGATACAAGAAGACTTAGACAAAATTTGTAATTGGTGTGATGAATGGCAGATAGCTCTTAAATGTAGAGAAATGCAGATGAGTAGGTGAAACAAACCCATAAAGTACCAGTACAGCATTAGTAATGTACTGATTGACACAGTCACATCAGTTAAATGTCTAGGCGTAACGTTTCAAAGCAATATGAAATTGAATGAGCCTGTACGGCTTGTAGAAGAGAAAGCGAATGGTCGACCTCAGTTTATTTGGAGAATTTTAGGAAAGTGTTGGTGATTTGTAAAGGAGACCACGTACTGGATACTAGTGTAACTTATTGTTGAGTAATGCGTAAGTCTTTGAGATTCACACTAGGTCTGATTAAAGGCAGACACCAAATCAGCTGCTGGATTTGTTACCGGTAGATTTCAACACCATATAAGTATTACAGAGGTGCTTTCGGAACTAAATGGGAATGACTAGAGAGAAGGTCACTTTCTTTTTGAGGAGCGCTACTAGGAAAATTTGGACATTTGCCATTTGACGCTCACGGCAGAACGATTCTGCTGTCACCAACGTACATTTTGCGTAAGGATCACAAAGATATGACTAGAGAGATTAGTGTTTGTACATAGGTACACAGATTGTCGTTTCTGCTTCGCTCTGTTTGCATGTGGACCAGAAAAGGAAAGTAACTAGTTGTGTTACAGGGTACCCTCCGCTACTCACCATATTGTGGCTTGCGGAGTGTATATATATAGATACAGATAGAGCACTATGTTCTACTATTCCTTCTGCCAATTTCTGGTCATTAAATTCTTACATCAACTGTTGGAGACGCTTGGGTACACTTACAGTTTTCTATTGATTGAAGCATTGCTACCTGTGATTCTATGATGTTTTGCAACAGGCGCTGCTAGGAAATAGTCTAAGATCTGATGATCAACATACCAGATTGCAAAGAAGATCGTTTGACACGGTCACTGCATTCCGTGATTTATCGTGTCACTCCTTCTGCTATCTTAACCATTGACGAGACACTAGTTTCCGAAGCAGATGCCCATTCAGAGTGTATCTGCCAAATAAGCTGGACAAATATGAGCTAAAGATAATTTCATTATGTAACACGAAGACATATTACTTTTATGGGGGCATCCCATATTTGGGAAAAGAGATTAGGGATCAATGTGTTTCAATTCCTACATATTATTTAATGAAATTATCTGAACCTATGTGTGGAACCAACGGCAGCATTACGATGGACAACTGTTTACCTTCATGGGAAGTAGTCAACAAACTGGCAGACAAAAAGTTGACAATGTTTGGCGCCTTACGCAATAACAAACCAGAAATCCCGTAATCCCTGCATCAAACCAATAATAGGCCAGTTTTTTCACCTGTATTCATTTACAGGAGAAAAAATGGAGTCATACGTTGTAAAGAAAAATAAAAGCATTATTAGTTTGTCAGCGATGCATGACATATAGATGAGAGGGCAAAGAAATCGACCGTAATATCCTTCTACAATGATCCAATAGGAGGAGTCGATGTACTAGATTTACTAAGCTTAATAAAACGGCTACACAAAGAACCAGGCGCTGGCCAATGCGATACATTTATGGGCTTTTAAACGCTCAGGAATAAAGGCCTGTGTCTCGTGTAAGAGGATTGGCGGCACAAACAGCCGAAGCAAATTTCTCAGATCAATACATTTTGGGACTGTCGAAGCAGAATTGAAAGACAGACTCACGGCAAAAATCTACCCAAAGAGCTTCACAAAACCATGGAACTGATTGTGACACATTTTGGGAGCGATATTCCAAGGTCAACAGTACACCCAGAAAAGGTCTCAAGAACAAGTGGACGATGCTTCCTTTGCAGTCGAAAAGAAGACCAGAAAAGTTCCTTTGAATGCTGTGTCTGTTCGAAACTAGTGTGCGAAGACCATCGGAAAAATATTTGACGACGGTGCCATTACAGTTTAGTTTGAAAATGTTTTATATATTCAAAATTTCATCACATTTTGAAATTAATTTATAAGATCTGTATTTCCTTTTACATGAGGTATTAATTTTTCGTAGTTATCTGTATATTTTTTTTACCAATTTACATATTATTTGCGATGTTATGCTAACCATTCCTTCACTGATTCTTAGAGTTTATGATATATTCTATTGTGTTTTGCAATGTTACAACAAAAAGGGTAACTGAATACAACAGGTAAGTCCAATCTCATGTTTCTATATATGGGAACCATGATTGCTTTCTCATGATGTAAAACGTAAACAATAGTTTGTAAAAAATTTTGCATATCATTTTTTATTACTTTATATTACTCTAGAACTTCTTTTATTAACAGAGATAATTTAGAAATACGTGGGGTAAATTTTTACCCCATCTTGTTATTTACGTCTCGGGATTTGCAACTTGTTACTATAGGGTTAATGACATTTATATGTAAAAAGTTGTTAATGGGGCTGGTGATAACATAGTCAATAAGTGAGACAGACGCAAGATATTTCCGTGGAGAGAAGAGATGAGTGCATAAAAGTGGCGTTGCCATCTTTCTCGAGCACACGGTAGAGGTTAGATTTGAAGAGGTAAGACCTATGCTGGTTTGTGTGGTGATGCAACCACACAGTTTTCAGTGATATAAATTTTTCACGTTATCAGTTGTGACTCTCTCAAATATTTCGCTTCAGTTGACTGGGATCTTAGAGATTTCTGCGGCGATCAGGGATCTTGGTTTATTTTCACCAGTTGTTCAGCAGAGCTGGTGCTTTTGTGAATTAAGATTATTTGGACTTGAAATTAGTTCTACTGAGTCTGAATTTTAACTCAGACTGGCAGTGGGGACTTCGAATAGCTTCTGTTATTGATCGGCACTTACAAGGGAACCTCTCCATCGCAGCCCCCTCAGATGTAGTTAAAAGTTGGCACAGTGAAAAGGCCTTGAAAAACTGAACACAGATCAATCGAGAAAACAGGAAGAAGTTGTGTGGAACTATGGAAAAAAAGAAGAAAAATAAACAAACTGAGTAGTCCATTCGCAACATATGCAACATCAAGGATAATGCGAGGTCAGGAGCGCCGTGGTCCCGTGGTTAGCGTGAGCAGCTGCGGAACGAGAGGTCCTTGGTTCAAGTCTTCCCTCGAGTGGAAAGTTTACTTTCTTTATTTTCGCAAAGTTATGATCTGTCCGTTCGTTCATTGACGTCTCTGTTCACTGTAATAAATTTAGTGTCTGTGTTTTGCGACCGCACCGCAAAACCGTGCGATTAGTAGACGAAAGGACATGCCTCTCCAATGGGAACCGAAAACATTTGATCGCAAGGTCATAGGTCGACCGATTCCTCCAGAGGAAAACACGTCTGATGTATTCTACACGACACTGGTGACGGCATGTGCGTCACATGACAGGAATATGTTGTCGACCCACCTAACTTGTACACTTGGCGAATGGGTAAAAAGATTCTTCTGCCTTGCCCGATTTAGGTTTTCTTGTGGATGTGATAATCACTCCAAAAAAAGTGATGAAAACATAAGAGTTTGTCACATAAACTGCAACAAATAAATACAACGTTTCACAATCGCACAGTTTTCCCTGTGCTCTGTCAAAACATATGTTTTTAACGTTTTCAAATTTTTCCGCGTGTACACAGTCAAATCCTGCGTATGTCCAAGCATATCTGAACATGTCTTGGAATTTTTGAGAGCGAAGTTGATTATGTGTGAGTGCCTGAACTTTGACAATTGTCTGAAAATAAAAATTTTCACTCTAGGGAAGACTTGAACCAAGGACCACTCGTTCCGCAGCTGCTCACTCTAACCGCGGGACCACGGCGCTCCTGAGCTCACCTTATCCTTGATGTTGCCTATCATGCGCATGGACTACCCGGTTTGTATATTTTGCTTATTTTTTTCATAGTTCCACACAACGTCTTTCTGTTTTCTCGATTGATCTGTGTTTAGTTCTTCAAGGCCTATCCACTATGCCAACTTCTAACTAAATCTGAGGGGGGTGCGATGGGGAGGTTCCCGTGTTAGAATCAATGGATCATGTGTCAGACTTCTACTTATTTGTGTTATGTGAGTTTATCTTTAGTTAATTTTAGCTGTGGGCGCTACCTGTTTTTTCCAGCTAATTATCTATTTATTTTATGAAGTATGTTTGCTCACCACTATATTGGGGGGGGGGGGGGGGTTGCTCGAGCTAATTTAAAATCACTTAATCGATGTGCAGCTTATCACCAGCCTATGTATTATCGCCACAATTTGACGAACAGTAAAGTTTATTTGTTAAAATTAAGTATATACTGCTATGGTACATTAGTTAAATCGAATTCTCCGACGATCAGCCTAACATTATTTATCTGATTAATACATCGGAGGCCATTTCATTATTTTATTTTAATTTTAAAAGGTGATCAGTACCAGGTAAAGAATCTGCCATCCCCATAGCAGACATAAGAAGCCGCATTCAGTCTCCAGACAAGTTCTGCGTTTTGGGGTTCAGTCAGGATTTAGTTTGCTAGGCAGCTAGACTCGAACGTTAGGCTTAGGTGTAAATCACAAGTGTGGAGTTAGAGTTGTCAGCTCGTTCGTTTTCGTCGTGGACGACGTGTCCCTCTCTGGTACAACAGCAGTGAGGTCTTCATGGCAACGCAACATATTTTACCCGTGGCGCAGCCTGTCACAGCAACGGCCATGCGACTGTCGCCATGACACCGGCCTAGCGCGTAGCACACTATACCACGAAGGTCCCTCTCCAGTGTTCGCACTATGATACGCAGTAATTGGTTGTGGCCAATATACAGCGGCAGTACACATGACGAGAGTGCAGGTTCCAATGCACCACAAAACCAGCATGTGACGCACACACCCAGTGACTCCACACCACCAGCAGTCACAGGTAAGAGTTAAGTGTGAGCAGCATTCGCAGTTGTACTAACTTTGTAGTTGCAACTTGCTAGCCACTGTTTACAGCATCAATGAATCGCCAAGTGAATGTTGGTCCGATGAAATAGGCAGCAATATGGAAAGTCAAGATGGACCTGCCGAAGAAGAGACTCGGCTGTTCGGAACAGGTAGTTTTCAGCAGTATATATTATTAGATATACAAGAACAGAGAGCATTACATGAAATAAAGTGACGAAAAGAGAATTTAAAGATTCAAATCAAGAGAGTACATAAAATGAAAAGTAAAAATGTGGGAATTAACAGGAAACAGAGGCGATTAGGTCGCAAGTTTGCGATATGGAAAAGAAACTGGCCGACTGAATTAATGCAGAGGAGAATGATTTGGAGGAGAGGTTAGATGTTGTGTGGACTGAGTGCCATAATACGACAAATGCGCAGAGCCTGAACTAAAATCGAAGTCCGATAGAAGAGTAAGAAATGGTTCAGTGTCACACGGAAGTCAGAGCACAGCTGCATGCAGTGAAACCAGAGACGAGACGTCTGCACACTGCTGTGATTAAGGAGACGAGATTAGAGCAGGAGGGTTTTCAGCAATGCCGGCCGGGGTGGTCGAGCGGTTCTAGGCGCTACAGTCTGCAACCGCGAGACCGCTACGATCGCAGGTTCGAATCCTGCCTCGGGCATGGATGTGTGTGATGTCCTTAGGTTAGTTAGGTTTAAGTAGTTCTAAGTTCTAGGGGACTGATGACCTGAGAAGTTAAGTCCCATTGTACTCAGAGCCATTTGAAACTTTTTTTTTTTTCAGCAATGAACGCCATGCTAAGTAAATTTGTAAAGACTAAGGAGGGGGTAATGGCTAATCATCTCATGGCACGCCAAAAATTAAATCAGTGTAGTGGAAAAAAACCAAGTACCATGTGTTAGAATTTTTTGTACCGTGCAAAGAGTTTTTTATCGATGGTATCTTTGATGAGGCAAAAATTAAATTTGTTTAGCGGCAGCTCGGTGGCGGCGCACTGATGTAGGTGAATCAGGTCACAGCAGCATTTTGTCATTACTTCACATTTAAGGTGCTCTTGCTCAGCAATCACTGAGTGGGGGAGGGGGGGGGAAGTAGATGCCACTCCAATAAACCTTCTGAACTGTTCGTATTATAATAAATATAAAATCACTATGCGGCAGTTTGCAACTCTGAACTGCAAAAACTAGTGCATTTAGACAAACTGTTGGGTATGTTTACAGAGATTTTCACTCTAAATAGCCGCCTCTATTACCAGTGGGATTTGGTCCATAGCTGCACGGCAATAATGGATAGTTTCCTAGAGCATATGAGAAGAACGGACGATACTATGTTTTAACCTAATAGGGAAATGATAACCTAAGAAATTACAGGAACAATCCGAGAGAATGATCTGGCAGGAAGTGCTGAACGCAACTTTGGGGCGTTTCTAGAAGTATGTAAATAATTTTCAGCATAATTCCCATAATTACGCAAATCGGCTGAACGGGGATAGAGAAGATAATAATAGGCAAGGGGCAGTGGGTAGCAGAATGACAAACAGCAGATGCAGCACCAGCGAAACTAGATTTTACACCAGGTGTCGTCAATGAAGAGAGTACTCGGTATCATGAAAGTAAGACCGGAAATTGAATTTCGAGAAGGTGTAATGACAGTCGTGATACACACTGAAGAGCCAAAGAACTGGTAAACCAGATTAATATCGTACAGGGCCCCCGCGAGCACTCATAAATGCCGCAACACGACGTGGCGTGGACTCGAATAATGTCTGTAGCCGTGCTAAAGGGAAGTGACACCATGAATCCAACAGGGCTGTCCATAAATCCGTAAGAGTACGAGGAGGTGGAGATCTCTTCTGAACAGCACGTTGTAAGGCATCCTAGACGTGCTCAGTAATGTTCGGTAGTGTTTAATCTCAGAAGAGAGTTCCTGGAGCCACTCTGCAGCAATTCTGGGCGTTTGGCGTGTCGCATTGTCCTGCTGGAATTGCCCAAGTCCGTTGAAGTGCACAATGAACATGAATGGATGCAGGTGATCAGACGGGATGCTTACGTACGTGTCACCTGTGAGAGTCGTATCTAGACGTTTTAGGGGTCCCATATCACTCCCACTGCACTCACACCACACCATTACAGAGCGTCCACCAGACTGAACAGACCCCTGCTGACAAGCTGGGTCCATAGATTCATGAGATTATCACCGTTCCCGTACACGTCCGTCCGCTTGATACAATTTGAAACGAGACTCGTCCGATCAGGCAACATGTATCCAGTCATCAACAGTCCAATGTCGGTGTTGACGAGCCCAGGCGCGGCGTAAAGCTTTGTGTCGTGCAGTCATCAAGGGTACACGAGTGGGCCTTCGGCTCCGAAAGCCCATATCGATGATGTTTCGTTGAATGGTCCGCACGCCGACACTTTTTGATGGCCCAGCAGTGAAATCTGCAACAATTTAGGTTGTACTTCCGTCACGTTGAACGATTCTGTTCAGTCGTCGTTGCTCCCGTTCTTGCAGGACCTTTTTCCGGCCGCTGCGATGTCGGAAATTTGATGTTACACCGCATTCTCGATATTCACGGTACACTCTTGAAATGGTCGTGCGAGAAAATCCCCACTTCATCGCTACTTCGGAGGTGATGTGTCACATCGTCAGTGCGTCGACTATAACACCACTTCCAAAGTCACTTAAATCTTGATGACCTGACATTGTAGCAGCAGTAAGCGATCTAACAAGTGCGCCAGACACTTGTCTCATGTAGGCGTTGCCGACCGCAGCGCCTTATTCTGCCTGTTTATATTTCTTTGTATTTGGATACGTATATGGGATTAACAAGAAAGCATTGTTGATGATGAAGAGTAATTCGCTGTCATTAATTTGTATTCTTATTTTCTCCGTAGAGAGGAGTGGGAATTTCAACCGAGAGATTACTTTGGGCAGACCGGTTCGCACATTAGGTTGTTACCACAAAACTGAGCACCTGATAAATTTAAACTCAGTGGCGGATACATATGGGTTGCACGTGCCCGCCCCTTGCTGGGCCGTCCGCATTGCCACCAGCACTGCCCCAGCGAGTTAGCCCGCACGCTATTCGTTCGTGTCTTTCGTCAGTCGACTCCACTGAATCGAGTTATCGAGTTGTAGCACGCGCGTCCTCGTCATCGTATTTTATACGTTACTGTCTGGCACATAGGTAGTTAACACATACCTAAGAGAGAAGTCGCGAATATTCTATTGTTTTCTTATACAGAGAAACTTCAATACGTAGCGTTATAAATACGGACTATTCGCCGAATAGGTAGCTAGTTTACTTTCAGAAGCAGAAATATTAAGCATGATGAATTTTATTCCTACGCTGGACCATGTTACGTCTGGCATGAGAAAACGTTTTGCTGAAGAAAATATTTATCATTTAAAATTCAACTTACTTTTGCCCTCACAACTACTGAAACATGTCGGTAATAATCTGACACATAAATCAGTGCTTAACTGAACTACCGTTCTTTGAAGAAGAACCACTCTTTGTGATTAAATAGAGGCTAATGGGAGAGATCTTTCAATACAAGCAAACGAGCATAAACACCCCTAATGATCGTGATTCTGTTATACAAGCGTTATCTGTTTGTCCTAGATCTGACAATACTACTTTGCACACGCTGTGCAAAATATTTGCTTGTCTACATGCATGTATTGCTAAAGTAGAAAGAAGTTTTTCAACTTCGCGGCGTACAAAGACATAGCTGAGGTCGACAATGAGGATCGACTTAACGGCTTAGCTCTGTTGAACACTCACCCTGACACTGACATTGACGATGTAATTAACCAATTTGCCAGGAAGGATAGGCGTATCGAATTCATCATTTAAGGAAGAGAACCACAATTGTAACATTTTATGTCATGAGATGGCATTGTCTTGTATATGTGTATAATCAGTTTAAATAAAACTTTCTTAAACGTTCCATGTGCTTGATTATTTTTTATCACGTTAAAAGTAAAGGTAGCTCAAGATATCTTTAGCGCCCGCTTCTTGAGGCTTTTCTGTATCCGCCACTGTTTAAAGCAGACAGGAAACTGTGAAGCATAGGCGAATACCAGCCAGAATTTCGTGCAGCTTACAACATACTTGGTAAAGATAACGAAGTTGAGTCTCGAAGCGACGTATACATAAATACATTGTATATATATATATATATATATATATATATATATATATATATATATATAAGGAAATATCGAATTATGTATTGGCTGAGGCAAAGAACGAGCGGGTTGTAAAGGTACAGCCTTGTATTATGTAGTTGTCGTTGATGTGACAGTAGACTGGTCGACTGCGGAAGTCACATGAGTAGTTTCTCTGTCATTTTTCGGTTGTGTGAGCATGAAGAATATGTTTATGCACTTAGACACCAACTAGAAGATTGTGATGGCTACTGAGAGTTACAGTAGAGTGTAGACTAACTAAAACTGCAGTGATTTTCAAGGTATACGTTTTGAGTCACTTATGTACACTGAACTTCTGCATTGTAACATATAGTATTTAGATCGAAACTGACTTTCTGTTCAAATACGGAGGTGGCTTGAATTACCAGCACGGATTTACTGAGTAAACGCAGGCGCCAACCCCTAACGCGTCAAATTAAAGGTTCGCAAACTGGTTAAAAGCTGGCTGATATTAGGGACAGTCGACAAAGCAAAACTGTTCGCACGGAAAATGGTACAATCTCGACGTGAAGAGCCACGCCAAAATTTTTGGCATTTTATTTCAAGGTGACGGAATGGATTGCGGGCACACTAATAAAGATACCTTTCTTACATTTGGTCGAATTACTCCTTGGGTACGTACACAAGGAGTAAAACGATATTTTTTTATATTAATTTGTTCATTAGTTATTGCAAAGAATGTGACCAAAAACACTATAAACCTACATCTTTGTTTCAAACACCCGCTGCTTTGTTATTTATTCAGATTTCAAAAAAAAGTGTGCTAATATTCCATGCGCAGTATCCTATAGATTAAACAAAATTTGGTTTTCTGGTATGAGGTGATATTTGTTGACTGCAGGACGTCTAATTTTGGACCGAGGAATTTTAGCACCTCGGATGGGGGCCTTAATGACGATTGACCGTGCAGAAATCAGAAAATACTGTCCAAGAATTACTAAATAAAGGGCAGAAACGTTTTCGGTGATTTCTTCATTATTTTTTCAAAATAAATCTTAGAAAGATATTTCTTACAGGCTGACTGTTGAGAATGGACCATTCATCCTTGGTGCGGTTAGGTGGCATGGATTTTATGGGTTTGTTTAACCTGTGACGGTTTAAAGCGTTAATTGGGTCTTTTTCGTCGCGTCTGTTTGGTATTTTGTGGGAGCCGTCGTGTAAATTCATTCGTTCGATCGTTGGAACAGCGAAGGCTTTGACTGAAGTGAAATTCTATTCTCGACCTACCTACCTTCACGCTCCTACCCTCCATCCCATTCTCCACTCTGTTACACCCTCGAAACACAGTTTGTTCCTTAATACGGCTCTACTGCACTTAGATGTGGTAGAAACATTCAGTATTTATTCTTGACCCAATTCATTTAATAATAAACATTAATCTTGAATCACTGAAACAATATTTTTAAACTCTATGGTTTTTCCGTCCCCCTAAAAAACGGAAACTATTAGTCCTAGAGAAAAATTAATAAGGTCTTTTTTTTGTAGAAAATTCAATATAATATAATTTTGTACTGGGAAGCATTTTCTCTAGAAGCAATGGTTTTAGTTATCCAAGAATAACATTAAAAATGACCTTTAAATGCCTGTCCATTCCCACGCTCGCACCTCATTGATCAGGATTTTTATTAAGTTTTCAATGGCACTCCCTTCTGTCAATGTACAAAAATATGCGCGAACACGAATTTTTCCACTATTCCACCTTCTTTGCTCTTCGTTGACAGGGCTACTGCTGAAAGACTAACGTTGATGTATCTTCCTTGGAACGCATTGCCGACCACTGCCCATATGACCTTAGGTTCTTTTTCTGCAGTTTCTTCACATTTGGAAAAATTATCCTGTATAACCGATGTAACGCTAATACCTCACGAGTGCCTCGAAAACACATTATTTTAATTTTAAATGTAGCATGATATATGGTATAAATAGAAATTGCAGTTGTAACTTGTATATATTTAATTTACTGTAACGTCTGAGACAAACGCATTGTAAAAGAAATGTCTGTGAGTATCAGTGCTAAAAGATAAAAGCCAAAACTTGTTCGTTAGCCAAATAAATCTGTAAATGTGAAACTGTATTTGTGAACATCTGTACCAAAGTAATCAGATGTAAACGAAAAGCCTATAGTAATAAATCTCGCAGAGTAAAATAAATGAATGTTATTTGTGTGATCTCAGTATTACCACATTCTAAAACTTCAGTCACGACACTCTCTGGTGCGAAAGTTGTTACCGTTTGACAGCTGGAACGACACTAGTGCTCCAAGCGGTGGAAAAAGCTGACATTCACATATTATATATATATTGATTTTTAATTATTTCCTACCAAATGAACAAAATAATTGTTATAATTGTGCCTTCCAAGCATTAGTAAATTACCAGGAGCATCAATCGTAGTGAAATACACGTTAAACCAGCCTAATCACACTGATTCAATAATATAAAGTGCAAGTTAATCACGAGGTAAAGCTTTCGAATATGTATATATTTGCAGCTTACTCTGCTAAAAGCAAGAGAATATAAACATATATTTCATATATACAAAGCCTGTGTTTCTGTTGTTGTCTATTGTTATCATCATAGGCTCTTTCAGTGGCACTTAAACATTTATTTATGTAGTCTAATCATTTGCCCATTCTTACACTACACTCGGCTTTCTAATAAACGGATAATTTCTTAAATGTAACTAATTTCCCTTCAAAAGCAAATGTTTTGAAAATTATTGCCATTTGTGGTTTAAATTTGGCAACAATTGTGGAACTGGTTTCTACAGTATTGGAAAACAGTTGTTTTGCTTCTGACGGCTTATTAACGCGTCTGTGTCGTTTACTCTTAAGCTTCAGCTGTTATGGCGTATTTCGTACATAAAAAATGTAGGTACTACATTCAATACAGATTTCCTACTTTTTTAAATTCACCGATTTGAATGAAAGTGCAGCGAAAAAAAACTGCAGTTTATCGAGTAGGCATACAACGTCTTTCTGCAAAATGTCATGTCTTCCGGAGCTTACTGGCAACTTTTTGTTATTAAAAGAAAACGTTATTCGCTAAACATCTGTTAGTTACTAGTGAATAGGAAAAAACTGTCCTGTAATGTATCGTTTCGTACTCTCCAGAGTCCTTAGGAAGGTAAGGAAGGATAAATATGGTGTCACACGGCAGTTATTATCGATTTTTGTGGCACTACATAGATTCCTTATTGTAAAAACTATATTGCAAATCAATATAAACGTTATTATTCTTACTCATCCGACATCGTATTAAGCAGTGTCGCTTGCTGGCCGCTTGGGGCGCCGCTATCGCTGCGAGTAACAAGAACTGGACGAATTGTCGCGATTTCTGTGTTAGACTGTGACACTACTTGGATGTAGATCTCTGATGTCAGAGCATGGAACATAGACGTGCCTGCAGATTCTTGTCGTGTGCATAGTCTGCCATGCTGGAATTTTGCCAAAAAAGATTCTACCGGTTATTTCCAGTTTCGAACTGTATATCAGGCTGATGCGGGAGCAGAATAGAAAAGAATTTTCTTTTTGTGTTCTCGTAACATACTGTGGCTTCCATGTTGTAATTAGGAAAGAAATTACTTACAAGCATATTTGGCTGGCACGCTCAGACAGCTAGAGTCCGACATTCAGATATTACCGATATCACTGGTTTAGTATCATCGTTGGCGGTTCGGCTGCGGATGAGATGAGAACTCTGTTCGGTTATTCTGGGGGGTTTATTTACGTTTTGTTCATGCAAGAGGCCTACGGAGAATTAATTAGTACCTACGTACAAAGGCTCATAGTAGTTAAAAGCGTTAAAAGAGGTCATAATTACAACGTCAAGAGCAACGAAAGCATACGTTCATATTGGAGCCTGTACTGTACGTGTTGCAATAGTATGTTGTCACGGCAGACAAAATCGTACCATGATAAAAGTATCATATCTTACAAACCAGCACGTTTTGTCAAGGTAAGTTACAGTTTGTGTGCAGATTTTTGATTTCGTAAAGTTCATAGCCTTGCCCAAAATATAACAATCGGCTACGGAATGGCTGTTAGTTCGGTGACTTATTTGACGCCCAATAATTCATCCACACTACCATGAATCTTGCACAGTTTATAATGAACTTAGAGGAAACTATTTACGAAAGAAGGACGTCTTCTAGCTGAAATTTAAATACTTTGTGAAATAATTAGGTAATCAGTGGATATGCTGCTTTGTTGAATACAAGATGGGTGTCACGTCTGCTGTCAAAGAGTAAAACAGGGGACTGCAACGCGTCACCGGATCATCAACACAGGAGGTAATCAAATTAAAGTTTTAGCGCTCACTGAATAGCGTCGTTGTGACGTCTTTATGTTAACTAAGACATAAACGAAGGTAAAGAACAGCATGAATTCTTCACAGAGAAGTAATAACGTTATCGTTTTCTCGACAGTAACAATCGAAGTTAAACGATATGTGTATTTGTTTTGTGAACATTCTCACGTTTATCTTGTCCACGTGTAAATTCACAGAGCATTGATCGCTGATTTCTTTTCTCGCGTAGTTGACATTAGAAAAATCACCTTAGACATCAGTTTGCTGAGCATGTACGTTTTGAAACTCGAGAACCTAACTTTTTCCTTATTAATATGATCTTGAAAGAAGTGTACATTTGGAACCTGAACCTGTGTTTAGTAATGCACCGTATTGTGAGTTACACTTTGGTCTTATTGCTATCGCTTTGAAAGAAGTGCAGATTTGAAAGCTGAACCTGTATTTAGTTACGCACTGTGCTGTGAGTTACTTCAAGTTGAAAAAGTAATGGATTTCTTCCAATTAGATTTATTACTAATAGGTAATATGCTGGAACAACATGCTAATGATTACGTAAATGTGTGACTAATGAATCAGTCCAGACATGTTGGTTTTGTGTAGGCATCTAAATGATTTAGAGTAAGAGTTTGCTAAATATAGCGTTGAATTTATGGTGTATTGTGACAGCACAAAATCGGCTTGCTTACGACGTTGGCAGGGGCTAATCACAGGATTGAAGTGTAAGGAGCAATTCAGTTCATCAACAGGTTGTGTAGTATTTCTGCAGCTGCGTGATAACTTGGGTCACTGCTGAAAGCGGCTTACTCGTATAGAACGCACACAGGCTATATTAAGTTTCTAGCAAAAGTGAGAGCATAGTGTTGAAGTGCGGCATGGCTGGTCTTGAGCCTACAGAAAGCTCAGTAACAGAAAAATCATTACAAAAATTACAAATATCCTCTCATCCACAATAGTCGCAACCGAGTTCCACGACGCAAGGATGCCGTGCGCCAGAAATGGGTGAGCCCGCTTCCGATGAACGAAACGGAAGTGTTGAGTTGAAGGAAGGTATCTGAGATCGCCGAAGGCTCCGCACTCGTTCGTCCCCAAACCTGGAATGAGTGGCCCGTACCACTCCTGCTATGATGGAATCAGCGTTAGATTCACATAAGAACGGAGGCGAGAAACGACGGCGCTGGTAGCTGCGCAGCTGATAACAAAACAGTACTTTTATCGGTACATGTAGACCCCTCTGGAAATGTGTATTAACATAATTCATTTATTAAGAGATACTTGCAACAACATTAAGCTTCTTACGAACTTTATTTACGTGCTTACAACGATCAGTTCATTTACTTGTACCCACTGTTGCTGTAAGCTTAAAAATGATCATTGTTTTCGATGACTTCCTCGAGTTTTTTTCGCCCAACTCATTCCAGTGCAGAATTATTGATAAGGGAATTCCAATTTTTGCTGAACCAAGCGAGAGAGTAAACTTGTCATTTTTCATTTCAGCCTCTTATTTTTTGTCCTGGCTACTTTATGAGAGTACCGTAGTGAAGCACTCAGCTTTGCCGTTGCGGTATTATTTCGACATAGAAATTGAATTAGGTCGTTCAAAGTTAGTTGAAACTTTAATGACCAATCTAAAATACAGAAATGATTTATTTGTGGTATATTTCCACCAAAACACCCAGTTCGTCGTCTGATCTCATTCGAATGAATCTCGCACACAATGGTCTCTGAGCCTTCAGTTTAGTAAGAGATTAGACCAACGTAAAGGCGAAATTGTATGTGCTCCTGTACCGTTACTTTAGAACAAACTGTTGCCTTATGTAATCTAAAACCTTCGTGTTTGACTGGGTATATCAGAGACACTGCTTCGCATTTTAATAAGCATTCTACCCGGCTCTGGATTAGTTCCATACCAGACATGGTAATTTTTAAACACAGTAACGTGAACGAGATTTTGTACAATAATTTTTACGTCACCGGTAGTTTATATATATATAGAAATATTCACACTACCGGCTTCGGCAATTAGTTGTTGCCATCTCCAGACGTGCTTAATCCACAAAAAGCTTCTTACAGACAAAGAAATACAGTTAGCCTCTTTGAACATCATAAAATCATTTAAAATTTCAGGGAATGTGCGTCTCGTCACATGATGTAAGACTGAAATTACAGTAACGTGTTGTGTTGTTATTTATGGATATGGATGAGAAGAGATGGTGGTTTAAAGGGAGTGGGAGGATAACAGCAAGCTAAGTAAGTTTTTGCTTTCTGTGGTCAGTAGTCTGATCCTCCCGTGAAACGTACATGACACACTAGAAGAGGAGTGGCAGCTGATGGAGGCAGCGACGAAGTGGCACGAGGCGACCTCACCGCACCTAGTGAGCCTTTCTGGAAACACGAAAGTAAACACCCCGACGGCGACAACCCTACCGAACAGCCCAATAGACTGCATTGTTATCCTAATATCATTCTATTTTATTATAATTTCATTTGAACAGTTTTCAGTTATATCGGATTCCACTCTTTTTATCACAAGTACAAAGTTTGTAATTCCTTTTAGTAATGATCTTCGTGTGCTTATTTTCTAAATTAATAATATATGTTTCTAATAAAAGTGCTTCAACTTGGTTCGCTTAATAATTTAGTTACACATCTGTCAGTGTTAGAAAGTTGGCTTTATATACCATATCAAGCGTACGAGGTACGTTTTTAATCTTACACTAAAAAAAAGATAATTTTCTTTTAACTCTAATTTTCGCACTTGACACCATTTCTTAAAAATACCAGTTTTATTTGGTCGAAGAAAGAAAACATAAGATGTTACAGGGTACGCTGTTATCCACCCGCTTCGAATATCTTCCGTCTCGTAGCTCCCCCCTCCCTCCCCCCCCCCCCCCCCCCCGCCACCCATCAATCTCTCATCATCTCCATATATGACAACGCAAGATTTTATTGTAATTTCCGTTTTCTATCAAGTGACCATACGTAAATTCATCGAAACTGTAAATGAGTCTATGATGTTCGAAGAGCTTAATTGTATTTGTCTGTCTGTACGAAGCTTTTTGGGGATTAAGTACTTTTGGAGATAGTAATTATTTGCCAAAACCTGTAATGTGAATTTTTTTATGAATATAAGCGATCGTGGATGTAATAAAATATTACCCATACATTAGAAAGGTTTCATACTTCCAGCTGGTAATACGTTAACATAAAAAAAACTAACAACACCCGCTATTCTAATATTAGTGATTATGTTCTGTTTTTACTTATGTATCTTGAACCAATAAATGTGTTTTTGGATAGGATCTTCCTTGTAGAAATACAGTTTTTACCCAAGTATGTTTCCCCGAAGTTGCAGCATTCTCAGAGTTTTTTAATTTTGTTTTTTTTCTAATAACATGAAAGGCTGTTTTTGACGTCTGTACATAGAGAGTTTCAGCTATTAAAAAAAGTATTCACAAACTAAATATTTTTTAACCATTTTAACACATGCTGTGACTTCTGTATTTTCTGTACCTTGCAGTATAGGAGTTATTATTTTAGACAGTAGAACGGTAAAACAGTCCAAGTTGCAAATTTTTACTTTTTATTTATTCTATGACTAGTTTCGAGCCGAGACCCATTTTCAAATCATCGTTACATAGTCGAAAATTTTCGAATCGAATGAATAAAAAGTAAAAAATTGCAGCTACTTCAGCATACTGGAAGTTCGCATTATTTTAGAGTTTGGCATCTGCAACCATAGAGAACATGATACACACACACACACACACACACACACACACACACACTCTTTTAGTGTAGAGTTTAGTTACGTAAAACACAGGAGTTTAATATTCCAGGGGTAATTTTCGATGTAAATAATTTCTACGTATCAGATTCCGCATGGTTGAAGATGGCAAACGAATAACAGACAAACTGCAAATTACAGAATGATTCATAAATAATAGCATGTGTTTACAAGGAAAAAACGTTTTGGTACCGTTTGTAAATATTTTACTTATTAATGAAATTCTGTAAGCACAAACAGTAAAAAGTAATTTTCCTGTTATTTGGTAGAAAGCAAATAAAAACCACACCAAAGGTGCTATAATGTCATTGAAACATTGTTTGTTAAAAAAGAAGAAATACTGTCTTTGGTCAAAAACAAATTTATTCCTTTTCTCATTTGGCCTGCATTAAATTGCCTATTTAAGCAAAGAAATTACTATTTATAAATAAACGAAACGGTAGATTCGGCGAACTGTTTGAAAGACTACTGATGTGTTTCTTGGACAGAATCACTTAGTAGAGGTAATAGCAGGTAGCGCAGTACCAGATATTGTATTTGATTCTTGAGAATCATGATGTAGTGATTTGTATGGTATAGCTTATCTTGATTTTCCCTTCCAATGAAATTAACTTAAAAGGTTACTCACAAATCTACAGTACTTTCTATATCTCTAATTCGAAAATTATGTAGACATGACCAGCAAAAAACCACAAATTTTTAAGGTGTTATGGAGAGGCATTTCACGAAGAAGATTTATGTAAGTGTGAGCAGCTGCTAAAGTCGTGTACCTCATTATTTTCACAGTTTAGCTACAGGCGGAGTAAAAGATATTTAGTTTTATTTCTCAATGAAAATTCCATGCCTCCGTTTGTTAAGTCTGGTGTTACTTGCTCTCACAGTGACATCTGGATCAAAATACGTAGCCCCCGAGCCACTGTACTTTGGTGGAAGGTACGCCAGGCGAAGACTGTTGATACCCCTACTTATGAGCACGAATTTCTCCAATGATAGAGCATGCTCCTTACGCAAAAGGGACACTGCCTCACAAAATAGTGGAACAACATGAAAACATTGTCGGAAGTCAATGTAACTTCGTGCATGGACGTTCCGTAGGCGAATATGTATATTATCAAAGTTGCAGTTCTCTGTTACAGGTCATCAGAGTGCGTTAATGCTGTTCGTGTTTAGTGTTGTTACCAGGCCTGATAGTGTGTAACGGGGGTGAACAGTGTCATGCGAGACAGCGTTACCGGCGACTGACAGAGTTTGAAAGGGGCCTCGCTGCGGGTCTACATTTGTAGGGAGGGTCCAGTCGCACAGTATACAGATCTGTGTGGCATTCGGATGTGACATTGCTTCGATATTGGACTGCATGGGAACGTGAGGGCAGGCATACCCCCGTCCTCAAGGTTCCCATCTACCAAGTCTGACCACAGTAAGAGAGGATCGCAGTATTCTGCACCAAACACACCGTAACCTCTTCACATCTGCACCTGTCATCCTACTCATGTAATGGACTCTGCATGTTACAGTGACAGAGAAACATGGACTGCTTATGAATGGCGTCGCATTGAGTTCAGCGATAAATCACGGTTCTACTCTGCCGTGGATGACCATCGTCCGCGAGTTCGGCAGAAACCTGGGGAGAAGTCCCGTGTTCATATGTTTTGGAGAAGGACAGCAGTATTACTCCTTGGAGTCAGAGTGAGGGCAGCCATCGGGCATGACTTCAGATCACGGCTGGTGTTGACTGAGGATATCGTGCGTCACAGACTTCCTTCATTCTCATGTGTTCCGTTCCGCTCGACAATACCATGGTACCATCCCAGGACAACGCTCGTCTGCAAGTTGTTTGCGCTATGTTAAGGCAATATCGCGGCCATCGACAGCTCCAAACCTGTCCATATGTGAAAGCAGCTCGCACTGAACCTTCGTTCCAGTGCTAGTATCGAGAATATCAAGGATCTGTTACATCAGCTATAGGCCGGCTTGCCTCAGTAGGGGATACGATGGCCTTATGACACCACCCTCCTCAACCGAGTCAGACCATGCATTCAGGCTGGAGGCGGGAGGGGAGGGCTGCAACTTCACACTGGTAAGTGAGATCATACTGCCAAGCAATTTGTAAATGTGACGCGGTTTTGCTATCACTGATGAAACAACACGTAGACCTACCCTCTCAATCCATAAATTTCATTTTGTTTCCTCGTCAACTGCTAGGTACGCCCTTTTTATTGTCAGGCAATGTGTTTTCGAAAAGTAATACGTTTCTTGATTCGTTTTGGAGAGTGGACTCTTGTAATTTACTATGATTTCCCACGGATATATTTACTGGGTCGTTTCGTCCAAATCGCGCCGGATACTGGCTCCTAAATATTTGTATGATTTGACTTATCCCATTTACTAAGCGTCGATTGCATCATCCGCTATCGGATCTTTCATCTTAACGCCATTGTATTACTCTGATTTATGTCTATACTTAGCTGCTAATCTTATCATTATGTGCTAATCATGCACAAACGTTCTGCATTTTGTAATAAGTTTATAATGAAATCACCACATAGTACAAAATTCACAGGGTGTTGTGTGATGTCCTTAGGTTAGTTACGTTTAAGTAGTTCTAAGTTCTAGGGGACTGATGACCATAGATGTTAAGTCCCATAGTGCTCAGAGCCATTTGAACCATTTTTGAACAAAAATTCATCATCTGTGGACGAGTTTGGAGAGTTGCATAAGTTATCTCCACGTTATTTACATAGAGGGGTGTTTGAAAATTCATGTTACACACTTCTAGAGGCTGCAGAGAGGACTTGGTAGATCAAGATTTACTTAGGAAACCATATCGGGAAACGAGATCCAACGACGCTAAACCATTCGTTGCCCTGCACACGTCGAGTCGATATTCCACTTCTCGCCAAGTATTCGCCAACATTTCAAGTCTAACTATCCAACAGCCGCGACGATTCTTTCCCGAAAATGATTGATGTCTCTGATCTTTTCACTGTACACAATATTTTTTATATGGCCCTAAAAGAAAAAGTCCATTGTGGTTAAGTCTGGGCTTTGTGGTGGCCACGGTATTGGGTCAGCCCTGACTGTCCACCTTCCTGGAAAGCACATGGTTACTGTAATGAAGTGAGGCGCTATCTTGTTGGAAAAACACAAGCCCCTTTTTCCGCCTCAATATCACCTATTTGAGGAAAGACGTACTCTGTCAACATTTCACCGTAAACGCAACCGTTTATTGTTTTTTCTACAGAAATTAAAGGACCAATTGCACCATCTTCCATCAAACCGCACCAGACATTAACTTCGGGAGAGTCACGTTGATGCTGAATAACTTCATGCGGATCCTCGCCCCCCCCCCCCCCCCCCCAAATTCTGCAGTTACTACAACTGTTCCACTGACATGAAATGTAGCCTAATTAGAAAAGAGAGTTGCTTTGCACTACACTGCACGCTCGCCTCGACTGAACTGAGGGAACAGAGGAAAACAACAGCAATGTGCCGTCTCAAGGTCAAGCAGACCTGCCAACTGCTGCAGGGGAGAGTTGATAAATCAAACACCACAAACTAGAATGAAATGATAATTAAATCAAGACCCTACGCTGCCGACAGGCGTTGGTATACTTCAACGGTGACAGTTGAAAATGTGTGCCTGGACTGGGTCTCGAACCCGGGATCTCTTACTTATATGGCAGACGCTCTATCATCTGAGCCAACGAGGACACAGAGCATAGCGCGACTGCAGGGATTTACAAAGTGCACGCTCCGCGTGAGACCCACATTCCCAACTTAATGTCCAGACACTACATTTGTAGTGCCCCTGCCCGTTACACTCATTACTCGCGGCAAACAATCTTACCGAGTCCCGTAAGAGTTCGGGCAATACTTGTGCATCCGTACAGAAGAAGAAGGTGACTGGCCGGTTATCCTTACTATATGTATGAAGATGGTATCTGTTCTTTCGGACATGTCCTTGTACTGACTCGGCGGTCGCCTTGCGCTGTGTAGATCACATTTTCGGCCAAGTCTGGTGTCCGAATATTTCGGGTACGTCCTTCATGACCTCTTGATTCCTGAAACGACCCTGCCTCAGACAAACGGCGAAACACTGTTGCAAGCATTAAATACTATGGTTGTTGTCGGCGGGGATAAGTCTCCTGATACATCCTTATTGCCCGCCGCCCGTTGCCATTTTCTATAGGGTGAGTCTGTGACGATGTTACAAACTTTCTAGTATGTTGGAGGAGGATTAATTTATCAATTTGAGATAAGGGTCCCTGTACTGGAAACGAACAATTCTAAGATTACAACGAAAGCTGTTCTGACACCTCTGACATGGCCGGCCGGTGTGGCCGAGCGGTTCTAGGCGCTTCAGTCTGGAACCGCGTGACAGCTACGGTCGCAGGTTCGAATCCTGCCTCGGGCATGGATGTGTGTGATGTCCTTAGGTTAGTTAGGTTTAAGTAGTTCTAAGTTCTAGGGGACTGATGACCTCAGATTTTAAGTCCCATAGTACTCAGAGCCATTTGAACCATTTGAACCTCTGACATAGAAACACATGTACTGTACTGTTGTTGCTAAGATTGTAGGGTAGGCAACTTTCAGATGTTGCAGTATGGACAAAAACATGAAATAATGTCTATTAAACATGTTTCTATAATGCATACCTTAAGAGCCATGAATACCTGTTCAGTAGAGGAGATGTGTGTCACAGTAGCGAAGACGAAAAAGTAATCATAGCTCCACAGGTGTGCATTTTAGAGCCAATGTTTGATGGACTTTTTTCCCTTGTTTTGGTCAGTACTACCATCTCTGATAGTTACCTACCCTACAATCTTATCAAAAACAGTAGCAGTACATGTGTTTGTATGTCAGAAGTATCAGAACGCTTTTCGCTTATAACTTTCGATTCGTACGTTTCTGCTACTGGGACCCTATTTTCATGACGGAATCATCCTGTATATAGAGTGAGTCACGTACGACGTAACACCCGATTTATTTCGTGAACGGTTACACATACCAAAACGAGGTTTTCGGCACATGTTAAAGCATCGAGAGGCACGTATATTTTTGTTTGCTTAATGTTTTTGCCATTAATACCAACGGAGGTACTGAAGGAAGGACGTCTTTTAAATGGAACCGTATATCTTGTATAACTGCATTCGATACCTTGTGAGAAGACAATTACGTGATACAGTGTTTGTTAATGTTGACGCTAAAACTCGTCGTAAAAAAATTGCGAAATATCCTAGAATTTGAGAGTACAGTGGCCGGAATCGGCATTAGCGGTGCAAACATCGCCAAGCAAAGCTCTCGTGCTATGCGGAACCAAAATGTCAACACATTTGCCTCTTTACTTGTTTGCATTGCAGGCCGCTCATTTCTGCTTCAGCATTAGTTGCTTGCAGACATGTACACTAGTGAAAAGAAGTTTTAAGTGATGGATGTGAAGGGAATGCCATAAAAACAGTGTAGCGATATAGGGCTATCTATCCGGTACGCTGATGTCCGAGACAATTGCACGAATTACTAAGACGCTAGTGCGGACAGACTGTTTGTACGTCAAAACGAGGACAAGGAAGAAGACTACAACCAGCAGAGAATGCGAAGAAACCGTTCTGGCGACGACGCTAGTGAATCCGCACAGTGGAACGAGACATGTGCCAGTGGATGTGGAACCAGCCAGACGAGTATCATTCGCATCCTGCATCGACAGAATTTCCATCCCTATCATCTGTTGCTAGATCAGGCACTCGACGACCGTGACTTCGTACGTCGCACAGAATTTTCTCGGACCTCCCTTCAGCAACTAAGAGACGTCCCCTATATGTTTCCAACGTGTGCTCTTTACCGATGAAGCAACGTTTACTTACCACGCTAACGTGAAGTTTCATAACCTGCACTACTGGCAGCCAAAAATCCACACTGGTTTAATCTGGTGCAATATCAACGGCCCTGGTGAGAAAACATGTGATGGGACATAATACGAAATTACATTGGGGGACCGTATTTCATCTCATGGTTTTTAAATGGACATCTGTGCGCACACTTTCTGACGATCATTTTGCCGGTTCTTCTAGAAGAGTTACCACTGGGCATTCGGCAGTGAATGTGGCTGCAACGCAACGGGTGTCCAGCTCATTCTTCCCGTGCTGCAACGCCAATACTGAATGACAACTTACATGGACGTTGAATAGGGCGAAATTCTATAGTCAAATGACCTGCGAGGTCCCCCAATTTGACTCCTCTCGATTTCTTTCTTCGGGGAGCATTCAAAGATGCAGTCTATGACGAAGCCCGAACTACGCCAGACGATGTGTCTTCGAATTGCGAGTGCATGCTCTACCATGTCATCCACCGTAATTACATCTGTTCATCGTCCTTCAGAACGGCAATTACAAATGTGCGTTTCAATATATGGTCAACAGTTTGAACGCATGTTTAAGCAAAAAATAATTTTTTTAAAAACAAAATTTATGTTATTTGATTTGGCTGATTACCAAATCGTTGTTAGTAAATTGTTAGTATGAAAGTCCATTGCAGTGTCAAATAACTCAGCGTGTATTGCACGTAGTTGGTAACACTGTCTTTAGGCGCTTACGTTAACCATGAAACCATGTTTCGGTAATTAGAATATTTATTTTTCGAGCTATAGGTTATCACCAAAGTATTTTTAATAAAATGATTAGTTCAACGACTGTATCCCATAAGATATATGAGCAGTGTACGTATAAACAGTTGTCCAACAGCAAGGATTTTAGCTCTAAGAAGCACAAAGCCACTTACAGGAAAAGATTGGTCAAATCTTTTTTCTAACTGTTAGATATTTGATACAATAGTTGCTTTTTTCAGCGTATAAGACCTCTTTATTTTTGGAGATTGAACAGTGGCGTTTCGATATGTGTAACTGTCCACGAAATAAAAGGGGTGTTACGTCTAACGTGACTCACTCTGTATACATACAATTACAGGCCCCGGCGACTGTAACTTCGACGCTCTGTAGCGTCATTGGATGATGTTTCCAGACATGGGTTCGTCTGTAAAACTTGATCTACTAAGTCCCCTCTACAACCTCTACAAGATTGTAACATGAACTGTGAAACACCCTGTATACGGTGAAAAGCAGGGGCTCTGCCACACCATTTTGAGGTATGCCGGAAGCTACCTCTGCTTCGCATTGTGCTTCTCCATTATGACCGACGATGAGAATCCTTCAGTTAACGATATCCCACACGTCGATGCTATTGTCCACATCAAGGGAGTGGGCGTGATCAACACCTACTGGTTTCCGTTCCTCTGTGAAATCAAACACAGCTCGCCTACTCACCTCACGCAAGGCTTTCGTCCCGTCAAAAGCAATGTAAGACGCTGTCTGGCGTTTCTCTGAATGCGCCTGCTGAGACACTGGTTTGATGCCTCTTGGCACAGACATGCATATTTATGAGCACAGTGCTTTAAAACAAGCACGGCGGCCTACTTTACATACTGGACGTGTGTCCTCCCACAGGGAGGCCGCTAACGTATTCAGTGGCTGGCACTTTGATGCAATATCGTCTCGCCCCGTCCGCTAGGCTACAACTTGCTGCCAGTAGGCGCAAATGAGCTAAGGTTGATGTGCACAACCACACGGATTCTGTTTGATTCAGCGCGGTATTTATTTATCTACTTCTTTGTCATACCTCACTTTCTTTATGACACTACCATATAGAGAATTACACTCCTGTGAATCTTCATGATCATCATTTTATTTCTTTTCTCGTCGTCCCTTGAATTATATTTACAGTGTTTACAGTTCTACTTTCTCTTACCTTTATTTACTACCTATGCGCTTCTCTACACTTAGTTTACTTGTGACATCTTTTCCACTCTCCTGCTAGTGTTCCTTCGCTGTGACGGAAAATGAGCCAGTAAGCTTTGTTATTTGAAATTGTCTTGACTAGTTTTGCAGTTATCTTTATACTTACTGACATTAGCACTGTTTGCCAGCATATGCTGCCACCACTACTGCTACTACTACTGCAGTAGCCAATAACTATTGTAAGTATACAAAGTCGCTGTTACTACAACCATTACATTGATTTATCTACAGCAACTAGTACTACTAAAATCTAGTAATACTAGCTTTAATACTTTTATTACGATTAAAAAAAAACACTCCTCCGTCAGGCCACGAGTGGCCTACCAGGACCATCCGACCGCCGTGTCATCCTCAGTGGAGGATGCGGATAGTAGGGGCGTGGGGTGAGCACACCGATCTCCCGGTCGTTTTGATGGTATTCTTGACCGAAGCCGCTACTATTCGGTCGAGTATCTCCTCAATTGGCATCACGAGGCTGAGTGCACTCCGAAAAATGGCAACAGCGCATGGCAGCCTGGACGGTCACCCATCCAAGGGCTGACCACGCTCGATAGCGCTTAACTTCGGTGATCTCACGGGAACCGGTGTATCCACTGCGGCAGGGATGTTTGTTGCCTTTATTACGATTACTTGTGATATTATTAGGGTCACTGACGCTTCGAGAACAGGTAAATAGTAGAGGAGAGTGGTGTACCTCGGTATACTTTGCAGACTTTCGCCTCTAGTCAGCCCTGTGTTAGAAGTTTAATTTATTTTTTCATTCCATTTTTAAATGATGCCATTCGCTTTTTTATGTTTCGCAGAATTTCTCTAAAATTACAAAATGTCCCCAGAAAATTAAGGATTCTTACGAATGTTCCAATGTGCAACATCGTATTTTACCTAGAAACAAATATTCGGAAATACGGAAGCGTCCGATCCCACCCGTCTGCTTTGACCCATGACGTCACGAATATGGCGGAAACAAAAACAAACACACACACTTTCCACAAGAAGCCGAATGACACTAACGGGACAAGCGCGGGAAATGGGGTGTTTTGGGTGGGGGGCAAACTAAATATAAACAAATTTAGACGCCTTGCGTAGCTACAACGTTTAAGTGAAGACAGCCATGCATGAATACCCACCCACCTCCCAAGGGGTCGTAACCCCTGCAACCCATGGAAGATAAAGATGCCTCAGTAGCTGATTAGTGTTTTTCGTCTTTTTAAAAAAAAAAAATCTCACGGGATAGAACGAACAGATCAGAAAGATAAATATAATAAACTAAAACAGAAATTCGAGGAAACATAATTAAAATAAGTAATAAGTGTTTTTAAATTTAAAAAAAAATCTCACGAGATAGAACGAACAGATCAGAAAAGTAAATAAACTAAGGTAAAACGGAACTGGAGACAGCCACACTCAAACCAAACTCCGCGCCGTCATGACGTCACACACGACAACACCCTTCCGTCACGGGTCAAAGCCGATGCGTTGGATCGGACGCTTCTGTCGACCCAAATATTCGATTGAAATTTAAAAGTGTTGCAATAGAGGAAATCACGTCAATAATGTGTTTATTAGCCTAAGTGTTACATCATTACTCTACTAGACGTCAACAATCAACAAGTGATATCAGACTTAGCAGAAGTCTTATCAAAAACCAGTTACAAGTTAAATACATTTTGAAATAGAAGCTATGTGAAACTAACACAGCCGGCCAGAGTGGCCGAGCGGTTCTAGGCGCTACAGTCTGGAACCACGCGACCGCTGCGGTCGGAGGTTCGAATCCTGCCTCGGGCATGCATGTGTGTGATATCCTTAGGTTAGTTAGATTTAAGTAGTTCTAAGTTCTAGGGGACTGATGACCATAGACGTTAAGTCCCATAGTGCTCAGAGCTATTTGAACCATTTTTTTGAAGAAAGTACACTACCGAAAAATTAATTGCTGCGTAGGCTTAGAGAGTGGCAGCTGGTTGCAGACGTAAAGAACTCTATGTGCTCAACCTGATTTACTTGTGACTCAACGAAACAGGCTCCCAGCCAATCGACGTAAACTAACGTAATGCTTGCGTAAGCTGGGGCTGCGAGAGACTGTTCTAAAACTTGTTGAGAGGCAAAACAGTGAATTAGGACGCTCAATAATACGTCGGATTGGGCCAGTTCCTTATCTGGTTGCAACAGACGCCCAGTACCTCATCAAACGCATGAAGGTCCTGCATTGGAGTTCAAAGCAGGTAAAAAGAATTCAGCGAGGTCTATATACAACCGAAATTGACGGTGCTATGCAGGAAATTTTCAATTGTTGTTGTTGTTGTTGTGGTCTTCAGTCCTGAGACTGGTTTGATGCAGCTCTCCATGCTACTCTATCCTGTGCAAGCTTCTTCATCTCCCAGTACCTACTACAACCTACATCCTTCTGAATCTGCTTAGTGTATTGATCTCTTGGTCTCCCTCTTTTCAATTAGCGCAGTGAAAATGATGAGGATTGAAATTTAACCTTAGCAGTTAGTAGACCAGATCCACGGTCGCTACTACACTCATGTCAAGACCGTGAAAGCTCAGCTGTTGAAGTATGAAGTGACATAGTGACTGCTCAACTGTGAAAAATTCAACGTTTTTTTTTTTTTTTTCAAAACACTGGGTACAATATTTTTGGATAGTTGGTATCAGTAAGAAAGGTAATCTCCAGAGGAAGAGTGTCGATGTGTGGTTGAAACAGCAGCAGACATACTTGCTGAAGGTATTCGATCGCATGTTTACAACACAATGAAATATCCCCCTCCAGACCAGTTTTTTTACAGAGATACTGTCCAAAATTTCATTAATCGACAGGTGATGAAGAAGAAGCGATGGAAGTTGAATAAATGGAAGACCAAAAGTATGGCCGTACACACAGCATCTGTCAGATCCAACTCTTTCTTGTTACAACTGTAAGCTGTTCCGACCACATTCGGTGGACTGTCTGCTTTAGGATACAGTGATTGCTACAGAGAAGTAGTACGTCTTGAAGTGTCAGCACTGATAACGAAGGGATAGGAATTTGAACCATAACGTGTCATTGCTATTTGTCTTCGACAATACCGAAACTCTTGGTGGAAACAGTAGTTCCCATGTAATGGGGAGGATCTAATGTACCACAAAACACACGAAGGTAAACCATATTCCACATTGACGTTATTGTAATGTCCCATTGTGAAATCTCATTACCTCATTAAAGTAACAAACACTGTGCATTGGTTTCATCTCCAATTATTTGCCCGTCATCTGGTTTGAACTATAAGTGATCTATTATCTTACTTGGCTGTAACATACCTGTATATAAACTCATTTTGCTGATGCAGCAAGTAAAGACGGGGGGGGGGGGGGGGGGTGAGCAGTGGTACGCGAAGCGGGAAGAGGGTGAAACAATGATTATTATTATTTCTTACTAAATGCAAATTGCAGCATAATCATTATATCATTTACATATGTTGTTTGAACGCATTTTAAATTGCAGGAGTGGTGAAAGCTTTCATTTTGCCGTTTGAGTGAACATTATAGCACACTAAGAGACGAGGAGTTGGGTCTTCGTGGTGGCTATTGAAATTGCGTTAACTTCAATATGCGCTACACACAATACGATTGGTTTGATGAAAAATGACATGGGAAGCTATTTTGTGGGAAATTTTATGCACTCTATTTTTACAACTAGTGAACTTTGCCGGAAATCGCGTGATTTCCGAGCTATAAACGAAAGACCGAAACAAGTCCCAATTTTCGTGTTTTTTTCCATTTTTGACCTACGTACGGGCCAAAATTTTGGTAGCACTTTGAAAATTCGAATTCAGCACTCCCCCGAAATATATAGAAAGCTTGTAAAAAACTTCTCCACAACTGACCTCTAAGAATGATCATTTGTCTATACTATTATCAAGACAGATGGAACTGTTGAGACATTAAAGAAACGCAGTTCATTTGCAAATATCACATGTTCCATGGTAAGATATCTTATTCTGTATCAACGTACAAGATGGTGGACGATCGACGAAGTATGGCTTATACGCCCTCATGTTACATGAATAGTTCTAAAAATATATAGTACTTTACTCGTCATAAAATTCTGTACCTGGAGAATAAACAATATATTCCAAAATAACTATAATATATTTTACAGCACTTAAGTGATTAGAACGCGAAATATTTACAAATGCTTGGCAGAACGCAACCTTTGTATATTTCTAACGTTGTGCTAGAGTGGGGGCGATCTACAGCGTAATAAACTCCGAAGAAAAACTGCAAAAATTCAAGATCAGCAGTAAAGTCTTTATTTAGATGACCGGTTTCGGTAAGACTACATTATCATCTTCGGATCTGCAATGAATAGAACCAAGCTGACAGGGTAACAAGTTTACAAGTCAAGTACAACAATGTACAAAATTATATGACCATATAGCTAGAAAAGTAACATACCTTATTGTTGTTGTGGTCTTCAGTCCGAAGACTGGTTTGGTGCACTCTATCCAGTACAAGCCTCTTCATCTCCGAATAACTACTGCAACTTATATACTTCTGAATCTATTGATTTCCTCCTCTCCCTCTACGATTTTTACCGCCAACACTTCCCTCCAATACTAAAGTGATGATCCCGTGATGTCTCAAAATGTGTCTTATCAATCGATTCCTTCTCTTAATCAGGTTGTGCCACAAATTTCTTTTCTCCCCAGTTCTATTTAGAACCTTTTCATTAGTTATGTAATCTACCCATCTGGTCTTCAGCATTTGTCTGTAGCTCCACATTTCAAAAGCGTCTACTCTTTTCTTGTCTAAACTGTTTATCGTCCAAGTTTCACTTCCATACACGGCTATATTCCATAAAAATACTTTCAGAAAAGACTTCCTAACCCTTCAATCTATATTCGATGTTAACACATTTGTCTCTTCAGAAAAGCTTTCTTGACATTGCCACGCTATATTTTTAGATCCCAATTTCATTCCCTGAGCATTACCTTATATTGTTCGACTATATTCCATTATCCTTGTTTTGCGTTTTATGATGTTCGTCTTATATCCAACTTTCAAGACACTGTCCATTCACTTCAGCTGCCCTTCCAAGTCCTTTGCTTTCCCTGACAGAATTACAATGTCATCGGCGAACGTCAAAGTTTTATTTTTTTCTCTCTGAACTTTAATTCCTAACGGAAATTTTTCTTTAGTTTCCTTTACTGCTAGCTCAGTATACAGAATGAATAACATTGGGGATAGGCTACAACCATTTCTCACTCCCTTCTCAGCCACTGCTTCTTTTTCATGCCCCTCGACTCTCAAAACTGCCGTCTGGTGTCTGTAGAATTTTCAAACAGCCTTTCGCTCCCTGTATTTAGCCCTGTTACCTTCAGAATTTCAAAGTCAGTTTCCCAATAAAAACTGTCAACAGCTTTCTCTATGTCTGCAAATGCTATAAACGTTGGTTTGCCTTTCCTTGACGTATGTTCCGACACTTGTTTACAGGTACTTGATGACTGTGCTAAGAAATGGTGTCAAGTATCTTTGCACTTTGAAGTGTAGAGCAGCAGTCAATAGAAGTTACTTGGCTTGTCATTATAATACATTTTGAAATTCCCTCGTAATATACACTGAAGAGCCAAAGAAACTGGTACACCTGCCTAATATCGTGTGAGAACCCCCCCCCCCCCCCCCACTGACCCCCCCCCCCCCCACCACGAGCATTCACAAGTGCAACAACACGACGTGACATGCACTCAACTAAAGTCTGAAGTAGTGCTGGAGGGAATTGCCACCATGAATCCTGCGTGACTGTCTATAAATCCGTTAGAGCACGAGGGGATGGAGATCTCTTCTGAACAGGCCGTTGCAAGGCATCCCTGATATGCTCAATCATATTCATGTCTGTGGAGTCTGGTGGCCAGCGGCAGTGTTTAAACTAAGAAGAGTGTTTATGGAGCCACTGTAAGCAATTCTGGACGTATGGGGTGTCACATTGTCCTGCTTTAATTGCCCAAGGCCGTCGGAATGCACAATGAGAATAAATGGACGCAGGTGATCAGACAGGATGCTTATGTACGTGTCACCTGTCAGAGTCGTAGGGTCCCATATCGTTCCAACTGTACATGCCCTACACCATTACAGAGCCTCCACCTGCTTGAAGTGTCCCCTGTTGACGTGTAGGGTCGTTCAATTTATGAGGTTGTTTTCATATCCGTAGACGTCCATCACAATTTGAAATAAGACCCGTTCGATCGCGCAACATGTTTCCAGTCATCAACAGTGCACTATTGGCGTTGGCGGGCCCAGACGAGACGTAAAGCTTTGTGTCTTGCAGCCATCAAGGGTACACGAGTCGTCCTTCGGCTCCAAAGGCCCATATTAATGATGTTTCGTCGAATGGTTCACACGTTGACACTTATTGATGGCCCAGTATTGTAATCTGCAGCAATTTGAAGACGGGTTGCACTTCTGTCATGTTGAATGATTCTCTTCAGTCGTCGTTGATCCCGTTCTTGCAGGATCTTTTTCCGGCCGCAGCGATGTCGGAGATTTGATGTTTTACCGGATTCCTGATATTTATGGTACACTTGTGAAATGGTCTTACGGGAAAATGACCACTTAATTGTTACCTCGGAGATGCTGTGTCCCATCGCCCGTCCACCGCCTACAGCGCCACACTGAAACTCAAATGTTGGTAACCTACCTTGTGCGTGCGTGTGTGTGTGTGTGTGTGTGTGTGTGTGTGTGTGTGTGTGTGTGAGCTGATTCGAAGTACTGTCTTCCATTAAGGGTGGGCTTCTGGGATGGCTTGGTACAGGGATTTATTCAAGCTTTATTCAGATGTAAGCAGGGCTGAGGGCTCGCAGCCTGTGGCCCACTAAAGGTTTTGGTTATCGTTGAATCCAGTTACTGGGGAGCCTTGATGATTGCATAAGGTACCCGCACACGGTGCTACCATTGTGGAGCGATGGAGCCATTATATTCCACGTGCCGTTAGTGGACCTGGTTCAGCGATCCTATGAAAGATTTTTCTGCTTTGCATATGTGATGTGATCGGAGATGCTTGGGATGTTCAGTTCGGCGTGAAGGTCGGCAGTCCGGGCTCATCTTGGAGCTCCCAAGATGAGGCGGAGGTATCAGTTTTGAATGACTCGTAGGGGCTGAAGGTTGGAGGGGCTGGTGTTTCCCCAAGTGGAGTAGCCATAACAAAGTGCAAGTAAAACCGCCGCTCGATATAGCCGAAGCTTCGTTTGAACATTCATCTGGCAACCGCTCAACAATGGGTGTAATTGCTGTAGAGGGTGTAATAGTTGAATCCTCTTGTTGTGGAATGAAGTATGAAAAAAAGATTGCTCTCTTATCCATGCAAGTTCTCGATGTTGAAGGTCAGGGCGTTTGTGAATGAAGAGGACAGCTTTAGTTTTCTCGACGTTAAGACGAATGTGATTAGCTGATGCCTACTGTTCCGTCAGTGTGAGGTGACACATAAGTCTCCCAACGGCTGCAGTAATCTGCAGGCTACTAGTGAATAAGGCTGTGTCACCCACAAACTGAGCTAAGACGACCTGGGGCAGGATGGGTAAGTCGTTAACATAAGCGATGAAAAGAGTTGGGGATAAAACTTAGCCCTGAGGAAGGCCTTCCTGTAGGCTTCTAACACTCGAGCGTTGCCCATTGATGAGGACCATTATCTGCTGGTGTTGGAAAAAACTGCCAGTGATACGTAACGATAGTCAGGCAAGGTTGTCAGGTCTTGCAGTTTGATTAAGAGCTTATCAGTCAACACATAATCACATGCTTTTTCTGTGTCTAAAAGTATAGCCACTGTATAATTAGAAACATTCATATTACAGGCGATGTACACTGCGACTCACAGTAGTTGAAATTAGAATCATATTAATACCTCCAGCTGATGACTGGCGTTGATATATACCAACGGGGACAGGTGAAAATGTGTACCCCGACCGGGACTCGAACCCGGAATCTCCCGCTTACCTGGCAAATGCTCTCGCCATCTGAGCCACCGAGGGCACAGACCATAGCGCCGCTGCAGGGACTATCCCGCGCACCCCCTCCCGCGGGACCCACATTCTCCCCTTGTATATCTACACTCTACATTCGTAGTGTCCCACCCCAACACACTCATTACTCGTGGAAGACATTCTTACCAAGCCCCGTAAGAGTTCGCGGAGTATGTGTGCATCCGCTCAGAAGAAGAAGGTCATGGCCGGTATTGCCAGCACTATATGCTTACATGGATATGGTGTCTGTTCTTTCGGACATGTCCACCGTGTGGTCAAAACATGCTCCTATAGCATTAAGTCAGCTCACTCTGTTTCTACACAGGTTGCAGAATGTGGTGGATATTGCACTCTCCAACGTCTGGGTAAAATTGCTAAAATTGATCACGCCATCAAATGCGGTGTATAATACAATACATCGCTCCATTTAAATAGCGTCTTTCCAATCCCGACCATCCACTCGGTTCTCTGTTGATTACCGCATAATGATTGACTTACACCACTCTGCTGATATGGAGGGAACCTTGATGGAACACTGAATACCTGCTACTTGTTGCTGTGGAACACGAGATTAAGTGTAGTGGTCATCACCTTAACAACTGTTTGGAAGTGTTCCTCATTGTTCCAGATGCGTCGTATTTCCATATGCTGTGATACCCAACACATGTGTTTCTTTTTTTTTTCACCAATAAGAAAACAGAAATTAATTTTATTTATGCTACCTCATGTATGTTGTGAACCGCACCCTCTGGCGATGGTCAACAAAGGAACAGTAATCATGTACATGACTGCAAAATGAAGGAACAGTGCTTTTCGAAACGGAGCACCAAGACAGCCATCACCCTTTCGATGGGAAGACGAGATTAACTGTACAGATAATCACCTTCGAATAGTTGTTGGAAGCGCTCTTTAATACCACAAACTCTTCCAGTTTCCATATGTTGCGATGTCTTCCACATTTTTGTCAATGAGAAACATAGCCTCTGTGTTTTATTTCTATCAACCTCTGTTGTGGTAGCTGCATAGTTTATGAAATGCGATGTTTAGTTTTCTGTAAGAGCCAGAGGAACGAAATGTGTTAATGTTGGTTTAGCAGCAGCTGATACATATCTCTAAGTCACGGTAGAAAAACAAAGTGTATGGCGGTGTACATTGATTGGGTGTGTTACAACCGAAAAAAAGTGTATTGTACTGCTTACGAAGGAACAATACAGGAACCCTCTCATGTGATTGATAGTCTGTTGGATATGGTCATCCTACAATACAGGTGATGAAACTTTACAACGGTCTGTGGAAGCGGCTTCGATCACGAGAAACCTGCTCCAGTGAACCAATACCTGTACATTTAATAGGATCGCCACATATGTTTGGGTGACAGAAATAAGTGCACCCCGAGAGACACAGATCTTCTTCGGACTACCTGTATGTAATTTGGAGATGTCTCAAAAGCTTCGTCCTTCCTCCATGTCATGTATAATGTGTAGTCTTCCTAATTTTCCCAACAAGAAACACCACCGTTACAGATTGTATTATCTCTTCTACTACCTCGTGTTTCAGGGGAAAGCTACGTTTGACGCTGGCCTTACACACAGTACATGGTTGGCAGGGCTATGACACCATGTTCCCATTTCCACCAAAGAATCAAAACGCCCTCCTGTTGCATTAACTCAGCTTGTCCTGTCTCCCCACAGGATGCAGAAGGTCTTAGATATAATGCTCTTCGACTTCTGTACAGGTCAGACTTAAATTGGGACGATCACATGGACTAAGCTGCAGGGAATGCGGGGCAGAGACTTAGGAGCAGTTACAAATTGCAGAGGGCTCTGAGCACTATGGGACTCAACTGCTGAGGTCATTAGTCCCCTAGAACTTAGAACTAGTTAAACCTAACTAACCTAAGGATATCACAAACATCCATGCCCGAGGCAGGATTCGAACCTGCGACCGTAGAGGTCTTGCGGTTCCAGACTGCAGCGCCTTTAACCGCACGGCCACACCGGCCGGCAAAATTGCAGAGGGACTGTCTAAAAACAGCACTGGAGTTCTTGGTGTATGGGATCCTTAGCAGATAGGTTAAAAAAAAAAAGAAAAAGAAAAAAAAGGGTGACTAGTGTCAAGATACGAGAGTGGCACAAATATGATTCACCAGTGGCAGTAACCATTAAAAACGTCTCTACAAGTTATAATTTGTATACGTGGTAGAACGGATAGATTTGATTCCAAATCGCAGACAGCATTTCTACCTGAAAGCGTGGCACTATCAGCGACTCGTGTGTGTGCCTGTAGACTCGAGACCGCTTTTTATGCATGATGACGGTAACACAGGCGGTATGATCGTGTTTCGAAAGCGCATTTCTTATGCGAAATCTGTGTTGTGTGCTGGTCAGCTGTAAATGTTATTTCTCAATAGTGTTCCTCGAAAGGAACATTGTGTTCCCTTCATGGATTAGCATTTGTCCTAGCTGGTAATTGTAATCCATCTGCTGACCAAAAACAATTATTCACTGTGCAAAGTGACTCTCAGGATCAGTGTAATTAATTAGCCTATCAAACTGATATCAATGATTTGCCACCTGGCAGGTGGAAGAGATGGCTAGGGTACCGCGGAATGATTCTTGACAAGGGTTCTTTTTTTTTTTTTTTTTTTGCTTTCTTTTGGCGATATCTTTTGACGAAAGATGGCGAGACAGGCTATCACGATTTGTTTCATAAACGCTAGTCTGACATAACATCGCGCCGGCCAGAATGGCCGAGTGGTTCTAGGCGCTTCAGTCTGGAACCGCGCGACCGCTACGGTCACAGGTTCGAATCCAGCCTCGGGCATGGATGTCTGTGATGTTCTTAGATTGCTTAGGTTTAAGTAGTTCTAAGTTCTAGGGGACTGATGACCTCAGATGTTAAGTCCCATAGTGCTCAGAACCATTTGGACCATATAACATCGCGCTGGTAAAAGGGGCCCTGTCGTAGTGTACAAAACAGCTACGTTCTCTTGAATTATAGCTTCTTGTTGCCAAACGTAAAATGAGTGAGTTTTCTTTTTCGACATGTGTGCCAATGGCGTGAGAGATTGTCTGAAATATTTGTAATAAACACAAGCATGAAGTTTATTTACGATCACTGAACGCGAGAGACGCTCTCAGGTCGTGTAATTTGTTCAAGAAGCTGGAAGAATTTGCTTAATATAGAGTTTTTTTCTTTGGAGTTTAAATTCTCGCTTTTTCTTTACTCCAATGACTGTTTAGAAATAACGAGGACATTGTGCGGTGATCGGTAGTTCTTGCATCGGAATAGTTGAAGTTTTTATTCCTGATTTTATGTAGGGTGGGCGTGTCTCAGTTGGTTATTTGTAATCGGTGGCGGTACACTTCGCTGGACGTCACAAAAAAATGAGACGGGACTGCCGTCGAACATAAAAACTGTACCGATTTTGCTCACAAAACTAAAATGAAATGGACTTCACCTATTTTCGTGTAAAGAGGACATTTATTATGGTCGTAAATGTGTTTTACTGTTTTTTAATAGATGCTTGATTATAGATGCGTTCACGTCAAATACAATTGTTCTCCATTACCGATGGGCGGGCTGCTGTGGGTGAGGGGCGGGAAGACGGGGGGCGGGGGGGGGCTCTATCGCTATATTTTAGACGAACAAGTTGAACCTGAGGCGACCGTTCTTTTCTCTCCTATTGATTAGTTGACTATACACGCTACTGTGTTGGCATAGGTGCGTTGCCTTAAGGCGGCAGCCAGATGGTGGAAAGCTGAGTGCTGATCTGGACCGTTCTCCAGATGGGCGGAGTTATGCCTGTAAATTTCCCTTTTGTATTAAGGGGCGCCAAGTCAATGGTATGCCACATATCATGACGGCCTGTTGGGGTCTGCAGCCATACGCGGGTCTGTAGAAAAACAGCAAAGGGAGCGACTTCTGTAACAGCCATCTGAAGTGTCCTCCAGATGGGTTGGGTTATGCTACTCAATTTCTTTTTTGTGTTCTCTAGGACTGACGCCTTATGACGGCGGCCAGATGGTGGAAAGCCGATGGTGGGAAGGAGGGGTGGAGGGTGGGAGGGAGGTGCCTTGGTTTTAGGCAGTTTGTGGACGCCTATTGAGGAGAACATACATTCAACTACTGCCTCCTCTGCAGTCTTTTAGGATGACGATTTTTCCCCAGTACAAGTGCTGCATTATGACCTGTTCATTACGAGTGCAGGTTTTTTTCAGACAATTTCGAAGTGTAATTAGAACTGTGACGCATTTTTTTCCATCAGTTGTGGTAGCGTGTATTGTCATTGGTTACCTTGGCTGTAAGTGGTTTTTGAGCAGGCGTCTATAGCGATCTCAGACGTCAAACAACGATAGATACTGTGTGCTTAGAAGTAATGAACAATTTAAGCTCTTCTCTGTCCAACACCAGCATCTAGTCAGTCGAACGTATTTCCCGCCAAAAGAATAAAGGTAGTACCTTACAACCCAGCCTTTTCCCCACCAGCTTGTAGGTGTAGGATAGAGTTTGAGTGTGTCTGTCATTAGTTTCGAGTGGTATTGGGAGATTTTTTCCCAGCATGATAAAGCTAGTTGTATGGCATCATCTGTTTTGGAGTTGTATTGCGCTTTTTTGCTGTCCTTGTGTAGCACTATGCATATGGTTGTGTAATTATTCCCAATCTTTGTGATTAATTACGTAATTAGTATCGATGTTTGCGTCAACTTCCCGACCAAAATAAATATTGTACACTAACCTAACCTTCCTCTCCTACATCTGGACAGTTTCCATGTGTTGTGGCGCACTTGGGCTTTCCATCCAGTAGAATAAGGGTTCGAGTCCCGGAAAGAGCACAGCCATTTTTATTTTCCTATCAATTCGAAGCGCCTCAGGTGGTTTAATTGGGGTATAATTGGGCTTTCTATCCATGAGAACCAGAGTTCGAGTCCCAAAAGGATAACGCCAATTTTAATTTCCCGTCAGTTCCAAGGTACGGGGGCCGTCCAGAGTGGCCGAGCGGCTCTAGGCGCTACAGTCTGGTGCCGCGCGACCGCTACTGTCGCAGGTTGGAATCCTGCCTCGGGCATGGATGTGTGTGTTGTCCTTAGGTTAGTTAGGTTTAAAAAGTTATAAGTTGTAAGGGACTGATGACCTCAGCAGTTAAGTCCCATAGTGCTCAGAGCCATTTAAACCATTTTGAACCAAGGTACGGGTTGGATGGGATGTCAAAACAGACCTGGGACCAAGAAATTTCCACGAAAATTCGAAATTCCCGCCAAAATTCGAAATTCCACCAATAGGGTAACGAAGGGGATGGTGGAGAGGGTGGAGGGGGAGGACGAGCTGGGGCATACGTGCAGCTGAGAAAACATGTGTCGTCATCCAGGGCAGGGGTGTTCATGGTCGCACCTGGGAAATAGCCCAGCCTCGTACAACTATTACAAACCGTTGTGAGCAACACTAATGTCTTGTGTAGAAGATGCTTTAGCTGTTCTTTCGTAACGCCATCCGGTTCAGGGACAGAGTGAGTTCCCTGGCTGCAGTTTAAACCCTTCACCTCAGCTGGTTTTGTCAGCAGTGATTCAAGGTGAAGAGGAAACTGTCTTATATCCTGAGCTCTGCGACCTATTCGCAGTGTGGTCATCATCGACCAAATCATCAGTGGTGTTCTGAGGCTCGTACGCCTCGACGAAAATTTTGGCCTTTCCCAGCAGGTCATATGTCAGTGCCTGAGGGCCCAGAAGCGGCCGTTTCGGCGGCTGTGGTTGGCGAAGGTGTCTGACCAGACTCCAGTGGTCACACGTCTGGAGGGCAAAGGAGGTCATTTTGTCTTCGCACATTTCTTCGCAGTGTTCTATAGCTTGGCGTTGTTCTCTTTCTCTTAGCCAGCCACTGGGCTGCCGAGGCCGCGCTGCCTATGCCGCGCACATAGTGCATTTGGTTGTTGGTTGGTTGGGGGAAGAGACCAAACTGCGAGGTCATCGGTCTCATCGGATTAGGGAAGGATGGGGAAGGAAGTCGGCCGTGCCCTGTCAAAGAAACCATCCCGGCATTTGCCTGGAGCGATTTAGGGAAATCACGCGCATAGTGCAGTCTGCAAGTTGCTGCGCCGCGCTCTAGACTGACGTTGATGATAACCTGCCATTGTAGCAGCACTAACCGATCTAACTACTGCGCTTTACACTTGTTGGCTTATGTAGGCGTTGCCGACCGTAGCGCCTTATTCAGACTGATTACGTATCTCTGTAATTGAATACGCATGCCTATACCAGTTTCTTTGGCGCTTCAATGTTCCAATGTGTGTGAAATCTCACGGGACTTACCTGCTAAGGTCATCAGTCCCTAAGCTTACACACTACTTAACTTAAATTATCCTAAGCATAAACACACACACCCATGCCCGAGGAAGGACTCGAACCTCTGCCGGGACCGGCCTCGCAGTCCATGACTGCAGCGCCCCAGACTGCTCGGCTAATCCCGCGCGGCTTTGGCGCTTCAGTTTACTTCAGTGTTTGGCCATTGTTGTAATGGTATTCATTACTGTGTTATTGAAAAGAAGAAATATCCTGGATACATAAGCACAGTGAGGGAGTGGGAAATAAGGGACGCTGTGAATACCTCATTTGTTTTTTGGACTCTGGCAAGTGGCGTGTCACTTTTAGTCCACCTAGACGACTTGGGATCAGCCTTGGAAAGACTTACCAGAAAATCGTTGCGTCGTTTAGCACTTAACAGTGAAATGTTAGTAGCATCTACCCACAGACCTACTAAAAAGCCTCGAAACTGATTTATGATTTTGTTCATAACTGTAGTCATCGAGCATCAGTGCTTATTCTTTCAACAAAGATAGAAATCAGTCGGAAGCTGATTCGCATGAATCCTAAGGCGCCACCTTTAAGATATATAAAAGTAATTGTGAATGGAAATGGTAGCCCTGAATATTTCTTGTTCAAAATTACTGTTTCTTCTCAAGAAATATTACACGTAGGATACAACTATTTCGGTGAAAAATAGAGAAGAATTAGTTAACTCTTTAAAAGATGTCATCATTCCCTCTGGCTGTTTGCTTGCTGCGATCGATACCACAAATCTTTACACTAAAATTCCTGTACATGAAACGATCCTTACGATAAGAGAAATTCTCACGAATTACACGAAACTGAATGCAGACGAAATTAAAGATACGATAACACATTGGAGAGTTATCCTCAAGTATAATCACTTGCTTCAGTGGGCAGATATTTCAACAAGATGAATGCTTTCCTACGGGGAATTGCCTCGCTGGCTTTCTACCTGATGATTTCATTAATTATTTTGTGCTTAGTTTCTTTAAATCCTTCTAATTCTGACGATTAACATTTCGTGTTTCAGATGCTACGTGGACTATATTATCTTCGTATTCAACGGTGATATGAAGGATTTCATACCTCTTAGTTATTCTCTTAATTGATACCCTCTGAAAATCTAACTAACATACGAAATACAAAATTAGTGTCATGAACAGAGCTTTCTAGACTTGAAATGGCGTCTGTAGACGAAAAATTGTCTGTGACATCTATAAGAAAACCTTCTACGGCATGTAAAATCGTTCAAACTTCTTCCTGTCACCCTATTGGCACAAAGTTGCATTACTTCATGCTGTGATTAATGATACGTTTGAGGTCCTTATAACAAATTCTGCTACTGCCACTGAACTTAACAGTTTTAAGTACATTGCTATCAACAACAGGTATCAGGTTAGTGTTGTACGAAACCGTAATAAAACTCGCAGTAATAGGAGCACTCATTCTTCTTCACATAAAAGCATGGCCCCACTGTGAATAAATGTTTTACTATTCCTTTCATAGGTTACAATTCATTTCAGATGGTTAAGTTGTTTAGAAAATAGACCTCAGTGTGTTTACCACCAATAAATTAATGAACTGGTTTACATATACTTGGTGGTCAGAAACAGTCTGAAAAGCTTGTAAGGCTGTTGCAAGATAGGTTGCACTAAGAAATAATTGTTAACACAAAATTTGGTATGTGGGACCTTTTCTGAGTTTATTAGTATTAAAGTTATTCGAACAACCAATTGTGCGCACAGATTCAAGCCGCCAGAGACGATTAGTGTCATGTTAGTTGACTCATGAATTGTCACCTATGGAGAGAGAAATTAGACATCAGGATGTTCTTTAAGTAACTTCTTTAATTCGACCCTCCGCCGTAGTACATCAGGAACAGCTTGTTGGAGGCATCCAGTTGCCTCTAATGTGAAAAAATAGTCGTACGCCATTGCAGACACTGTAAAGGTGAGCCGTGTGTGGCATGACTCAAATGCCGCTGTCACCGGCTACGACCATGGTGACAGCATGGCAGCACAGCTGACAATATGGCATGGTGAGGGGGGGGGGGGGGGGGGTTCTGTGACCTCCCTCCAGCAGGTGGGCCGCTCTCTGCCCCAGCAGGAGTTGTCTTGTGACTCAGGGCAGGCTGCCCTGTCCCTTGGTCCAACAGCGGACCCCGTACTGCATTCCAGATTGTATCTCTGGTGGTCAAAGGCTCTTGATTGTGGCTGTGATACTGAGACAACACTGTTTTAGTTCCAATTGTTCAAATGGCTCTAAGTACTGTGGGACGTTAACATCTGAGGTCATCAGTCCCCTAGACTTAGAACTACTTAAATCTAACTAGCATAAGGACATCACACACATCAATGCCCGAGGCAGGATTCGAACCTGCGACCGTAGCAGCAGCGCGGTTCGGACTGATGGGCCTAGAACCGCTCGTGGACTACGTTCATTAAGGGCTTTAGACATGTACTCTAAACACTTCCATGGTGACAAGTACCGAAAGGCTTCGATCTTTCGGCTACCACATTGCAGCATCGTCTGTTGCTGTAAGGTGCCCAGCTACCACTACTTACCAATGCCTGTCCCCTGTGTTTTGCTTTGCAACACATAACGTTCTTGCCTACCTGTTGCAGCTCACGTCCACTGCGTCATTTCTTTTGACTGAATACGGTCAGTATGCTACATTGCCCTCCTTTTCAAGACCCGGACCTATAGGTCACCCACACTAGAAGATCCTTTATACTAGAGTTCTTGGCGACCGGCTTCTTAAGAACTATTCTAACAATTGATTTTCTAAACCGAATCACTTAAACTTACATATTTCTGCAGGGTTCCTTGCCCTGCTCCTTAACTCAAACACCATGGAACGTATTTCATTACTAGGCTTGTCGCACAATAAATTCCAACTCTCAATTCCAAACTTACAAATTAAAATGAATCAGTTATCCGTAATAGCAGCCCCTTGTTCGTTCATCTTCCTTCTGCTGCTTTTATGCTTGGGGTATCCAATCCACCGGAAACTGAATGACGAATGTGTCCGAAATAAGTCTTGTGCTTCATATACATGCCAAAAAAAAGGACTATGCTCAGCAGAACAAGTGCCGGCTCGGTGATTGGTATGACAGTTGTCAATTTTGTCTCTTTTCAATACTAATTTTCCCTATACATATTAAAAATGTAAATGTCTTGTGACTAGGGCCTCCCGGCGGGTAGACCGTTCGCCGGGTGCAAGTCTTTCGATTTGACGCCACTTGCGCGACTTGCGCGTCAATGAGGATGAAATGATGATGATTAGGACAACACAACAACCGGTCCCTGAGCGGAGAAAATCTCCGACCCAGCCGGAAATCGAACCCGGGCCCTTATGACTGATATTCTGTCGCGCTCACTACTCAGCTACCGGGGGCGGACGATATACATTTATATGCTGCAATAAGATTTCCAGGGAAGCTCATCCCTCCTGCTAGTTCAGAGGCTTGTTAATAGACGGCACTAATTACGACCCTAAAGATTAAATTAAGCTAGTTAGATACGTGGTAGATAATACTTCCATCGGCTCCTCTGGCCATTCGAGGCTGCAAAATATTCATGTGAGTTATCCCTGAAATCGCAGCGGGCAGGTGGAAAGTGCGCCCCATGATCTCGCACGCTGTCCCATTTAATAAGAAACCACCCCCGTTTAATTCTAGCCTGTTTCCTGATATAAGCCTCCCATGCTCGAATCAACTAGCCACTACTACCATCTTGTCAAAGGTAGAATACAGCCAATGCTCCTCGATCTGTTGAAAGCAAGATTCCGGCTCAATCACTTCTTTACTACATGATCTTAACTCCTTTTGTCCCATTAGCAGTTTCACTGTGCTGGAATCCTGCCCCTCTCTTTTTACCATATTCGGACAGACTACGATTTTCCCTCAGTAGCATTTTTGTAACTTTGCTTCCCCAATTTCTGCATATTTTCTTGTCTTTTTCCATTAGTGATAGTCACTGCGTTTTTTACTCTTCCAAATTTCTTCAAAATCCCCCACTTGAAAGAATATGTTTGAACTATGTAGCAGTCGTAACGTGCTTGTTTTCTTGGTACTGGTATAGAAACGGAAATATAAACCATCGCTCCATCAGTTCTCACCAGTACTGTGTCTTTCTTGAAATATGAAGGTAAATTTTTGTGCTCGGGTTCAAAACTCAACCCCAACTCCAGCGCTGGTTCCGTCGGTACTTTCCTTAGATCCTCTAAATAGAGCTGTGGCGTATTACGGCGTGCTGCATAGCCTCCTATAGTTCACTTATGTAGCCGTGCGGGATTAGCTGAGGGGTCTCAGGCGTTGCAGTCGTGTACTGTGCTGCCGGTCCCGGCGGAGGTTCGAGTCCTCCCTCGGGCATGGGTGTGTGTGTGTGTTTGTCCTTAGGATAATTTAGGGTTAAATAGTGTGTAAGCTTAGGAACTGATGACCTTAGCAATTAAGTCCCATAAGGTTTCACACACATTTGAACATTTTTTTCTGTTACTTACCCTTGTGGCTCCCGAACACTACCTTATACCGAGTGAAAACATTTTGTCATTACTACTTCCCTATCTAATTCTTCGATTTGTAGCTGCCTGGTGTTCTGATTAACTGCTCTTCAGCAACACTGGCATACCGCATTACTTATCCAGTCAGTTGTAAAAGTCTTGTGTTATTCAATATGTCCTTCACTAAACACGTAGTCAGGTAGTGTGGCAATCTCTCACGACTTTGTTCCCTTTTGCTCACTGCACCGTTGTTCATCCTTCAAATGTCTTCCTCATCTGTAGTGGCAAATATTGTTTTCATAAGCCGACCTCCCGTGTCTATCCAACCCTTCTTCCTTTGCGTATATGGAATAACCTCTAGTACCTTAGTCATCTCAATCTTTAATTTGTCGTACGCTCCATGTACTCTCACATATCCTGGCACTTGTTTGAGAACTTGTGCCTTTTCTGTCCCTGTCGGAATTTGTTTGATGCTTCTTCCAATCTTCTCACTTGCATCATCCAGCGATAGCTGGTTATCACTATGTCTTCCTGCTTGGCGAAAAACAATCCCCCTTCTAGGTGGTGATTCCGTAACGCTTCAACCCCGACGAAGATCAATAGTCCCGCTATGAACCGCATCATCTTATCTTCTGTGCACCTCAACTATGAGCAGGAATACCTATAACTTACCTCTCTCTTAAATTCATTGCTGCTCCGCAGCTGCTTTCACTAATTACACTAAATCTATAGCTAACCTAAAAAAGTATTAAATGACTATCTCCTAGGCCTTAATGCATACGGGATCCTCGTTACCATTTCATTCACGATCACTTGTTTATCCTCCAATATACACTCCTGGAAATTGAAATAAGAACACCGTAAATTCATTGTCCCAGGAAGGCGAAACTTTATTGGCACATTCCTGGGGTCAGATACATCACATCATCACACTGACAGAACGACAGGAACATAGACACAGGCAACAGAGCATGCACAATGTCGGCACTAGTACAGTGTATATCCACCTTTCGCAGCAATGCAGGCTGCTATTCTCCCATGGAGACGATCGTAGAGATGCTGGATGTAGTACTGTGGAACGGCTTGCCATGCCATTTCCACCTGGCGCCTCAGTTGGACCAGCGTTCATGCTGGACGTGCAGACCGCGTGAGACGACGCTTCATCCAGTCCCAAACATGCTCAATGGGGGACAGATCCGGAGATCTTGCTGGCCAGGGTAATTGACTTACACCTTCTAGAGCACGTTGGGTGGCACGGGATACATGCGGACGTGCATTGTCCTGTTGGAACAGCAAGTTCCCTTGCCGGTCTAGGAATGGTAGAACGATGGGTTCGATGACGGTTTGGATGTACCGTGCACTGTTCAGTGTCCCCTCGACGATCACCAGTGGTGTACGGCCAGTGTAGGAGATCGCTCCCCACACCATGATGCCAGGTGTTGGCCCTGTGTGCCTCGGTCGTATGCAGTCCTGATTGTGGAGCTCACCTGCACGGCGCCAAACACGCATACGACCATCATTGGCACCAAGGCAGAAGCGACTCTCATCGCTGAAGACGACACGTCTCCATTCGTCCCTCCATTCACGCCTGTCGCGACACCACTGGAGGCGGGCTGCACGATGTTGGGGCGTGAGCGGAAGACGGCCTAACGGTGTGCGGGACCGTAGCCCAGCTTCATGGGGACGGTTGTGAATGGTCCTCGCCGATACCCCAGGAGTAACAGTGTCCCTAATTTGCTGGGAAGTGGCGGTGCGGTCCCCTACGGCACTGCGTAGGATCCTACGGTCTTGGCGTGCATCCGTGCGTCGCTGCGGTCCGGTCCCAGGTCGACGGGCACGTGCACCTTCCGCCGACCACTGGCGACAACATCGATGTACTGTGGAGACCTCACGCCCCACGTGTTGAGCAATTCGGCGGTACGTCCACCCGGCCTCCCGCATGCCCACTATACGCCCTCGCTCAAAGTCCGTCAACTGCACATACGGTTCACGTCCACGCTGTCGCGGCATGCTACCAGTGTTAAAGACTGCGATGGAGCTCCGTATGCCACGGCAAACTGGCTGACACTGACGGCGGCGGTGCACAAATGCTGCGCAGCTAGCGCCATTCGACGGCCAACACCGCGGTTCCTGGTGTGTCCGCTGTGCCGTGCGTGTGATCATTGCTTGTACAGCCCTCTCGCAGTGTCCGGAGCAAGTATGGTGGGTCTGACACACCGGTGTCAATGTGTTCTTTTTTCCATTTCCAGGAGTGTATTTCTCCTCACTCCACCTTCCGGTCCGCATCTCCTACCCCTGGAATAACTTCAGGACTCCCTTGCAAAGGTTTCACTCACCCTACATGAATAATTGTCGTTATCATCAGCAATACAATCTTGATATTTATTGGCGATGTAGTCTCTACCACTTGGTACGGCCCCTCATACATTGCAAAAAACGAATACGAAGCTGACAGCATCGCCCACTGATCAGCATTATACTCTGGCATTCTTGCCGTACGGCTCATTGCTTCTTCCTGTTTCTTCAGTGCACGTGTATTTGTCCTATTCCAAATTTCCCTAATAACCTGGAAAATTCCTAAGAGTCTACAGTATTCTCTTTCTTCGTTTGCAATACGTCGAACGTTGATGGCTTCTTACGACCATATATTACTTCATGTGGCAATAATCCTGTATTCGTAAGCTGTTTTGAGCTGTATGCGGAGACTACATACTTCAAATAGACATCCCAGTTGGTGTGATGTAAATCAACGTAGTATCTAAGCATCTTCACCATTATACTACGCACTATTTCGGTTCTTCCGTTGGCTTGTGGATGGAAAGGACTCGTTCTTAACTTCTACACATTCAGAAACTTACACAATATCTTAAACTGATCTGACAGGAAGATCGTTCCCTGGTCTGTTACTATTTTTTCAGGCACTCCAAACTTCAGTATCCAATGATTCACAAGTGCTTGTGCCACTTTTGCGGCATGCTGGTTTGTCATCGCGACCATTTCTACGTATCTTTAAAAATACTTGACCTCCAGAAATTCGAATGGTGCTAATGCTTCAGGTAACATCTGCAATACTACCCTTGTTTGACACAAATCTGCCTTCTGTGCGCACTGTATGCAGTTCCGCGCAGATACTGGTTTATGTCCGTCTGCCTATTCCTACACCAGTGCCTATCTTCTAGTCTTCTGTTGGTAGATCTGCACCCTCCATGACCCGCTAATATGTGATCATGAGCTCCTTGTAGCACTCTATTCCTTAGCTTCACAGGTTCCACTACCCGCAGTCCCAACTTGGTTTCTATGCGTAGCAGCCTACCCTGTCTGCAAAACTGTGACTGCTTGAAATACTGATTACACTTTTAATCCGCTCTCTGTGGAGTTTACGATTCCTCATGCTCATTACCCCCAGTACTTCAGCCAACCGTATTACCGTGCTCCTTCCCACGTTTATGCGTGACTTCGAAATCAAATTCTTCTAGTTGTATTGCAATAGTGTCAACCGGCTAGAATCATCCTTTAAACCAACAACCATTTTAATTCCGCATGATATGTTATTACTGTAAACCTTTTACCGTACTGATAACATTTGAAATATGTGATTCCACGAGTAAGACTTAAAATCTCTTTCTCCATTGTGGAATAATTTCTTTCTGCTGGATTTAGTTGTCTTGATGCATGAACTACTGGATGTTCTGCAGCTTCTACCTTTTGTGACAACTAAGTTCATGGTTTGGTGGATCACGTAATAAAACAAATTCTCTGTTAAAATCCGGAAATATCAGTATCGGACTCGATGTTAGGACTTCTTTTGGCTCTTCAAAAGCATGCTGGCACTCTTCTGTCCACTCAGATTTAGTATCTTTTTTTAACAATTGTGTCAACGGTTTGGCAATATCCTCAAATCCTTTTAAGAACTGGTGGTAATAGTTTGTGACACGTAAGAACGATTGCAACTGATTTACAGATTCCAGTACAGGAAATTCCCATAAGGCTCTTATTAATCTTGAGTCCGTCATAACCCCTTTTTTTTTTTGACATGATTTAGGTATGCTACATCTTCCATCACAAAATTTCACATTTCTGTGCTCAGTGTTAACTTCGCTACTTTTAGCTTAGAAATACTTCCCTTAATCCTACATATGCTGTTGCATATAACGCCTATAGATGATTACGTCTTCGAGATACCCTAAATATTGTCGTGATTTTAAACCTCTGAGTACTCTGGTCACTAATCTCTGAAACGCTGCAGGTGGATTTTTTTATTCGAATGGCATTCTTATGAATTTGTGCTGTCTCCAAGATGCCAAAAAAATGTTTTTTGTCGATCATGCGGTGCAATCTCTGTCTGGTGATAGCCAGCTTTCAGTTCCATTGTTTGGAAATATTTGTATTGCCCTAAATGATCCAAGGTTTCTGTGATGTTTGGCAAAGGGTAGGCGTCCATTATGGTCTTCGCATGTAGATGTCTGTATTCACAACAAAACCTATATTTTTTGTTCCATCCATTAATTTTTTTGGTACGACGACAATTCCTGCCCACCATGCAGTATTACTTTCATCAGTTACTCCGTCTTTCAGCTATTGATCGTTGAATTCCTCCAAAACTGGCTGGAATTAGCCAGGTATTCCGTATGGTTTGCGGTAGACTGGTGATTTATTTCCTGTTGGTACGCAGAGGTGTGTAATGTGCTACTAATAGACCTTTTAGAAAAAATAAATCCTTAAATTCCAGCAGCAATTTTTCCATCTGTTCCCTGTTGCTTCTCTATAGGAGCTCCCATGTTTCTCGTAATGCAGTTTCAGTGGCATCCAGCGAATGTCCGTGGCTGGCACACATTATGTCCCATTTTTCTTCCTCCAGGATATTCTTATTAGTGATTAACAATTCCCTTTGTTAATCTTATGTCCTCTGGCTAAAATTATCTATAAAAACAGGTGCCTTCTGTTGCGGCCACATGTAGTAAGCGTTGCTTCATGCAGTGGAGAATGGCAAAACAGAGGCACATTGGCGACCAGTCGTTGCGAAGTAGACAGGCACAGATAGCCTTGCTGACAGCAGCAGTCTACCACCAGGCTGACGCAAGGATGCACACAGACCGAGTGCTGAACAAAGCCTGGAGAGTGCTGAGTAAGGGGAAGTGAGGCCAGCACACTAAGTTACGCTGCAATATACTGCGGGAGTAATAACAAAAAGTTACCACCGAGGGTAAAAAACGTCCTCCTGCCGGATATAAATAGTGGAGCGCAGGCGGCAGCAGACATTAGGAAGCAGTACGGATCTGAGGACAGATGTGGTCCGTGTCCGAATGTTCAATCTTCGTAGGTGACTATTCCAGAAGTCTGTTCCAGCTCGCAGGAGTCATCCGTTCGCCGCCAGATGTCAACTTCAGCTCTGGAGGTCGGTCCGAGTTCGGTCGGCACCATGGCTGACTAACTACAGCGAGAACTTCCACCAGGACCGGCTGCAGCACGGTCTTGGTCAAAGGCGCCGCTGGGGACTGACGCCCGGACTTCACGGCAACCCGGCCCACGGCGCGTGCTCCGTCCATGACGGAACCTCACGGATATCGCTACTGACGGCTTCCTAGCCGCCGGTGCTGAAGGTGTTGGCAGCTGACCACACGGCGATGCAGTTCCGTGTGCGTACCCGTACTTTGGCGCCGAGCGGCGACGAGTTCATCTCAACCATAGGGCATCCTGGCTTCAGCAGAGCACTGTTAGCCTGAGGCTCCCGAGTGAGATCAGCGGCGTGAGTTGCGCGTATTGTCGGAGAATCTACACAGCAGCAGCCAGGCGGAGGGATACACAGGGCTGGGCAGCGAAGACGAGGGAGAAATTGTAAAGAAAGTTCAATAAATAATTGTAAAACTCCACGCCGTTTCAGTCTTCGGCGCAGCCACTGTGTCTGCTGCTAACAAGTGGTGCAGAAGTCGTAACACTTCTTTTCCCCCATTATTTCTTGTAAGCATACAATAAATGTTTTAAGGAAGCAGTCCTCCTGATTTAATACTTCATTATCTTCTAATGGTTGCACCACACACAAAATTCCTTCCATCAAGTGAGACTCAGCACTGACCCAGAGCATTTTCTCAATGCCCTTAGGTACACAATTGTGCGAATTAAATCTTAGTGTGATTTTGCGCAGTTTAATCAGTTCGCAGTTCGTCTTTCGTGACAGGCTCCCCTCGCAACATCACTACACTGACAGTGGCTTCATCTAACTGAAACATTTTCCCGTCAAGTTCCATTCTATGTTGCCGAAGATCAATTAAAGCACAATACCGATATGAGAAATCTATTCCTAGAATCATGTCGTAGCTTACCCTTATGTGTGGCACAATCTCTGCACATTGTTCGAATTAAACTGTATCCAGGCAAAAGTCTATGGTCACCAGTCCTAATAGCATGACATTTTTATCCCCACTCCACGCATCTGCACCGTGGTGGGTTCCATTGTTTACATTTAACCAGAACACTACTGGCGACCAACAAATGCGCCCCTGTGTCCAATAATCTCCTGTTACCGTTTTTTCCTACTATTCCTCTTGTCGCACAATCCACCTCTGCACACGATTTCGTAGTGTTACATCATCTGGGAATGACTGCAGGTAGACCTGGGGCTCCAACTGGCATTAAACAAATTTTTCTTCCCTGGTCCTCTACTTCTAAAACTATTACTTCCTCTTACTTCATTCACATCACCCTGAGGCTGGCGACACTGCCTCCCTACATGTCCCGTTCGTCCACACCAGATACATTTTGTGCCAGATGGGTTCTGTATTGAAGAGGACCTGACTAAAATGAGAACACGATAGCTGCAGGACTCACAAACCCCATCAGCACCAAACCAACACAAAGAGAGCTTTATAAGATAGGAATTGTAGGGTGATCTGGAATTCCAAAAACCCTACATCATTCACGTAAATGCCCATAACGGAAACGTGGTGCAGAAGCCATGGTACCTTGACTATGGACCAATGGAAGAATGTCATCTGGTTGGATGAGTCCTGTTGCATACTGTTTCTAACTTATGGCCGAGTTTACGTCTCAAGAGTGAAACATGGTGGGATTCGGTGATGATTTTGGCAGTCATATCATGGTATTCTGGTATGAGATGGTGTAGTTTTGTGAGCATATGCCGAGGACATATTATTGTGAGATATTAAATGACGCAACGTATTTCTCGGATTTCTTTCCAAGACCGGCCCTAACTAGTTTATCTCAGCAAATAGCCATAGTCAGTGCCAAAGTCCGCAAAACAGGCCGCATCCTATGTGGCGAACGAAGCTTGCCTCCCGGTACTGCTTTCCACTCGACGATGGACCCAGCACGTCGTACGTGAAACATCCTGAACTTCCCGGAGACTACCACTTACCAGTACAACAGTGTAATTGAAACCCTCTAATAAAGGTTTGACGTAATGTGTGTAAGACAGATTAAGGAAGTTCAGGGCTCGTACAGATTTATCTGGGTGTGGACAGGAGAGGGATTACTGCTGTGATACATGTACACTCTAGTGGGTTATACGGTCTGTACGTAGATAACTTATGTCTTCAAATGATTTAAGCCTTACTAAATCGACTGCAAGTAACAGATGCGTCGGTGATACGGGCGATTTTGAAACCTCCAGCAGCGATACAAATTTATTCACAGCCATGAAAAAGAAAATCAACATGAATTTACTTTGCTTGCAGACATCAAATAGGCGTCCACCGTTTTCCTACACAAACAATTCAAGTCTCTTACGGAAGTGGGACATCACAAGTTATGGGAAAGGTACTGTAATTCGATTAGATTCCTCTGGAATTTGATACTTCAGTTTCTGGATGGTGTATGGCGTGCCCACCGTAAGGTCTGAGATATCAAATGACCCCAAAGGAAAAGACCCACACCCTGAAAGGTCAGGGTTTATTGGAGATCAGGAAATTTCCCGTTTCCTGGAGACGATATGTCCAGAAAAGATGTTCTGCAGCGCGTTAATGGAATGCCGCAAGGCAAGGCATGTTGCCCCGTCTTCTTGGAAGAATGTGTCTGCAGTTGCAGGGAAGTAAGCAAGCTGTCGCCTGTCGATCTAGGAAATATTTCAACTTGTGAACATAACGTTTCGTATTCACAATAACAGTGTTGCTGCGATTGTCTTAAAAAAAAGGAAAGGTGCCCTATGGCTCCAAACGATGAAATGTCGCACCACACTGGCACTTTCTGACTACGAAGTGGTGTTTCACGAAGCGTGTAAATTGACCTCAACGCTCATGATCATATTGTCGAACATGGCTGTGTTGTACTTCAGGAGTTCTAACAATTACCAGCAAATGTTTATTCCCTTTGCGAGGTCGAGCGCAATCAGTTTTAGCACTATCTAAATTATGTACGGGGGTTTTTCAGCACCTTAATGCAATATTCGCCGTACACTGGGATACGGGTATATCAAGTTGCAGCGCATGCTTGCGTGCAGAAGTCCTGGGACTTCGGCTGAAAGCTTCTTCCACTCTTGCAAAGGTCTCTGACGTGCACACGAGTTTTGCACTTCCACCGCTCTTTCGCACCGTATCACCCGTTTCCTCAAAGTTTAGTACAAACACTTTGATGGCATGTACCGGCGGGACTGGGCATGACGATCGAGCTTGTAATGAGCATGCGCGGCCACGTAGCTGTCGTTGTTTTTGTAAAAGACGAACGGCAACAGTCTTCACTGGTCCACGTCGGCATCTCGACTAAACATCGATAACACGGTCAACGGCAGACATTTGTCGTCCAGATGGCACCACTCCTGTTTATTGATTCCTAACGTAACGTGCTAATTCCAGGGTTGCCAAATCGTCGGTTTCGCTGCAGCCGTTGTTTACTATTGACGGCAGTTAGTCAGTCTGTCACATTTCGCTTTCGTTGTGGCGAGAGTTTGTTGCAATCAGCAACCATCCTCTGCCTGCAATAAATATCCCCTATAATGTGTTTCCATCAACCAGAATTATTGCCACATGAATATTGCTCTTCATCGACAAAAGGTAGAATAACTCTAGAGCCGATTGTCACAGCGTATGGATTTGCTCCGATTGTAAATCGTCAGGTACATCCGAATTGTTCAGTTTTCGACTACGCTACGACTCACGCCAAAACTGTTCTGCTCTGCTTCTAGGTTCGTAGTGCTGATGCAAGCATTTCAACAACACGCTGTGCCTGAAACACTTTTATGTAATTCACTGATGAATTAAATAAATATAGCCTCATAAACATAAAAAATAATTGAATGAGTATGTGAACAACGAATATTTTCTCGTTATTCTCACTATCCCTTCGTTTCTAAGCTGTACTTTCAAAATGGTTAGTAGGGTTACCGTTGAGGTTTTAGGGTTAAAATCCTGCATCAGAAATTAATCTAAGAGCTGCAAGCATTTTTTTCTTCATCTTCTGTAGTATTTAAATAGCATCCACTACGAACTATATACACGATTATACTCAGGGAGAAGAGAGGAGATGGGGATGGATATTAAGGTGGCCGTTTCGAGAAATAATGAACTTACCTACGGAAAAATTAATCACTTATCCGTGTGACGTTTAACAGCTAAAGTACATGAAGTAGCGACATTGTACTGCATAGTGCCGAGAACAGGATTCCAGCTCGAGGTCAAGGACATTGGGTCCAAGATATCATAATTCAGAAACAGTATTTTTAACACAATTTATTCTATCGATTTTATTCCACATACAAAGCGTACCAAAATAGCGGTCTAAGTCCTTAAAGCTGTATATCAGTACATAAAAAATATGTATACATTTATAAGGCTTTGCCTGAGTACATTGCAGTCTTTACATTGGCTGCTTATGGAAGCATACATTAAGTTTGGCAGTAACAATCAGATTTATTAATTTCCTTACATATTAATGCTACGTAATAGTAAAATAAGTAATGAGTTATTAACTACCTAACAAAAGACAGATTTGTACACATAACAAGATAACATCCCATCAGCGATGAGAGTACGCATCTACAAAAATTGATGTATATAATGTTTTTTATTCCGTAAAGCTTCAAGAATGGAATAAAATTTCATGATAGTATGCTCTGCATCAAGGGATAAACAAAAACCTGAATTTGTACATTTTAACTGCATTGTGGGATGCGAGTCAATTCAGAATTAGTAGAAGCTCGTATATATATGTTTTCTAGTTTCCGGAACTAGTATCTTTCTGATGAATGACGAATAATAACATTTAATCGTCTTAAAACATAGGAATCCTACACTGCACTTTCGCTATAGATAAACACATTAAGGCAACAATTTGTTTTTCGTAACAGTTGTAGTTCAGGTCCACTTTAACGACTGATATACTGTTAGAATTTGCGTACAATGTGAGCTTATTTAAAAACATATACTGAATTCTGTGGCAAGACTTGAATGGCAAGAGACATTATTCCAACAATTTAAAACAAGAATATCTCTCTAGGAGTAGCGTACTACGAAACTAATAAAATTTGAAAGCTTATTTAATACCAGAAAGGTTTACAAAATTTTTTTGAATTATTTAATCACTTAATGGAAAGTGTAATTCCATTAACACAAGGGTCCTTTGGTTTGCAGAAATATCCAACTTGGCGACCACCGATGTTGATTACTGCCATTGACTGTACACGTATTGGTGTGTTAAGAAGTCTTAATCAGTACACTTCAGCGCAACGTAAAATGTTTCTGAAAGGTAATTCTTATAGAAGTGGGCCATACGAACTTCCTGATTTCTGTAAAGACAAACAACAGAAATAATCCTATCTTGTCCAAAAGAAAATGTGTATTTAGACACGGGGAACTTATTCCAGAATAAAACACAGTAAATCATTTTCAGTGAAACAGTAGGGACCTATGAAGTAATTTCCTTGATTAGTCTCATTAAGCTGCTTGTACAGAGCAGTCAAGCGAACTATTACCTGTGGTTTGCTGTAGACTAGTGGCACTGTTTTGCTCTGATACAAAATTACGGTTGTAAGTGCCTTAATGTGCCACTGAAATAAAACAAAGGAACGTGGTTTTCACATTTACTTTGCGCGTGTTTCGTGCACGGATTCATACATAAATGTAACGATTACACGGGACATATGATTCTGCATACCAAAATTTGTGTCCGCATGAAAAACGCTCCAGTGAATGAGTTGTTTTTTCATCCTCCAGCAAGAAATAGTGTTGTAATACTTCAAGTAAATGACAGTTTCTAATCAAGAAAATATTATTTCATGGAATAGTGTGCAATATTTGTTCATCCGCATAAGATTTTCAAGTAATTTATTTTAGTGGATTTACATGTCACATGTAAAACATTGTATGACAGAGATTTTACGAAGAGTTATTGAGCGTTGTCTAAGTACTAATATAATTCCACATTTCAATATTGAAGTTCATTTTTCTATCTAGTATAATCAATGCTATTGAAAGAATGATAGCTGTGTACATCAACATTTAAGCTATATTATCCATACCTTAAACATTAAAAAATTCCTTGAAAATCGAATTACACGGTTGAGTACAGCATAAACGTAGCAGAAAGTTGAATATCTTATTTTATTTAAAATATTATAATGAACTAAATAAAACTATATTTAAATAATTACGGGCAGTTTGAAAAAGTAAAGTACTTCGTGTTTATCCATGTGAGAGGTGAGTTTCAGAAATTAGAATATGTTCGTCTATCCCAGCCGATACTAAATTATAATCCGCAATGACATATTGGAGGAAGTGCAGGCTGTTTCCCGAATCTTTTATGCTGTGGAATATTGCAAACAGAACAGACATCAAAGCGGAAGATTATGGTTTAACGCACTGTCGACGACGGCAATTGTAACATCATTCGACTGGAGTGTCGAACGTCCAGCAGTGAATTCGTTGCTGATCAGAAAAGTCTTTAGTTGATACGAATGTCCTTTTCAGGTACGGTGTGCGTCGTGATGTCCTTTCTTGATGCCCTTAGCGTTTGCCTAACGTTCTTTTTCATTTGTGAATTATCACATCTTGACATACAATGGAAACCAATGCTCAAACTTCTCTTTCAGGCAGACATTATGGAAGTGCCTACTTGCAGTTTTTTTTAGTGTAGTCATATCGAGTACTTTTAGAGTCGCTAAGCCACAAGTTATATAACACGAAACCGTCTTCTTGGTGTATAATGGTCTGACTGAAACGCATGACTGAGGAGGAGAAAGAGATGTACTTGATTGATTTTTATTAATATCGGCGTGTCAAGGTCGGGTGACCGCTGTCAACACACCTCCGTGACCTTAATTTTTGTCGGAAACGTGTGACATCCTAGAAACTGTTACGTCAAATATTTATGACAAGTTGTGATACTACCACACTCAAAACCTCTGAAAAAATTTTTGTACTAGTTTCTGGTAGTATAAACCTATGGTTATTCAAACAGAGCTCCCTAAGTATTTAACTTAAAATATTTACGGAACCTTTAGAAGAACCTCAGCAGTTTTCAACTGGTAGTAGGAGAGGGGACAATTGGTGTGGTGTATCATCTACTATAGTTCAGTACCTATCGAGATATTGAAGTAATTATGTTTTTAACTGAACAATCAATTTGAGCACTAAATTAAACATTAACATAGTGAAAAGACACAATTAATTATACATGATGAAACATTTCACAGAAAAACCTGGAAATAAAAAGACAAACACCACAGGAAAATTTCACTATCTGCCGCGTAAACGTATCGTAACGTAGCAGAACCTCCTCTGGGCTTGCAATCTTGTCGTTTATATATGAAACATTCACGGGCTTTTTTCACGAAAAGTATTGCTTAAAATCAAACCACTGCGTATATAATAAACTTTTCTTTTGAGTTCTCTACATGACGTGACAAAAATTAGGGAGTTGTGTTAAAAAAGAAAAAAATGTTAATGGTAAACTTAATAGCTTAGAAATACATAGCATAAAAAGTTAGGGTCATTGACTATACAGAAAAATACTTGTCCCTTTGCGTACCTGATTTGCAGACCACTGTTTCATTACTTTAAACTGTCCCGTACGTCTCTGGTGTAAGATTGGGAGAGTAAATGATGTTGAAGAAGAGACCGTCAGGAACCAATCTGAAGCGTAAATTGGACAAGAATGGATCAAAGAAACGATTCTGGCATTCGCCTTAAGCGATTTGGAGAAACGACAAAAGTTCTAAATCTAGGTTTACATAAGGTTAAAGCTTAGGACACTCATTTTCAGTTGCTCTCTTTGGTATTTGAAGACAATATTTCCTTTGAAACAAATAATGTTTTTATGTTTTCAGTATATGTGCAACGATAAAATGCCACATAAATACTCTTAAGAGTTTCGCACTCTTAGGTGAGCATAGTAGATGGTGGCTCCTTGTGTAGAGTATATGTGGGGTCTGTTCTTCAGACATGTCCGAAAGAACACCATTTTGATGCTGCAGCTACTATGAATCACGACGGAAAGGAATTAATAACATTAGATGCTAGAGGGGATTGATTTAAATCAATGCGGAAAGTTGAAATTTCAAGCCAGACCAGGATTCGAACCCTGGTCTCATGCGTAGCAGGTACATGCGCTGACCACTGTGCCATGCGGACACATTGCATATATGGTGACTTTTCTTTCAGATATATCCGGATGGCATTATGGTCAGCGCATCTGCCTAGTAAGAAGAAGCCGGTTTCGAATACTGGTCCGGCACACATTTTCAACTTTTACATTGATTTAAATCAATACTTAGTAGCATCTTAAGTCATTAAGATCTTTGTGTCTTGCGTAGAAGTTTGGAAACGGAATGTTTCTGCACAGATTTCCCCTTGGCTCAAGGATTTTGTGTGTCCCTACTGCCGGGAGAAGTTCTTGCTACACTTTCTTTGGTATTTACGCGTGGAAGCCTCTTGGGAGCTGGAGCACTTGATCAGTCTCAAACGCAACTCTCGGGCGCCTCGTCGATAGCGTCTATGTCGGCCACATCGAGGGTGAGCAGCGTAGACCTCATCATGGCGTTCCTCCTGAAGGCGTCGGCCCGCGACTCGGCGGCGCTGGACTTGCGCGGCGGACTGCTGCCGTTGGCCGGCCGCTGGCGGCGCGGAGGGCTCGACTCGCAGAGTGACGTCACGGCGGAGGATTCGCTGGCGTCGCTGCCTCTGGGCGCGAGGGCGCGGGACAGCGACGGCGGCAGTGACGTCCGCGAAGAGGAAGCGGAGCGCCAGCCGAGCAGGTCCGGCGAGGAGCGCAGAGGCCGCCGGCCGCTGGAGCGCGACGTGCAGCTGGAGGTGGTGGTGCGCAGCGTGCCGTTGCGCGCGCCTCCCGACCCGCCCCTCAGCAGCGCCAGCCGCCGCCGCCGCCCCAGGCCGCACAGCCGCGCGAACCCCGCGCGGAACTTGGACGACATCAGGTTGTACAGGATGGGGTTCATCGCCGAGTTGACGTAATGCATGGTGCGGCAGAAGTAGAGCAGGTTGAAGTAAGCTTCGGGGCCGAGCCCGGAGACAGCCTCGTCGCTCGCGAAGATCACCCAGAGAGCGAAGGCGCGGAAGGGCAGTAGGCAGAGGAAGAAGGAGAGCACGACGGTGGCCAGCATGAGCGCCACTTGACGGCGCGCGCGCGCCGGGCCCGGCTCGGCGGGGGCGGCGCTGCCGGCAGGGGCGGTGGCGGCCACGAGGTGGCGCGCGATGCGGCCGTACAGCACCAGCAGCAGCAGCAGCGGCAGCGCGAAGAAGAGCGCCGCGCTCGCCGCGAAGAACAGCCGCGGCCACGCCGTCGCCGCCTCGCTCAGGCACGCCGCGAACTCTGACCCGTCCGCGTACTCGTGGTATTCGACCTTCGCGATCACCAGCATCGGGCTGCCCACCGGGAACAGACAACCACCAACAACTACACTCCGTCTGCTCTCGCTCGCAGGCGCGTTTGCACATAATATCGATGATCCTCCGGTGTTCAGTCATTTGCGACCCTGCAGTTCGTACCCTCTATAAAAGCAGAGGAAGAAAGTGGAACAGTTTATGGAAACGCTTGTTATGTGTCTTTCTGATGATACCACATGCCACGTCGAGTCGTAGAAGGGCAAGCAGAGGGAGGCATCCCGCTAGACAATAACACTGCACGATATTGCAGTGCCTGTACTGTTAAGACATACGATGCAATTTTCCTTCCTCCGAACGAAAAAGCATTGCGGAGACTACAGCTACTATGAAATACATGAAATGTATACACAGTTGTGAACACGGACAACCATCAGGTGTATAATGGAATTACGGCAGCGAATATTTTAGTCGGATCCGGTACTCGAACGGTCATCTTAACTGCTTTGGTTATTCGTCCATTTCTCACGGACATACCCAAACTTCCGTGTTTCGTCTTTTATGCATGAAAACCTGCACACGTACACATTATGCACACTACTGGCCAATAATTTGCTATACCACGATGATGACGTGCATCAGACGCGAAATTTAACCGACAGGAAGAAGATGCTGTGATATGCAAATGATTAGTTTTTCAGAGCATTCACACAAGGTTGGCGCCGGTGGCGACACCTACAAAGTGCTGACATGATGAAAGTTTCCAACTGATTTCTCATACACAAACAGCAGTTGATCGGCGTTGCCTGGTGAAACGTTGTTGTGATGCCTCGTGTAAGGAGGAGAAATGCGTACCATCACGTTTCTGACTTTGATAAAGGTTGGATTGTAGCCTATCGCGATTGCGGTTTATCGTATCGCGACATTGCTGCTCGCGTTGGTCGAGATCCAATGACTGTTAGCAGAATATGGAATCGGTGGTTCAGGAGGGTAATACGGAACGCCGCGCTGGATCCCAACGGCCTCGTATCACTAGCAGTCGAGATGACAGGAATCTTATCCGCATGGCTGTAACACATCGTGCAGACACGTCTCGATCCCTGAGCCAACAGATGGGGACGTTTGCAAGACCACAACCATCTGCACGAACAGTTCGACGACGTTTGCAGCAGCATGGACTATCAGCTCGGAGACGATGGCTGAGGCTACCCCCTTGACGCTGCATCACAGACAGGAGCGCCTGCGATTCTGTACTCAACGACGAACCTGGGTGCACGAATGGCAAAACGTCATATTTTCGGACGAATTCAGGTTCTGTTTACAGCATCATGAAGGTCGCATCCATGTTTGGCGATATCCCGGTGAACGCACATTGGAAGCGTGTGTTCGTCATCGCCATACTGGCGTATCACCCGGCGTGATGGTATGGGGTGCCATTGGTTAGACGTCTCGGTCACCTTTGTTCGCATTGACAGCACTTTGAACAGAGGTGTTACGACCCGTGGCTCTACCCTTCATTCGATCCCTGCGAAACCATACATTTCAGCAGGATATTGCACGACCGCATGTTGCAGGTCCTGTACGGACCTTTCTGGATACAGAAAATTTACGACTGCTGCCCTGTCCAGCCAATTCTCCATATCTCTCAACAATTGAAAACGTCTGGTGAATGTTGGCCGAGCAACTGGCTCGTCACAATACGCCAGTCACTACTCTTGATGAGCTGTGGTATCGTGTTGAAGCTGCATAGGCAGCTGTACCTGTACACGCCTCTGTTTGACTAAATGCCCAGGCGTATCAAGGCCATTATTACGGCCAGAGGTGGTTGTTCTGGGTATTGATTTCTCAGCATCTATGCACCCAAATTGGGTGAAAATGTAATCACATATCAGTTCTAGTATAATATATTTATCCAATGGATACCCGTTTATCATCTGTATTTCTTCTCGGTGTAGCAATTTTAATGGCCAGTAGTGTAATTTTCACAAGGAAGGACATTTTAATTAATGCTCGATCCCTGGTATAAGTGGGTATATGCGATATTGGAGTGCCTATGTTGTTAAGAACTACGATGCAATGTTCGTTTGGGCATGCATGCGTTGTACAGCTCATGTTTGTGAATACGTTTCATGTATTTCATAGTGGCTGCAGTCGCCACAGTGCCTGTTGCCTCGACATGCATGCCTGTACAGAGGCCACGCCACGCGGTCTGGGGCGCCTTGCTCCGGTTCGCACGGCTCTCCCAGTCGGAGGCTTGAGTCCTCCCGCGGGCATGGGTGTGAGTGTGTTGTCCTCAGCGTAAGTAAGCTTAAGTTAGATTGAGTAGTGTGTAAGCTTAGGAACCGATGACCTCAGCACTTTGGTCCTATATGAAATTACCACCAAACCATGTCCAGAGGAACACTTATCGTACTTCTTAATAACACAGGCACTGCAATACCGATTATAATAGTCAACATCGAGCAAGCGACTTTCAAGTAAAATTTTTCGCCTGTACGCGAAGATACATAATGGATGTACGGGTACAGGGTGTAGACATGTGGTTCATGACATATGGAAGTTTGGATCTGGCCGTGAGTGCAGCTCGAATAGCGTAATGGTTGCCGGCACGGTGGCTCAGCTTGTTCGGTCATAGGGTTAGTTACCCTCTGTAATAAACAAAATGGATCAACGATGAACTTGAACAAGCGTCATTGGATGTCCACCGTGAACAAATCGAACCAACTATAAATTACAAAATGAGACAAAGAAAAGGACAGGGCGACCTCTTGTGATAAGCGGGAAATCCGCTTTCGAGTCACTGTCCGACGCAAATTTTCCTTGTCGGCAGTTCCCTCTACATGTGATGGCCTTACATATTCGCGATTGAGAATATATTTCATGCGTTTATGGAAACGGTTGTAATGTGTCTGTTTGATGGGTCCACGTGCCACCTGGAGTAGTAAATGGGGACGTCGATGGAGGCGGCAGACCTGACAATAACATTGCAGATATCACTGCAGATGTCGTCTGAAGCGCCTTTGTAGGAGCTGATGCAAAGGACGCAACCGCGGCTGTTTGTTGCCCTATACCGAACAGACAATTTTCACAGAATCAAAATCCGCTTATGCACGACCGGTTTCCAAGCTTAAGGTTTCATATTCAAGTGCCACCAAATAATTATGGAAACGTAAATGTGTGGTGGTCTGGCCAGTCAGTCTTTGGATATTACACCCACGTGAAGCAAACTCATGGGGGCATGGGACCAGCACCTACGTACGCTCACAAGCATGTGTCTGACGTGGGTGAGATCTCCCATGACCACGGTCAGCTGGCTCCTGGCCCGTCTTCACTAGTCACCTCGGCATCTTGCTGTTCAGTCGTGCGCTGTAGTTGCCAATCCTACGCTCTTAAGTCTTTGTTTGACGTGGGTGTGATACCCCATGACTGACTGGCCCGACTGCCACACATTTATGATCATATAATTATTTGGTGGCACCTGAATATGAAGCATTAAGCTTCGAAATCGGTCGTTGAATAATTTAACAAAATTACTGGCAAATGAAGCAGATTTTCATTCTATGAATACGTTCCTCAGCTGCGGATGTTCACCTGTTCAAATATTTTGTAATAGACAGCGGTAGAAACTGTCGAAGGGACCTGACAAATTGGTGACCATATGCAGCACGTGTACAGGCATACTAAACGATAATCAAACTGACGTAGAAATTCTTCCAAAAAAGACATTCTTGGACCTGTGTCTCTCTTTCGTGAGGAAACAGGGCGTTAATCCGTAGCTACGATAGCTGCTAGCGAAAAATTCGACTGGTGAGACGAAGAATTTAAGCTCGGCAATCTGATGTTTGGACCCACCCATAAAATTCTTTGTTAAGACAGATTTCCTGCTTGTATGGAACACGGCCTGATGTGACGCACTTCAGCTACTGCTCATAGGTCATTCAGTGCTTTTGTTCTTAGCTGAAAGCCTAACAATCAGAGCAGGAGGCATTAAACGCCAGCCCATGTCCACAGTGTGCTGCGGCTACACGCACAGCAATTCATGTCTTCCCACACACAACATACCGTCTATCATATACTATGTTTACATGTGGCTTCCCAAACCGGATTTGATAAACCCCGTTTCTTTTTAGTCCTGTAAACACGCCAAGATCGATTTTGGAAATCTGTTTGTAGCTGCTGGTTTTCCATTTCCACAATCGATTTTCGCTACCAGGTAAATGCATAACCGTTTTTAAATATGCTTGAGTTATCATTATTCTCAAAACAGTAGGCTAATATGGACGGAGTGACGTATTAAGCAGTGAAAGAGAAGCAGAAATATTTAACAGAACGTGAACCTATCTACCTCCAATAATTAAGTGAAGAGAAACAGCGACTGTGCTGACTAAACAGAAACTGGAACAACTGTTTTCCAGACGCCATATTTAATTGGGCTAGCAAATCCGCTTCAGAATTCAACATGTAAACAGGACAGTGAAAACCGGTTTCCAAAATTCGGTTTCCGTCTTTAGGAAGATGTGTCGCATGTAAACATAATGATACACTGCCACCTAACTCTCGCATACCATCGCCAATTGGCAGTGCAGTTCCAGCCAGTAGCAATGCATCTCCCCGTAAGGAGAAGAACAAAGGAACCTGAGTAAAGGCGGCAAAGCCAATTTTCCATTTGTTTCAAAGTGACCCTGAGACAATTGTCAATAAGTTTTCCGAAACGTATATGGTGTCTCAGCCTGATACATGCGTGATTCGCCGAACTGGCGCAAAGCAAAGACACTGCATGTTGCATCTGGGAATATTTGCCGCAAAGAATGGTGTTGAGTCCTTGGTTTAGTGATAAGCTTTTATAGCTACTGAAATGGAGGTACTGGGTTCCTCTTCCCGCTGACCACTGTCATTTCGTCTGGAATCGGAAAGCTTGAAGCTGAGACGGCTCATCCCCAAGAGGCCAAAGGAAAAATCTGTTTGCGTAAATATGTGTCGAAATTGAAATGTAACAAAGAGAAATGGTGTCACTTCGAAACACTCGCATCAAGATAGCAGTTACTTGACCTTTGTCTTCCCTTTCTTTCAGAAAGCTCCAACAGGAGGCTAGTTAATGACTGAAGAAGCTAGGGCAGAGAAACCAAAGCCACAACAGCCGCTTTGATACATCGTTTGAACAGAAAGCGTAAAATTTTAGGTATGAAAGTGAAAATAAAATGTTATGTTTTCGTTACCTGTTCTCCTGTCTTTGCTCTAGCTGTTTTATTATTATTTTTTATTTCTTTTGCTGTAGATTTCATGATATGCCCGAATAAAACAAGATTCCTTTTAATGTGATATCCTTTAGAAATTTACGGCACAAATAGATTCACAGATTAGTTTTCTCTGGAAATATGGATTACAACAAGTTAATGTCCAAGTTCAGCCAGAAAGGCTGCCTGACTAGGTCTAAACTGATGTAGGAATGCCGTAACCTTGTGCACCGAACAGTCTTTCGTCAGATGATAATGAGAATGAATCTCGTTGAAACGTTGGTTCAAGACGACGCGGTTGATAACTTGAGGAGATTTTGTCAGTGAAATTCGCCTAAAAACCTTGCACTCATATACAGCGAATCCTGAAAATTGCGGCATGGTACACCGCCGACACATTGTACGACTCACGATTTTTACGATCGCATATGACTGAACACTTAAGGTCCGCTCACTTACATATTACGTCAGTGACAGAATGACAGCTTTCAGAACCGTTCATTGATGAGTGTGAAGAAGACGAGATATTAAGGCTGTGTTTAAACAAGATATCACGCTATGATGCCTGCTACGGATACTTCATACGTTCCAGAACTATACCGCCTCCTCCTCTGCAGGCGCATATAAAACTGTTAACATAGGAACGTCATCTGTTTTTATTAGACCTACCTGGACGTGTAACAGATCAGAGCAGATCCGAAACTAACATGAAGTTCGTAATCTCTAGGATCAAAATAAGACAGATGGCTGAGGATTCTAAACTGACTTTTTCGAAACAAGGAAGTGATGGTTGGAAATGATTACGTAGTATTTCACTGACATAATCAGTTTACTCACAACAGCAACAAATTAAGCTCATAGCAAGTGTTAAACGTGACTACCTGTCGAAATGCGTGCACTGTGACGCCGCAGGTAATCCACCAGTTCTCTCCACGCTGTACTCTTCGAAGTAGAGCGTGCTAGTTGATGAGTGGTAATTGGTTAATCTTTTCCTAAACAATTCAGCACAACCGACTCAGATTCTTCTGAGCGAAAATACGTTTTTTACAGAACCACGGCCAACTCGCAGTGGATTGAACGACCAAATTTCTCGTAAGCGTCTATGCACTGTGATAGATCGCTTCCAGTTTGGATGACGTTTGCTGCGTAACCTTTCCCAGTACATTTGTTCGGTTTTCTGAGCGCTAAAGCCTGCTGTACCAGTCATTAAATACATATGCCTGTAGCGAATAATTTTTTATCTTCAACAAGTAGTCGCGAACTGTAAGCACCACCGTTATTTTTGTCCATCCTCAGCAACTGTAGTTGTGTATATCGAAATTATCAGCAGCACGTTGCATAAAACAAATTTAAATTCTTAACTGGTTTCGGGCACTTAGTGCCCTTCTTCAAAAGACTATAGATACCGAAGAAAGACACTAAAAGCCCGAACCCGGTTAAGACATTAAATTTCTTTCATGCAGCTGGTTGCTGATTATTTCGACGTATTATTTGTAAAGATAACGTTACCAGCACTGATATGGTAGGCGTCTGTTTGTTACTCAACATACGCAGATTACAAACAAGTGATTCTCGTGTATTACTCCATCGAAACATCGTATCACCTGACATAAACACTCCATTGGTCCCTAAGGTAACTCAAAATACTCAGATTAGTCTCCTGTATAAGTTGTGTATTTGTATCCTAAGGGTTTGGGATACTCTGTACAAAGTCAACATTATACCAGCGACACGATACTGAATACTGAAATGAGTATTTGAGATAATGAGTCTATGTCAGGATCTATTATTTCAGGTGGAACGAGGTCTTGAATCAGTAATGCTTGTGGGACACGTCATTGGTCGCGCAAATTTTGGAAACAAAATACAATCTTCACATATACACGTGTTTGATTGATATTTCCGTGACTGTTAAAATACAAATAAAAATATAAAGAAACCAGGCAAAAAATTTCGAGTTTTAATTACATACGTCATGTTTCGGAGACAATGCGACTTCATTAGATGGCAGTTCCAGAATTTGGCTCAGCTGCTCTGGTCTTATGAACATAGAGCGTATTAAGCTCAAATACAGTACACTCGAAGAAAGTACGCAACGAGTTTACGCAGGACTACAGATATTTTGACGCAGAATGGAAAGGAGCAGCACACGTCAGCTAAACATAGCAACTGCCGCCAGACAGTGGAGCACGACTTCAGAAACGAGTCTTAAATCATAGACTTAAAATTTGATGACTGGTTATTTTGTGTTGTTATTTATATTTCAAAACACCTTGATATATTACATGGCAACGGTAAATTTCTTGCTGTTGGGTCACATCAGATAACTGATCTCTGAAAACCCGGTGGAAAACGAAGAGCTACTGGTTGGTCAGGTGTTATCTGCCTAGCTCATTCTACATCAGACAACAGGTACCTCCGGGAGAATGTAACATTTTACTATTTTGCGAGCAGTGAGGTTCGCGGTCGCCACTTTTAACACTTCGTATGTGATTAAACTTATTTTATAAAGCGTAAATTTTTTATAATCAACGAGAAACTAATCACTCATTTACTATCATTCGTTCCCTACCACAGATTACTAAATTTAGAAATATACCGTCTCTATAATAATCAATAGCATATTCTGTATCCAACCTTACGGCTAAACCTTTTGGCTTCATTCAGCATTCAGTTAAATACGTGAGATGGCTTTTTAGGTCAGTGTCAATAAACAACTCAATTACCAGGCATCTAGTGCAACAGCATCCTGAACGATCGTCACAGTTTCAAGTGTACACATGGAGAGAGGTATCCACAAGTGGCTGGCGTTCTGAAGACGTATACTACCAAACTCGACTAAATACCGTGGAACTCGTAAATTTATTCGAACACAGCCTCCAAATAGTGAAAATATTTCGTCTTCTTGACAAATACAATCGTCCTAATATCAAATATGGATATCTAATATTGCTCCATTTGCAGTTAGACTAGAAATACCACTTTCTTTATGAAGAAATAAAAGAAAATACATGGAATGATCTACCATTTTATTATTGCAGGACGAATGCTCTTTTATTCTCGACAATCGTTTCATTGCGACTACGACCTGTATTTTGTTTTGGTGCAGTACTGTAGTATTTGTGATAACCTTTAAATTATAACAGCTTTTTAAATTAGGCTCCTGATATCAACACTTTGTCCTAATTTTCTGCCAAGAAATGTTTTCCATAATTCAACAACAAACATTTTTAGAAACATGAATCCAATAAGTTTAATGTCTAGAAAAGCATTTCAAAGAAATCGCAAACACACTCTTGAATAGCTGTTTCGTTTCCTATGTTGCTATCAGTTGACCAAGGAAGTTTTTGTAGTAACAACTGTTAACTAATAAATTCCAACCAAATGAAGTGACATGATGACAAGCATACCTATTTATTAATTATTGTGACTCGCTGTGTACTCCATATCTTGCATCCAAATGAAAAGCTCGTTTCGGATGTTGCATAATACATGACGTATTACCGTAGTAAATCAAGAACTACAAATGAGGACTAATTTGTGTAAAATGTATTGAAAATTTCTACAGTACTTGATCTTGTGGAATTTTTGCAAACTAAATAGAAAAAATTCCATTATGGATCTGCATATTTTAACAAATTTTTTCGTCATGACCAAAAGTGAGCCTGTATTGAGTGTAAATGCTGCGAATAAGCTGACAAAGTAATCACGCCTTTTTGAGTTGGCATAATTGTAGCTTCCAGGAGAAAGCACACTAAGAAAATCTGTCGGTCAAGTATATAAGTATTGTATTGCAGTGGAGCAATATTAGCTATGCATATTTGCTTTATCTCTTCTATTAAAAATGTTTTGCGCAGAGAACTAGTCACAAAAGACATTCAGAATTTTCAAGCGAGGCAGAAAGCATAAATAGCATATTTAGAGGTAGAAGCGAAAGATGTATTCCTTTTGGAAACTTGCATTTAAGGTTAATTTCAGAAATTATTGATCACATATATGAGTTATATAAAAAATAAGTAGACTACCCACAGCTGTCGCCGAATACCACGAGTACACTTGCAGGTCTGAGATAGCGGTCCTGTTTTATACTTTTGATTTCTGTTGTAGTATTATTCACTTTTCCCCTTTGCAGAAAATGGTAAAGTTTGTGCTTATCATATGTTCACAGAGATAGAGGTAGAGTGTTAGGATAATAATAAGATTGTAGAAGAAACCTTGAGTGTCTGTGCTGAAGTATTATCCAGTGACAGTCGGAGCACACAATTCACTCAGTAGCAGTATCCACTGCCGTACCCAGTAAATTTGCAATACGACGAGTGAGGCTGAGAAAGATAATCGCTTGGGAGGTGGCTGGTGGATTTAGACCAATAGTGGCCACTACTACAGCGTAAAGAAATGTGATCTGACTGCCATTATATAATTGTCCATGCTTCAGAACGGTGCCCATCCTTACAACATTCGTTGTAGGTAAACATATAGGTTTTTCGCAAACTATGTTCAATCACAGCTTCTACTACATCCATAAGTACTTCTTCATCAATGGGATGTTGAATCCAAATTTTGATTCAGTGCCTTCGCCTACGTATCGCCAAGCCCTATCGTATGTGATAACACAAAGATTGAGTTTCATTGAGTTTAAATACGGCTCTTTGCCACTAACGTGGAGCTGTGAGTAGTGTTTCAAACTGTACGTCTGGAGATTGAAAAAGCAAGTAAGCGAAACGTACGCAACAGAAAAATGTAGAGCAGAAGAAACAGGAAAACGTTAAAAATTAAGCACGGAAGTATCTAGTGGCGAGAACGTTGGATGGAAAAAGTGGTTAGTAGAGAATATGATACAACACCAGAGGATAATGTAGTATCTAGCAGTAACACTGCCTAAAATGTTCTCGGCCTTCCAGCGTCGTCAAGCGGTTACAGTGCCATCAGCTTTCGACCAAACACTTCTCGGCCATTGTCAAGTGGTATGACTGCCAGTCGGCTGCTAATACCCTCTTATATACTCCTATTCTCGTTGCTGGTGTCACGTCACTGGTGCTAACGGCACCGCCATAAAAGCGCATTCGTTGACTCGATGTTAAATACGCCCGCTTCAAACCAGCGATAGCTGGATTCGAGCCAGGGCCGAGATGCAGGTCGATGTCTCAACTAGGAGCGTTTTCAGTGCTTCTTATTCCAATAGTGTCCGTAATTACACTGTACGAGGAGCCGTTAGTGTGAGCTACAACAAAGGTTTCTTCAGATTTGTTCCGGTGACAATCTTCTAGCGTATGCTCAGCTAAAGCGGATTTTTCTGGGTAGCGCAGACAATAAAACCTCTAATGCTCTCTCCTGTGTTGTCTTGTAGTGCGCACTGTTTATTAGATCTTAGAAAGACCGCGCTCGCAAGGTATTTTGTATATCTAATATGTTCTGAGACGTGCCGCATCTTTAACTGGTCTTAGTAATTGGAGGAGTTTTGGTGGAGGCCTTAACAACGATTTCAGTTTGTGTCTCTTCAGCAATCAGCTGATCTTACACAACACGGACGCACAGAATGTGAAAACAGCGAACTATTTTCCTGCTCCTCGTCGTTGGTCTCGTTTCGTTTCTTGCTAGAAACAAATTTACTTATTTGGTTATTGTCGTAACCGGCGTTGCTGTTGACCTATTGTAGGTGGCTGAGCTCATGGGTATGTTATCGGCATGTGATATCATTTTTGCACCATGTGCCAACATTTTTACCGCAGTGCGCTTCTGTGTCGGATAATTATGGCTAATGACGTGCAAGTATAGATGGGTGTGCATAGATATTCTGTGGCCAAAGCATCTATTTATTCTGTGGTGGACGAGGGCGTCGATGAAGAGGAAGGTATCGTCTTGATACACTTGCATAGTGAACTGTGTGTTAGTGAGAATTTTGCTGAGATATTCCGCGTCCAGGGACAAAATAACGGACGTATCATCATTTATCGACAGAAATGTCTAGCATCTAGGCTCTGTCTAAGGCAGTGTTTCGGTGCCTGCGGCAGAACATTTTTGACACACTTTCCTCCAGAGACGAGTGCTTAAGAAGCTCCGATGATTTTTTATTATTATTATTCTCAATTTTGTGTCGCATGGGAGCTTCTGGCAAGTATCTTTGACAGTATCATACAGATGTTCATATCACAGCCCAAATGTTCCACAATTACAGCTGCGTTGACCTCAAAAGGAAGAAAGAAATTGCTTTCATCATTGCGTAGTGCACGTAGGCCACTGCGCTGATCCGTGGACTTGTTCGGCGCTGTTGGCTTTGCCTTCGTGAGGATACAGCTTGTCTGACGACGTACTGAGTCCACCCTTTCACTGGGGAACTTGCGACTGCTTGTTCGAAGTCATTGTTTCACAAAGAAGTTTGTCCCATGGCGAAGATGAGAAGTGCCTATGTCTCTCGCCGTCAAGTTGATGTCTGTGCGTTCGGAAGATTTGTGATTCGCACTGCACTGGTTTTACGAAAGCTGATTCAGTTTTTGGCCGAGCGGTTCTAGGTGCTACAGTCTGGAACCGCGCGACCGCTACGGTCGCAGGTTCGAATCCAGCCTCGGGCATGGATGTGTGTGATGTCCTTAGGTTAGTTAGGTTTAAGTAGTTCTAAGTTCTAGGGGACTTATGACCTCAGAAGTTAAGTCCCATAGTGCTCAGAGCCATTTGAACCATTTGATTCAATTTTCCTTTCTGATTCTCTATGGCTTCTCTCCGTGATATTGTTTGTTAGGAATCCATAGCCGCGTTTAACCTTTATTAGGACAAGGCCGTAAGTGTTCTTAGCAGTAGCAGAGGCGCACCTTAAGAGCACGTGCCCATACGTCCAAGTGCTTCCTGGTGTTGTGTATCTTATCCTTAGGGCGAAGCTGGCCTTCTGGAGATGGTGGTGTCAGAAGAGGGACCAAAGCAAATCGTGGAACCGTCTTCTCGTCCGATAATATAGGAAGAAGACTAGCGAAATCGACAAACTAGCCTTCTTTACGTTCAGCATGCCCAGACATATGATACTGCACAATGTTTCCTTCACGTGCAGTTATGTAATGCAACACTGGAGAGTCTTGCGGTGCTTACATTCAATAAAATGTTTTCTCATTGCCGGCCGCGTCAAGCGATTAAAGTGCCACGAAGTTTCGACCAAGTACTGCCTGAACATTGTGACATGGAATGAGTGCTGGTGTGCTGCTGGTATGCCCTAATTTCCTCTAGTTTCAGGTTGTGTCGTCACTGGAGGCCACCGTATCGCCTTATCTGGACACGTTGACGCAGTGTTTGAAGCGCACTTCAGCAACACAAGCTTGAACTATAAGCTGACGTCTCTATTAGGATTGTTTTCAGTGATTTTCGTTTCAAGAGCTTCTTTAATCATATTGCCTCAAAGCGTACTGTAGAACAATGCAGGAATGAGGATAAGATGTTTATCGCCTGCGCTGCTTTAATTGAGCATGGGCTATAAAATGGTCACCTAATCAAATTTGACGAAGCTTCTTTCGTGGCTCACAATAATGGGTTTTGCAACAGTGTGATTAACGAAGCCACTGAAATAAAAATCACTGAAAACACCCTTATCAGCTCGGCGTGGGATCCAGCTATCCCATGGTTGAAGCAGGCGCACCGAAGTTTCAGTTAACGTATATCCATACACTACACGCTCAAAAGTATGCGGACACTCCTATGTAATGTGGGATTGACAACTATATGTCAGCAGAGGTGAATTTACCATTTTAAAAAACAGTGGCGAGTATTTTGTTGTCAGTATAGAAACAATAACAGAAGAAATGGGCCCTCAGGAGGGCTTAGTGACTTCAAAAATGCACTTGAGTAACAAATCGTTTAGGGCTATTGTCACTTGAGTGACAAACCGTTTAGGGTTATTTCAACTCTTTTAAATCTGCCTGAATCAACTGTTCGATGTGTGACTGTAAAGCGGCAGTGCGATGGAACAACTACAGCTACAGGCAGACCTCGTTTACGGACGGATACGAACTGTCGAACATTGCGGAGGGTAGCTGTAAAAAATCGCATGAAATCAACGGAAGCAGGAATCATTCGTGGTTCCAAAAGTTCTAACAGTAATCCACCTAGCACGGTGATTGTGCTTAGAGAGTTAAAAAGAACTGGGTACGCTGATCGAAGAACTCCCCATAGGTCACATATTTCTGTAGTCAGTCTTAAGCGATGTTATAGGTGGTGTAAAGCGCGTCGCCACCGGCCATTCGATGACTGGAAAGGAATGATTTGCAGTGATGCATCGCGCTACTCCACCTAGCAATCCGGTGGAAGGTTAAGGGTTTGGTGAATGACTGCAGAACATTACTTTCCATTAGCATAAAGGTACGGAGGAACCGGTGTTATCGTTTTCCGTATTTAGGGCGAGGTCTGTATATTGCTCTTAAGAAAGGACTAAACTGGAAAGGATATGATCACGTTTCAAAGCATATTGCACTGCGTACGGTAGGAGAACAATTTGGAGGCGACAATTCACCCTGTTATATATAATGCAGCATCTGTGAGGCAATTATTTGTAGACAATAACCTTCCTGAAATTGACTGTCCTGGCCAGAGTCCTAACCTAAACCCAATACAAGATCTTTCTGAGTTATAACGTCGACTTCGATCAAGACCCCTACGGCCATCATCATTGTCTTCTATGGTTTCGGGTCTTGGTGTGGTATGGGCTGCATTCCTCCACAGACATTCAGACACATCACTGGAAGTGGTTCCAGCAGAGTCCAAGCTGTCATAAAGACGAAGACTGTATGTTCCTCAAATTAATGTCCACCAATAGGTGTCCGTATACTTTTGATTATATATATATATATATATATATATATATATATATATATATATATATATATATATACCACGGGCCTCAGTGTTGTCACAGCCAGCAGCTGGACTATGTAAGTGCTCACCAGCAGACTATCAGGTGTCGTTCCCCTTGACAATAAACAGGGAGTAATTGGTCGAAAATTCGTGGCGGTTTAACTCCTTGAGACTGCTAAAAAATTAAGAACGATGTATTCTGCATCCGACAACAGTTAAGTTGGCAATGAAATAAGGAGTAGTGGAAAAGTATGTGTGAAGAGAAAAAGCACGTACAACACAATGCACGCTCTAGTGGATGCGATGAACAAGTTATCATACAACAGGATTCAAATCAGTTGAAAAGCTGACAACGGACAAAAGTGAAAAAAATAGGAGAGGTATAAGCTTTCGCGTCCTCTCGAAAAAAACGCTGGAGTTTCAAGCATAACACAGGATTCAGGATGCAACATAAGCAGTTATCTAGCACCGTAACGTTCCAGAAGCAATAGATGACCTATTTTCAGTTTGCAGACACTACTAGAAGAATCAATTGCGAACGACATGCACTATACTTCGATAAGAGTTGCTCAGCATTTCCTACTAGAAGCTCGCTCGCGAAATACACTGCAAGAAAGTCACAGAGATTACTACGTAGATGTAGAAAGCTTGCGTGCCTACCTGGTGAGCAGGGCGGCGAGGGCCCAGGCGAGCAGGCAGATGAGCAGCGCGCGCGCCTTGGTGCACACGTAGCCGGCCCGCAGCGGCTCGCAGATGGCGTAGTAGCGCTCGAAGCTGATGGCCAGGATGGTCAGCACCGACGCGTGCGCCACCGTCAGCTCCACGAACGGCACCGCCTTGCCTGCAACACAGCGCGACTCCTCACTATCTATCGACTGACCAGCCACTACCACAGACATGCAGCAATTCGCAGGTAGTGTAGGAGTGCTGGAAGCTGATGGCCGGGATCGTCAGCACCTACAGAATACAGAACACAGATACAATAACGTCTCTTCTACAGTGATTTGTCAACAGATATGCATGTTAAAGATGTGCAAGAGGCTGCCAAATCGGACCGGAGTTATGTGTACCAACGAAAGCGGACGCTTAACGGTTGATTTTAAATCCCATTATTAAAAACAAGTACAAGATGCATTGCAGCTAGGTATAAGAGGATAATAATAATAATAATAATAATAATAATTGTGTAGTCCTAAAGCATCGAGTGCACACCGATCTGCGCAGCGCCGCGAGACGCCATCAAGAAGGCGCTGACCCGCCCGCCATTTGAAGGAGCGGGCACCACTACACCTCCAGGAAGACAGAGTTCAGCGCCCCCTTTCAACGCTGGCTTAACCAGGCGTCCATCGCTCGTCAGCCCCGGTATCGTCGCAGTCTTCGAGAGCATCAATACTAAGTGAAAGGAAGACCATACTTAGCCTGCGTTCTGAGAGTAGTAATAGTGTGTTATTGTAAATGCACGTAGGAGGCACAGAAGAACATCAAGCCACCTGATAAGGAGAAGGAAAGTTATTCTTTTTTTTTAAATAAAGTGTCCTATTAATTGAAAAGTTTAATGTACAGATAATTTTGCATCCCTTCCACCGACCATTCCAACGTGTTTCCTTCCATGTTTGTGTTGTAGCTGACTCTCACAATGGCCGACACAACAACATCAACAACAAGAATAACAAAAATAAGTAGCCTCATACTCAACATATAGCATAGAGGATCAGATTCAGGAATCCTAAACCGCCGCCCGAGCAGAGTCCTAGTGGAGATAGTTTGCCGTTGCCTTCCTCCAATCTGTTATGAAGTGTGAAGTGTATGGCTATGATGACTGTTTGTACAGTGTAGGGTCGGGTTTGTGTAGCTGTGGATGAGGGAAGGGAGGGGGTGGAACTCAGTGCCGGCACATAGCCTACTTGTCACGAAGAGCACCAACGGGTCCGCAGAGCTTAACGTCGATATACGACGGGCGGATCATCGACAGTGCTATATGCCTTCACTCCATCAGACACCACAGAGAGGTTCGGAATGTAATCCACGACATTGGCGCAGAGACTGGTGATGACGAGCCTTACACCACCACCTCTCCTCTCCTTGCTGGGAAAATTACGGCAATGAAAATTTCATCCACCACCGTGAATCTAACCGTTTTCTTTTAAACAAAGTTATTAAATGAAACAGCACTTTCTCTACGGCTAACTTCTATCCATTGACTAGAAATTACTGAATGTAGGGAACTAAGGAGGCGGTTTTGTGTAGGTCTGCATGTTTTTTTTAATTTTTTGCTTAAATAGTGCAAAAGAATAACAGAAAACTCTTTTATTTATCCTTGAAAGCAGCAAAAAATATATCGCCAAGATGCTCCTCATGTACGAAAACAAATCGACGACCGCTCGTTTTCAAGACGGCGGTTGGGGCATGCCTTCTTCGGAAAGCAGCACCGAGCCTTTGATGGCCATCAAAATAAAGCTGCACTTGTCAGCCTCGCTCTTCGGGGCGTTTCTAACTATGGGGCGGGTTGTAAAAAATGCTCCCTAAGTAGTTAGCAAAAGAGGACTGGTATTTCACGTGTTGTCTCATTATGTGATGACGTGTTAGTAAAAACGTCCAAAAGTCGATCACATCCTTGGAGTCATTTCTGAAAAGATAAAGGACAGTAATCCCCTTTATCTGCGTGACCGTATGCATATTTTATTGTGGAAAATACGTCTCGTCCGGATAGAGAAGCAAACTGGGGACAATATGTGCGTTGGCGCCCGGAGCTAAAGGGGTAGTGTATGCTGAAGAAGGAACCATACGTACTCCACCGCGCCGCATAGGAAACGATGTTCGTCTGAGTCGTCCACATTACACCTAAGACAGAGAACAGTGTCTGCCAGGGCGAAGGCGTGGAGTTGGTGTCGCGCCGGGTATTTACTGCCGCCCATCGAACCCTTGGATAACGACCTGCGACAACGTTCCCCCGACTTCGGTTACCGAGGCGCGTTAGGTATAAAATCTGCATGTCAAATTAAAGCTCTGTTCAGAAAAAAATTAAGGAGCATGCTCTGAACCGTGTAGCACAATTATTTTAGCAAATAAAGAGTGGACGAAAACTTAGCTCTTGTTGAAATTTAGAAAATTTAAAACATTTGTTGTATTAACTTCACAAAGCTGAGAGACTACTCAAAAGAACCCAAGTTCCATTTGGAAAACTAATCTAAGAACAAAAAGTATTAATTACTGTTTATGTAGATGTTATTAGAGCGCGTGCTGAAAAGTAATGTCTCCGAATTTTTTATTCTGTTCTCAATATCGGTTGAGGTATTGGATGTCAAGCATAATATTCGGGCGAATTTCCCGTTTTGCTGACGCAAGTTGCTACCCTCTTCCGCAAGAGGGCTTCGAATTGTACTCGTGGCGTGTAACATGGCGATGTGTAACGTAACTGACGGAGTGAAAACTAAACACTCAGAAAATTGAACGCACGAAGTCGAACAGTCCGTCCACACATGGAGCTCCCTCTCTTTGAGCATGGCAATGACAGATTACACACGGGCGCTGCGAGATCTTGAAGAGTGCAACACCTTGCTGTCACTGTCATCTACCAGACTCCATACAGTCCAGGCTTGGTCCCGCGCTATTTTCATATGCTTTAACAACTTAAGGATCCACTTCAAGCACTTCACTTTGATAGTCATGAAGCGGTGCAAGGAGTGCTAAGGTTGTTGCCCCGTCAACAAACACTCTACAGTGACAGTATCAACAAACAAGTCTCTCGCTGGGTGAAATGTGTTCGTCGCCAGGGTGACAATGATGAGAGATAAGTATGTAGATATGAAGAATAAGGATGTCTAATGTGAATAAAATTTGTTTTATTTAAAAAGCTGTAAGCGCCTTCGTATAAAAAAAATTCGGAGGCATTACTTTTCAGCACGTCCGGGTATGTCTTGTTTTCCACTTATTTAATGTACTACCACCGTCAGTTCAGCTTTTTATGTTGCAAGTAGATGGGTTTTGGCGTGAGCCTTTCCCATGCAGAGCTGGGAAATTGTAATGGACTGGAAACTGACACAAGGGTTCAGGAGAAAGAGGGTGGCTGTGGGCGCTAGACAGGTAGAGTGAACGGATAATATCAATGGCGTCTGGCGAACTCCGTTAACTTGAGAGGCTGGTGTACTACAGAAGGGGAACAGTTGTCGCTCTGAGCTCGGCAGGGTATCGCAGAGAAAAACATCACACAGAAAAATAAAATAATAAAATGAATTAATACATGAACACATAAATGTAAGGTAGAGAGTGGCACACAGCGGCATGCCATTCTGTAACCGCAATAATAATTATTAAAAATTTACATTTTACCCATGAGACAGCGCGTGATATCGAAATTCTGACGTCAGAGTCCTAAGGAGTGAAGGCTATGCAAGAACAGGCAGTAAGGTGCAGGTATTTGCGGAATGGAGGCCATTAGCTTGTGGGCATGGCAGTGATGGTGGCTTGAGCGCCCGATCGGTCTCGCTACGAATTCGTAAAAATGTTGGAGCTGTACAAAAATTACTAAAGGTTCATCGACTAATCTATGCCTGTGGTACGATGAGCCTTTCAGTTATGATGCAAGCGCATATGGCTCGAAGAAATGTACAGTTTACGCAGATTTACAAATTTGAGACAGTAAATTTGTGTAAAAGGTGTAAATGATCCCGTGAATTGCATGAATTGGTCGACTTAAAATGTAATTTAAAAGACTTTCAGCAAGATACCTACACTAAAAGGGAACAGGTAATTACAGCAGTGTGCAAGTGTCCCTAAGAGCCAGAGTATTCAGCCCGCTTAAATGTTCCGCCAGTAAAAGAAAGTTTAGCTATGTGCTGCCCGATCCGGTGCGTCAGCTCTTCACGTTGCCAGCGCTGTTCTCTCCATGTCACTCCGGTCCAGATATTACTTTACAAACATGATTGGCGTGAATAAACAATTAACGCTATTTGACGGACTCCCTTTGCTATCATTAATTACTGAAATATGCAGTAAATATGCATTCATCGTAAACTATCCCTATATTAAGGATTAAATTCCGAAGCAATCATGTCGTAGCTAAGACGTAGAGTTGTATTAGTCTTCGAAAACTGACGTCTCGAGCCATGACTGTAAAACAGTCTGTCACAGATGAATTTGGTTGTTGAATGTTGGGAAAGGGTGTGTGTGAAATGTACAGGATGATTATAATTAGAATTTCACTAATAGAGCCAGTGCAGACGGAAACATATTTACGATATGGGTATCCAACTTTATAGGACTGATGTTCACAATGTGCATCGCAGAATTTGCGTTATTAGTGGTGTTACTGCCATGACTTGCCGTTAGGCCCCGGTACTGCTACAGCGACGTAGGAGGTGAAACACAAGCGTCAGAGTGAATGACGGTTACAGCCAGTCAATATGGCTAAGAAGAAAGTGAGAAGATGCTGTTTTATCAAAGCAACAGCAGTAGTGCGGCTGCTCTTCGCGGGTATCGACGCAGTAAAGGAACACGGAGAGGCTCTCTTTCAGCACCGGGATTGAAGAACAGTATTTGGAAGCTGGAATTATCTGGCGATTGCGGTATTTTTCTGGGAGAGGCCGACTCTCAATTGCGTCACAGGTTGTTGAAAAAGTTACTGTTGCCATATGTGGAAATGCTGGAAGCAATGTAGTACCATCAAGCAGTGTAGGAGCTGTGCCACGACAGCTGAACATTTCATGGTCCACCTTTCGAAAAGTGCTGCTAATAGTTGTGAAATGGTATCTCTAGTGCGGTTCCAGGCTGTCATGGATGCTAATGGTTGTCACACTGAGCGACGTTTGTAGCCTGTAACGTAACCATGATACGCAAATAACTAACGTTACCCTCTCAAATAGAAATTAAAACGTGTTTCTTTCAATGGTTAATTTCTTTTCCGCATGTCGTTACAAATGTTTTCAGAAAGATTCATTGTATTACGATCATTCTGCTTTCGTGGGGGCCATCTCACAGAGTGAAAGTTTAATTGGAACCCACCTGTGTTACTCAAATACGTGTCGGTGTGGTCCTTTAACAGAGTTCTCCGTACGTTGATTTGAGCCATGTCAGTGGTAGTGTATGTTTTCGTTCTGTAGTAGCGAATAATCATTTATATTAATCGTTTAAAGAGTTTTGTTTCATTCGGCGGTCACGTAAAGAAAAGGAACTCAAACCTTAAGAGCACACAAAATCGTGTATCTCTAAGCGAAACAATAATGATAAATTGCGTAATGTATCATGTACACAAAGTTTCTTGATTTAAGGGTTTATTCAGTAACATATATTATGTTCCGTAAACTGTATTAAAAACTGATAAGCAAGGTCGACCTCAGGCCGATCGGTTCTAGGTGCTTCAGTCTGGAACCGCGCGACCTCTACGGTCGCAGGTTCTAATCCTGCCTCGGGCATGGATGTGTGTGATGTCCTTAGGTTAGTTAGGTTTAAGTAGCTCTAAGTTGTAGGGGACTAATGACCTCAGATGTTAAGTCCCATAGTGCTCAGAGCCATTTGAACCAAGGTCGATCTCAAGCCTTATTGAGCCAAAGACCTGCCTCTTTACCTTAAGCATGATCCTCCCTTTTCTCTAAGAAACTATCCGTATTTCTCCCTGTAGCGTCTACAGAACTGACATTGCAATTGCTAGTGGGTACCGGAAAAACTTGTGTCGACATTTGCCTACACATTATGCCAACACCTCATCCTTATCTTATAAAATCTCCACCTGAACTACCACTAGTGTCACTATATAGGGTGTCCCAGGAGGAATGGCCCTACTGCAGGATATGACAGGAACGATCATTTGAAACAAAAAGGTGTAGTCAAACTTGGGCTTTAAAATGCATGCCTTAAGATCTATGAGCAGTTAGTCGTCTTCGCTATTGTGAAACACGTCTCTTCTATTGACGAAGTGCTCAGAACTCTAAAGGTAGGCACTTAAGAGACCATATTTACAGGACCCTTTTGCATCGAAAGATCTTTCCTGTCATACAAATTAATTTTGACAATTCCTCTTCGTACACTCTACATATATCTGTGACAATAATCTCAAACCATACAACTTCCTCACCTACACCGCCCATCCAAGTTCGGGAATAATACTGCCACTCCGAGGTGAATTCAATATCTGGCTTTAGTTTATTATCATCCTAACAGGAGATTAAGATGCTATTTCCCGACACGGCTCTCCTTGCAGTAACTCCTAGACTGAAGGTCTAAGAGCTCGGGCGTCATCTTGGCTACACAAATGTAGTTTGTAATGCACTGGAAAGTGATCATAAACCATTTCAACTCTTTCTTCACCCACACTCGAATCCAACAGGCACAAACGGGTCGTAACGTGACGCTCTGGCGGAATAGGAATCGACCTATCGTAGGTCAGGAGAGGGTGCTCCTTCCTTGCCGTTACGTGGGTTATAATGGTGATGGTGGCTGAAATTGCGTGGAAAGCCGTTGATGGAACCTTCCTGATTGCAACAGTTTTTTTATTCAAGTAAGCGTAGAGGCGGGAGTACGTCAGGCGGGAGGCAATTGCCGCTCGATGACGTCGGAGGCTGCAGGCACTTCGAGCGCTGGGGTCAACAACGACCGGCCCGGAAGCCAGCGCAGCACGAGTTAGCAGCGAACGGCTGCGGCGTCAGCGAACCTGCACCCGAAGTGTGTTGGACGCAGTTCCCAGACGCCTGAATAACTAGTTTTCGCTGCGTACCACTCCGTGATACACGATGTTTAAATTCTAACATTCAGTACGGCCAAAGTCGAAGGCATATGACCACACAGGGTGATGTTCAGTGACGACGGTGGCCCTCAGGACCTAGTGTACAGCAACAGAGAGACCAGTACGCCTCCAGCCCAGGCCCGAACAGGTGACCACTACGGATGTACCTGTCAGCAGAAGACAGTCCCCGGGAGGAGAACCAGCGATGCGAAAGCGCCAAGTGATGATCTTAGGGTCCCCAGATCATGTGGATGCCTGCTGCTACTGGCGAATTGGGTACTTCATGTGGCACTGCAGTGGTCTCCATCTCAAAGTCAAAAACTGCTGGAGACCGCATTGTTTGGTATCACTTACACACCTTGATACGGTCGCTTATAAAGAACGGCAGCGAGCATCTGAGAACGTCTAAGAATGAGGGCCTTATTTAGTGGGGGATGGGGCAGCGAATTTATGAGTCTGCTGGACATTACTTCTACGGCAGCTGCACCCCCACCCCAAAATGGACAACAGGCTGTGGCGGCGAGCAGTTCATTCGTTGTTCTTTTCTTGTTTAGTAAGCTCCTGAAGGAGCCTAACTGGAGCTGTAATATTGTCCAGCTTCACCCTACAGAGGTGCTGGCTACTTTCTTCTGCTTCGTCAGCTTCTTGAACAAGCGCTCTAATTTTGAATACACGTCCTTGTAAAACAACTTCAGGGCTTCAGCCTGACGCTCACTTCCCTCAGTATGACGACATTTTGCTGAACGTCGCGAAAGCAGTTCATCACATGCGGCAGAGTCATACTGCAACATTACAATCCCAACAAATACACCCCTAATGCACACTGGCAGTATACCAAGTATACCACACAGAGATTGGTAGCCATTCTGTTGCATTCTAAAACCCTAAATATTTTCTTTTTAATTTATTGGCCTTCACTACGTGCCCATACAGCAATCTCAGCACTGGAAACATGATTTTACAGTTTGTATTGACAATACAGAGCATGCATTAGATTAAGTCGTACCTTGGTACCAAGTTACATAGGCTTAACAATGTACAGTTTCCGGCATTTTACATCCACAGTATAATGAAACAAGTAAACAAGACGAAAATGTGATCGAGGAAACACAGAGATAATACGCTATCAAAATGCTACTGATAACGCAATAAAAATGATCAAACGCCCTTCGTACACATTTAGGATATTCCAAGTTCAATCCATACTAATGACTATGTATCTAAATTAACAACAAAATGTTCTTTTGTATGTCCTGTAAGAATTGTTTCAAAAGCTGCGGACGGATACCTAGACAGAACATGAGAACAGTATACAATATCCAGTTTTTTGTATTACAGTCATGCGTATGGAAACATCAGTTTTCAGACACATAAAGCTGGCAGGAACTTAGTGACATACCTTAAGAGGTAGAGTGTTCCACATCCTTCTGAGGGGCTGCTTGTTTGGGGGCTGCTTGGGAACTGGTGACCAAGCGCCGGCAAATTACTTGAAAGGACGTTGATGCGATACGTGTTTTGAGGAGATCGTTTCTTAAAAGAATGGGACAGCTCTACTGTGATGACACATAATTTTTTTTTTCAAAAACTTTTCATTTTTAATATTGTGTAATACAGCTAAAAGACGGGCGTGTTCGAGTCTTTTGTGCGGCAGATGCAGAAATAGTCGGGCGAGCTTCACTCACAACCAGGGGCAACTCGCCATTGCGAGACACCCAAGGAGAAAAATTCACCTTCAAGAAGTCCTTTACCGTGTTAAGTCCTTACACTACTGATATTTATGAATACAAAAGACGGTATTGATTTGTTCAGGTGAAAAACAAAAATCTACATATTTAGTAAGATCCGGGACCAAGCAGTGTGTACTTGCATTTAAGAGGGAAGCGTTTGTGATGGAGAATAAGTCAGAATTCATCTGCCAAATCGACGTTTGTACACATTTCCATTGGACTGTCATCTAAATGAAGTTTGTGATGTATGCTAATAAAGAGCTACGTACTCGAGATGTCTGTAATAGCAATACAGAGAGATGAATCTAGGTGCAAATAACGCAATGAAGGGAACTGTTTGTCATTGCAAGCAAATACGTGAGGAGTATTTCAACTTTCCAACTTACTTAAACAGGCGTAATCAGAGGATATTACGGACGGATCATGTAAGAAAGATTTTCATTTGGTAAGCAAGCATGCTCTTTTCCTGCGTATTTCCTGTGTTTAATGGAAATGAGCGTTTGGCGTCATTGGCCGGGAGGCCGCCTTGTGCAGGTCTTATTACATTGGGCGACCTGCGCACCGGTGTGGATGAAATGATGATGAAGACAACACAACACCCAGTCCCTGAGCGGAGAAAATCTCTTACCCAGCCGGGAATCGAACCCGGGCCCGGAGGACGGCAATCCGTCGCGCTGACTACTTAGCTATCGGGGAGGACTCCTGGGGTTTAATGAACTATGAAAACTTGTCTTAAATTTTCCGCCAGTCTTAGAAAAAAAACGTGGCAGTAACATGAAAAGCAAAACAGTTTCACGGCAATTGAAACCATTTATATAATGACAAACCACCTATTGGCTTCTTTGCCCATCGTCAGGCTACAACCTGGTGCCACATGTACACTGTTTCCCCGTTCGGGATCTATGAACGTTCCGACGTTAGTGATGTACAGAGGCGGATTTCTAATTCCCGTATGATGAATATTTAGAGGGATTTCTGAAAATGTAGTCCGTTTGCGTTAATGCAGAACTGGTACCAGCGTGCCTATGCTTGTCTGTCACCCTCAAAATGATGGCTGCAGCTTCAGCCAAACGGGCAACTGGCTCTTCAGAAGTGTGTAATGTTCAATAATGATTTACGCAGTGCTCAGATTGCTAATTAGTGAGAAAGACAGATAATTATAATTTATGAATAACGGAGCACGTATTCTGCGAGACTATCATCGCTCTAATTAATTAATGAAATGGTGACAGAAGTATTTTAAGTTGTATCGGCGTATAGTAAACCAAACTTTTTATATCCCATAAGAAAAAGAAATCCCTAGGAGTGAGGTCGGGAGAACGTAGCGACTCCTGTACGGGCCCGGCTCTCCAAATCAGATAATTGGAGAAAACATAGTGTAACGTTCTGTGGCATCAACGTCAAAGTGTGATGGGACCCCGTCATGCCAGTACCACAATAGCTGCCTGACTACTTGCGTGTCATTCTCCAACGTTTCCAGTTGTACTTTACGGAGAAAGATACGGTAATTTCCTCCAAAAAACGTGTTAAGCAGAGAAGGCGTACTCAGATGGCCGTGTACAATTCCAGTGCACTTGCGTCAGGATTTTCCACATTCCAGACAGTGGTGTTGAATCGTATATTCCTTTTTTTTTTTTTTTGTTCAAATGGCTCTGAGCACTATGCGACTTAACTTCTGAGGTCATCAGTCGCCTAGAACTTAGAACTAATTAAACCTAACTAACCTAAGGACATCACACACATCCATGCCCGAGGCAGGATTCGAATCTGCGACCGTAGCGGTCGCTCGGCTCCAGACTGTAGCTCCTAGAACCACACGGCCACTCCGGCCGGCCCCATTTTTTTGTGAAGGGATCCTTGTCAGTGAATAAAACATATGCTTGGATGTCAAGGATGATCAGAATTTGGTGCAGATATCATTGGCAGAATTCCAAGCTCCGAGGAGAGTCAGCAGCTAATAGGTTTTGCACTTTCTAGTACTTGATTAGATGTATGCCAGTCCCGTGCAGTTCTTTGGCTATGGATCATGTGATAGCGCCGCGGTTGTCCTCAGTTCGCTTAACACACCTTCCTAAACCGGAACAGTTTGCTCTTTACGAACTCTATCTGTTTCCGCCGTTATGATCTAGGAGATCCTGTTTCGTGAAAATGACCATAAAGCCTTTAAAATGTGACATGATTTGGTAATCTCCTCTATGGAAATCGTTCTGCATATAGGCACCTTGTTCCTGGACTGTTGCATAGTGCCTGCCCATGAGTGAGATGAATATCAGCTAACTCTGAGTGTTATCATCCATCAAGAACATTTAAGCGTCAGTAGAAACTTTCATGCAAGTGAAATGTAAAATAAACAGTAATAAATCATTTGTATATCTAGGGACTTGTAAAGTGCTAGCATTAATGAAAGCTTATTCTCCCTAGAAATAAGATGCAATTGTGTTGCAAATCAGATTCCAATATCAACGTGTTGTGTACGAAGCATTCACGACACAAAAAATCTGTGAACATTGGTGTAAGAGAAGTTCATCGTCAAAACCCTCAAGGACCCCTCTGGGAGAAGCGCCACACCTGTGATACTTGTGTCACTTAAAAAGAATGTATATTATGTTGCGTCATTATCGCTTCCTTCATGTATTTTACACCCGCGAACCACTTTAGTGTTATAGTTTTACCTAGACTGCGGTTTTCGTAGAATTTCATAATGTACGTATCTAACCTGAATGGTTCCATTCTTTTAATTGTCTGTTTTTTATATCTGAGCAAATATGGTATACTTTACAATTTATTTATTTGCTCTTAATATGTCTGTTCCTTCTTCGGTATAATTTGTACCTGAAATTTTCCTGATCGCTTTTAGTTCTCTTTTAGTATTGTCATACTTTTGTGTATTTTTTGTTGTCCTGTTTGATATTAATAGATTTCGTAAGACTTAAGACTGCTTCCATTTTGTGGCAACGAATTTTATAACCAGTCTTCTATGTTACGGTTTTCGGCGTTAGTCTCCTATTGCTGCATTGAAAACAGCTTCGCGATGCTGACATCGGCCAAATATGTAACAGTTTTTGTTTTGTATCGATATGCATTAATTTTAATAATCCGCGGCTGCTGTCGTGAGACTGTTAGCTAACACATAGCTGCGTTCGAATGTCGCTACTCTTTACTCGCAGTTGTACATGTTATTTGTCTCAGTACAGTAGCACCTTTCTAAACATCAGATGAGATTCGTCTCCTATTCTTTCCCAGACTATGTCTTTGTTAATCCGTATAAGGTGATGATCAATACTAGTAAACTCTTTTCTTCTGATTTCAGTGCAAAATATTTGTTTGCTTCAGTAACTCAAACATTTTAGTACACGATATATTCTAATTACTGAGTACAAATTAGACTTTTCCTGCTGCTACGATTGTGGTACAGCCCTTCGTGATAAGCCACGAACCTATGATGAACCTTATTTAACCCATGTAGCCCTTCACTGTTTGATTCAAACCCGTGAGGGGAGAGGACGATATTTTCAAGTCTACTCGTAACGAAATCTGACTCTATGAGATCCACTTGTTAGAGGAAGTACAGGGTGGTCTAGGTGTAACGCGAGAACCTCAACTGAAAAATAAATGTGTGTGTTGTAGCCGTATTGATGTCATGCAGATCATTACCCATATAGATGTTAGACTGAAAAGCTTCGTATAGATATTAGACAAAGAAACTTCGAAGGCTGCACTGGCGGACGGCTAGAAGCACAGAGCTATTGCGTAGTGAGGTGTAATGCGGCCATGCGGCCTGGTTGCATATGCAACATCCATACCCAATTACACTAACAGATGACCAACGGCGACATCGTGCGCTGGGTAATCCCCGGGGGATTCTGCAGGGCCTCCGCCTGCTACGGGTTTAATAGAGGGCACGTGGCTCCAACCACTGGATCATCTAGGTAGTCTACCATGCCCATTTTCTGCAGGGGTTTTATCAAAATACACATACAAAAACCACTTGTTCGTAAATAATAAGCAGGTACTCACTCTAACGTGACAACTTTTCCGTATTTCCCCAAGTATATCTCTTATTTTGATGCTGGGGATACGCTAGAATGCTGGAAAACATTCCCGGCGAGGTCAGGGATTTTCTCTGCCTCGTGATGACTGGATGTTGTGTGATGTCCTTGGGTTCGTTAGGTTTAAGTAGTTCGAAGTTCTAGGGGACTGATGACCATAGATGTTAAGTCCCATAGTGCTCAGAGCCATTTGAGCCATTTTTGAGCTGGAAGACACTTTCCGACCTCAACGCATATGTTACTGACAACCAGCGTTACGTATATAGTTCTGTTCTCAATGACAACATGCCATCGTTCAGGCTTGTACTCACACAATTGTAACTCTCAAGGAAGAAACTTGCAGAACAGACGGGACTTGAGGCTTACCTCAACTGGATTCGCCTTCAGGAACGTCGAAGGATGTCTTCAGACACTGGTCAGCCTGCGAGCTATCGTCGTAATATCCGCTTATGGCGTTTGCATCTGTTCACTATGCCGTCGACAATACAGGCCGTCAGACAGCAGTCCCCATGGCATCGTCTAACATATACAGGGTGTTACAAAAAGGTACGGCCAAACTTCCGGGAAACATTCCTCACACACAAATAAAGAAAAGATGTCATGTGGACGTGGGTCCGGAAACGCTTAATTTCCATGTTAGAGCTCATTTTAGTTTCGTCAGTATGTACTGTACTTCCTCGATTCAAAGCCAGTTGGCCCAATTGAAGGAAGGTAATGTTGATTTCGGTGCTTGTGTTAACATGCCACTCACTGCTCTACAGTACTAGCATCAAGCACATCAGTACGTAGCATCAACAGGTTAGTGTTCATCACGAACGTGGTCTTACAGTCAATGAAATGTTTACAAATGCGGAGTTGGCAGATGCCCATTTGATGTATGGATTATCACGGGGCAATAGCCGTGGCGTGGTACGTTTGTATCGAGACAGATTTCCAGAATGAAGGTGTCCCGACAGGAAGACGTTCGAAGCAATTGATCGGCGTCTTAGACAGCACGGAACATTCCAGCCTATGACTCGCGACTGGGGAAGACCTAGAACGACGAGGACACCTGCAATGGACGAGGCAATTCTTCGTGCAGTTGACGATAACCCTAATGTCAGCGTCAGAGAAGTTTCCAGAATGAGAGTTTCACTCCGCAGCGGAGTGTGCGCTGATACGAAACTTCCTGGCAGATTAAAACTGTGTGCCCGACCAGACTCGAACTCGGGACCTTTGCCTTTCGCGGGCAAGTGCTCTACCATCTGAGATACCGAAGCACGACCCACACCCGGTCCTCACAGCTTTACTTCTGCCAGTATCTCGTCTCCTACCTACCAAACTTTACAGAAGCCCTCCTGGTTCGCAGGAGAGCTGTACAAGGTAACGTTGACCACGTCACTGTATGGAGAGTGCTACGGGAGAAGCAGTTGTTTTCGTGCCATGTACAGCGTGTGCAGGCACTATTAGCGGCTGATTGGCTTCCACGGGTACACTTCTGCGAATGGTTCATCCAACAATGTGTCAATCCTCATTTCAGTGCAGATGTTCTCTTTACGGATGAGGCTTCACTCCAACGTGATCAAATTGTAAATTTTCACAATAAACATGTGTGGGCTGACGAGAATCCGCACGCAATAGTGCAATCACGTCATCAACACAGATTTTCTGTGAACGTTTGGGCAGGCATTGTTGGTGATGTCTTGATTGGGCCCCATGTTCTTCCACCTACGCTCAATGGAGCACGTTATCATGATTTCATACGGGATACTCTACCTGTGCTGCTAGAACATGTGCCTTTACAAGTACGACACAACATGTGGTTCATGCACGATGGCGCTCCCGCACATTTCAGTCGAAGTGTTCGTACGCTTCTCAGCAACAGATTCGGTGACCGATGGATTGGTAGAGGCGGGCCAATTCCATGGCCTCCACGGTCTCCTGATCTCAACCCTCTTGACTTTCATTTATGGGGGCATTTGAAAGCTGTTGTCTACGCAACCCCGGTACCAAATGTAGAGACTCTTCGTGCTCGTATTGTGGACGGCTGTGATACAATACGCCATTCTCCAGGGCTGCATCAGCGCATCAGGGATTCCATGCGACGGAGGGTGGATGCATGTATCCTCGCTAACGGAGGACATTTTGAACATTTCCTGTAACAAAGTGTTTGAAGTCACGCTGGTACGTTCTGTTGCTGTGTGTTTCCATTCCATGGTTAATGTGATTTGAAGAGAAGTAATAAAATGAGCTCTAACATGGAAAGTAAGCGTTTCCGGACACATGTCCACATAACATATTTTCTTTCTTTGTGTGTGAGGAATGTTTCCTGAAAATTTGGCCGTACCTTTTTGTAATACCCTGTATACGGCCTTCATTGTATGACAAGCTGTGGCCAATTCCTCTAAAAACCTTAGCACACCAGCAATAACATTACTTGTCCGCTAGAATAATTGGCATTGGATGTTTATGGATAAAGGAAGACTATGTCACAGTGTGTGTTCTACTAATCTGCAGTCGATTGCGTCGAACGTTTAACGCAAGAAGAAGCATACCCTTCGCTTCCGATTCGCTAACTCGAAAGAAAGTGGGCGATCTCTTATGCCAATGTCGATAAGATTAGAGTCATCCAATGATGCGATTATAGTGTGATTATTACCCCATCCTGGCGGAGGTTCGAGTCCTCCTTCGGGTATGGGTGTGTGTGTTTGTCCTTAAGATAATTTAGGTTAAGTAGTGTGTAAGCTTAGGGACCGATGACCTTAGCAGTTAAGTCCCATATGATTTCACACACATTTGAACATTTTATTACCCCTTCGTCGTTTTATCAACTGCTTCCACACAAACATCGATGTGATAGGGACTTGTTTAAATACGGCGGTGCACAAGCCTGTGACCAAAAGAATAACTATTCTGCCATGTTCCAAGTCACATGCAGCAGATTTTGCGCCTTTTATCCTTGGCGAGATATACTTTCACTTGGTTTACTCTTCCTCTTCGTTTGGGGAGTCTTCATTAACTGAGCTTGGCAAAACACTAATCTTACCAGTTACTAAAGATAGGGCTCTACTGGGGCATGTACCCCACCTCTTTGCAGCCTTAATGATCTACTACTGTTGCTCTGCTCTACACCTCTTCAGAGTTATTCGAACCATCAGGTCTTGCTTTTGCAATTCGTTAGTGAGAAGACAAATTTCCGGATTGCTACAGATATAGAATACCTGGAATTCCTATCTGTTGCATGAGATGGAATACTAAACTGTTGGAGGCTGTCATTATGCATACAGACATTAATGTAGTGTATCATCACATAGTTCAATGGGATCCAATTTGTCATGTTGTGCCATAGCTGCTATTATGTTAAGAGTGTAAATTGCTTTAATAGACTGCTACATCAACCAGTTTTGCACCGAGATAATGCTGCTCTCGTAATTTGGAAAAGTGCTAATTAAGGTGTAATAACATTTCATTATCAGCAATATATCTCTCTGTCTTCAACGTCACACTGGTCTACCGTTGTCAGAAATGCCATCAGTGATTACGATCAGTATCCCGAAGGCACAAAGTGTCAGTAATAAATTTGATAATGGAGTAGCTAGTGTGAACTGCGTGATGTGCCTTAGCTTTTGAAACACGAGTCCAGCAGAGCAATTCGTGATGACAAGCGTAATGATTTCTCAACTCCTTTCAAGAGTGGTGCCAAAAGAGGAGAAGGAATGTCGACGGAATCTAGAGACATTGTAAGTTCGCAATAAATCACAGAGTCCCCCCAGAATAGCAAGTGGTATTTTCCCTTCGAGCCCGGCAGCCGAGAGACGCGCGCTGATTGGTGGAATGTCGCTCCCGCTGCTTGTCAACAGCTTGTCGCTGCTAACGACCGCGCAGGCCCGAGGATGAAAAACGCTCGGACCTGCGGCGCCCGACTGATTGGTCGGATATAACTCTGCTCCCGCTGTCACGCTGCATTCCTTCCCGGGTTGCTCGCCTCAGCACCTCAGACCGTTTTGGTGCTCTGCAGTCATCTCATCTTCGCTGAAGTGCTCTCGTGAGGTGGGGCACTGGATACGCAGTATCTTCGTCCTCATATGTACTCTGGAATCCAACGGACAGTGTATGGTGCAAGGACATTTTTACCATTGGCAGTCATTTCCTTACCCTTTCTGATAGCAAATGGAGTGAGAGAAAAATGACTGTCTGCATGCCCTGTACGTGCCCTAATCTCCCCTGTTTTTACCGTAAGATCCCTACACGAGAAAAAGGTTGAAGTGAGAGAAAAATGACTGCGTGCATGCCCTGTACGGGCCCTAATCTCTCCTGCTTTTAAAGTACGATGCCTACACGAGAAAAAGGCTGAAGTGAGTAGAAGTGCCCCGGTGTGTATTGCAAATGCTTGTTAAAGAGCTTTTAAAGAAAACATTGTTTTTCATCCTCCAATAGTTCCCACTAACACCCGGAATATTTCTGTAACACACTTGTACTGATCGCACCAGGACTCAAGAAATCTAGCCTCTTGCCTCATCTTGCTTTGAAGTCTTCATTTTATATCGCTGGAGGGGATCTCAAACATATGATCCTTATTCAAGAATGGGTCACGCAAGCGTCATTTAGAATCCATGAACAGTCACTCATCGAATACACTGTCACCACTGCAAAACGGACCACTCCGCCTTACAGATCGTCCGCATACACTGGGATCATTTCCATGACGCACCTCTGACGTTAGCTTTGTTTCTGTCGACAAAATGTGCAGAATGACGCATGCAATATGCATTTTGGAAGAACACAATTCAGAAGCTATCGGAAGTAAACAGGAAGTGGTATGAACAGAGTAGCATGCTACAGTCAAGACAGTAAATGGTCCACAAGGCAGCCGACTACGACTTTCTCTTTTTACTTTAGGGGACGGTACGATTTGTCGGCCATAGTGTCACGGGGACCGATGTTAGGATAATTGTACACACCTTCTTACATCATAGTAGGTGAACTGCTTCTTTGTCTACCGTGCCTTAACTGAAATGGGATGTAACAAACATAAAACTTTTCGTTCATGACTTGATTATGATGCAATATCGTTTTCAGGTTTGCTTATTGTTGCGCTGAAAAATGCCACAAATGTATAGCACATTCAATCCATTTGGAACATTAACGTGCAATAATTTCGCTGACTTGTCACTTCACTCCACTTCGTGCTACAGTCAAGACAGTTCTACGTGATACTGAAAGATGAGTTAACACATGTCTGGATAATTTAAGATAGGCCTTTCATGCCAACCTTTCGTTCAGAGTTCGGAAGGAACACGAATGCCTGACATAGTTATTATTATTATCATTATTATTTTTATTATTATTGTTATTATTATTATTGTTATTATTATTACTTGGTGAGCCTCTCATTTCACACGTCTTCTGTATTTGTCAACAGAGCGAAGGCTATTGTCGTAGCGAAGGGTTAGGCTTCATCAGGATGTTCAGCAATCCAACTTGCACTTATCGGGGCCCGCTATCATTCGGCCAAATGATCTATAGACGCCAGAATTTCGATACCAGGACTCGATATCGGGTCCGATACACCGTGCAATCTGTAGGAGCCCTAAGATAGGGTGGTCTGTTTCTAGGTATCGGCTCATAGCACGCTCTTTTTCCTTCTGCCATATCCCGGAGAACAGAGACTGAGATGGGTAGTTTCCAGTCCCGAATAAATGGGAGGTGACTACAAGTACAGCATTTGCTATACAACCAACGAAAACCAAGTGAACGCTTTGGTCAGAGCCTGGTGATGGTAGATATATTGTAATTTAATTTATGGGAGACTACGTACAAGACAAAGAAGGAAGGCATGTTGTGTGCATGTTTATCGGTTAGTTTTGAACCAAAGCAAGGTCGATGACTTTGTCAACACGTGAATGATAAATGACAGACAGTGAGAAATAACACACAGCAAAAGAGAGAACAGTTTCCTAGTTGGCGTCGCAAGTGATTGTAGTTAGGATGCTTGAAGTCGCATTTAGCGGTGTAGTAAGTAAAGTGAAGTGTATGTTTTATTAAGGTAGATACCGTGATTCGCATACGAACTTCGACATGCTAGTAATTAAAGTTATTCTATTTATCATAGAAACCTCTTAATATGACAAATAAACATTTGTTATGGACTTAAATATTCCAGCTCTTTCAATAATATGACTGGAAATACGTCCTGGTGCGTAATTCCGTATGTCCACACTGCAAGAAAACCGAAAAGACGACCTCCTTACTCGTCATTGTGTAATCTAAGCCTGCACATCATCTCCATTGATTACATCGCCAAGGAGACGTATACTGTTTCCAATAGTATAATCCATAATGAACGGCAACGCCTCTTCATTATGCTGACATATTTTATGATCACTTTTCTGAGCTTTTCGTCTCATTCATTATGGAGGGGTGCTTACTATTTTTACAGACATACAAGTGAGAACGCACAAACGATGTAATCAAGAGCCACAGATATCATCATCTTCCTTATGTCAGCTGAAAGCATACGTTTGTAACGTGTGCAATATGCACAGCGCCTCATGATTAGTTGGGAATAAATAGTGTAATATTAGTTTAGGAATTACTTAGACCATGTAGTAATCATAAGGCTGCTTGTTTCTTAACTTATTATTCATTCTGTTGTTGTGTTACGCCAACATTCTATTATCACTGTAAAGTACTTATGAATGAAACCCCTATTAACTATCTTAGACTCTTCTCCTTGATTTATCTCTGGTATGGAAGAAAAAAGTAGTTGACCAAGGACAGAACACCGCAACACACTCCTTACTGACTCTGAGCACTATGCGACTTAACTTCTGAGGTCATCAGTCGCCTAGAACTTAGAACTAATTAAACCTAACTAACATAAGGACATCACACACATCCATGCCCGAGGCAGGATTCGAACCTGCGACCGTAGCGGTCGCGCGGTTCCAGACTGTAGCGCCTAGTACCGCACGGCCACTCCGGCCGGCACACTCCTTACTCCCCACCCCTCTCCCCCACTTCAACTATCTCAATAGTAAGTTGTCCAAGAGTCAATTATCAGCGTAAACATCATCCGAGAATCTTTGTTATGCTCTTAGAGCACTGAAGTAAAAACGTCTTTAATCTGTTAAGTGCTCAGCTGAACGCTTCCGACTTCTGAACTACAGTTTCTAAACTGTTTGCGTTGTAACATCATCTCGAGTTGGCCCCCATTGTGAGCATCTTCAAATAATCTGTGCTCCATTGTTAGAAAACTGACTGCGGATAAATAAAGAGCCCGTCAGTTGATACACGTGTTTGGACATCGTTCCTCCAGTGGAAGAATGGAGGCGTCTGGCTGGAAGTGGTGCCAGATGTCTGTCGTTTCGCATTCAGCAGACAGCGCGCGCGGTTCCAGGCATCATCACGTTATTAAGTTACACGAGAGGGCGGTAGAGACAGGTTGGCCACCTTAACATCTTGTGCTCGGTAGTGGCAGTTTATTGAGATATGCAATAAATGGATGGTTGACTTGTAACATCCTTAACTGCAGCACTGAAATGTTTAGTGTATGGTAGATTCAAGGTTTGTTTCATGGCACAGATGTAATCATGGTTTAATAAGTTAATCAAAAATATTAAAATTAAAATTCAAATGTAGATAATTTTAACTGAACTGATTCTCCAATCTGACAAATGTGTCGCAATCTGCAGTAAGAAGACCGGTTTGATGCAGCTCGCTTACGCTAGTTTATCCTCAGCGGGTGTCTTCGTCAATTTGGATCCTATATCCATTTGTTGCCGCTTAATGTAGTCAACTCTTGCTCTCCCTCCGCAATTGCTATCTACATGCTTTTTAGCAATTAATTATTGCTTAAAGGCAAAAGTTTTGTATTATTAGCCTAACCCTTCTTTTTATCATTTTGTCCCTTAATTCTCTTTTCTCACAAATCAGGCTATGTACCGCTCAATGAGTCAAAGAATGAAGGGATCTATTCTTCAGCTTCCTTCTAAATTACCATAATTTATCACTGAAGACAATTCTAATGCAGTCAATGAAACTGCCCCCCGTTTTCCCGCCAAGAAACTTTGCTATAGTTTTGACTAAGGGAACGGCGCTGAGAAGTAATGGAGAGAGTGAGCATTGAGCGTGGCTCATTAATTCATAACGATTCGATCCAAGTAACAGCATGCGATGCGAATTGCAACCACCGTCCAAGTAGACGAACTACAGATACAGCAACGTATACCCCTCCCCTTTCCAGTGCACTATATTATGAACCAGATCAGATTTCTCATAGTATAAGCACCTTCAGCTAGATATGATAGAATTTATTCGTCGTTGCTTTGTTAATTGCAATTATGAGATGGCTTAAGTAGCGAGTAAAATGGTTATGGCATTTGCAAAATTTCTGGGTAAATAATAAAAATGTCATATGAATCTAATGTCATGGATTCAGTGACTGATCATAGCAGCCCCATACTGCCTAGAGAATAATGTTAGTACTAAACTGAAGTAATGAAAATCCAACTAATCAATCAAATACTAACTTCGGGCCGGTCCCCTTTCAGTGAGTCCTTCCGAGCATTGAACCAAGCGGGTAAGCAGCGTGCATATGAGATGCATTGGCACACACGCAACCAGCTAGCTCTAACATAGATTGCGAGGGAGAGAAAAAACATAACAGCGGGGATGGTAACCGTTCAACCTCATCGGTCAGCCTCAAATGCCGGCGCTCTAAATTTTCTCAATAGTGCTTCTCGAAAAGAGTTCGTCTCCCCTCCGTGATTCTTCATTGAGTTTCCAAAGCATCTCCACAATGTTTTCGTTTTGTTCACATCTACCGGTAATAAATCTAGCAATCCGCCTCTGAAATGCTTCGATGTCTTCCTTTAATCCGACCTGGTGCGGATACCAAGCACATGAACAGTGCTCAACAGCGGGTCGCACTAGTGTCCTATATGCGGACTCCTTTACAGACGAACCAAACTTTCCTAAAATTCTCCCAGTTAACCGAATTCGACCAATCGACTTCGCTACTATAGATCTTACATACTCGTTCCATTTCATATTGCTTTGCAACGTTACATCTTCATATTTAATCGACGAGAATGTGTGAAGCAGTACATAAATAATACTGTCTTTGAACTTTATGGGATTGTTTTTCCTAGTGATTTGCATTAACGTACATGCTTCTACACTTAGAGCTCGCTTCCATTCCAACACCAACTACAAATATTGCTTAAGTCACCTTGCAAGCACTCAACGATGCCACCTTCACGTACACACAGCATCATCTGCAGGCATCCGCAGTCTGCTGCATACTCTGTCAGCCAAATCATTTATGTACATAGAAAACAATAGTTCTCTTGTCAACCTTCCCTGGGACACTCCTGACGATGCCATTGTCTAAGATGTTCATTCGCCGTCGATGAACTTGATTCTGTTACTTAAGAAGTCTTTGAGACTATCAACATACCTGGGAACCTATTCCGTATACTTGTACAATCGTTAACAGTCGGCAGCGTGTGAAATGGCTCTGAGCACTATGGGACTTAACATCTCAGGTCATCAGTCCCCTAGAACTTAGAACTACTTAAACCTAACTAACCTAAGGACATCACACACATCCATGCCCGAGGCAGGATTCGAACCTGCGACCGTAGCAGTCGCGCGGCTTCGGACTGAGCGCCTAGAACCGCGAGACCAGCGCGGAGTCGGCAGTGTGGCGCTGCATCAAATGCTTCACGGATATCTAGGAATATGGAATCCACCTGTTGTCCTTCATCCACGGTTCGCAGCAACTCTTTTGAGAAAAGGGAATCTTATTTCCGCACGAGCGACGCTTTCTAAAGAGTGTTGATTTGTAGACAGAAACTTTTCCTTCTCTGGGAAATCTGTTATATCGGAACTCAGAACAATCCGTTCTGCAACAAACTGGTGTCAGCGATATAGGCCTATAGGCAAAATCCGTCTTAACGAAACTAAAATTAAACTCCGCCCGAACAGGTATCGGAAGACCGTAACGTTACAGACCGACCGCCGTATCATCCTCAGTCTTTAGGCGTCACTGGATGCGGATATGGAGGGGCTTGTGGTCAGTACACCGCTCTCCCGGCCGTTGTCAGTTTTCGTGGCCGGAGCCGTTACTTCTCAATCAGCCAGATCCTCAGTTTGCCTCACAAGGGCTGAGTGCATCCCATTCGCCAACAGCGCTCGGTTGACCCGACGGTCTCCAATCCAAGTGGCAACCAAGCCCGAAAGCGCTTAACTTGGGGTAAACTTCGGTGATCTGACGGGAACCGGTGTTACTACTGCAACAAGGCCGTTGGCCCCAGACCTGTAATTGGTCTCGAAAAATAAAAATACTTGACACAGACACGGTAACTGATAAAGAAAATATGGGTCATGAGGAAGGGCCCTGACCGTCAATACACCTGCATACCAGCCTGGACTAGATTACGAAGGCGCCTGTGCAACGTGGGTGGAAGGGGCAGGGTTCAAATTCAAATGGTTCAAATGGCTCTGAGCACTATGGGACTTAACATCGGAGGTCATCAATCCCCTAGAACTTAGAACTACTTCAACCTAACTAACCTAAGAACAACACACACATCCATGCCCGAGGCAGGATTCGAACCTGCGACTGTAGCAGTCGCGCGGTTCAGGACTGAAGCGCCTAGAACCGCTCGGCCACCGCGGCCGGCCGGGGCAGGGTTCACTCTGCCAAACACTGGACGGTGGATTGTGAAGTGTCGACGTAGAAAATGTGCCTTCTATGATGCAGTGCTGCATTCCATATCAATTAGACCAGAAAAAAGTGTCGCTTTAGTTCAGGCGGTGCGGTCACCACTGTCTGCTGTCCACCGCCAGCTGCTGGCGCTGCTCACTGACGTGCTCGCCAGGAAGCCACAGCGCTTCTGCCCTCCCCCTTCCCCCACACCATCCCCACCCCTCTCGTTACACGGCGTCTATTTCAGATAGGGGACTCTTCCAAAGCAAATAAACGGCGGTAGGCCAGCGGCGGGATGTGAACTGTAGGGCGCCGGCTGGCAGGCTTGGCTGTGCGTCGCGCTGTGTGTGTACACAGCTGGACGGCGTATACTGGTGCGTGCACACTGCTCCACTGCGACTACATCAAAATACCGGCCTGACACAAGTCAGACGCTCTCCATCGAGGGGAGTCAAACTATTCGGTATGTTCCAAAAAGATTTGTCCCGTTTCACAAGACTACCCAAGTTGATTCATACAAAAAAGTCTCCAACGTGATTATGGCCGCACGACGGGAATTAACAGACTTTGAATGCGGATTGATAGTAGGGGCTAGACGCATGGGGCACTCTATTTCAGAAACCGTTAAGGAATTCGGTATTCCGAGATCCACAGTGTCAAAAGTGTTAAGACAATACCAAATTGCAAGTATTACGTCTCACCACGGACAACGCAGTGGCCGACGGCTTTCACTGAACGGCCAAGAGTAGCGGCATTTGCATAGAGCAAGCAACACTGCATGAAATCACCTCATAAACCAATGTGGGACATACGGCGAAGGGATATGTTAGGATAGTGTAGTGAAATTAGGCATCTATGGCAGCAGACAACCAACACGAGTGCCTTTGCTAACAGCACGATATCGCCTGCAGTGCCTCTCTGGCCTCGTGACCATATCGACCGGGGCTGGTCAGGTGAGTCCCGATTTCAGTTGGTAAGAGTTCACAGTAGGGTCCGTGTGCGGCGCAGATCCTCCAAAGCCATGGACCCAAGTTGTCAACAAAGCACTGTGCAAGCTGGTAGAGGCTCCATAATGGTGTGGGTCGTGTTTACATGAATCGACTGCGTCCTTTGGTCCAGCTGAACCGAACACTGACTGGAAATGGCTACGTTCGGCTACTTGGAGAACATTGGCATTCATCCATCGACTTCGTACTCCCAAACAACGATGGAATTTTTATGGATGACAATGTTCTATTTCAGAACATTATGTACAGTTCGAACAACCAATTTGGCCACTCATATGAAATCCTACGAACATTTATGGGACATAGTCGGGATGTTAGTTTGTGCACCGGCAACACTTTCGCAATTATGGACGGCTATAGAGGTAGCATGGCTCGATGTTTCTGGTAGGGACTACAAACGACTTGTTGAGTCCATGCCACCTCAGGTTGCTGCACCACAACGGGTGAAAGGAGGTTCGACACGATATTAGGAAGTATCTCATCACTTCTGTCAAACTTCTGTCACCTAAGTGTACAAGAAAGAAAGTTGAAATTTGGGGTGAACTTTATATTGAGCTTCAAATCAAATATTTACAAATGAAAATCACAATACTGTGTATGGTCTACAGAATTAATTTGCTTTTCTAACCTGTCTTAGTCTTACAGAGCCATCATAGGATTTTAACTGTCATCGCCGAAGAAGGCACAATATTCATGTACAACATTGATAAAAATGTTACTCTTCAAATGTGAGGCACCAAAAAATAGTAAACGTTATCTTGTACTTTGCAGTCGTAATGCAGTTAACCAGCTACTTGTCAAATATTAAATAAATATAGAGACCAACCGAGAAAAACTTGAAATACTTAACATTAAACCTCGAAGAAACATTGCCTATATAACCATTTTAATTCAATCAGAATCCCCATTAAATAAAATACGTACTTGACAAGAGTACAAAAGAATATCTAGGAGCGGCATTGCATGTGTAAACTGATACAGAAACACAGTAAAAAATACAACTAACAATCCTAAAAAGAGAATATATGGAATATATAGAGAATCACAATGAAATAAATGAATACAGGAAAAATGGAGGAACAGAAATGGACAGACATTCTGGAAAGCATTGGAAAACTGCAAGGATTAAGTGCCATTAGGAAGATGGGAACTACTGAGCCCTGTTTGGTCATTTAATATTAAAGCAGGACTGCGGGTAGATGTTCGATAGTTTCATATTGCTCCCATGCCCAAAGAAAGTTCCAAAGCAGAGTTCGATATAATGAAATATATTGTCTCAACCAATGGCTACAATCCTGTTCTGATTGACCACATCTTGCATAGAAAACAAAAGCTGGAAACGGTATCCATTCTCTGTGCTCCTTTCGCTGCTCCTTCCAATGTACGCAGGAATGGTGTGTGATACCACTCCAAAAACACGTTTAATACAGTTTTACAGCTGTAGAATTTCATACTATGCGAGAAACACCACGGGGAATTGTATTTGTAATAGTGAATATTAGATACCATTACTAGCAATTAGGTCGGCTGACCATAATGGAAAGGGGAAGTTGCAGAAGTACGACACCATATTTCCTGAGGTGAATGAGGGACACAGCTGCAAGCGACAGTTATGTGTTCTCCATTTAGCAGACAAAAGCAAACAACGCAAATTATTGGAAACCCCGGTAACCAACAAACATCTGGAACACTATCCTGATTCAATATTAACAGGCCCAACACATCTGAAAACTTCCCATCTTCTAAACGTCACTTAATACAGTTTTTCAACGCTTCCCATACTATCTGTTCCTTCCCAGTCCTCCATTTTTCTGTATTTACTTATTTTATTGTGATTGTCTATGAACTCCATATATTCTTTTGTACACGTGTTAATTCTATCTTTTACTGTATTTGTGTATCACTTTCCACATGTATGATACCTCACCAAGCTATTCCTTAGTAGCCTTCTCAAGAAATTATTGTATTTTATTGAAGTTCTTAATTTAACGTAATTTGTTATACAGACATTGTTTTTAGAGTTTCGTTTTTTTAAATTTTTTCTGGTTCGCTTCTTTTAAATTTATTTAATATTTAACTTATAACTTTTTAACTGCATCGCCACTGCACTGTCTGAGATAAAATGGCTCTGTGTTGAGGCTCACTCTTGTTGCATAATATCTTTTTTGTGTCGATCACTAATATTGTACCTTCTTTGAACACGATAGTGAGTTAAAGTCTGATGATGGCCTCAACACGAAACCCAGTTCACAAGACACATTAGTTCGATAGAACACGCACAATATTGAGTTCTTCGGTGGCTCATTGGTGAAGCGACAGACAACAAATCTAAAGGCATCGGGTTCAATCGCCGATCAGTCGTTGGATTTTCATCTGTTACTTATCACTTCTTTTCCCTCTGTCATTGTTTCTTGATGTGAAAAATCCCCAGTTGCACCGTAGTTCGAAAACCATCTTAAGCTGTTGGTAACCCTACATCTGTATGTGTAAGTCAGGTCAAAGGTCGAAGGAAGGCAACGGGATGCCACTACCAACAAGACCACTCCTAGTACAGCGCTGTGGTGTTAAAACAATCTTAGGACTGATTATTGTTTTACTTTGTACTTATTACACCAAGAAGCGAAGGGACTCCATTAACCAAGTTTTTAACTTGATGCCAGTTGCAAGTTGCCGGTTCATGTGACTGCCGCTAAGGGGCGTGATGGTGCATATAGTTCACTCGTACACATACTCGTTCGTTATCCAATGTATGTGGAGTCGAGATAGCGATAACACAGCTACGAAAGGCGCTTTACATTTCCCATTTCAACGGATGTAATTAAGTTACAATTGTGCGTTGTGGTTTTCCTCCATAGTACGGCTCTGCAATTCCTATCGGTCAGAGCTTTCGACGATAACAATAACAGTTTCAAGTCGCTCGTCTTTTATGTAAGCGAATATCCACAGGTCACCCCCATGTGCCCGTTCTAAGTTACAATTGTGCGTTGTGGTTTTCCTCCATAGTACGGCTCTGCAATTCCTATCGGTCAGAGCTTTCGACGATAACAATAACAGTTTCAAGTCGCTCGTCTTTTATGTAAGCGAATATCCACAGGTCACCCCCATGTGCCCGTTCAAGAGATAGCGCAGACTCTACAAAGCTTTGCATGTGTTCCTCAGAAGTTTACTCGCTGCGCCTCCTGAGAGTTAGTAATCCCTTATGTCTCTGTTTGGCGTCTTTTGTGGCGACATTTGTGTTTGTAACCATACAGGATTCAGTTGCTACCAGTCCTTCGTGACGTTGATAAACAACAACGCGTCGAGTTTTGTGTATTCATCCCGTGTGCGGAGACGGAAGACAAGAATATCCTCCCAGCTTTAGTGTTGAGTAGCCTGCCTCCGGTCAGTGCCAAAGTCAAATACCACAACGTACGAATACGGGGAACAGAGCAGCCGTATGCCATAGCCAAACGCGAGGGGAACTCCAGAGGTTCATGTGTTTTAAGCCGTTTGCCGAGCAGAGATTTACGGACCGTGGCTCCGAAGTCGTCTGATCTCAAGGTATTTGGTTTTTTTTCTTTTTTGCGGGGATTTCTGAGAGACTCCGTCTATCAGTCTCGCTTTCCAACTATTTTGGATGAACTGCAACGCCGCATACATACAGCAGTGAATGGAGTAACTCCAGACATGCCGTCATAAATATGGGACGTCTCTGAGTATCATCTGTATCTTTATCGTGCATCCGGTAGGATCACACTTGACATTAGTGAAAGGCATATACAAACGTTGATACTAAAATGTAATTGGGAGAAGTATCCTAATACTGGATTTGTATGTATATAAATGTGATTGGTTATTTAGAAAGTAAGTTAAATTCAACTCAAGTCTCTGTCTAAAGTCATATAGAAGACATAGAACTGAGAAATCGAAAGGATCTTCTGCATAATGACCATCACCTTTAGTCAGATACACTCCAAATGGCTTTAAACACTATGGGACTTAACATCTGAGGTCATTAGTTCCCTAGACTTAGAACTACTTAAACCTAACTAACCTAAGAACATGACACACGTCCATGCCCGAGGCAGGATTCAACCTGCGACCGTAGCAGCCGCGTGGTTTCGGAATGAAGCGCCTAGAACCGCTCGGCCAGAGGGACCGGCGATACATTCTCATTTTACTATGTTACACAGTGCAATTCGGTCCGTTTTGGTCATCATGAGCTGTGAATCCTGTCTCCTTATATCAAACCTCGAAATGAAATTTGACAGATTTCCTCCCCCAACTACATTCATCATCTCCAAAACCATGCCTCAGTCCATTTTCCTACTGTTGATGGGTAGCTAGTCGGTGAAATACTCGAGGAACTTAAAAGAAAGGCGAAGCAGTTCCCGAATTGATTTGGAAACCTCTTTCGAATAAGGCCATGTGACCAATTGGTTACCACAGTCGCATATCTCGGATATGGTTCATATCAACGTAAGAGAGAGACATAAGAGCGTGCACAGACATGCAGGCAGTCATCGTTGTTATTGTTGTGGTCTTCAGTCCTGAGACTGGTTTGATTCAGCTCTCCATGCTACTCTATCCTGTGCAAGCTGCTTCATCTCCCAGTACCTACTGCAACCTACATCCTTCTGAATCTGCTTAGTGTATTCATCTCTTGGTCTCCCTCTACGATTTTTACCCTCCATGCTGCCCTCCAATGCTAAATTTGTGATCCCTTGATGCCTCAAAACATGTCCTAGCAATCGATCCCTTCTTCTTGTCAAGTTGTGCCACAAACTTCTCTTCTCCCCAATCCTATTCAACACCTCCTCATTAGTTACGTGATCTACCCACCTTATCTTCAGCATTCTTCTGTAGCACCACATTTCGAAAGCTTCTATTCTCTTCTTGTCCAAACTAGTTATCGTCCATGTTTCTCTTCCATACATGGCTACACTCCATACAAATACTTTCAGAAACGACTTCCTGACACTTAAATCTATACTCGATGTTAACAGATTTCTCTTCTTGAGAAACGCTTTCCTTGCCATTGCCAGTCTACATTTTATATCCTCTCTACTTCGACCATCATCAGTTATTTTACTCCCTAAATAGCAAAACTCCTTTACTACTTTAAGTGTCTCATTTCCTAATCTAATTCCCTCAGCATCACCCGACTTAATTTGACTACATTCCATTATCCTCGTTTTGCTTTTGTTGATGTTCATCTTATATCCTCCTTTCAAGGCACTGTCCATTCCGTTCAACTGCTCTTGCAAGTCCTTTGCTGTCTCTGACAGAATTACAATGTCATCGGCGAACCTCAAAGTTTTTACTTCTTCTCCATGAATTTTAATACCTACTCCGAATTTTTCTTTTGTTTCCTTTACTGCTTGCTCAATATACAGATTGAATAACATCGGGGAGAGGCTACAACCCTGTCTCACTCCTTTCCCAACCACTGCTTCCCTTTCATGCCCCTCGACTCTTATAACTGCCATCTGATTTCTGTACAAATTGTAAATAGCCTTTCGCTCCCTGTATTTTATACCTGCCACCTTCAGAATTTGAAAGAGAGTATTCCAGTTAACATTGTCAAAAGCTTTCTCTAAGTCTACAAATGCTAGAAACGTAGGTTTGCCTTTTCTTAATCTTTCTTCTAAGATAAGTCGTAAGGTTAGTATTGCCTCACGTGTTCCAACATTTCTACGGAATCCAAACTGATCTTCCCCGAGGTCCACTTCTACCAATTTTTCCATTCGTCTGTAAAGAATTCGCGTTAGTATTTTGCAGCTGTGACTTATTAAACAGACAGTCATAGTGCATAATATCTAAAATTTTGGGTTGGAGTATTGGTCGCGATGGACTGTAGAGTCACTTGCAGAATTTTATGGGTTATATTTCGATACAATTCACTGATACCATACACTGAGTCGTGGTTCGTTGTTTACAGGATGGTGAAAACAGTACAGTGGCGAACGAAATAATTCTACAAAAGCTTAGAGTGACGGTACGTGTCAAATTACCAGTTTTGAATATTCTAAACGACCGGACTGTGGCCCAGTAGTGGGAAAATGTGCTCTACGCTCTGGCGAAATTGTAATTTGGGCGCCACTCTCTCCTCTCTCCTTGCGGGCAAAACACTGGAGACGAAAATTGCTTTCGCTACCAAAATTCGAAGTGACTATTCGTACGTTAGCGGCTTCGACAAAGTAGGCGGTTGCGTTTCTTAATACCATCGCATGAATAAGAAGCAGCGTTCTTCATATGTGACAAGCACTCACGAACACCCTTCATGTGGTTAAACTATAAAATGTTATTACCAGCGGCAACAATGAAGCTTTACGCGTTGAAGTTGTTGAGCCGTACACGTAAACAAGAGGAGGGTCACATTCCCGCCGCCGCAGAGCCGCAACCATAAAGGTCAGCTTTATTGGCCGGCCTGCTGCGGTGTCAGCTATATAGCACGGTTCCCAGGGCAGCAAATATTGCGCACCCGCCCAGCAAAGCTTATATAGGCGTGGGCAGTGAGAGCCCCCTCTGCCGCTTCCGATAGCAAGCCAAGACCGTTGCAGTACACCACACACTAAGGACAATGCGAAAGAGGTGTTTAAAAGTATAGAACTTCAGCACGCTACTGCTAGGTTGCAGTGCTGTTCAAAAACACCATCACACAACCACTTAAAAAAAATCGAAAACTGTGTGAAAATGAGGCATTCTAAGAATTTTTTCTGTTCTAGATTAGTATCTTATGATTTTATGTACTACTGGCAATATGTCTGCAGTTGAATGTGGCTTTAAAAAAGACGTGTGCCTTTATAAAATAGTGGCTTACAAAAGACGTGTGCCTTTATAAAATAGTGGCTTACGACTGCCAATTTTCTCCCTACAATTATTATTTTCGTGTCTAAAGATTCAGTACAGGATCTGGTATGTATAGAAAACCTTCCGTCTTCTGTCAGTGAAGTTGAAGTACTTCGTTTCTCGTTACGAGTCACACAAAACTAACATTTCATAGGCAAACGACTGGAAACGATTGAACTGTAAATATGAACAAGTTTAACTGAAACACGAAACATAAATTATGTGCTAGACGTAATAGATGTGTAGTCATAACGGAAGAGAATGAGCAGAAGTGTGTCATGGAAACAAAATTTAACTTCACCAGCTCGAAATATTTATTTTAAGATTTCTGCTTATTCAGTCGCTTACAGACAGCTATTTTTTTAAATAACAATTTACTTACAGTCAGTTTTGGGTTAGACCAGTCCCGTCTTTGGAATGATGGGTATCTAATAAAAAGGTACTGAATCGAATCAGGTAGAAAAAACATTGTCACTAAAAATTGAATAGGTTGATTGAATAATTAATTGGTTAATGCAGGAAGTTATGTGGAGATAAAAAGAGTAGAGGAAGACCACGAATCGACCATAATAATAAGGTTCAACTGATTGTAGGTTGTAGGAGTTACGTGGAGATGAACAGAGCCCTACAGGATGGACAATCGTGGAAATCTGCGTGAAACTAGTCATCGGACTGAGGACCACAACAATGAAGAAAAATCATATTCTCAGGGACAGCTACGGGCCGACAGTTACAATGGAAATTGGCAATCTGGACTAGAAATCTGCTGGAGTCAAATGACGTGATGGTAAGTTTGTTGTAAGTCTTGGTTTTGTCCCCATGTAGGCTTGGGATCTCGATTGACACTGTGCTTGCGGGTTAGGTTAATGGTGACCTCTAAAAGGTAAATGGGGATGAGATTTTTGTATTTCAAACTCTATTGTATGTTGCATAAGTTTTCAAAGGTCACAACAGTATGGAGAAGAGAACTGAACGACGAGCCGTTAAGTATTGCAGCTGACCTTTTTACCATACAACGCAAATTCCTTTAAATTCCGATTACTTATTGTGACAATGAAAGCGTTGAAAATTAGCCAGGTTGGCACTTTGTCATTCTCTGATGTCCTATGGAAAATTAAGCAGAGGTAAATCATGTACCAACCTAAACGCTGGTATCAACACCGCTTTGCTTTAGCACGAATACTCCTCCGAGTTATGCTTTTGCCTTAATAGAACATGACGATCAATCCATCCAGCTATCTTTGAATACAGCTATGGTAGAAATTACGATTTTTTGGGAATACGAGGAAATCTCAAAAACGAAATCGTCCTTAAGTGTCAGGTATGATACTAATATTGACTATTGTTGAATACTGAATATTTAGGACGTTATCTTGGCTTCGTTGCAGAGGGTGGACCCAAACTCCTCCGACAAAATTACGGAGGTTGTCAAGGATTATTTTCTAAGCATTTTTGTGTAAGGGACACGTGATCTAAGGTGACTCGTTACAGCAGGAAAGTGCGCTATATAAATTAGAACGTTAATCTACCGCCCACAATGGGACAATCCAAGACTAATCACACATAAGGAATTTTTTTAGTCTCGTTCGTGTCCTTATGTTAATATTCCAAAAAGTACAGTTGTAGGATTACCTGTGGCTGTTAATATGAACAGTAAGCATAATCCATATGTAAGGCATACACCAGTGGCATTCGTTTCAGGGTCTGAGGCGGGAGTCGAAGAATGGCAAAATTATATTATCATTGAGCCGTGGCTAGAGTGACTGGAGATTTAACATAACATTCATATTTTATGGGAGTATACCACTTTATGATTCAAGCAGGTTGTAGAGATCAGATTATTGGGCACCACGTTGGGCACTAGTTACGTGATATACAATTTGGGAACCTAATTTTTGTAGTGACGCTTTAATTAGGTACTGTGTAGAACTAAATTCAGGTAGTAGCGTAGAAGCTCTTTTATGTTAATCCATTATTAACTATAAACTGCGCATTCAATCGGTGTCCAATAAAAGGATGGCGTGCATCATCTGCAAGACTTCGAGTGAAGTATCTTAGAAGTATTTTTCTTTCCACAAAATAACTCTATTATGGACCACTGATCGTAGTACTCTTCATGAAACGTATTATGAAGCCAACTGTATATATGTTACAGACACTAAGATTACGAAGGAACGAATAATGTTATCATTGTTTTGATAATTATCTAAGGATCGTTGTCATGAGTGTTGACGATCGCTTTGTATCAAAACAGAATATTTGTAAGTGGACTTGAATGAGGGTGTGTTGGCGTGCGTCATTGCCAGGTGGTGTGTGGTTAATTAGTTGATAAATGAGACTAATGGCGTAGCACACATGAATTAGCAGAATTAGCAGGCAACAGCACTTGTCTGTCCGCAACTGCGGCCCAGGCTGCAACAATCTCCAACGTTGCCAACAATCACTGCGACAAATATTATAGTATTGTCACCTCATGCACCCATGAGCAAATTCCTTATCACATTGCGTCTTCCAGCAACAAGTCCTCATGCGAAGGAGGGATGGAAACTAAGGCACAATAATTTCTTTCTCCCCTAGTATTGGAGATGGAATGTTGAAATTTCATGATGATATAGTTTGAAGTGTACGCTACAGACGGTGCTTTGTTTTCATGTACAGCTCTTCCGAGAGAAGCCTGAATTACGAAACAAACATGGCACGCATGTTACTTTCATCAAATTCTGAAGAGCACGAAGTGTAGTTCAATATTAGTGGGCCAAAGGACAGAAAACGAGTGAAATTCACAGGAACGTGCGTGGTGTCTATGGGGACGACTGACCGGACCGTAGGAATGTCTCTAGGTGGTGTGCATTCTTCCAAGAGGGCCGTGTGAACCTTTGTGATCGTCATGCTCCGGGCGCCCGGCAACAACTGCAACCCCCTCAGAACGCTGGAGCCATTGAGGCAGCAATTTCGAACGACCGGCGTGTGCAGCTACGAACTATATCAAAGCAGTTCAACATTTCCTATGATGGGGTGTTCGGCATTGTTCATGATGCGTTGAAATTTCGTCAAGTTAGTGCTGGCTGGGTGCTTAAGAACGTGACAGATAACAGCAAGGACCAGCGAATGATGACAAGTTTGGACCCCTTAACGCGTTATGCCACAGAATGACATGAGTTTATGACAGGAATCGTCACTGGTGAGGAGTTGTGGGCGTACCACTACACTCTCGAAAGCGAGCAGGTCTCTACGGAGTGGAAGCATGCTGAGTTCCCAGTACCAAAAAAATTCAGTGTGATTCATTCCCTCTGGAAAATGCTTGTGACGGTGTTCTAGGATAAGCATTGTGTGTTATTGATGGACTTCGCTGAACACGGGACCACTGTGAATGGTGAATGCTGTAGCCTACATTAAAACTTTGGATAAGCTGCGTCGTGCCCTTCGTGACAAACGCCACAACATTAATGCTGACGGTGTCCAACTACTTCATGACAACACTCGCCCCCGTGTTGCTACTCCTGTTTGTGAGGAAATCGCCGAATTTACATGGAAGATACTCCAGCATCTACCATGCTGTCCAGACCTTGCACTATCGGAATTTCATCTGTTTGATCTCGTGAAGAAATTAATTCCCGGCCAAGGCTTTGTGACGGATGCTGAAGTGACATCAGTAGTCCACTTTTTATTAATAAAATTATTGTGCATTACTTACCGATCTTCGCTTGTATTATGAACATCACTCTATCTTTTGTCCCCCTCGCCCTCCCCACTCAAGGATCTGCACAATTCACCGTTGGAAATGAGTGGGGTCTATTTTAGCCTCGGTTCATTTATCTTCTGATTGTTACGTTCATGACTAACACAGAGGTTTTTTGTGCTATTTAATATAGTTCTTGGTAAGAGAATACACATGGAGCAAGTATGTTTATTTAATTTTGATAAAATGTAACCTGATTCTGTCTTCTCCTGGTCACTAAATGGTATCTATAAGTGTGAATGTATGAGTGAATGAGAACTATGCCTGTTGTGGGAAAGATTGTTTCTATTCTTTCGTATAAGGTAGTGCCAACATTCTGAGTTCCCCAAAAGGTGTCTGGCAAAGTAGTTTTTGATCTTGAGTCTCCCATCTGTGCACTTGTCTAGTGGACTGCCCCCACCTTTCTGGAAAAAAGAAATGGTCCCCACGACAAATGGCCGTTGACTAGCGCTTTTTTAAGTTAGCCTCGGATTCGCCGCCGTGATTTGAGTATGTCCTTATTCTCTGGAACATGACTTGCTATGATTTTACATAAAATTTAATGGTCTTTTAAGGAGTCATTCATCTATTTCTGTGCTGGCGTAAGCTTTTTCTAGCTTACCAGTCCGCAAATAGGTTGCAAGAAGATCGATAATAGGAGCTGAATCAAGAGCGCCTATCAAGAGAGTGGCCAAAGACAGAGTCGCAAGCAATGCGCCGCCAACGCTGTCTCGACCACCGTTAGATAGATCGCCGCCACGCACTGGAGGGCCAGTCAGTCACAGACACTCACCCAGTAAGTCGCAATGAGAGTCACAGTCACATTCTCTAGATCAGAGTCAATCAGTACCTAGCGACCAGAGTAGTGTACTAGTGGGACTTGTACTTCACCAGCTGTGAGGCTAACATGGACCCTTACGTAAGATCTTGTACCACAGCAACTTTCTTAAAGATGAGTAGCTTCTTGTTCTTATGAATAAAGAACCCTGTTAATACATGGGTGCAATTGTGTTACAGAAAGAGGATGCCAGCCACCAAATAGCATCCACTTCCTTGATTCCCCTGGTACAAGACTCTACAGTGGCAACGACGACACAATAATTTCAACTATGCATTCAGACATGTTTCTGATTTTATTCACACTGTAATTCCTATGCATTTATTGTGAGATGAGCGAAATTAACATTACCCTTCGGTCTGATTTGACGTAGCCACATGCTTTCAGCACCTGTCCCTGTTAATGTGAAACCCTTCTTATGCCTCCAACATTTAACAGTTCTCAACTCGCGAACATCATGCTTCATGGAATCTAGTACTGTAAATTGGTTTCTCAGGACGTAAGTAAGTTGGTGATCTTGAGTGATGAATTTCAATGTAATACACACGCTGGGTGAAGTCCGAAACTGAATTGTTGTTTAATCGTTTTCAGCAAACTATCCACACTTCTCAAGTGTGCTTCCACTAATTTGATCGTGCATTTTGCTGACATTTTCAGTGTATTAGTATGTCAACCTCTGTGTTGCATGATTAGCATATATAATGGAAGTACTGTGCGGCCGATGCCGGCGGAGGTTCGAGTCCTCCCTCGGGCATGAATGTGTGTGTTTCTCCTTAGGATAATTTAGGTTAAGTAGTGTGTAAGCTTAGGGACTGATGACCTTAGCAGTTAAGTCCCATAAGATTTCACACACATTTGAACATTTTTTATAATGAAAGTAAATATTTCTTGGTCATGGGCAGCGCCAATGAACTGACCAAAGTAAACCACACTGAACGAACCCCAGATTTTGTGGTGGGTACATGATTTAAATCAAGTTATTGAATTTATTGACTTTTGGTGAGGAAGTTCTGCTGTCGAATTCTCTCCCACTGTAAGTCGCCCCCTTTGGCCTTTGTCTGTATGGTTTCATGTTACTGGAATAAGGTCCTAAAGTTCCTATGACTTCTATGGGCGCTTTTTGTAATGTCTCAAAAACCGTGTTATTCTTCCCTTTTGTGAAGTTTCTTAGTTTTCATATCAACTCCTTATAAGTCACGTATGGCAGCGTTCCCGCTGAGCCTTTGCCCAGTGAAATCGCTGCATATATTAAGGAATCATACTTCTTTCATTTTCGATTGCATAATTTTTGATGTTATTTGTGTAGGTGTTCACATTATTGTAAAAAATTCCAATTTTAGTGGTAACTGACTTGCGAAACTTCAACCACATCGCACATTTCCATATCCTACAAAGTACTAGAAATGGTCAATCACCACGAATAAAACTGATTATTTTATGTGTATTTCGTATAGTGTATTTCGTCTTCGTGCATTTTCACCATCTCTCTGTTGTGCAGTCTATATTCAGGGCCTCGGAAAGACTGTATTCTAGCAGGGACGGACGGTATTGTACACATACTAGACGAAAGTAGTACGCAAGAAGTAATTAAGTTACGAGCTCCTCCCCCCCACCCATAAACCCACCGCATTTCGCTTCCAGGGACAACAGGAAGTCCATGGTGATATGGCAAAAAATGGGTCCATTACAGAAGTGGCAAATACAACCGTTAAAACCGGGAGAAGTTATAACTGGAGAATGGAGCAGGGTTTTTCCAGTGCCTACGAAGATTACGTGGAATCAAAACTAGTAAATGGCTTTTAATTCGTGCTTGCATCTGATGGACCACCGTAGATTCTTTTCATGGCAGGTGGATTACTGTCATAAACTTTCCATGCTGTTGTGCATAGCCTTCTTTTTCCACGCTAATACACTGACAGAGAAAAGTCGTAACACCAAAAAACAAATGATATAGAGTAAAAACAATTCCTTAATACATTTGTACATACGTAAGTAAATAACATAGCAAGATCACAGGTTTACGTAAGTACAACATAAGCCATTGAAAATGTGAAACACTGGTACGTTAATAACCGGTGTAACAGCCAGAATGATGAATGCAAGGCTGCAAACGTGTATGCATTGCGTTGTACAGGTGCCGGATGTGTTTGTAGGATAGAGTTCCATGCCAGTCAATACACTGACGATTAATGCTGGTTGTGGATGACACTGGAGTTGATGTCCGATGATGTCCCTTATGTGCTCGATTGTAGACAAATCTGGTGATCGAGCATGCCAAGGCAACATGTCGACAGTGTGTAGAGCATGTTGGGTTACAACAGCGACATGTGGACGAGCGTTATGCTGTTGCAAAACATCCATGGAATATTGTTCATGAATGGTAGCACGACAGTTAACATCAGCAGACTGAAGTTCAAGTTTGCAGTCAGGGGGCTTGCGATAATGACGAAAGTGCTCCTGTTGTCATACGAAATCGCACCCGGGATCATAGTCCATGTGTAGGTCCAGTGTGTTTAGGACGGAGACAGGTTGGTTGCAGGCCCTCAAATGGCCTCCTTCTAACCAACACACGGCCGTCACTGGTACCGAGGCAGAACGTCCTTTCATCAGAAAACGCAAGAGCCCTCCATCTGTTCTCTCGCCTGACACCTCTGAAGTCGTAAATGGTGGTGGTTTGGGGTGAGTGGAATGCACGCTACAGAGCTTCAGGCTGTGAGCTGTCCTCGAAGGAACTGATTTGTAACAGTTGAATGTGTCACTGTGGCGTCAACTGGTGCTCAAATTGCTGCTGCAGGTGCAGACGATGCGCCAGAGCAATACGCCGAAGACGATGGTCTCCCTCTCGCTAGTGCCACGAGGCTCTCTGACGCCTGGTCTTCTTGCGACCATACATTTTCGTGCCCACCGCTGCCAGTTATGATTTACAGTCTTTCTTCAGTATCACAGAAGCAACAATTAGCTCCTCGTAACCTTGTCAAGTACCCTCGTGCAAACTCAATGAGATGTTGATAATGGCGTTCTTTTCGCTTGTCAATTCACCACACCCAGTCTCAAAAGCAGCTAACACCCACAACGTGTATTTAATGCAAACCTGAATTCCATTCTCACCGTGGCGCTGCTAAGGCCACTGTTATTGACTAGCCTGTAATTTGAATAGACATCATCTGGCAGATGTAGAAATAGGCCGACCAACTTTTGTTTATGTCGCACAAGTTCTTCTTCGTGCTGCGATCTTTTTCCGTCAGTGTACATCCACAGTACGAATAATATTTTTTTCTAAAGGTAATAAAATCTTGATTAATGCTTAATATAGCGATATCTGCAAATTCTATGTTTTGCTGAGTCATAAATCTTGTCACGTCCCATCCACTGTACCGAAATACGCTGGGAACCCGTCCAGTCGCTCTGCTCACAACTGCATCCGGAAAGCGCCTCTCATTTGTCTACATCTACGGGTGACTGGAGTCCCCTCATACGGACCCGGTAGAAGGTCAAACATAAAATATATGATACAAAGGGCTGACCATGGCAGAGTTATACTTGTTTAAGTAATGACATATGACTGAGGCAATATCAAGATGATTTCGAAAATAAATGCTGAGTTTCCCCACATGGGCGTAGATCGAACGTCTGTGGCCGCAGTTCACGTGCTCCGTGCAAGATTTGGCATGTGCGATTTCGCTGCGCAATATAAATACCTCATAGGTGAAAGACATCATAATCGGCGGACTTGGATTAACCTTCCACGCTTCTGTACTTAAATAAGAAGTACCTGATGAGAACAACTAGTCTCGCTTAGTCTCATGGGACACCGTTAAGTGGATAAATTTTCTACTTTAGTGTTACGAAATCTAAAGCTCTCTGATTGCTGCTGACAATACCTTACAGAACTGACCACTGGACAGAAAGATGAAACACTGGGTGCGTACACCACTCAGCTACCTACCTGTATCCGACAAAACCATCCTGAAAGGTAGAAAAGTTTTTCGGGGCATATTAACAGACATGGAAATCAAGCACAACCCATTTTTCAATTCTTGAAATGTTACTTGCAGATAAATTCCGATTTGATGCGTCCAGAACTATGCCGTGAAAACGTGAAGATACATTTCAAAACGGATCTTTCGTATGAGCTTAAATGATTCGGTTTCGCTGGAAAACCAACGTTTGTTCAGTCCATTCATCTCCTCCAAGTACGTTCCTTGCGACCGTAGGCTCCACCTGCTGGTTGCTAAGGCTGTCCACCTACATTGATCTGTCTCATACACGAGTTGTGCATGCGAACACAACCACAAGCATGCTTAACTTCTTCCAAGCACTCAGGTAATGATTCCGCCAATGTAATCACCACCAACATTCCTTAATAACCCGGCCGAATCATTGATATCTTTACTGCGTTGCCCATGTTAGGCCCGAGAAACAATTAGAAATTCATTATGCGGAAACATGAGCTTAACATCACTCCAACAGAATGTGATACATTTAACCCTTAAAACTAACTGATCAGTGCAATTACGGATCGATCGACTTTTGCCCTCGTCACTGACACTAGATCTACCTCCTCTTTCACTGTTGGTTGCTGCCTCAGGATTTGGTGCTACTGTGTCCATAAAAATTCTACTTACTTCACAAGAAAGCAGTGCTCATCAGATTAGCATACCTGGCAAATGGGGGATTACAGTTAGTCCTCCTCCGACGTCACATTCCGGAAATCCAATAGATGCCTATGCTGGAATTATCAACACGAGAATTCCACCCCGCGCAGTGGTTGTTTCTCTCATCGTTCGTAAATTACGGTCGCTCCCAGAATGCTCGTAAAATATATGTCACAGACTTACTTCTCGAAATGTTAATAAACGAAGCTGCTATTGTGCTGTGGTGACATCTACCTAGGCTTCCGTGAGACCTTAGGTATTAATCAAAGGGTAATTGATAGCTGAGGACTACGTGAACGTTATTGTGGACCACCATCAACCGTTCGAGCTTGATGTCTTCCTTGACGGCGTTGGCATCTTCCTTCTACAATAATTAGAGGAGTACGATCTGAATTCATGTCGATGTCTAGGCTTTCACATTCGCCTGGCCTGAACCCGATGTAACACACGTGGAGCGCTGTCAGACGCCATCTCCTCGTCCGCAAACCATAGGCCCGATATTTATGGGAACTGCGTGATAGGCCTATACGAGTGGACATCTGGCACCACGTACCTCTGGAAACCTACAAAGGGCTTGTCGGTTCCACGATAGTTAATTGCTTTGTTAATTTGGGCCCAAATTGTATTAAATTGGTCGTAACATACTGACACACCGATGTATTTTGGGTCTGACGTACGAACCGTATGATTAATGAATCAAATCAGGTGTTTGATTACTGTTGTCTTGATGCTGCTAACATTCCTCGAGGGCACGTTTGGTGGGACGCCAGTCCTGCCTTTTGTTCTAACCATTCCCCTCAGTCAACGTCAAGTATACTTCAACAACAATATTTTTTAAAAAAAAATAGAAGATATAATTGCGATATTCGATTTGGTCGCATAGCGTTGAGAAGAGGATAGTAGTATAAATTTCAGTGGCAGTTATGAGCTTAGTCAGACTCAAAGAGATATCAGGGTGGCTAAATATTGTCGTGCTGTCCACAGACTTTTGCTATAACGTCTGAGACGATGGTTGGCTCGTAGAACGCACAGCGCAGTTGACCGATGGTAGCAGGAGTATGATGCTGTGCCATCTAGGGCGTGTTCTTCGTGTAAACACTGCAACGGTGATAGATTCTAGTATAGTACACAATAGGCTTTATGAAAGTGATCGTTTAGATGAAAACCTAAAGGGAGTTTAGGGATTAATGTAACTTCAACGGCGTGGTCGTTAGAGACAAATATCTATCTCGAACGGGACAAAATGACAAAGGAAATCGGATTCATCGTTTTCAAAGTAACCAAGACGACGTTCACGTAAATCTATTTAGGAAAGCCATGGAAAGGCTAAATGTTGGTGTCCGGACAGGGTCTTGAACCCCCATCGCCCTGAAGGGAGTCCTTTGCCATAACTACAAAGCCACGTCATTCAACAATTCAGTTACTCTCTCCTTGACGTTCTACAGAGAACACTACGATTAAATTTTACATTGCAACATGTCTTGGTAATGTAAGTACTCAAATGCTCCACAACGTATTACATCACGGACGAAAGAGCATAAATTATCAGTAATAAAAAATTACACATTGCCGGAAAAAGTGCAACCCTCTCACGGACAAGGCCGTTTTATGTACAAGTGATGTGATAGGTAGACCATCATTGTAGGAATAAATGAAACACAGATGTAACAGCTAAAGGTGCCCAAACAGTCACATCAATACGCGGTGTGCTCCCCACTTACGGCAATGCTTGCAAGCGATCATAAAAGTGCATCCTCCGATAGAATGCCCTGAGCATTTTGCACGTTTTGTAGCAATCCGGTAATAGTGTTTACAGCCTCTGGAGAACGATTAATTTCCCACTTTACCGTGTTCCATCAACGTTCAACTGGCGACAGATCTGGTAATATTTCTGGCGAGGTTAGTTGTACATCACGAAGATGACTTTGCACTAAAGAGGATTTTGCGCTGCAGTAGCCGTATACAGGCGGACTGCACAACGACCTGCAGTAAACGCACATCGTTTTCCAGTCGAAGAAACGGCAGCAGCAGTGAGATTGTCATCCACATAATATGGCATAGCACTGGTTACTTCATACAACACGAACACAATATGTGGCGTGAGTTGTAATTGATGGATCCACTACACCATGAAGCCGGGTGTGGGAACAAAGTGTCGCGGACGAATGCACTCCGAAATAGGCTGCTCATCAGGTGTGCGCCGTACACGTCAACGTCCATCACTCGCACGCGGACAGAAATTAATCTCAACACTGGAGACGATAGTGTACTATCCCATTCTCCGGTCGACTCTTTCATGACACCAGAATAGATGTGCCTGGTTGCGTCAGGGGTATCCTGGCGAGACGAGCATCCGTGATCTTAGTCCTGCTGTCAGCAGACTGTTCCCAGTGGCCCTTGTTGACAAAGAAAGGGTGACATACGCCCGCATTTCCTTCGTGAATGTTCTTCGATCGGCTCCCGTTGTTCACACAATGCGTCGATCTTTATGTGCGTCTGTACTACCTCACGCCCAGAAGCTGGTCTGCGGGAGTGGGCAAGTTTCACAGACCACTGATGCAAACAGAGGCACAACACCAACGATACAATGCCCCCCAAATATACAGCAATCCATCAATACGTCTATACAGCTTCTCGCTGCCTCTGAACTCAGCATAGTCACTGACTGCAGAGCCAAAACAGAGGGCGCACGGAAAATTTTCATCTGAGCCGACTGATAGAGGATGACCGCGACAAATATACCTCCAAAACTACAGCCTCTAAGTACGCATGTACCGCTGAACACAATCCCTGAAAGTGTTGCATTTTTATAGGCAGTATAGATATTTGCTATGTAACTGTCACTGGATTAGATACACACAAGATTATAGTTTTAGACTGATAAACAGCTAATTACTATTAAAAACAGTCTTGATCACGATTTATTTAACAAACCATTGAGTAGGAACCCCTTTCTGTTGTGATTCTCCAACAGAAAGGGGTTCCTACTCAATGGTCTGAAGATGACCACAGTAGTGGTCGAAACCGGTCACCTTATTAAATAAATCGTGATCAAGACTGTTTTTATTAGTAATTATTTACAAGACATTGATCACTGCTGTTCCCGTAATGCATTCAAAAGTAATGATAAACAGCTGGTCGTCAAAATCAGTACGTGCAGTCATATTCTCAATATAGGCCTAGTCTGCTGTGGTGCCGCATTTGTTTCATTGTGCGATGAATGATGTACTCCCCAGCATTCATTTAATCCACAAATACCTGCTTCAGTGCCTGAGTTTTTCGAAACAGAATGGTCGTCCAACGTCTTGAACTATTCTGTCATTTTTACTATTGTTTGTAACTTTCAGCATATATTATTAACAGGTGTGCGAAAACATTCGACGGGCCGGGCTATTTTGGTTCCTCATACGGAGTAGCTAGAGCCTAACAACCTGCTCTTCATGGCGGTCACTTAAGTCAGCTTTTATCAATTTTATCGACACTCGGAGACAAGCAAACTATTTCTTTATCCTCTATATTTGATACTGAAACATTATCCATCAAGTGACGGCCAACCTGACTTGCATAAATGTGGTTCTTCGTCTAAAAATGATGGGTACGAAACTCATTGAGGCGTTGTGGTGAGGCAAAAACCACAACTTGGCTGATCGCCCGAAAACATTTTATCAGTGGAATACGCCGAAAAAGCTGCAATCACATATGCATTCACGGTTGTGTCACAAGAGAATTACGAAACAAACGCCAATCTGCACATCCGGTGGGCCTGGACGCTTGCTGCAAAAATTTGTCGTGGGAATATGGGCCTACGTTTAGCAGTAATGCAGGACATCCTGTTATTCTGCGGGTTACTGTAGAAGGGCAGTGTTGCGTGTTATTAAGTGTCCACGCGCTCGCGAGCAGTTAGCTCACAAAATGCTCAGGTGGGGTTTCTTCGTGTCAATTTTTTCCCTAAGTGTCTCGTTAGCGGCTCGCTAGCACGTTATCCACAAGTATATACACACAGTAATGCATCATAACGGTCTTTCATTTCATGTTTTCTGGTGTTTCCTTGTAAGCTTCTTGTTTATACCATAAACAAAAGGCTAGAGGTGTTACGTCTGTCGAGTGTGCAAGTCTTTTGTGTTTCCCGAAAAACGAATACAACTATTCTAAAATGTTCTGTCAAAGTTTGTAATTATCTGTGCAGAATGTGTGGGACATCTATCATTGTGGAACCCCATGGACTGCCCTATATCCAGTGACATATTGTCCAAGAACTGCGGTAGAATATCTGTTAGACTATAATAGATTTTTATAGGTATTTTTTGATTGTTTAGAAACCCGTCAATAGAACAGTGATACGATTCTGGAATATACCACCTTTCAACAGACCAATATTATTGTTTACCCATTTCTGTCAGAAAACCTGGATTTTCAGGTTACCACTAACTAAAATCCATAGTCTGGTGACAGTCCTCCCCAAAGAAAATTATATCCACTTTTTTCAACTGTCCTCTGCATTGCGGCAGTCTGGATAGCTTTACAAGTACATTGTCTCGTCGCCAAAAGAGCATTGACTCTGCAGTAGTAGGGTAAGGGTGGCAGGAACGCAATTTTGATATCAAATGCATACCCAATTTATAGGCAAACTAATTAAACTGAACAATTAAGTACCCCAACCATCCCCACTTTCACCCCAAGATGGCATCACTTGTTTTCTTCAGCCTGCATGTGGGTCCACACCCCGTAACCTTCCCCACCCCTCTCCCTCCCCCACCTACCCTGTTGGCAGGAATATAGAATTTAGCAGGAATTTCGAATTTTGGCATGAATTTCTTTGTCCCAGGTTGTGCTGACGTTCCACTCCAACCCCCACCCAGGAATTGACGGGAAATTAAAAATGGATCTGCCCTTGCCAGGACTCGAACCCTGCTCTCTGTAGATAGAAAGCCCAAGAGCAGGCCTCCACCCCCCCCTCCCCCTTAAAACACTAGGAAACTGTCCAAATGCAGAAGTTTAGTGTTCTTTATTCATTTTGGTTGGGAAATTGTAGTTAAGATCGGTTCTAATTATGTAATTAATCATAAACATCGGTCCTAATTAAACAACTATAAGCATAGCGCTACAAAAGGAGTGCCTAAAATCGCAGTACATCTCAAAAATTGATGATGCCTTACAACTGGTGTTATCCTGCTGGGAAAAAAATTTCGCAATACCACTCGAAACTAGTGGCAGACGTACCGAAACTCTACCCTTCACTTACAAACTTGTGGGGAAAAAGGCAGTTGATGGCTGGAGTGCTGACATCGCAGTTACAGATAGTCTGTGTAAACCAGTTACGTTGGCCACTAAAGCAGCAGATATATGGATCGTGATAACCCCTTCAGATCTTTATGATTAAGGCATGAACATGGCACATTGAAGCGCAGAAACTGGTAGCTACCCAAAAAATGAAATCATTAGGACGTCTGTAGGCTTTTCAATTTCTTACTGTAGTGAACGGCCATGGTCCCCAAGACCTCCAGTCAAAACGATGGACAAACAAAAATCATCAGAGCTTGTCTGCAGATTCATGCAGTGATGTACGTGATGGAAACATTAAGTCTTGCGCAGTTCTACACGTTCACTGGACTTCCACTCTAATGTGCAGGGATCTGCAACAGGATGTTAACATGGGTACAGAGTTTATTTCTACTGTTGCTCTGATGTTATTTCCCATACGTATATGCTTTTATTGGTAATTAGGTGAGCTTTGCGACTTTTGTTTACGCCTTCCATTTCTGGTACATTCACACAAAATTGTTAGGACACGTACTAACTGTAGGCTTTGGGTGTTTTCATCCTAGTTTTAAGTTATTCGTTAGTTAACATCGCGTTGACTGCACCTGGCATCCTTTAAAGTGAGAGTTTTCCACGTACCTACAGAGTGAGCACCCCCTGCAATGTAATTTATAAACAAACGGTTAGCATGTTAGGCATTCTAGCCGCAACTATCCGCTGCTGACAGCTCAAAACACATAGCTATAGAGACTATGCATGCATATTATTAGTCTCGAAGTCTCGATTTCAACCACTTGTACGATATTTTCGACAATGTTACAGTCCCACAAATGACGAAAAACTCTTCGCTAAACCATTCTAAAGAGCGTAACATCTCGATGCAAGTTATATTACTGATTCTTCATATCTGTATTGTCTAGAGTCTCCAGTGGTAACAACAAACAAAGGCATCCTGTTATCCTATCACGCTTCCTTTTATACTCTTAACGATGCATGACAACAGCACATTATCATCCCATTTCCGCTATTTTGTGTGCTAGAAGTCCGTTGGATAGAGGGGGACTGTCCTTCGTGAATATTATTCTTATGTAAAAGATATAACAGCACATTAGTCAGATGGTATAATATAGCACTGTATTTGAATACGCCCAGTCACTCCGACAGATGCAATGCACTTGCTCATTTTCTGTATGTTTATGTGAGTGTCTTGGATCCACCTTTGAACGCTATCCCAGACGCACTGCGTTGGAGATCATCCTGTAGACACTGCTCCGGGTATGGTGCGACACTGCTCCAGATATAATGCGTGGTGGATCCACCAGTGGGGCAATAGAATCAGGTTTATTGGAGCCATCCGCAACACACGCACGGACGTAGACATACAAAAAATAGAGCAAACCTCTGCATCTGTAAAATATTTCGTTATGAGTGACTGGGCGCATTCGAGTATAGTGCTGTACCATCTGATTAATACGCTGTTCTATCTTGTACATAAGAATGATACTCACGAAGGACTACCTCCCTCCACCCAACAGACATCTAGCATAGAAAATAGCGGAATTGGGAAGATTATGTGACACATCGTGGATCTTCAAGAGTATAAAAGGAGGTGTGATAGGCACAGCTCGATGCCTTGGTTTGTTATTACCAGAGATTCTAGACAATAAAGTTAAGAAATATAGGTAATATAACTTGCATCAAAGATCTTACTCTCTTTAGCAGGATGAATTTAAATGTGCTTACATCCCCTACAGAATCATTTTGCGAAGGGTTTTTCGTTATTTGGGAGGTTGTAACACAGTCGAAAATAATGTACAAGCAGCTGAAATCGAGACTTCGCGATTGGTAATACGCATGCGTAGTCTCTATGTGTATGTGTGTACAACTGTCAGCAGCAGATGGTTGCAGTTACAATGCACAACTTGCTAACTGTTCGTCTATAAACTACGTTGCGGGGCGTGCACACTCTGTACGTACGGGGAAGGGAAACTCTCACTTTCCAGGATGCTAAGTGCAGTTGACACACTGTCAGCTAACGAATAACTTATTACTAGGATAAAAAAATGCGAGAAGTCTAGAGTTTCTAGATGTCCTGACTGGGTTGTGGGAATATATCAGAGTTGGAAGATGTAGACAGAACTCGCGAAACTCATCTGGTAAGTAATAACAGCACATACAGATCAGCAGCAGAAATAAACTCTGTACACATCTCAGCCCCCTGTTGAAGACCCCTACATGGTATAGTGTAAGTCAGATGAATGCGTAGAACTGTGCCAGACTTTAGATTTCCATCAAGTGCATCGATAAATGAATCTGCAGGCAAGCCCTGTGACGTCTCGTAGCAGTACAAGAATTTGTTTCCAGACTACGGTTTTCCAGTGAGCACCAGTCGTTGAGTCTCATCTAGGTACGAGGCCAGTGTTACTACGCTTTTGATGCTCTTCCAACCCAAAATTTTTGCATGTTGATCTTCGGCAACAAGGGAATACTTAGAATTTTTTAGTAAGCTGGTGTATAGGACATGCAAATATCCTCATGTAGAATTATAAATTGCATGGGTATGCCAGCAATATGACAATATACATGAGGAAAAACACCGAAAAAATATGAAAAGAACGACATAAAATCCATAAAAATCCAGGAAAACCTGGTACAATTCTAACAAATTTAGGGGAAGTATGTAAAATTGTGGGAAATATGTACAATAGTGAAAAAAGCTTGCAAAATTACTTAAATGGACTGAGAATACATAATATTCGAGAAAAAGTACCATGAAATACAAGAAATTGAGGTTGGTTGGGGGTACCCCTACACTCAAGACCGAGAAAATCTTAAAAATTATGCTGTGGCGGCATTCCGTTTTAACCCTCACCTTTGCCATTCAAAACACATACATCAACAGAGGCGACGTAAGTATACACAGAGGCGCTATATTAAAGCAATCCATGACTGTGAGAACACACGCAATCGAATGTAGATATTACCGAACTGCAGTTGGTTCTCACAAGCAATGTTATTTCTTAAGTATCAAGGAGAAGAACGATTGTGTTTATCGTAATTATGCCATTCCCTGGAGTGTTTTACAGGAGAGTGGACTAATGCCACATATTTCACCTTTAATACTGTGAGGGGGGGGGGGGGTGTACTCGAAAATGTGGTGTCAAGACGAAATTGCACTATTATCGTACACATGATCAAAACTACCTAGCATCAGACCAGGACTGCTTCATGCGAGAGGAATTTCACCAGAGCTGTGGTGATGCTACTGTAAACAGTAATAAGACTTTTTCATCTCCTTTGGCTATCGATCATGGAGCTTACTCCCTTGTAAGAAGTTGTTGCTTCTTCGGGTGGATTTCCGTGCAGCAGGGCGTTGGTAGTACCTCAGTTTATCAGCTATCCAAAATATTCATGTCAGTTTTTCCTCGCTCTATTTCCTAGCGAGACATAGCCATATCTGTCAGAACTGATACTACTACTAATAACAAGCACGACTGATGCGGTAAGTGTGACTGAGGGTACATAAATTTCCGACTTAAAAAGAGGTATAAAATCCAATAAATTGCTAATAGACAGAACATCAGTCACTTGACTTCGTTCTAGATGGTTTATAAGCAGCTGGAGCGTGGTTGTATGGCTGATGTTGGACAAATATATCCTGCATTAGATTATTAAGAGCGTTGCATTTTGGATGACTAATACTTCGGAAACCATTTTGGTTTTCATAATATAGCATTTTTGGGTGCAGCAACATGTAGCCACAGGAGTGTGTGTTTACGCAAGTACCACCCTGGGTACTGACTCTTGACAGCGGAACAATACTGCAGAATTGATAGCACAGTTTATTTACGTGAAATATTTCAAATTCCATCCATCTGGATCTTCATTCATGTATAAACCACATGCTTCTTCATAAACACCTGTTAGATGACTGTCACACTCTCATGCCTACTGTATACCGACAAAAGGTGCTACCCACCTTGTCATGCATGCATCTGGAGAGATCTTTTGCTTTTGGATGCTGTGAGTAGGATACGTGTGGAATAGTCTTTGCTGAACAGCTCGCCTTGTTTCCTTCAGCAGATATGAATTGTAGTGGGTGTAGGACGCTCATACTTCTCGTCAGTTGCAGATTAAATTGGCGACCGTGTTGCAGACAGGATTGGTTAAGGACAATATCGGTGTGATCTATCAGTCTCCAACTTTATCCTATGAATGCGAGAATACTCTGTGACTCTCAACCACACAGGGAAAGGCGACCAGTCGTTATCTTAAATTACACACTGTGATCGACGTGCTGGATATATGAAGATAACCTAATTGCGTCGGTAGTAGGGCGCTGTCTTGTATACTTTGGTATATATGGCTGAGAGGACACGCTGCACAGTCGTCTATCAGCATTCGCAATATAGTGCATGGTACTTGCAAAGTAATGGAGGGGTGATTTAATGATGATGCAGAAATTGGGAAGCAATTGCTGTCTCATTGGCTGGCGTTGAAATTACGGAACAACTGGTAAAACTGATAAAATTGATCATACTCTCAACTGCAGTGTGTATTACAGTACATCTTCCCAAATCAACAGTGTCATTCCCATCCCATTCTTCCACTGGTACACTGTTGATAACTACATGATGATTGACTGACACTACTTGGTTGAGATGGAGAGAGCCTTGGCTGAACTCTTGGTATCTGCTACTTGTCACTGTGCAGGATGAGATTAAAGCAGGGATAATCACCAGATGGTTGTTCGGAAGTATTCCTCAGTGCTGCAGACTTGTCCAATTTCCATGTATTGCAATGTCCTCCACATGTCTTTTTTCACACGTAATATAACAATAGCTCTTTTTATTTCTAATACCTTCCAGCGTTGGTCAACACTGCAACAGTAATTATTTACATCACTGAAAAATAAGGAAACAATGCTCTATGAAACGGAACAGTGAGACGGACAATACCCATCATTGTGGAAGATTAGATTAACAGTATGGCTCATCACATTCAGATAGCTGTTGGAAACACACTATAATGCCGCAAACTCTTCCAGTTTCCATATGTTGCGATGTCTTTTGTCAATAGAAACACCGCCTCTGTGTATTATTTCTACCAACTTGTCCAGTGTGGGGGGTTGCATAGTTTACACCATGCAATGTTCAGCTTTCTGTGAGATCCAATTGTTCGAGACATGTAAATGTTGGTTTACTAGCTGTCACAGACCTTGCAGTCATGATAGAAAAACTGTGTATGGCAGTGACAAAGCTGTAGTCATACACTGCTTGGATGTGTTACAGCCGAAAAAGCAATGTATTAGTCTGCTTATAAAGGCACTACACTGAAACCCTCTCTTGTGATTGATAGTCTGTTGAATATGGTCTTCCTCCGGTACTGTCGACAAAACGTTACACAGGTCTGTGCAAGGTACTCAAACCACTGGCCTCCAGCACGAATGGAGAAATACGTTTATATATGCTTGATGTCAACACAGAGATGGTATTTGTTTTTCTTATATCAGGAGAGAGAGAGACGTGGTAAAATCGTATAGAAGGTTTTATTACAAGGAGTGCTATAACCGATTAAAGTTTGGATGCATACATTTCTCTCAAAATTACACCGATTTTGTTCATAAAACTAATAGGAATTGGCTGTATCTATTTTCATGGAATCATGATGGTTTTTATTATCATGATTGCGTATTTAAAATTAGGCGTCACCACAAGTCCTATGTTACTACATACTTCACACCTCTGATTATAGACACCACTTGAATTATACCTTGTTGTGGAGCCTCAATATGGTAGTGCTTTCCCAGCATGTGAGTAGATTGTGTGAAACAGGCTGTGATGATCAAACTGATTACATGAGAACGCAAGAATGTGCTGCTATTGCAAATCATTGTCTCCTGTGTGATAGAAACTTTACAGCAAGGTTGGTAGAATGGAGTTATGGAGCAAATATGTTAAATGTAAGCATGCAGATGGTATTTAGTTTTGATATATTGGAAGAGATAGGGGTGGTAAAATCTTATCTTAAATTGTATTACAAGACAGGCTCTCACAATTGATTTCATAAACGCCACTAAGATTCAGTATTGCTTTGGTGAAACAGGACCTACCGTAGTGCACAAAACAGTAATGTCCTCTTGAATTATAGCTCATGGAGTTTAAATTCTCACTTTTTCTTTAGTCCAATGATGGTTTCGAAACAATGAGGACGCTCCGCAGTAATCGGTAGTTCTTGCAGAAAAATGGTGGAAGTTACTTTTTCCTGACTTTATACAGGAAGGACATATTTAGGCTTCTGCAGGCTGGTCATCTGTAATCTGCGGCACTGCTGTAGCTTATTCACTTCGTTAGGTTCAAATGGCTCTGAGCACTATGGGACTCAACTGCTGAGGTCATCAGTCCCCTAGAACTTAGAACTACTTAAACCTAACTAACCTAAGGACAACACACACATCCATGCCCGAGGCAGGATTCGAACCTGCGACCGTAGCAGTCGCACGGTTCCGGACTGCGCGCCTAGAACCGCGAGACCACCGCGGCCGGCTCACTTCGTTAGATGTTGTTAATAATGAGATGCGCATTGTATTCTGCAGCTGAATGTAAAAACTGTACCGATTTTGCTCATACAGCTAAAAGAAAATGGACTGCTCCTATTTTGGTGGAAAGGGGACATTTATTAGTACTGCGATTGTTTTTTTCCTTTTTAATAGATGCTTATTTATAAGAGATGTATTGACATTAAATACAATTGCTACGGTGAAGTGTTTCACATTCAGAATGGTGGGCTCTAGCTGGGGCTGGCCTTCTGTGTGTGAGGTCAGCGACGAAGCTGCACCCCGATCAGGGACCAGCATGTGGTGCAGTGCAATGCCACTACATTTTAGATGAACAATTAGTTAAATTTCGGGTGGCCGTATTTTATCTCGTATTGTTTAGTTGGCTTTGCATCCTTTGGTGTTGGCAATGGGCCAATACCCGGATCGTCAACTCAAGGTGGGCTGGGTGCTGCCAGTGACCATGTGGGTATGGCGGTATGCCACAGATAAATGCTCGGAGTGCGGTAGCAGTTGACTGTTTGAAAAAGCCTGTGTCCCCCCGTAGGTGGAGGGCGGGAGGGAGGGATGAGGGGAGGTAGGAGTGCCTATAATTCTGCCAGTTCCCACGCATACATCAAGGAGACACCATATTCAGATGCAGCCTCTGTGCAATCTTTTGGGATGACGACTTCTCCAGTAGATGCATTGCATTATGATCTGCTGATTGCGAGTGCTGTTTTCTTTCGGGCCAAATTTGATGTATAATGAAAACAGGGAAGTATTTTGCATCAGTTGTGGCAGCATGTATTGGCTTTGATTACCTAGGCTGCAGGGTGATTTTTGAACAGGCGTTTACAGCGAACTCTGACAAACAGCGATAGATACAGTCCGCAATTTGGACAGATAATACGCTTATTAAACTCCTCTGTGTCCAACATCAGCATTTCGTCAGTTGAACATATTTTCCACCAAACAAATAGAGATAGCACCTTCCACTCCAGACTTTTTTCCCACCAGCTTGTAGGTGAAGGGCAGAGTTTTTCCGTATCTGCCACTAGTTTCGAGTGGGATTGCAAATTTTTTTTCCCAGCAGGAAACACCAGTTATGTGTCACATCAATTTTTAAACTGTATTGCAATTTTAGGCATTCTTGTGTATCACTATGCATATAGTTGTGTATTTAGGACCGATCTTAATGATGAATTATGTAATTAGAACTGATGTTTTCTTCAGTTTCCCCACAAGAATAAATAAAGTGCACTAACCTAACGTTCCTCTCCTGCATCTGTACATTTTCCATGTGTTGGGGAGTGCACTTGACCTTTCTGTCCAGAAGGACAAGAATTCAAGTCCTGGAAGGGGCACTACCATTTCGAATTTCCCGCCAATTCCCAGGTGTGGATGGGGTGGAGCATCACCACAACCGTGAGACAATGAAATTCCCAGCACAATTCTAAATTCCCGCAAAATTCAGAATTCCCACGAATTGGGTGGGCGGGGAGGGGCAGCGGTCAGGATGGGGAGAGGGTGAGGAACTGAGGAAAAAACATGATGTGATCTGGGGGTGGGGGTGGGAGTGAGCTTAGGTGGGGTAGTGAGGTTGTAATTTTTTTGATCAGTTTAATTAAATTGCATATCAATTTCATATCAAAATTCCATCAGCACTGCCATCTCCAAACTATCCTTGGCACTGCACTTTCAGAGACGTATTTTGGATATAAACGTTAACTGTGTTTTCCACCACACGCTACACGCTTCCTTGTTTTCCACTTCATTGTCAGCGTTGCTTCCCCTTTCTTCAGATATAACCCTTTCCAGGAAAGTAAGGGAAAAGGGCGAATCTGTCCACCTTCATTTTTGACTATCTTTGTTTCTTTTATCTAGGAATTCTTCAGATTGTTTACGTTGTTAGGAAATGCGCTGCTTCTTAAAATTCTGTTTGAAAAACTCAAATTTTATCTCTATTGTTTCGTGTGTGAAAACGTCACCAAAAACAACCTGTACGGGACTGATGTGCATTAGGGACGACGGCTCATTTCGACGAACGAAATGTTTACATTCGCTGTTTCGCAGGTAGGATATGTGGAAGAACTGGTTGCGCACTTGCATGCAGCTGTTGTCCTGGCAACATTGCCGAGAAGTGATACAATCCAAACGGGTCGCTAAATGTTTTGAAATGCAGGTGGGTCACTCTGAGCATCTGCTCTGACGACTAGGTATTTTATGAGAGGCATTCGTCATTGCTATTTCGCGTTCTAGCCCTAGGCGGACCAATCAGGCCCGACCGAGCGCCGTGTCGCCTCTGCCAGTAGCGCCACTGGATGCGGCATTGAGGGCATGTGGTCATCACACCGCTCTCTGTCGTTGTCGGGTTGCCGGACATTTCAGTAGCTACTACTCGGTCAAGTAGGTCTTCAGTTGTCCTGAAGAGGCTAAGTGGAGCCCGTACCAATCCTCTCACGTAGAAAAATTTCACAGACAGTACCGAGAATCGAATCCTGATCTTCCACTATGTAGTCAGACTACTTAGCTACGTAGGTGTATGCTGTAATTGATACCGTACTTAAAATATTGCATCCGATCGCTCTTACTGAATTTGGTGTGTATGTTTAGCATATCCACGTCGATAAATTTATTTCTGCCCTATGTCTGACAATTTAATTTCAAATGGTTATCAGTCTTCATGAATACTTCCTTAATTTCTGATCAGTAATTGTCGTGTTCAGCATTGAAAAACCGGTAGCTGTAGTACACAAACAGTTTAGAAATTGTTTTATAGTGTGGCACAGTTGTGCAGACAAACATTAGAAACATTACAGACCGAATAGAAATCGCGAATTTCCGGTGTACGGTGGACGGTACTTTTTGTTCCACTGTCACTTCCCCTCTTTCTTATTCCTGCTGCGAACGGTTCGCGCACGACTCCCGATAAGCCTCCGTGTGGGCTCGATTCTCCGCGGTCGTTTCACGGTATAAGCGTAGGTAAAAAAAATTGTAAATTTGTGGTATGATCTTACGCCACCAAACTGCTTACTCATCGGTCCCTGAGGTTACACACTATTTAATCTAACTTAAACTAACTTACGCTATGGACAATACGCACACTAGACGCCCTAAACCGCGCGGCTACCCCGTGCGGCGTGTATATGCGTAGGAGGAAGAATTCCATTTATTGACTGTTCTAGGAACGTACGCTTTCGGAACCTTAACAATAAACCACTGGGGTTGGCTGATAATGCCCGTGATGCATCCGTTATTTATAAATGAATCTGTGTCGAAAGGCGCTGTCCGTCTATTTCCTGGGTCAATCGTGTCTGGTACAGATTGCATACCGAAGATTGCATACAGTATTGGCCGAACGAGGGTTTTGTAGCTCAAAATTCAAACGGTTCAAACGGCTCTAAGCCCTATGGGACTTAACATCTGAGGTCACCAGTTCCCTAGGGTTACAACTACTTAAACGTAACTAAGCTAAGGACATCACACACATCCATGCCCGAGGCAGTATTCGAACCTGCGACCGTAGCAGCAGCGCCGTTCCGGACTGAAGCACCTAGAACCTCTCGGCCACAGTGGCCGGCGGTTTTGTAGCTACCTCCTACGCTGACGGACTACATTTCCTGAGGATTCTTCCACGAATATCGGCCTGGCACCTGCCCTTCCAACGATAAATTCCATGTGAACGTTCCACTCTAAGTCGCTCCGTACGCTTAGCGCTAGATATCTTGTGGAAGTAACTGCTTCAAGCGATTGTTGTGCAATCGTGCAACCACACAAGTATGGGTCTTTACATCTAAGTACACGCAATACGTTAAATAATATTCTAAGGCAAAAATCCACCCACTGTATTATCGCTGCAGCACAACAGCTATGCATTGATCTTAGACGCTTTTGTTTTTTGTAGTTAGTGTGTTGCTGTAATGCCTTTCTTAGTCGACCATTTTCTACTGAAATATGCACAGTACGATATTTTGTTACAGACAGTTTTACATTTTTAGTATCCAATAAATCGTACTGTGGCGTCCCAGAATGCGAATTTCGATTAATTCTGTGTAATTCCATTTAAGCATAGACGTCCACAAGAGTGGGATAGAGAGGGCGTTTGACTCCTCGTGAAATTTGAGTGCATGAGCCTAACGCAGGTTGTCCACGTCACGGGAAATTACTCCCTTTCCTCGGCACGGTAGTCGTTTCAGTATTGTCCTGCGATGATTTACAGAACACTGCCGAAGTACAATCCCTAAACTACACTGAAGTGACAAAGGTCATGGGATAGCGATACGCATATATAGGTACAGAAGACGGTAGCATCGCGTACAGAAGGTATAAAAGGGCAGTGCATTGGTGGAGCTGTAACTCTACTCAGATGATTCGTGTGAAAAGGTCTCCGAAGTGATTATGGCCGCACGACGGGAATTAACACTCTTCAAAAGCGGAATGGTAACTGGAGCTGAACGCATGGGACACTACGTTTCGGAAATCTCTAGTGAATTCAATATTTTGAGGTCAACAGTGTCAAGAGTGGGCCGAGAATACCAAATTCCAGGCATTATCTCTCACTCGGGCAAAGCAGTGGCCAACGGGCTTCCCTTAACCACCGAGAGCAGTGGCATTTGCGTAGAGTTGTCAGTGCTAACAGACAAGCAACATTAAGAGAAATAATCACAGAAATCATATGTGGAACGTACGACGAGTGTATCCATTGGGAAAGTACGGTGAAATATAGCGTTAATGGGCTATGGCAGCAGACGACCTACGCGAGTGCCTTTGTTACCAGCACAACGTAACCTGCAGTGCCCCTCCTGGGCTTCTGACGATATCGGCTGGAACATAGACTACTGGAAACCGCGATCTAGTCATGTGAGTGCCAATTTCATTTGGTAAGAGCTGATGATACGGTTCGAGTTTGGCACAGATCCCACAAGGCCATGGACCCAAGTTGTCAACACGGCACTATGCAAATTGATGGTGGCTCCTTTATGGTGTGGACTGAGTTTATATGGAATCGACTGGGTCCTCTGGTCCAACTGAACCGGTCATTAAAATCGTTATGTTCGGCTACTTGGAGACTATTTGCAGCCATTTATGGAATTCCCAAACAATGACGGAATTTTTATGGATGGCAATGAGCCATTTCACCGGGCCACAATTGTTCGCAGTTGGCTTGAAGAACATTCTGGACAATTCGAGGGATTGATTTGGCCTTCCAAATCGTCCAAAATGAATCCTATCGAACAAAAAATGTTCAAATGTGTGTGAAATCTTATGGGACTTAACTGCTAAGGTCATCAGTCCCTAGGTTTACACACTACTTAACATAAACTATCCAAGGACAAACACACACACCCATGCCCGAGGGAGGGCTCGAACCTCCGCCGGGATCAGCCGCACAGTGCATGACTGCAGCGCCTTAGACCCTATCGAACATTTGACGGACTCGAGAGATCAGTTAGTGCACAAAGTCCTGCACCGGCAACACTTTCGCAATTATGGAAGGCTACCTAATGTAGTACCTGTCCCTTCAACGTAAAGCCATTATCGGTCTCCACAGACGGACCTCTGCAACACGCTAGTTCGCGTATTCCGGCGCTTTTTCATAGTCTGAAAGAAATATAGCTGTAATATACCGGCCCAACATGTTTCCCTAATTCCCAGAGGGCATCCACTCCTGCTATAGCACTACTTAATCGCAAAAGTAGTTTGCCATTTTCTGTAGTCAAAGAGGATCCGTCAGTCCATGCTAAGCGACATCTATCATGATCAGATGTGAAGTTTTGTAACCAAACGATGTTATAGGTTACTTAAGTTGAATAAGCGTTCTTAAAGTTTATTTTCGTTTTCTTCACTTCAAGGAGTATTAATAAGCGGAATTTTTGCTGGTTTTGTTTGTTAAGAATCAACAGGAATTCTCAAGTTTTCTAATATCATAAATGGCATTATTAGTTTGCTGCTAACTCCTACTTAAATTGCTGCAAACGCCAAGGCATCCAAAAAAAAAAAAAAAAAAAAAATATCGTAATTCGGCGGCGATTAACGTTAAAAATTGCATGCGTACATCAGAAATTCGATACGTCCTCCACTTTAGCGCAGCGAAAACTGTACCTCGCTATATTTACTGCTACGTCCTATTTCTAAAGGACCCTCAATAATGAGATCTAGAGCCCCAGAAGCGGACATCGTGCTTATTGGCTAGTGATAGCTTATGATATGATGAGCATTTGTTTTTTCGTCATATGTTGCCACCCTGCACACAAATACGTGCAGAAGACTCATGGATTACAGTGCTGCTGCTTAGAGTGCGGCAATACGGTTCACCACACTATGCCTACAAGTTACAACTTACGTACGAGACGGCGTAGACTGCAGAAACCAGAGAGTAGATTTACGTGTCTATGTGAACGACAATAATTAATGGCAGGTTGCCTCGCAAGTAATGGACGGTAGAGAAGAGAACAATGATATTTAGTGTACTTGGATTTGATGATAGATACGGAAATGGTTTTTCACTGTTCCACTTCTAAGTGGGCTTTTGTAAGTAACCTCTTTCAGAGATATGGTCGCAACCTGTGTTGCGGTTCAGACATCGGCGAGGTAACGCACCACGTGGAGAAGTGCGATGTCGGGAACAACTGCGGGGAAATGATTTCACCGTGAGAGCGTTTCGCTGTCAAGAGAGGCACTACATAACGTAGTAAACGCCGCTAATCTGCTGGGGTACGTGTGTGTGTGTGTGTGTGTGTGTGTGTGTGTGTGTGTGGAGGCCGAGCGGCGCGGCTGTTTACGGAACAAGTAGGTGGGAGCTGCCTCCGACGCCTGCCCTGCGTCGCATACCGAAGTTTGTTTGTTCTGCGCCTTCCGCCAAAACATTTGCCTAGCGCTGGTAATTTCCTAGTTCCCGCAGTTTTATGATATTACCGGGAGACACACTAGTTAGCGACTCTTTTAGTGCTCTTTAAGTCTTACAGACGCTGGCGTGTAAAAAATAACTGGACAGGTGCGAGTGAAACTCGCGCTGTGCGGTTTTCGTAGAAAATTAATTTTGTACACCGACAGTTTTCATCCATAGGTTTAGATGAGTGAGTTTGCGAGTGTAAAAAATCAGACATAAATGGCGGTATATTTTGACTGCATTATCTCACAACTTTAAATTTGTTACACCGCCGAAGGTCCTTAGATCTAATATTTGACATAAATTTCAACTGAATACCTCTACCCGTTGCTGAGAAAAGGGTGTCTTAACATGCAGATAGACGGACGGATAACAAAGTGATCCTATAAATGTTTCATTTTTACCGACTGAGTTACGGTACTCTAAAAATATAGGAGTAACGGATTCCATTAGGAGTTAAGCTGTACTGCGTCAACGCCGCTGAATGTCATCATAAGAATTGTTATATCTTGGATTTCGCTACCTTAGAAGGACTGAAAAGAAAAGGGACATTCAAATTCCACTCGTCACACATGATCTCCTCTTTAACAGAGAAAATAAGGACGATCTCGTGTACCAGGAGTTTAAAAAGCTTTTAATATAGTTGAAAATCAACGCCTTCTATTGGTAATGCGTTCCAGTGAGACACAAAAGTGGTTTGCAACTCTATCGAAAATTTCCGAACAGTGCAAGATGCAGCACGTCGGGCTGGGTGCAGAATAATCGACAGACACTAAAGTACGAGTAGCTCCTGGCGTGTCTCAAGGGAATGTTATAGGAGCTATATTTCTCACATCAAGCATTAATGAAATAGGAGACAGTATTGGTTACAGTTTCAAGTGCAGGACATTCTATCCACCAAAAACTCCAGTAGTATCGAGTCTGGTGCAAAAACCATCAACTTATTCTTAATGTAGAGAAATGCAAAGTTTTGTTCTTTATGAAATGTAGAAGTTAGTGTCCTTTGACGTGGAATTAATAAGTCGCAACTAGAATATGCTATGTAATACAAATATTTGGATATATGAAGTGGAATGACCACAAGAACCCAGTTGTGCGCAAAGCAAATCGCAGGGTATGAGCTGTGGTGGGATATTTGGAAACTAAAAAACGTGCTGCATAATCGTGAAGTGTGTGTGACGCGTAACTGATCAGCCTTAAGTTAGACATGGAGCGTAGTGCTATACAGTGACGTGCCTTGTGAATGGATACAAGCACATTTGACTGGCGAGAGAGTGTAATAGAAATATTGAAAACTCTCCACTGGCCCCTACTCTGAGAAATACGCTGTGCATCTCAGGAGTAGCTGCTTGGAAATCTGTATAGACCTTTTTCCATATAAGAAACTACGAATATTTGCCAGCCTCCTGCACTGCTATCCCCTAGAAATAAGCTAGGAAAATAAAATTTTGCCGTTTAACAACACTACATTTTGTTCAGTGTCTCATTCTTTTTCTCAGTATCAACTGTATTTTGCATTCTTTAGCTCTGAAACTAAGGATCAACTGTTGATACTTACTCAGCACATACTCATCAATTGTTATTCTTTAAGCTATGTTTTTCATCAAATAACTCTTATTAATAGTATTTGTATCTGATCTCTTCCTCAGGGAACGACATATTTATAAATTTTAGAGTGTGGCCTTCAGCCACAAAAGTAGGGGATTACAAGATTAACTTCAAATAATAGGATTGAAAACTGAAACCATTTCCCAACTTTCGCTGCAAACTGAAAAGAACAAAACAGTGCTTCATTGATTCCTTGAAGCATCATTTTTTTCACTGTAGCCAAGTTGCTGAAATTTCAATCAGAATTTTGTTAGTGAGTTTAAGTGAAAATACTGAAAACTTAGTACTAATGTTGTGTTTCAAGTCAGGTGACCAATTTCTTTAGTGTATAGTACGTTTTCTCACAAGAAAAGGCCCAAGGTACAATTATATTGGTTCCTGCCGTTGCTGTGAAAACTGCAAGTGAAGCCAGTTGTTACATGTTCGCATAGACATAAAGAAGCAATCAACTTACATGATATCCATGAATGGAATACACTACATATAACCTCTACCACACGCTTCACAGTTGTTCACCGGGTATAGATGTAAATGAAGAGGTTTTCTGATTATGAATATATAGGCTTAGTGGCCATTAATTGTTGACTTATTTGGCAGTTATTATATATATATATATATATATATATATATGTGTGTGTGTGTGTGTGTGTGTGTGTGTGTGTGTGTTTGTTTGTGTTGGGCTAGGTGAAAGGATGGAGAAGTTATGTAATTAATGATTGGTCTTAGAGAAAATTTTTGTTTGTGTCGTCTCGATAAGGAATTTAGAGAAGGTAAATCTGGATTATTCTGTGTCATTCTTTTGATCTTCAAGAATATTTTAACATGTTTGTCGAATTTTTCTCTGGTACCTCTTTGTTGGACCACAAGTCATCTCAGTAATGTTGTTAAGGTTCAAGAAATCTAGTCTTTTGTCTATGTACTTCGATTCACCCATGGTCATAATTGTGTTGCCCTCGCCCTTAATATTAATGTTGTGTTTCAGTCCTTTATCGAGCAGATTCTTCCACTTTTAGGTGAGATTTATGTGAGGTTGGGAGATGATTATGTTTTGTTCTCAGTTATGTTTCTGGGCTTTTGTTTTACTACCTTTTGTCTGTGTGCCTTCACTCTTTCTGTAATTTCGTGAAAGTAAGCAGATAATTGATTTTATTCACCAAGTCAGCACGTGTTTCATAGAGTTCAGAATTGAGCAATTAGTTTGTAGTTTTTTCCCTAATTTCTTCTTATAACCACATTATCTCCGCCTTACTTTTCACTTTCTAAGCTGCAGACGACATAATGTTCACAAATTATTTTATATAGCTTATTTGAAGAAAGTTTTCTGGCAGTAGTAAGAGAGTTGTACAATGCAACAGCTGCAAACTAAGGTCTGAACCTACAGAATATGTTCTCAGATACGTGAGAGGGTAGAAGACTTTTAAGTAACAGAACCCAACACATTGTGCGGGACGACGAGTGGTCATCGGAGACAAACGTATCTTTAAGAACACCCAGCAAAGCTGCTCTTGTTCTCTATACCGGTATACATAAACAGCCTGACGAATGGGGTGAGCCATGTTATGCGACCATTTACTGATGACGCTGTGGTGCACTGCATAGTGTTATTTTTAAATGACTGTAAGAGGATGGAAAATGACTTGACGCTGACGCTGACGCTTTACAGACGGGCCTCCTTGGCCCGAGGTGTAGGAGTCTAGACTTATTACAGTCATTCCTCCTGTTCCTGGCGATGCGATGGTGATGTGGCCTCACTGTGTGGTGTGTCCTCTCGTTGTCCGGTGTCTATCCTGTCCTGGCTACTAGTATGCAGGCATACTAGTGGACTTCGGTGTTTTACGTCTTCTTCGTCTCGCGAGAGATGTTCTGCAGCGCTGTCTGTAGATCTGCAGACAGCTTCCTCGTGCCGTCGCGAATCTCGTTCTTCAGCCGTACGACTGCGTCGTCGAAGATGTATCCCCAGTCGCTCGGCGTGAAGACCGGGTTCGCATTGATGGTGTTCAGATCTTTCTTTGTGACGAACTCGAGCAGAATTGCCCGATGTCCGCCACGTATCTCGATCGGCTGGTGTGGAAGCGGTGGCTTCCGTTTCCCTTCCGCTTCCGCGAAAAGGTACGGCTTTCTTCGGACGTCGTACTGCCCATCGCGCACCATGGTCGCGATCTTCTTCATGACCGTTGGGAGGCTGGTGGCGTCCGGGAAGGGGATGGTTGTGGAGTACATCCCTCCTGCCTCTTGTATGTCCTGCAGCGGCTGCTTCACCACTTCCGGCGGCGGCGGCGGCGGCGAGACGGACTGTACCACGTCCATGGGCGTCTCCCCGGTCTCCTGTATTGCTACAGGTTCCGGGGCGACGTCCGTTTGCACGGACACATCCGTCTGCGTGGACAATTCCGTTTGCGTGGACACGTCCACCCCAACTTGTCGTACCACCGTTGGGGTGGCAGCGGGGGCGGGTGTCTTCTTTTGCATCAGACGGATTTCTTCCCGCAACTCTTGCAGCTGCCGATGGAGACCGACGACCTCCTTCTGCATTGCCGCTCTCTCTGCCGCCATCGCGGCTTTGAGGACGGCCACGGCGTCGTCGGTGGCGGCGCTGGGCGGGATTGCGGCCGCCCCGTTTTCCCCCTTGTGCGGGGGTGGCGGGACGGCTGCCTCTTCTTCATGGGCCGCTTTCTTGGCGGTTGCTGGTGTCCGCTGCTTCAGGTATGCGCAGCTGCGTGCATTTGCGGCGTGCGCGCCGCCACAGTTAACGCACGTTGGCGCGACGTGTGGTGGCTTGTCGCAGTCGCGTGTATCATGTGCCTTAGCACATTTCAGACACGCGACTGCGTCCCTGCACGTCCTGGCGTCGTGTCCCATCTTCTGGCAGCGGTTGCACTGCCTCTTGTGCTGCGGTCGGCTGCGCTTCTTCTTCTTGTTGCTGCCGCGGCCGTCCCCTGCCAGCGTGAGCAGAAGCTTTGCCACAGCAGCAAGTTTGCCTCCCTTTCCGCGTCCGGACATGGCGATGGCTAGTAGCGAGCGAGCGACGGTGTAAACGATGCCAGCCGAGCATCGGAGAGTCGAGCAGCGGAGTCGCGTGCGTGGTGCGTCGCGTCGTGGAAAATGACATGAACAGAATTTGGAAAATGACTTGAACAGAATTTCTATTTGGTGTGGTGAATAAGAGCTTACTGTACGCGTGGAAAAATTTAAATTTCATCAGGTGAGCAGCAGAAACAATCCTGTAATCTTCGAATACAATGTTATTGGTGTTCTGCTTGGCACAGTCACACCGATTAATTATCTAGTGTAACGTCTCAAACCGATATGAAATGGAAATGTGGTTGTAGAGAAAGCGAAACGCTGACTTCAGTTTACTGGAAGAATCTTGGGAAATTTAGCTCATTTACAAAGGAGTCCACTTATACACTACTTACCATTAAAATTTCTAAACCAAGAAGTGCAGATGATAAACGGGCATTCATTGGACAAGTATATTATACTAGAACTGACATGTGATTAACCTTCACATAATTAGGGTGCATAGATCCTGAGAAATCAGTACCCAGAACAATCACTTCTGCCCGCAATAACGGCCTTGATACGCCTTGAGTCAAACAGAGCTTGGATGGCGTTTGCAAGTACACCTGCCCATGCAGCTTCAACACGATACCACAGTTCATCAAGAGTAGTGACTGACCTATTATGACGAGCCAGTTGCTCGGCCACCATTGACCAGACGTTTTCAATTTGTGAGAGATCTGGAGAATGTGCTGGTCAGGGTAGCAGTCGAACATTTTCTGTATCCTGAAAGGCCCGTACAGGACCTGCAACATGCGGTCGTGCATTATCCTGCTGAAATGTAGGGTTTCGCAGGAATCGAATGAAGGGTAGAGCCACGGGTCGTAACACATCTGAAATGTAACATCCACTGTTCAAAGTGCCTTCAATGCGAACAAGAGGTGACCGAAACGTGTAACCAATGGCACCCCATACCATCACCTCAGGTGATACGCCAGTATGGCGATGACGAATACACGCTTCCAATGTACGTTCACCACGATGTCGCCAAACACGGATGCGACCATCATGATGCTGTAAACAGAACCTGGATTCATCCGAAAAAATTACGCTTTGCCATTCGCGCACCCAGGCTCATCATTGAGTACACCACCGCTGGCGCTCCTATCATTGATGCAGCGTCAAGGGTAACCGCAGCCATGGTCTCCGAGCTGATAGTCCATGCTGCTGCAAACGTCCCCATCTGTTGACTCAGGGATCAAGACGTGGTTGCACGATCCGTTACAGCCATGTGGATAAGATGCCTGTCATCTCGACTGCTAGTGATACGAGGCCGTTGCGATCCAGCAAAGCGTTCCGTATTACCCTCCTGAACCCACCGATTGCATATTCTGCTAACAGTCATTGCATCTCGACCAACGCGAGCGGCATAGTCGCGATACGATAAACCGCAATCGCGATAGGCTTCAATCCGACGTTTATCAAAACGGAAACGTGATGGTACACATTTCTCCTCCTTACACGATGCATCACAAAAACATTTCACCAGGCAACCCCGGCCAACTGCTGTTTGTGTATGTGAAATCGGTTGGAAACTTTCTTCATGTCAGCATGTTGTAGGTGTCGCCACCGGCGCCAACCTTGTGTGAATGCTCTGAAATGCTAATCATTTGCATATCATAGAACCTTCTTCCTGTCATTTAAATTTCGTGTCTGTAGAACGTCATCGTCGTGGTATAGCAATTTCAATGGCCAGTATTGTAGAATACTTGTGCGACTCATTCTTTAACACGAGTTGAGTGTTTGGGATATCCACCAATTGACATTAAAAGGAGACACCGAGACAACTCGGAGGCGTACTGTCAGCATCTCGTGGTCTTGTGGTTAGTATTACTGACGCTCGATTATGAGGCCCAGGGTTCGATTCCCTGCGCGTTGGAGATGTTGCTCTGCTCGGGACTGAGTGCGTATGTTGTCCTCCTAACCATTTCATCATCATCGTTGCGCAAGTCGCCGAAGTGGTACGAATAAAGACTTGCACTAGGTGGCTGAGCTCCCCAGAAGAGAGTTCCTGCCCACATATACCAGACACACATTTTTTTTCATTTTAGAGGCATGCTGCTAGATGTATTATCAGCTTGTTCGGTCACCACATATGTACTATCGATATACTTTAGTTACGAAAACGGGAAACGCTGGAGGAAGACGACGTTCTTTTCGCGAAACATGTTTCACATAGTGTAGAGAGCCCACATTTGCAGCAGACTGCAGAACGCTCCTACTGTCACCAACATGTCCCGTAAGGAACACAAAGACAATATCAGAAAAAATCTGGGCTCGTGCAGAAGTATAAGACTTTCGTTTCTCCCTCGCTGCATTTGCAAGTGGAACAGGATAGGGAATATGTAGCAGTGGTGCTACGTATCCCCCGCCAAGCACCGTATGGTGACTTGCAGAGTATGTGCGTAGATGTAGATAAGGATCAGAATGAAATGCAGAAGAAACTGGTGGGAGCAGTGACCAGCATGGTAATAAGACACACGACGGTGTTGGCTGTGACTCGTTCAGTTCCCCGTCTGACACGTTCTGAGTAAGTCGCGACAATCGAAGAATGCAGATGGATGACGAGCGTTTTCTGCGAAATGCGTTCAGCCTGTCGCAGCCACCCGCTGGGTACCTGGGCAACCGCGGTAGAGGGCCCAGCCAGCGGTAGGCATACCTTCGCCTGTCCACCGACGCGGCTGACGTCGACTCCGCCCGTCTAAATCCGACTGCCTGCCAGCCAGTCACGTCCCCATACGGGGCTATCTGATGTATTTATCGGAGGCTCCAGACCGTCTGCAGCTGCCATTCCGGCGCAAACAAGTCGTCTGCGCGCTGGAAGCCTCGTGCATACACTCCGGCAGCTGCCTGCAGCGTCGCCGGAGTTGAAAGCCCTCCGCTCTTAATGGCGTATTATGCAGAGCGAGAATAAAAACTCGCGCAAAGTAAGCGGGTGACAGAAGCCCGCGTCATTCCCTGCCGCGCATTTCCGCAGTGCGTACCGAAAACAATTAATGTCGCTCTTCATTTCAGGATATAAAATGTCGGAGTGCTTTCAAAGGTCAGGCCGGGTGGAAAGGCGACTTAGCTCTAATGCTAGACACACGGTGGCTGTTGGACTAACATTTGTCGTAACTTTGTAATTGCGGCACCAGTAAGCGTTTTATTGTCCATGGCTTTCACGTTGAACATTTCATAAATACTGTCACTTGTAAATGCAGTGAATTTAAACTTACACTTTGTGACCTGACCAGCGCAATTATCGACTACAGTAACTATATCAATGTTGTCCTTTACTAAAGAGAAACTGTTTAGGTAGATTAGCGTTCCATCTTCAGGCGTTTGGCTGCGGTCTATAATACCAACATAGCGTACACCGTGATTCCGTCACGTTGTTACAAACCGTCAGGGACGATGCAGAAGGATAAATGCATCAGTTTGTGAAAAGGGGCCCTTGATCGGTTCAAATGGCTCTGAGCACTACGGGACTTAACTGCTGTGGTCATCAGTCCCCGAGAACTTAGAAATACTTAAACCTAACTAACCTAAAGGCATCACACACATCCATGCCCGAGGCAGGATTCGAACCTGCGACCGTACCGGGCGCGCGGTTCCAGACTGTAGCGCCTAGAACCGGTCGGAAACTCCGGCTGCCCCCCTGGATCGGAAACAATGGAACTGGAAGTTAAAACTGAAAATCTTTCTAATACCTGTGACCGTGTAATGCCTGTACCGGTGTTGTTGAAGTTAAGATTGTATGGTAGGAGACTTGTAAGAGGTTGTAGTATGGACCAAAACAAGAACATAATATCTAGTAGACATGGGCCCTAATGTGTATACCTTAAGAGCTATGAGCACTTGTTCATCATCGCTACTGTGGAGAAATTCTCTTCTACAGAAGAATTGTTCACAGCTCTTAGTGTACGCATTTTAGAGTACATATTTAAGGAACATTTTTTTCTCGTTTTTGCCCGTATTGCTTCCTCCAGAAATGTGGAAACCAAAGAGCTTTCCAGGAATTAAAAAGTTTAGCTGGTCCAGTTTCTTACAAGTAATAGTCCGCAACCAGTAGTTTTCTAAAGAAAGTTCTGAATTTTATTTCTGATTCTCAGAAACAATCTCTAGAAAAAAAAGGTAATGTCCCGAATCACCGACTCACTGACTCTTCATCTCCCAGCCAAAACCACTGATAGAAACTTGAAATTTGCAGGGGCAGTTCATTTTGGACTGTAGGCGTATTTCAAGAAGGGATTTTTCGATCTTCCATCCCTAAGAGGGTGAAATAGCGGATGAAAGGATTTTTAAAAAAATGTCGCTATTAAGGCAGTTCTGAAGCTAGACCTACGAAAATTGGTATTTTGTCTCCTTGTAAGCGTGAAATAGTGAGAGAAAGTTTTTTTTTGAAAATATGACATTAAACGGCTAAAGTATTTTTAAAGATTCATTACTCTGGTATCTGGTATCTGATTTCTCTGCTACAAATAAAAAAAAATGAATGTTTCAGTATTTTCGGAAATTCAACCCCTAAGGTGGTGAAAGAGGGGGTGAAACGTTTTATAAAATAGATCATTGTAAAACCTTTTGTAAACGTTAATCATTAAAAATTGGTGTTTGGCTTCCCACTTACGAATGAAGAAAATTTCATTGTTTCAGGAAATTCAACTGAAACCTCCCCTTAGAAAAATTATACATGACTGTGCTTAAACTGACACACAATATTTCTTCGCGCAACGCAATATGACTCTCAATAATCCCTACAAGAGAATGGCCCAGACTAAATTAACCATCGTCCGCTCTCAAAATTCCACCATCTCTCTCCCAACATACACCACTGCTCGCGGCTCACCTCCAACTGCGCAACGCTACGCGCTGTTAACAGCCAACAGCCCAACACTACAATAGCGAATATTACAACAATGCCACCCAGCCACAGACTGCACACAGCACAGGCAGTGATTTTCATACAGAGCGCTACGTGGCGTTACCAATATAAAAACCTAAACAGCCTACTTACACAACCTCTAAGTGAAATACAGCCTGACAGATTCACTGACTCATCATCACCGCAGCCAAAACCACTAAGGATTGAAACTTGAAATTTGGAGAGGTTGTGGATCTTATACTGTAGGCATCGATTAAGAATCGGCTGTTCGAAATTCAAGTCCTAAGGGGATAAAATAGAGGATGAAAGGCTTTTTGAAAGTATGCATCTATTGAGGCAATTTGGAAGCCAGAGCTACGATAACTGATATTTGTTTTCTCATTGAGAAATTAAAAAAATGTGTGTTCAGCATTTTGGCACATTCAGCTAATAAGGGAGCGTATAGAGGATGAATATGTTTAAGAAGATATTTCGTTACATTAAAAAAAATTAAATCTGTAAAAACTGGTATTTCAGTTCTCGGTTAGATATAAAGAAATATGTGTTATGGGATGAACATTTCTCTGGACATATCTTCATAAGAATGCAAAAGGCATGATTAACAAATACCTTGTACTCTAGAAACCAGAATCACTTTTTGGTTAGAAATACATTCCGGGAAGACCATGCATCTGTTTCCTTAATTAGCGTGAACAGTTTAGAAGGTGTTGCAGTTTGTGGACCACATAAAAGTCGAGAAAACAAAAAACAAAAAATTATGCAGACCTTACAGTATAAGCGAGCGAAGCAGCGGGCGCTAAGCTGGTAATAGTATATGTAGGATTTATTATGAAAAAGCGACTGATGTGGCATGGAGTGTGTCCATACCATTATGCTAGAGGTTCCGAAGCTGAGAACTGTGATATAAGTAGCTAGTAGTAGGAAATGAATATTTGGTATTTATTCGAATAATCGATGTACATTTTATAGCAACACCGTAATCTCATACCAACTGTTCAACGTGAAGTCACGTAGTCTCATGGCATGCAATGCAGTATAAATCATTGTCAGAAATGAAATATGGGTTCAGTGGAACACAACAATGTGTACATTTACGAAGAGTAATATTTGGGCTCGCATCATCGTTTTAGGTCTATTTGCACTGTGTCAGTCTGATTCTCACATTGTCCATAACTTTGCCAGAAGCTGTGCCATTAAAACTGCACAACTGCACTTCGATGAGGAATAAAAGAACATCGTACAACAACACTGAAACTTCTGTTCTGCGAAGTATAAGTGACGATGAAATATTTGCCATTTGAGGGCGTTTCTGTAGCGTACATCCAATGTAGCACTACTCGGTGCGTGTATATAAGCACCGAGACGTAGGCAAGGGATCAGTTTGGCATTCCTGCCATTCCGAAGTGAGTGCGGTAAATGCGGAAATGGGAATTATGGCCACGTTGTTTTCAAATGCGTCCAAACAGGACCAACGTGCTGTTTACTCTTTTCTTGACGGCAGAAGGACAAATACCGGTAGACATCAATCGGAAAGAAGAATGAGCAAGGGCAGCATGTCTGTCGGAAGCCACCGTTGTAGAATCGTGCGTTGAGTTTCGTGCTGGGTGCTGCTATTTGATGATAAAGTCCGTACCCCTATTCCGAATGTAGTGACGCAGTAATTACCCCGGCTCAAGCGGGAGACACTGGAGCACGCGCCCTTTTGCCCTGATCTCTCTCCACGCGATTGTAACGCCTTCGGTCCCTTAAGAAAGGCCCTGAAGGGTCGACGATGCTTGTCGGACGAGAATGTGCAGCCGCGCGGGATTAGCCGAGCGGTCTTGGGCGCTGCAGTCACGGGCTATGCGGCTGATCCCGGGAATAGGTGTGTGTGTGTCAGCCCTTAGGATAATTTAGGTTAAGTTGTGTGTAATCTTAGGGACTGATGACCTTAGCAGTTAAGTCCCATAAGATTTCACACACATTTGAACATTTTGAGGATGTGCAGACGGTAGTTACTGAATTCTCCACGCAGACGGACACAGTGCGTTACCAAACAATTATCTTCAGCTTGCTGCGTCAGTGCGAAGACTGCCTCAAAGCTCAAGGCAATAGTGTCTGATTGGCGTACCGATTCTAGACCTTATGGCCTTCGAACGGAACCTTTTTTGATTGGCCATTCCTTATATTACTCTGTACCTAATGTATCTGGTAACTTATATTGTTCCAAGCAAATGTTTAGTTTTGAGTCACATAGTGCCGCATTTCTAACTGCTGTAAATGTTCTGGTCATAACTAATCTTGCACGATGAAGGCCTTCAGCGACTTGTCCTGCTGTGTCTTTAGATTCAACAAAATTCAAACATAGATTGTACAAAAATGCATAGTCGATAGGTGGTAAACCAGTCAGTTCAGAACATTTAAAAATAGTTTTTGTCTGGTATAAGTCACTCGAGACGGAATACTTCCCCTGCAAGCGACAGCTCGGTGGACTGTCTATTAGGACGTCTCCACATATAACTGTGTCGTACGCGGGTACTCATTACGATCTATGTTAACATATCAGTCAGCCGCAGCTTAAAATAAGACTACAACAGCGCTGATGTTTAACGAAAAATGACATTGTCTTCAGAGAACTTGAAAGGAGACTACGGATCTTTTCTCATCAGAGGCCGACAAAATACGTTGAAGCAGTGGTGATCATCTCAAATGTACAGGTTACGAATGGTTGCTGAAGGAAGGATAGTGTTTATCGTCCCGTCGACAACGTGATCATTAATGACGGAGCACAAGCCAGGATTATGGATGGATGGATGGAGGAGGCGATATGCCGTGCCCTGTCAAAGGATCCAATTCAGTATTTGTCTGGAGTCATTTAGGGAAATCGCGGGAAACCTAAATTAGGATGGTTGAACCTAAAAACTGGAAAGCCACGCAGGTCACACAAATACTTAAGAAGGGAATAGGAGTAATCCGCTAAATTACAGACCCACATCACAACGTCGATTTGCAGTAGGATCATATACTCTGTTCGAACATTATGGATCGCCTTGAAGAAAACGGTTTGTTGACAAACAGCCAATACGGATTCGGAAAACATCGTTCTTCGGAAAAACGATTAGCTCTTTGTTCTCACGATGTAGTGAGTGCTATCAACAGGGATATGAAATTGATTACATATTTTTAGATATCCAGAAGGCTTTTGACACAGCTTCACACAAGCGACTTGTAATGAATTTGTATTTCTACTGAGTATCATCTGAGGTGTGCGTCTGATTCGTGATATCCTGTTGGGAAGGTCACCGTTTCGTAGTAACTGTTGGAAAGTCATCGAGTAAAACTGAAGTTATATACTGCGCTCCGCAAGAAAGTGTTCTTGGCTCTCTGCTCTTCAAGACCTATATAAACCATTTAGGAGACAATCTGTACAATCCTCTTGGATTTTTTTGAGATGCTTCTGTCATTTACCGTCTCGTAAAGTCATCATATGATCAAAATCAATTTGAAAATGATTTACAGGAGATATCTGTTTGGTTCGAAAAGTGGCAGTGGACTTGAGTTCTAAATATGGTAACACGATTAAACACAATTATCTAAAGGCTATGAATTAAACTAAATACTTAGAGATTAGAATTACGAATAACATTCTTTTTGAAAAGATCACATAGATAATGGTGATGGGTAAGCGAACCAAAGACTACGATTTATTGGCAGAACGCTTAAAAGATGCAACACGTCTGCTAAAGAGACGGCCTACATCAGGCTTGTCGGTCCTATTCTAGAGTATTGGTGCACGGTGTGGGGTGCGCATCAGGTAGGATTGACGGACGACACTGAAAACGTTCAAAGAAAGTTCGCTCATTTGTATTGTAGCGACATGGGGGAGAGGGTATCACGCATATGACAGACGAAGCGGGGTGGCTATCGTTAACACAAGGCGTTCCTCGTGTGGCAGGATCTTTTCATGAAATTTCAGTCACCATTTTTACTCCGAATGCGAAAATATTTTGCTGGCACCCACCTGCATACTGACGTAGATGAACAGTCGTCCACTCGAACGTCACTGATTTAGTGCGTTGCAAGAACATTTCATCTCAGGATTTTGGTAAGATGAAAACCAGAAGATTGTGCCATATAGCAGTCTGTCTCAAAATTAACATTATTTAATAGCTCCGGAACTGAATTCCAAACTATTTGCTGTATATTATTCTAATAGTTGCCCGTCCATTGAGTGAAAACATTCTCCTTAAGGCTTTCTAGATTATGTAGGCCTACGTCAGCGCTACAGTTGACATTACACAGCATCAGGATGGCGAGAAATTCAAAATGAAAAGAGTATTTATTAAGGCAAAGAGATTTTATACTTGCAAAACTATTTTCTGTTGTACTGAAGGAGTTTTACAGATCCTTAAACTGGAAAGACATGGAAGTAATACTCTTTATATGATTGTATCTGAGCCACGTTCGTTTTGCAGACGTCATTTAATCGATTCTCTCTAGTCCAGGAATGATTTCATGGAGCCAGTTTGGCAGTGGGCCTGAAAAATGTTTATGAGCAATCAAAAACAATGTATTACCAAGGCATCGAATAGAAAAAAGTAAAAATAAACAATGGCGTTAGTGAAAAAGTTAATGAAATTTTGTAATCACAGCTGCTGCAGACAGCAACTAAAAATATAAACCTAAGAAAACTGAAATAGCGTGTGTTTGGCAAACAAAACAGGATTTACAAAATTAAACTTCCTATGCGTGAGAAACGAAGAGTTCACAATTCGTTTATATTAATATTTTTCTTTTATGGCAGTGCGACAAAGAAATTTAATACGAAAACCATTCAAAACGTGAGAGCTGCTCTGCGAGAGAAACATATCTTCTGGAATACTAGACGAGACAGAATAACACTCAAATGAATCAGGAGTTCTGCAGCAGACAGCCCTCGCTTGTTACCATGTTGACACACTAAGGAAAATGACTAGTAGTGGTACAATATACCCTCCTTCAGGCACCGTACGGTGGGTAGTATAGCAAGTGTAGCATGCACGTAGAGGTATATGTAAATGTAAATGAATACACTGCCTAGAGAGGCTTTGATGAAAGTCAGATCGTTACGGCATGGCCCTAGGGAAGCCTCATCTCGGAAACAGCGAAGCCAATCGGCTGTTTGCCTCCTGAAGGGCAATCTACAATCAAGAAAGAGGATTTACGCGCAGTTATTCGTTATTTACATACTTACAGCAGTTACAGAATATCAATTTTTTTATATTCTGTTCAACAGCAGTGATTATTAGCGATGATACAATGCTGCAGTTGAATTTCCTTTCTACATAACTGCTCAGTGTTACGTACTGAAGGGCGGGACAATGACACGTTGTCGGGCACCATCTCCACGCACATCGACCACAGGCCCGTAATTTACGGGAATTGCGTGACTTGTGCGTAGACAACTATTGCCATATACCCACTGGAAACCTGTCGAATCCACGCCACACAGAAAGGCTACTATACTTCATTCGAAAGGTAGACCAGTTGGCTAATAGGCAGGTGGTTATATTGACCGACTCATTGGTGTGCGTAAATGAAGAAGACCACAAAAACGATGTCAAACAAGAGAAATAGCAGAACTAAATCTCTCATAAGCACGGATGGTAACGCTGTCGAAATCACTTCGATCTAAACACCAGTTCCTAGAAAAAGAATGAACTACAATCAAGAAAGAGGATTTACGCGCAGTTATTCGTTATTTACATACTTACAGCAGTTACAGAATATCAATTTTTTTATATTCTGTTCAACAGCAGTGATTATTAGCGATGATACAATGCTGCAGTTGAATTTCCTTTCTACATAACTGCTCAGTGTTACGTAAAACCAAGTAACTTTAGCAATTTTGGAAATTTCACTAGTGAATTTAGTGACATTTTTTACATAAGTTAATCCACAAATCATATATAGCACTTGTTAATTTTAAAGGGATTCGTCACAAGAGGGGAAACTATTTGTTGTAAAGGGTATGTCATTGTACTCTACCACAAGTTTAACTTCCTTCAATTGGCTGTTCATATAATACATTCAGTGCTTAGATATGGTTCTGGAGCCAAACTTACAAACAAAATCTAGAGCTGCTAAAAATGTGGTGGTGGCACACGACCATAAGCGTTGCAATTATTAAACTGCAACTCCGTGTCCATCTGGCTGCACTCTTCTTCACGCCAATCAGCACTTACATGAACGCGTCGTTGGCTGTGTTCACGATGTGTTACAACCGTCTGACGGCGAGAGCAACCACAAAGCTTCTTTCATCACGAGAGTACTTTTAGCATCTCACACCCGACTCTCACTTGCGTGCAGGCCATCAGCAATGTTGACATTGTTTTGGGCTTTTGTTTGAGGACTCGTTCAAGACCTCTTCCTCTCTTCACAACAGTTTCACGCTACTTGAACCTGCTTACTGTAGTGAGGTGTTGGCCTTTTCAGCATTTCAGCCACTCACATCCCTCCATTGCCAAACTTACGATTCACTGATACCTCTCGATATGTCTAATTAGCTGTTCCTTTCATTTAGTCAGGCTGTGCCATAAACTTTCTTCTGTCCATTTCGAGTTTGTACTTCCTTACATGATCTACCGATTTAATCTACACTACTTTCATGTAGCAACACGTTTCAAAAGCTTGTTTTCCTGGTGTCTTTACTAACAATAACCTCTTTCAAAATAATTATACTACTGGGCTATTTCAACGTACTTAGTATTAGGGGTATAGGTACAGATATTGTGAACATTGGTATCTTAATACGTACCCACTTCAGAGTGTTAGTTTCTTTGCGTCTAACAGTCTTGATGTAAACATGTCACTTAACTTACTACTCGATGTTTTCCGCGTACTCGTGACTGCGCCACTATGTGGACTACGCCTGTCAGTATATACTATCTGCTTCTTGTCCGTGCATCGACATTTCTAAACATGACCTGTAGAACCGGGGGAAATTAATATTTATGGGTTGCACTTGCCATGTTTGCTTGTAGGTACTGTCCCGTCTAGAAACATACTACTCCTAATAGCTAAAATTATCAGTCTGCAAATAAAAAAATTGCTGTAATGTTCTTCAGTACACCGTCTTCAGCCACCAATAAAAATATCTGAACTTAATACGTCTAACGCCCTGTACATTACCTATTTACACAAAATTTTCAGTTTTATTACAATTCAAATTGTTACTAGGTATGAGAGCAATATTAACTGTTTATCTCTCACACAAGATCGTGCCGATCACTGCATTGACGTACTTTACGTACGCAGCTGTTGTGTTACACCCTTTCCTGTTTGCTGTTCCAGATAAAATTGATAGCACGACGAGGAAGCGAAGTTGTTCAGCACACCATTCTTGTTGCATGACGCAGTTGTGGGCCGGGGCCGTCGCAGGATCTGTCCATTGTTCGCGCTTTTGTGTGGCGTGTCTTCCAGACATGGCAGCACGTCGTTAGTCACCGCCGATATGCATCAGGAACGTCAGATTAGGTTCGTTAGACCGGAGGCTATTTATAGAGGCCGCACAAGGGCGACAGTCCCGTCCTACTGATAAATACAAGTTGTATCATAATTAACGACGAAAACTGACAAGGGAGAAAGTCTATGATAACAGAAGCAAAATATTTCCAGTTAGCATGGATCCGCAAACGATTCGTTTGCAAGACAATTTCGATCTTTGATAACAAACAGTAACTGACTTCAAAATGAAGTGAACTGTTGTCCTAGTTAGCTACAAATGTATCTGTAATGAAAAATTTTGGATTACTTTCCCACATACCTGGGCTCACATTTCATTTGCGACCTACTTTGGTTCAAATGGTTCAAATGGCTCTGAGCACTATGGGACTCAACTTCTGAGGTCATCAGTCGCTTAGAACTTAGAACTAATTAAACCTAACTAACCTAAGGACATCACACACATCCATGACCGAGGCAGGATTCGAACCTACTTTGACAAGATGTACACTGCTATTTCAGCACGTTACATGTTACAATTTAAAGGTGGTATTTGATATGTCGTCATCACATTAGGGTGCAACAATGCACTCGTCTGTGTTGTAAGTAACGAATTCATTCTGACTTACTCCGGATCAGTTCGTAAACACTGAAAAGACTGTGCAATTCACTGGACTAGTTTTTCAACTCTATAAACAGGAGTGCGGTAGGTTTCCCATTTAAAATGGCACCAGGCATCACTAGAGACGATGAGTCACATGCTAACTATTTTTCGTATTCAATGCTATTCTTTAATGTTGATTTTACAGACAAGACATCATTTTCATGACACGAGAAGAAGTTGTAAACAAGATGTACATTTTGTACGTTTAGTACATTGTTAGTGGATGTGAGATCCTTATGGTGGCTCTCCTTCGAATGGTATTTTCTGGAGTTGAGAACAAACGGGCAGTTTGGTCATTTAACAGTAAATCGTCCAGTGCACGTTTTCGGCTTGGAAACCATGTGCAGCTATTGAGGAAAGGGACATCTAGAAACACATACCAGGGACAGAAGGCTGGTGCCACGAATTTCTCACACTGGCGTGCAGACAACGCTTTAGACCGAAGAGACAAAAAAACTTCCTACCTGGATTTACACGTTAGGCGCCTCTAGCCATGGCGGGGCAGGGACGCAAGAGAAAATTAGGTTTCCCGGTCAAGGCGTTTCGACAGTCTTACAAACTTAGTTTATGAATGGAGATGGTACCCATTAAATTTTGTGAGTTTCCATGTTCACTCTGGACCGGACGCTATCGAGGGAGCCGTCAGGTAGTGGCGCCCCGCGGCCTGTTGAGTTTTTCGGAAACCTCAGGCCTTTGACAGAAGTTTTTGAATGGAATGCAACATTTATGGTTGCTCTGAAATGGTCTATGTTGGAACAAAAAGCACTTCCCTTAGTTTAGACGAGGCCCCTGGTCGGACATGCTGTAACGTCCGGATCATCCAGATAATGATCTCTATGGTACATGTATTGTTCACTTTAGGGCTAAATGGAAACTCAAGACACCCTCCCTAAAGTGTCCATTAGAAAAAATAGGTCAGGAGCACAACGTCTTCTCACCTCTGTGCGGGAATTTATGTGTCAGGGACTGGTTGCTTCTTCATAAAAGAGAAGAATGTTGTTAACTTTGGTTAGGATTGGCGGACGGGTAGAGCAGACGAGCTAGAGGTGAGACATGGTGAGCATGGTGTCTTGTAATTAGCATGAAACCCTTATGGGGGCAGTTGCTTTAGTACTTTTGTGAAGTTCACCAGTGTTGATGGAAAATGAGGAGTGTAGAAACTTGGCCTTCTGATTCAGACTTCTGTCTGGAGAGGATTCTGGTCTTGATTCTTGTTACTAATGGGTTGCACTTGGGACACTCGTCCTGAGCATGACTTCGCACTGTCCATGGTCTTGACTGGGGAGCTTGTAGTTAGGACTTAGCTGTACCGACAGTTTAGACCTCAGCCTTCTCGATCAACTTGCTGTGCTGAGGGCAGTCTTATTCGTGTCAGGTCTGCCGCCTTGACGTTTGATCTCCTTCCGCATACTGACATTTAAGTGAGTCAAATTGGTCCATGGTATGACTGGCGAACGGGAATATCACATGCTGGAATCTGCCGAGATTTCACGACTCTGTTAGAGTGTAACTGCGGTCCGTGCAACATATCGGCAGCCGCGACTTTTCGTGCTCGCAATAACGAACTACAGGCGCCGCCCATCGCTACTCTGCAGGCGCTTGCACCACAACCGTCACCTGAGACAGAGCGACACATCGAGAAAGGGATAAAGTATTGCTGCTCCAGCTTTTTAGGACAAACGGAATCACAATATCGCCACATGTTCTCAGCTGCACCAGGTATCAGTTGTGGTGTAGAATAAATCCAGCGTTCAGCGTTAGGTAATCTGAGATTACGTTATTCGCGTTCTGAGTCAGACTAAATAGTTTAATTAGACAAACCTTAGTCTTTGCCAACCAATCGTCGCCTAGTGGAGTGTTGACTATGTTTGTGTCTATTTATATTGGCAACAGTTCATGATTTGTTTGTCATCAAGCTTAACTTGTACTGTTTGTCCTACTTTATGATCAATAAACCTTTCCTATAATTTTTTATAAAAGATCAATCCCATGCTGATGTATTAATCAGCCATTAAAATTGATTATAATAATGACAGGGCCACCATTTGATTAAATTATTTCAGCATTCAAGTTTATTTTGATTCTGATTAAACGGATAACCTGTAATGCAGGAAAACAACGACAACCACTGTCAAAGGGCAAAATCAGTTTAGCAGGTGCATGGGTCAGGTAGACAAGTGGAAGGATTACTAGATAAAGTGACTTGCCAGGCCGTAAACTTGAACTCGCCTGCGGCCTTTGAAATCATACCACAAGACCAGAGCAGTTTTGGAGTTTGTCGACCGCTGTCAGGTTCCTGAATTGATGACACATTCTGTGACCGTCAGATGCGATTTCCGCTACAATGTCCTGTTTTCCCATGTCTAAATTCAGTTGGTGCATTGAGGTAAATTAGTTTCGTGTAATCATAAGAATTACTGGCATTAAATACATTGATGATTTGTAAGTTTGTGTGTATTGTTTGTTTGTATTTCCATTCATTTGTTGTTACTGTAATTTCTGTTTCGCCGGCCGTAATGGCCTAGCAGTTCTAGGGGCTTCAGTCCGGGACCGCGCTGCTGCCACGGTCGCAGGTTCGAATCTTGCCTCGGGCGTGCATGTGTGTGATGTCCTTAGGTTAGTTAGGTTTAAGTAGTTCAAAGTCTAGAGGACTGATGACCTCAGATGTTAAGCCCCATAGTGCTCAGAGCCCTAATTTCTGTTTCATTTGTTGATTGTTCTTGACGTTAAGTTAACATCAGGGACGGCAGATAATCTGCAGCTCTTGCCTGTTGTCTTAGATTAGGGCTGTATTTATTTGATATGCTTTGTCAGGGAGTTAGAATTAATGGCTCGCCAGAGAAAACTTGAGGTTGGAATTGTGTGGCATTGCGACGACGAGCAAGGAGTAGAGCCCCGAATGCATGCTCACTAGAAGCAAGGCACCTTTTCTCCAAAGTACAGAGAGTATTCGAAACTCGTCACAAATGGATCAATGTCGACTGGTAGCACTGATCAAGGGAAAATCGTGGAGGATTCTCAGTCGAGTGTAGCAGCTGACCTTGCCGACACGTCGAACGCAGAATTTTCTGATTTTGAAGAGGAACTTCAGACTGACAACGAGCGTGAAGGTGAAACAGCAGTAGAGCACCATGTAGAATTTGGAGGCATCGCAAGACGTTCCGTTTTTGAGAGCAACGGATCAAACTCACTAACAAAACGTCGCAGAGCCATGGAGTCGAGTTCGTGTAGTCCTGGAGCTATTAGCAGAGGATCTCGATTGAGTCCCTCATACGATTTATGAAGGAAGCGGAGAAGAAATGGCAGGAGATAGAGAAGCTAGCCGCGAAGGAGGTAAGGGACGTAATCACTAAGGAAATGAAGGAGATACATACGGTAGCTGAACAGTTTGTTTAAAATATAGAGCAGTTTAAGAAGAAAGTCACGGGTGTTAAAGAAGAGGTAGAAAGCGTCAAGAAAACTTCGAAAAAGAAGCAATATGTCGCGAACGAGGCAAAACGTGATGCCAGGACAGCACGATTAGTGCCCAAAGTGCACGCAATGACGCTTTGTTAGCTAAAGAACGAGGAAAACAGGCCAAAACCGATATGTGCAAAACCAAAAATGTTCTTACGACACTCCAGAAAGAGGGACGAAGGACTGTCCAGAAAAACACAAGAAAAATTTACCGAGAACGTAAAGCACCTCGAACAGCATGAGAATAAACAATCAGAAATGTTATATGTTAAAGGGGAGCAGACCCGGATCACTTCACAGCAGAAAGAGCTACCAAAAGACTCTGGCAAGCACGCCAGAGGTTTACTTAACCAGAATCACAGTCTGGTACCACTTTGGCACTCCCACATAATCAGCGAAGGAGATATACTACTACACTTCGATGCGCAATGTGTGGGTACACCACCAGCATAAAGGCGAATGCCGCAGTAGAACGCACTAGCTGCCATAGGGTGCACGACAGAATGCCGCCGTCTGTGACACAAAGCATGGGAAGAAACAGAACTAGAATGCAATTGTATACACTCCTGGAAATGGAAAATAGAACACATTGACACCGGTGTGTCAGACCCACCATACTTGCTCCGGACACTGCGAGAGGGCTGTACAAGCAATGATCACACGCACGGCACAGCGGACACACCAGGAACCGCGGTGTTGGCCGTCGAATGGCTACGCAGCATTTGTGCACCGCCGCCGTCAGTGTCAGTGTCAGCCAGTTTGCCGTGGCATACGGAGCTCCATCGCAGTCTTTAACACTGGTAGCATGCCGCGACAGTGTGGACGTGAACCGTATGTGCAGTTGACGGACTTTAAGCGAGGGCGTATAGTGGGTATGCGGGAGGCCGGGTGGACGTACCGCCGAATTGCTCAACACGTGGGGCGTGAGGTCTCCACAGTACATCGATGTTGTCGCCAGTGGTCGGCGGAAGGTGCACGTGCCCGTCGACCTGGGACCGGACCGCAGCGACGCACGGATGCACGACAAGACCGTAGGATCCTACGCAGTGCCGTAGGGGACCGCACTGCCACTTCCCAGCAAATTAGGGACACTGTTGCTCCTGGGGTATCGGCGAGGACCATTCGCAACCGTCTCCATGAAGCTGGGCTACGGTCCCGCACACCGTTAGGCCGTCTTCCGCTCACGCCCCAGCATCGTGCAGCCCGCCTCCAGTGGTGTCGCGACAGGCGTGAATGGAGGGACGAATGGAGACGTGTCGTCTTCAGCGATGAGAGTCGCTTCTGCCTTGGTGCCAATGATGGTCGTATGCGTGTTTGGTGCCGTGCAGGTGAGCGCCACAATCAGGACTGCATACGACCGAGACACACAGGGCCAACACCCGGCATCATGGTGTGGGGAGCGATCTCCTACTCTGGCCGTACACCACTGGTGATCGTCGAGGGGACACTGAATAGTGCACGGTACATCCAAACCGTCATCGAACCCATCGTTCTACCATTCCTAGACCGGCAAGGGAACTTGCTGTTCCAACAGGACAATGCACGTCCGCATGTATCCCGTGCCACCCAACGTGCTCTAGAAGGTGTAAGTCAACTACCCTGGCCAGCAAGATCTTCGGATCTGTCCCCCATTGAGCATGTTTGGGACTGGATGAAGCGTCGTCTCACGCGGTCTGCACGTCCAGCACGAACGCTGGTCCAACTGAGGCGCCAGGTGGAAATGGCATGGCAAGCCGTTCCACAGGACTACATCCAGCATCTCTATGATCGTCTCCATGGGAGAATAGCAGCATGCATTGCTGCGAAAGGTGGATATACACTGTACTAGTGCCGACATTGTGCATGCTCTGTTGCCTGTGTCTATGTGCCTGTGGTTCTGTCAGTGTGATCATGTGATGTATCTGACCCCAGGAATGTGTCAATAAAGTTTCGCCCTCCTGGGACAATGAATTCACGGTGTTCTTATTTCAATTTCCAGGAGTGTAGATCTTCGGCGAACGGAAACATTACTCCGTGAAGCTGAAAACACAATAGGAGACCTTAACTGTCCACAAGGATCATTTGGAAACCAATTTACGGAATGGTGGCCACTGAAATACAATATGGAATTTATCTGCGGATTATTAGAGGAGTCGATTGCGAAACATATGCCCAGTGTTGCTTGGAGCTGTCGCTCATATTAAGAGTTTAAGGACGCGTTCCTTAACACATCTTGGTCGCAGGACATGCAAGAAAGAATCAAGCAAGTGATTATGCTGGGCAAGAACCTAGAAGCGTCATGATTTTGTAGTCCGGTGAAGGTCTTTGAATCGCTAGTTAAGAAGAATCGGCCATTACAACAATAATTACAACGGACGGCAAAACGGGAAACTGGAGAGAACAACGAAGTCCTAAGCAGCTCCAGCAGGAGGCTGGAGAACCACAGAAGTAAAGAAACAACTGGCAGAACAACAGTCGATGTCAGCAAGAAAAGCAAGAACATCAAATCAGATTTTGCCACCCAATCCATCTCAGTGGAAACTTAGCAGAAGTCTAAATATATAGATACTGACGCTCGGCTGCTGCGGACACACCTCAAAGAAAGGCGGCAGTAACCATCGGAACGGGCAACACCAACAAGCTAGAATGTGAAGACACAATGGAAGAGAAAAAATAAGTTATGACACGACCAGATCTACACCCTATTATTCACGTCACCGTAGGCGGCATCAGTCTGACCAGAACTGTGGACAGTGCACCCACGTTAAGGCGATATCGCAACCTGCGTACAAGAGATGTATTGCGAATCACCCATAGCCAGCAATCACGCTGATGAAAACGAAAATCACTGGCGCACTTAGAGGAAAGCACACGGAGGTGCGGATACAAAGCCAGTTGACTTTCAACTACCCAGGGCACACCTTGTAGGCGAACTTTCTGGTCGTCCCTTCGCTGGCAATTGAAATAATATTTGGCAAAGAATTTCTGAGCCTACATCAGGTCATATTGAACGCGAGATGATGACAGCTGACATTACAAAAAGATGTCGTAAGGAAAATTACATTTGCTGATCACGCAATACGTGCGAAAATTCCTGTCGAATGCCTCAACCTAAATTAAACCACAGAACTGAAAGACGGTAGAAATCAATCGTGGCGTCATGAGCGTTCAAGCATCGTGCAAGAAAATGAACAAATTCGATGGGAAGTGTGTTATGCTGCTGATGACATGTTAGGGAACTTAGAAAACGTTGCACTGAATGACAAGGAGGTTCTGGAAGTAATCAAACATGAAAACGCGGATGTATTTCTGCCGAAAACTGGAGCTATCCGTAATTTAGAATCTGAATTCCGAGTGCACGAGCACACAAAATTCTTTGTCCCACCTTACCAGATTCCATTGGCCTATCGTCACAAAGTTATCTTAGAGATCATGAGGGTGCTACTCGATGACATCGTTTAACCAGCAACCTCCCTGCACAACAATCTTCTCACGGTGATTGAAAAATCGACGGCTCAATCCTTTTGGTACTGAATTCACGCCAAATTAATACCGTCATAGAACCAGAAACCGATCATATCGAGAAGCTGCAGGAACTCCCACAAAACTTCCATGGCGTAGCAGTATTCTCGACCCTCGACTTCCTGTTAAATTTTTGACAAATTACACACTACCCACACTGCAGGAGATACACTGCATTCCTCGCCATCCCTAGATATTGCCTATTCAAACGGCTACCATTCGGGTTGAACGTGTCCTAAGCTGCCTTCATTAGGGGACTCGATAGTATTTTAAAGTATTCCGTGAAACAAAGAATCACCACTTACGTAGGCGACCTCGTAATTGCGGAACCGACGTGGAAAGGACACAGTTTTATCTTAAGGGAAATACTACAGACCTTCAGTTTATGTGGTGTAACTATCAACATCACGAAGTCATTCATTGTGACCTCACGAGTAAAATCTCTCGGCCATATCATCACTGTGGAGGGAATCTCGCCAGGCCTAGACAAGATGGAGGTGATTGGCAAATTTACAACCTTAACAACTAAGGAACAACTCTGTGGGTTTCTCGGTATCGCAAATTTCTACAAGAGATTCATGCATACGAAGAAAGTAGGTACACCGCGAGTATGCCACCTTACCAGGAAGAAGGCGCCCTGGGACTGGCACGATGTCACGGAAAATGAATTTCAGACCGTCAAAAAACCGCGCTGGTTGATGCACAGGTTTTGTCACATCCCACCTGGCGAAGGAATTTTCCATGGGAACGGACAGTTCATACTATCGTCTGGGCGTAGTGACCTTCGAGTGGTATCAGCAAGCAATGGGGGGGAGGGGGGGTTAGGATTTGGTGTAGAAGACCATCGCTTTTGGAAGCAGTGTCCTCAGTAAATATGAGAAAACTACTCGGTAACCGAGTTGGAAGCTTTGGTGGTAGTGCTTGACTTCGAAAAATTTCGATTCTTACTCACGGCGAAGCTCCGCAGGAAGAAAGTCACGAGATGGGCACTCATGCTACAGGGGCACGATTTTACAGTTACACACATAACTGGGGAGAAAAACATAATTGCGGATGGGCTGTCACGTTCACCTGTATGATTGGAAAGAAGTGGCGCAAACCCACTAGAAGCAGAACACTACAGCCTTGATTATATTAAAAAAGTGCCCTTTGACAATTACGTCACCACCAGCCTAGAGGACATCTGCGGGGAACAAGACAAGGACACAGCTCTACTTGCTATTAAGAAAAGGTTAAAGGACAGCATAGCAATTAAGCTCAGGCTGTTCTACCCATTGCAGAAGGAACTGCAGTGAAGACGAAGGAGCACCCTAGCGTATTTGCATTCCAGATGAGCTTGTGAACAAGGTCATGTGGCACACTCACTTTAGCTATGCACATTTTGGAGCCAGGAAATGCTACCGGAAATTACGCACACTGTGACACTTTAAAAATAGGGACAGACGAATTGGGAGATTTTGGCGGTGTGTTAATCCTATCAGAAATCAAAACATGATATGGTGTCAATGCAGGAACCTCTGTATCCAGTAATTCCAACTAAACTGAAAACCTCGCCGCAACCGATTTAATGCGTCTTCTTGCACACACAGGTACAGAATACAGTTACATCCTGGTAGCAGTGGAGCTGACATCTAAGTATGTCACATTAACCCCCTGAATAAGACAACCACACAGACAGTGCGCAGAGCCTTCTACAAAGATTTATTCAGCCAGGCAGATCATGAAGATAGATCTATCTCCGACACTGGATCCCTGTTTTGGTTAGAGAGATGGAAAGCTATGTTAAGAAAATACAGGGTTAAACCGATATACTCATCCATAAGCTCAATGTCCAACCTGCATTTACCTATGTAACAAATGGGCATTATGTCTTTGGACTAAACTGTTGTAGTCCATTATCACACTCCAAGGAGCACAAGCATGTCAGTCAAGAAATGATCACATTATGAGAATGTAAATCAGGTTTATCATTCTCGTAGTAATGTCTTCCGTAATATCACTATGGCGTCGAGAGTATTTGCGGTCTTTTTCCGCGGTATCTTGTGCACTGCCCAAGTGGCGAGTATACGTTACTTTCAGCTGTTTAGCGATGACGAGGTTCCAACCATGCCATTGCGCATGTTTGTCTCGATTTTCGAATATGTTATGAGCGGTATTAGCTGCCCACAAATTAGGTGCGTGGAGACGCTAAGTCTCCTGGAATTCTGGGGCATCACAAATCGTGAGATGTAGACTTTCTCAAGTTCTTTGTATTCTGCTGGAGCCACGAGAGCGCCGTAAACAAAATACACTATGAAACATGAGCACATACAGTGCGAGTCACGGTAGTGTGGCGTACTTCAGGTTCAGAAAAACGAGGACAGTAGTAAGAAGGGGACTATTGGTGAGAATGAGGATTAATCTGCATCAGAGAACTAATTTACATTTTTGTATTTTATTACACCGGCGATCCAAGAGGAGGAAATGAGATGCATTTTTGTAATATGTAAAGCAACAAGTAAGCGGAAACTAGTGACATTTGTAAGTTTCAGGTTTGCGGATGCAGGAGTAGTTGTCATGAGACAGAGCATCTAAGCAGACAAATGCAAGCATGATTTCAGACCACTTCAGCATTCGGTGACAACGCAGCCAGAAGTGCTAAGAACAGAAGTAAATGTAGCGTAGTCATAATCTAAGAGTAGAGAGAGCTTTGATGTAAAGTTGGCAGATGTTGTGTAAAGAAAATAATGCTAAGTGTTGTGTGGAATGAGCATTTTAGGTGAAGAGTGCATACAATGCTGGCCTATCATAGGGTTATTCTCGATGGGAAATGTTACTAACACAACTCTCACACACAGACCAAAGGCACTTCATACCATATTTTTAAAACAATTGTAACTGTTAAGGATATCATGTTTAATCAATACGATGACACATATTTCCTCTTTTCATTTTTATTATGATCACTCAGGTAATCATATATGCGTTCATGCTGTATTTAATCAATTACTTGGGTTGTTGTTCCATTAGTAAGAAACTATTTATGAAGATCGATGTAAAACCTTGGCATTGAAACGTAACACGAGGACAGTGAAAATTTTGGGAACTGTCAGACCCACTATCGATGCATCCTGTGAGATGTCGTGAGGCAACAACCTGCCGCCAGTGACAACAACCACGTGGCAGTTTTGAGGAGAATGCCTGTGGTGCCTGTCCCAGAAACTTGCCGAAAGAAGGCCGGTCGTCAATGCAGAATGAATGTCAGGCCAGCTGGGGGTGTGCATGCCGCCATCGCAGCCCAAAGAGAATGAGAGTGGAGGCGGAGGTACACTACGCGCTGCAGCTGCCATAAACTAGACTACCCAGGGTTGCTATGAATAGAGGTGGCCCACAGGACAACGGTGGCCCGCCATGATGTCATGTCACTTCCTGAACAGCCTGACGGGTGGCCTGGCTCTGAGTAAATTACAGCTAACAGCAACCAGCCACTAAGTGATTGTGAACGGGACTATTGGACTGGAGGCTCGTCCCTGACGTCACACCACGCCCTCGAAAGACGAGTCAGTGCCACAACAAAACCTTAAGGGATCCCCCAGGTGGATACACCCCTCTACAGGTGGAGTACAGAATTAGATAGCCACGATCCAGTCGAGCTAGTTGCAGCCGCAGTCCGGCACTATGATGCAGATGGGCACTGGTGACTGGGAGTCGTCACATTGGCATAGTGAGAGAGAGGAAATCATCACTAGGCGATCGGCTGCACACCAGATGCAGCACTGTCTCACTACATAATCCAAGGGAAGACTGGAGTGGTTCAGCTACTGGATTGAGGGACAAGACGTCACTATGTGAGTTGGAGATGTTAGGTGCCCCACTGGATATCACATCTGTCACACCCGACAATGCAACAGACTACAACTGCGACCAGGTCGAAATGATGCCAACAGCCCATTTTCTTACTGGTGCTGCCAAGGAATAGATGGGGGACCAGAGCCATCAGCTGCTGCTCCTACATCAAGCGCTGAGTAAAGGGCGACCCTCACTCTGGTGCAACCTCGCTGCACCTTAATGCTCCAGTCAGTACAGAGATAGTCTGTGTTTGTGTTTAGTGCCATGTTCACTTTTTGTGACTTTGTAAATGTAGATTGTCTCCCGAGGGACACTTGTGGAGGGAGGTATAGGATGTTTGGTGACTCTGATTCTCATACAGTTCTGTTTATATTCTTGAGAAACTGATTTAATTTTTGAAACAACTATTCTAATGAAGATAATCTGTCAAGTGCTTACAAAAATTCTGCTTGAAAAGAATGATTTGCAAGAGTCTTGTAGAAAATAGAAACAATATTACACTGCAATAGGAAATAAGCACAAGTGGCAAGTGTTGCTTGCTTGTTTAGATTTTGAGAAGGAGCTATAATTATTGTCCGTTTATGTATTATGGGTGACTGAAGCCTGTTCAGGGACTGAGCTGGGGTAAATCACTAAGACAGAGAGCGGTTCAAAATCCACAGAATCGTAACATTGTTAGGAGCAGTAGTCGTTTCTGACCTCAGGAACAGTATGAGTGAGTAAAAACACTGCTGCAAAACCTTTTTAACCGTTTCGTAATTGTTTATCTGAAGGCTGTGGTATGGCAACAGTCCTAGGTTCTGCATGAATCGTACTGTACTCGCGTTCATACACAGGATGAGTCAGGAGGAAAGGTACATGCTTTGAGGGTGTTAGTGATTCTGAATAAAAATCTTCATACGGAAGTATGCTCTATTCCGAATTGTCTCCGAGATAGAACACCTTTAATATCACTTTTGTACGTTTTTCTTGAATAACTCAAAAACCGCACCCTCCAGCGAAAACGTGTCACAGTACAAAACTAAACTATATTAAATTTCCTACAAAAAGATCCTATTCATTTTTTTCACTAGAACTAATGGATTGTGCGAAGAGAGCGCGAGAATGTTGGGAAACCCGCTCGACGCACATGCGCTGTAGCTTACGTAGTTTTTGTAGGCCAATTTGAGGTAGTATATTGAGGTAGCAAGTTGAGACGAATAGTTTGATACGGAGCACTTCTGGTCTATCAAACTACCTCAAACTGGCCTACAAAAACGACGTAAACTACAGCGCATGCGCGTCGAGCGAATTTCCCAATATTCTCGCACTCCCTTCGGACAAACCATTAGTTCTAAAGAAAAAATGAATAGGACCTTTCTTGTAGGAAATTTAATGTAGTTTAATTCTGTATTGCGACAGGGTTTCGCTGGAGCGTGCGGTTTTAGAGTGATTCAAGAAAAACATAGAAAAATTAGGAAACTATTCGGAATAGGGCAGACGTCCATATGAAGTTTTTTGTTCAGAATCACTAATACTATCACCCCTCAAAGCATGTACCTTTCCTCCTGACTCAGCCTTTATACTTCTTGCAGGCATGTAGCTTTGTTTGACTCAATTAACCCTGTGATGAATGAGGTAAAATTACGATTTTTTAAATGTGCAGCTTTGGTTGGCAATGTCGCATCCAACACTTATGTCATCATTGTGAAATCACAATACTACTTGATGATTTCCTTTGTTCCACGCCACACTATGACATTTTGAAGTGAGACACTACACGTGTGGAAATCAATTGTAGGTAGGGGCAATGAGAGAGGACAAGTCACTCGCTCATTCCTTTTCATATTCAAGGCGAATCTTCAATTTTGATTTTACAGCGGAGACAAAATTTTTGTGAGATGGCAGTAAGTTGTCAACACGAGCAGACATTGATGGGAGCATGTACGTTGTTAATACATATAAGGGATCCTTATCGTGGTTCTTCTTCGAATAGTATTTTCTAGAGTTCAGAACAAGCAGGCAGTTTGGTCATTTAACAGTAATTCATCCAGTGAACGTTTTGGGGTTGTGCAGCTATTAGGGAAAGGAACATCCCGAAGCATTTACTGGGGACAGAACGCTAGTCAAAAAAATTTCTCACACTGGCTTTTGGCCGAAGAGACAAAAAAACTACCACCTGGATCTACCTGTTAGGATCCTCTAACAATGGCATGGCTAAGGACTACAAGAGAACATTAGGTCGCGCTAGCCAACGATTTTCGACAGTGTTATAAACACCCTTTGTGAACAGGGAAGGTAGCCATAAAATTTTATGAGTTTCCGTGTTCACCATTGACGGGGCGCATTGGAGTAAACGGTCAGGTAGAGTTGTCCCTCAGCCTAGGGACTTTTTAGGGAAGCCTCAAGCCTTTGAAAGAATTTTAGAATCGAAGGCAACACTTTTGGTGGCTCTGAAATGGTCTATGTTGGGACAAAAAATCACTTCTCTTAGTTTAGCTGAGGCATCTGGTTGGACATGCTACAATGTTCGAACCATCTCTGTGACAAATGTGTTGTTCACTTTTGGGCTAAATGGAAACTCAACACACGCTGCCTAAGGTGGCCGTTGGAAAATCACAACGTCTTCTCCCCTCTGTGCGAGAATTTACGAGTAAGGGAGAGGCTGCTTCTAGGGAAAAGTGATGAATGTTGTTAAATCTTATTAGGATTGGCCGATGAGTAGAGCAGACAAGTTTGAGGGGAGACATGGTGCTTGTGGGGTCTTGTGACTGGCACGAAACTCTTGTGGGGGCACTTGCACGAAAAATTTTGTGACCTTACTGAGGTTTATGGAAAGTGAGGAGTGGTTAAGTTTGGTCTATACAGACTCCAATCTGTAGAGGATTCTGGTCTTGACTCTTGTTATGAGTGAGTTGCACTTGGGACGTTCATCCTCCTGAGCATGACTTTGCACTTTCGTTGATCTTAACTGGGGACCTGTGGTGAGGACCTAGCTGTACAGACAGTGTAGACCTCAGTCATTTTGGACAACTCGCTGTGCTAAGGGCAATCTTATTCGTGTCAGGTCAGCTGCCTTGACGTTTGATCTCCATGTGCGTGCTGCTGTGTAAGTGAGTCTAATTTGTCCACGGTATGACAGGCAAACGAGGGTCACACGCTAAAATCCGCTGAGATTTCAGGACTCTCTAATAGAGTAACTGCTATCCATCTAACAGATCACCAGTCGCGACTTTGCAAAATTCGGTCTCGCGATAACGAACTACAGGCGCCACCCATCGCTACTCTGCTGCGCTTGCACCACAAATGTCATCTGAGACAGCGCTACACCTGAAGAAAGGGATAAAGTATTGCTGCTCCAACTTTTTAGGACAAACAGAATCACAGAATCGTCACTTGTTCTCAGCAGCACAAACGTAGTGAAACTTGTGTATAGAGTAAATACATCAGAGTCTATTCAGCGTTAGATATTTCAGATTGCGTCATCCATATGTTGAGACAGAGTAAATTGTTTAATCAGACGAAGCATACATCGTCTTTGCCAACCAATCGCCACCCAGTGGAATGTTAACTCTTTGTTGTGTCTATGTGAGTTGCCAGCAGTTCATGATTTATATGTCACCACGCTTAACTTGTATTGTTTGTTTTACTGTATGATCCATAATCCTTGCGACCGAACCGCCGAATCTTTCCATCAGTAAATGGGGTATGTTCTCAACTTACTCGGTTGTTTTAACCCCTCCACTGACGGAATGACCCGCTTCCTACTTCCGTATGTATAAAGCCAATACGGACTTGTAGCTGTCACGCCTTTGCGCTTACTGCTACGTATTTTAACCGTAAATAGCTCAGCCCTAATGGTAAGAGGTAGTAGTGAATTCACGTTATTAATCTTTGGAGACAGCACAGCTGCCACAAGCTCAGCTCACTTTTACTCCACTCCTACCCTCGCCGTTGCACCACATTAACTAGGTGCTACATGGACTTTGCTAAATTCACTTGCGGTTACATTTTTGACCGTTACTCGCCCGTATTTACCTAATGATTAGTACACTCCTAACCGGACTATTTCCTAAAGAGCTGTGATGATTGAACGGGTTCGATCCACGGCCTACAGTGCCCTACAGTTCACACGGTAACACTGCCTACCTGACCCACTTAACTTGGTAGTGAGCTTATGTATCCAATCACCACTGCTAGCAGCAGTGGGTAATCCTATCAGCACGACGAGAGCAGCAGACTTACCGTCGAATCCTCCTGAAAATACTTATAACTACGGTCGCCAGCTCTGAAGGAGCAAAAGAATAAATCAGTTTTTTGGCTCGTTTCAAAGTGAAACGGCTTGAGTTGAATTTAAACTTAATTCTGAATATTACTATTTCTGATCATTCTAGGTGATTCTACAAAGCAAATACTCTCTCAATTTCTGTGAGTTGGCTTGGTAATTACCACCAAGACAACTTATGCAACTTAGGTTAACAAAATTCTATCCTTCAACTTATTTAATGATTTTGGATATTACCCTTTGGACAATTGCTATAGAATTAGTTAAGTGACTTTACTTGAAAGGTTACTCAGAAAATTTAAGTAACTATAAATAGGCGACTCATTCTGGTGTGACCATTGCTCTTTTCAACATTCTTATACGCTAAAGTATTCTACACCCAAAAGAACTGTAAATGAAAGAGGCGATGGTGGCCTCAGTCTGATTTCACTACACTATGTTTCAGGTTACTACACTTTACAATGAACAACATGCGTTGTAATTTTACTCATTACTATATTCTGTCCTCTGCACTTGCATAAAAGAAAACTGGTATTCTCCTTTTACATGTATACAAAGTTCGACTTAACAATTGCAAGCAGTCTTGCCTTGGGTAGACGTGTCAGTGCTGGTGGTGAGATGCATGTGGCTAACGCAGCTCTTCACGCCTCATGCCCTCAATGGCGGCTGGAACTACGAGCTGTAGCACTCGTATAAGCTACTGCACGTCCGCCATAAAATCTGGGCGCAGGAACTCTTACAATCAGCCCCAGTGGCATAGAGACGGCTGCGACAACCAATCGTCGCGTTCCACTCCACAAACGGCGACGATATTCGCCTCTTCGCTGTTGCACAATCACTTTTGCGTGAGCACAGTTACGCACGTCCGATCACATCAACACTCCCCAGGCCATTCCATTGTTCAGTCCCTGTGTCTCCAGCTACCTCTAGCTACGTTCGTATCACCAAGAGTGGGGACGTTCCCCTACCACCTTTTCACCGAAATCATTTAGTATTTAAGAATATTTATATTTATTACCCTGGAGTTCATACCAGTCATAATAATTTACTACTAGCGCTTTATAACATTAAATCATACAGTAATAGCTTATAATTACCAAGAAAAAGAATACATTTGACTCCGAAAGCTTAGTGCATTGTCTGAGAGGCAGCGCTAATTCCCAGTTTCGCCAATAGATGGCATCAGGGTGCACTCGCTGGCAGTCTCACACCAGCAAGCCCGTTTCCGACGCGCGGGCTCCAAATTACTGTCAGCCCACCATCATTTCAGTTCCGTTACAACCTTTCGCATAATTTTTTTTATAAATGATCAACTAGTGGTTGATCGATTAATCTCTCGCCAATAACTGACTACAGTAATCACAGGGCCACCATTTCATTAAATTATTTCAGCATTCAAGTTCATTTAGATTATGATAAAAGGAATAACCTGTAATACAGGCAAACAACAACTGTGAAAGGGAAAAACCAGTTTAACAGACGCATGGTCCAGGTAGACAACTAGAAAGAAAATGGCTCTGAGCACTATGCGATTTAACTTCTGAGATCATCAATCGCCTAGAACTTAGAACTAATTAAGCCTAACTAACGTAAGGACATCACACACATCCATGCCCGAGGCAGGATTCGAACTTGGGAACGTAGCGGTCGCTCGGTTCCAGACTGTAGCGCCTAGAACCGCACGGCCACTCCGGCCGGCTCAGGTGGAAAGCTTACTACTTAAAGTGACTGTTGTGAGGTCGTAAACTCATAGTCACCTGTAGCCTTTCAAATCATATGACAAGACCACAGTAGTTTTGAAAATGTACAGACCCTATTCGACCAATCAGTTAGTTAGTTAGTTTCCTGTTCCACCGATTATTTGCGTGATAAACTGGAATGATGTGGAATGTGTCATTTTAAGTTAATATTGCAGATTAATTTTTAAATATGACTATATGTCTATATGTAGAATATTTATACGGCTTAACATGCCTTCCCACGTCCTTTTACGCATTACAATAACAAAAACTCTTCTATAGAATAGAAGGACTTGTTGAGGAGAAACTTTTTTCGTTTGTTTTCAAACACTACTTTGCTATCTGTTGGACATTGTATATCACTGGGTTAATTACAAAAAGTTTTTGTTGCTGCTCGTTGTGCAACCCTTTTTCTGTTGAAAGTAACCTTAATGTTTAGCAATGACTATCATTCCTGCTTCTAGTACTGGAATTATGTACATCTTTGACCTTTTTGAACTGCAATGGGTTATTTATGAAAGAAACAATATATATCGTGAAACAATAGTCAAAATGCCCTACTCCTTAAGCAGATGTCTACTGGATGATCATGGGTGAGCATTACATATTAATCTTACAGCATGTTTTTGAGCAATGAATGTCTTCTTTCTTTAATATGAGTTGCTACTTGACGTTATTTCATATGATACTACTGAATAAAAATATCCAAAATATGTCAGCTTACTGATTTGTCTCTCCACAAGATTTGCAATGATTCAAAGCGCCAATATGGATGAATTGAGTTTGGTGGAGTTCTGAAACGTGCTTCTTTCAGTTTAAAATCATTTCAAAATGCACACCCAACTAATCGGAAGTTCCCATTATTTCTTATTATTTCTTCACCATATGTTTCACTTATCAATGTGCAGTACCACTGGATGTGCAGAACTGAATATCAAGGTCTTTAAGCTGAGTGTGAGATCATTCGTTGAAAACATGTAATGGTACTTTTAAGACCATTTGTTATAATTTCTTCTGTTGCCTTATGTATGCTTGGATTGATTATAATACTACTTTCATCCGCAAAAAGAACTACTCCTGTTTATATGCTAGGCAGAAGATGATTTACAAATATAAGGAAAAATATTGAACCTAAGATTGAGCCTTGGAGAACACCAGTTAGAATAATGTCCCTGGACTACGTTGGTTGAAATACTAAGCACAACTTTCGGCCTTCCTTTGGTTAGTTGTTGTTGTTGTGGTCTTCATTTCTGAGACTGGTTTGATGCAGCTCTCCACACTACTCTATCCTGTGCAAGATTCTTCATCTCCCAGTACCTACAGCAACCTACATCCTTCTGAATCTGCTTAGTGTATTCATCTCTTGGTCTCCCTCTACGATTTTTACCCTCCAAGCTGCCCTCCAATGCTAAATTGGTGATCCCTTGATGCCTCAGAATATGCCCTACCAACCGATCCCTTCTTCTAGTCAAGCTGTGCCACAAATTTCTCTTCTCTCCATATCTGTTCAATACCTCCTCATTAGTTATGTGATCTACCCATATAATCTTCAGCATTCTTCTGTAGCACCGAATTTCGCAAGTTTCTGTTCTCTTTTTGTCTAAATTATTTATTGTCCATGTTTCACTTCCATACATGGCTACACTCCATACAAATACTTTCAGAAACGACTTCCTGACACTTAAATCTATACTCCATGTTAGCAAATTCCTCTTCTTCAGAAACGCTTTCCTTGCCATTGCCAGTCTACATTTTTTATCCTCTCTACCATCATCAGTTATTTTGCTGTCCTAATAGCAAAACTCATTTACTACTTTAAGTGTCTCATTTCCTAATCTAATTCCCGCAGCATCGCCCGATTTAATTCGACTACTTTCCATTCCATTCCATTATCCTCGTTTTGCTATTGTTGATGTTCATCTTATTATCTTTCCGTAGATATGACATTAATCATTGGTTGGCTACACTATCAGTCCCCTAATACGTCGATTTATCTAGGAGAATACTATATATCACACAGTCAAATGCCTTAGATACATCACAGAAAACACCAATTGTTGTGTTATTTAATGCTTGAAAAAAATGTAAATGGCATTCTCAGCAGTGTTACTCTTCTGAAATTGCTGAGGTTATTATTATTGGTCAGGTAAGATGCGGTTCTATAATACATCACCCTCTCAAAAACTTTGGCAAATGATGTCAGCAGTTAAATAGGCTGATAGTTACTGACATTTCTCCCATCAGCTTTCTTAAAGAGGGGTTTGGTAAGGGCATATTTCAGTCTCTCAGGAAAAAATGCCTTGGTTAGTGATGCATTACATATTTCTGGTAATACAATTACGGAAAGAAATCTTCAGCACTCTGTTGAAATCACCATCAATTACAGGTGAGCTTATACTGTTGAGAGAATACGCAGGGTGAGTCAAAAATGAGTTTACAACTTAGGAATGATATACAAATTCACTGAGATAACTTACAGAACTGTAGAAGTGTCCTTTTGTAGCAAGCAACCTCAATTTTCATATAAGAGTCAATTTTCATTTTGGTTTGATGTGACTGCCATTAGTGATGCGGCAAACACCCCACCGGTAATCAGGTTCTTCCCGTACTCGTTGTAGTATATGGGGTGTAACTTGTGCAATGGCACTCGTTGTAGTATATGGGGTGTAACTTGTGCAATGGCAGCGTGGGTTTGATTTTTCAGGTTGTTAACTTCCATGAGGAAATGAGATTGAGCAACGTCTTGCTGGTAGTAAACCATACCACCTCGGTCATCTTCATCTGTCTGTGGAATTAAGAAGTTTTCACAAATCCGGATATACAATGCCAGCGACAGGAGTCATTTCAACTATGCGCTACGCTGGCGCTCCTGGTGACGGAATGGGGAATTGACGCATTACGTGAATGAAACAGGAGGTTGTTCGCTACAAATTGGCACATCAAAACATTCTGTAAGTTCTCTCGATAAATTTCTTTATCATTTCAAACTTGTACAGTCCTTTTTCAGTCTTCTTGTATAATTTTCCTATTTTCAGTAGGAGTAGCTGGTGATACGTCCATATGACTATTTTATGAAAGTTACTTTTTCTATATACTGCTGTGATTTTACTCTTCAACTGTTGGCCGTATACTTTATACTATATTTAAGAAATGATCATTAAATGCATTTGCTGCCTGTGACTCGTCACTCACAGCCCTTCCATTCAGTTCATTAATAACGTCATTCCATTTTGAAACTGATTCTCCTGTCTCTCGATTCACTAAATTCCTTATAGCGTTAAGGCTCTTGTCGAATTACTGATTTTATATTACCTGGAGTAATATTTCGTACGGAAGACCGTGGCAGCCAGCTGGTAACCACAGATTCGCCATTATCTTGCAAACAGCTCTTTTCCAGACCCATTTGTACTGGAACGTTTTTGCTTCTACTGCGCACCATACACTTTCACTCTTGTCTTGTTCGCTATTAATTATGACTTACCCTGTATATCTGGAGCCGGTTATCGACACGGCCTCCTTCTCATGGATACTGCACTATTTTTTGAACAAAATACTTACTTCTACCTTAATCTGTCTGCTTGTGAATGTACAAGATTTCTTCTTACTCGAAAAAAAAAGAAGACTAAATAGTAACGAAGATCGACAATACTATTGGAATGCAGTAGGATTTTTGTTCTTAACCACCTGATGTTTCATCCAATAAAATATATCACTAATAGACTGTAAATTAATAACTGACTCTTAAATTTACATATTGTGTAAGGCAATGTTCTGCTGCAGCTCATGCTGTGGGACAACTAGTAACAAAAACACGATATCATTGTCTCTAATGGTTTTGGCTACCAGGAACGGGGAGCCAGTAGCTGGATCCGACCATATGCCTCATACAATAAAAACTCAGAGACGCTCAGGGGGCTTTTGTGTGATATTAGGGATCTTATACCGTAGAAGATGGCGTTGGCACAGCTGCCTCCTCCCCCTCCACCCACCATACCGCGTATCCTGCGGCGTAAGCTCATGGCCCCAGCCTACGTAAATGCTTTTTCAAGGGAACAAGACCAAACTGTAAAAAACATCTGAGGGCAAATACAGGTATAAATAAAGGTGCTTACCCACCGAATTTAATGTGAAAGCTGAAGCTGTTTTATTTCACACTCAAGTTCGCCAAAATCGCATTTTCAGTTTGGTCATTTACGAAACTACGACTAAAGGACCGTTCGTCATTTACGAACGTAGATTAAGCTCGCTCAGTTTCATGATGGAGAAAATCTGTTCGTAGATGTAGGTACACGCACGCGTCAACACCATTCCTTTGAAAAAATATGTTATGAATCGTATCCCTAGCTAGTTATTTGAAGATTTTTTAAATTTAAAGGACTCCTCAAAGACAGTGAACCACTGTAAAACGATCAGCTCAACTTGGAAGCTAGCCGAATAATCTTGATAACAGAATGAAATTTTCGCTCTACAGCGGAGTGTGCGCTGATATGAAACTTCCTGGCAGATTAAAACTGTTTGCCGGACCGAGACTCGGACTCGGTCCCGAGTTCGAGTCTCTGTCCGGCACACAGTTTTAATCTGCCAGGAAGTTTCTATCTTGATAATACCTGCAAGCAACCTCTCAGTTTTCTGAACTGCCTGAAATATAAGAAAAATTCTTCTCACGGATCACTCACTCTTTGGTGCCCTTAGCTTCTACTTAATACAAGCCGTTATTAAGTTTAGGCCCGCAGCTCGTGGTCGTGCGGTAGCGTTCTCGCTTCCAACGCCCGGGTTCCCGGGTTCGATTCCCGGCGCGGTCAGGGATTTTCTCTGCCTCGAGATGGTTGAGTGTTGTGTGATGTCCTTAGGTTAGTTAGGTTTAAGTAGTTCTAAGTTCTAGGGGACTGATGACCATAGATGTTAAGTCCCATAGTGCTCAGAGCCATTTGAACCATTTTTTACTAAGTTTAGAGTGGAGTGAGCTTGTTTTGCTCACATGACCTGAAAAAAAAAGTTTCCTCCCAAACGGGCAAACGGGGATATATAATTCACGACAAAAAATATTATGACATATTGTCTAGGGGTAGCGTCGTCAATTTGCGATCCAAAGATCTCATATCCGCTGCGAACAACAATTCGGAATTTGGACTGAAATCATCAGCTGTAAGAGCCAAAAATTTACAGAAAAGAATTAATAGTAAAATTAAGAGAGAGTAAAATGAAATAGAAATTATCTGACGCATTGACTAACGTCCTTAAAAAAAAAAAAAAATTCCAGAGTAGTTCAATGGAAGAAGGGGGGGGGGCAATAGAATAAAGAACGAAATAATTAGGGCACGATACGACACTGTAGGTGTAGTGAAAACAGACGACGAAGCCATGAATGTGCCAGGAAATACTCGACGTTAAAGATTGAAGAAGACGAAAGAATATTAAGAATGAGGTAGGAAGGCAGTAATGTAGGTCTTTTTGCAATAAAATGCATCGAAACTGCAAACGGATGGATGAGAGGAACATCTAACGATATTGAGGAATGGGGATACTGAGTACAGGAGAAGTAAAATGTAAAAATAAACTTAGGAGGCGCACACTGTAAAGCTCCATTAAATGCAGAAGAAAGGAGAGACAGGTGGCAAGAATACCGCGAAGGCCTTCACAATGGAGAGGAACTGTCTCAAAGTGTGATGGAAGTGGAGGGGCAACCATTTGTCGATGTCTAGCAATTGTGTTGTTGCATGGCGTTTACTCATCATGAATCAACGGGAGACAAAAAACTCGTATATTTGGCTAACGCATAAATTCAGTCTTTCTCGGAAGAAGAATTAAAGGAAGAACGACTGTGAAAGAGAAGATTCAAAACACTGATCTTTAACACAGGAGATAGCGAACGTTACTATAACTATCACAATACATATTCTCTGTAAGTGAACAACATGACCTTGATGGGGCGAAATCAACATCGGTAATGGTAATTGCTTGAGCACCCCACGGAACTGTTATAGGTCCTTTACAGTTGAAAATGTATGTAATTGATGTAATGGATAACGGCGGAATCTCCATGAGGCTGTTCACATACAATGCTGTTGTCTATAGTAAGGTTCCACTGGAAAAATTACATCGAAATGGAGGAAAACATGTGGAGGTTTAACGCTTCGTACAGGGTCTGGCAGTTGACGCAGAACTTAAATATAACGTAATGGCCATAAACAGGCGAAGAGATGCACTACATCACTATCGATAAATCTCTGGAAAGAGACACGACCGTAAATTACCTAATAGCAGCCCCCTGTAGAAACACAAAGCTGAATAACTTCATAGAAATAGCTGCAGGAAGAACAAATGTCTGTCTGAAATTCGTTGTAATAATATTAAATATGTGTAATTCATCCGCAGAAAAATGGTTTACAAAAATCGTATAAAACCAACTCTTGACAATTGCTCATTAGCCTGGGACACTTGTCAGTTTCAGTAGTAGAAGATATAAAGAAGCTCCCAACAAGGCATGGAATTTCGTCACGATGTCCCCTAATAAGCGCAAGACCGTTACTGAGATGGTCTGAAAACACCAGGGGCAGATTCAACAAGAGAGGCAGTGTGTGTCACGGAAATGTTTACTGTTAAAGTTGTATGAGTTTACATGAGAAGAAGAATCGGGAAACTTACTTCTTCGTCCCGCGTACGTCTCGCGAAATGAGCATGACAACAAAATCAGAGAAATTAGGTCTCACGTGGAGGTTTATCAACTGTTGTTCTTCAAATGGCTCTGAGCACTATGGGACTTAACATCTGAGGTCACCAGTCCCCTAGAACTTAGAACTACTTGAACCTAACTAACCTAAGGACATCACACACAGCCATGCCCGAGGCAGGATTCGAACCTGCGACCGTAGCGGGCGCGCGGCTCCAGACTGAAGCGCCTAGAACCTCTCGGCCACACCGGCCGGCACTGTTGTTCTTCCTACGCATCATTCGTGAATGTGGCGGGGAAGGGGGAGTGGAGAATAATGGTGGAACCAGAAATAGCCTCCGCTACACACCGTAAGGTGGCATGTAGAGTATAAATGTAAATGTAGATGTAGTCACCTACCATCGAAGTACTTGACAGGCATTAAGTTTGCACTTAATTCTTCGATAAGCATCACCACCATTGGTTCGTGTGGGCACAACTAGGAAGTGGCGGCCAGTCTGCTGTGAAGGTAGTGATCCACAGATGGGTGGACGCCGTCACTTTGGACAGCCGCTGCAGACGCCCACGTGCCAACCGTGAGTGGCGTGTCGGCCGCCCGGGCGCTGGCGGACAGCATCTGGCGCGCTTCTTGCAATCCCCTCCCACCTCCGCCGCGTCCCTAATTTAAATAATTGAAACCGGCCGTAACGAATGCAAACACCACCGCCGACAGAGCATTTGGGGCTCGGCCGCCGCAGCCGAATTACGAAGCGGCCGACGCCCCAAAAGCCGCACGTGGCGGTAGGCAGAAAACAGCCGCAGACGTTTCGTTCCGTCACCTGCCGACGTTGCGTCGCTTTCATGTTGCGTAAGGCACTCTAAGTACTATTAGGTTGGTGCATATATTTCTAGCGTTTTTGTCTTACATTTTGTTATTCTGGTTGCTATGGGTTTATTTATCGACTGCCATTTTTATTTGTACTTCAGTGTTGTTATTTGTGTCTGCATTTTGTCATCTGGAGATACTGAAGTTGTGGAAGCTAGAAAATGGAGTGCTAAGGGGAGAAATCGGAACATTTCCGACATTTTCTTCTGTTCGAGTTCACTAGAGGGATGACAGCAGTGAAGACAGCTGGAAACAGTTGCTTTGAGTGTGGATATAACGCCATTGGACAGAGTACGGCAAGAAAATGGTTTTCGTGTTTTAAGAAGGATCGTTTTCACATTAGTGTAGGGTTGCCAGAATATGTTGCTAGCAAACCGGGACGTTTCTCCAAAATTAACTAAAAGCGGCCATAATATGTGAATCATAAATCGCGTCATTTCGGGACAACTTCTTAACGTTAAAAAAGCGAAATATTTTTGCAAATTACTGTTGTGTTCAATTGATTTAGTAAAATAAAGAAATAAATAAATGAACACTTTATACTGTAATTAATTGAATAAAAGATTTTTTTAACATGGCTGTCAATCAGCGACTGTTGTATAATAAAAAATTTTGAAAAACGCAGCCCTCAGTCGCGAACGCAATTAATTTGTGACCTAGGTTTCGGTGTCACAAGGGACACTTTTTTCGGGCAAAATTAAAACTAAATGTTACAGCATAACGTACCAAAAAATACGAAAGCTTTGGTCATACCTGACAGTTTTGTGTTGACTGTAGCAGAGGACACATGACAGCCCCTAGTGGCTTGCACCTCTGTTGCATTTGATTTTAATTCCGACTATCTGATGCTGAATGATTTAAGAGTATCATACAACTTCACTACTCGCTCTACATCAACAGATAAAGATAACCACCTTGTTTATGTATGTCACAACAATGCATGATACCCTGTGTCAACAAACTCACAAAACTCCTTTAGACGCTCTGTTCGTACTTTGTTTATGGGGAAGTAATTGAAAAGATAATTATAAAGGTTTCAACGTCAACACTCACCACGTGCTGTTGTTTTGATTCTGCCCAACGTCACACTTTTCGTTGTGACAGAATCGTTAAAAAGATTTGAGCTCAGCCTAGAAGTACAGTCTACAGATTTCAGACTTATGATTAACGTTATGATAACACGTTGTTAATTCCGCTGCTACTACTGATTGGTTCTGTTTTGATGATTTTGAAATAAAAAAGCTGTCTATTATTTAAGTGCTAGCAGAGCACATGTTTGATTTATACTTTTGGCTGCCTGAATGATCTGTAATATCTGCCCTTCCTCCACGTGAAATGGAAACATGTGACATATAATCCACATTCCACAGTCATGTCTTCCTCACATGATGAAAGACCATTCTTGTGTATATTTGCCTTGAAAGGAATATTTTCGCTTTGGCATTTGGAGTTCACTTCACACACACGCAAATATGAACTAATCACAATAAGCCTAGGACAGAGAACCACGAGAACCACGTAGCTGCCACATCTTAACTGAACTGAATCCCAAGACACGCGCAATAAAGGCCGTTCATAGTCGGTGGTAGATACAACAATGAAACAAAAATCATTAATTTGCTTAACAGTGACAGCTAAAATACAAATCCACGCCAGCTTTTGGGAAGAAATAGGCGGTAGGAGAGCATTTCTTTGGCATCACAAAACCGGTACTAAACTGGCTTCCCGAAAGCAATTTTCGGGACGGTAATTTTTGAAATCCGAAACCGAGACTGTCCCGGAAAACCGGGACGTCTGGCAAGGCTATATCTGTGTCCCTCCATGTCCAGGATGCCCTTCGGGGTTTGATGACGATCGTTTAAACGCATTAGTCCACAATGATCCATGTCAGTGTACTCGAGAACTGGCAAATGTGATGAACTTGGATCGTTCCACCATCGTGCGAGTTGCATGCTGAGAAAAATTCAAAAACCGGATATATAGATTCCTCATGCTCTAAGCGGAAATCGCCAAAACGTTGATAGTCATACGTGAATCTGTGCTTGCTTGCCGTCAATTGGCTCTTGAACAACGCTGAGCATTCTTATCCTGTGCCGCTGGTGCCTTTACGCTCACATTAGGAAAAGAAAGGAATGGTTCAGACATACAAAGCAGCAACTCCCCGTAGAAAGACACGCGTACATCCGCAAAAATAATGTTTTACATCTAGTGGAACAGTGACGCTGTGACGTACTACGAATTGCTTCCACAAGATGTAACCATCACTGTTGACATACTTGTATACTGTCAACAACTGAGTCGACCAGGGAGACGCTGTTCCATGCTTTCTTCTGGATTGACAAAAATATGTACAGGAGTTGGGTTGGGAAGTCATTCCGCATCTACCTTATTCACTTGATCCTGCAGCCTCAGATTTTTATCTTTTTCGGTTTCTAATGAACAAACTTCAAAGAACTTCCTTTTAGGATGAAAACACGCTCCAAACTTGGCTCGACGAGTTCTTTACCTCAAAACTACGTGATTTCTACGGTCACCGAATGGAAACGTTACCGCAGCGTTGGCAGGCTGTTGTATATAGTGAAAGAGAGTGTATTACTGATGACTAATGTCTCTGTTGGAGGTAACTCTCGAAGCCTGATTCCTACACATTGTTCACCACGAAATAAAATCATCAGAAAATTGTTTCGAAACCGTACATCACTGACGCTTCTACAGTAACAGAAAACAAATATCAACACATATGCCGATGTCTTTTATACAGAGAAAAATAGATTATTATATAAAGGAATATGTAAGCAAAGGTAAAAGTTAAAGTCAGTGGCACAAGCCTGAAACTGGATAATTTACCTGACTGCCGATTGTAGATTGCAGCCTTTCTTCGTCGCGGCACTAGGAGGGGCTGGCTGACTGGCCCATCGCCCAAGCTGCAGTTTATCTACCGGCAAACATCCCAGCAATCATTTGATAGCAGTCTTTGTGGATTTGGGGCCGTCCTGGAGGGACTGAAACGAGGAAAATTTCTTGCTCCTTTTCGGGTGTGATCTGGCACATCCATAGCCGGGCTCTAATGCTCTACCGGCTATACCACCGTAGCCAAAGGTAAGTAGCGACGCAAAAGAAGAAAGCACACCATTGGCCTCATGCTTCCATCAACGTTCCCTCACACCAGTTTTGATCGTCTACACCTGTGTCTTCAGTATGAATTCCAGTATTACGGCAAAACACGAAAAAACTGTCCTGCAAATATGGGCTCCAAAGTGCATACGTTACAAGCTATGAGCACTTGTTCATCCGCCCTGCTGTGAAAGACATCTCTTAAGGTATGCATTTTAGAGCCCCTGTAAATGGGACATTTTTGCTTGTTTTGGTCAGTGCTACCATCTATGAAAGTTTGTCGGTGAAGTTCTTGTTCACGTTGTATAAATATACAGTGTGACAAAAAGTGAAGCAACCTGAAGTGATGGTCTGCTGTCAATGTAACTTCGTACTCGTTCACGGCATTAGCGAGTCTGTAAATATATATAGTTGCAATTCTCTGTGACAGGTAGAACGACCACCAGAGTGCATTAGCGTCGTTCGTGTTTAGTGCTGTTACCAAACCTGGTAGGGTACATAACAGCCGTGAATAATGTCAGATATTGAGTGACAGCTGTGAATGACACGAAGATGAAGCGTACTCCTTGAGTGTTGTCGGCACGTCACTCTGAGTCTCTCACTCTGAGTCTCCATTTGGTCGCCTAGTCGAATCGTACAATATTAAGATTTGTGAGGCTTGCGGAAGTGTCAGTGGCCCGATATAGGACTGTTTGGATACGTGAGGGCAGTAACTCTTTGCAGATGGTGCAGTTACCTATAACGAAGTACAGTACGAACGAAGCTGTACAAATACCCAGTCAAACCTTGATAGGATTTCAATAATTAACAACTTGCTTTGAACGTTCAAAAATGTAAACTTGTGCTCTTCACAAAACAAAAGAACATAGTATCCTTTCAATATAAAAGGTGTACAACTTCGCTTCGGCCGTTTGCCGATAGGTGGTGAAAACGGTAAGTAGCAGTCGAAAGAAACAGATCGCGGACGACAGGCAGTTAGCTTGGACCAAGGTCAACATAACCTCATTCAAACATTAGTCGATTTGTGTCTGAATCATAAAGTTATTCTTGATTGAAAATATCAGTTTACGAGCCTAATTCTCGTCATTTGCGGGAAGTGTTACGGTTTTGTTTCAGTATGAATAAAGCAGCGGCTGAGTCTCATCGAATGCTCTCATGTACGTATGGTAAGGACGCTATTAGTGATAGAACGTATCGTGAGTGGTTTCAACGCTTCAAGAACGGTGATTTTAACGTCGTAGATCGATATAGTGGTGGGAGAGAGAATGTTTTCGAAGATGCAGAATTGGAGATATTGCTGAGTGAAGACTCGCGTCAAACTCAAGAAGAATTGGTACGATTAGTGGGAGCGACACAGCAAGCCATTTCAAAACATCTAAAGGCTATGGGTATGATTCAGAAAGAAGTAACTTGGGTCCAGTGTGAGCTGAAACCAAGAGACGTTGAACGGCGTTTGTGTGTTTGTGAATAGTAGCTTCAGAGGCAAAAACGGAAGGGATATCTGCATCGTGTTGTGGCCGGGGATGAAAAATGGGTTCATTACGATACCCTTAAACGCAAAAAATCATGGGGATATCCCAGCCATGCTTCCACGTCGACGGCCAAACCGAATATTCACTGCTCCAAGATGATGCTCTGTATTTGGTGGGACCAGCTCGGCGTCGTGTACTATGAGGTATTAAAACCACGTGAAACAGTCACAGGTGCTCTTTATCGAAAGCAATTAATGCGTTTGATCTGAGCATTAAAAGATAAACGGCCGCAATACAGTGGGAGGCACGATAAAGTGATTGCAGCACGACAACACTCGACCCTACGTTGTAAAAGAGGTCAAAACGTAGATAGAAACGTTAAAATGGGAAGTTTTACACCACCCGCTGTATTCTCCAGACATTGCTCGCTCTGTCTACCGCCTGTTTAGATCAATGGCTCATGGACTGGCTGACCAAAACTTCCGATCTCATGAAGAAGTCACAAATTGGATCGATTCGTGGATCGCTTCAAAAAATGAACAATTTTGCCGAAGCGGGGTTCGTACACTTCCCGAAAAATGGGAGAAAGTAATGGTCAGCGATGGAAAATACTTTGAATGATACATGTGTAACCAATTTGTTTCATTACAGCCTCAATTGTTGGGGAAAAAACGGTGGAAGTAAAGATGTACACCTTGTACTATCAGTGGGTCACAATTGGAATATGTTAACTCATACAAATACTACGGTGTAACACAAAGAAAATTGCTTACAAGTTACTGGCGCGCCCCATCGTAGAGTACTGCTCACTGCATAGGACACGTACCATACAGGACGGCAGGGGATACTCAACGTATACAGAGAAGGGCAACACGAATGGTCACAGGGTCACCAACAGGTGAGTGGCACTGAGTTGTTGAGAGAACTAAACTGGCAGGCTCTTGAAGATAGACGGGAATTATTCCGAGAAAGTTTACTAACGCAGTTTCAAGAACCGGCTTTAAGTGATGACTCTGGCAATATACTATGACTCCTCTACTTATCGGACCAATAGGGATCGTGAAGATAAGATTAAATTAATTACAACACGCATAAAGGCACTGAAACACTCATTTTTCCCACGATCCACACTATAATGTGAATGGTACTTTGAAAAGTCCTAATAACTGGCACAATAGGAATTACCCTCTGCCATCCACTTCGCAGTGGTTTGCAGAACACAGAAGCAGATGCAGACGTATAAAAGCGCTGTCAAGATACCTCTTCAAATTTGCACCTATTATCCTACAAAAACCAAAGAAATCTCTGCAAACGTTGTGTGTCATTTACTCTCTACATACTACCGGGGAATGCCGTCGCCGTATGGAAGTACTGAGTGGGCAGCAAGCGCTTAAACAAGAGTGAAACTGCTGCCGAGGTTTCGGAAAATATCCTTAGTGAGGGCTAAGTAAAAAGGCATATATTCACACGTAATTTCTCGTGGCTTCATTGTCTCGGCATTGCAACTCTGCTTTGGCGAGAATCCCAGTTTGGATGGCGATACAAGGATTTCATCCCCATCTCCTTAATAGGACTCGTACGTCTTACCAGATAACACTGCTGTAAAAATGGACTTGCCTTTCACGCAAGCAAATTTTTATTTCTCTCGGCTATTGTTGTAATCGAATTTTTACCTAATTTATTAAAATTTGTGCGTAACTTATACATATGCTAGCAGATGAGTGGAATGGAAGGAATTATAACAGCGTTGGCGTCGTAAAGAAGGTGGATAATACTTTACCGATTACAACTAAGCTCGTTAGATCATTACAGGGGAATCATAGAGAGGAAAGAGTACAGACAGAGAAGAATAATTTCTTTGCCATGCGCTGCGTGATTCAGTTACTGGTATCGGTGTATCTAACTGGTATTGCTGCCCCGGATTCACTTTCCTGCAGTGTAACAGAAATGCCGTGCTTGCCTTCTCCCCATGATCTCTGTCTCTCTTTGTATCGGCTGCGCTATATTTCTTCACGACAGCTCAATTCAGCGGAGCGTTTCTATCCCATTGCACTATTACTCTTCCTGTTTTATTTTGACTTTGCTAGAAGCGGAAAAGTTCAAAGTGAAAAATAGTTTGCTCGGTACTGAAGTACGGTAACTGTGCAGAAACAGCGTGTAGCACGGATGGCAAACACCCAGCGCCGTTTCAGCACACGCGGTAGGAGCGAATGGAATCGAAGGCGTAGCATTTAATGACGTTTTTCTAAAAAAAAAATCCTGCAATCAACATGTGTGCATGTACGTATTATAATTTTAATACCCTCATGCTACGAAGACAAAGATTCATATATGACTAAGTAACGGTTTTCATCGACAGAAAAAGGTATTGAAACAGTCACTGCTTCTTCGAATCTCTAAATTGTCAGGAAACTATTGTGTAGTTACAATAAACTACACGTATAACATTTTTCACTCTCCCGAAACGAATTATTAGTCGGTATTTAAATCGATCCGTACTCACCCAAAACACCAGAAGGTAGATCAACGTATAAGTGCACTTCAGTAAAGTTTCTTTTTTTCTCTATCGATCTTATACTATACTGTGTGAATATGCTCTAAAGGGGAATATCTATTATGCATTTTCAACATTTTTTTTCTAACTGCAATTTCGTTAATTTTAGGTTATAAAATAAGCATGGGCCATGTGTGAGGCTACCCAGAAACCTAGATAATGTGACTAAGAACAAGATTTCGCGATTGTGCAACGAAAAGTAAGGCGATTGAATTACAGTATCTCCATAAACCAAGCGACAGATCCAAAGCGGAAAATGAAGACATTCAGACCTATGCTATAAAACCGTTACACGACGTTGGTATTGATCCGACCCACAATCTGAACAGTGCGCGTATATCGAATATCGAATGAACGGTATGACAGAAAAGATAGTAACACTACGAAAAGCGCAAGGGTAGCTGACATCAGCATTTATTTGTCATGAGGATAATGAGCAGGCACACTACATCACTAGCGTGTGGCATAAGTTGAGAGCTTGGGGGCTGACGGGAAGAGTCCTACGGAAGTCTGTGCGGTTGTGGCGACCACTGTGTGCGGATGGCGTAGTGGTCAGCGCATCTGCCTCGTAAGCAGGAGAACCGGGTTCGAATCCTAGTCCGGCATAAATCTGCAACTTCCTCCATTGATAAAAATCAATGCCTACTGTCAGCTAACCTTTTTAATTCCTTTGTGTCTTAATTAGAAGTATCGTATAATGAGTAAGTAGCACTGAGATTTTCTCTGTTGAACGTACACACCACACACACACACGCACACACGCACACCGCACACGCACACGCACACACACACAAACAGAGAAAGAGATCTACCGCGGTAGGTGGTTCAAATTCAGCGTTTTTGTGATTTGCCTAAAAAGTTTAAGGCGAATGTTGGAATGCGTCTTTTGAAAGCTGAAGGTCGATTTCCTTACAAATTCTCCTGCTGTCCGAATTTGTGTTCCGCATCTAAGGACACTGACATCGACTGGACACTACACCTTCAGCATCTTTCCTTCCCTTTCACTATGTGCGTATGTGTGTGTCCCAACAAGAGAAAGTTGGTTTGGTTCTCATTACAGAAAGAGAGAGAGAGACAGAGAGAGAGAGAGAGGAAGAGGTGAGCTAGTACCGTGTCCTCTGCATCCTTAAGATTGCAGGAAGGGAAAGCATTGAGTAAAGAGGTGAAGGCCAGTTGGTGCTCGGTACCGTAATGAAGTAGCACCAGCAAGGCACATTAATTCGCGTTTAGTGGTACAATTGAATCATCTTCTCCTACGCAGCAGCGAGGAAGGCTGTGAACAAGACACACACAGAGTAGAATGCGCTGACGCGCGTGTTCAGCCGTCTCCAGAGGCCGGTGTCTCTATAGTGGCAGCTCACGCAGTGCTGAGATGTAGTGCAGTGTAGCGGGGGGCAGGCGCAGCTTATAGAGTGCGTCTACCGCCAGACCGTAGAATGCTTGTTACTAGGGCACTTCCGTGGACAATAAAAGAGTGTCCGCGAGTAAACTCCAGCAGCTCCGCACGTGTTGTAGATGGCAGTGTAGAGTAACAGCTTGCCTTCCCACGAGAGATAGGCTGTGGACGCGGACGTCTGCTCACAGATGCAAGTCGGGGGGGGGGGGGGGGGGGCAGTCTTTACTGCGCCTCCCAGATACACCGACAAGTTGTTGGAGAACCAAACACCATTATTTCTGCTCTCAGAGAACTGGCTGGAGGTGGAAGTCCGAAGATTCCACACCAGTGGATGAGAGGCTGGCAGCCCACAGCTACCAGTTTCGGTAGACCAGGCTGACAGCGGTCTCAAAGACAGAGGTCATCTGGCGAATGGCAGCAGTGCGTTACATCGCAGCTAGCTCACTGTACCGTAGCGGTTTCGAGATCTTAGTCGCTATTTATGAACGCCACACGGATGTGGGTTCTTACTTTTAAAGTGTCGCTTTGCTCTCGTGGAAGTAATTTCTGTAGCTTCCGGACGACATATCAGAAATTCATCCGGGAAGATCTAGCACTGCAATGAGGAGCTGTGCAAGAGCCGATAATCAATGAAGCTCTGTTCTTACGGGTTTAGTGAACCATAAACCAAAAGAGTAAAAAGACGAAAAATGTTTCTGTGTGCCGGAGCATGGAGGAGCGCAGGCATTCGATCTTAGTATGGTGTGGGCTGTGGAGAACAACACGAAGGAAGAGGCTGGAAGTTCTAGGTGGAACGACGAAAAGCAGACAGACGACGTTTTCGCAGTTTAAGGTAATGTGCTGAAGGGAATGGAAGTTAATTTAAGCCTGTGAGAAGGATTTCTGCCCGGCAGGAGAATGGAGTGCAGATAGTTTTCTGTTATTGTAAATATCTTTCAGGAGGACGCCGTATGTCTGACGGTAGCACTCATAATTACATAAACATTACGTTTCCAAAGATATGAAGGTAAGGAAGACAAGTATTACCAGAGGTAAATGAAGATGCCTCCGTCTTAATAATATTTATATGGGCGTGTCTTTACAAATAATTGGTCTTTTGATATGAGTTTCCACAGGTATTTTGTGTGAACGTCGTAGTTTCAGTGTGCTCCGTAATCCTACGATGGTAGATGTAAAAGGACAGAAAAGGTTTTCGTATGGTTTTGTTTACTGTTGTCATTTCTCCGTCAGTGATATCCTAGCAGGTGGCCGGTCCTATGAACGGATGCTGGGTCTCGAGACAATAAGAGAGACATGACGATTCTGATTTACTGTCCTCGTCCGAAAGGCTCACCCCTTTACATCCAGGCTAGTACCTCAATTATTTTTAGCTAGAGGCATCTTTTGGTGGTGTTGGTGGCAGCTGGACGTGAATTTCTTTATTTAAATGTCTGTATGAAAGGTGGTACGTCACATTCAGGACAAAATCCATCAGACTTTTATTTGTGGGGGCAGTTGACAGTCCTTGTGTATCGAACACTGACACAAGCTGCAGAGAGTTTCGGTGACCATATTGTGGAAGTTGGCGAAACCACACGCGGTACTCAAAGAATAAATCATGGCATCTAGAACTGAACGAGTCGACGGGTTGCTGCATGTATCAACGCTAACGGAGGACGCCTCTGACGATATCCTCCTATTATGAACGACGTTTTAGACTCGGTTTACTAGTAACTTGCCTACCGAGTCGCCTACCTGTTACGGTGTTCATGTGCATTGTATTTTGCTTTCTGGGCGAGGGCGCGAAACTATACCGCCAGCAAAAAGAACAGAGGAATCGATCCGGAAGTTTTTGATACTGGAAATATGTTACTATGGTATCGTATGTTCCTAAACGTAACAAATCTATTGTACTCATTTGCACAACGCAGAACAAAGGAACAGTAGATGAAGCCACTAAGAAACGTCATTATACTACATTACAATATGAGAAAGGTTAAGGCTGTCACTGTTGACCGAATGTGCAATAAATATTCAGCAACATGAATGGCAAAAACATGAGCAGTGGCTATACGGTACGCGCTGTTGAAGGTGGCTGGTATCAATGCGCAAGTGTTGTTTGCAAGGAAATGAAAATAACGACAAACACCTACGCCAAGTTTTTCTAAAGAACCTATCTTTTCAGCTTATGAAACCACATCTTATCGAACGATCTGCGATACTGAGGTTACCAGGTGATATTAGCATGTCTCTCTATCCCTAAAAAGTTAAAGAGCCACATATACATGAGCAACCAACGAAAAAAAAGGGTAGCCCATCTACCCCAGGCATATTCAATCGGGTTCATGACTGGAGAACAGGCTGGCCACTCTATTCGAGCGATGTCGTTATCCTGAGGGAAGTCATTCACAATATGTGCATGATGGGGACGCGACACGTCATCCATGAAGACGAATGCCTCACCAATATGCTGCCGATATGGTTGCACTATCAGTCGAAGGATGACATTCACGTATCGTACAGCGCCTTCCATGACCACCACCGGCGTACGTCGACCCCTCATAATGCCACCCCAATACAGCAGGGAACCTCCACCTTGCTGCACTCGCTGGACAGTGTGTCTAAAGCGTTCAACCTGACCGATGATTGTCTGATTGAAGGCATATGCGACGCTCATCGGAGTAGAGAACGTGATGACGATCCTGAGTGGTCCATTCGGCATGTTGTTGGACCCTAGGTGTCGTGATTGCAGAGATTGACCTCGCCATGGACTTCAGAAGTGAAGTTGCGCATCATGCACCCTATTGTGCACAGTTTGAGTCGTAATACGTCCTGTGGTTGCACAAAAAAAAAAAAAAAAAAAAAAAATCAACATGGTGGCGTTGCTGTCAGGGTTCCTGCGAGCCATAATCCGTAGGTAGCGGCCATCCACTGCAGTAGTAGCAGTTGGGCAGCCTGAGCGGGACATGCAATCGACAGTTCCTGTCTCCCTGTATCTCATCCATGTCCGAACAACATCGCTTTGGTTCACTCTGAGACGCCTTTACATTTCCCTTGTTGAGAGCCCTTCCTGGCACAAAGTGACAATGCTGTCACGATCGAACCGCTGTATTGACCGTGTAGGCATGGTTGAACTAGAGACTACACGTGTCGTTTACCTCCTTCCTGGTGGAATGACTGGAACCGATCGGCTGACTGACCCCCTTCGTCTAATAGGCGCTGCTCATGCATAGTTGTTTAAATACTTGGGCGGGTTTAGTGACATCTCTGAACAGTGAAAGGGACGGTGTCTGTGGTACAATATCCACAGTCAACGTCTATCTTCAGGAGTTCTGGTAACCGGGGTGATGAAAAACATTTTTTGATGTGCGTATACAGTCTGGAACCGCGCGATCGCTACGATCACAGGTTCGAATCCTGCCTCGGGCATGGATTTGTGTGTTGTCCTTAGGTTAGTTAGGTTTAAGTAGTTCTAAGTTCTAGGGGACTTATGACCTCAGCAGTTGAGTCCCGTAGTGCTCAGAGCCATTTTTTTGATGTGTGTACATATATCCACACTATTTAACAGACGCCTAACATAAATACGGGTCAATTTTCTGTAAACAGGACTGCACAGCTTCGGTGCGCTTACAGAACGTCATACTGAAGCATTAAGAACTGCGGTTTTTTAAAAACTTCAAATAAATCCTTAAGATTATTTCGCAAGAGGAGATTTGTATTTATCATTTTAATATGTTCCACTCGCACCTGCCGTTGCAAAATGAAACTTCAGGGAACCTCACTGCACCCAGGGTTTTAGATGTCAGCTACAAGCTAACCCGAAAAAGTATTAATCATTCCCTTAGAACACCCCCTGTGAGCTGAGGAGTGTTGAATATGGTGTAGAACTAGTACCTGGTGGTCATGTGACCTTTACCACTGACATAAGTCAGGACAGTAAAGTGATGTGTGCGTGCCAGTCGGTTGTATGGAGTAAGTGCGGTCTGTGTCTCAACGTGGTGTGCGAGAATGGCAGAAAACATCTGTCGTATATGGACATGCCTATGATTACACACTGAACGAAGTGGCCAGATTTGTTGGTGTATCATAACTGATTGTACAGAGTGTCTATAAAGAATAATATATCACTCGTAGCTTAATCACAGCGGATGTAAAAAGATCGTTACGTATCGTCAATGGTAGCAGTTTTGGAACCTGAAACGGTTAGTTTTGTCACTGTACATAGTTTCCGAGCGAACATTGCAGATGAATTGTGTGCTGAACACCTCATAAAATTGCACGTATATTTGCTCGTATTCAGTTATCCAGACAACACCAATACTGGGCAGTAACTGACTGGGGACGTGTAACATAGTTCGAAGTGTCTCCGTTTTGCCTCTTTTCAATTGATGCAAGGCATCGAGATCGCCAACGACCCCATGGAGCATCTCTGTACGCTAGAGATGGTTCTGTGATGTTTTGGTTGTTTTTCATAACAAATTTTGCGCAGGAACTTTGAGATTTATCTTCTGGTAAACCTTCCGGGATGTAAGGTCGTGGTCCATGAAACTCTTCAGCTCCTAACGTTTCGTCCAGAGCTGCGCTGGACATCTTCAGAGGGGTGTTTCTCCTCCGGTGAGTCTTGCCGACTGACGGGTCGGACGTCTGAGAGCGACTTATATAACGTAGAAAGTGGGCGTGACCAGAGTTGCACGTGATATGAAGAGATGATCTTTGTCAGAGATAAAACTTAACTATCGATCGTAATCTCGTCACGGATAAAACTGTCTAGCAATTCTGTAGTGCTACTGTCCAAATATCACTAAGTTTCATGGTCTCTTCTTTTCGATTAAAATTATCCCTATGTTTATATATTTCAATTGCTTCTCTACAAAGCCGTGGGTAATAGTTCGTCGTCGTAGATAAAATTTTTGTTTCGGAAAACTTCACTTGATGATTTCCTGACTGAAAAGCGTGTTCTGCTACAGCCGATTTATCTGTTTTTCCTAAGCGGCAAAGACTTCTGTGTTCTTTTAACCGTGTATTTACGGTTCTTTTTGTTGTTCCTATATAAACTTTACCACATGTACACGGAATTTTATATACGCCACTGGCTGATAGAGGAGCACGTTTATCTTTTACAGACCGGAGAACATGACAAATTTTCTTCGTTGGTCTAAAAACAGGTCTAATATCATGTTTACTTATAATCTTTCCAATCTGATCCGTTACTTTCTTTATAAAAGGGAGAGAGACTGTATTCTTCCATCGTTTTTCGGGCTTGTCCTTAGGATTTTTGTTGTTTGGGTGCAGAATTCTGCTTACTTCTTTCTTTGAGTAGCCATTTTTCTCAAAAGCGTCTTCAGATGTTTTAATTCGACATCTAGATACTCTGGCGTGCAAATCCGTCTGGCTCTGTCAACGAGACTTTTAATCACACCTCTCTTTTCTTGTGGATGGTGGTTAGAGTTTTTATGTAAGTATCTGTCTGTGTGCGTTATTTTTGTAAAAATCTGCTGTTTCAATCTTCCATCTGTCTGTCTCATAACTAAAACATCCAAAAACGGTATTTTGTTATCATTTTCTCTCTCCATGGTAAACTGGATTCTTGGATTTATATTATTAAGGTAATCAAAAAATTCATGTAAGGCTTCTCTACCATGTGGCCAGACCACAAATGTATTGTCTACATACCGATACCAGCGAGATGGTTTCTTATCTGCTTTTTCCAGGGCTAACTGTTCGAATTTCTCCATGTAGAAATTAGCTACTGCAGGACCCAATGGGTTACCCATTTCTACGCCATTAAGTTGCTCATAAAATTCATTATTCCACTGGAACTGACTGGAAGTAAGACAATGTCTGAAAAGAGCAGTCAGATCTTCTGGAAAAATATCCGTTATAAAATCCATAACTTCGTTAACTGGAATCATAGTAAATAAAGATACTATATCAAAACTTACTGAAATATCTTCAGGAGTCAGAATTAAACCTTCAATTTTTTCTATAAAATGACGTGAGTCCTTTATATATGAATCAGTTTTTCCAATATATGGTTGTAAACGAGTTGCTAGATATCTTGCTATTTCATACGTAGGAGAATTGATAGCACTAACAATCGGTCTCAGAGGAAGGTCCCTCTTATGTACGTTGGGTAAGCCATAAAGTCTAGGACACATAGCTTCAGTCTTCAATAAAGCTCTTTTTTCTTCTTTTTGAATAGAAGTGGCCGATTTTATCAGATTATTTGTTTTCCGTAGTACGCTGGCTGTGGGATCTTTCTTAAGTTTTTTGTATTGTCCTGACGTTAAAAGATTCAAAATTTTGCTTTGATAATCTTCTGTATTTAAAACGACAGTAGCATTCCCTTTATCAGCAGGAACAATCACTATGTCTTCATCTGCATTTAAATCTCTCAGAGCCTTTCTTTCGCCATTGGTTAAATTACTTTCCAGAGGTTTACTGCGGCATAATACTCTGGTGGTTTCGATCCGGATTGCATTTGCAGTTTCTTTGGGGAGAGTACGTATACCTGCTTCTACATTTGCAATAATAATATCCTCAACAGGAACTTTCGGAGGTGTTATAGCGTAGTTTCCTCCTTTTGCAAGAACTGAAATTTCGTCTTGAGATAAAACTCTGTCTGACTTGTTAATAACAGTTTCGGACAACGAAGAAAATTTGTCATGTTCTCCGGTCTGTAAAAGATAAACGTGCTCCTCTATCAGCCAGTGGCGTATATAAAATTCCGTGTACATGTGGTAAAGTTTATATAGGAACAACAAAAAGAACCGTAAATACACGGTTAAAAGAACACAGAAGTCTTTGCCGCTTAGGAAAAACAGATAAATCGGCTGTAGCAGAACACGCTTTTCAGTCAGGAAATCATCAAGTGAAGTTTTCCGAAACAAAAATTTTATCTACGACGACGAACTATTACCCACGGCTTTGTAGAGAAGCAATTGAAATATATAAACATAGGGATAATTTTAATCGAAAAGAAGAGACCATGAAACTTAGTGATATTTGGACAGTAGCACTACAGAATTGCTAGACAGTTTTATCCGTGACGAGATTACGATCGATAGTTAAGTTTTATCTCTGACAAAGATCATCTCTTCATATTACGTGCAACTCTGGTCACGCCCACTTTCTACGTTATATAAGTCGCTCTCAGACGTCCGACCCGTCAGTCGGCAAGACTCACCGGAGGAGAAACACCCCTCTGAAGATGTCCAGCGCAGCTCTGGACGAAACGTTAGGAGCTGAAGAGTTTCATGGACCACGACCTTACATCCCGGAAGGTTTACCAGAAGATATGTCATCCGGTCGTGAAAGCCTTCAAACTTTAGATTTTTGTGAACCTCAAGCAAGATGATTATATCAGTGTTCTCGACACTGAGTGTTTTGCTTTATTCTAAATCTTTACGATCAATTTAATGCGGACACTCCAATTTTCCACGATGCCAATAGACGTGGTCACAGGGCTGTCGTCCGACCGAAAAGGTTCGAGTGAGTGATTTTATTCCTGCCGTATCAGTGAAGTTAGCGCAGTAAGTCCAGTGGCAGTATGAAATTACAATTGTAAACAACAGACATACATTCGACGAATCAGTTGTTAGCAGCCAGTGTAACACACTGGACGTGCGGCCTTGGTGTGTCAACGATGTTACATCACAAATCCCAATAGAGACACGACATGAACGTTTTCGAAGAAGAGAAAAGCATGTGGAAATTTTGTCCTGCACAAATTGGCTTCCGAACAAAAGCAACAACACGTGGACGCCTACCGCAACTTGATAGAAATGAAACACGCATACAGTTTTTTTCTGTAAAACATCATCACAGGTGACGAGACCTGGTGCTATCAGTACGATTCCATTACAAAACCAAAAAGTGCAGAATGGTCTTTGATCGTTAGCCAAGACCAAATAAGTGGCGAAAGCAACGTGCGGGTAGAACAACAACCCAGAGAAGGACATTTCTGACAGTTTCACATGGTTGTGTGAATATTCAATGAGTTGTACTGATGTATTGGGGAGAGTAAAGTTATTAAGACTACTAACTTCTCTTTCCAATATGTTTTATTAATTCAGTCTTGAAACTGTTTGAACTGATGGGATACGTCCTTTGTTTGACGAATACTAAAATACGCAATCGCATCACGACCCTCTTGCTAAATTAGTTGATCTTTGCAAAGGAAATGTCACGAGCTACGTGGAACAACGATCGGTTCGGAGCTATCAAAATCCCAGCAGTTTGGTAGCTCTATACAGTCCAGTCATCAATTAATTAACCTTTTTATTGTATCAATGAATGGCTTCAGAGGTAAGGCATACCTGAAGAAATTATTGGACTCTCTTAGTGCGAACAGTGAGGAAGAGATTGGACGTCAGTCAACATACAACTTCACATAGACAGAACTTATAGATCATGGAAGTTATATAATGCTTTCAGTTATGAATGCGGATATACAAATGAATAGATACCATTTTGCGACCCACCACCTCGTCCCCAGACTAGTCAGCTCCAGGGATATGACGAGCTGTACATTTCCGATGAAGTGCCTTCCATCGTCAGTTACGAAATTGGTTGTACGTGGAAACCCATCTCTATTTTCATTCAGCTCCTCAAGTCGTCTCTTTTTTCCATATAAGGACTAGATAATCGAACTGAATAATCGCCGACCTACCACTTGCATATTTAACTTGGTGAAACGTGGGCAGGAGCATAAGATCCAGAACGAGATTTTCACTCTGCAGTGGAATATGCGCTGATATGAAACTACCTGGCAGATTAAAACAGTGTGCCGGACTGAGACTCGAGCTCGGGACCTTTGCCTTTCGCGGGCAAGTGCTCTACCACCTGAGCTGCCCAAGCACGACTCGCGACCCGTCCTCACAGCTCTAATTCCACCGGCTAGATTTTCCTATGACTTTCCCAATAAGCCGAAGTCGACCATTCGCCTTTCTTCCTATCAAACTTATTTGCTCGTTCCACTTCACATCGCTTTGTAACTTTACACTCAAATATTTAATCGACGTGACTGTGTAGTGCAGCACGCCACTAATACTTATTGGAATATTACAGGTATTTGTTCCTACTCATCTGCGTTAATTTACATTTTTCTATATTTAGATCGAGCTGCCATTCATCACATCATCACACACGAAGAAAGAGCGGTCCTGTCAGTCTTTTCTTTTGTAATCCTGGTGATATCCTAGTCTTTGATGAAAATTCGCCGTCCTGGATTCTATTACTTAAGATGTCTTAGAGTCACTGAGATACCTCAGATCTCCATTAACAATCTGTAGTGGAGTACCGTGTCAAAAGCTTTCTTGAAATCTAGAAATTTTGAAGCTGCCTGTTGTTCGTCATCCATGATTTGCAAGATATCGCGCGAGGATAGGGTGACCTGAGTTTTGCATAAACAATGCTTTCTCAGTCCGTCATGATTTGTGGATGTAAGCTTCTCTGACTCAAGGAAAGTTATTGTATTCAACATTAGTATATATTTCAGAAGCCTTCAGCTCATAGCTGTGAAAAATAAGATTCCGTAATTCAGCGAGCTGGTTCTTGTACCTCTCTTATGTACGGTAGACATGCGCATTTTTCGAGTCGCTTGGGTCTATGCGCTGGGTGGGAGATTCGCGATTAAGTAAAGGGCCAGTGTCATAGACTATTGTCAGAAAAGGCGAACGGGGATCCCTTCCGAACCGGCCGACTTACTTGTTTTCAACTCCTTCCGCTGTTTCTCAATGCCAGAGATGCCTATGTCTATGTCCTCCATATGGGAGTCTGTGCGACTGTCAAACAATGTCTTTACGATCCTCATACGTGAATTATTTTTTGAACGCGAAATTTAAAAGTTCAGCTTTTGCTTTGCGGTCTTCTACTGCCACACCATACTGGTAAAAGAATGAATGGAAAGAAGCCTTCGACCCGCTTAGTGATTTTTCGTAGGACCAAAATTTTCTCGGGTTCCTGGCAAGATCCTCCACTAAGGTATAACTTTGTAAATTGGTATATGCTTCGCACATTGATTTTTCGTAGGCACACGAATGTCTACCAAAGTGTGTCGCGCTTCTGATTCCCATATCCCGATCAGTTTCTGGGAGTTCAACAACTGTTCTTAATAGGCAGCTGGATTTGACTCTTTAGTGAAGTCAGTTAAGAGTTAACCGTTGTCGCTCCACATTTATCTGCACCGACTGCTGCAAAGTCATTCATAAAAGTGTTATCATCTAATAACAAAGCTGTGGTGAAAAACTGCGAGTGATACATTACTGTCAATTACAAAAGTGCAGCTATAATTAGTTACGGAATACATTTAAGCCCAGAGGGATGCCGTTAGAATCGGTAATTAGTCTTCTTTGAATACTGATTGCTTCATTTGCTCAGTTACAGTGGTTTCTGTGTCAGATAAACCTCGTCAACTCTGTCATCTGGATAGAGAATTAACCACAAAATGGTACGGGTAAAATCTGCGAGGGCGACAGATGTTACATTCGGAAACTTACGAGCAGTGCAGTTGCTTGGAGAAGAGTGTTAGGATCTCCTTCGAAGACATCAGTAAGTGAAGGATAGCGCTTCCGGGCTGGCTTACCTCCACGACCCACAAGCTGGAGTACTGCGCTTTCAGCTATACAAAAAGAGCTATAACACGTACATGATGCTTTTCTGTACCATGTTACAAGTAATGTATTTTCCTCTGCTATGAGTCGGCATGTTTCATAAACAATTAGCCGCGCCTTTTAGCTATACTTCATCTAATATGTCTATATAAATCGACAGCGGCAACGGCCTGGCCGCAGTCGGTACAGCGGTTCCCGTGAGATCACCGTAGTTAAGCGCTGCCGGCGTGGCCGACACTTGGATGGGCGACCATCCAGCCGCCATGCGCTGTTGCCGTTTTTCGGGGTGCACTCAGCCTCGTGATGCCAACTGAGAAGCTACTCGACCGAATAGTAGCAGTTTCGGTCAATAATACCATCATAACGACAGGGAGAGCGGTGTGCTGACCCCACGCCCCTCTTACCCGAATCCTCCTTGAGGATGACCCGGTGGTCGGATGGTTCCGGTAGGCCACTCGTGGCCTGAAGACGGAGTGCTAAATCGACAACATAGATAGAGAGTTTGAACCAAAGATTTGGAACCACGGTTCAGTGTAACAATGCTCACCAGAGTAAGGAGAACTAAATAGATAAATCTGTATTCCTGGAAATACTGCAGTGTTCCGTTTGAAGAGCATACGCTGTAGTTTCGCTGGTATGTGAGTGGATCGAAGACTTATTACGCAATAGAACCCAGTACTAGTCCTCGATGGCGAGTGTTCATCAGAGACAGGAGTATTGTCAGTACCCCAGGAAAGTGTCATGTAACCACAGTTATTTTATATATGTACATAAATGATCAGGCGGACTGGGCGGGTAGCCATCTGCGGTTGTTTGTTGATGTTGCTGTGGTGAATATGAAGGTGTCGTCTTTGAGTGGATGTAGAAAGACACAGGATGACTTACACAAAATTTCTAGATGGTATACTGAATGGAAAATTCCTCTAGAAGTAGAAAATATGAGGTAATGCAGATGAATAGGAAAATTAGTGCCTTAATTTTCCAATACACCAACGGTTCATCTACCAAGGAGGTCGCATATAGAACGTCAGAGCGATCCATTTTTTAACATTGCTCGGTGTTCGGGATCCCCACCAGGTCGGATTAAAGCATGACATCGAAGCAGTTCAGAGACGTATAGATAAATTGATTACCGGTGGGCTCGATCAACATGCGAGTTCTACGCAGATGCTTCGTGAACTCAAATGGGAATGCCTCGAGACAAGATGACTTTTTTTTTGCGAAACAGTATTAAGATAATTTAGAGATCAGGTAGTTAAAGCTCACTCCAGAACGATTCCACTGCCACCAATGTAAATTTCGTGTAAGGATCACAAAAATGATATTACAGAAATTTCGGCTGGTACATATTCACATAGACAGTCATTTTTCCCTGGTTCCATTTGGGTGTGTAACAAGAGAGGAAATGGCCAGTATTTCTGCAAGGTACCCTCCGCCATGCACCATACGGCGATTTGCAGAGTATGTATGTAGATGTAGTCATTCTAGCTGCAATAAAACTGTGTGGAAGCGCATGAAGGGGAGACTGAACTTACCTAAGCAACAAGTGAGGCGTTCTGGTACATGAGGCGGAGTCGCTTCAAAGGCAAGACGCTGGAGGAGAAGTTTAACTTAAGGGCACGTTTATAGTGCTAGCAGTTCAGTGGAAGTAGCAGCTAAGTGCTTCCCTGCAAGGCACTTGCGAATGATTGCTCAAAGCGCAGGCAGAGAGCAGGAGTAGGTGGCGGGCTGGCACCGGCTGGCGGCCCTCCGCCGCTTCCAGACGGCCTCTGGAGGTCAGCCGAGTGTTGCGCAAGACGTGGCGTGCAGCGGCGCGGCCCCAGGTTAACGCCCGCCCGCCGCACCGCTATCGTATCGGGAGAGAGCATCTCGCGTCCTGCCCGGCGTTCCGGTCCTGCAGACTCTCGATCCGAGCCCACCTGCGGCGGCCCTCGATGACGAAATAACACCTCAGCGGCAAGCGACTTGGGCGGAGGACTCAAAGCTGTCACCATCTGACGCTCAACTTGAGGCTTCCCCTACATCTACACCTACATAAATACTCCAGAAGCCGTTACAGAGTGCATGGCAAAGGGTTAATCCTGCCATCATCATTCCACTAGCGTACTGTGCGAGATGTACATTGATAGGAGCATAAATGTCGCAGAGTCACCTCCAAATTCATTTAAATTTAATCGATGGCGTTTCACGCGAGCAAAATCGTCTTTTATCCAAGGCTTCACATTTAAGTTGCCCGAGCATTTCTGTCACTCTTTCGTATGGGCTATAACGAACTGTTGCGTTCCAGTCAAAGCGTCTCTTGATTTGTCCGATATCTGTCGGCATACCTACTTAAGAAGAATTCCAAATACTGGAACAATATTTTAGTATTACTCATTCGAATATCTGGTCTGTGACTGCCTTCACAGATGCACCACACTTTTCCAGAACTGCATCGACAAATCAGTCTTCCATTCGTCATCCCTAATACCGATTACACAGGGGACTGGACAAAAATATGTAAACGTTGCGTTAAAACAATGCTTCTAGATAAACGCAGATGTTAGCCTACCATGCAGGTGCGCTGTTTTATTTGACCTCGAACGGCACCTGCGCAACCGTCTCAATACATTGCAAGAATCAGTCAGTCAGAACAGTGTTCTGTGAATTTGAGAGTACATTATGTTGGAGCTGAATGACTTCGAGAATGGGCAAATTGTTGGTGCTCGTTAACCAAGCTAGCCGGATTGTTTGGCATTTCAAGAGATACCGCAAGGAAGATTTGTGCTGTACACAGGGGAAGCAGAAGAAACATTATCCGATAAGTAACAACGCGGTATTAATTGTTCATTTACTGATCGTGACAGACGGTCGTTGAAGAGGATTGTTGCAAAAAAAAAAAATAAGGGGACGCCAGCTGCAGAAGTCACTGCTGAATGGAATACCGCACTCGGGAACCCTGTCAGAACAAAAACACTTAGGGAGCTTCATAACCATTGAAATGCAGTAATGCGAATTCACGTAACTGGAAAATGTGGTGACGAGCCCATGAAACCTAGACTGTGGAGAAATGGAAGAAAGTCATTCGGTCGGATGTATTTCCATGTACACTGTTTCCAACTTTTGGCAAAGTTTACGTCCAAGAGTGAAACATGGCGGGGGTTCGGTGATGCTTTGAGTAGCCATATTACGGTGTTCCATGGACCCATGGGTATTCTGCGAGATCGTATTACTGCCAATTGTTATGTGACCATTTTGGTTGATCAGGTCTATTTCGGGTGTGTTTCCAAATGGTGTTGTTGTGTTCCAAGATGATAGGGTCCCTGTTCACACAGCTCGCGTCGACCACGACTGGTTATTTGAGCACGAGATTGAATCGTTGCATCTCCCTCGGCCAACACAGTCAACAGATCTCAAACACAGTCATCAGATCTCAATATTATTGAAAGTTCATGCTCTGCTTCGGGGAGAAAGGTGCGTGATCATCACTTTTACCTGAATTTGCCACTAATTTGCAGGTATAAATTTTCCTATCAAACCATACAGGACCTGTGTTTACCCATTTAGAGGCGAATAGGTGCAGCAACGGATTTCGCACACTGTGCTAGGCATTGTAACGTGATTTTGGTGTTTCCGCATATTTCTCCAATCCCGCAAGTGATCATTCCATTTTATGTACTTGCTTATTATTACCCCAAGATATTTGTACGATGTGACGGGCCAGAGATGTTCATCACTCTTCTTGTAACCAGATATTCTATGCTTTAAACTCTTTGTTATTGGCATTCTGTTACATTTATCCACATTTAGAGAGAGATGCCTTTTATTACACAGTATGGGGATGTTGACCCAATCTTTCTCCAATTCCTTGCAATCGTCAACCGAAGATACTGTGCGCGACTGCATCGTCAGAAAACAACCTCACAGCGCTGCTAATTATATCCGGAAAATTGTTTATGGTTATTGCAAGCATTACAGGTCCAAATACGCTTCCTTGGGGCATACTCAATATTACCTTCGTTTCTGTGGAACATTCAATGTTCAGTACAGGGCAAATATTCCTCGAGCCAATCACATTCCGTGTTATTCATAACTACATCCTGGCTTTCAGAGACAGCTCTGTGAAAACTGCGAGACGTGCAGATAGTAGACAAATATCAGCGGACAGAGCATCTGTCCATATTCTTAACTCACATTACAGGTGCTCAATATTTGCACTGCTTGTGACATCAATAAGTGCCTTCAAATCATTTAAGTTGCTGACACGTATTGTCCATGAATGTACGAAAGCAGCGTACTTGGGAAATCTGTTCATTGTCTTGCCTACCTGCAGGCGCGAGCTAATGCTAACTGACAATACGACCACTTGATTTTTCTACATCCTTTGACACACCTTCCCGCTACTGAAACTACGCCACGATGCTTATTACTAATCAAAACTCGGAAAGATCGTCTGTCCACTGTCTTTCTTCTGTATGTCTTGTAGACTTGCCTCCGTCGTGTTGTGTAACACCAGAAGTACTTACTTATAACCATGTATTTACACTTGTAGGTAATTGCTAAGGAACATCTGACACTTGGTAATGAACAATTGCCAACTGCTACGAAATGACCAACTATTGCAACGGAACACTCGACAAATAACATAAATGAAAATGACGGGACTGGGACATGTTTACCGTAGCGAAGATTGTGCACGAACACTCTGTATGCATTCGACAGTTCATGCAGCAGGGTTTTTGACGAAGGTTGTGGAAACGACTAGTGCGACATTCCGTGTAGTGCGGAAACATGTCTGCAAGACATCATTTGAGTGCTTACGATCATGAACGAGCAGCTGGATGGCTCGAAGCAACTCAGAGTGTTACTACTGTGGCCACAGCAATGAGCCTGTCCAAAAGTGTCATCTCGCGATTAAAAAGGCTGCTGAAGGTGAAAATGCTATGCGAAAGCAAGCCGGCGGTCGCAGTCGGACCGCCATACCGCAATAGTGGCGAAATGGAACAGACATCTGCCTCCTACGAAGATCACTGCAGACCTTGCAATGGTTTCAGGTGTAGGTGTCTTTGCCTGGATCATTTCGCGGTGCTTAAATCAGGCTAGTTTGTATGCTCGGATGTTTGTTAAATACGAGGGCTATCGGCAAAGTACGTTCCGATCGGAAAACCACATATGTGCAAAACACTGTGAAAATCCGATGAAGCTTTGCACATGTGTTGGATAGTGTCTCTACTATGGCTGTCGATCACGTCACGTCGCTCTTTTCAGATCTGAGTGCACGGTGAAAACGTAAACATGTCTAGAAAATAGTGTCTCCCACCAAGTATGTGGGCCTGGTGAGATTATTCGCCGGCCGGGGTGGCCAAGTGATTCTAGGCGCTACAGTCTGGAACCGCGCGACCGCTCCGGTCGCAGATTAGAATCCTGCCTCGGTAATGGATGTGAATGACGTCCTTAGGTTAGTTAGATTTAAGTAGTTCTAAGTTCTAAGGGATTGATGACCTCAGAAGTTAAGTCCCATAGTGCTCAGAGCCATTTGAACCATTTTTTGAGATTTTTCGCCTGATACCATGCAGCCCACATAACGTAAGTTATAGGATTTCTTCTTAGTTAGAACTCTCGGCCGCACTCTGCAGGGGCAATGAAGATGCTCTTACAACGTTTTCGATGGAAAGTGTTTGATCACAGACAATACAACCCGTAATAGGCTCCCGCTGAGTTTCATCTCTGCTCACAAGAACAGCTGGCTATGAAGACAATGTTTTGGCATAGACAACGAGCTGTAGATCAGCATAGATATTTGGCATAAAGCACAGGCGGCTGCCTACTATGACGAGGGTGTTGGAAAGTTTGTACAACGCTACGACTGATGTCTAAGTTGGAGCGTTGACTATGTAGAGAAGCAGCTGGAAGGTGTGTCTAACTGTTGCAAATAAAACATTTTTTTTATTTTAACAGAGGCTTACTTTCCGAATAGCCCTCGTACATCCCATTTCAACCATGTCATCAACGAGAAAGAGTTCGTTGGCATAGGGAGCATGTGGGTTGGGGTTAGCAACAGTGGTCCAGAGAATGTTCTTCGACGAATCATGCTTCGCTGTGGCAAGTGATTCTAGCCACTAGTAGTGCGAAGAGAGAGAGAGAGAGAAACACGTTACATACCACCGAATGTTCATGACCTTAATCGGTATGAAATAGGCGTTATGGTGTGGGAAGGCATTATGCACAATGGTGAAACATCGCCACGTATCTTTGCGCGTTGTACCGCTACAGCACAGCGGTATTGTAGAAATATTATTCTGGACCTAGTCCGTCTGTTTAGCGATGCGGTAGGCCCGACTTTTTGTTTAGAATAACAGCGTCCACACACACAGGACCGCTTAAGTGTCGGACGCATTGGAAAGTGAAGTTATTGAACGTATGGAATGGTCTGCATAGTCCCAGGGCCTAAACCCGTTACAGTATGCTTGGGATGCTCTTGGCAGACATGTTTCTCAACTAACACACCCTCCCAGAACCATGTAAGAGCTGAAAACGGCCTTGAGAGAGGAGTGGGGCAATATCCCTCATGGATGCCTCAACATTTTGGTAGCCAGTACGAAGAACAGGTGCGAAATGTACATTAGTGCCAGAGTAGGGCGTATTCCCAACTAAAACTCTACCTTTCGGTTAGAAGTCTGACCTGTATCAAACATGAACATTATTTTATGTCTGTTACCTGCTTTCCTATGTGGTGAAATCTAGACCATTTTTCCGTATAAATATACCACTCTACCCTCGTTACATATTTACTGTATTTCATGTCGTCCATCATTGCCTGTGATCATTCCTATCCTACAATGTCTGTGTTCCTTAACAGTATTTTCAAGCAGTGCTTTATTCGTGATGATGATGTTTGGTTTGTGGGGCGTTCAACTGCGCGGTCATCGGCGCCCGTACAAACTCCTAATGTTTATACTCTCCAGTTTCTTTATCCAGACCAATTTAGCCACTGTCACGAATGATGATGATGATGATCATGATAATGATGAAATGATGAGGAAAACACAGACGTCCAGTCTCCTGTTAGGGAAAATCCCAAAACGGCCAGGAGTACCAACCGTGGTCCCTTGATCCAGAAGCAGCAATGCTAGCCACTACACCACGAGCTGCGGACTTAATTTATTGATGATTACATTACATTTAAAAATAGTTGCAATTATAGTGGTCAGGGCAAAGATAACACCATACGAACACACTAGCTGCTACCATGACGACGGCGTCCTCGATACACAGACTAGAGGGTGCCTGTTATACGCTTTATAAACCATGGCAACGGTGTCCTCACCACAAGGAGTAGAGGGCTCTGTAGTCCTTCTATATTAGCCGATTTAGTAAATTGACTCAAATGTTTTCTGCGTAAATGTACGAACAGATACATTACAACACAAGACGACACCAGTTTTTATGTGTCACAAATTGTTTTACTTTAGATTATGGCACATAATGTAATATACTTCTACGAATTTTACGAGTCGACTACGGAACATTTCTTATTATTATATAATTAACACTATAATTGTAACTATTATTAAATGGAATGGTTACGTTTTCTGTTATTTACTGTCACTTAAATATATGTTTAACCAAGGTGACTATTATTTATATATAATAAACTATATTAAATACCTTTGATCGCCGCTGGGGTGTTGCGTCTATTCACGTGATATCAGCACGCTATTTAAGCCCATACGAAGGGTTAGTCTCGCATAGTTTCCTACCGTTATGTAGACGGGAGTGACACTATCAGCAGTAGACCAATGGGTAATATATTTTAAAATTTATGTAATTTTAGCTGTTGTATAATGGAATCATTCTGACGGATATCTATAATTTCACAGTGTAAACGCCCAGAAGATGACCCCTACGTCGGATTGAAATCGGTTGGTGGTATAATAATAATAAATGCGATTAAGACTGTTTTTAAATAATTGATTAATCGTCCTAATCGCTGCTTCGTCTACACAACCATGTTGTCCAAAAAACCAATTAGTTCAAATATATGTTATTTTTCGAACTTCCAATTCTTGTGTTCTTTGGGTTATCCTTGTATCATTCTCTCATCATGTATTCCAGGACACAGCTGAACAGTAATGATGATAGTCACCTTGTCTTAAGCTAGTTTTAATAAGGAATGGGTCAGAAATTCCTCCTCTAAACTTAACATTCGATTTGGAATTGGTTAGAGTAAGTCCCATGAATTTAATTAGTTTTGCATGGAGTACCAGCTCGTTAAAATATTTTAGGACTGAAGGTTTGTGAAAGTAGTTACAATCTTTCTTAAAGTCTACAGATGTCATTGCGAGAAGTTTGTTTCGTTTCGTGTAGTATGCCATAATGAATTTTAAACTAATGATCTGATCTACACAGCTTCTCCGTGGTCCACAGCTCTCTGGTGTTCTCAAACTCCTGTTCTAGTTATTCCTTGATTTTTCCATGTACGATCTTGGATAAAATCTTGTATATGGAGACAAGAAGAAAAATTCCTCTGTAGTTGTCTGGATAGCTCTTATCCCCCTTATCGTGTAGTGGGTGTATGATCGCCGTGATCCAATGTTCAGGGAATTGTTCTATTATCCAAATTTTTGTTAGAGGCTTGTGTAAGGAGTTTGACTTCAATGTTTCCACATTGCAAAAAATCCTGATCTCCACATGCCATATATATTTTATTTTCCTTTGAGGATCCTTTCTTCTTCTTGGATTTTTTTTTTTTTTTTGGGGAGGGGGAGGAGGGTCTCATTTGCTGGGTTCGGTTTTAATTGGGACATTAACGTCGATTTGTAAGAGTTCTTTGGATTCTTCACAGTACAATAGCTTATTAAATGCTTTTGCGGTGATTTCAGCATTTTCTGTATGACTGTGTGCCATTCTTCCAACTTTATCTTTCAGTATTAGCGTTGGGAGCTCATACCGTTGTAACTGTTTTCCAAAGATATTGTAGTAGTTCTTGGAATTGATTTTGTGGTAATTGTGTTCCATAGAGTTTATTATGTCTTTATGGATTCCTCTCTGAATTCTCCTGATATTTTGTGTGAATTCTTTCCTTTGATTTTTGCGGTTGATGGAATTTTCTTCTGATTTGTTTGGAACTTTAATCACGCTTGACGTCTTTCTTCATGGAATTGACAATTTTTTTTTCTTATGTTGGGTCTTCTTTGTGTGTGTCAGTATGCATTTGGGACATTGCAAGTGCAACAAGTTAGCGACTGCTGGGCATTCATTATTTACAAATATAAAGAGGATGATCTCTTAGTTGACGATGCTCGTGTCGGTAATACAGAACGTCTGCGGCGGCTAGAGAATGTCCGAGGCGAATAAATGAACGATGATTCACTAATTGACGAAACCGGAGATTTCGGCAGCGTTGCCAACATGGCGGCGGACTGCTATAGTTCAGTGAATGCCTGCTTGGTTTGTAAACTGATTACTCAGTATCACCAAACACGCTTAATCTCAGAAAATAGTCTTTGCAAAGAACATTAACTTTGTTCTTTTGTGTGAAGTTTTTTTGTCCCTGCCTGAAAACTGTATTTGTGCCGACGCAAATGCATGAATGAATGTATGTGTATGTTTCTTTAAAAATGTGTACTTCGTATGGCATTGTTGGCTGGGATCCCCAACGAGGCGTTTTCGGCTGCCTGTCGGAAGGAGTGTCCTTCTTTCGCTCACTTTGACCTTTTTCCTTGCGGATATGTTGAGAGTTGGTTCGTACGCATATTTGTAGAGTGTAGGTCAGTACAGTGAATACGTTTATAGCGTAGTTTTATGTTTGTTTTGCATGATAATGGTGAGAGAAGGGAGAGGATGAAACCTGGTGACGACACATAGTAGCCTACTCTCGCTAGTTACACCAAGGATGGAGTGAGTAGGGCGGGGGGGGGGGGGGGGGGGGAGAAGGCCGCGGTTACTTAGCGGTTCTAGGCGTTTCAGTCCAGAACCGCACAACCGCTACGGTCGCAGGTTCGAATCCTGCCTCGGGCATGGATATGTGTGATGTCCTTAGGTTAATAGTTCGAAGTTCTAGGGGACTGATGACAACAGATGTTAAGTCCCATAGTACTCAGAGCCATTTGAACCATTTGAGCCATTTGGGGGACAGGGGGCAGGCGACGAGCTTAACGCCCCCAAACGAGGACCAACAACAATCAACAGTGTCACATGCCCTCACTTCAGGAGACACTGTGGAGAGGTCTGGTATTTAATCCAGGACACTGGCGCAAAGTCCAGTGATGAGGAACTTTACGCTACCACCTCTTCTACCCTTGCTGGACAAATACTGCCACTGAAAATTTCATCCAATACCGGGATTAGAGCCTGCTTAGCTCCGTAAAGAGCGCTACCGCACAGGCGTGCGCAAACGACCTCAGCTACGAAGGGGGGTATGTGGTTTTGTCTTTAGCCTTGATTACTGTGTTTGTTTTGCTGAGATATTGCTGAGTCGTATGCCAATCGTCGATGTGAACCATCGTCACAAATACACATGATGACACATTGTACGCATTTCTCGTATTTTTTTATGTCTACATGTTTTATGTGTGTATTGCAGAGCAGATAATTTTATACGTTTTCCGTGGCTTGTTATGTGACATGTAACAATGACAGAACTGACTACAAACAGTTCAGTTAACAAATAATTGTAAACAACAGTTAGCTTATCAGAGGGAAATACAGAGTGGTAAGAAACAGTCTGAAAAGCTTGTAGGGATGTTTGTTGCAGGCAGACTGCGCTGAGAAGTCATTGTTAAGGAAAAAAAACTACAGGTTACGCCGCTTCCGAGTTAGTTATCATCGAAGGTAATCAATGAGGCCGTTGCTCAAGAAGACTGTAGCAGGGTGCCGGAGACGGTGTTGCCGAACCTGATCTTCATTTGGTCTCCTATACCCAAACAAGAGACCGATACAAAAATTGAGCATGGGAAAATAGTAAAAGCTGAGCAGTCCCGGGCGCTTTCATCTAGACTACGAGAGCAGCTGACACTAATTGTCTCTGGTGCGCAGCTTGAATTTGTGTGCGCGACGGCCTGATTGGCTTCATTAACTGCTAATTAACTTAGAAAAGGCGCAATGTATCGAATCTTTTGTCTTAACAATCATTACTCAGCACACTCCACCCCGAAATATACCGGGTGATCAAAAAGTCAGTATAAATTTGAAAACTTAATAAACCACGGAATAATGTACATAGAGATCTAAAATTTGACACACATGCTTGGAATGACGTGGGGTTTTATTAGAAGCATAAAAAAAAACAAAGTTCACAAAATGTCCGACAGATAGCGCTGGACAGTAAAACGTCATTGACTGCGCATGAAGATGATGTATAAAAGAAGCTGTAATGAGAGAGAGAATCACCTCGGTCTTCAGCAAGGTCCTGGAATCTATCCTCACCCGACGCATCCACCAGCATCTCCGCCAGCATCGCCTCCTTCCCGTTACCCAGTGTGGCTTTCGGCCGTCCTTCTCTTCCGACGACCTTCTCCTCCACCTCACTCATCTCCTTTCCGAGCAGCTTAATTCCCGTCGCTCCGCAATCTTCCTCTCCCTGGACCTCGAACGTGCATATGACCGCGTATGGCATTCCGGTCTCCTCTTCAAGCTCCAAACCTTCGCCCTTCCCATTAACTACGTCCGTCTGATCGGCTCCTTTCTCTCCCGCCGTCCTTCCTATGTCACTATCCATAACACAGATTCCTACACCATTTTCCCCTCTGCCGGTGTGCCCCAAGGCTCCGTCCTCTCCCCCCTTCTGTATCTTTTGTACACGGCGGACATGCCGCCGCCGTCAGCCCCCGTCCACCTTCTCCAGTTTGCCGATGACACCGCCTTCCTTGCCCTTGCCCCCACCCTACAGCGCTCCCAACACCTTCTCCAATCCCATCTTGACCGGTTCATCACTTGGTGCAACCAGTGGTTGCTCACGGTCAATCCCTCCAAAACCCAGGCGATCATTGTAGGCAAAACCACCCCTTCCTTCCGCCTCCTTGATTTCTATCTCACCATCTATGGCCGTCCTATCGCCCTCACTCCCACCCTTAAGTACCTCGGCGTACCCTCGACCGTCGCATCTCCAGGACTCCCCACCTCCGGACAATCCAAGCCAAGGCACGCTCCCGACTCAGTCTCCTCAAGCTCCTCTCTGGCCTTACGTGGGGTCTGGACCCCTCCACCATCCTCCACACCTGTAAGTCCCTCATCCGCCCTATCCTTTGTTATGCCCATCTGGCTTGGATCTCCGCCCCCCTACCTTTTATAAATCCCTCCAAATCCTTGAACGTCATGCTCTCCGCCTCGCCTATCACATCCGTCTCCCCTCCCCCACGCGGGTCCTCTACAATCTCATCCCCTTCCCCCACCTCCTCCTTTTCCTTGAAAGGATACGGATCCTGTACACCTCCCGCAAACTCGATCCTCCTCACCCACTCGTCTCCCCGATCCTCTCCCACCCCCGTCCGCTGCCGCGCCTGTATTCGCACGTCCCACCTGGTCTCCATCTCTCCACCCTCCTTACCCTCTCCCAAGGTGGCTTCCGCGAGCTCCCCCTCCCTGATGATGTCGTCCTCCCCTGCATCTACCCCTCCTATCAACTTTGATCCTCCCCCCCACCTCCTGTGTCCTTTCCTTTAGGCACCCTCCCTCCCTCCCTTCCCTTCCCTTCTCTTTCCTTTCCCCCCTCCCTCCTCCCCTCTCCCCCAGGCTTCCTCCCCCTTCCTCCCTCCCCCTCTCTCCTTTGCCCATGGCATCTCTACTCTCCCCTCTCCCATTCCCCTTCCCCTTCCTCCTCCTCCACCTCCTCTCTTGGCAGGTCCCCGGACTCGTACACGCTCAGTGAACATTCGCGCGCCGGAGATCATCGCCATCTGTGTGTCGTGTGTGTGCCTCGATTTGTGTTTAGTGTTCTGTCATCGTCACGCATCAACTGTTGACGTGTGCCGTCGCCGTCATCCGTGTTCTGTGCGCCATGTCACCAAGTGTTTCCTGTTTTTTCGAATCCAGCGTGAACGGCTTCATGTTTATTGTTTTTTAAATCTCCTTTTTTTTGCCTGCCGTTTTTACTGTAGTGTCTGTATCACCCATATGTCTTGTTATTGTTCCGCTTAAGGCTGAAGAGCAGCGTACTATGCTGCTGACAGCCCGCCTGTATCAGGTGATGAAAATTACAATAAAGGAAAAAAAAAAAGAGAGAGAATCACATGCGCCAGCAGTCGCAGCATGTTGACGTTATCTGATAAGGCGCTTTGAATGGAGCTGTATTATCAGAATGGGGAATGTGCTAGTTCAGCGTTACGATCCTATCGCCATAGGAAGGGGATTCGAACGGGTAAAGGTCCGTTGACAAATGCAGCTGTGGCGAGAATGATTTCGAAGTTCGAAGCCACGGGTTGTTTAGACGATAGACCCCGTAGTGGCCGAACGAGCACAAAGCCTAATGCTGCTGAGACAGTTCAGGAAGAAATGGAGACTGTACCGGTTTCGTCTATGCACGAGGAAGTCAGCGCTCGTTCATCCGCACGTCGCACCGGCATTCTATACCCTGCTGCTTGGTTGGCACTTAGGCGTACCCTCCGATGCTATCCATACAAAATCCACCGGTATCATGAACTGTTACCAGGCGATTTAGTGAAGCGGAGGGCATTTGCGGCGTGGGCGTTTCAAAAGATGGCAGAAGACGACGATTGGTTGAGTAACGTGTTGTGGACGGATGAAACTCATTTCACGCTCCGAGGCCCCGTCAACGTCCAAAACTGCAGAATTTGGGCTACCGAAAATCCTAGAACTGTCGTGGAAACTCCATTACACGACGAGAAAGTCGCGGTATGGGTTGGATTTACCACATCTACCGTTATCGGGCCTTTTTTCTTCGAGGAAATGTGTGATTCTGGTTTTGTAACTGTTACCGTGACGGGTGAGAGGTACGCCGATATGTTACAGAATCGCATCATCCCCGGCCTGGCTGGGAAACACTTGCTGGAACGTACGATGTCTGTGCAGGATGGTGCTCCACCCCATATTGCTAGACGCGCAAAAGATCTCTTGCGCGCGTCGTTTGATGATGCTCAGCCGCCACTTTCGTGACGTTGGCCTGCCAGGTCCCCAGACCTCAGTCCGTGCGATTATTGGCTTTGGGGTTACCTGAAGTCGCAAGTGTATCGTGATCGACCGACATCTCTAGGGATGCTGAAAGACAACATCCGACGCGAATGCCTCACCTTAACTCCGGACATGCTTTACAGTGCTGTTCACAACATTATTCTTCGACTACAGCTATTGTTGGTTCAAATGGCTCTGAGCACTATGGGACTTAACTGCTAAGGTCATCAGTCCCATAGAACGTAGAACTACTTAAACCTAACTAACCTAAGGACATCACACACATCCATGCCCGAGGCAGGATTCGAACCTGCGACCGTAGCGGTCGCGGGGTACCAGACTGTAGCGCCTAGAACCGCTCGGCCACCACGGCCGGCAGCTATTGTTGAGGAATAATGGTGGACATATTGAGTATTTTCTGTAAAGAACATCATATTTGCTTTGTCTTACTTTATTATGCTAATTATTGCTATTCTGATCGGATGAAGCTACTGTTGAGGAATGATGGTGGACATATTGAGCATTTCCTGTAAAGAACATCATCTTTGCTTTGTCTTACTTTGTTATGCTAGTTATTGCTATTCTGATCAGATGAAGCGCCATCTGTCGGAAATTTTTTTGCACTTTTGTACTTTTTGGTTCTAATAAAACCCCATATCATTCCAAGCATATGTGTCAATTTGTACCTCTGTATCTACGTTATTCTGTGATTTATTCAGTTTTCAAATTTATACTGACTTTATGATCACCCCGTATATTTAGAAGCTTTTCAGATTGTTTTTGACCACCCTGCAGAATCAAATGTGTCTTACTGTGCTGTAGGAAGTTTTTGACTCACAAGAGGTGACAACAGCTCATGATGTATCTGTTTAAATCAATTTTTCTTGGTATAAATATGTCAATTCTTACTTTCTGTGAACTGCAAATAAAAGCAGTTGTTGACCAAATCTGCACAAAACAGGAGCATAGCACCTTATGTAACGGAAGGACCTGTTCCGGTACAGAGACAGTAACACTGCGATATTGCCACGGAGTTAGCAGTAGCGTCGTTAATTCCACCGAACGGTAGGGGTTAATGGAAGAGCGCACATGAAACCGTTTCCTGAAGCAGTGCGTCTGTCTACTGGTGTGGCGCGCGAGAGGGACAAGTCGCTGTCTAGGTCAGCTGCCGGAGTCCATTAAAAAGAATTACTGCCCGCTCGTCTCGCCAAGGCGACAGTCGCTCTTCGCCTCACTTCTTTCCGAAGCGTTACTCGTCAGCCGGGAGAAAAGAGATTTGAGACCCGAAATAAGGCGGCTGCTCGGAAATAGCCGGGCACTCTATTTCTAGATGCGGCGGCACGCGCGCGCGAAATTATGCAGATGCGGAATGGTGTGGGCGGCCGCGCTCTGCCGCGCGCCGGAACACAAGGCGTGTCCGCGCCGGATGGTCGCCCTAAACTGGCTGCCGGCTTCCTTACTGATACGCGAAACACACAGCTGGCGGGGGCAGGAAGCATCCGCGGCAGAGGGCTGTGCTCGTATGTACGCTAAGCAGATATCCGGCGGCTTAGGTATGAATAATGATCACCTAAATTAGCTGCCCATTCTCTCGTGCAGCACGTTCTTATTTCTTTCTTTTGGTCGGAAAGCATACAACGCTGCCAAAACACTTAAGTTCCTCGTTTTAACTTTTTCCTCGTTTTTACTTTCCTCGTAATAGAGTATGCATTAGTAGTATACTACTGGCCATTAAAATTGCTACACCACGAAGATGACGTGCTACAGACGCGAAATTTAACCGACGGGAACAAGATGCTGTGATATGCAAATGATTAGGTTTTCAGAGCATTCACACAAGGTTGGCGCCGGTGGCGACATGCACAACGTGCTGACATGAGGAAAGTTTCCAACCGATTTCTCATACACAAACAGCAGTTGACCGGCGTTGCCAGGTGAAACGTTGTTGTGATGTCTCGTGTAAGGAGGAGAAAGGCCTACCATCACGTTTTCGGCTTTGATAAAGGTCGGATTGTAGCCTATCGTGAATGCGGTTTATCGTATCGTGACATCGGTGCACGCGTTGGTCGAGATTCAATGACTGTTAGCAGAATATGGAATCGGTGGGTTCAGGAGAGTAATACGGAACGCCGCGCTGGATCCCAACGGCCTCGTATCACTAGCAGTCGAGGTGACAGGCATCTTATCCGCATGGCTGTAACGGATCGTGCAGACACGTCTCGATCCCTGAGTCAACAGATGGGGACGTTTGCAAGACAACAACAATCTGCACCAACAGTTCGACGACGTTTGCAGTTGCATGGACTATCAGCTCGGAGACCCTGGCTGCGGTTACCATTGACACTGCATCACAGGAGCGCCTGCGATGGTGTACTCAACGACGAACCTGATGGCACGTATGGCAAAACGTCATTTTTTCGGATGAATCCAGGTTCTGTTTACAGCATCATGATGGTCGCATCCGTGTTTGGCGACATCGTAGTGAAAGCACATTGGAAGCGTGTATTCGTCATCGCCATACTGGCGTATGACCCGGTGTGATGGTATGGGGTGCCATTGGTTGCTCGTCTCGGTCACCTATTGTTCGCATTGACGGCACCCTGAACAGTGGACGTTACATTTCAGATGTGTTACGACCCGTGGCTCTACCCTTCATTCGATTTCCGTGAAACCCTACGTTTCAGCAGGATAATGTACGACCGCATGTTGGAAGTCCTGTACGGGCCTTTCTGGATTCAGAAACTGTTCGACTGCTGCCCTGGCCAGCACATTCTCCAGAGCTCTCACCAACTGAAAACTTCTGGTCAACGGTGGCCGAGCAACTAGCTCGTCACAGTACACCAGTCACTACTCTTGATGAACTGTGGTATGGTTCAAATGGCTCTGAGCACTATGGGACTTAACATCTGAGGTCATCAGCCTCCTAGAACTTAGAACTGCTTAAACCTAACTAACCTAAGGACATCAAACACATCCATGCCCAAGGCAGGCAGGACTCGATCCTGCGACCGTAGTGGTCGCGCGGTTTCGGAATGAAGCGCCTAGAACCGCTTGGCCACCGCGGCCGGCAAACTGTGGTATCGTGTTGAAGCTGCATAGGCAGCTGTACCTGTACACGCCATCCAAGCTCTGTTTGACTCAATGCCAAGACGTATCAAGACTGTTATTGCGGCAAAAGGTGGTTGTTCTGGGTACTGATTTCTCAGGATCTATTCACTCAAATTGCCTGAAAATGTAATCATATGTCAGTTCTAGCATAATATATTTGTCCAATGAATACCCGTTTATCATCTGCATTTCTTCTTGGTGTAACAATTTTAATGGCCAGTAGTGTAATATTGCAGCAGCCACAAAGAATACCTCCCCACTGAAATCAAACTTATAATGTAGAATGGCGACGGTAGATGATGGAAATTTTAATGTAACTACATGTAAAAACTCAATATAACATGATCACAGTAAATGTTACATATTTTTTGCGAATACGGTGTTAATTGATAAGAGTTAAAATAGAATTACAGTTTATTGTGTGTTCATGTGACGAGAGAGAGAAACAGAACTAATAAACATTAGTTTTAATTGTCACGTACCTCCTTTCAGTTCATAAGTATTCGTTTTAATGAAGTTGACGGTGACCGCCAATTGGGGTCCACCTTACTAACCATGACATCACGAATGCAAGGATGACATCACGAATGCAAGGATGACATTGCTGATGAGAACCAGCTAGGTAATGGAAAGTTAACACCATGACCCCCTACTATGACTACGGTGTTGCGTACATACCTTGCAAACATGTTTTCAAACGGCTTTAGCAAGGAAACAGTACGTTTCTGGACGTGGGTCCAATTCAAAATATTGTCTGCACAGTCCCCTCTACGACTCCAAGAAGTATGCAAATGGAATTTTAGAGCACCTTGTGTTTGAAGCGATTTACAGATTGTCATTTGACATCTATCCTACGTTTCTGACATGGTTCGAGCCTCAGTCACGTGTCTGTGAGTGTTATACCAACACGACTGAATACACGTTTGCATAATACACCGACATTATCGCCATTATCAAGCTCGTTACCCACAACGTCCGATTTTTACCTCCGTGGTCGAAAAAGTGTATGGCCTATGAGACTGCTGTAGATACAGAAGAATATCTATATGAAGATGTCCGAAAGAACAGACTCCATCTTCATACATTTTGACTAACCGGTCATTGACCTTCGTCTTCTGTGCTGGATGCACACGCATTGCCTGAACTCTAACGGGACTCGGTAAGATTGTCTGCCGCGAGTAATGAGTGTAATGGCGAGGGGCACTACGAATGTAGTGGGTGGACATTAAGTTGGGAGTGTGATTCTTACGGGGAGCGTGCAAGGGATGAATCCCTGCAGTCGGTGGCTCAGATGGATAGAGCGTCAGCCGTGTAAGCAAGAGATCCCGGGTTCGCGTCCCGGTCGGGGCATACATTTTCAACTGTCCCCGTTGATGTATATGAACGGCTGTCGGCAGCTTAGGGTCTTGATTTAAATATCGTTTCAGAAGAAGATCTGGTCGCACGAGATGTGGTTGCTGCAAGATTGCAAATACACCAAGTACGATATACAGTGTGTACCACAGCACGATTCGTAGACACAATGTGTGCACCAAACTTGGTGGTCGCCACATCGAACCATACTTGTATTCAATTAGAATGATAATCCTGCTTTGATAAAGACAAAAACTGTTTAACTGTGAACAGCAGTGTTTGTGAAGACTGATTGACTTTCTTTTTGGTTTCTTTGGAAAATGAGTGACGTACAGAGTCATCCCTAATAAATTATTTGTAAAAGTGATAATGTTACTAACATGTTTTCAAATGGTAGTGGCACAGAAACGGTACTTTTCCGGGCGTGGGTTTCAGTCCAAAAATTATCAACTCAGTATCCTCCACAAGACTGTAAGAGGAATTTTAGAGCATCCTGTATAACTGATTCAATAACAATAATAGTTTTGATACGATATTGTAGTGGCTGTATTATTCTTATGACAATGCACTGCGGGGACCGCAGCTGTTATGAAACACACCAGATGAATTCGAAATTGCGAATAATGACTACCATTAGCTGTAGAATGGAATGACGATAGTGAAAATTTGTGCCGGACCGGGAGTCGAACCCGGATTTCCCGCTTATCGCGAGCGGTCGCCTTACCATTTTTTAAAATCTTATTTTGTTCTATAGTGTTCGTTGACTGTTCGTGGCGGATGTCCGACGACACTCGTTCAGGTTGTTCGTTGATCTGTTCACTCAGTTTTTTATTGCAGGGGGTAGCTGAACCCTGTACATTTTGGCTATTCGTCCACGACTAACGGCCAGACCCAAAACTTCCATATGTCGTCAACCATACGTCTACGATCTGTACTCGGCCGTGAGTCCTCCACGGATAGCAAAATGGTAAGGCGATTGTTCGCGATAAGTGGGAAATCGGAGTTCGAGTCCCGGTCCGGCAAAAATTTTCACTGTCGTCATTCCATTCTACAGCTAATTGTAGTCATTATTCGCAATTGCGAATTCATGCGATGCAAATAATGGTTGTGATAGTTTTGTTCATCGGTAGTTCTCTTTTACGGGGATACTGCACATTTCGTCATATTACAGATTAAGAAGACAGAGAGAGAGAGAGAGAGAGAGAGAGAGAGAGAGAGAGAGAGAGAGATAGCTAGTCTGTTAACAGCGGTAACATTTCGTTCAGTTTATCCTTTGTCCCTGGTTCTGTGTTTTATGCATTATTGCAAACTATTTTTGCATAACGAAGAAAGCTATTCTTACAAATGTCCTTAATTTCTCAACGATAATCTCTGCATACAATACGCACATCATAGGTATTTCGAGAACGTCCGTTGATCGCGACTATGAAGAATATTCTCAGTCGCTATACGGGGGCGCGCTGAAAAGCAACGACCGTGAATTTTCTGTGGGAAAACTCTTAAACCCTTCAAAATAAAACAAACGTTGTTAACAACTCACATCTTTATTCTTCACATCTACATATTTTCAGCCTCTGTTGTTTGAGGACTTAGAATTGTAGCGTGTAACACGGCGGCGTGTAACGTAACCGTGCATGAGAAGCAGGGTGCTGTAGTCGAGTTATGGATTCATACGGAGCATGGTCTCCTTCTAGGCCCCACACGAGTGCTGCGACATCCGCAACAATCCGACGCCTTCGGCTCCCTGTCTTCGGTTGTCCTCCATACAAGCCGGATTATGGTCCGTCCGACTTCCATGTTACCAAAACTTGAAGAAGAAATTTCAGGTCTTCACTTTGATGGTGAAGTAGCGTGAGGTTGTGGCTTCGTCAACTAAGTCAAACATTCTACAGTGATCTTATCAACGAACTGTTGTCTCATTGGAAGAAGCGTATTAATCACCAGTGTGACTAAATGGGGAAATAAAAATGTAGACGTGAAGAATAAGGGTATTGAATGTCAATAATGCTTGTTTTACTTGAAAAGCCTCAAGAATTTCATATAAAAATTCTGAGACATCACTTTTAACCACGCGTTCGTAATATTTGTTTCCCTTGTTTTTTTTCTTTATTGTGATTTCATGCATCAGCTGAGGCGGGCCGGCAGCAGCGTACATACGCCGCTCTTCGGCCAAAGGACACAACATAAATACACGGAAGGCAAAGAAAACATAGAAAACATGGTAAAGACAAGATGAACACTGCACAAGAAATCATAAGTCGTTGGGCGTAAGACACTGTAATGGGGGGTGGCACCAGCTGAAAACAAATGACGAGGCCGGCCGAAGTGGCCGTGCGGTTAAAGGCGCTGCAGTCTGGAACAGCAAGACCGCTACGGTAGCAGGTTCGAATCCTGTCTCGGGCATTGATGTTTGTGATGTCCTTAGGTTAGTTAGGTTTAACTACTTCTAAGTTCTAGGGGACTAATGACCTCAGCAGTTGAGTCCCATAGGGCTCAGAGCCATTTGAACCATTTTTTGAACAGATGAAGACGTCCAGGTGGAGACACGAAAGTAGTAGAAAACACTGACGAAGACACTGTGCACAAACGGAGAGACACTGACGCACGGAAACACTGGCGACGACCATCCGCGAAGCACTCACGCTGACTAAGGGTAGGGGGCTACCTACAGGTCAAAGGGAGAGGTAAGGGGCGGGAAGGTGGGGGCTGGAGCCAGTGGGAGAAAGGAAGGTGAGCGGGGGGGTAGGAGAGAGGGGTGGGGAGGTTTGGAAGTCCGGGCAGAGGGTTATTGTTTCCTTGGTGGACCAAGGACCAGCATGATGAAGACTTAAGGAAAATTCTTTAAACATCGGTTTTAAATTTATGTGAACATCTTAACGTGTAGGCTTTCACGGCCGGCATCTTCATCAGTTAAAACTTCAGGGCTGAGAGGCCGTGATCGATCTGTAAAACTTCTTCTTCCTGACGTTTCGTTGCCAACTGCGGGCAACATCTTCCGAGGTGAGTCAACGACTGGCTGCCAGGCCGTGGAGGTCCCGTTGATGTAGAGCGCATAGAGGGCACCACCAAACGTTAGCTGAGACCGACCGTAAGTCTATCTCTGGCTAACGTCAATTGTCACATTGTTGGTACAAATTGGACCGCCATATCTTGTCTAACTTTAATCCTTCCTATTTTCTATTAATTAGTGTGGTGTTTCCGAATCTCTATAGCTACCATATACATACGTGCATAATAATGTGATGTCCTGGCTAGCACGCTCGTCTCACTCAATTTAGTCCACAACGTCTCGACGAAGAAACGTACGTTGACTTCCTGAGGAATACTCTGCCTGGGCTTCATGAGAATGTGCCTTTGACAATACGACAGATTATGTGGTTTCTAGATCACGGAGCATCATCCCCCTTCCGCATTGTAGTTCTCCGGCACCTCAGCATGTTTCCTGGACTTTGGATAGGACGCAGAGGCCCTGTAGCATGACACGCTAGATCACCGGACTGTAAGCATCTCAAAAGCGTTGTGTATGCTCAACCGCATTCTGATGTGCACACCCATTAACAGCGTGCTCACGACGCCTGTGACGATATTCGGAGAGAGGCCGGAACGTGCTAAAGGGTGCAGCAATACATGGTGCGACTGTGAACGTGTGCGTTGCATCCCATGGTGGCCATTTTGAACATCTGTTGTGACGTGGATGGGATGCAGCTCTGTACTGTGTACGGGACGATTTGTTGTTGTTGCACGCTGACCGTCCATTTCCCGACGAATTTCATAGTACCTGTTTTCCCCCCTATACAGTCAAGAAACTATCCCTACATTTTGTCTGTTTGATTAACGTTCATAGTGTCTAGTATTGCACCAATAATGTCAGGTGGTCCCACGGGATCGACGGAAATCATAATCACATATAAAAATTGAGATTCTGTGTCATGCGTTCTCCCCTGACCCGTGTCACTTCAAACAAGTGACTGATTTTCCCCGCCCGTAGCGACACAGCTACGCTGTGCTCACCTTGTTGACTAACTCGAGTGCGGCGCTGATGTGGACCAGTTCGGCTGCAACGTCCGCCGTTGTTAGTTCCCCTGCGCGCCGCACGTGGGAGTCGGCGCTCGTATTTCACAATTACCGCACTACACCACTTGGCGCTGGCCCAGCTCCTTCCGCACATTGCCCTAACAGTTTCTTGCTTCTGTATTTAGTCCTCTTAGAGTATTTGAGAAGCGGGCCGGTGTGGCCGAGCGGTTCTAGGCGCTTCAATCTGGAACCGCGCGACCACTACGGTCGCAGGTTCGAATCCCGCCTCGGGCATCGTTGTGTGTGATGTCCTTAGGTTAGTTAGGTTTAAGTAGTTCTAAGTTCTAGGGGACTGATGACCTCAGATGTTAAGTCCCACAGTGCTCAGAGCCATTTGAACCAGTAGTTGAGTTCAGACAACTGTCTTGGAAAATAATCAGTTAAATACTTTACGCTAGTTATAGTATAAGATTAAAAAATTCCATGTAGCAGAAATTGAGTGTATGAACACCTTAAGCACAAAACGCCTTAGAGCTGTTGCGACGAAATAATAATGTTGCGCCTTTTCTCCACTTCTTCTGTTCTTGTCTCAAAAGCAGTTTGCTATTATATTTATCTTTTAGAAACAACAAATGCATAATTTCCAAGTATTAAGTGCTTCAAATACAGAGCTATTTTCGACCAGATTAGAAATATTCTGATGCAGATATCATTCCATTAACTAATGTTGTTGAGGTGTAGGGTGGTCATGTAATTCCAGTTTCGCTACTGGAGGGGCCTTCATCAAAAACGAGTGATCGCAGGAAAATGAAACTTCGAGGAAACACTTGTAAGGAAATGCGGAAGAGAAATAACGAATAAACCGTTGAAAAAAAACAGATTTTAATTCCACCTGAGAGGGTAACATTTGTTAACTGAGTATCATGCTTACATTCCAGGCTACAAACATTTTTCAGTGTGACGACTATCTGCATCCTAGACAGCCTGGAACCGCCCTACTGCTCTCCGAAACAACGTGAACCATAGAATACTGAGCTGTTGTGACACAACTCGTACACTGCTTGAAGATCGCAAATTGCGTGTAGCATTCTCAGTCAAGGCAACAGTGACATCTTCAACAATCTGTAGCGCAATTAGCCGTCGTGCTCTCCGACGAGCATTTCTCAATCGTCAGTTAATTCGAACTGTCGCATCGTATCCTTCAACCCCAGTGCAGAAAGAAGACCTCTCCGTATTCCTTTATTGCGCCAACAGTCGCAGTTGTATTGCTGTTGTTCTCAAAAAAATCAGGAGGCACAACAAGATGAACAAAGAAAGGAACAACTGCAACAACAAAAGCAAATTCAGGAGCAACAACACTTACTATCTTATTCTACAGCAGTTCATCAGCACAGAACAGCATCCACCCTCACCATTATCGCTATTTCATCAAGAAGACGAATACTGGGACCCGTACTATAGTCTCAGTAGTTCCATTTCTAGACAAATAGTATAACCGCTGTTACTGAACAGTGCGCATTTCTGCTATCTATTACCTCCAAATACAGTGTCGTCTACAAAAATTACGCCGTCCCAATAAATCAGTGTGTTTAGATTTGTCTGTAATTCGCAGTTTGCTCCTCAAGAATTATGATGTTGTAGTGGTTGGGCCCAAATTTTATCAGTGTAGCAAAAATGGCATCAGTCATATGCTGCCTAGGGAGATTATGCCGATACTCTGAAACGTAGGAGTCCATTTTTTGTGTGGCAATCAAAATAATAAACAAGCCTAAGCCTAATTATTACTGCATGATGTAGTAAGGAGTTTATACACTAACAAATCCTAATCACGAAGAATTGTTAACAGTTGTAAAACTTTTGGAATGTCAGATGTGTTTAAGAATTATTTTGAGGAATGCACCGTATCTCCCACAAAAACAATTAAAATGCTGAAAGTAGTACAGGAAAAAGTGGGATGTATTCTATAAAACGGCATTCCCATTCACGCCACAGTATGCATGTCGGAAGTCATCCTGTTCGTCATCCGGTTGGGGATTCAAATCCCGACGTCCATTTAGCGACAAAGCCAAAAAACAAACAAATCAGCAGTGGCATATCTTCAAGTAGTGCCTATATCACCAAATCTTGTTATAACAACAGGAGACAGCATTATCTAGGGATTTTTTTTTTTTTTTTTTTTTTTTTTTTTTTTTAAGGCGACAAACAACTGAAGTCACGTCTGCTATTCATTCCGAAGGACAAAGCAATGGTGTGTGCGTATGGAGTAAATTCCGTGTGCATGGGTAAAAGAGTGTTCTAAATGTCTCAGCAGCGTGTATCGGAGCCGTACATCGCCGGTCCTTTGGCTAAAAAGCACGCCCACCAGACACCGTTGGGCAACTTGGCCCTTCACTTGTGCCCAGTCAGCACTGACGCAGCATGGCAGGGGTCTCTCTCAGCTCACACAGCAGCACACTGTGGTGCCGCACAGAATCGAACTGATCTCTTTATGGTAAACAGATGGCTTTGGAACGGTATCCGCTTGCATGATACCCACTAGTTACTGAACCTATCGATGCATGATATTTCGCAAGCCGTAAGAAACCCGGCGCCGCTGCTATTACTATTACCCCCCCCCCGCCCCAGACAAATATCAGAGGTTTTCTTTCCTTGGCGCTTGCCTTGACGCTTTTTCTCCCTTGCGTTTGAAACTGCTACCCTTCGTTCGCTTTTCGTCCACTATCTCCTCGATGCGACCATTTTAGTGGGTAATTCTACCCAGGGGCATTGATAACCTCACAGCCCACATCCCTTGAGTCCTTGTTTAGCAACTGACAGGTACGGAGGTGACAGTAGATCTTTTGAGAAGGTCACCGCGTTGGTGCGGGCGTGGAATGGCTCCACCCTGACAAAAAAAAAAAAAAAATACGAACCCGAAAATTCGCCGAAGAAGTCCGGATATAGTCAGAAGGTACATCAAAAGACCAACGTCGCAGAATACGGCGAGCGGTGAGCAACGATAATAAAGAATATTCGCTTTACTTATTGATGATTTCCATACGCTCGTGAAGCATGTGGAAGAAGAAAAATGGCATTGTTTCACCCACAATGACATGTCACAGAAGTAGCTGAAGGTGGCCCTCCTCCAAGAACTAATCAAGATGGATCCAGAATTCCTCAACCGGCCGTGACAGCGTTTCCAAGCGGAAATACTAGAATCTATTGAAGTCGCGGCTAACTCCGAAGTAGTCGGGGCGACGCAGCCCTAACTTTCCTCAACCAAAGAATACTACGAGCGGTAAACGCAGCCAACACGATAGGACCGCTGCCACCTCGAGATTTCTCGCGGCAGTTACCGCCACACATCTTGGCAGCTATCAGCGAAAAGAGCCGACTGCTCCGTGAATGGCAGTTCACACGCCAACGCATGCGAAGGTAGATAGCAGTCAAAGAACATAGGCACAGAGAATGGGCCAACGTAGCGTCCACGCTCAACCCCAACGACGGCAGCCCCTGGAAATTCGTGAAGAACTTCCTGCCGCGCCGACAGAGCATCACACTGCTACAAGTTGGCAAAAGTGAGCCAGATGCAAAAACCAGAGTGCAGGGCGACGCATTCTCCCCTTGTCGACGAGGCACGTTGCCGCCTGGTCGACGAGCAACTCCCGATCTTCTTAGCAGTGACAAAAGAGGAAGACGTAATCGAGACGATTGCAGAGGATAAATTCGCAGTGCAACTTCGTTCCCTGAACACGAAGAAAGTAGGAGGTAGTGACGGAATAAACAACCACCTGGCGAAGAACTCCAACCATAACCGCTCCAGCGTTAGCTGTCGTGATCAACGGGATGCTCAGCACAGGCACCTACCCTATAACATGGAAACACACTGAAGTTGTGGCCATCCAGAGGACTGGGAAAGATCTACGCCACGCCACCAGCTACCGGCCTATCGGCCTTCTCCCGTCCCTCTCTAACGTTTTCTAGAGGTTGTACACGAAAAGGCTGATGGAGCCCGTCGCCCAGGAGGGTGTAACTCCAGACGAGCAGTTTGGTTTTCGTAGCGGCCTTTTGACCTCTCACCAGCTTCTGTGACTGGTAGAGCCGGCGATGAGAGCACTGGAAAAAGGAGAATACCTCGATATGGCCAGACCCTTCAATTGCATCTGGCACAATGGTCTCGTATACAAACTCCTTGTATTCGGGATAGCGACGTCGCAAGCAGTCCTGCTCAGATCCTACCTAGCGGAGCGAACGTTCCACGTCAAGACAGAGAACGGTTCGTCCACCGAGCAACAGATACGTGCTTTGGTGCCGTATGCACCGGTGATCGACCCCTTGCTGTACTCACTGTACCCTGTTGATATATCATTGGTAGTGCATGTCGAATTGACACTCTAATCTGGTGACACAGCGCTGTACCCCGCAACATGAACGTGCACATGGTGCAACGCCGCGTCCATCTCGGGGGTGGCACTATGGGCTCGTGGTAAACGAAATAGTGGCTGAAATTCAACGCAGCGAAGAGCCAGGCAGAGATCTTTACCCAAAGATTGCTGCCACCAAATCTCTGCCCGTCGAAATCCTGGGAGCAACTATCCCATGGAGCAAGACGGCGAAGTACCTAGATGTCACCCTTGACCAAAGACTCTACTGGGCGCCTCATATCCGATACGTCAGAAGCAGAGGCATATGGCGCCTTAGCGCTCCCTACTCGCTGCTGAACAGTCGACATTGCCGCAGCTACACTGCATCACGCTGTTCCGAACACCTGTATGACTAATGTTGGAATACGCAGCTGTGGTGGGGGGAAAGACCACAGATTCACTCATCGAAACGCTGCGAAGGATCCAGCCGAACTCTTAAGAGCGCCCTACGTCTTCCGAAGGAATACTCCACTCGTCGGCTGCACGAGGACACAGGAATCCCGCTCTTGCAGGACAGATTCAGGATCATTGCGAGATCCCACAACCGCCTCGTCCGTGACATGGGCCACCAACCACACCACAGCCAACATCACATTGGCCTAAACTAGTGCAGGCATAATTTTCTCGCAGGAGACACACACCATCGCCCATGGACAATTCATATAAGTAAAGTTCTTCTTTTCTTTCCCACAGAAACAGCAAGAGCAGCAGGTCTATGCTTACACTGCTCAACATGATGAGCAAGGTAAGCTTGCCAATAGAGCGGCAGCATCTGCATACACGACGCAGTCGAGAGGTGAGAGCGAGTAGACGCTTGAGGGCCCACACCTCGGAAGAGTTGTCGTGTTGCTTTATTATAGCGAATAATCAAATTGTTGTTGAGGTTCCGAAATTAAGAATGGGCAACAAGCGAAGCGGAGGCCGCAACGAGGCGAAGAAGACGACTGGATCGACGTAGGGCCCGCACACAAAGCCATCTGATGGACTAATTGACGATAGGAATGACGACCGACGAAAGAACGAACGAGGAAACTCAAGTGACGAGCTCGGCGAGCCAGAAGTACGAGTTGAACAAGAAGAAGAAGACGAAGATCTAAGGGGTAGTTTCTACTCTTATGCGACTGTGTACATCCGTTACACAGGCCATGACTGGATGGAAACTTACGACGAGCTCGCAGTGCAACTTCGCTGTGCAGTCAAGGCCAAATCGACTGACAATTATGTGACAACGGAGATTCGTGCATTCTCCCTGAATGACGAAGCAGCAGTGAGGAGGATGCTGAAGGATTGTCTGATTGATAATCTAGTCAGAACGGAATCTCAAGACAAGACAGCGCAACTCAAGGCATTACTGCGAGGTCTTCCACATATTTTTAATACAGAAGCAGTCCTCATCCGTTGATCCGCTTTGGATACGACGCAATGGTAAACCCGTATCGTGCCGGCCGCGGTGGCCGAGCGGTTCTAGGCGCTTCAGTCCGGAACCGCGCGACTGCTACGGTCACAGGTTCGAATCCTGCCTCGGGCATGGATGTGTGTGATGGCCTTAGGTTAGTTAGGTTTAAGTAGTTTTAAGTTCTAGGGGATTGATGACCTCAGATGTTAAGTCCCATAGTGCTCAGAGCCATTTGAACCATTTTTAAACCTGCATCAGCGGACTAATAAGAAACGAGCTCCACTGTTCATCCTAGCGGTGGACACCTCAGAAGACGCCGCGACTTGGAAAGAACCGCAAGTGTAGTCTCTGACATCTTTAAGGTGCTCGACGTCACAGGTTTTGATGCGAAAATTGAACCCCCCCCTGGCTGGATTCGAGTCGAAGCCACAGCGTTTCAGCTGTCAACAAGGAGGCCATGTGGCAAAACATTGCCCCAACCTGTCGATCTGCGTCAAGTGCCCTGAAAATCGTGACAGCCACACTCGCAGTTGACGCAAAGAAGAAGCCATGTGTGCCCGCTGTGGTGGGCAACATGTGGCAAGTTGGCGAGGCTGTAAAGCCTTCTCAGGATGCAGCAGCTCAGACGAATAGAGGGCATCGAAGAGGAAAGTCCTGGCGAACCCGCCGGGCACTGAAAACCCCAAGAAGAAGAGAAAAAGGAGGAAAACCAGCGGCCAAAACATGGTTGTTACCCCGGGGACGGGCAAGAACGCGCCGAAGACGACCACCGAACCTGATCGGCCGCCGACCCCACCGCGTACTGTGAGACTGACTGTGGGAGGGGGATGAGGGAGGGGAGAGAGGCCGACCAATCGCAGCGGAGCGACAGCAGTCACGATTGGCACACCGAACAGACAGAATCGATTGCACTACCATGACGAGATGCGGCAATCATGCAGAAGAAAGAAGAGCATCCGTCAGCCAACCGAAGAACGAGATCGAAGCGATAGACGACGTTGCTATTTTCCGGCAGCTTGCACAGATTGCTATGATCAGTACACTACAGCAGAGGTGCTTCACGGAGCCAGCTCTCCTGGCCAACAGCTTGGACGACCGCCCAAAGGTGAGCGGTCGGGTTGCAACTTCGGTCCCCGAGAAGAGCAGCGGCGGCGAACTTCGCACCATCACTGAGAAACCAACAGCGCCCCTTAAAGCGGTCTTGGCACGGAGAGGTCCGTCATTTCAGCCGCCATTGCTGTGCAGAGAAGGAGAAGGCTTTGAAGCAACTGCGCGCACTTCTCCCCCAAGACCTACGATCAGCAGCAGGGGTGCAAACTCCGGCGAACGCTCCTGCAATTATGAAGAGGATCGTAAGGCTGCCTGTCCCTGCAACCTCCATAGCAGCACCATAGGGCGCCAGCAAGACATCCGTCGGCCCCACGGCAACGGCAGCGACGTCGAAGGCCACGGGGGTGACTAGCGCCAAGGCAGAAGAAAAGAATGCAGCATCAATCTCTCAAGCGCGAGAGAACGGCCTGCAACTCTCCGTAGGATCATCAGCACAGCTCGTCGAGCAAGCAGAACAGCTCGAGGATCAACTGCAGGAAAACTGGGCCATGTAGTAAACAGGATACGCCTTACAGCAGAGAGCTCTGGCGTCGTTCAGCTTTAGCTTGATGCTGCGCCAAGTCACCAATGACAAGGCGCAGCATGACAGTCACAGCAGCGCACTGCGCTGCCGCACCAGTCTGCCCTTACTAAAACGACCATAGCTCTGACACCGTATCGATGCATGATACCCCTCTGCTAACAAAACCTACCCTTACATGACCTGTCGCAGGCAGCAAGAAACCCGCTACTGCTCTTACTACCCGACTCAGCTATTCCAAAGGTTTCTTTCTCCTTGGCTCTTGCCTTCTTGGCTTGGAACCTATTTTCTTCTGTCCATCAAACCGCTAACCTTAGTTCAATTTTCGACCCAATCCATCTCCAGAAGAGCGCATACTAGTGGTTAATTATAACCAGACTTATGCAAACATCGGAGTATGGCTCTAAGCACTGTGGGACTTAACATCTGAGGTCATCAGTCCCCTAGACTTAGAATTACTTAAGCCTAACAAACCTAAGGACATCACACATATCCATGCCCGAGGCAGGAATCGAACCTGCGACTGTAGCAGCAGCGCGGTTCCGGACTGAAACACCTAGAACCGCTCGGCCACAGCGGCCGGCAAACATCGGAGTACACAAATCCTGCCGGCCGGTTCTAGGCGCTTCAGTCTGGAACCGCGCGACCGCTACGGTCGCAGGTTCGAATCCTGCCTCGGGCATGGATGTATGTGATGTCCCTAGGTTAATTAGGTTTAAGTAGTTCTGTTCTAGGGGACTGATGATCTCAGCTGTTAAGTCCCATAGTGCTCAGAGCTATTTGAACCATTTGAACACAAATCCTGCGAATACCTCATTTAGTGAACACTAAAACCGAGCCCGACGTTCCACCTGAAGATGTCCGTGTATAGTTAGAATGTACATCGAGAACCAACGTTGCGGATTACGGCAAGCAGCAAATTATGGAGAAACTTCGCTTTACGTTTGCAAATTTCATCATACTTTTCCCGCATATATGCCATAGGTTTTGAGATAGAAACGTGTTCACAAAACTGTGTGCAAGATGGGTAAGACATTTGGCACCTAGCGCCGAATTCAACGCATTGCAGAAGCATTGAAAGTACTATGAAGTCAGCACAGTGGAGAACTCTTCAATTGTATCGACACCGAGATAATGAAATATGGGTTTCGCACTTCGTTTTGAACACTAATCAGTGAGGAAGTGAATTTCCGGAATTAAAAGTGTTTTGCAATAGTAAGGGCTCAGAATTCTACGTAACTTATGTAGAGGTTTCACAGGAAATTATTTTTCTATAAATGCCGGCCAGAGTGGCTAAGCTGTTCTAGGAACTTCAGTCTTGAACCGCGCGACCACTACGGCCGCAGGTTCGAATCCTGCCTCGGGAATAGATGTGTGTGATGTCCTTATGTTAGTTAGGTTTAAGTAGTTCTAAGTTCTAGGGGACTGATGACCTCAGATGTTAAGTCCCATAGTGCTCAGAGCCATTTTTCTTGTCTACAAGTCATGATGGCTCAGCCTTTCTGACAACGAGTTTCATCATTCCACACACCTGAAAAAATTACTGTCACAATGGAGATCAGCTAAAAACAGTTACAGTAAAGGGAAACAAAAGTTGGTCCCAAATTATTCTCAGCACAAACAGTTAATTTATTGATTGCAGTAAATGTTTCCAGATTATTATGTCTCGTTTTTTAATAACGATCCAACAGACATGGTACCCAGATAATCCCCGTACGTTACAAATATACGGTAGAAAACCTCGAATGTTTCTCAGGTAGCACAAGATGGAGTCATCAGTTTGCGATGGTACCGTTTTTATTCGTGGTTCTCATAACAATTTTGGGTAAGACAGATACAGTAGTCAAGACGGGCGCTACTCGGTGAAGAATAAAGAGAAATACGAATTTGCTTTCGCTTCTCCTGTTGCAATGGAAGGTTATGTGTCAATGTCTTACATCCAAGCACGGCGAAGAATATACCACAATGCTTCCCAGGTCGGCCCTGGCTGGCACGGTTTGGAAGCAGCGGCCAGACAGAGACGGATATCTCGGCAGCGCTCCACACCACGGCAGCTGGCGGTTGCCTCACCCACCGCTGTGTCGCCATCTTCCAGGTCCTAGAACCAGTCGAGGACAGGTAGAGAGCAGCTTTCTGTAGAATCGGAGGTCGTTAAAAACCAAGCACTAGCTCATTGAGAATAGAACGAGAAAGAATCAGAATTGGTCATTTTTCTTGAAGTAATTAAGGTACGTCAGTAACGACCTAAATAAATCCACCTAGACAGGGACCACATCTCTCTTCGCACCGAGTGGTATTTATTTCCATTAATTAGTTGCTGTTTTATGTATGGCATGCATCCTTCAAGCTATTACTGCAGGTGGTGTTTAACACCTATTGTTATTACTAAAATCCACCGCACTTTAATAAAATTGTTTCCGTCTGTTACAAATTGTAATATCTACAGCCCTGAAACCATACACCACATTACGTAAAAAGGGATGTATATACCTATCAAGCAAAATTACCGCACAATGTTACAGTAAAAAAAGCAGAATACTTGTACGTCGTCGAGCGTCTGGGCTTGATTACCAAGGTGACTTTACAGAGTGGTCCTCTTCGATTTTCTTCATACACTGCTTAATAACTGGTAAGGAACAACTATTCTTGTTAAGGAACGCCGGCCGCTGTGACCGAGTGGTTCTAGGTGCTTCAGTCCGGAACTGCGCTGCTGCTACGGTCGCAGGTTCGAATCCCGTCTCGGGCTTGGATGTGTGTGTGATGTCCTTAGGTTAGTTAGGTTTAAGTAATTCTAAGTCTAGGGAACCGATGACCTCAGATGTTAAGTCCCATAGTGCTTAGAGCCATTTGAACCACTTGAACCCTTTACTAAGGAACTACTGCCAATCGCTACTGACCTACCCACAATTTTTACTGAGCGCCCGGCCAGTGATAGTAAAAGGAAATGTAGGGGGTGTGACGTGTTAACTACAGCGAAGTCTCTGCACCAGCACTCCGTGCGCATTCTACAGACTGATGTGCTCCGATGAATCCCGCTTCACTATGTCAAACGCTTCTGGTCATCAGTTAGCGTGGAGAGGTAGGGGAACACATTACACACCACAGAGCGTTCATGAGCATTATCGGTATGGCCTTGGCATTATGGCGTGGGCTTACATTATGCATTCTGGCGGAAAACCGCTGCGTACCTTTGCACGAGGTGCCGTTACAGTGCAGCGGAATTGCAGGGAGATTATTCTGGTTCATGTCGGTCCATTTATGGTCGTGGTAGGCCCCGATTCTCTGTTTATGGGCTTATACGGGACCGTTGAGGTGTCGGACACACTGAAAAGTGAAGATATTTAAGATACGGAGAGCCCTGCTTACTTCCCGCATGTAAACCCTATACAGCACTTCTGGGATGCTCTTGGCAGACGTGTTTCTCAACGAACACTCTCGTGGAACTGTGCAAGAACTGAAAACCACCTGACAGAGGAGGAGGAAATATCCCCCAAGAACTCCTCAACAGTTTGTTAGCCAGCACGAAAAAGGGATGCAAAACGTGCATTAGTGTCTGAGGAAGGAATATTCTCTGGCCAGTAGCAATTTTCAAGCATTGTACTTATATGCATGAAAGTCATTGCCCGAATATAAATTTCCTAAGTGGTACGACGTAGTTCCAAGTGGTGTTGCAGACAGTAGGTCGGCCGGTGTGGCCGAGCGGTTCTAGGCGCTACAGTCTGGAACCGCGCAACCGCTACGGTCGCAGGTTCGAATCCTGCCTCGGGCATGGATGTGTGTGATGTCCTTAGGTTAGTTAGGTTTAATTAGTTCTAAGTTCTAGGCGACTGATGACCTCAGAAGTTAAGTCGCATAGTGCTCAGAGCCATTTGAAGACAGTACTGAATTATCCACGATGCAGTAACAACTGTTTGTCTATGAACATGAGGTAAACTAAGCACAGTTTTTGAGGATGAATGTTGATGAACGTCGAGATGGCACAGAGCAGTGAGGATTAGCAATGACGCAATCCCGTCAGGCGTGGAGCCCGTGGGCAGTCAAGTGATGAACAGCAACGTGCTGTAACAACACGGTACCACGACGAAGCGCAGCGCTGTCACACACAATTTGCGGAAGACAAAAACCTAATTTCGAAATCCGAATGCCATGTTCGCTGTCTTGTTTGCATGGTGTACATGTTAGGCCTCCATCTAATTTGCTAACCCGACCAACTATCAGTTTCCAAATGTCGCTTGCTCAACACGAGCGGATTGCGTAAACCTGCTGTTCGATTTAGGAAACTCTGTGCAGTGAGATTATCAGCGACTTGGTGTCTTTTTTTTTTTCCAAATACAGGGCGGAAATTGTTCAAGAAGAGATTATCAAAAATCTTATTCATGTGAGACTGCTTTATTAACCTCGTCAGATAACGGGCATTGCTCAAAATACCTCGAAGTGATCAATAACTGAACATTATTGTAATCAAACATGTTGGACATTGACAACAGCTGGAAATATTCCGAATGGATAAAGACATTATCAATAATCAACAGAAAGTGGTTCAAATGGCTCTGAGCACTATGGGACTCAACTGCTGAGGTCATTAGTCCCCTAGAACTTAGAACTAGTTAAACCTAGCTAACCTAAGGACATCACAAACATCCATGCCCGAGGCAGGATTCGAACCTGCGACCGTAGCGGTCTTGCGGTTCCAGACTGTAGCGCCTTTAACCGCACGGCCACTTCGGCCGGCCAACAGAAAGTACCTCGCGTGGTATTGAAGGTCAAGAGCATTAAAATTAGTAGCGTTTTCCAAAGTATTGTTTTCGTGTTGTGGTAAAGACATATTCGTGACGAATGCCTAAAGGTACCCTATAATTTTAATTTTAAATATTTATCAGAATAACTTCGTTCATTATTTTTATTAAATTTATTGTTTTTATGTTATTTCTAATCCTTTGCCACCTCATTTTATTCATCATCTTACATCTTTTATTTGCCTGCCACCTTATAGATGGCTTCAAAAGTCGATCCCACCGCTCCCATCGTGAGTTACCGAATTTTTTGGCATCAAAAATGATTGAAGACGAGCCTGTTTGCCAGTGAGTGAATTTCCATATAATAGTTTACAAATTAGCCTCCTACGAAGGATAATACGGTTGTCGCCATTTAGTTTTGTTCTGTTAGTTCAGAAAACATTCTAGCTTTTGAGTATCGGACATAAAAAATATGACTCTCCTCGAATAAAAAAGAAAAAAACTTCATGTTTCAGTTTCGAGTGATAGCCTAACGTTTCGGTTTTTGAGTCATATGTGAGGAGTGATTGCTTAATAAAACCCATGTCGCCGCCTGCATGCACAACAATTACAACGCCGACCGGCACTTTCATTCTTCAGTACTCATCGCACACTGTCACTTTGCCATTTATTTACGATGTTTCATCTAAGTAAACCACTAGCCGCTTTGATTCTGAAGCTTCATTCTTCCGAAAAACCTAATGTAGTAAGCCCTTTTTGAAACTGCGTATTCTTGTTAGCACTTAAAACTTTTATTTTGGGAATTTTTAAAACTAAATCCCACAGACAACACAGATTTTCTACGAGTTTCCTTGCTAACCTTGTAAGTTCTGTGTGACGAAAGCCGTGCAGTTTTCGCAAAGCTGATATTTCTTTATATTGTTCGCAATAGCATAGCAATTGCTGGCTGATGATAGGTTTGTCCTTATCGTCAATGAAATTATTATTGTGAGTGGATGCTGCACTTCTCGGCTTCGTGTCCCTCCTTCGATAATGTGAAAACCGTAACGTCACTCAACTTTAACATTTTGGCTGCACGTTCCGTCACGTTCTCCGCAGGCGAGACAAATATTTTCAGTTTCTGTTCGTCAAAAAAATGTAATCACGTTAAATGGAAGCCATCGCGCCTGCACGAGAAGACATTTTCCTCGCTCACCTTCGATGTATGCACTGCGACGTAACAATGCGCACTATTTTAATAGCAGTGTCACTGTACACCGTACCTACTAGCTACGTGACCAAGTTTGCTGCGGCGGCCACCCTTACCACTTCGTCTTGCTAACATCTGACCAGCGAAGCATATCCATTAAGTCTGGTGCCGAATATGGTATACAGGAGCATAGCTCTGCATACACCTCAGCTGTTAAGAACAAAACATTTGTAGATCGTTGTAATTTGTAGCTAACTTAGGATTAAGTGCAATTAGATTGTAAACATAAAGCCATAGCTTCGAATCTTACCACTAGCACACGTTTTATTCTACTGGAAAAAACAGAAAGTCTTTAGAGTGCCCAGAATCTGACACTAATATAATGAATGTGGTAAAGGCAGGAATGACCAACAGAATGGGCAGTTGACTGTACAATAGCTTCCAGCCGCTTCAACAAACCTTCCAAAGTAACAATTAGATGTGAGCAGTTGCAGAATGAACCACGATACCGATCAGGAGACATACACTGAAGTGACAAAACTCATGGGATACTTCCCAATATCGTGTCGCGCCCCATTTTTCCCGAGGTAGTATCGAAGCAATTGGACGTGATATGGGCTGAACAAATCGTTGCAAGTCCCCTGCAGAAACAATGAGCCACGCTGCCTCTATAGCCGACCATAATTAAAGAAGTGTAGACGGTGCAGGATTGTATGCACGACTGACCTTTCGGCTAAGTCCCGTAAATGTTCGCTGGGCTTCATGTTGAGCGATCTGGTTGGGCAAATCAATAGCTCGAACTGTCCACATTTTTCTTCAAACCAGTCGCGAATAATTGCAATCCGGTGACATGGCGCAATGTCGTCCATGATGATTCCATCGTTGTTTACAAACATCAAGCCCATAATGGCTGCAAATGATCTCAAGTAACCAGACATAGCCATTTACAACCAATGATCGGTTCTGTTGGACAAAGGTTCCAGTCAAATGGTTCAAATGGCTCTGAGCAGTATGGGACTTAACATCTGAGGTCATCAGTCCCCTAGAACTTAGAACTACTTAAAACCTAACTAACCTAAGGACATCACACACATTTATGCCCGAGGCAGGATTCGAACCTGCGACCGTAGCGGTCGCGCTGCTCCTGACTGTAGCGCCTAGAACCGCTCGGCCACAAAGGTCCCAGTCATTCCATGTAAACATAGCCCACGCCATTATGGAACCACTACCATCTTTCACAGTGTCTTGTTGACAAACTGGATCCATGTATTCGTTAAGTCTGAGTAACACTTGAACGCTATCATCAGCTCTTACGAACTGAAATCGGAACTCATCTGACCAGGTCACTGCTTTCCGGTCATCTAGGGTCCAATTGATTCCGTCACGAGCCTAGGAGAGAACACCCCTCCCCCCCTCCCTCCCCCCCCCCCCCCTGTGGGCCCAGGGTTAGAACAGACCTGAGGTATTCCTGCCTGTCGTAAGAGGCGACTAAAAGGAGTCTCTCACCTTTCGGCCTTCATGTGATAGTCCCCTGTAGGGTTTGGTTTCCATTTTTGAAAATTTTCCCGAAGAGCGAGGCAATTGAGGAAGAGTGCGTTACATGGTGCATTGTGCCCATCATGCATTGAGATCATTAGCCCACTTTCTCGTCGTGGCATTGCAGTCCTGCTCATCCTCCATCTCTTGAGCGAGGAGACCTTCCTGGATGTGCTTTCCTCCACCCACAATGCAGTGTCGTTCCCTGCGCCGACGATGATCATGGAATTATTTCCACCTCATGTTCAGCACGGTAGCCAGTCCATTGTGGTGGGGCCGCCTTGTACCCTGTTGGTTGTAGCCCTCTGATTACACAGAGATTGCTTTGCTGATGCCTGGGCTGTTAACTCCCCATGTATGCCAAGTAGTAGATGCCCATCACCCTGGGGCACCAGGACTCCCGGCAATGGCCAATCTGCCAGGTGGCCTTTGCTGCAGCTGGGTGGCGCCCATTGGCAGAGCTCCTGGTTGGAGTGGGTGGCATCAGGGCGAATGACACGTGATGAAGTGCACCATGTCACCACTTGCTGATGATCAAACGCCTGCAGTCTCTAAGCGTTCCAAGTCTCAGTATAATGCAAGGAACTATGATCCTAAATCGTTCCCCTCCCTGCCCACACCATGGGAGGAACGCAAGGCTAGGGATGGCAGCAAACAGTATTTGCCCCAGCACGAGAGCTGACGGGGACTCCTTTGTCTTGATGAAGCCTTAGTTTTTTGTAGAGCATTTAGAGGAGAAGTTTGGGGAGGTGGAAGGCTTGTCCAAAATGCGGTCAGGGTCAGTCTTGATGAAAATGGTATCCTCTGCCCAGTCACGAGCATTACTCGCTTGTGACAAGCTGAGGTATGTTTCCGTTACCATCACTACTCATAAGAGCTTAAATATGGTCCAAGGTATTATATTACAAAGGGACCTTCTTTTGCAGTCTGACGGCGAGCTGCAAACCAACTTAGAGCGATGAGGAGTTCATCTCTTGTGGTGCATCCCTCGAGGTCTGAGGGATAATCAGGTTGCCACTGGTGCCTTCATTTTGGCCTTCGAGGTCGACGCATATCCCGAGAAGGTCAAGGTGATGGTCTACCACTGCGATGTCAAGCCATATATCCCTCCCCCAATGCAGTGCTTTAAGTGCTGGAAGTTGGGCCATACGTCTTCCCACTGTACTTCCAGCATCACATGTCGAGTTGTGGACGCCCATCCTGACCCAATACTCCATGTGCCCTGCCTCCCATCTGTGTCAACTGCGGAGACCATCATTCCCCTTGCTCACCAGACTGCAGGATTTTACAGCAAGAAAGGAAAAATCATGGAATACAAGACCATGACCCAACTGACCTACACTGAGGCCATGAGGAAATTTGAGCGCCTACATCCTGTGGCTATGACCTCCTCTTATGCTGCTGCTACGAGAAAAGTTGTAGCTCCATCAATTTCATGAGTTCCAGTCAGCTCTCAGAGCCAGAAAACTACACCTGCCCCTTTGATGGTGGGGGGCATTTCCTCCCTGTTGCTCCCACACCACCTACCTCAGGAGCATTGGGGACACCAACCGCCACTTCTCAGCCAGAGAAGCATAAGTCGTCTTTGGCTCCTCTGACTAGGAAGGGGTCCCTTGGGTCACCCCCTTTCCAGGTTTCTGCTAGTGGGAAAGATGACACCCACCAGCGGCTGAAGTGCCCAAAAGCAGCTGGTCATAGGGCTTCACTATCATCCTCAGTCCCGGAGACTGAATCAGTGAAGCCCTCCCAGCCAGAGAAACCCAAGGATAAGGAAGAGAAATCCAGAAAGAAGACCACCTAGACTAAGGGAATTGCAGTGTCACCCACACCACCACTGCCTACAAGCCCTGCGTCTGAGGATGAGGTGAAGATTCTGGCATCCACTGAGGATGTAGATCTCGCCAGACCCTCAGACACAATGGATATGGCCTGTTCAGGAAATACGTCGGTGGCAGCAGGTGACCCTGAGGAGTAGACTGTCTCATTGCGTGTTTCATACCTTCCTGTCTCACGATCACGACATCTTCCAGTGGAACTGCAGCGGTTTTTTCCACCACCTGTCTGAGCTATGGCAACTCTTAAGCTTTACACCTGCTTTCTGCATTGCCCTCCAGGAAACCTGGTTCCTGGCAATGCGGACCCCCGCCCTTCATGGCTATAGGGGACATTACGAGAACCATAGCAAATATAATAGTGTCAGGTGGAGTTTGCGTTTATGTCCTGAACTCGGTATGTAGTGAACCTGCTCCACTTCAAACTTCTCTTGAAGCTATGACTGTCCGGATACCAATGATGCAGGAAATAACTATCTGCAGTGTATATCTCTCTCCAGATGGTGTGGTACCCGTGAACGTATTGGCTGCACTGATTGATCAACTCCCTAAACCTTTCCTACATTTGTGAGATTTTAACGCCCATAACCCCTTCTGGGGTAGCACGATGCTACCTGGCTGTGGCAGAGATGTCGAAAATTTACTGTCCCAACTCCACCTCTGACTCTTTTAAATTCTGGGGCCACCACACATTTCATTGTTGCTCATGGTAGATACTCGTCCATTGATGTATCAATTTACAGCCCAGGACTTCTCCCATCTATCAATTGGAGAGCACATGACGACCAGTGTGGTAATGACCACTTCCCCATCCTCCTGTCAATCCCCCGCCGTCATGCCCACGGACGCCTACTCCAATGAGCTTTAAACAAGGCTGCTGTCACAGCTCAATCTCCCCCACGTGGTGCCATAGATGTTGTGATTGAGCAAGTCACTACAACAATAATTTCTGCGACGGAAAACGCGATCCCTCGCTCTCGAGGATGCCCCCAGCAAAAGACAGTCCCTTGGCGGTCACCGGAAGTAGCTGAGGATAATTAAGGAGCGTTAGCGAGCTCTACAGCGACGTAACCGGCACACTTACCTAGAGCACTAAATAGCTTTTAAGCGGCTCCAAGGCCGCGTTCGCCTGCTTATAAAACGAATGAAACAGGTGTGTTGGGAGAGGTACGTGTCGATCATTGGGTTCCATACGTCAACTTCCTGAGTCTGGACGTGATCATACGTATTTTTGGGTACCAGATCCCAACAGGTGTCCCTAGCGTTAACATCAATGACGTGTTTTCTACCGACGCAAACACGATTGTCGAACACTTTTCAGAGCACTACGCTCGAGCCTCTGCGTTGGAGAGCTGCCCCCCACCACCCACCGAGCCTTTCGCACCCTTAAATGGCGGATGGAACGGAAAGTCATCTCGTTCACTATACGCCACAGTGAATCCTATAACGCCCCATTTACAGAGTGGGTGCTCCTCAGCGCCTTTGCACATTGCCCCAACACAGCGCCTGAGCCGGATCGGATTCACAGTTAGATGATTAAACATCTGTCATACAACTACAAGCGATATCTCCCCAGCATCTTCAACGGGATCTGGTGCGATGGCGTCTTTCCATCGCAATGTCCACAGAGACCATACTGAGCAGCATTCCTTGTCAGCTGGCGGCAAGGTATTCACTGCAGAGCTTATGGCCATATCTCGTGCACTTCAGCACATCCATTCCTGTTCTGGTGAGTCGTTTCTTCTCTGTTCTGACTCCCTGATCAGCTTACAAGCTATCGACCAGTACTACCCTTTGGTAGCGAACGTCGAGGAGTCCATCTCTGCCTTGGAACGGTCAAGTCGTTCAGTGGTGTTTGTGTGGACCCAAGGACACTTCGGAATCCCGGGCAACGAACTTGCTGACAGGCTGGGCAAACAGGGTAAGTGGAAACCGCTCCTGCAGATGGGCATCTCTGAAATTGACCTGCGTTCAGTCTTACGCCACAAGGTTTTTCGGCTTTGGGGACGGAGTGGCATAACAGTATGCACAACAAACTGCTTGTCATTAAGCAGACTGCGAATGTGTGGAAGACTTCCCTTCGGGCTTCTTCCAGGGAATCAATTGTCCTTTGTCTGCTCCACATTGACCATACGTGGCTCACACATGGTTACCTCCTGCATCGTGAGGACCCACCTCAGTGTCGCTGTGGCTGCCAAATGACAATCGTCCACCTCTTGCTGGACTCCCCACTTTTAGCCGCTGTGCGGCGGACTTTTAACTTTCCCAGTACCCTACCTTTGGTGTTGTGCGACAATGCCTCAATAGCAGCTTTAGTTTTACGCTTTATTCGTGAGGGTGGGTTTTTATCATTTGATCTGAGTTTTAGTGCATGTGCTTTGTCCCTCTGTGTCGTTAATCCTAAGGCTTTTAGGATGGAGGTTTTAATGTGTTGCAGAGTGGGTGACTTCTCCTTTTTTATTCTCATGGTCAGCCAACCATGGTAATCTGTTTTCTTGTTTTTAATCTCTTGTCCATGTTTTTTTTTGCGTATCCCTGCGGTTTTCTTAACCTGTTTAGTCCATTGTAGTGTTTGTTGTCCTTTGTCGTTCTTCTGGTTCTTCCTTTCTCCTTTTATTGTGTCATACGTCTTCTTTGTTTCCTTCTTTCCCTTGGATAATTTTTCTTCTAGGAACAAGAGACCGATGACCTCGCAGTTTGTTGCCTTTCCCCTCCTCTTAAACCAACCAACCAACCAACGAGGAGAGGCGCGGCAGGCGATGTCGTGATGTTAGAAAAGGCAGTTGCGTCGGTCGTCTGCTGCCACAGCCCATTAACGTAGTGTCTTAATCGATACATTCGCAGTACATTCCAGATAGATTTACGCTTTAATTTCACGTAGTATTGGCTGTCTGTTACCATCGGAAACTCTATCCAAACGCCGCTGCTCTCCGTCGTTAAGTGAAGGCCGTCGGCCACTGCGTTGCCCATGGTGAGAGGTAGTGCCTGAAATTTGGTAATCCTAGAACACTCTTGACACTGTGGGTCTCGGAAATTTGAATTCCCTAACGATTTCCAAAATTGAATGTCTCATGCTTCTAGATCCAAGTACAATTCTGCGTTCAAAAGGTGTTAAATCCCCGTTGTGCGGCCATTATCACGTCAGAGGTCTTTTCACATGTATCATCTAAGTACAAATGACAGTTCCGCCAATGCACTGCCCTTTTATACCTTTTATATGCGATTCAGCCGCAAAGTGTGTGTGTACATTTCGCTATCCCATCACTGTTGTTCTTCAGTGTATAATGAAAGTGATGTATGCATAGGACTGACCAAGAGATGGTGACTGACTGTACAGTACATTCCAGCTGCTACAACAAACCTTTCAATGTAACAATTGGATCCTGGAAGCACTGAAAGAATGAAGCACTTGCCGTTCAGGAGATATAGCCAGGTTCACTGACCTATCGAAAACAGACGAATGTTCTGGGGTTGGGGTATATGAGATACAGCCTAGATAAGAGCGTGCAATCACTCTATGGAAGCTGGCTACGGTACTCCAGGAGGAGATATTCGCTATCAGACTATGCGCGGAATGGTATCTTCGTAGAGGCTACAAGGGTCGTAACAGCTGTGAATTACCTATCAGGCCCTGAAACGAAATCAAAGGTGGTCATATAATGCCACGAATCCCCTGTGAGGCTTTGGGAAAACATCAGGGGAAACCTGCTGTTGATCCCTGGTCACTCAGGAACTAGTGGTAACAACAAGCCATCCAGGCCAGGGGTGACGACTCCATTTATTAGACCAGAACTAGTCTTAACCGCCAATAAAACTATGGTGAAATCTAAATTAGGAATTGAATCACGAGGCAGCACGTGGAATACTGGCCTAAGATCCAAAAACAAAAACTTGACAAGCAGTGTCACCGAAACCAGCAGTCCTCGACTTGAACAGGGTCAAATTAAACTCAGAGTTGGTCTAAAGACTGGACATCGAAATACAAGGAAGCAACTGCACACGATGAATTTAGGGGAAGAAACCCTTAAGTACAATGTGATGTAAGGGATAAAACAACACTGCACTTAATCTTTCAGTGCGAAGCAATGGAGGCCGAAAGACAGTAAATATTGGAGTTATTACCTAAGTCTTGAAGAGATTGTGTCTAACAAATACCTAGTAAAGGGCCTTATACTACTCTTCAAGGCTAGTGGCTGGCTTTACTAGAGTGATAGGGAGAGAAACCGCCAAATACATTCAGTTTCGGAGCGGCAAACAGGGGCCTAAGATCATTGTTGTTTTGCCTTCCTGATTAAATCAAATAAAGCCAATCCCTTTTATTTTATTTTCATTAAATTCCATATTTATTGACAAATGGAAATTTTACTTAACCAATACGGAATCAAGATTTTTAATGAAAATAACATTTTTATTTTTAATTACTATTCGGATGAAAATTTAACTACGGAGAGTAAGCTAAAATTCCGTATAAACAGTCGAAACGTCAGACGGAAAATGGTATAATATTTTCATTTCCAGAGACTGAACAGTATTAGTGACGTATATTACATGTAACAAAAAGGCATTCCACATGTAAGAAATTTTAAATTATTTTAATACGACTAGTAACTGAAAACGGAAAACATGTCTTTTTATTAAAAGTTGTGATAATAATTTTATAATTAAAATTTCCGTTTGTTAATAAACAATTAATTCAAGAAAAGTGAAAAAACTGTTGCTTACGTGATTCGAACCGATGAGTTTACGATTACAATAGATTTATGCTGTGCACTATGTTAAGGGAGAAATCTTAATCGTTTTCAGTTGTTTTGTAGTTAACAGCGCTCGCAAATCTGATCAAACAAGGACATATTTTCGAGGTTTTTTTTTTTTTTTTTTAGAATTGCGTAGAGTTCTATAAGAACTTTATGTGCGGCCTATAAATCTGAAGAAAATCTAAGACGGTCAGTGCCCTTGTAAGAGTAAAGAAACAGAAACTAAGAAATGAAAGTCCTAAGAAAATTACTCGGGCCAATGAAACACGATGTTGAATACGGGAATAGGAGTAGTGATGGTGTGTAAAGAAAACTGGACAACAAAATATAACGATGAGAAAATGTAGAATTATTTTTTACAGCCAAAGTGTTTGGATGAATGAAAAAATGATAAACAAGAGAAGTTTTGAACATTACAACCCGAAAAACTTCTTTGTTGCAAGTGGCTCCAAGGTAATCAGAAGTGATTTGAAATTCTGATCAAAGACACATTTCGAAGGAAACATTTAGATGCCCATCTCCAGAGGAAACCATAAAAGTAAACTAGAGCAAAGTGGACAGAAGTTAGTCAACAACGGCACTCTGATAGACCGAAAAATTACTGGAAAAATTGAATTTTAAATCATAAGTAGTTAAATAACTATTTCTTGTAGTCCCTAGGAAACCCCACCTCCCTCCCCCCCCCCCCAAAAAAAATAAAAAGTGGCCGAAAGACAGAAGAAAACGTGGGGGGAGGGGGGCGAACGAACTGCAAAAATGTTCGTTCTAGAAAATGGAAAGTGCGTACCAATATTGGTAAGATACAAAAGGGCAAGAAGTAGTAGTTATTTATAGTGCTCCTGCTGTTTCAAAATATTGTGATCAACCAGATCTGAAAAAAAAAATATCTCTAGGAAAGCACTGGTAAAGGCTCCCCTTGCACTGTTCAAGGGCATTGGTTGTCTTCACTAGACACACAGGGAACGATACCGGACAATAAACTCGGTTTCGGCGCGAGCAGCAGCGGGCTCGACCATTCTTGTTTTTGCTTCCCTGATAAAATCAAATCAGATCAACTCCAGCTGTTTTATGTGATATGAAATCAAACATCCATGTGTTTCGATATAAGAATGGAAGCCATCTGACGATGAATGTGTAAATTCGAAATTAGGAATGGTGTTCTTTTCATAAAGAGGACAAAAATCAAACCGCGGCTGGTTGCTGCTACACAGTATTAACAGTGTATACTGGACAACACCCGTCCTTATTCAGTAATGGCATCATTAGGCAAAATAGCATAGCGTAACTCTACTTGCGCGTGTGTTCTGCACGTTCCATGAAGCCAGCATACAGTTGAAAACTTGGTTTGTACGCTGCAGTAACGCTGTGCACAACTCGGCCTGTCCTTTCAGTACTTACCGCCAAGTTAATGACGGAGTGTTTTCATCAATATTTCGCGACGATTGCGCTTGACTACGAATCTTCTTACAATGACTTCGCTAACCTAGCGACATTATTTCGTATTAAGGAAAAATTACTGAAAGCCACAGTCATTTTTCGCGTGAAGTTCACAACAAATATTGACAATCTGAACGTTGCTGGTAGCCTGTATTGTGAATACTTCCCTCCGTAGACGAGGCCCATGGAGGATCTGTTTGTCATTCTCTTACTGTGTCAAGTAGCGAGCCGCGACCCATCGGCTGTTTCACTTAACTCTTCCCCCCTTCCCCCGTCCCGCTTGTCACTCACTCACACAAAGGTTACACGCAGGACGTATTGGCCGTAATCAGAGTTCTATAGCCAGCCTCTGTATATTCGGCCCCGTTCAAAGTGGAAGACAACGGTTCTGTTACGAACCACTAACTCGCTCTTGATAGGGCTTAACACAATGATGCATACCAAAGAAGGCCCCACACCCTTCGCTGTTGTTGTATCACACTCATACATCACAAGGCCGTTACATAGAGGGCTGTCTATGATTAGTGAGAAAACGAGACGCAATATTTACACTTCTCATCTAACGTTCAGAAGTTTTGCAAGCCGTGATAGATGTTCTGAATAATAAATATGGACTACACTTTTAATGAGCTATTTGTTTACATCTTGACGTGAATTATGGTGAGTGGCCCCAGGGCAGTTACCTTTCCATTATGACTTATTAAGAAGAATCTTTCTGAATACTCTTCAAGTATTGCTCTATAACAGTTCTTTCCAGTATCACCGAGCGGGGTGGCGCAGTGGTTAGACACTGGACTCGCATTCGGGAGGACGACGGTTCAATCCCGCGTCCGGCCATCCTGATTTAGGTTTTCCGTGATTTCCCTAAATCACTCCAGGCAAATGCCGGGATGGTTCCTCTGAAAGGGCACGGCCGACTTCCTTCCCAATCCTTCCCTAATCCGATGAGACCGATGACCACGCTGTCTGGTCTCCTTCCCCAAACCAACCAACCAACCAGTATCCCCTTTGTTCTTTAGCTCTTGTTGAGGATTCTTTGTTAAAGAAATTTTCCTCATTATTTGTATGATCACCTGAGGATATGTCTTCAATCGACGCGAAAGCGGTCGTAACTATTTACACAGGTATTTTACATACAGTGCGGATCATATCACCCAATACACCATAAAGACGTTGTATCCTCTTCTGAGATAAGCTGGCCCAAAACGGTTGCAACTGCTGTTTGGTATCCTGAACACTGGCTCTGGGACGGAGTTGACCTTCGAGCTGGTCTCGCACATGTTCTATAGCGATCAAATGTGGGGATCTTTCTGACTACGTATCTCAACATCACGTCGACAGATCGTAAAGACGCATGTCATGTCTGAACGACTATTGATATCCTAATAAATGGTGCAAAGACACTGTCACGGAGAGATAACACATGTGGAAGCAGGATGATCGTGACGTAGTATCGTGCCGCCAGAGTTCCCTCAATCTCTACCAGGCGTGACCTGAAGTCACCTGATGGCTCCCAATACCATGCTGCCAGGAGTAAGACCGTTGTGTCTCTGAAAAATATTAGAAGAAACGGACCTTTCCCCATACCGCCACCGCACTCACCGACTACGCTCATTTGAATAGTGCAGAACTGCGATGCATCGTTAAGCTCAATGCGATGACATTCATCAACTCTCCAAGTTCAGGGTCACGACAGCAGTTCAGAAGCAGATATATGTGTTTTTCGTATTAATGACAGCCTACTAGTGAAATGTATCCTCTAGTCTGGCAGGTGCTAGTGTCCAACGAATGGTGCGGGCTAACGAAGTATATTACAGGAGTCCATTACTTGTTCCCGGATGGTGGGCGCAGATGTGATGGGGCTACGATGTGCTTTGGGGAGAATACACCGACCCTCCCTTGTGGTGATGAGATGTGGTCGAATGGGAACTCCATGGAGAGTATGCATACCCTCATGTTCCCACGCAGTCCCACATCGGGCACTGTCAAGTCGGAATGTCCCACAAATCAGAACATGCTCGATTCGAGAGCTGGTCAAATGCAAACACACAGTGCGGCCACTTTCAAACTTTTTTTGGTTTTGATAACGCTGTATCACACGAATACGTGGTATCCTCGTGTCCTTCACAGTGAACAATAAACAGCTCACGCTGTTCACACCTCGTATATACGCTACCAGATCTGGCAACACTTCAAACACGAATACAGCTAACGAAGACTAGTGGCCATTTTATCTCCAGCAGGGAATTGCGACTCTTAATATTTTCATACCTGACGAGTGTACGTGTATGAAGTTTCATTGAAATATCTTCTGCGTGCTCCGCTTTCTTTATCAGCCACTGCATTACAGCGACGGAAAAAAAATCGCAACACCAAGAAGGAGTTGTGCGACACAGGCAAAAGTTGGTAGGCGAGTTTCTACGCCTGAAAGATGATATCTCTTTAAATCACGAGCCGTTCGCAGAAGAGTGGCAAATCAGGTTTGGTTTAAATGCACGCTGTAACGTTCTTGAGTGTTACTTGTCTTTGAGACTGGAGGTGGTATGGGCACGCTAGTAAGACTGCCTTTAAGACGACGAAGACACCATTATCGCCGGCCGGGGTGGCCGAGCGGTTCTGGGCGCTCCAGTCTGGAACAGCGCGACCGCTACGGTCGCTGGTTCGAATTCTGCCTCGGGCATGGATGTGTGTGTTGTCCTTAGGTTAGTTAGGGACTGATGACCTAAGAAGTTAAGTCCCATAGTGCTCAGAGCCATTTGAACAATTTTGAACACCATTATCAACGCCTCTCTGCGTTTCAATGAGGTCGTATAATAGGGCTACGAGAAGCTGAACGTTCCTTCCGCGATATGGCAGAAATACTTGGTAGGAATGTAACCACTGTACATGATTGCTGGCAGCGGTGGTCACAGGAATGTATAGTCGTAAGAAGAGCGGGCTCTGGACGGCCACTAGCTCTACCAAGAGGGAAGACCATCGTGTTCGGCGTATGGCTCTGGAGTATTGTACTACATCTGCACCAGCAATTTCAGCAGCGGTTGTCACCACAGTGACTTCAAAGACAGCTCCGAGTCAGACGTCCTGTAGCGTGCATTCCATTGGCACCAAACCAACACCATTGACGACTTCAGTGGTGCCAATCAAGCGCGAGCTCATTGGACGACAGGGTGGAGGTGTGTTGTATTTTTCCCGGTTCTGCCTCGGTGCCCCTGAAGGCCGTGTGTTGGTCAGGAGGAGGGCAGTCGAGGGCCTGTAACCAATCTGTCTGCGCAATAGACACACTGGAACTATAACCTGGAGTAATGGTATGCGGTGCAACATCGTACGTGAGTCTTGTGGTTATCTCACGCGCCCTGACTGCAAGTTTGTACGTCAGTCTGGCGATTCGACCTGTTGTGCTACCATTCACGAACAGCTTTGCAGGAGGTTTTTCAAACAGGATAACAATTGTTCACATACCGCTGCTGTAATACAACATTCTCTACAGAGTGTCAACATGTTGCCTTGGGCTGCTCGATCACCGGATCTGTCTCTATTTGAAAACATGTGGGACATCATCGGATGGCGACTCCAGCGTCAACCACAAGCACATTAACCATCTCTCTCATGACCGGCCAAGTACAAAAGGCATGGAACTGCAACCTTCAAACTGAGATCCAGCACGTGTACAACACAATAAATGCACGTTTTCATGCTTGCATTTACGTTCTGCCAATTACACCGGTTATTAATGTTCCAGCATTTCACAACTGCAATGGTTTACGTAGTGTTTACATTAACGTGTGCTCTTACAATGTAACCTCGATAAATGTATTTCCGAAATTCAATTACTGTACATTATCTTCTCGTGCTTTGTTTCTTTTCGGTCAGTGTATAACCTCCATCCCCTTCTTCTCCTTTATCGAATAAGCAAGCATGGGTAAGGATCATCCGTCTTCATTTTTAGAAGTGTAATGCTGACTTTCCCCTAAAGCAATTTAGTCAAACCGCGGAAAGCATAAATCATGATAGCTGGACTGGAATTTGAACCGCTATTGTACGAATGCGAATCGCGTGTCTAACCTTTGCCTTGCTACCTCGATCAGTCTTGTATCAACTGTGGAGACTAAGCGTTACACAAGTTACAAAAAATTCAAATGGCTCCAAGCACTATGGGACTTAACATCTGAGGTCATCAGTCCCCTAGACTTCGAACTCCTTACACCTAACTAACCTATGGACATCACACATATCAATGCCCGAGGCAGGATTCGAACCTGTCACAGTAGCAGCAGCGCGGTTCCGGACTGATGCAGCTAGAACCGCTCGGTTACATCAGCCAGCTACACAAGTTACAACTGGAGTAACTCAGTACGTCGGCCTAGTGAAAGAAGTACATTTTCTTAGGACGTAAACGAATACATATCACCGTCCGAAAATATTGCAGCCTTAAGCTCTACGCGGTAACATCTCAATTTATAAGCTGTGATCCTGTTATTCGAGTACCATGTGGGCGCTGCGAGGTGTATAGAGATCTGACCTTTCACCTTATACCCTCAGTGTTAACTCAGTCCGATAAGCCCTAAGGGGTTTGCTGGGATCTCACTTTACAGCTTCGCTTCAGGGGATTCTGCAGATTAGCATAAAATGCTGAGCTAACATGTGAGCGTCTCTTTTAGTTGTAGATTCCGAGAGCACGAATGCAGGTGTGAGCCTAAGTCACGCACTCACAGGAGGGTGGGGGGTAGGGGGATAGGGGTGGGAGGGGGGAGTGAGGGGGTGGAGGAGGAGTACGGAGTTCATAGATCAGGCTGTTGTTTATTGTGTTGAAATGTCCCCTTTTGAACAATTATACATGACTGTTCTTAAGCTGACATACAATATTTTTAGCGCAACGCAATCTAACTTTCAAAAATCCCTACAAAAGAATGGCCCTTACTAACATTAACCTATGCATTTCACAAATCGCTTACCTCACAAAAATCTTGGTTACTCGAACTACTGCAATACAGCGAGCGCCGCTACTGCCAGCTAAATAAAAGATTCAAACTACGGAAGGCACTAACTACTGATAGGGATAGTTAGCAAATGAAAGTTATTAATAGAGAGCAAACAATGTATTTACCTTAATATCAACAAAAGTCATAATATATATAGGAGTTCATGACAAATTACAAAACTCCGCCATCTCTCTCCCCACATCCACCACTGCTGGCGGCTCACCTCCAACTGCGCAACGCTACGCGCTGTTCACATCCAGCTGCCGCTGCCCAACACTACAATGGCAGACAACAATGCAAACTAGCCACAGACTTCACACAGCACAGCCAGTGACTTTTTATACAGAGGTGGCGTTACCAATAAAAAAACCTAAACAGCCTACTTACATTTGTCATGCTTAGGTATTTCATTTTCTGCTGCTGTTTGCCAGGCATAGTGTTACTGAATTTGAATTTGTGTTACTCTGCTAAGCCAGTTTGCTACTGATTTATTTTTCTTGTTTGCTGCGCATTGCCTCATATTAGTTGTAATGTTGAATTGCTTGGTAATTTAGATTTACTGTAGCTTGCTTTGCAAATTTAAATTTTTTGTCATTGATATTTGTATTAATTGTTTTGTGCTGCTGCATTGCCTCGTCCCTTAGTTTAGCATCTGAGCTCAGTGGATTTAAGTTAGCTTAAGAGGGGGTAGACTACATAAGAAACTGACTATGGACAATAGGGAAAAAATGCATTGAGAAGTTATATGAAAAATATTTGGGCCAAAATGAGTATTGTACACTGAAAAATAATTATTTTGAAAAAAATATGAATAGAATACAGAAAGCAGGCTTAGATAGTACTTTTGAGAATAATGATGAACAAAGGGAGATCTCCATGCAAAATACTGCAGTAAAACAAACCCTGTCCTTTCCTTTTGTGTCATCCCTCTATATGTTTGTGTACCCTTGTGTATTTGTGTTTTTCCTGTCTTTATGTGGTTAGCTGATCAGAGCTATGTTGTAGAATTTTTCATATGTTATTTTCTTTGTAAAGATGTTTAGACATTATTTATTCTGTTCTGTTTTAATGCTTAGGTGTGAAGTTGATGTTTCAAAAGTTATTCTGATCTTTTATGTATGAACTTACGTCATAATTCCTGTAACACTGATGTATAGGTATATTTTTATTCTTTTGTAAAGCCCCTATTACTACAAATGTTATCTGTATTGTTATGTTCTTTAATGATGTATTTTGTACCTTTGTTATTGTATTCTTATGTTATAAAATTGTACTTGACACCAGTTCATCAAATTAAGCAACTTGTAAGTTACATTTCACTGCACACGTTTCTGTTGGTCATAGTATATGGACAATATGTGAGAAGTAGGGACTGATAGTGTTTGCACGTGTGTTAATAATTCAGCAAGGGACTGGATAACAGCATTGCTGGTTCGAAGGACATTTCAAAAAAAATTTTTTGTGAGTGGCCAAGTGGTGGTTTATGGACTTGCTATATTCTCCGAAAGACTCTTTGATGGTGATTGTGCACCTGCACAGTCGCAACAGATGGTTGCTGGCCGTCTCTACATGGACTACAGTGGGTCTGCATCTTTGATGGGCCACCAGTACCATTATTTCTACAAGGACTGCAGTGGGTCTGCACCTTTGGTGGCCCATCAATACCATACTCTCTACCAAGACTATAGTGGGTCTACTCTGTGATGACCTACCTACCAATACTCTTCAAAATTTCGACTGACTCTGCTGTGGGTTTGATCTGTTGTGACCCATTACTTGTCTGCATGTCGAGAGTCAGCACTGTCTTTCCGTTGGAAGGACAACACTACTTCTTCAAGACTGCATGGAAATCCACTACTTCCGTGTGCATTCTCTTTTACTACTCAGACTTTGAGAAAAAAAAACACTGTAATTTTACTGTGATAAATGATCACGAATGTCTTTATGGACTGTGAGAAAGTTTAGCTTTTGACCAACATTGTATCAATAAGTGTGTGCATTTGATATCTTTGTTATTGTAATTATGAAAAATTTTATCAAATCATTATTGGCCACTGCCCAAAACAATTTGTAAAATTTTTTGTGGGGAGCATGGGGGCTATGTGAGTAGGCTGTTTAGGTTTTTTTATTGGCAACGCCACCTCTGTATAAAAAATCACTGGCTGTGCTGTGTGAAGTCTGTGGCTAGTTTGCATTGTTGTCTGCCATTGTAGTGTTGGGCAGCGGCAGCTGGATGTGAACAGCGCATAGCGCTGCGCAGTTGGAGGTGAGCCGCCAGCAGTGGTGGATGTGGGGAGAGAGATGGCGGAGTTTTGTAATTAGTCATGAACTCCTATATATATTATGACTTTTGAAGATATTAAGGTAAATACATTGTTTGCTCTCTATTAATATCTGTCATTTGCTAACTATCCCTATCAGTAGTTAGTGCCTTCCGTAGTTTGAATCTTTTATTTAGCTGGCAGTAGTGGCGCTCGCTGTATTGCAGTAGTTCGAGTAACCAAGATTTTTGTGAGGTAAGCGATTTGTTACATGCATAGGTTAATGTTAGTAAGGGCCATTCTTTTGTAGGGATTTTTGAAAGTCAGATTGCGTTGCGCTAAAAATATTGTATGTCAGTTTAAGCACAGTCATGTATAATTGTTCAAAAGGGGACGTTTCAGTGTATTAATCTCCCTCCTTTCTTAAAACTTACTCGCCACAGTGGAATTACAGCTTTAAGTGGGAGTCGGTGATAAAGGCTGTTCCAGCGAAGTTAGTCACGTCCACAGATGTTTTAGTAAATTGTGAAAACTGAATTGTTAAATTTCAAACAGAAAGTATAAGTATAGCTTCACTTTAGTTTCCCATACGAAGTTACTTTTAGGGTTCCTTAAGTCAATCGGTGAAAACGGAATCTTAATAGGATCACTTCGTTGTCCATTTTTCTGTCTGTCTGTCTCTCTCTCTGACCGACAGTTAAAAACCAATTTACTCGAGAGCGGGTAAACGTATCAAGTTGAAATTTATGTAAATATTAAGGTATACACTTCTTTGTCGGTGTTAAAACTTAAAGCTTCAAATCCAAAGGAAACAAAAGATACGGCCATTTATGCAAGATACTTTTGTACTCGGAAACTGAGTCATCAAAACCTATAGGGTACATCCAGTTGACCTAGAATCAAGAAATGTGGCAAGAAGTAAGGTTTCACAGCACCAAAAAAGGAAAAAAATGGGAAATTTGTACGGAACCCTCAGTGCAGGAGTCCTACTCGGACCTGGCCGATGTTTTTTAAGCTCATATACATGTTTTTTTTATGATCTTCAATCTGAAGACCGCTCTGCTGAAGTTTCTGAAGTCGTCTATCCTGTGCAAACATCTTTATCTCGTATTAACTACGTCAGCCTACATGCACTTGAATTGTTTACTATATGAAAGCCTTCGATTTCCTCCATAATTTTACCATCTTCCTCCATATCAAATTGACTATTACATAATACCTCAGGGTGTGTCCTATCAACCGCTCCCTCTTTTACTTAAGTTGTGCCAGAAATTGGTTTTCTCTCCGATTCAATACCTCTACTTAGTTGTCCAATCCTCCTGCAGCACCATGTTTTAAAAGTTTCTTATATCTTCTTACCTACACTGCTTACTGCTCACATTTCATTTCCGTACAAGGCTATTTTCCTTACATATACTTATCATTTAAGACTTCTTATCAGTTTAATTTATATTAAATATTTCAATTTTCCATAAAAGTTTTTCTTGCCCTGAAAATTAGTACTTTATAACCTCTCTACCTGAGGCGCCATGAGTTATTTAACAACCTAAATAACAAAACTCGACGACTCTTTTCAGTCTCTCATTTATTAATCTAATTTCATCAGCATCAACTAATTTCTTTCAATTAAATTCCATTGCAATTAATTTTTCTTTTTAGTGATGTTCACCTTGTAACCTCTTTCGAAGTCTATCATCTGCTCTTCCACGTTTTATGCTTTCTCTTACAGAACTACAATGTCATTGGGAAACTGATAAGTTTCTAGATTTCCTTCCTGCACTTTAATTCCTTTTCCAAATTTATTCTTAACTTCATTTACTGCTTGCTCTATGCACAGATTGAATATCAGGGATAGGCTACTCCCTGCCCCACTTCCTTCTCATTTTCTGATTACTGCCTCCCTTTCACGTCCCTCGGCTCATACAACTGCAGCCTGGTTCCTGTACAAGTTGTAGCATTTCGCTCCCTGTATTTTATCACTCCTACAATCAGAATTTCAAAATAGGTTTTCTAGTCAGTGATATCAAAGCTTTTTCCAAGTCTACAGATGTTTCAAATTTACGTTTCTCCACCTTCTCAAATGAGACTGAGAGTAAGTTTATCCTAGCTTGTTCTTGCCATTTTTTGTCGGGAACAGAGTTGACCTTTTCCTAGATAGCATTCATCCTGTCGTTCCAATCTTCCATAAATACGAGGCCTGTTCAGAAAGTAAGCTCCGATTGATTGCCAAATTGAAACTACAGTGAACATCAGAAATGTTTTACTTGTAACAATTAGCTACACCTTTCAGCTACTTCTCTACGTAGTCGCCGTTCTGACTTAGACTTTTGTCATAGCGTTGTATCAACTTTTCAATAGCCTCATCATAGAAGGCAGCCGCCAGTGCTTTCCGCCAATTCTCCACGCTGGCCTACACCTCGTTGTCTGTGTCAAAATGTTGTCTTCAAAGACAGCGGTTCATGTGACCAGAGATGAAACTCAGGGGGAGACAATTGCGGACTGTATTGTGGGTAATCTCACATTTCCATTTGAAAACGATGCAGGAGCATCTTCATTGCCCCTGCAGAATGCGGCTGAGAATTGTCTAGAAGAAGAAACAGCACGACAGTTATGTAATGTCAGCTGCATAGCTTCAGGCGAAATTTCTCACCAGGCCCTCGTACTTGGCGGCAGACACTATTTTCTAGACATCTTTACGCACTCACTGCGAGCTCAGAAATGAGAAGAGCGACGTGATGCTAACTGGGGTTATACTGGAGACACTACCCAACACATCTGTGCAAAGCTTTATCGGATTTTCATAGTCGTTTCCATTTCGCGACCGATTGGAGCTTACTTTCTGAACGCCCCTCGTAATTAGTGCTCTCATTTTGTATCTATGATTTATTAAATGGTTGCTGCGGTAAAACACTTCTTTTGTATTGGGATTATTACAGTGCCACGTCACACGGCCAGAAGTGTGTTGTAGCGGTTCGAGGAACACAGTGGCGAGTTCTAATTGATATTCTGGCTTTCCAACTCGTCAGATGTGAACCCGATTGAACACATATGGGAAATGATTGAACGCCGTGTCAGAGCTCATCGCCCCCTTCTCCGGAATTTACGGGAATTACGTGATCTGAGGGGACAAACGTGATGTTACCTCCCTCTGGCGAGCTATCAAGGCCTCATTGCCTCAATGCCACGACGCGTCACCGCTGTTATCCCTGCCAGAGGTTGATATAGCGGTTACTAGATAGGTGATCATAATGTTCTGGCCGACCACTGAAACTCTTCTCTCATTAATGCGTTTCCCATCTCATTTTCATTCACTTCTTCTTCCCTATACTAATACTGTCTTCAGTTTTATTTACTTCATTGGGTCCCTATAGATATTCTTTTCACGTTTCTGGAAAGTAACTTTTCCTCCAAGCACGTCATAGTTTTCGTAATTAAAATATTCTCTACGGTGTTATCGATATTATTCGTAAATCTACACATCAGTTATTTTCTGTTTTAACCGCTGAGCTGTCTTTCCGTCGAGTGAGGGCTGTTTGCTGTGGGACTAATTTTCTACTACCATGCCGAAACAATGCTTTCCACATATTGCTGTCCTTCACCTTTGTGTGTTTAGTAAAGTTCTTACTTGAGCCAATCTCAAGAACTCAGTGAGATTAAACTGAGGTAAAATGGAAATGCTGTGTTGCTAGGGCCTCGCGTCGGGTAGCCCGTTCGCCTAGCGCAGGTCTTTCGATTTGACGCCACTGCGGCAACTTGCGTGTCGATGGGGATGCAATGATGATGATAAGGACAACACAACACACAGTCCCTGAACGGAGAAAATCTCCGACCCAGCCGGGAATCGAATCCGGGCCGTTAGGTATGACACTCCGTCGTGCTGACCACTCAGTTACCACTGGCGGACATTAAACTGAGGTGACGCAGCTTGTTTCAGAGGTTATCTGGTTCCCATTCTGAAAGATTAATTAGTATGTAGACCTAGAATTAGGCTGTCAAGAAAATGGGAAGTGACAACATTGACTTAAAGAGCGTTATTTTAAATATCACTCTCCTTCAGTGAATTACAAACTGCTCTCCACTATCTTATAGTGTGAAGGATTGTGTCATGCGAAATGAACGTCCACTTATTGAATGATAACATGGACTTCATTCTGTCTGCTGTCACTGGTAACGATCTCCTTTGTTCTCCTAAGCCTGATGTCAACAAGCCCAACTCGAAAATTTTTGCTTACGTACACTCATTGAAGTTATCACTTACACATAAACACGCAAGACACGACGTTCTGACATTATTCTGTATAACGCTGGGTTCTTTTTGTCAATCTAAGATACACTGCAACGACTCAACGTACGTCTAATCGATTGATTCACATGTAAATCGTCTTTTTTCATCGTATCCAAAATGTCCATGTAATACAAGCTGATTCTGATGGAACAAAGCAAACACTTTCGGCTACAACATAAAGTTGGTTAAAAGCATCTGGCTCTTTTCATACCCATCATTTCACTAATACGAGCGTTGGAATTTTAATAGTAGCAACTACTTATTTACAGCTTATGCAAAATACATGCTTGTTTCAAAGTTCTGATTTCCTTCAGAGTAGTCACCATCGTTGTGTATGAACCTTTGCCAGCAATGTGGAAGTCGTAGAATACGCTTAGCAGTGCCACTTTTGTTGATAGTTTGGGAGAATTGATCTATTGTCCGATGAATTTCTGTAACAGTACTAAAGGAAATACCATATAAGTGCTTCCTTCATCTTAGGAACTAGGTTTAAACCACAACGGCTTGATTCCGTGGAGTATGGCGGTAGTATAGCGCTTCCCAACCCCACTGATCGACCAAATTTGTCACAGCTTGCGCTGTAAGAGACCGAACATTGCCCTGCAAAAAGATGGGCGGGTTCTGCAGAAAGTGTCGCCACTTCTTTCCCTAAGTTGTTCATCTTTGGAATACAACGTGCAACGTGCTGCATTTCCATGTAAAAATAATCCTGTTTATATAATATACGGTCTTACGTTGCCTTCTCGAAAGGTAACGTCGCTGTTCCACTCTTGTGTCCAGTGTTGCCGTTGAACGCACCACAGGCACTCCTTCATCTGTTGCCTCAAGAAATGCTGCAACTGTCGTCACCTTGCTGACAATCTGTAGATCTCCAGACGTTGTCACGCTGTCTTTTCTTGCTGCAAGTAGATCCATTACTTGACGCAAGGTACGTGACATGAGTGCACGGTCAATATGTCAGTCCTCTCGGGCTCCAGTAACATTGAGATTCTGTACGGCTCCAAGTGAGGCCCTCCTGAACCCAAGGATTCCATATTCGTTTGCCATTCGTGTAATCAAGACCAACACGAGAAGAAATATCGCAGCTCGAAGGACGACAGTATCGATACGCTACGATCCTGGTGCTGTCGAACCCATTTCTGATGAGGAACGCGCTGTGCAATCTCTCCTTGTATACAGAATTTAGGCAACGCTACTCCTACCTACGGTGTGTGGTCGCAGTGAAATGCCTATCATTTGTACACTACTGGCCATTAAAATTGCTACACCACGAAGATGACGTGCTACAGACGCGCAATTTAACCGACAGGAACAAGATGCTATGATATGTAAATGATTAGCTTCTCAGAGCATTCATATCAGGTTGGCGCCGGTGGCGACACCTACAACGTGCTGACATGAGGAAAGTTTCCAACCGATTGCTCATACACAAACAGCAGTTGACCGGCGTTGCCTGGTGAAACGTTGTTGTCATGCCTCGTGAAAGGATGAGAAATGCGTACTATCACGTTTCCGACTTTAATAAAAGTCGGCTTGTAGCCCATCGCGATTGCAGTTTAACGTATCGTAACACTGCTGCTCGCGTTGGTCGAGATCCAATGACAGTTAGCAGAATATGGAATCGGTGGGTTCAGGAGGGTACTACGGAACGCCGTGTTGGATCCCAACGGCCTAGCATCACTAGCAGTCGAGATGACACGCATCTTATCCGCATGGCTGTTCAAAATGGTTCAGATGGCTATGAGCACTATGGGACTTTACTTCTGAGCTCATCAGTCCCCTAGAACTTAGAACTACTTAAACCTAACTAACCTAAGGACATCACACACATCCATGCCCGAGGCAGGATTTGAACCTGCGACTGTAGCGCGGATGGCTGTAACGGATCGTGCAGCCACGTCTCGATCCCTGAGTCAACAGATGGGGAGGTTTGCAAGACAACAGCCATCTGCACGATCAGTTCGATGACATTTGCACCAGCACGGACTATCAGCTCGGAGACCATGGCTTCGATTACCCTTGACGCTGCATCACAGACAGGAGCGGCAGCGATGGTTTACTCAACGACGAACCTGGGTGCACGAATGGCAAAACGTCATTTTTTCGGATGAATCCAGGTTCTGTTTACAGCATCATGATGGTGGCATCCGTGTTTGGCGACATCGTTAGTGAACGCACATTGGAAGCGTGTATTTGTCACCGCCATACTGGCGTATTACACGGCGTGATGGTATGGTGTGCCATTGGTTGCACGTCTCGGTCACCTCTTGTTCGCGTTGACGGCACTTTGAACAGTGGACGTTACATTTCACACGTGTTACGACCCGTGGTTCTACCCTTCATTCGATCCCTGCGAAACCCTACATTGCAGCAGGATAATGCACGACGGCATGTTGCAGGTCCCGCACGGGCCTTTCTGGATACAGAAAATGTTCGATTGCTGCCCTGACCAGCACATTCTCCAGATCTGTCACAAACTGAAAACGTCTGTTCAATGGTGGCCGAGCAACTGGCTCGTCACAATACGCCAGTCACTACTCTTGATGAACTGTGGTACCCTGCAGCAGCTGCATGGGCAGCTGTAACTGTACACGCCATCCAAGCTCTGTTTGACTCAATGCCCAGGCGTATCAAGGCCGTTATTACGGCCAGAGTTGGTTGTTCTGGGTGCTGATTTCTCAGGATCTATGCACCCAAATTACGTGAGAATGTAGTCACACGTAAGTTCTAGTATAATATATTTGTCCATGAAATACCCGTTTATCATCTACATTTCCTCTTGGTGTAGCAATTTTAATGGCCAGTAGTGTAAAACGAAGCATATAGTGCAGTTCGAGCCAATGTTTTGTTGCATATCACCTTTGTGTTCTTACAGTTTTAACAGCCACCAGTGGAGATACGCGCAGCCATGTACGCTTACAATTAATTACGCTGTTTCATGCTTGATCGCGACCTACATCACTGATTATTCACCTCTATCCCTCTGCGCTGATTCTTGCCTACACTGTTCTCTGACTGACAGAAACCGTGTTCTAAACAGTGAAACGCTCCTAACAACTGAGTCACAGACAGAAGAGTTTCGTATAACTCATGTACCTGCGACCGAAGATAGGTCTAAAGCTTTCGCTATCAAATACGGGGTACTCTAAAAATTATGCATGAAAACTGTTGCTGGTTTACGGATGGTAATATATTTCCAGGTTTTTAATTTTAAACTTGCAATGAATATCGCTATTTCAGGTGAGATTTTAGCAGTCCGCCGAACTATAATCTCCTGTCGTTCGTAGCGGAAGGCAAATCCTAAGTTATGAGTGTGAGATACAAATTTCTGCGATTACCAATATGAGTAGACGATTTATAGTTTGTGAAGAAATGAACGTACTAAGCACCTATCCCAAACATTTATCTAGCTCTCGCAGTTAGAAATAACGTTGACGGGCGTGACACATCGAGCAAATAGCGCTTGCGCTATAATGTCTCTTACGCTGCAGGGCAAATACATCAGTAAAAACATTTTTGATATTTTACTTGTTCAAAATTTTCTACGACAACAAAAACAGTCGAAAAATGGAGCACTCTTACTCAAAAACTGAAGTAATGATCTATAGTTATGGCTTCAGGATTTCAATGATTAGTTTCGTTTTTTTTAAAAAATGGTGACGTTTCAAGGGTTCATTGATGATCTTTCCAGGAATCGTAATCCAAGGTGGCTTCACCGTTGGGTTTTTGACATTTCTTCAGCAGAATATGAACGAGCGAAAGACGGAAATGTGACTGTTCTGTTACTTGACAACAGGCGAGATGGTTATATGATAAGAAAATGCTTCGAATACCGTATAGTGTGGGTTAAAATCCCCGGCCGGATACCCAGATTTAGGTTTACCGATTTTTCCCTTAACTGTTTTAGGCATATACCGAGATAGTTCCTTTGAAAAATACACGACCGATTTGTTTCCCATACAAGCTTTTACACCATCTGCAATGATCCCGTCGTGGACGGGACGGTAAATGCTGACCATAATTTGTCGTGTCAATAGCGCCAACAAAGAGCAGCGTTACGAACAATGAAAAAATCATACATTAACGCAAAGGGTCAGTGATAATATACTGGGTCGGAAACTGCAAGGAACTAGGATTCTGTTTCCGTACAAAAAATGACAACTTTGCTTTTCCATGACTTCAGTAAATTAGTCCAGACAGAACGGCCGATCTCGCAGACGGAAAGGCGAGCACAACATTGACGCTACCGAGTGAATCTCTGCCTCCACAGTATTTGGAGTAGTGATTGTACCCTGTTTTCGTGATCATTTAGTAAGATAACGTAATTCCGCATGTTGGTCGTACTGTCCAGAAAGGTGAGCACAAAATGGACGATCCCGTAGTACGTCAACATTATGAATCTTTGCTGTCGCAGTGAATTCAGTGGCTCCGCATTGTTTTCATAATCATTCAGTAAGACAACGCACTACCATATATTGGTCGTACTCTCCTGATCTATCTCGGTACAGAGTCTGTTCGAGAGCTGTCACGGGCAGTATATCTATAGCTCTCTTAACCAGTGAAAACATGTGGCCGAGAGTCTGACCCACCAGCACTCGCCACATACTACAATTGATGAACTTTGTCACAGAGAGGAAGCAGCATTTAATGACATACCCGCATCTCCTATCGAAGCTCAATTCGGCTCGATGCGCAACCGGGCTAGAGCCACTGGTGATTGAAGTGGTAGATATGTGTACTACATTTCGCGCGGTGTATGCACCCCAATCACTTACAGATTTGATCATGTATTCTTCCTGCTATACTATTTACGTACAATCAGTAAAATTTCGTTATTTGTTGTTTTTCCTAGTGTTTTAGTGTTCATGGTCAGCACTATGTATATTGGTGTGTATGCGCGTTCATTCCCTGTTAGGTATGTATGAACGCAATTATCTTTGGAAATTTTCATGTACATGTCGTCTTATTTCTGGGCACCTCATGATTACAATAATCTGTGTGGCATCGTTTCAAAGAAGTGTTGAGATGAGACTAAACCTCAACAGTCCTTTACAACATTACTTGTGACATAGGACATCAACACAGGCTACCTACTGCTACTTGCTTGGCGTCGCTCTTTAAAAATACTGCCATACACACTGTCAGTTTTGGCATATGAAAATAATAATGCTTCTCTACGTGACATGCAAGGTACTGTGGTCAGACAAAAATACGGAAACACCAAAAGCATAGCACATTACCACGCCTAATACGATGTAGAAAACCTCTTGGTATTCAAAACAACTTCTAGTCATCTCAGAATGAGTAAACACAGATCTACGTTTTCAAAGGAGATCTTATACGATTCCTCCAAAAAAAGAGAGGCAAGTTCAGATGACGATGAAGTAGGTGGATACTCATCACGCACGCTTCTCTCCGAAGCTGACGATTAAGACTGAATAATATTGAGTTCTGGTGGCCGTGGTGGCTAGGGTAGATGCAGAAGTTAATCTTCGTGCTCATAAAACCAGTCTTCGACGGTGCGAGCTGAGTTAATAGAGGGCCTGCCGTCTTAAACATAGCATCACAAAATTAGAGAAGAAAAATATACAACTGGCCATTAAAATTGATACACCAAGAAGAAATGCAGATGATAAACGGGTATTCATTGGACAAATATATTATACTAGGATTGAAATGTGATACATTTTCACACAATTTGGGTGCATAGATCCTGAGAAATCAGTACCCAGAACAACCACCTCTGGCCGTAATAACGGCCTTGATACGCCTTGATATTGAGTCAAACACAGCGTCGATGGCGTGTACAGCTACAGCTGCCGATTCAGCTTCAACACGATACCACAGTGACGAGCCAGTTGCTCGGCCACCATTGACCAGACGTTTTCAATTGGTGACAGATCTGGAGAATGTGCTGGCCACGACAGCAGTCGAACATTTTCTGTATCCAGAAAGGCCCGTACAGGACCTGCAACATGCGGTCGTGCATAATCCTGCTGAAATGTAAGGTTTCACAGGGATCGAATGAAGGGGTCGTAACACATCTGAAATGCAAGGTCCACTTTTCAAAGTGCCGTCGATGCGACAAGAGGTGACCAAGACGTGTAACCAATGGCACCCCATACCATCACGGCGGGTGATACACAAGTATGGCGATGACGAATACACGCTTCCAATGTGCGTTCACCGCGATGTCGCCAAACACGGATGCGACCATCATGATGCTGTAAACAGAACCTGGATTCATCCGAGAAAATGACGTTTTGCCATTCGTGCACCCAGGTCCGTCGTTGAGTAAACCATCGCATGCGCTCCTGTCTGTGATGCAGCATCAAGGGTAACCGGAGCCATGGTCTCCGAGCTGATTGTCCATGCTGGTGCAAACGTCGTCGAACTGTTCGTGCAGATGGTGGTTGTCTTGCAAACCTCCCCATCTGTTGACTCAGGGATCGAGACTTGGCTGCACGATCCGTTACAACCATGCGGATAAGATGCCTGTCATCTCGACTGCTAGTGATACGAGGCCGTTGGGATCCACCATGGCGTTCCGTATTACCCTCCTGAACTCACCGATTCCATATTCTGCTAACAGTCATCGGATCTCGACCAACGCGAGCAGCAATGTCGCGATACGATTAACAGCAATCGCGATAGGCTACAATGCCACCTTTATCAAAGTCAGAAACATGATAGTACGCATTTCTCCTCCTTTCACGAGGCAGCACAACAACGTTTCACCAGGCAACGCCGATCAACTGCTGTTCGTGTATGAGAAATCGCTTGGAAACTTTCCTCTTATCAGCACGTTGTAGGTGTCGCCACCGGCGCCAACCTTGTGTGAATGCTCTGAAAAGCTAATCATTTACATATCAGAGCATCTTCTTCCTGTCGGTTAAATTTCGCGTCTGTAGCACGTCATCTTCGTGGTGTAGCCATGTTAATGGCCAGTAGTGTATTATATCATCGGATGGACGTAATCAGCCAAAATAGTCACATAATTCTTGGCAGAAATTGTGACCTTGCAGAGTAATCAAGAGTCCAGTGTTTCACTCCTGCGACTTAAACTCGCCTAGAAGCTGCAAACAAAGTGAAAGAAGATTCATCCGAAGAAACGACTTTCTTCCATTGCTCCGTAGTCGAGGTTTTATGACTCGGCACCACGTTTTCCTATTACGGGCATTTGCATTACTGATGAACGGATTTGGAATCCAGATTACACTGCAAATGCGTTCCTCTGGAGCTCCCATTGTGCCGTTTTGGTGCTGACATGGTTCGGGAGTGTGACATGTAGTTCTGTTGTGACTTTGGCGGCTGTCGTCCGCTTTATGTTTCGTCACAGTCCTCGTCAATGAGTTTCTGTCTCGATCACTTAACATACATTTTCGTTGGCGTTGTGACTTAGCGGTTAATGTCTTACCAGTTTCCCTAGAAAAATGGCAGGCCGGGGAGGCCGAGCGGTTCTAGGCGCTACAGTCTGGAACCGTGCGACCGCTATGGTCGCAGGTTCGAATCCTGCCTCGCGCATGGGTGTGTGTGACGTCCTTAGGTTAGTTAGGTTTAAGTAGTTCTAAGTTCTATGGGACTGATGACCTCAGAAGTTGAGTCCCATAGTTCTCAGAGCCATTTGAACCATTTTGAACCCAGAAAAATTTGAAAATTTGTGGTAAGTTCCTATGGGACCAAACTGCTGAGGTCATAGATCCCTAGGCTTACATACTACTTAATCTAACATAAACGAACTTACACTAAGGACAACACACACACCAATCGTGAGGGAGGACTCGAACCTCCCACGTGAGGAGACGCGCGAACCGTGGCAAGGCGCCTTCGATCGCGTGGCTACCTCCCGCGCTTCGCTTTCCCTGTATGCGGTGTAAACCTTCGGTACGGTGCCCCATGAAACACCAAAGATTTCAACACCGTTGTGTAAGCAGGGACCAATCATACGAGCAGCAACAGTGTGACCACGTTCGAGGTGACTTATTTCCAAAATAAAGCACTTACGACTACGCAGAGCACTGTTTTAACAACACCTCACGCTCCCAACTTATTGATGACATTGCACAGGTGCAGTTCGTTGTCAAATAAAACAACCTAGCCTGCAGGGTTGACTACAATCTGCGTTTTAGTTCAAGCATGAATTTCCGTCGGTCTTTCCATATGATTGTCCAACCCCCGTACGTTAGAACAGAAAGTGTCAGCATACGTCCACTGTCTATTTTGTCATCCGAGCCGTCACCTCGTCCAATGACAGCTCTGTAGATAAACGGACGGAGCTCACCAGATGGAAATTGTGATTTTCTCGCCACTTTGTCGCTGCATCCGCTGACCAGCTCTGTTATTGTTTTCAGACATTTCTCTTCAGGTTACTTATTTTCCTTCACACGAATACCGCTCCTCCTACCGCAGGATTTCATCGCTCGGTTATGTGGCATCTCTTTAGTCCTTCCTCCCTTTTTACGCCTCGTTGCTGACATCCGACCTCGCCGGCACAGTGCAGGTAACCGATAGGCTGTGCGAGTGTGTGGCGCCTTTCCGCGGCGGTGCCATCTCCCCTGTGTGCCGGCACTAGAGGAGCTTCCGACACGAGAACTGAATAAACAAGGTGTGTTGTGGCGCCAGCCTCTGTGGGCTGCGCCGCCATCACCGCCGCCGACAGATCGTCTGTCAGAGACGGCAGGCTTCGAGGGCGCCTTTGGACGCGCAAAAGGGGGCTCCCGTGGTACCCTTCCCACACCATTCAGCCTCACCAAGGCCAGGCGCAACGCAGCCGCAAGGTCCCTTGGTAGCACCCTGCTCAGCGTCCTGCAAGACAAGGGAAGCTCTTCAGGGCGTAGTTGGTGTAGGTGCAGAAACTTCTAATGGTGATAGAAGACGGTGTGCTGAACAACATCAGATCAGTATTTAAGTCATTTGCAGACTAAAAACTACAGCTATTACAAGTCTTCTGTTTCTAGATTGGTTAGTACCTCCAAGAACATGTGACAAGAGTAAGCCGTTAGTGCTTATTTTCCCCTGGACAGCAAGTCTGGTGTTGAAAGGTGGACGAATAGAAACACGTTGGTTAGTCCACTTTATGGTGCAGTTAAGACCGTACAGAAAACGTCACATCGTAAAGCATGTGACGAGATTCTGGAAAGACTGTTCGACGCAGAGATGAATCAACCAATACAATGGTATGTGTCGTATTAAAATAGCACATAAAAATATACGTACGTATACCTGTTACACCCTGTTTAACAGAGAGATGGATTCGTGCACCGTCCGACTCCACCCGATTGCTTTGACCCATGACCCATATTTGGAGCAAACAGCATAGCTTGCATCAGTGTCTATGACAAACACAGAAAGTATTCAATAACAGGTCATTTACAAGCTTTAAGATGGCGACCATAAGACAGACGGTTACGGCATCAAACAAGGCATCAGACAAGCGCGAAATATTTCAGTTACCAAATGAAATGAAACTACCGGGTCAACCGCGGGAATTAAGGGTTTCTGGGCAAGGAAAAACTAAAAATGCTAACCTATGACTAACATCTTTCCAAGACAACCACATAATCTGAAAATAATGTACGCTGATTTCTCCGTAATAAACTGTACAAAAAGATACACAAAAACGCAGGAATGGACTCGAATATTTCGCTTGAGCTAAGCTCAAACGAAGACAGCGATACCAGACAAACCCCCACAGAACAAGAACAACAAGAATCAGTATCGCAATTTCCACTAGACCTGTTTAGCTCAAAGGAGACATCGGTTCCAACACGTCCCCCCTCCCCCCACCACCACCACCACCACCGCACACACACTGTACATAAAACTTACCAAACGCAAAGAAATTTCCGATCAGTAAACAAATTGTAACCTCACAATGAATAAAAATATCATAAAAATGTACTTACCTACCATTGTCGACTCTAAATTAACCAAGGCTGGCTACAACACATACTACAAACAACAAATACACAGACACACACACACACACACACACACACACACACACACACACACACACACACACCTTACTGCAAACTACAGTAATTCAAACATAACTCTAAGGCAAAAGTCAATAAAAACAACAAACACACAACACTTGATCTACGAAACCAACAAACTGTAAACGTGAACTAACAGCTCAAAAAGCAAATACAAATAAATATCCAGTAACTAGCAAACACTCTATCCAATTCAGTTGAACTCTTACTTCGCCACTGCTAACAACACATCATTTAAAAAAAATAAAATAAAACTAACTCCATGTCAAATACGCCGACCGTCCACCATGTCACATTCGAAAAAAGGCAGCCAAATATTTGTGAAAACTAAGATTTTAAAATAGTTACTAATCACTTCAAATGGCTCTGAGCACTATCGGACTTAACTTCGGAGGTCATCAGTCCCCTAGAACGTAGAACTACTTAAACCTAACTAACCTAAGGACATCACACACAACCACGTCCGAGGCAGGATTCGAACCTGCGACCGTACCGGTCGCGCGGTTCCAGACTGTAGCGCCTAGATCCGCTCGGCCACTCCGGCCGGCACTACTACTCACTTCACTCGCCACGATTTGAACTGTGTTCTTATGTTCCTGCCTAACATTAGGCTAGGAGATCGTGCCACATACGCAAAGAAATAGCCAAATAATGGTATTTACAGGAACCAAGACTATAAATATAATCCCTACTCTTTTTTCTAGCAACAATTTAAGCTGTGCTGTCATGTTCCTGCCTAACCACTCTCTCGTAAGTCGCGAAAAATAGGCGACACAGTTTACTAAGACAACCAACGAAAACGTTTAATATCAGGCCGCTTACAACCTCTGCATCGTAGACTCTGGTGGAATCGAATCTTGCCCTTGACCACAGAAAGACACAAACCGCTAGCGTCCGTTTACAAGTATACAGGGAACCTGCCAAGTGGTACAAATAATATCGCCGTACGTGACACAATGTTGAAAAATAGCTCTCGCCTTTCGATATGTCCATGGCCGTAGTCAAAACGAAGTAGCCCGATTTGTTGATGTGTCTAGGAGGAAAAGCATACTACTTACAGCTATGTTACAAGGCTTAGGGACAGTTATAAAAAGAGCCGCTTCAGTGCTGCTTCTTAACTAGTGCAAAATAGTTACCGAATGAAAGAGTTTCAGCTGTATTCAAATATTTAGTTTATGAAACTGAAACTATAGGTACGTATGTGTCAAAACGGTTATCACCAATCAGTCTGTTATAGAAAGCTTAATTTATGTCACAAGAAATTTTTATTTTAAATTGACAAATAAAAAATTTTGCACTGATCGTCATCGAACTAGAAAGCGTTTCTTTTCAGTACTCACAAGTTCTGAAGACACGATGCAGTGAGTAATATGTACTTCGTATAATGTAGGCTTTGTTGTGCTATGTATACTCACTTGATGAAATACGGTTGTTGGCGTTTGGATGCTGGTCTTAGGCGTTATTTTCTTCCAAATATTCGTCTCTAACTGCGAAAGATATCGTCAAAAGGTATAGAGACAGACACTCGAAGTATCTGACATTAATTCCTTCATAAAACGAAAGAATCAGTTTGTTAGCAGCAGGAAGAACAACTGAACGGTTCGTCCGTTTCTGAGCAACGACCGCCATATTGTTACATCATATGAACGCTCTCAGTTATCGCCCAACTGCGGCCTGGACATCGTTTGCTGACGTAGTGCTGGTACCTTTACTGAACTTCATCCTCCTACAAAATACTACTTCCAGCCCTCCGTCTTGCCTAATAAGCCTATTAGTGAGTAGAGCTGTTTTCAAACTTTCAGCGGATGGTCTGTTTCCGCTGATTCGTTATTGTTGCCTGAACAGTGGCCCTTGTGTTTCTTTAGCGTGCATTAAAGACCTTTTTGGCGGTTTCAACGGACATTTGGTTGTGTGTGCAACGGATAATTTATTCCGACACTATAGTTAACGGAAGCCTCCTTCGTAGAATTCAAAAAACTGAACTCCTCCCTCGCAGGCCATGAACGGGACCGACCGGCCGCCGTGCCATCCTCAGCCCACAGTGGTCATTGGATGCGGATGTGGAAGGGCATGTGGCCAGCACACCGCTCTACCCGCCGTATGTCAGTTTCCGCGGCCTAAGCTCGTACATCTCAATCAAGTAGCTTCTCAGTTTGCCCCATAAGCACTGAGTGCACCCCGCTTGCCAACACCACTCGGCAGACCGGATGGTCACCCATCCAAGTGCTAGCCCAGCGTGGCAGCGCTAAACTTCGGTGATCTCACGGGTACCAGTGTGACCATTGCGGGAAGACAGTTGGCCGTAGAATTCAAGCGACTTTCAAATAAAATGTGTCACCTGTACCGGAATATACACAGTAGTGCACGAGTACAGGTTGTAGACTCACGTATGGTAGTATGGGTCTGGCCATGAGGCGTGCACAGATAGTCAAATGATAAGGCGACCGTTCGCGATAATCGGGAAATCCTGGTTCGAGTCCTGGTCCGGCACAAATTTTCATTGTTGTCATTTCCTTCTACAGCTGATGGTTGTTCATATTCGCAATTGTAGATGCATTTAATGCTTTAATTTAAAATGTCCTGAGTTTTACTACGATAATCTTCTTTCGCCATTAGCACAATTACACTACCCCTATCTTATGAGGGAAAGTAAAACCTATATTTCTTTTTAATACTCTCACAGATTTCTGTTAATTTTTTTACTTAATTGAAACATAGTTACTCCTAAGTAGCATACTGACCTATACCTTACCTTTAGCTAGTTCATGTAGAGCAAGTAATGTATCTTTCGTTAAGGCACAACACCTTCTGTAAGGTTCCTAGAAGGTAGAGTTGTTTCTTTTTCACGCCATGGAAAGCGGGACGTTACCAGTAAGATTTCCCTCAAGATAATTATGAAATTCTGCCCTTAAACACAGACAACTTGTGTTAACTACAGAATGTAACAACACGTTGAGCTCCTTCCACACGTATACCAGGAAAATAGATTAGGCACATACAAAAGTGTACTGTAATGTTACCTGTATTCTTATTTGTTTACCACAACCACGCAGGAGTGGAGAAGGACCTAAGCAACTAACTTGGCTTGCCAAGTAGGGATGTAGGTTTATGCATACGAGCAATTGTGCAGTAGTGAACGTTGTACAGAACTGGTTAAAACCACTAGCCCTTCCTGAAGGAAAATCTATGGTGGTGTTCAAGGAACAAATATCCTTACATAATCCGGTGATCGAATTGTTATCAGGTTGGAGAATCATCGGGCGGCTACAGTTGAGCTCCGCAGTTCCATAGGCCATTTTAACACGATCGTTGAAGCTGATCTCGTACATTGGTTAAATCGAAGACAATGTTCATTGAATTTTAGAAATTCTACTTCTGATTCCCACGTGTCAGAGACACCGTGCACCGATCCCTTCATATTAGTTTTAGTTTGGAGAAGATGAGAGTTCACAACTTCTTTCAGATATGCCGGATCCAGCTGAAGCGACTAACTCGTGACTAGGTCCCGCCATGTGATTTAGCAGGTCAGTCAAGGTGCGAGAGGTTGTCAAAGCGGGAACTTAGGCTTAGAGGCCTATGATCACGAATGTTGTCATATTGGAAGATGAGAGTGACCAGAACGTACTCAGAGTAAAGGTTTAGAAGGAAAGGCAATTGTATTGTATTGTATGGAACTGTGGAACGAGAAACAACGGAGAGGCTTCGTCCCCGCCGTAGCCCGCAGTGGTACACAACCCCACAACAGGCTACAGCAGTCCACTCACCCCACCGCCGCCCCACACCGAACCCAAGGTTATTGTGCGGTCCGGCCGTCAGTGGACCGCGGGAACACCTCACACCAGACGACTGTAACCCCAATGTTTGCGTGGTAGAGTAATTATGGTGTACGCGTACGTGGAGAGCAATCGCCGACATAGTGTATCTCAGGTGGAATAAGGGGAACCAGCACGCATTCGCCGAGGCAGACGGAAAACCGCCTTAAAAACCATCCACAGACTCGCCGGCACACTGGACCTCGACACTAACCCGCCGGGCGGATTCCTGCCTGGGGCCGGCACGTCTTCCCGACCGGAAAACAGAGCGTTAGGCCGCACGGCTAACTGCTAGAGCAGAAAGGGCAATACTAAGTCACCGAGAATGTTAAACATACTGATTCATATCTGCAGAAAATTGAGCCAGTGGACCTAGTCCGTGGTACGAAAAACACCACGAAAGCAAGAGAGAACCGACTTCAGTCTGAACTAAAGGCTTCACACATTGCGGGTTTAACGCCTCACTGAGCAGTCGGTACATTGTGAAAGACAGAAAATCGCGACACCCTGCACCGCACTCCACGCCTGCAGTCATCTACTCTTCATTTCTATGTTTTTGGCCCACTGAAGACATGCAGCATTGTGCATTGTTGTGAACAGTGGCCTTTCGTGAAGTAGCTGACTTCAAGTTTCAGTTGCCCGCAGTTCTCTTCAGTTTTCATTGGAACCTTCTTCGCAATGTTCATTGGAAACCAGGTCGAGATCGAACTGCATTCACTAATGCAAGAAATTCCTCGATGGCCTGGGCATTGTCGTCTGTGGTCTATGTCGACGGCTGTCCTTCCCGATCGGCGTCACCCGGGTCTGTGCTGCCTATGTCAAAATGTTTGCACTTCGGCTATGGCTGGACGAGACACTGCGTTTGGTCTATAAACCACCAGTATTCGGTTATGAATCTGTGTAGAACTTAGAAGTTTTGCCCAAAAGAATCGTACTGTCCCTCGTGCTTCAACTTGGGAGTACGTTCCAGTTGCCGCTCCATTTCACCCACACGCTATGGCGCATGTGTTAACCGTACTGCAGCAGAACTGCGTCTGCAGTAAACTAGTAACATGTACTCTCTTTGACAATGCGGCACTGTGGTTACGCAGTCCTCCTAGCGTGGGACAAGAGGAGTAACTAACTTTTTAATCCCCCTTGTAAAATATTACAAGAGAAACATTACTACCATTGCTGCTCTTAAAAACTGACTTTAGTTCAATAAGGGCTGAATAATGCTGCTATAAAAATTTTTGATTACTTAAATCCAAACTGTAATTTTGAAAATTTTTCTATTCAATATAATAATTTTTATTCAGAAATTTGTATTTTTACGTGCAAAAGTAGTATATACTTATGTTACTAGGCTAAACATTCCTTCTATTACGTGAACGTAAATGGTTAGCATGCAACCATACTTACACACAAGCTAAATTAACAATGCATATATTTGGTCTTTCCACATCACTGTGATGCATAGGGTGTCCATAGTTAAAGTTCCAGTTTCAAAATGCTGGGAAAGAGAACCACTGCTCAGAATGACTTGAAATGTGAACAGGATATTACTGATGCGAGGGGAAACCTCATGGAACGAATAAAAAGGTAACGAATATGTGTCCAGCAGATGGCGCTGTCAGCGTCGCGATATGCACACCAACAGACGCGCGGCAGAAGGGTCACTTCAGTTTGCTCCCAGACGCCTAACGTGATTGTCTCCAAGATCGATCGCACGCTGCTGGTACAGCAGTTTTACAACAACGGTGACTATGCACCAGCAACCATGCAGAAGTTCCGGTCACTCAGGGGCATGTTTGCTAAGGGTCTGGAGAAAATGATTACTGTTGTGTCGGTATCTGGGCCGACACCGTGAAGTTGAGATGGCTGAAAAGGCAAGCTAGACTAACGCAGACGGGCGTGAAGTACTGGAACAGGATACGTAATTAATGTTAGGAAGAAAAGTACGGAGCAGGATTAATACTTATCTTTAATATCATTGTGGTACATCGATCTTGACGATACACAGGAGACTTTAAGTACAATCACTGTATGGCTAATGGCGCCTTGCTAGTTCGTAGGCATTAACTTAGCTGATGGCTATTCTGTCTCTCGGCTAATGAGAGAGAAAGGCTTCGTACATCTGGTCGGTAGCTAGGTTCTCGTACAACTGGGCGGTAGCTAGGTTCTCGTACAACTGGGGCGAGTGCTCTCTCGTATCACGAGACCTGCCTTGGTGGTGGCGCTAGGTCTACGATTACACAGTGGCGACACGCGGGTCCGACATGTACTAAATGGACCGCGGCCGATTTAAGCTACCACCTAGCAAGTGTGGTGTCTGGCGGTGACACCACAATTACAACATTCGGAAAGTCAGGTTCTTTTGAAGCCCAGTATGGCAGCGGAAGGAAAGCATACGAATCGACGTCGTCGAACATGTAGCCACAGCATCGCAGGAGAGGTCGATCCGTGATGTGCAGATGTGCTGTGCATAGGGAATTACCTGAACGCTGGACGTGTCTGCGAGCACGTTGTATAAAAACCTACGAAACGTCCCACATCGCTGCCCACATAAGGTCACTGATGTACAGGAGTTGCCTCCGGCTGACGCGCCAGCAAGGAAAATGTTCGCTCTAAAATTTCTGGTCCGCGTGGAAGTGAACAATGAATATCCATGCAACAATCTGTGGACAGACGTAGCCCATTTACTTCTCCAAAAACATATCAATACGCAGGATTTCAGAATATGGGCAATGGAAAATCCTTACACATATCAACTGAAACCACTTCATTCTGCAAAAGTGCTGTGTGGTTCGGGTTGACGGCATTGTGGGGCAGTATTTTCTCGAGGAGATGATTGATTGATTGATTGTTTAATTGAGGGGGGTTATGAGACTAAATGGTAAGGTCATCAGACCCGTGATCCAGAAGTTACTTGCGGGACAGAGAGGGTCCACTGAAACTGGATGGATCAAGTCTGAATAATAAAAACTACTTTCACGGAGGAAACTTAAGACCACTTCAACCGTACGTGGATCGTCTGCTAATACTAAAATTAAGGACCTGGCAGACTATACTTAGCACGAAGAGCCAAATGAAGGGGACATCCCACCAACATATGGGATATCGTAAATCTGGTTCGACAACCACATTGTGGGGGATGGTTCGTTACACAAAAGGAAACAATGGGTGAGCCTGGTATAACCAATGGTCTCCTTGCAGAGTCTATTACTGAGAGCAGTAGCGCACCAGATGTCATTCCACTTTTGGGCGAAGACAGATTTTGCGTAGATCTCTATATCCGCAGCTGGAAAAATAAAAAGGAATGGGTGTTAAGTACTGCTTCTCTAGCCTAACGGTCGGCCAGTTCATTCCATGGGTTGCCCACATGACTTGGAAGCTAAAGAAAGACAACTGAGCAGGCGGCATGGCCAAGGGCAGAGAGAAGTTCATGGTCAACATAGACCAAAATGTGACGATAGTAGCATTCGTCGATAGCGTGCAAGCTGCTCTTTGAGTTGCTTCACACTAAAACACTATGGAGGGAGGCCTGAATAACAAAATGGAGGGCCCATTAACGGCTAGCAGCTCAACTGTGGACACACTACATAATCCTGGCAATAAACGGTGTTTTAAGCCAGTGGGAGACGTGAAAGCGTATCCCTTATTATCTATCGTGTTCCTACCATCAGTGTAGAAGATAGAACCACTCTGCAACTCGGCGAGGGGGGAACGTTCAAGACGCTGGAAGACCAGAGGGGCAACAGAGACCTTAGGACCCTGGAATAGGTCGGTCCTAATTCGTGGTCTAGGCACCATAAAATGTGGAGGGCGAGGATGTATCTGGGATGCATTCCAGTGAGTGAAGATGGAGATCCCAACAGAGGGATGTGAGATACATTTCAACTGGCAGTCCCACCTGTGGGCAGTTATCAGGTGGGAGACAGCCCTCATTTGCAAAGAGGACAGGGTACACGGGATGTTCATGGAACTGGCAAATGGCCATTGCATAAGAAACCAGGAGTTGGCTCCATCGTCTTTATAGAGGAAGAATCCCCATTCCTGTAAAGAGACTGTTACCGGGACTCTTACGAAAGACACCAATAGCCAGACACATCCTATAATAGTGAACAGCGTCAAGTATTTTCAGAGCAGAAGGAGCCGCTGAGCCAAAAACCTGAATATCATAATCTAGTCTGGAAAAGACGAGAGCGCAGTAAAGATGGAGATGATCAGCATGGTCTGCATCCCAAGATTTGTGGGCCAGGAGGCAGAGAGCATAAAGTCTCCACATTCACACGCGACTGTGGGGAAGCCATGTCGGATTTTTATCAAAAATAAAGCCCAAGAAACGGGACTGTGCTAAAACATCTATGACATAGTCGCCTAAATAAATTTCTGGGTCGGGGCGCTCTGTGGGTCATGACAAAAATGCATAACCCGCCTTTAGAAGGGAGAAAACTGGAAGCCATGGGAGACGGCCCATGCAAAGGTCCAATGGATGGCACCTTGGAGCCAGCGCTCAGCAGATGTTACTGCGTGGGATCTGCTTGAGATGCAAAAATCGTCGACATAAAACGCTGGGGTAGCCAGGGGCGCAACATAGATTACAAGCCGATTGATGGCTATGAGGAAGAGAGTGACACTTAACACGGAACCCTGTGGGATACCGTTCTCCTGAATCCGAGGTGTCAACTCAAACCTGGAAGCACCGTTGAGATAAAAACTCATGGATAAAAATCTGAAGGCGGCTGTGAAATCCCCAGTCAAGGAGGGTAACTAAAATCTGATGGCGCCAAGTCATGTCGTATGCCTTATGTAGGTCAAAGAAACTACGACAAGATGATGGTAGTTAGTAAAAGCCTGTCGAATTGCTGTTTCCAATCTGAGTAAATGGTCAGTTGGAAATCGTCCTTCGCAGAAGCCACACAGATACTGGATTCGAATACCCAACACAATCGGAAGCTGAACATCCTCTCAAGTAGTTTACAAAGTACGTTCGTCAAGCTAATCGGGTGGTAGCTGTTGAGGAACGTTGAGTTTTTTCACGGCTTTAGCAGTGGGATAATTGTATTGTCTCGCCATTGCGAGGGGAAGGCACCCATGAGCCAAATGCAGTTCAAGATCCTGTGGACATGCTGCCTCTTTGGGTAATCTGGGTGCAATCTGGGCCTGGGGCAGTGTCACGTGAAGAGGTAAGAGTCTGCAAGAACTCCCATTCAGTTAAGGATTCATTATAGGGTTCAGCTTAGTGGGGGTTGATACAGAGTGTGTCTGTTCAACTCAGTCGTAGAAAGGTAGTAGGATTGGATGAGGGCATTGATGCTGTCGTGAAGTGTGTCCCGACGTATTCTGCAAGGACCAATGGATCAGTACACAGAGGACCTTGGAAGATAAAACCCTGGACACTTGACTGTCGCTTGTGGCCCAGAATTCAGAGTTTGGATCAAACTGACGATGAAGAGCAATGCGTCCTCAGGGAGGAAATACAGCGCTCTGAGGATTCACTTTCACTCTGCTAGTAAGCAGGTATTGAGACTTAACATGGAGATGCTCAAAAGTGAGGAGGTTGGTCAGTTAAGGGTGTTGTTTAAATCGCTGTAGCGCCCATCGCCGATGATGGACAGCGACTGCTTTGTCCTTGGTCCATCATGGTACCCTTCGACGACGAAGGGAACCTGTGGACGGGGGGACAGCAGTGCCAGAAGCATGAAGAATAGTGGGAGAGACGCCCTCCATGACCACATCAGTTCGAGAGAGAGATGTCTAAATGCACAGGAGACGTGTATGAAGGCCACCTGGCCCTGCAGAATGTCCATCTGGGGCCTGTCTGCATGGCGGTGGCAGAGCAACAATGCAATCACCAGAAAATGATTTCTCTCACAAAGATCATCATGGGGTAACCTACACTACTGGCCATTAAAATTGCTACACCACGAAGATAACGTGCTACAGACGCGAAATTTAACCGACAGGACGACGATGCTGTGGTATGCAAATGATTAACTTTTCAGAGCATTCACACAAGTTTGGCGGCCGTGGCGACACATACAGAATGCTGACATGAGGGAAGTTTCCAACCGATTTCTCATACACAAACAGCAGTTGGCCTGCGTTGCCTGGCGAAACGTTGTTGTGATGCCTCGTGTAAGGAGAAGAAATGCGTACCATCACGTTCCCGACTTTCATAAAGGTCGGATTGTAGCCTATTGCGATTCCGGTTTATCGTATCGCGACATTGCTGCTCGCGTTAGTCGATATCCAATGACTGTTAGCAGAATATGGAATCGGTGGCTTCAGGAGCTTAATGCGGAACGCCGTGCTGGATCCCAATGGTCTCGTATCACTAGCAGTCGAGATGACAGGCATCTTATCCGCATGGCTGTAACGGATCGTGCAGCCACGTCACGATCCCTGAGTCAGCAGATGGGGACGTTTACACGACAACAACCATCTACACGAACAGTTCGACGACGTTTGCAGCAGCATGGACTATCAGCTCGGAGCCCATGTGTGGTGTGCATACTGTAAGACCTTCGGTACACACACCCTCAGATTATTTGACTTGTCGCTCTAACGAAGTAGGCGAGTGTCAGCAATATGTCTCGTGGTCTTATCGTGGCGTGTTTATCCTCTGCCGTTAGGTCAGACGATAGAAATGCCACTTGCACGCTTAGAGTAGCAGATTGACGGTGACCAACTTTAAATAGAACTTGATTAATTTTCACACACATTAATAAAAATCATAGATGTTACGTAACTTGATTCTGGATGCTGTTTACAATTGATAATCTGGAGTTCCTTTGGTCCTGGTACGTTAATCTTATTTTCACATATCTCTGATACTTGACAAAGTGTCTATACATTTCTCTTCATGGCTATGTACAAGAATATGATAATCTTATTAGGTGCAGACTGAAACTTTACTACAGACTAATGCAGACCAAGTAATCGGAGGTCTGTACACTCCTTATAATACCTCGAGCGTTCAGGTATCACTGCGCGAGTGTGATCCGCGAGGACAAAAGGTTCTACGTTAGCAGCAATCTAATTGGCTTCGTTACACATTAATACGCGGATCGGCGAAAGCAGAATTTGGTCCGCCTCTAACACAGCGCCATCTCGTAGTGCGGCGACGGACGAGCGCTGCGCCTGCGCTGTTGTGCTTAGCGGGGCGTGCTCTATTGGGAAAGTTGTGTACGCGCTGACTACGTGGAACTATGTACACAACACCATGGCTGCGGTTATCCTTGACGCTGCAGCGCCTGACAAGAGCGCCTACGATTGTGTACTCAACGACGAATCTGGGTACACGAACGGTAATACGTCATTTTTTCGGATGAATCCAGGTTCTGTTTACAGCATCATGACGGTCGTATACGTGTTTGGCGACATTGCGTTGAACGAACATTGGAAGCGTGTATTCGTCATCGCTAAACTGGCGTAACACCCGGCGTGATGGTATGGGGTGCCATTGGTTACAGGTCTCGGTCACCTCATATTCGCATCGACGGCGCTTTGAGCAGTGGACGTTACATTTTAGATGTGTTACGACCCGTGGCTCTACCCTTCATTCGATCCCTGCGAAATTCTACATTTCAGCAGGATAATGCACAACCGCATGTTGCAGGTCCTGTACAGGCCTTTCTGGATACAGAAAAAGGTTCGACTGCTGCCCTGGCCAGCACATTCTCCAGATCTCTCACCAACTGAAAACGTCTGGTCAGTGGTGGCTGAGCAACTAGCTCTTCACAATACACCAGTCACTACTCTTGATGAACTGTGGTATCGTGTTGAAGCTGCATGGGCAGCTGTACCTGCACACGCCATCCAAGCTCTGTTTGACTCAATGCCCAGGCGTATCAAGGCCGTTATTACGGCCAGAGGTGGTGGTTCTGGTTACTGATTTCTCAGGATCCATCCACCCAAATTGCGTGAAAATGTACTCACATGTCAGTACTAGTACACCATATTTGTCCAATGAATACCCATTTATCATCTGCATTTCTTCTTGTTGTAGCAATTTTAATATCCAGTAGTGTATGTAGGGAAGACACGAGATCCAGGGAGGAGATCGTGAGATTAGAAGCATAAAGATGCTATGCGTGGGACTGAAGTGGGTAGGGTAACCTTCATTGAGGGGACACAAATCAAAGTGTATAATAAGATGGCCAATTAAAAGAGCCTACCCATCGAAGGGGTTGGTGTGCACTGAAGTCTGTGAGGAGGATATATGGGAGCGGGAGTTGCTGTATTAAGGTATAAAGTTCCACATACGGAAATGGCCTACCATGAGAGGGACAGACGTTGCAAACAGTAATTGCCGAAGTCGTTTACACTCTAACCACTATTGTTTCCAGATTCTTACGAAGGTGGATCTTCTAACTAACGACATCGGCGAAAACCAAAGCGTAGACTCCTCCACACGCTATCCTACGGCCGGAACAGTTCCGATGGAGCGGCCAATTATCACGAAACATTGGAGAGTGGTCATCACAGTAATGCAATTCTTGAAGAGCAAGACAGAATGCAGCACAGGAGGAATCAAGGGGTTCTACTTCCGTTAGGTGACGATAATTTCCATTGCAATTTCACTGGATTATTGTGTGGTGATAGTCGAGGTTAGACATAAAGCAACCAAGGAGGTCACTGGACGTCACCAACAACGATGGGGTGAACCCATAAATAACATGTCAGACTCAGGTTGTGAGAGGGGAGATAGCTTGGCACCAAAGAGAACATGCCCTGGAACTTATGTTTCTCCTCTTCTCTTTGGGGAGATAGATGAAGGCAGGGTACAGAGGGAATACAGGCTTTTGCAAGATCCGGAACCGAAAGAGGGTGGGCGACCTTGGTGCCGAGTAGTGATAGGAGGCTTCCTGTCCGAGAGATGTTGGGAGGAGGGGTCCTGGGGGGGAGGGGGGAGGTGCCGAAGAAGGGGGGCAATTCTTCGACTGGGGAAGGGGAGCAGCCCTCAGAGGGAGGGCTTGGGAACTGCAGGGAAGGGTGAGGGGAGAGGGGAAGGGGAAAAGGGAAACGAACTGGGGTAAGGAAGAATTGGTAGAGGACAGGATGTAACAGAGGCAGAAGTTTAAGAAAGTGACATATTTTTGGCGAGCCCCAGAGACCGATAGGCGATCCAGGGACTTGCACTCTTGGATCTGCTCTCCTCTCTTGTAAGCTGGCCAATCTGGCGTGCGCAGAGAGTGGTGGTCATGAAAATTGACACACACAGGTTGCAGAATACAGGGGCATCCCGCATGGAGTGGGTGTCCACAGTCACCACGAAGATGGTCTGCCTTGCGTTTGGAAGACATGTACCCAAAACTCAAGCACCAAAAGCATCTCATGGGTGGAGGAACATATTGCTTCGCGTCAGACCTGTATCACATGATCTTGACCTTCTCTGAGAGGATATTCCCCTTGAAAACCAGAAGGAAGATGCCGGTGTTGGTGTGGATGTCTCTATGACCCTTCTGCACACGTTGAACAAAATGAATTTTGTGTCACTCCAGATTAGCCAGGATATACTCATCAGTTTGCAGGATGAGGCCCCTATTAAAATTCAGAGACTAGTGAGGGGTAATAGACAGTAGGACATTGCAAAGACGATTGCAAGCACGAAGAACTGAAAATTGAGCCACAGAAGCTTTGATCAACGGGGAGCCCAACCGCCAGCTTACTGAAAGACTCCACTTCACAAAACTTGTCCTCGATATTCTCCACAAACAACAATGGCTTTGTGGCAGTGAATGCGCCCCCATCCATTCTAATACAGACAAAGTAGCAGGCAAAGTGTTTCATCCCAAGAGAGCGAGCCTGGCCCTCCTCCCAGGGTGTAGTCAGGGAAGGTAAAGCTGCCAGGTCTTACGAAGCAGCATTCAATGATCCTTTGCCTTTAGAAGAGACAGCTGTTTGAGAACAGTCAGATATTTTCAGCTTGATTTGCTTCCCGCCACAAGCATCCGCCATGATACCAACCATTCCGATCAGGAGCTCTCCCCATAGGCGCCACCCAGCCACAGCATGGGTCGCCTAGCACAGCGGCCGTTTCCGGGAGTTCTGATGCTCTAGATAGACAAGCAACCACACCTTGCCGAACACGGGAGGAAACGGCTCGGGTATCAGTAGTGCATTCCCTGTGCTCTCAATGGGCTCAGCCAGGTAGGTACATAACAGCCCCACCACATGGATTGGCTTCATGTCCTAATGACGTAGTGGGGTGGACAGGAGCTACAGTGGGGAAGCAAGAGAGAAAGGAAGGTGGGACAGGAATCCACGCAGTAGACGTTAGGGCGGGAGTTCTTCCCCAGATAGCTGGCACTGAAAACAGAACATTTAGAAGTGGAGGTCAAACCTCAAGTGGGAACCTAAACTACATAAAAGGATGAAAGAGAACAGGCAGGAGGAACAAAATTGCAAGCAATATAGGGAAGTAGGTGGATAGCCAGGTCGACATAGATCTGAACACCAAGAGAGGGGAAGGAGGGCAGTGGCGAAGTAGCAAGTGTGGGAAGGGAGGGCCACGTTGAAGAAAATGCAGCCAGGGAATGAAGAATAGGTTACAATAGCTCGGGGCACCGTGAGCGTCACGTACGAACTCACGAAAGAACCGTGAGCCCACGGGGTGTAAGGAGACGAGTGCTGTGGGTCCTGTTACCTGTACCGTCACTGGTGAACGCAATGACAGTCATTTACACACCAACGTCAATCCATCTCTTCAGCAACGTGGGAGTGGGGTAGGATCATTTGTAGGAAAAATGGCGATACACCACGCATTGCATAACCAGGGAAGCAGCTGTCGCAGAGGCATTTCGGAAATGCTAGAATTATCAGCCATAATTTCCCTACAGCCTGGCAGTCCAGATCACCTAAATTTAATCCATGTGACTTCTGGCTTTGGGATTATCTGAAAGATGTTGTGTTAAGTGCTCCAATTACGAACGTATGTGAATTGAGCGCACGCATTCCGCAATGCATTCCCAACGTAAGCCCCGAGACATACCTATTTTTCTCGATTTGAATTTGCGGAAGGAAACGGTGGAGAGCATATCGTACATGTCTTGTGCCCGACTCATGACAACTATAAACCGATTTAATTTGGCTTTTTATGCGATTTTTGGCCCCAGGACTATTACAAATCTTGATTTGTTTTTCATGATTCTTTGCCCCTGACAACCAAAGAGCGATGTCATTTTGCTTTTGGCCTCAACATAATTAAAAACACATTTGTCCCATCCGATGTGGCACGACCTTGCCGTGGTGCATGGGCTTACTTAACTAACAGTGCCACAATATTTGTTGACTGTCGAACTTGTGGAGTCATGGACATTCAACAGTACGGATCGTGTAATGTGCAACTCGAACCATAGTCGTCGTATTGCGATTCAGCTGTCATTTGTAGCCGACTTGACTTACGTAAAGACGCTTACAGCACTACCGATTGGAAAAATTCTGGTCAAACGTTTTTGTTCTATGACGTTTTCCTCTGGATCAATGTTATGCCGTTCAAATGTGACGTCATTTTGAGCAGTGGGTCTCTTTCCACAGCGTTTTGAAATTGTAACTGTAATTACGTATTCGTGTAGGTGACGCATGGAACATGTAACAGCTAAGAAACTATACCAAATCAAAATGCATATAGGCAGTCATGAATAAATAAAGCGATGTAAGAATGCTCAGAAAAAATACGGACAACTGAGAAACGTACGACACACAAGACAATGCTCTTAGGAGTGGAAGGTAAGCTCGGTTGGGGAACGGGAACCATCTCTGAATTTGCCTTAGTCGATTTAGGGACACAACGGAAAACTTAAATTTGGGCTGTCATCCGGGGTTTTTAACCGACGTCCTCTTGAATGTGCGTCCAGCGTCTGGCCACTGCGTCATCCCTTTCATAATTTCTCTGCCGTATTCAGACAGTAGAAGTATTGTCAAAATTCTTTACTTTTTCGTAGCGAAAGGGTATTTTGTCACTGCTTCCAAGCAACGCATATATCAAATGTGAAAAGGTCAAAGCATATGTCATCATCAGTCACACTGCATTCGGTAACAGGAATTAACTTTGAAGGCTCTCATCATGGTGTTTTTTTCCTGAAAAACGAGATCTGCATGTAGTGAATGATGGATGTTAGAGCCGCAATGTTTTATTTCCAAAGATCTTAAATAACAGAATGTGCATTATAGTTATTGTTCAGCAAATACGTAAATTTTAAGCACCATATCTATGGATTAACACGAAACAAGATAATTTCCACGTTATAAAACGATACCTAATGCAGAAATACGTTGATAAAAAGCAATAAATCTAATACAGAGTTTGTCAAAGAAAAATATCTTCCACGAAAAGTAATTTCTTCTGTCACTACTTCTTTTATATGTACAGAAGACATCTCTCGATATAATATATTATACCGTTCTCAGTGACTGTGGAATAAACTGATTACGCACATGGTAATATGCTTTTCTTTTCTTCTTAGAGCTCTGTACCTCATCCGTTAAACCGGAACCCTTACAGGATCGATTCATGGTCCGTCTGTCTGTCTGTTCATCTGTACGAATGTATAGGAGCCCATTTCTTCAGGATAGGATGGACGTATCAGACTGAAATTTATGTAATGTACTATCGCCTATGCTGTAAAAAAAATTAAACTTCTAAGTCAGCGCAATCAAAACATGTGGTCATTTGTTACAAATTTTGAATCTCGCGATCTCACTCATCAAAACCTATAGTGTAATTACCGTTGACCTAAAATCATGAAATTAAGTAAGAACCAAGCTTTTACAGTACAAGTAAAGAAAAAAACCGGAAAGTTGTTAATTTGTAACCATACCACCCGGAAAAAATATTTTTAGTAATTTTTTATTCGTCTGCCTCTTTGTCCGTTTGTTAAGACCCCTTTTTTCTCAATAACGGGTAGGAGTATCAAATTGAAATTTGTGTCACATCCTAAGGTCTACAATCCGTTATCAGTGTAAAAACTTTAGGCTTCTAAGTCAATGCAATAAAAGATACAACCGTCTGTGTCATTAATTTTGATACTAGCAAATGCAGTCATCAGAACCTATAGGGTGCTTCCCGTTGACCTAGAGTCATGAAATTTGACAAGGAGCAAAGTTTCACAGTGAAAAAAAGGGAAAAAACCGAAAATTGTTAAACTGTATTTGTAGCAATTAAAATAAATCTTTTTGCCATTAGAACTGACATTGCAGTTATCACCCATCAAAAACATAATAGAAAAATGTCTCTATACGCAACCACAAAATGTTAGATGCAGTCATGTATTACAAAGTAAAAAAAATATATATTATTAAAACTCTCTAGGTGTATAAACTGTAGTCGCCTGCCCGCTTCTTTTTTATGTACGGGCTCGTCCCAGGAACTTCTGTAGAGATTTTGATACAGTGTTTGAAATCCCAGGACCACTATCTTCTCAGTATTGACATGGAAAAAGAAAAAAAATCATCGAGATTCTCGATATCCGGGAGGGACGGACTGTCTATGTGCATATTTAAGTTTTAACGGACTCTTAGTGTGCGAGTCCTAATCGCAGTTCCCCAGTATTTTTTGTTTGTTCCGGACATCCCGAGTATCGTAGAACGAATATCATCTATTCTTCCTTTCAGTGCTTCACGGACTATTGAGTACTGGGTTAAATTAACACAGTTTCCTTCATTCGTATCAATAAGTACGTTTCGCTGTTACCATCTAGATCATTTCAAATAAAGAACACATACGTACTGAAATGAAGTATAGAATTGAAACCACAAGGGCTGACATGTTTCCGTATAGAGATGGCAGGTATTTACAAGTCTCGACATGTAATAAGGAATAAACAGCAGACTGATATTCCATTTTGATACTCAGTATCCAACACTGCATAAGGGATACGAACAAACTGTGTCTTTCCTCTTGTCCAAACTGGAAAATACGGCACATTCTATGAAACACAATCTTTGCGTTATACGGTAGCGACTGTGCCGCTGCTTCCTGTAATGGTGAAAGAATTACTGTGGATTTTGTATCTCAGTTACTTACAGATATCCTGCTGTCATTTTCCGTTCCGTGCAGCATCGCCACTGTAGAGCAAAATTTAAAGGTAAATGTAGTTGCAGTACGTAGCTCGTAGCATTAGGTCCCTGTTGTAACCGAAGTTGTTGAAATAGGAAAAAGATATCAATAGGTGAGATTAGCAGGGCCAACAGTCCAGTAATAAAACAGGAACTTTATGTTTGTTCTTCCTCAGACCTGTTTAACATCAGTGGTGGCATCATGAAAGGGCATTTACTTAGTTCCACTGAGATGTAACGTCAGAAATTTTTAGAATTTAAAGTTCTTGAAGGTTCTAGCAGTTGTTTATGTTACTGTTGGGTATATATTTTTAATTTTTCTTTAACCGAATAACCATTAACTGACAAAAAAATTTCAGCATGAGATAAAATGAATGATTTGATGAAATCAATAGATCTTCACTTCGTGAAAGGAGCATAGATACAAAGTCACAGCTAATAAACTATACAGCAAAGCTTCGAGAATGTTAAATAGAACTGAAAACATCTTTGTGTGCATAGTACCTTGGAGCTGGTAAGCCAGAACAAAAGGTCCTGGAGTGAAAGCCATTGGACTTTTAGAACAACAATTCATTAACAAACTAAGTTACAAACAATTTGTTACTGAGTAGCATTTAATCTAAAAACTCTCTCCAATGTGAAATTAACGGGAACTAGCCTACAGCAGCAATTACTCTTCCTTGAAAAGAATTTATTGAACTTCCAACGATCCTAAAGGCAATAGATCACTGGAACAGTTGGCTGAAAATGAACCGGTATATACACCCCGCTCAAACTGTCCGAACAGTAACGGTGAATGACGTACTACGACAAAAAGAAAAGCTCAACTCCATTTATTTATCCCTAAACCCTGGGACAGATACTGCCAAAGTAGTAACAGCTTTACACACGGCTTACCAAATGAGTTAACCACTGCTAACAGATAGCAGCACGTTTTCTATCACTAGAGACACACATTCAAATGTGTCACCCAGTGACAACTACTGCCAAATAGAAAAGGTTTCTGCTAGCCGTTCCAATGAACTTTTCAGCCATTATCACTCTGTGACATTTATACTTTAAGTTGAAACAAATGTTCAAATACATTTACATATGAAAGCACACGGTTACTCGCACAACCGATACAACCGTATATTGGATACCTAAAAGAAATTTTTAGCCACTATCACACTGTGACATCTGTTCTTTAACGTCAAAGAAATGCCTAAATATATGTACTGCCTGTTCATATTAAATGTTTGGACACTAAACACTATGACATTTACTAAACTAAATACAAGGAGACAAGCCAACGAAGAACCACGGGAAGCCTACGAGCCGGCCGGTGTGGCCGGGCGGTTCTAGGCGCTGCAGTCTGGAACCGCGCGACCGCTACGGTTGCAGGTTCGACTCCTGCCTCGGGCATGGATGTGTGTGATGTCCTTAGGTTAGTTTGGTTTAAGTAGTTCTAAGTTCTAGGAGACTGCTGACCTCAGAAGTTAAGTCCCACAGTGCTCAGAGCCATCTGAACCATTTTGAAGCCTACCAACCTTGTAATCAGCTCTCAATTGGACAGTGAAAGATACGTAACTTGGTATATAACCCGCTGCCCTCGGCTCGTAGCAGGTTGTGCCAGGCTTAACTCAATCGCATTTCACGACTGTGGCGGCCAGCGCCGCCTCCTCTCTGTCGCTTCGCACACCAGACCGCAATCGACAGCGTGTTGTACTTCAAGTCGGCGGGTCCATCAGCTCGTCGCTCGCATACTCGACTACTTCCACTTCCCGTCACCAACAAACTAACGCTCGCGCCCCTCGCGGATGTTACCAAAACGGCCCGTTTCTAGGAGCTTCGGTCGAACCTTTCTGATGCGCGTTGATACTAGCGACGCATCAACAGACATACATCAACAACAACAGTAAGAATAACAGTTAGCATACTCCACAGCTGTCTTCTTCAATACACACGATTTGATTAAAAGTATCCGGGAGCCTGTTGGAGGACGTTAAATTGGGGTGTCTCCATCCTTCGCCTTCACAACGACCTGAACTGCGGTAGGGATGCTTTCAGTGAGGTGTGTGAATATTTGTAGACGAATGGATGCCCATTCTTCATCAAGAGCCAAAACCGGAGAAGGTAGTGAAGTTGTTCTAACTCATTCCAAAGGCATTCCGCTGGGTCCAGGTCGGGCTCTGAGGAGGCCAGTCCATTTCAGGAATGTTACTGTCCACAGATCATTGCCTCGCAGATGGTACTTCACTGGGATGCTGGAACTACTTCTCACTGTTGACAGAGAGTAGGCTTTAGCTGTATAAGGTTGTTAAACTGAAGCACCAAAGAAACTGGTATAGTCACACGTGTTCAAATACAGAGATAATAAAACTGGCAGAATATGGTGCCGCAGTCTGCAACGCCTATATAAGACAAAAAGCGTCTGTCGCAGTTGTCAGATCGGTTAGTGCTACTACAGTGGCGGGTTATCGAGATTTAAGTGAGTTTGAACGTGGGGTTATTGTCGGCGCATGAGCGATAGCACACAGCATCTCCAAGGTAGCGATGAAGTGTGAATTTTCCCGTACAACCATTTCACGAGTGTACCGTGAATATCAGGAATCCGGTAAAACATCTAATGTCCGACATCGCTGCTGCCGGAAAAAGATCCTGCAAGAACGGGACCAGCGACGACTGAAGAGAATTGTTCAACGTGTCAGAAGTGCAACCCTTCCGCAAACTGCTGCAGATTTAAATGCTGGGCCATCGACAAGTGTCAGCACGCGAACCATTCAACGAAACATCACGGATACGGGCTTTCGGAGCCAAAAGCCCACTCATGTTCCCCTGATAACTGCACGGCACAAAGCTACACGCCTCGGCTAGGCCCGTCAACACCGACATTGGACTGTTGATGACTGGGAACATATGGCCTGGTCGAACGAGTCTCGTTTCAAATTGTATTGAGCGGATGAATGAGTACGGATATGGAGACAACTTCATGAATCCGTGGAAGCTGCATGTCAGCAGGGGACTTTTCAAGGTGGTGGAGACTCAGTAATGGTGTGGAGCATGTGCAGTTGGAATGATATGGGACCACTGATACGCCTAGGTATGACTCTGAGAGGTGACACGTACGTAAACATCCTGTCTGATGGTTCAAATGGCTCTGAGCACTATGGGACTTAACTGCTGAGGTCATCAGTCCCCTAGAACTTAGAACTACTTAAACCTAACTAATCTAAGGACAGCACACACATCCATGCCCGAGGCACATCCTGTCTGATCACGTGCACCCATTCATGTTCATTGTGCATTCCGAAGCGCTTATGCAATTCCAGCAGGACTTCGTGACACCCCACACTTCCAGAATTCCTACAGAGTGGCTTCAGGAACACTCTTATGAGTTTAAATACTTCCGCTGGCCACCAGCTCCTCAGACATGAACATTATTGAGCATATCTGGGATGCCTTGCAATGTGCTGTTCTCCACCTACTCGTACTCTTACGGATATATGGACGGCCCTGCAGGATTCATGGTGTCAGCTTCCTCCAGCACTACTTCAGTTATTTATCGAGTCCATGTCACGTCGTGTTGTTGCACTTCTGCGTTCTCGCGGGGGCCTAAACGATATTAGTCAGGTGTACCAGTTTCTTTGCCTCTACAGTGTATAAACGATTGAAGCGATTTCGTGAACTCACTGCAGCTACATCAATTGAAATATTGTCACAAAACGCAACACTTTTAAATGGAACAGCTCAAGAAGTTTTTTTTATTGTTGTAGCCGCACTAAAGATTGATGACACCAGAACGTAGCAGTGAGCAGTTACGCAAGACGGCGACTGCCGCTAAGAAAGCGTATGTTCTGCTTGAAATTCCCGTACATTCACGTAGGGCTGCAGTAATGGTTCAAAGACAATTCAGAATGAAATTCAACAACGACGTACCAACTTCCTACTATAGTCGGCGATCGTGTGCACAATGTATTGCTGCAGGCTACCTAAGCAAAGAAAATCAAGGGATCGGCCTGCAATGAATGAAGAAATATTTGACCTGGTGCGGACAAATTTCGCATGTAGCCCACAGAAATCAACGAACAGAGCAAGCATAGACCCGAACATACCACAATCCACCGTTTCGAAGATATTAAGGAAACTACTGAAGCTGAAGGCTTGCTCCTGCAACTGCTTCGAGCTGATGACAAAGTCAGACGCTTTAAGTTTACGGCTTGCGCTTGCAATTGCTACAAAATGATGACAAAGTCAGATGCTCTGAATTTACGGTACAGTGGCAACAGCTTATGGAAGAGGATGAGTTTTGTGGGAATTTCATATTCAGTGATGAAGCAACTTTTTTTGTGAATCGCACGGTGGACAAGAACATAGCGTGAATCTGGAGGACAGAGAATCCCCATGGTGTCGTGCAGCAATTCGAGATTCACAAATAGTTAATGTTTTCTGTGCAGTCACAGGGTTTAAAGATTACAATCCCTTTTCTTTCTGCGAAGAGATCGTAATAAGACGCGTGTACCTTGACAGGATGGAAAATTAGTTCGTGTCACAAGTGGGGGGCGACAGGGTGGACTTCATCTACCAACAGGATGGTGCTGCACTCCACTTCCACCATGACGTTCATAAATTCTTGAACGGGAAACTGAGAAACCAACGGATCATTCGTGGTGGGTTTGATGATCAGCAATTGATGTCGTGGCCTCCACGCTCACCGACCTAACCGTATACGATTTTTTTCTGTGGGTTCATTTAAAACCTACAGTGTTTACGCCTCTCTACCAACAAACCTGCCACAACGGCGAGTTCGCATCAACAGTGCTTGTGAAGAGTGTGATAGAGACATGCTACACCAAATGAAGGGAAAAAATTTATTATCGGCTTGATATATGCAGAATCAATAGGAGAGCACATATGAAGCACTTGTAATACTTAAAAAAAGCTCTCTTCTGTCTGTGCAAAGCCTAGTTACAATATGTCAAATAATATATCTAAAGAAAAATCTGTGAAATCGCTTCACTCATTTAAAATAACGTTCTACTAGCGCAGCATAGCGTGCAACGACACGAGATCTTTGTAGAAGTAGAAACACTGTCGTTCAGATCTTTGTGTGACTTTCGAGGGAGTGAAAAGAACAAATCTATTTGATGCTTTGAACATATCGGGTTTTTGCACCTACGAAACAGCATTATGACTGAAGTGTTGCTATTCTGGTTTCATCTCAAGAAATCTGCTGTGCTCACGCCATGAGAAAGTCATTCTGCATCATGTCAATGCCAAACCACATGTTCCAAACTAGGTGAGGGTAATGCTGAAGGGACCTCAGTGACATGATCGCCCGTTGTTTCGGTCCACGTAGCTTGGCTTTTATGAAAAACACTTCACCTCTTTTAACGATCTGGAAAACTGGCACCATGAATGGATCAACTAAAAGAAACGTGAATTGCCGAAGGACACTACTTTGAGTTAATTATTGTATACCATTCTATTACAGCAAACAGATGTTTTCTGTACAAGACACAGCGAGAATTAATTCAAGTACCCGATATGACAGGATGCATTGCATGTTCATACAAATTATCATTTTCTCCGAACTGTTCCTTTACTGTACGCAGTACACACAGTGTAAAATGTGTTCATATGCATCCATATTTAGCATTTTTCTGAGCGCAATAGGATGACCACAACTTTACCATGAAACACACCCGTACTCCGTAACACCATCTCCTCTGTACTGCAATGTTGGTACAGTACATGACACATAACGTTTTCAGGCATTCACCAAACACAAACCCTTTCTTCCGATTGCCACAGGGTATAGCGTAAGCCATCATTCCAAATCACCGATTTTCAACGATCCACTGTCCACTGGAGTCGAAATGGTTCAAATGGCTCTAAGCACCATGGGACTTAACATCTGAGGTCATCAGTCCCCTAGACTTAAAACTACTGAAACCTAACTAACCTAAGGACATCACACATATTCATGCCCGAGGCAGGATTCGAACATGAGACCATAGCGCGGTTCCGGACTGAAGCACCTAGAACCGCTCGGCCACAGAGGCCGGCCACTGGAGTCGCTTTTTACAACAACTTAGCACTGACTTCAGATTGTGTGGCTAAAGAGAAGCTAAGGAGCACTGCGCACCATCTCCTTTAACTTCCTACGTACACTCATTGTGCTAAATGAACCGCTCACAGCGCTTTGGAGATCATGAGTGACTTTATGCGATTATTTTACAACCAAAGTCTGCGATGTTAGACCATCCCTGCCCGTTACTACATGAGCTCTACCTGTTCCTCATTTGCCTGTTGTTATCCCATTGCACTTCCATTTCACTATCCCATCACCAACAGTTCTCTTGGGCAGGTCTAAAAGGTTTGAAATGTCCGTCATCGGTTTGTTACTCAGATGGCATTCAAGGATATTCCAGGTTTGAGGAAACTGAGCTCTCTTGACAGACTCATTCTGCTGCTACTGCTCCTGCACTGACATCACAATGATACCCATCATTTTACACCGGTGTGTACGCCTTTCGTGACATCTAATAGTCAATTCAGCATCACGTAGGGATCTCCGGATACTTTTGGCCAGATATTGTATAACAGCGTCGAGTTTTAGGTGCCATTTGACGTAATGTAGCTATCACCATTGTTTTTGTCAACTTACCACTGTACTGATCACAATGTGTCACAAACTTCAAGTGAGCTTCTAGTATGGGTCTACTCGCTACCTCTGTGACCCTAATCTTTGAAGGAATGAATATAATTTTTTTCTTTACTTTGTCATTCGTCACAAATGAAAATGATTTGGTAGCAGAGACATATGAGGGGCGTTCAATAAGTGAAGCAAGACTCTTTTTTGCCAGTTTCAGCTGAAAATATGCGGATATTCGATGTGGGACTTTTGGAATATTCCCGCTTCAGCGTCTATAGTTTCATGAAGTTTCAATAGGTGGCGGCACTATACGTAGCCTTCGAAATGCCGTCTGTAATGGTGGTGCGTTTCAAACAGAGAGCGATCACTGAGTTTCTTTAGGTGGGAAAACAGGGCATCGCAAATATCTGCAGGCACATGCAGAATGTCTATGGAGACCTGGCAGTGAACAAAAGCACGGTGAGTCGTTGGGATAGACGCCTGCCATCATCGCAGCAAGGACCCGCAAAACTGTCCGATCTCCCGTGCCGCACACAGCTGTGACTCGTGAAATGTGGGAACGTACAGACACTCTCATTGGAGGTGATAGACGGATTACAATCAAACACATCGCAGAGCAACTGCACGTCCCTCTTGGTAGTACTGACAAACTCGCCCACCAGATGACCTACCCAAAAGCAGGTGCAGTCTTTCTGGCCCAATAAAGTATGCGGCAAGCAGTACACGGAGGACGCAGATGTTACTGATGATGAAAGCGCTGGCTCCGACGTAGACCAGTAGAGTGGTACCATGCGACAATACAGGCCTTCCGTGTAGGGGAGGCGTAAGACCGTCGCATTCAACTGAGGTTATGTTGAAAGATAGGGTTAAAAAAATGGCTCTGAGCACTATGGCACTCAACTACTGAAGTCATCAGTCCGCTAGAACTTAGAACTACTTAAACCTAACTAACCTAAGGACATCACACACATCCATGCCCGAGGCAGGATTAGAACCTGCGACCGTAGCAGTCTCGCGGTTCCAGACTGTAACGCCTAGAACCGCACGGCCACTCCGGCCGGCTGAAAGATAGGATTTTGTAGCTGAAATAGAGTGGAGTAATATTGTGTATTGGAATTCTCAATAAAAATAATGTGATTTCAGAAAAAAACTGTTGAATTACTTACTGAACATCCCTCGTATTTGCTGAACTGAGTGCGTAATCGAGATCAAAAGAGCGATGAACGAAATAACAAAGCAAGCGCTACATCACAACCATGAAAGTAAACGGGCTGTGTTACGTCAGAGCCGGATAGGTGCGGAGCTGGAGCCTGCTTGACAAGCGTTAAAGCCGGATAGGTGCGGGGCTTTACAGGAGCCTGCTCGAGTGCTTGTCCTTGTATTTCACTGGTAAAGTTTTCGTACATAAGTATTTACGTTTCACGGTGACTCTCGCTATACAAAAGCTTTTCGCCTCGCAACGGAGCTCACTTCGTGAATCCCATCTCTCGTGAACCAAGTGCTACATGGCGCTTCAATTGAGCTGCAACGCCCACGTTAACTGACTTCAGTATTTCGGTGTCGCAGTACGATACTAAAAGCTGACATGAAAGAGAGGTCGTGTTACGTGGGCGAACTGCCCGCTTGTCTCTGGAACGCTGTATTCACAGTAGACCGTAAGCTGAGAGCTCCGAACGAAGCGAGGAAGCTTGGCCATTTCGGCACCTGAAGAGGCTGATTAATCGAGTTGCAGCTTTTCAGTCGCGCGCAGTGCCGACTCAGCGCGGCCATTACTAAGCGTGGGTCAGCGCCCGGCTGAAAGGGTAGCGCCCTGTTCGCTGTGCTCGGAGCGTCACCCCCAACCCCCCCTCCATCCCTCTACGAGGCGCGAGTGACAGTAATTACGCCGTGAGGCTGGCGACACGGTGCGGTGCGGTGCGCTTGTCGGACGAATGACCTGGCGCCGCCACACCGTCAATGCACGCAACCGACGCTGAGCGAAGGACAGCTGCAGATCATCGCTGCCGCGAATAATGCATCGCGGTGGCAAGCGTCACTGTGCAGTTGCACCTTGTGCCGCCTGGGGCTGAATAGTAACTGTCCGCACCACCAAGCACTGCTCCAGACTATAGATATGTTACCTGAAGAGAAGTGTTGAATAAAATCCAAATTGGCAGCTGGCTCTACGAGTAAATAAATGTCAATAACTTGAAACGACGTATTAATGTTCCACAATAATATTGATTAGTTCCTTATGAACCGGCTTTCGTCTTCTTAGTCCATCGTGAGATAACTTAACGTTGAACAGATAGTCCACACAACTACAGCGAGGATTCATGGATGTACAAAGAATGCTGTACACAGCTATGTGACATTTGATGACTACATCGGTACAAAATACAAGCATGATGTAATACCTCAAGAGACTCTGAAAAATAAATCTTGCAGTACGGTATATTCAAATATTAAAACTATGTGAGTGTGTAAAACAGAAATTTTCTACAAGTGAGTAATAGCACGGGCTACTATATAATATGGACAACTGGTGAATGTGATGAATATAGCGAATAAAGGGAAGGGAAGAAAGACGTCTATGGAATGTGAGTGTGGAACAGTTATAACAAGATTATTAGCTATTGGCGAGAGGAATAATAACTGGCTGCTACTTTAACAAAGGCGAGCAATGAAACTGCGTTTGGCCATTAAGGTCCAATTCAGGATTCTCTGACTGGTGTTTATTAATGGCCAGGCTTTCAAGTAATGTTAGTTTTCTCCCTTTAGTTCTTTTATGGAGAACATCACATTTCACATCGTACGAGTGAAATTCATTCAGATCATCTTCAGCAAAGGTGGAATCTTTCTTTCTCGGTCTCCAGTTCCTTTCATACTCAGTCAGTCTGGTGATTAAATTTACTGTAAGGAAGAGGAAAGCAAAGCAAAGAAAATGTTCGAGTATGAAATGAAGTTCAGGTAGAAGAAATAAGACCTTGAGTTTTGCCGATGACATTGTCATTCTGTCAGAGACAGAAAAAAACTTGGAAGACCACTTGAAGGGAATGGACAGTGTCTTGAAAGGACGGTATAACACGAACATCAACAAAAGCAAAACAATGATAACGGAATGTAGGCGAATTAAATCAGGTGTTTTTGAGCGAGACACTTAACGAGGTAGTTGATTTTCTTTGTTTGAGCAGCAAAATACACTCCTGGAAATTGAAATAAGAACACCGTGAATTCATTGTCCCAGGAAGGGGAAACTTTATTGACACATTCCTGGGGTCAGATACATCACATGATCACACTGACAGAACCACAGGCACATAGACACAAGCAACAGAGCATGCACAACGTCTGCACTAGTACAGTGTATATCCACCTTTCGCAGCAATGCAGGCTGCTATTCTCCCATGGAGACGATCGTAGAGATGCTGGATGTGGTCCTGTGGAACGGCTTGCCATGCCATTTCCACCTGGCGCCTCAGTTGGACCAGCGTTCGTGCTGGACGTGCAGACCGCGTGAGACGACGCTTCATCCAGTCCCAAACATGCTCAATGGGGGACAGATCCGGAGATCTTGCTGGCCAGGGTAGTTGACTTACACCTTCTAGAGCACGTTGGGTGGCACGGGATACATGCGGTCGTGCATTGTCCTGTTGGAACAGCAAGTTCCCTTGTCGGTCTAGGAATGGTAGAACGATGGGTTCGATGACGGTTTGGATGTACCGTGCACTATTCAGTGTCCCCTCGACGATCACCAGTGGTGTACGGCCAGTGTAGGAGATCGCTCCCCACACCATGATGCCGGGTGTTGGCCCTGTGTGCCTCGGTCGTATGCAGTCCTGATTGTGGCGCTCACCTGCACGGCGCCAAACACGCATACGACCATCATTGGCACCAAGGCAGAAGCGACTCTCATCGCTGAAGACGACACGTCTCCATTCGTCCCTCCATTCACGCCTGTCGCGACGCCACTGGAGGCGAGCTGCACGATGTTGGGGCGTGAGCGGAAGACGGCCTAACGGTGTGCGGGACCGTAGCCCAGCTTCATGGAGACGGTTGCGAATGGTCCTCGCCGATACCCCAGGAGCAACAGTGTCCCTAATTTGCTGGGAAGTGGCGGTGCGGTCCCCTACGGCACTGCGTAGGATCCTACGGTCTTGGCGTGCATCCGTGCGTCGCTGCGGTCCGGTCCCAGGTCGACGGGCACGTGCACCTTCCGCCGACCACTGGCGACAACATCGATGTACTGTGGAGACCTCACGCCCCACGTGTTGAGCAATTCGGCGGTACGTCCACCCGGCCTCCCGCATGCCCACTATACGGCCTCGCTCAAAGCCCGTTAACTGCACATACGGTTCACGTCCACGCTGTCGCGGCATGCTACCAGTGTTAAAGACTGCGATGGAGCTCCGTATGCCACGGCAAACTGGCTGACACTGACGGCGGCGGTGCACAAATGCTGCGCAGCTAGCGCCATTCGACGGCCAACACCGCGGTTCCTGGTGTGTCCGCTGTGCCGTGCGTGTGATCATTGCTTGTACAGCCCTCTCGCAGTGTCCGGAGCAAGTATGGTGGGTCTGACACACCGGTGTCAATGTGTTCTTTTTTCCATTTCCAGGAGTGTAGTTGACTATGGCCGTGAAGTAGAGGGGATGTAAAAGGTAGACTGGTAATGGAAAGAAATGCGTATCCGAACAAGAGAAATTTGTTCACATCGAATGTAGATTTAAGTGTTAGAAAGTTTTTTCTGAAGGCATTTGTCTGGGGTGTAGCCATATGTTAAAATGAAATATGGACGTGTGGGGGAAAATACATTGAAACTTTTGGAATATGTTGCTACAGAAGACTGCTTAAGGTTATAAGCCTAGATCACGTAACTCATAAGGAGGTAGTGAGTAGAACTGGGGAGGAAAGTAATTTGTGGCGCAACCTGACTTGAAGAAGGGATCAGTTGATAGTACACGTTCTGAGACATCAAGGGATTTACTATTTAGTATTGGAGGGAAGTGCGGAGGATAAAAACTGTAGAAGGAGACCAACAGATGAACACAGTAAGCAGGTTCAGAAGGATGTAAACTGCAGTAGTTATTCGGAGAGGAAATGGCTTCCACAGGATGTCGCATCATGAAGAGCTGCATCAAACCTATCTTCGAACTGAAGACTAAACCAACAACAATGAAGAGGATTCAGCGAGGAGAATTTAGTCGATGATATTGGAACTATGTCAGAGATGCCAGAAGATTTCTAAGAGCAGTTGAGTGGAATGGATATTGCCTTGAAACAAGTTTATAACATGAGTATTAACAAAAGTAAAATGAGGGTAATGGAATGTAGTCGAGCTGAATCATGCGATGCTGAGGGAGTAGGATTGGAAAATAGAAATACTAGATGAATTTAGCTATTTGGGAAGCATGCTAACTGGTGATGGCAGAAGCAGAGAGGATGCAAAATGCAGACTGGCAGTAGCAAATAAAACCTTCCTGATAAGGAGAAATATGTTCACGTTGAGGTCTTTCCTGAAAGTATTTGTGTGGAGTGTAGGCTTTTACGGAAGTAACATTTGGACGATGAACGGTTCAGACAAGATAAAGATAGAAGCTTTGAAATGTGATACTACAGAAGAATGGCGAAGTTGAAATGGGTAGATCCGGTAACTAAGAGGGATGTACTGGATGGAACTTCGCAGAAATGAAATTTGTGGCACAACTTTATTAAATGATGGGTTCAACTGATAGGAGACATCCTCAGGTATAAAATAAATCGTCAGTTTGGCCATCGTAAAATAAATCGTCAGTTTGGCCATGGAGAGAAGTTAACATGAGAGAGAAGGTGGAGGAAGGGGGGGGGGGGGCGGAATAAACATTGTAGAGGGAAATCATCGTATGAATAAAGTAAGCAAATGGATGTAAGTTGTAGTAATTACACAGATATGAAGAGACTGGCAGAGGATAGGTTGGTATGGAGAACTGCTTTAAACCAGTGTTCAAATCGAAGACTTAAGCTACAATAATAGCCACAGCAACAATGTGACGTCTTCATGCAGGATTGTCTGGCGCGGACTATTTGATGTGGAACGACGACGTAAATCTAGCCACTGCAAAGGCAGATGGCAGACTCGGAGCTATTGGAAGAATCCCAAATAGCCTCACAAGAAGAAATTAATAAGCATAACATTGCAAAAGTAACGTTAAAAAACGTTCTATTTCTTCCAACACTTCGGGTAAATAGTACGACACTAAAATTAGAGATATAAGGGTTCATAGACAGGGGTAACGACAGTCTTTCTTCTAGCGGTTCTAGGCGCTCAGTCCGGAACCGCGCGACTGCTACGGTCGCAGGTTCGAATCCTGTCTCGGGCATGGATGTGTGTGATGTCCTTAGGTTAGTTAGGTTTAAGTAGTTCTACGTTCTAGCGGACTGATGACCACAGATGTTAAGTCCCATAGTGCTCAGAGCCATTTGAGCCATTTGAACAGTCTTTCTTCCAGCATATCATCTGTGAATGGGATAGCAATGGAGACTAATATTGTGATTATTATTGTTATTATTATCACTATTATCGTCATCTATTATTATTATTATTATATCATCGACTATATTTTTTTCGTATTGACCAACTGGGATCACACAGCTGCAACTCCGCTTCTTTCTTCGCTGTTTCGTATTTTCCAGTACTTCATCTCCTTTCCACGTTGTCTTTTCCCTTCTTCTGTCCACACTTATCCCGACTTATTATTTCTTCTATCATGAAAGCTTTCTAAGTTTAATATTTCTTTCTTAAAAATGTTTTTTTCTGGTACTTGCGATTCCCTGACATTATTTCTTTCTAGTTTTTCTTATTTCTGGAATCCACGTTACTGTCGATTTCTTTCTCCAACAATACAGGAGTATTTGTTTCGTTAGCCTATTCTCATTCATTCGGTGGAGGTGACCAAAGAATATTAATCTTCGCATTACCATTACTCCATATTTTCGTAGATCTCCTCGTTACTCCTCATTTGCAAACTGTCTGCACCCATTATCTTTCTAATCGATCTTTCTGCTATCTCTATTCTGTCCAGCCTACAGTTCATCGTTAAGCATTCACAGGCCTATAAACACTCTGGTCTTACCACCGTGATGTGCTGATCTAGCTTCGTTTATCTAGGTATGTATTTCCTGTTGTAGATTTTTTTCCAAACTGTATGCTCTTCCCATTTTATTAACTCTTAGGTTCATCGCAAATTTTCGTAGACCGTTGTGCTTTATGGTTTCTCCAATATATTTAACCCAGCGGAAATAATGTTCCTATTGGAGTACCAAAAAATGCGAGTATAATGCTGCTTATAGAAAAACTCTGATTGAAAAGCGTAGTACCAGTTACCTCACTCTACTTTCCTCAACACCTACAAAAATTTTCCCAAAAATTTTGGCATGCGAACATATTCGCTCTATTTTTAAAATGCAGATCCCCACAAACTGCCACAAGCTCCTCTAAGTGTAATTCACACCTACTAGTCCATGGCTGTAAGTCGCTCATACCCATCCACTCCCAATCGTTCTTCCTCACTCACTCATTCAGCCCAGTACATTGTCTTTATCTCTTTGTGTCTCTCTGTCATTGTCTCCTGTGACTCACCCACAGACCCCTTCGTTCTGTCCTACTGCAACAGTCTCCTTTTACTGTCACTAGCTACCTTTTGCTCTCTCTTGCTACTAATATCTCATTTCTTTCCTCCCACTACTGCTGTCTCATCTCTCTGTCACAATCTTCCTCTTTCTCATTGGCAGTGTCATGTACTCTGCCTCTCATTATCACTGTCGGTCACCACTTCCACTTTCTCTTTTATCGTTCTCCACTGGCACTGTCTCTTTCAGTCTTTTCCTAGCATTGTTTTGACACTGGCAACTACATTCCACTCCGCTATGTCCCTCTTTTTCTTCCACACTACCATTGTTTCCTTCGCACTTTCTATAACACAAACACTTCTACTGTCTTCCAGCATGTATTACATTCCGTTTCTTTGTCAGTCCCACTGTCTTGTTCTTTCTCAGCATAAAAAGGCGCGAACATGTTCGGATGCCAAAATTTTGGGAAAAAATTTTTCAAGGTGGTATCGAGAAAGGTAGAACAAGGTAGCCGGTACTCCACTTTTCAAAGTCTTTTCAATGAACAGGAACATATTCGCATTATTTGTGCTCAGATAGGAGCATTTTTCCGCTAGTTCCCTTCTTTTGCCTATTGCAGCTGAACATGTAACTCATATGAAAAGAAATGCACTGACCAATAAAATATACACTCCTGGAAATTGAAATAAGAACACCGTGAATTCATTGTCCCAGGAAGGGGAAACTTTATTGACACATTCCTGGGGTCAGATACATCACATGATCACACTGACAGAACCACAGGCACATAGACACAGCCAACAGAGCATGCACAATGTCGGCACTAGTACAGTGTATATCCACCTTTCGCAGCAATGCAGGCTGCTATTCTCCCATGGAGACGATCGTAGAGATGCTGGATGTAGTCCTGTGGAACGGCTTGCCATGCCATTTCCACCTGGCGCCTCAGTTGGACCAGCGTTCGTGCTGGACGTGCAGACCGCGTGAGACGACGCTTCATCCAGTCCCAAACATGCTCAATGGGGGACAGATCCGGAGATCTTGCTGGCCAGGGTAGTTGACTTACACCTTCTAGAGCACGTTGGGTGGCACGGGATACATGCGGACGTGCATTGTCCTGTTGGAACAGCAAGTTCCCTTGCCGGTCTAGGAATGGTAGAACGATGGGTTCGATGACGGTTTGGATGTACCGTGCACTATTCAGTGTCCCCTCGACGATCACCAGTGGTGTACGGCCAGTGTAGGAGATCGCTCCCCACACCATGATGCCGGGTGTTGGCCCTGTGTGCATCGGTCGTATGCAGTCCTGATTGTGGCGCTCATCTGCACGGCGTCAAACACGCATACGACCATCATTGGCACCAAGGCAGAAGCGACTCTCATCGCTGAAGACGATACGTCTCCATTCGTCCCTCCATTCACGCCTGTCGCGACACCACTGGAGGCGGGCTGCACGATGTTGGGGCGTGAGCGGAAGACGGCCTAACAGTGTGCGGGACCGTAGCCCAGCTTCATGGAGACGGTTGCGAATGGTCCTCGCCGATACCCCAGGAGCAACAGTGTCCCTAATTTGCTGGGAAGTGGCGGTGCGGTCCCCTACGGCACTGCGTAGGATCCTACGGTCTTGGCATGCATCCGTGCGTCGCTGCGGTCCGGTCCCAGGTCGACGGGCACGTGCACCTTCCGCCGACCACTGGCGACAACATCGATGTACTGTGGAGACCTCACGCCCCACGTGTTGAGCAATTCGGCGGTACGTCCACCCGGCCTCCCGCATGCCCACTATACGCCCTCGCTCAAAGTCCGTCAACTGCACATACGGTTCACGTCCACGCTGTCGCGGCATGCTACCAGTGTTAAAGACTGCGATGGAGTTCCGTATGCCACGGCAAACTGGCTGACACTGACGGCGGCGGTGCACAAATGCTGCGCAGCTAGCGCCATTCGACGGCCAACACCGCGGTTCCTGGTGTGTCCGCTGTGCCGTGCGTGTGATCATTGCTTGTACAGCCCTCTCGCAGTGTCCGGAGCAAGTATGGTGGGTCTGACACACCGGTGTCAATGTGTTCTTTTTTCCATTTCCAGGAGTGTAGATAGTTTACTTCTGTGAAATTGAAATAAGGCAAAACTAATTTTACATTCAGACCGGATTTTATGTACAACAAAATTTTGTATATGCTTCAGAACTACAAAATGGTGTTCCCAGACGATAACAGGGACACTTTACTATATATTTCTCCGTGCTACGTTTCGCCTCATACCGTATTTTACGCGTACAAGTAGCTTAACTTTGAACCTCTGTATCTTGGAAACGGACAAAGATATAAAGAAAATGTTGCAGGTTGTCCGAGATCGTGATCTTATACATATATCGTAAAAATGTCAGCAACTTGCTATGCATTTGATCCGCTGGTGACGGCGAAAATATAGTAAAGAAAACACTTTTTGTGGATTTTTCCGAGGAACCGTCCGTGAACAAACGGTGCCTCGAAATCTCATCAAGTCCAACGTAGGCAACATTAAATGCAAAAAGAACGAGCCGATTTTCTCCATTTTCTTAAGCAGAAGGAAGTATGTATTATTTATACTTTGACTATGTACGGTAGGATAGTAGCACTAAGAAGCTCCTTCTGTTGGTCATACAAATGGTTCATAGCCAAAGAGCTGTCCAAAACACTTGACCCTGTCTTTTTATCACCAATAGAACCAGGTGTATGAGCGCCGGAAAAACTCTTTTTTATTCGCAGCCTTTTCGAACGAATTAGGTACGCTTGGTCTCGCATTCGTACCGATTTACAAACTCACGCTATTTAACCTATTTCTTTTCTATCATATTGGCGCATTTATTACATTATTCAAGAATTTGGTTTTTTGATCAAAATGTTGAAAGCAATGCTATTAGCTATTTTTTTCACGAGAATTGGGCTGGGTTGCGTTGTTTGCGAGAAGAGACTAAACAGCGAGGTCATCGGTCTCATCGGATTAGAGAAGGATGGGGAAGGAAGTCAGCCGTGCCCTGTCAAAGGAACTATCCCGGCATTTGCCTGGAGCGATTTAGGGAAATCACAGAAAACCGAAATCAGAATGGCCGGACGCGCGATTGAACCGCCGTCCTCCCGAATGCGAGTCCAGTGAGCTAACCACTGCATCACCTCGCTCGGTCCATGCGAATTATCTGAGTAGCTCTTTCTGTCAAATTTTGCAAAGTATTACAAACCGTCTACAAAAGCCAGTTTACCTTAATTCCATATTTTCGCTTCCCAGACTTATTACATAAAATTTGTGGTTTCTTAACTCCGACTTCTAGATCCTCACCAATTTTTCTAAAACGCAGTTAAACAATAAGGGTGGTAAGCCATCTCATCGTTCAACGTCAGTTTTTATTTTAAATGGCTGAGATATTTGCCACATTGATTTAACTGAAGATTCTGTATTTGTTACAGTTTCAGAAGTTATGTTTGCTAATTTTGCTTTAACGGCACATTCTCTAATTGTTCTGTCTATTTTTTCTCTGTCTACCGAATCAGAAGCTTTCTTTAAATCAATAAATGTTAATATCCTAGGTTTTCTGGTTAACAGTCTGTGGCGAGTTATTGATTCTATACCAAAAATGTAGTCTGTGGAGGATCTTCTGTTTCGAAAATCTACCCAACATGTTCCCAAAATTTTGTCTAAGGTGTCTTCAAATCTGTTCAGGAGAATTTTTTATAATATTTTGTATGCAACTTCCAAAAGTGATAATCCTCCGTGTTAGTCATGGACATCTGGGAAAGCAGACTCGAGCAGCGCTGTTTTGGAGAGAAGACTACAATATAGGCCCTCTCACCCTCCATGCTGTCGCTGGTCAGATCAAGTCTACCGTGGCAGGATTGCTTGCAAAACATCCTGAACAATAGACTGTTAGTTCAAGAGATCAAGTACTGTATTGTTGGTCCTGAATTTCGCAGTTTTGAATTGGACAAATCGACGCAACAGTGTAAAATATTTATATACTAATGTGGAAGATTGTAGAAGACGTCAGTAAATTAGCTAAGCACAAAATAAGGGCATTTGGAGTTTTACTTGCGTATATATCGCGGCTTACGGTTTTTCGTCAGTGTGCGCACGAGAGCATCCGAGTCAGATAAATTATCTTCGAAATTCTAGATGCTAACATTTTACGTACAGACTAATCGTGTTTTACAAGTCTTTTCCACGTTACCTTTCCCTGATGGTATCAAAATTTCTGTGTGTTTAATATACGAGTATTATGTATTTCTGAACGTTTACGAGTGGTTCACTATTGCAATTTATACTATATCGTTCATTGTAAAATATACAAGTTCCTTCCACAAATTTTCGCAATATCAGCTTGCAGAGGGGATCGTTTCCCTTTAACTCCAGTGTAGATACCTATTTGACGAGCGCAGTATTTTCATCTTTTTCCGCTCAATGATTAAATGGCTCTGAGCACTATGGGACTCAACTGCCGTGGTCATCAGCCCGCTAGAACTTAGAACTACTTAAACCTAACTAACCTAAGGACATCACACACATCCATGCCCGAGACAGGATTCGAACCTGCGGCCGTAGCAGTCGCACGGTTCCGGACTGCGCGCCTAGAACCGCGAGACCACCGCGGCCGGCGCTCAATGATTAGTTTGTTCCAATGAAGTGTTTGCAAGTAAACATAGCTCTTACGAGGTCGAATGTTAATGGCGTAATATTACGTGCTGCGCATAGCAGAAGTGTCACATTGCACTCAAGTTATCTTCCCCTCAGTAGCACTGTCTACTGTCTGGATTCGTCTTAAATTCCCGATATTCTGCTATCTTTGACATACTAATGACCGTAGTATACTAATCACACCAATCTCGACAAAACTAAAGTTGGAGATATAAAGTTCCGCGTAGCTTCAGGGGTTTAGTAGATTTTATCGAAGATTCGTCTTTTTTTTATAACACAAACTACTTTTATAGATGTTGCATCTTCAGTTATGAAATAAAATTTAGAGTCCTTGTATCGTAACACTTCATGAATTTACGAGGGAGTCAGCGAGATAAATTCAAATCTATTTGGTTACCGTTCACAAAAACATTGTACCAGCCTCAAAGCAGCTGCGCTGCGAATATTGTTCTCCAGCATAGGATGAGTTTGTTGCTGTTCGTAAGCAGGAGAAGACCCCTCACTGCCGTCCGGTGACTGAAAGCTTTTGCCGAGATGAAATGTAACGAGATAGCTTGATCAGAATGACATCCTCCCTGCCAACCAGCATCGATTACAAATCAGTGATCTTGCGAAACTGAACACACACTCTCCTCCCATGACATTCGGAAAGCCTTTGATCAAGGCAAACTGATGGATGAATTATTTCTTGAGTTCCAAAAAGCATCTGACTACGTAGTAATTACTACATCAACGCTTATTAACTAAAGTACGATCATTTAGGATATGAAACGAAATTGGTGGCTGGAATAAGTATTTTTTGGTAGGGAGAACGCTATAAGTTAACTTGGATGGAGATGTATCAGTATATGTAGAAGTGACCTCGAACGCGTTGCAGTTAAGTGTTCTGGGATTCCTGCTGTTCTGTCATACATCAATAACCTGACAAACAATATTAATAGTAACTTTGAAGGTTCCCTATTAAATCGCTACTTTCCAAACTCTATTTTGCTTTCTCTATAGTTTCGTTACTTCACGAAATGATTGCCGCATCTTGAAGGCAAAGGTGGTTCTCTACCAGTAGTGACTACAGACAGTATCTGTGAAGTTTTCTATCTGCGAGGATTCCGGAAGCATGGTCTGACGCTTCCGAGGACGGTAGCCAATGAGCTCGTAGCTCGGCAGTTGAGTATGCTATAGCGTAGCATTTCAGGCATTTACTTGTTACTTGTAATCGACGGGATGCGGTTGACTGATGTCGAATGCAGCGTCACAGGATGGCAATTTGGTGAGACGTTTCATATTATTGCTGCTATGCAAAGGCATCGCTTATCTGCTAGGTTATTTCGTACTAACATTTCACATTCAAATTACCACCATTTCACATTCAAATTACCACCATTTCACGTTGGTAAATTACTATGAATCGTCCAAGTTAACTTGTTAAGATCTGTCGGTTTATCTGTGAAGTCAGTAAACGCGAGGCTAGTTACTGAACCCGACATTAGTCTTTCGATACAAAGATTTAAGCAGTTAATTTAATGATTTCTCCCTTCAGTTCAGAGTGTTAAACACTATTGATTTTGTACGGAAACACTGTTAACGTCTTTATATGCACATGACCTAAAACGTGTTCTGTGTCCTATCAGAGGACATGTATCGCTCTGTTCAGTTGATTTTAAGAACCTATTTCATTAAATAATATTCAAACATTCTTAGTTATTTCTATTCCATTGTCACTTATTTGTTATTTAGTTACATTAACATAACCAATTCTGCAGCCATTAAACGATATCACGATATAATGTGTAGTCGTCGATTGTATGGACTAATCCCATTCCAAAACGATTAGATAGCTTTTCGTATGAAAGTTATAGCCCCTTTATTCAAAATATTACGTATCTTGTTCTGTACACGAAAATTTGCAGAGGATAAAGTGCACTGTGATGCTGCTAGAACTGGGAGAGACTCTGTATGGGACAGTACAGAAGTACATTTGCGTAGTTTTTCATGTTTCACCGCTGTACAGGTAAAAACAGTACAAGACTTGCAACGCAGTTCACTATAAATCGCAAACTTTTTAAAAATTTGTTTTCATGTTTACTTGTGCTATGACTGCGATTTTTTCCGTTGTTCGATTTAATGTAGGTATTGTCTGCTTAAATATTTTTTCTCATACTGAAATCAGTTTGCGTTCTATAATTTACCACATGGGTCATAACTTATTCAGGACAGGACGTAGTTATTTCTAGATCGACGCTTGCTGGGTTTACTTTGCAATAGTAAACCAAATTTTAAATGAAGCAGACCGCATGGAACCTCAGACTTTTTGTGGGTGGTATAGTTATCTGTAATGAAGTAGTATCTGAAAAAAAATCCCATCATATCTTGATGGCATATTAAAGAAGCGTAAGGATATGTAAATTTATTCGAATGTCCACAAATATAAACTAACTTACATGAGAAAACGCAAAAACGTAGTGTCCTATGACCACAATATCAGTGGCCTGTAGTTGGAATCAGTCAATACACACGAATACCTGGCTGTATCGTGGCTGAGTCGGTTCACTGGCGTGATACTGGGAAAATAGAGCCACTCAAAAAAAGAGATAGCTTATAAGACATTAAACCTGAAAAATGCACAAGCTTGTTGAATTTTTTCTCATTACTCTTATTTACTGAGATAAGAGATGTTCTAAACACGCTAAATTGTGAAAAACCACAAAGAGACATAAAAGTTTACAAGAAATTTGTAACTGAAACTGAAACTTACTGAAACAGTTGTTTCCTGAAGTAAACCAAAAGATTTGCATTCAGAAGAGCACATTTGTCAATCTGAAACAATACAGTCAACTGTATCTCATGTGCTCACTTTTTCAAAAGGTTTTTGTGGCACCTGTGCACTGCAATTATATCTTTTGGTAAATTCGTATTTGAAATTATGAATGAACGCAGTAGAATATTATCGTCAGCTAGTTGTTCACAGATGTATGAAGAATAATCGCAGAGATCCAGTATATCAAATATGACACATCTAGGAAATCACAATTTCGAGGAACCCACATGTACTTTAGATTTATTGTATTTAAGTGAATAAAAATAAAGTGCTTGGAAACTGACTGTTACTTATTGCCTCTAACACCTAGCGGCTGTTCTGAGATGGATAAGGAGCTGACGTAATTTTTCCCCAGAATGTATCTAATAGGTTTCTTACGAAATAAGGTGAATTTTGCGAATAAACATAATTTGAGTGGAAGTATCTTAGATATTACAACATATCCGTAGGATCTTTGTCTACAGTTCTTTTAAGTAAATGAGATGGGTAACATGAAAACACGTCGTCAGTTGCTAAACAATTGGACGAATAAAAAGAGCAGGATTGTCAGTGTTTAATGTCCTAAAATGGAAGAATACGATTGGAAATATTTATTAGGGAAGAACATTTTTCGTTATTTCGTTATTGTTTCGGAATTTAGAATGACTGTCAAACTGCCTATGGCTTTGGATAACAAGTAGTATGGCACCAGAGAAAGATGAGATTTTTACGTAACCTCCTCACAAATCTCCGACAAAGCTTTCTCCGAATCACACCCTGCTTCGAAATTCACGTATTCACTTATTGTTTACGTAACTTGAAACTCGAAACCGTCTATCCAAGGACAAAGCCAATGGAAACAACTTAGTGTTCTTCTTTTTCGCCTTTCTCCTTTTCTGCAACTCATTTCTCTCTCTCTCTCTCTCCTTTCCTCTCGTATGCATTCGGAACGAATGGAGCCGGATAAACATCCCTCTCCGATTCCTTACACCCTCAGCGACGGAGCATTAAATACTCATATTTATTCAGTCCTTCTCTCTCTATCTCATATAAAGATATCGCCAGTCTTTAGATAAAGTAAATGTTATTATTCTTCAAATAATGCACCTCCGACCGCTGCCTATCTGTTTGTTGCTACACGTTAAACAGTAACTTTCTGCTGAAGTATCTGCATACGGAAGGCGGATAAAATGCAGATACATACAGGTTGTTAAAGAAAGTATTCCTTTGCCGAGAGATGGTAGTAAGGACCAAAACAAGAAAAATGTCAGGTAAACATGGACACTACATCTACATCGATACTCTATAAATCACACTTAAGTGCCTGGCAGAGGGCTCATCGAATCACGTTGGAAATAATTCTCTATTATTCCACTCTAGAGCAGTGCACAGAAAAAACGAACACATATATCTTTTCCGTGCGAGCTCTAAATTCCTTTATTTTATTATGAAGATCGTTTCTCCCTTTGTAAGTCGGCTGCAACAAAATATTTTTCCATTCGGAGGAGAAAGGTGGTGTCTGAAATTTTGTTAGAAGAACGCTTTTGTTTTAATGATGTCCACCCCAAATTCTGTATCATATCCGTGTCACCCTCTCCTCTACTTCTAGATAATACAAAACGTGATGCTCTTCTTTGAATTTTCTCAGCGTACTCTGTTAAACCTATCCCACACCGCGCAGCAGTACTCCAAAAGATAACTGACAAGGGTAGCATGGGAAGTCTCTTTTATTTGTTGCATCTTCTAAGGATTCTGCCAATAAATCGCTGTCTTTGGTTCTCCCCCTTTCCAATTTAAGTTTTTCGTAATTGTAATTCCTAAGTATTTAGTTGAATTTACGGCCGTTAGGTTTGATTGATTTATCGTGTAGCGGAAGTTTGACGGATTCCTATTGAGCACTCACGTGGATGACCTCATACTTTTCATTATTTAGGGTCAACTGCCAGTTTTCCACCTTATAGATATCCTTTCCAAATCGTTTTCCAATTTGTTTTGATCTTCTGATGACTTTACTAGGCTGTGGAAGACAGCATCATCTGCAAACAACCTAAGATTGTCTCCTAAATTGTTTGTATAACTAAGGAACAGCAGAGTGCACCTAACACTACCGCGGGGAAGGCCAGAAATCACTTCGATTTTACTCGATGACTTTCCGTCATTTACTACGAACTGTGACCTCTCTGACAGGAAATCACGAATCCAGTCGTATAACTAAGACGACACTCCGTTAGCACGCAATCTGAATACAATCTGCTTGTGAGGTACGGTGTCGAACGCCGCCTTGAAATCTAGAAATATGGAATCAATTTGAAATCCGTTGTCGATAGCACTCAACAATTCGCGCGAGCAAAGAGCTAGTTGTTTTTCACAAGAACGATGTTTCCTAATTCCGTGTTGACTGTGTCCCAATACACCGCTCTCTTCGAGGTATTTCATAATGTTCGAACACAAGATATGTTCCAAAACCCTGCTGCACATCGACGTTAATGACATGGCCATGTAATTTAGTGGATTACTTTTATTGCCTTTCCTGAATGTTGGTTTGACCTGTTCAACTTTCCAGTCTTTGGGTACGGATCTTGCGAGCGAACAGATAATATGATTGCTAAGTATGGAGCTATTGTATCTGCATACTCTGAATGAGACCTCGCTGGTATATAGTCTGGACCAGAAGACTTGATTTTATTAAGTGCTTTAAGTTCCTTCATTATTCCGAGGATATCTACCTCCACGTTACTCATGCTAGCAGCTGTTCTTGATCCGAACTCTGGTATATTTACTTCGTCTTCTTTGGTAAAGGAAATTCAGATGATTGTTTAGTAACCTTGCTTTAGCAGCACTGTCGTCTATATTATTTCGATTGCTATCGAGCAGAGAAGGCATTGATAGTTTCTTGCCGCTAGCATACTTCACAAACGACCAGAGTCTCTTTGGATTTTCTGCCAGGTTTTGAGACAAAATTTCGATGTGGAAACTATTATAAGCATCTTACATTAGAGTCCGCACTTTATTACGAGGTTCCGTAAAAGGTTGCCGATTTTGGGGATTTTGCGTTCTTTTAAATTTGGCATGCTTTCTTCGTTGTTCCTGCAACAGTGTTCTGATCGGTTTTGTGTACCAAGAAGGATGAGCTCCGTTGTTTGTTAATTTATTTGGTATAAATCTCGCAATTTCTGTCGATATTTCTTTGCATTCAAGCCACATCTGGTCTACACTTACATTGTTGATCTGGAAGGAGTGGACATTGTCTCTCAAGCGAATTCTTATCTGCTTTTGTGGATGGGAATATTTTTCGTTTATTTTTGAAGGATCTGAGAGTTACGGAATTCAGTCTCGCTACGACAATCCTGTGTTTACAAATCTCTGTATCCGTTTGGATGCTCGTTATTAGATCAGAATTGTTTTTTTCTAAGAGTTAAAGTGTCTTTCCACAACCGATTACTATTCGAGTGGGCTCAAGAACTAACTGGTGGAAATGATTTACAGAGAATGCATTGATCGCAGTTTTGGATGATGTTTTATGCGTTCTTCCGCACTTAAACATGTATTTTCGCCCACATATTGAGGTTAAATTGAAGTCACCACCAACTATAATTGAATGAGTCGGATATGTGTTTGAATTTAGAACCAAATTATCTTTGAACCTTTCAGCAATTGTATCACCTGAGTTTGGAGGTATGCAAAAGGATCCAGTTGCCAAAAAGAGCTCTATCCATGCTACCTTACAAGAACTATCTATTACAATTTCCCTACGGAAGGAACTACTTCCAACAGGAAAAAACACGCCACCCCCAACTGTTTCTAGCCAATCCTTTCCGTACACCGTTAGATCCTTCGCAAAGGTTTCGGCTTAACTTATCTCCTGCCTTAGCCAGATTTCAGTCCCTCTAAAGACTTGGGTATCAGTGCTTTCAGTTAGCGCTTGGATTTCTGGTACTGTCCCAACACAACTACGACAATTTACAACTGTTATACCGATGGTTCTTAGATCTACGGTCTCCCAATGTTCAATCTGTACTCTTGGAGACTGAAAGCCTTTTTGTGTTTCCCCGAGACCCTCTACCCTAAGAAACAGCCCAGTCCACGCCACACAGTCCCCGCTACACGTGTAGCCGCCTCCTGCGTATAATTGACTCATGACATTTTTCGCGAAAACCGGAACCCCACCACCCAAAGGCGCAAGTCGAGGAATCTTCAGCCTACACGGTCGCAGAACCGTCTGAGCATCTTATTCAGACCCTCCACTCGGTCCTACACCCCACTGGCAGCCGTTACCACTTCTGATAACTACTCGAAACCAGAGAGAATCTCTTCCGATCCAAAGCGACACACATCACTGGTGCCGTCATGAGTCACCACCTGCAGCTGGCAGCATCATGTGCTTTTCACGGCATACGGAAGGATCCGATCCACGTCTGAAAAGACTTCATCCGGTATGCACGCGTAGTGCACATTGGCTTTCTTCCGCTTCTTAGAAGCCACGTCCTTAAGGGGGCCCCTACCGCCTCTAGCTCTGGCGCTTCCAAGTACCAATAATTCCTCCCTCTGTCATTTTCCAGATTTTGCAGACTGAGAGGTTTCCTCTGAAACAAGACAAGTGACAGCATCTGGGTGAGGGACAATGTCAACAACAAAGAGCATCTGGAACCTACTTGCCAGACTAACCGGGTAGGCCTTATGCTCGCCACCCGAGGCGACCTCCACTCAAAAACACGTGAGGGGTCAACCTCACTGCGAGCAGTAACTGGGCTGGCCACCGATGCAGACCGATCGATGGACTCGTGGGCCGTGCTGGATGTTCATTGGATCCCTACGGCCAGCCAACAACTGTGGTGCCCATTCACTGCAGCCTCGGGCTGTACAGCGGGAGCCAACATAGCTTGGAGTTGAGAGCGAAATGTCGTTAACTCGGCTCGCATTCGCTCACAGCAGTCACAGTCCCTACCCGTACTACAGATCGTCGAAAAGTACACTAGACAGACAATCAAAGGACTATCGACACAAGCAGCGGAACTCTATTGTAAACAATGACGAAAACTATGTCTAATAAATTGGATTAACACATACAGATTCAAAAAATTAACTACCATAGCACATAGATGAGTGTAAGTAATTCATTCCTTGTTGCGAACTTGTAATATGTCACAAAATCGGCTTACTTTCCGACACAGATGAAAATGCGAAAACAGTGTGTAGTAAAAATCCAAAAACTAAACTACCAAAGCGCACAGGCGGAACTATATATCTGGTTATATCCCTTTTCACAGACAGATATTATAATAGCAGTCGACTAGTCGACCAGTTCGTCGTCTACGAGAATTACGTCTACAGGCACTGGGCTGTAACTAACTGCGCTTTGTCGAAGTCACTCATCTCAATGGTTTTCCCCATTTGAGACTCGTATTATCGCTGGAATGATTCTCCATTCGTCTTTGCTTGTCTCATATACAGTGGTGTGCAAAGCTTAATGGCGATAGTAACTTCCGCATGTGTGACACTGCCAGGTAACGTACCTCAATGGAACTTGGATCTTACCTAGAACGAACTGCTACAGAGTATTACAGACGGTAGTTCAAACGAAAACTCAATGACCAACAGAAATTACACTTTTAATCAAAGGGAATAATTACACTAAAGTTACTGCGGTTAATGACGCTTTCCTGGAGAGCATAGAAGACGGGACTAGGTTCTTCATAGGTTGTGTGATCACCACGGACTGCAGTTCATGCTGTGCAACGCGACCCCAAACTGGTCACAAGAATGGTAAGGACATTTTGTGGTAGGGCGTTCCAAACCTCTAACAGCACGTCTGAAACTGGATGAGCGTTGTCTGTGAGTGTGCCGGGTTCAAAGATTTGGAAGTCAGCAAGCCCATGCAGCATTACTCCTCCGCATACCGAAACTGTTACGTTCGGCAACGCCCCTGTGTGCAGTACTCGCCGTTTGAGAATACTTTCAGAACCACTGCACTACGCATAGTGAATACTCTCATCCGCGCAATTGCATCGAAAAGCGCAGGTGGAGGACCTCTTGGAATAAGAGGACACTCAGCGGATGATCTGGCCTACCCGTTCCCTCGACTTAAGTCCCATGGAGCTCGAGTGGGGTGCGTTGGGGAGACGTACACTGAAATGACAAAAGTCATTGAATAGTAATGTACACATATACAGATGGCGATGGTATCTCACAAACACAGGGTGTAAGATGGCCGCCCAGTGACGTAGGTGTAACCTGTGCTCAGGTGATTCATGTGGAAAATTTTCCAACATGATTATGGCCGCACGACGGCAATTAACAGACTTTGAGCGCGCGGTGGTACATGGAGTTAGACACGTTGGACAGTCAGTTTCGAAATTCGTTGCGGAATTCAATAACCCGAGGTCCACAGTGTCAGGAGTGTGTCATGAATACCAGCTTTCAGACATTACCTCTGACCACGGACAATGGAGTGACCGACGGCCTTCACGTAAAAACCTTGCACAGCGGCGTTTGTATAGTTGAAACGTCCCCTTAGAAAAATTAATTAATTACTGTGCTGATAAACCTCTTACATTATTTGATTTTCAAACAGCTGAGCAGAACTGAACGTACTCAGACATTTCGCTCTTTCCCTATTCTGATCAACACTAAACTGACACACAATATTTTTAGCGCAACGCAATCTGACTTTCAATAATCCCTACAAAAGAATGGCCCTGACTAACATTAACCTATACCTTTCATGAATCACTTACCTCACCAAAAATCTTCGTTACTCGAACTACTGCAATACAGCGAGCGCCACTACTGCCAGCTAAATAAAAGATTCAAACTACTGAAGGCACTAACTACTGGGAGGCATAGTTAGCAAATGAAAGATTTTGATAGAGGTCAAGCAATGTATTTACCTTAATAGTGTTCAAAAGTCATTATATATATATAGCAGTTCATGACATCCAGTCTTACAAATTTCAAAACTCCGCCATTTCTCTCCCCAGATCCACCACTGCTGGCGGCTCACCTCTAACTGCGCAACTGAACAGATCATTGACTGGAAGACCAGCTGCCCGACATTACAATGGCACACAACAATGCAAACTAGCCACAGACTGCACACAGCACAGCCAGTGATTTCATACCGAGCGCTATATGGCGTTACCAATAAGAAAACCTAAACAGCCTACTTACATAGTGTGTTCAATGCTAATGGACAAGCAATACTGCGTGAAATAACTACAGAAATCAATATGGGACGTACGACGAATCTATCCGTTAACGTTGGCGTTATGGGCTATGGCAGCAGACGACTGACGCGAGTGCCTTTGCTACGTACACGATTTAGCTTGCAAGCGCCTCTCCTCGGCTTGTGACATTATCGGTTCGTCCCTAGTCGACTGGAAAACCGTGGCCTGGTCGGATAAGTGCCGATTTCAGTTAGTAAGGACTGATGGTGGGGACTCCACATAGCCATGGACCCAAGCTGTCAACTATGAACTGTGCATTTTGGTGGTTGCTCCCTAACTGTGTGGGCTGTGTTTACATGGACTGGGTACTACAGTCCAACTGAACAGATCATAGACTGGAAGACCATTTGCAACCAAACATTGATGGAATTTTTATGGATGAGAATGCGCCATGTCACTGGGCCACAAATGTTCGCTATTAGTTTGAAGAAAGTTCTGGAGAACTCGAGCGACCAATTTGGCCTACCAGATTGCCCGACGTGAGTCACATAGAACATTTAAGGGGCATAATAGAGAAGTCAGTTCGTGGACAAAATCCTGCACCAGCAACACTAGCGCAATTAAGGATGGCTATAAAGGCAGCAAGGATCAGTATTTGTGCAGCGGACATCCAGCGACCTGTTCAATCCATGCCACACCGAGTTGCGGTGCTACACCAGGAAGAGGAGGTCCGAGAAGACATTCGTTGGCATTCCAAAATTTTTGTCACCTCAGTGTAAAGCAGCAAGTCCATGTTTAACAATGACCATTCAGCAGTTGTCAACCGCACTTTTGGATGAATGGTGCGCTGTACCACAAGAACTCTTTACCCTGCCTTCTGGCCAGCATGGGATGGATGGGGTCCGTAGCGATCACACTCCATATTACCAACCATGTACCATCTTTTTTAAAGTCCAAGCGGCCTTCACAAATCGCGATTACTTCAGCGTAATTATTTTCTTCAACTAAAAGTGTCATTTCTGTTCATATCATTGCGTATTTGTTTCAGTTACCTTCTGTGCTATACTGTAGCAGTTCTTTCTGTGTGTGGTCTAAGTTTCATAAAGCTATATTGTTTGGTAGTGACACGACATACGATAGCTACTTTCGTACTTAAGCTTTGTACACCTGTGAACTTTGCTTAGTGCGTCACGTGTCCTCAGAGTTACCAAGCGTCAATCAGTCACACGGGGGCAGTGGTCATAATGTCTTGGCCCATCATTGTACGCAATAACTGATAAGAAAATATCGAGACAACGACCATTATAGAGTAGGTAGATGATATTGGAAAACGGATAGCAGTAACATGGATATTTTCAGTTGAAGTCTAAAATGAATGATAATTCTGGGGAGTCTTATACCTGACTATGGATTTCATTTGATATGTTGACGACGGTGGTAGGTGTCGACAGCCGTGTTTATATTTAGTACAACACCTTACGCTAGAACTGATCCGGGACTGATGACCATAGATGTTAAGTCCCATAGTGCTCAGAGCCAGCCATTTTTAGAACTGATCCATCTGACTACGTCCGATGAAATTAACGAGTACTACGTATGACAGTCTTCTTCGTAGTAACATCGAAGTAGTTAACCAATGTTTCAATATCTGCGAAGATCGGTTAATCCCTTGTTTCTGGAAGGAGAGATGAGAGAAAATAGAGTCGAGATTATTACTTAGATCATGACAAGTAAGACAGGTCATTAACTTCCTTCAGTTTGTGGGGCTACCCAAACAACATAGGTAAACTGTTTAAGAGAATGATTCGGCTCAGACACACTTATAACGTTAAGCACATTTAAAGCTGATGCGTTTGCGAATCTTATTATGGCGTGAGCCAGAAGATGGGAGCTTAATCTCCTGAATGTGTCAGTTTTGATGTGATCCGATTTTAGTATTGTTAAAAATGTGGTTTATCTGACTATTCTCTAAAATAGTTTAATTACAACCAGGAACTGGCTTTCAGTGAGCTATGAATAAAATTAGAATTTTTGATAAATATACGAAGCCGACCTCTCACAAGATTCCTTGGCTATGCAACTGTACAAAAACCGTTGAGAACATATCCGGTGATGAAAATATTTTTAGGCTTTGATGCTAACACGAGATTTATACGTTATGAAATATATTGTTGCATAATCATAGAAAGGGCCAGATAAATACGGGGTTGTATGCAAAATGGAGTTTTCTACAAAGTACGAAGCGTAAATAAACCCATATTCTCTGTAAAGAGTAATTATGTTCGTACAAAAGAACAAATAGTGCCCTTACTAAGACTGTACATGATTAATTAACCCATGATGTACAGATACTGCACCACAAAATGATTTAGATTGAATAATTTGATGATCAGGCCCAAGGCTCTCGGACCAAGACACTTCAACACAACATAAAGTATATTTTGTGCCTTAGCTTTTCGCAAGTTAAACCAATGGCACTGTGCACGTGGACGGACTTTCAGCCTGTAGCTGTTTTACAGACGCTTATGTTTCCAGCTCAGCCAGTTAGCTGGATTTACATGTTGATTAGGGTTGTAATCTCTCTTTCCTCTTAATAAAGCGGCGAAGAGTTTGTATAACAAATAGATATTCTTAATTTTTTTGGAAATTTCATCTGCTCTGTTTTCTTCTGGCGGAATTGGTCATACAGAAGGTTCCAAAAGTCTCCTCATTGAAGAAAAGCACCGAAACACTATTATATGTGTCTATGAATCCACAAACTCAACTTGCGAACTGTAAATACATTTGTCATTTACGAATGGAAAAAGTAAAAAAATCGTTTCACCACGCAACAGTGCTTCAGCTTCCCCATGTGTTATTTACGAGTTGACAACCATAAATGTAGATAAGGGACGTAGAGCTAAATAAAGCTAGATAATGATGTAGCCGAAATGAAAAGAGACGTAGAGGCGATAACAGAGGGAAATGTTTGAGCGGTGGAGAATGGTGAATGAGGGGGACTGAAACAGAAGGTATACAAGAAAAAAAATTAGAGGTCAGAAACGAAAGAACGAAATTGTTGACGATCAAAGCACTGGGGAAAGAAACGAAGGTTTTTGCGCAGGCGGTAGGACAGGGCCCGTCTATACCGTATCGAGAGAGAAGTTACGGCGACGTCAGCGAGAGGCACTTGAGCTGCATCTCAAATGAAGCGCTCCGTTGTTCCCCTGTACGGTGTCATTACCAACTCCGGCAGACGGTACGGTTCAGCCGCAGTGGACCGTTAAAGCGTATCTACGTACGTATTGCGAAGATAATGCCGAATATAACGCATTGCGGGAGTGGTCAAGCAGTAGAACTTTATTTAGAAGGGATTTACGGGTGAAAAATAGTTGCATATTGTAAGTACCACATCTTGAAATATACGTCCTACTCACTACATCGAATGAGATATACGTTCAGAAGGTCAGAAGACGAGTAACACTGTCATAGGAAGAGGTACCAATGATGAACTTCGGAGGTATTATAATTATCTGCTACGGAAAGTAATACATAAAGTCATGGCTTGTTGCTTGACTTCCAGAAAGTAATCGGCAAAGGTCTACACTGCCGCCTCCTGAGCCACATGTGAACTTAGAGATTCGGATTAGCTGTGTGACTGCGTTCAGAACTTCCATGCAAATGGAACTAAGCACATCATTACAAAGATTTGGTCGTAGAAGAAATTAACTTTCAGCGTACCCCAAGGAAATAATAAGGGGCGTTAAAATTAGCGATACGAATAAGTGGTCTGGTAGATAACATAGGAAGCTCTGTAATGGTCTTTTACGCATGCTGCTGCTGTATATAGAATACTGGCAATGCCAGAAAACTGTAGAGAAATGTAGGAAGGGCTGACATAGGAGCGACGCTTGTTTTAGAGCAGCGCCACGGCGTTCAATCTGCTCGTCCGTCTCGGTGTAATGCGATATTTCATTTAGCAGTGCGATGAGACAGTTTCTTCCAGAATTTGATGCGGCTGCCGGCCGGTGTGGCCGTGCGGTTTAGACGCTTCAGTCTGGAACCGCGTGACCGCTACGGTCGCAGGTTCGAATCCTACCTCGGGCATGGATGTGTGTGATGTCCTTAGGTTAGTTAGGTTTAATTAGTTCTAAGTTCTAGGCGACTGATGACCTCAGAAGTTAAGTCGCATAGTGCTCAGAACCATTTTTTGATGCGGCTTATTTTCGTCCTCACGACTTTCTTCAGTTAGGTAGGATTATGGTGTAAGAGCTGTTTATTCTTCGCTAATTGTTCGTGGTAGAAATGAAGTTCGCAGGTCCAGTGGTTGTTTGCAAGAAAAAATGAAAGGAAACAGGCTAGCGATCCACTGTAACAACTCTTAGAAAATGAACTGAAATAACAGAAGAGGAGATTCAGATCTCACAGTATGTATTATGAACTCGCATGATCGACGGGTATCGCAAATTCGCTATAAAACGCAATACAACATTCAGAAAAAATTTAAGGATTCATTTGACGACGAACGACCTAAGAATTGTAACGATCGACAGGCAATGTGTAAGAGATTCGTTGTTTTGTACATCAAGTAGCTCTTTATGTCATAATTGCTGGACGTGACGGAATTGGTAGTGCGAATAGCATTGTTAGTCAGTTGAGCAATAGTTTCCGATGGAATTGAACGAAGACCATGAAGATGTTACACATTACTACAAACTATGTTGGTTCAGTCAAAGAACATGCCTGGAATGAATTTTCAACTGAAATCCCACTTAGACGAAAATTAGCAGGTTCGGAATGCGTTGCAGACCTTGCATTGTAAATGGAGTCTACTGCAGATTTCTGTCATGTGAGACATGACAATGTGAGAAGCGCTTGTTTAGGGACTGTTGACCTTAGCAGTTAAGTCCCATAAGATTTAACACACACACAAGCACTTGTTTATGATTTCATGCTAATAATGGATGCATTTAGAAGGAAAGTCGTACAGCGCAGGGTACAACTTCTGACAAAGAACACCGTCCATTTCCCTGAGATCACAGGCCGTACAAATGTAGATGTAGAAAAAGACGTCAGAACAAATTTCATTGGAAAATTTTAAGGAAATGTAACTCATCCACAAAAGATGTATAAAAAAGGCCATCATTCCACAGATTTCAGCATTGCACGTTAAAATTACGACGTAGTAGTAATAGAGAAAATCATTACCTTTCTTCAAGACCAAAAGAGGGATCTCATGCAGCACACGCCATTATACTGTTAGATTTCCGGGAAATACAACAAAAATTCCAGCTCATACAGAGGCTTATCGTCAGTCGCTTTTCCGCGTACCATTTGGAAATGGAACAGAAAATGGAGAGATGCCACACACGGTCAAATGGCTTGGCTTGCGCAGTATAGATAGAAAGTGTATTGTAATTAACCTTTCGCCACTTGAGCCAATGAAGAAGCAAAACTACACCGAAGAGCCAAAAAAAAAAAAAAATGGTACACCTGCCTAATATCGTCTGCAGCCCACATGAGCACGCAGAAGAGCCGCAACACGACGTGACATGCACTCGACTAATGTCTGAAGTAGTGCTGGATGGAACTGACGCCACGAATCCTGCAGGGCTGTCCGAAAATCCGCAAGAATACAAGGGGATGGAGGTCTCTTCTGAAGAGCGCATTGCAAGTCATCCCACATGTGCTCAATACTGTTCATGGCTGGGGTGTTTGGTGGCCAGCAGAAGTGTTTAAACCCAGAAGAATGTTTCTGGAGGCACTTTGTCCCGCTGGAATTGCCCAAGTCCGTCGGGAGGCACAATAGACATGAATGGATACAGGTGATCAGACAGGATGCTTACATAGGTGTCACCTATCAGAGACGTATCTAGACGTATCAGGGGTCCTATGTCACCCTAACAGTACACGCCCCACATCATTGCAGACCCTCCACCATCTTGAACAGTCCCCTGCTGACATGCAGGGTCCATCGATTCATGAGGTTGTCTCCATACCCGTACACGTCCATCCGCTCGATACAATTTGAAACAAGACTCGTCAGACCAGGCAACATGTTTCTAGTCATCAACAGACCAGTGTCGTTGCTGACGGGCCCAGGCGAGGCGTAAAGCTTCTTGTCGTGCAGTCATCAAGGGTACACGGGTGGGGCTATGGCTGCGAAAGCCCATATCGATGATGTATCGTTGAATGGTTCGCACATTGTCGCTGACACTTGTCGAATGCCTAGCACAAATCTGCATCAACTTGCCGAAGGGTTGCACTTATGTCTTATTGAACGATTCTACTCAGTCGTCGTTGGTCCCGTTGTTGCACGATCTTTTTCCAGCCTCAGCGATGTGGGAGATTTGATGTTTTAGCGGATTCCTGGTATTCACGGTACACTCGTGAAATGGTCGTACGGGAGAATCCCCACTTCATCGCTACCTCGGAGATGTTGCGTCCCATCGCTTGTGCGCCGACTATAACAACGCATTCAAACTCTCTTAAATCTTGAAAACCTGCCATTGTAGCAGCAGTAACCCATGTAAGAAATGCGCCAAACACTAGTTGTGTCATATAGCCGTTGCCCACCGCATTGCTGTTTACATGTATCTGTATTTGAATACGCATGACTCTACCAGTTTCTTAGGCGCTTCAGCGTTATTACCATGTGGGTATCCAACGTTACAGAATTGATATTCGGACTTTCGCTGCAGTATTTACGATGTTAGTTGTATTAGTGTCATGACGTGAGCTTATGCGTCTGTACTGGAGTACAAGCAAGGCTTTGCTCGTAAAGTTGTTTTATCAAAACAACAGCTACAAAGTTTCTGCTCTTCGTGATTTCGAAGCATTAAGGGAATACGGAAAGCTCCTCTTTCCGCACCGGGATTGAAAAGCATGATATGGAAGTTCGAATTAGCTGTCGATTTGAGAACTGGTCCTGAAAGAGGCCGACGGTCAATTACGCCACAAATTGTCGAAGAAGTTACTGTCGCTATGGCTGAGAATTCAGGTGCAATATGCGATCCTCAAGCAGTGCACGAGTTGTGTCATGGAAACCGAACATTTCATAGTCCACCGTTGTTTCGTGTAGCAGTAGAGCAGTCTCTAGCGCGGTTCCAGGTTGCTGTGGATGCAGACGGCCGTCACATTCAGCAACGTTTATAGCCTAGAACGTTAACATGGTACTCAGTTAACCAATGTTAACTTCTCAGGTGGAAATTAAAATGTGTTTACTTCAATGGTTTATTCGTTATTTCTCTTCTGCATATCTTTAAAAATGTTTCCACAGAGTTTCAGTGTTCTACGACCACTCGTTTCCCACGGATGCCCTCTCAAGTAGCGACAGTTTAATTATAACCACCCTGTAGATGTGTGTTTATGGAACGGACAGGAAACAAGAACTAGCAAGAAAATTATAATGTAGGAGAGTAGCCAATATAACATTTTGCGGAGGAATCAAAGGAACCGTACCGTCCGTGAAAGAACATACCGTCAAGTAATCGAAACAGGGGTACCACATGGAGCAGCCATGCATCGGAAAAGGAAATTATCTTCATCAAAATAAAAATAGTGGCATTGTGTAGTGGCTTAGAATTATGGTCGAATTTCCTGAGACTCCTCTGTTCTAGGTATTTTTAACAGTGAACTGTGAAAACTGGGAGAAAACTGGAATGATAAATTTGGAATAAGTCATCCAGTACAAGACAACGATGAATTTATGTTACTACAAAATTAAAATTAAAATCACAGACTGCAATAAATTTTATTATGTTTTTCTCCACTTGTGCTTCTAGAATCAGGCGTAAACTATCGTCTCCTTAATTGTTTCACGATAAGATTGATCATTGTGCGGAGTGTCTTCAGTCTGCATATGAGTTTCATTCTGTTTTTCTATTTCTGTAACGCGGTATGCAAAACTAATTATTAATATTTATTGTTGTGTTTTACAATATTTATTTATTCAGTTGTCTATCACTGTCAGACATTCAGATGCCTGATCTGCCCCACATCAGGTCACAAATCTTGATTTTGACATCTTGAATTTGCATATTGTCACGTAACACCAAATGGATAGTAACTGAAAATATATTCTGGTTCTTCCTTACAATGATTTTAATGCAAACAATAACTTATGACGAGAAAGGAAATATTTTGACCGAAAGGAGATAATTGTTAAATCTTGCGTAAACTTTCTGTGAGGTATGATGAGAGAATGCTACTACTGGAAGTCTACAGGAGGTACAGGCTGGGTTATGGCGTACGATGTGTTTACAAGTATGATGAGGATGGAGGGGGAATTTTTATCAACTTAGATAGAGATAATAAGAGTCGTGATTAAGGTCAGTAATGTCTGTCTGTTGATTATCTGTGGAAGCTTTGAGGTCAGTCGCGAATGATGGATTGTTACTGATGAAGATCTTATCAAGAGCAGAGTGTTGCAACTTGTCGTGCGAATATAATAAAAAAATCTGCATACCTTCATATGTTTCATTCTGTTTCATTCTGGGCAGGCAACAATCACTCACACGATAAACTAGACGATTTTAGTTTGTTGCCATAACGCCATCGAATTTCGGAAACATTTGTTTGTGAGGAAACTGTAAGGCAGTGGAAGACGAGCTTATCTTTCCGTGATAACAATTCTTCCGGAATATATTAATTAGACCATACACGACGGAAAACGAGACGTGGAGGAACTGAGACTTACAGAAACTGTAATATCTGGGAGAGCGAATGTAGTCAAAATGGCAGGACAAAGGAGAGAACAAGAAAAGGATTTAAAAAATCGAACTGTTTTAAAATCTCCCACATCCTACATACAACACGAAAACAATATTCGTTATTGCGAATCTACCACATTGTGATAATATCAGAAGTATTACTAGTATATACAGCTCAATGTGTGACTCACAACAAGTAAACATCAACAGTAAATACGAAAAAGATAGAGAGACAAACACTGTGGAAGGTACTGGAATCCAGAAAGGAAGGCGTCATGTGGGGAAAAGAAAAAGACGACTGAGGTTTTCTGATAACATCTTTAGGATGAGTAAGTACAGATTGACCAAGGGGATCTGGGAATACGAGTATACTAAGAAAGCAAGTCCACCAAGAGATGGATACAAGAAGTTACAAAAGATATGGAAGAATTAGGAGTAGAGCAAATTATGGACGGAGACAAAAACATGTACGGAAGAATAACAACGTTGACAAGGCGATTTGCAAAGAAAAGAAAGAGGGGAAAATGTAGTGCGAGAAACAAGCCGACACAGGGAGGTCAGAAGAATCAACGTCAGGAGCTTTCGGAGGTGGGAGAAGTAGGAAATTCGGAAGGATAGCACTGCAAGTTAAATATATCTTCACAGATAAATCCAATTTGTAATGCCATTCAAATATGCAGGAGCTGAAACGAACGTTTGTGTGTGTGTGTGTGTGTGTGTGTGTGTGTGTGTGTGTGTGTGTATGTGTGTGTGTGAAACAGACTTGGGATATGCACAGATGTTCATCCTAAAATCGAACAGTTTTCGAAAAAATGTTCAAATGTGTGTGAAATCTTATGGGACTTAACTGCTAAGGCCATCAGTCCCTAAGCTTACACACTACTTAAACTGAAGTATCATAAGGACAAACACACACACCCATGCCCGAGGGAGGACTCGAACCTCCGCCTGGACCAGCCGCACACAGTTTTCGATAGGAACGTTTTAGATATAGTACATAGCGTACATGGAGATGTGAAAAGATAATACAAGTAGCCTACAGAACATGAAACGCTGCAGAGGTCTTGGGAATTACCCGGAGAGAGACACTCCAAAGCTAGCAAAATATTTCAACCACGAATGTAAGAGGACATATTCCATAGACTCTGTGAAAATATATTTTATCACTCTGCTTCCGAGTCAAACAACATTTCCAGTAGTAGCATACGTTCAGGTGCGAATCTAACAATTAGTTACTGCTCAGAAATCAACATTGAACCCGTTCTTAGACACTAACTGGACACTGGAGTTAATAATATCGTGAGATGACAGAAATAATACTTCAGAGAAAGGCAATGTACATGTATTTACTAGTTTTCAAGGAATTCTGCAAGACCATAAGAAGGGAATGTATTTCCTAAAATAACGTCACCTATTGAAGGCACCAAGAAATCTTTCGCGCCACATTTGACTTTTTATTAGGAGTTGTAAGCCGACCACGTTCTGCTACTCCTATTATAGTGACTTGTCGTAGTGACAATTGATCGAATATTGAGCAATTTATTTATGACGCTGGGCTTCGAGACGTAGTATACATATGTCACTTTGAAGTGTAGTAGTATATCGGAATCCTGCTCACAAATTTTCTATAGTTGCAGGTAGCCTATTTCATTAAACTGAACGCGAGACACATTAATAACCTGGAGGAAAACTGTTCAAATCTGTACTGACGAACTGTTTACGGTGACACATTGCATGGGTGCATAAACCTGAAGTACCATTGTAAAGCATTTCCAATAACAAAGGAAGAACATTTAGTTAACATTGTAATTAAGTGGTGACACGCAGTAGTCATAAATATTTCAGTAAAGAACTGTTATAAGCCCCGAACATCGTTAGCACCGCTAGAATCTTGAAATAATCAAAATGCAGGCATTAATTACATGAAATTATAGCCACCCAATTCGATCAGCGCGTTAAAACACATACTGTAAAGTTACTTGAATTTCTATTAGATTTCACGTATGACACAGTAAGTAGGCTCATTATATATTAAAAAGAAAATAACTAGCGCTTTACTCATTAAAACTCAATATATCTTTGTTTATATGCTCATCTGCTATGCGTTCCTGTATGTCATCCTATTACATAGAAACGTTGATGAGTTTTGTGCGTGCGCCCTCGAAGGTTCCTGAATGAGTGCAACAAAACCCCTACAGCACCTATAACAGTGGGGGGTGGGGAGAGAACGTATGACATGTGAAATTACTCTATAACAACTAAATTTAATACCAAATGAATAGTTTTTGGGGTCGTTAAAGTCATTGGTAAGAGTACCAATGACGTTCCAATCCTATAGTCGTGGGGATGGGGTAAGGGGTCGGGGGAAGGAGACATTGACATACCTCCAAATCTCTTTAACTGCTGTTGCAGCCATGCGTACCGAATTTGGTACACATGAAGTAGAGATAGGAGATACGCTACTACAAGAAGAGTTTGACAGGGCACCGAAAGACCTAAAGCCGAAACAAGGCCCATGGAGTAGACGACATTCACTCAGAACTGCTCTCCTTTGTAGTGCCAGCCATGGTGAAACTATTCCACCTGCTGTGTAAGATGTATGACACAGGGATAATACCGTCAGACTTCAAGAAGAATGTAATAATTTCCATTCCAAGGAAAGCAGGTGATGACAGCCGTAAATATTACCAAACTATCAGTTTAGTAACTCATGGTTGCAAGGTGCTCATACGAATTATTTACAGAAGAATGGAAAAATTGGTAGATCACGACGTCGGAGATAATCAGTTTGGGTTCTGGAGAAATGCAGGAACACGCGAGGCAATATTGACCCTACCACTTATCGTAGAATATGGACTAAGGAGAGGCAAATGTATGTTTATAGCATTCGTGGAAATGGAGAAAGCTCTTGAGAGTGTTGAAAGGAAAACGACCTTCAAATTTCTGAAGGTAGCAGATGTAGAATACATCTAGCCAAGGATTAATTACAACTTGCACAAAAACCAGATGGAGTTATAAGAGTGTAAAGGCATGAAAACGAAGAAGGGGTTGAAAAGAGTGTCACAGGCATGTATCCTACCACCAATGTTATTCAGGTTGTACACTGAGCGAGCTGTGAAGGAAAGTAAGGCAAAAATTTCAAAGGGAGCTAAACTTCAGGGGGAAGAAATAAAAAACTTTGCATTTTGCCAATGGTTTTGTAATTCTTAACAAAGGAAAAACAAGACTAATCGAATTCAGACGAATTAAATTACCCCTTATCTGAGGTAATTAGGTTAGGAAATGTGAAACAAAAAGTAGTGGATAAGTTTTGCTGATGGGTAATAAAACGAAGTATGAGGGCCAAAGTAGAGACGATATAAAATGTAGAATGGCAATGGCAAGAAAAACGTTTCTTAGAAAGACAAATTAACTAACATCGAATAAAAATTTATGTGTTGCAAGCCTTTTCTGTAGGCATTTGTCTGGAGTGTAGCCTTGAACGAAAGTAAAACGTTGGCAATTAGCAGTTAAAACAAGAATAAAATAGAAAGTTTTGAAATGTGGTGCAACAAAAGTATGCTGAAGACTGGATGGATAGATCGCGTTACTAATGAGGAGATACTTAGTAGAATTGTGAAGAAAAGAAATGTGATGCATAACTTGACTAAATGAAGGGATCGGTTAACAGTAGACATTGTGAGACATCAAGGTGCAGTCAGTTTACTATAGGAGGGACGCGTTTGGCGCAAAAATGGCAGAGGGGGTCCACGAGACGAGTGCAGTAAGCAGCTTCAAACAGATGTGGGTTGCAGTATTTATTCGGGAATGAAGGGGGTTGTGCTCGAAACAGCAACGTTGGGAGCGGCATCAAACCAGTGCTCGGACTGCAAACCACAGCAACAACATTGCGAAACAATTATTGTGGTAGTGAGGCATCGCAAATAGCCATATGATTGAGGGCGAGAGTGAGAAGTTGTGACATAAAAGCGTAACTCAGGAACACCTGGAGCAATTTCAACCACAGTTCTTAACGTATAAAAATAATTTGCGAGTATGAAAACTCTATTGCCCATATGGGTGGTAGTGTGCGCAACAACTTATTGGTAATCATTTTTTGTATTTATTTCCCAAAATTTAAAAATATGAAACTCAAATTGTGTTATTTCGTGCGTCACCCAGAGCGTGAGACTGAGCATTGCTGCGAGCCAAAATTTTTGTCAGCGTATTACGCGGCCGTATAGTATGCCATATGGGTAAATACTACTATTTCACTTGATGTTCTGTGTATATTGGCATTGTGTACAGCGTGGGAGAACCAGACATTTCCTCAGATTCAGATGAAACTGCAAGGATAATTTGGCTAGAGATATTTATAAGTGACAAAATATGTGTGGAATATGTTACCTCAATGTGAATTATGTATGCGTGTGAAAAATATGTGGCGTATGCGCACCTGGACGAAGCTGCGGGCAAAGAGGTAGTCATAAAAAAGTTTTTAATTCCAGTGTGAGTCGTAGCATGTAATTAACCAACTGGACAGTTACTTTTGGATTAAGCTTCGGGGCGGTAACTTCACGTAACACAAATCACACCAATTAGGAGCAACGTTTTAAATTTTTTGCACTTAACTGCAAAAATACGATTTTCAATAAGTTTCAGTGACTACGCTTCGCCTCTCGAGGATGTAGTATTACTTATTTGCATTTCGTGTGCATTCCTTGCCGTACAAAATAATTATTACTTTTAGCACAATTTTAACGAAGTTTTGGCCATGTCTCCAATTCATGCGACCATGTAAGCCAGTCAACATCTACGCATTACCATTGTAAGTAACATTTCCATTACTCGATAGAGCTGCATACGTGGGACAAAAGACTACCTTGTTTACTAAGAAGAAGACTAGGTTTTAGATTACGAGAGACGGAGTGCAAGGCTGGATTTGGAAAGAAATCGCCCATGTCATAGAAAACATCCGAACATTTTACTAAAGGGACGTAGCGAAGCAATGGGAATGGGAAACTTAAATATGGGTGCCGTACCAGGATTTGAACTGCAGTCGTTCCGAAGCTGTGTGCAGTATCTTAACCATTGCGCCACCTCGGTTAGCACGTAGCATAAGCGTCCCAATGCAATCCAGTAACACGCTCCGTATTTTGTGCAAGCTCCAGCACAGTCAAAAACAGCTTCCGCTCTGTCTACCCGGTTCCTATTTTGTTCCTTCGCAATAATTTGTCTACATCAGCCTTTGCGAGACCCTCTTGATGCGCACGGCTATAAAGTGTGTACAGTATTTGGTATAAAATTTTGCTTACATGTTTACTGTTCCATACAACACGTAAAATGTTGATAGAAGAAGGTTTGCCGTAAAGCCGTATCAATAGCCAATACGTTGGACTACTCACAGAAATTTATTCCCTTCAGTAGTAATTAAGAGTAGCGGCAGTAGATGTACCGGAAAAAGGTTTGTGAGGTACTGAATTTACGTTAAAGTGCCAAAAAATTCATAAATAATTAAGAGTTCAGTATTATTAAGAAAGTGGCACCGCTCTGATGTTTACAATGTGACGAGTTCAGCTGTTGATGTAAGTGACACTAGCTTTATGATAATTGTGGTTAAGACGTAGGTTTGAAGGGATGCTAGGAATGACAATCGTATAATGGAATCTGTTCCACGGACAATTTTCTTAAACTGCTAATGGTTTAATGAGCAACTGCTATCTTGCAGCAGTTCCACCAGGTAATAACTGAGCGACAACGCGCCGTTAGGACGATACCATTATAAATTTTCAACTTCGACGAAGAAACATCTGCTGGAGGCTCATGTTTGGAGTTAATGAACAGAACTTTCCGCAGGCTCGTATCGCTGCGTTGCTAGGCGTAGCAGTATCTCATTTGGAGTAAATTAATTGCTGTGTGTCCTAGGACAACTTAGTGTCTTCGGTAAACTATGGAAGATATTCTCTATTAATAATACTTTTTGATATCATCGGTGTCATATCGCATGATTCATAACAATAGCTATAACGAATAAGTTACTGGGATGAAATAAATGTTTGTTAACTATAGCGACCGAGCTGATAAGGAAAACGGCAATAAACTCGAATTATCTCTCGTTTTCAAGTTAAAGGGGTGTACATTTAAAAATAACTCTATTTCATTAACATTCATGTTCAATCCCTTCCCATATAGGCTTCGAATCCCCGCTGATGGTAGACAGTGTGATGAAGTTTGAAGCAAGAAGAGCGGCGTGTATTTTGTCTCTATATTTAGCACGGGCTCGTAGCAACAAGAGGAAGGGAAGAGGAAAGGAGGAGCAAAACGTGTTTCATGTAAGTGTACTTTCAGTTTGTTACAACCTGTCTTCTTTTCGTGTTCTGGAAGATCGTCTTACTTTAGTGTAGTTAGTGTGTGTGGTCATTGTAATGATGCAATATGCTTCGAAAAGACTTGAAGATTGCTGAAAATGTTTGCTACATTTCCGGACAGGCTACAACGAAATCACAAAGGAGGCCAATAACGCTGTATATTAGGAAGGCGTTCGGACTGCACTTTAGTTGAGAAATCGGGGACCAGGACAAGTCCTGGCCTTTGTTCCATATCTTACGTCTCGAGTCTTCATTCGTGCTTGAACCGTGAAAGATGTTCCATGGGCTCTACTATACCCATGACCTGGCGAGAACCATCAAACCAAATGAATTATCGTTACTTTTGTATGACAACCCTATTAACAGATGGTATTTCAAAGACGAAAAAATCTTCCTTGACATATCGCAACACACACGGTATTTCCAAGAAGAAAAACTCTTCCTTGACATTTCCTAACACACGACCGGCCTTGTGACTAGTGCCTCATGGACACGGACTGCCTGTTCCTGTTGCATATGATTGTGATAGTGACGAAGGAGGTAGCGAAAGTAGTGGTGTACCAACACACTCAAAACCCAGTTCTTCGGAAGATCATGATTTTATGTGTAACGATGACTGTACAGAGACTAAAAAACTGACACAGTTTGAAGATAATGACGTAGTGAGAGATCTGGAATTGCCGAAAGGTAAAGCTCAACTGTTTGCATGAAGACTATAACAATCGAATTGTCTTGATAAGACGGTAAATGTGACTGCGTTCCGTAACCGCCATATGCCATTTCCTCAATTTTTCGGCAGTGAAAAGAACTTGGTATTATTTTAATTAATTAATTTATTTATTTATTTATTTATTTTTTGAGGTACAGGGACTGATAGCAACTATGGGCATTGGCTACAAAAGTAATTAGTGGAAGTTGTTCGTAGGCTCCTCCAAAGTAAGTCTCATGTGTGTGCTACTGCAAACTATTAACGTGTTGCCATAGATTCCGATTGGGTGTGCACCTTACATGAAAGTAACATACGATAACATGAAAAAATTGTTATTGCGACCGAACTATTACAAGTTTAAATGGCTGATTTTCGGGGATAGTGTCAACGAACTTTCTAGGATACGAGAGAGCAGAGAACTTTAAGGATCATGAGACAAATGCTCTGGACTGCTACAGTAAACTAGGGTGCAACATGTCCTTAACTTCACAGTTCCTAGAGTCTCACGTGGACGTCTTTCCTATCAACTGTGGTTCTGTAACCGACGAGCTGGGAGAACACTTTAACCAGCAAATTTTGAACACCGAAATGTGATACCAAGGATGCATCAACGTTAGCCGGTTACTACTGGCCTCTAATCAGGGAATCACCAGCAGAAAACTTCAAATGCCAGGCAAAGTGATTGCTCCTTCAATGACCTTCCTCAGATGCAAATGCATCCATAAGCTCACATAGTTCATAATGTTATCGTAACTTCAAAATGAGAGATAATCTTGCATTTGCATTAACATTTTTGCTATCAGCACGCCCTAAAACATAAAAATTAGCTGTTATCACGGCAATTACAGAATAATGTAAAATTTTGTTGGATGGTGTAATTGTTTCCCTTCTTTGTGTACTCTGGCTATTCTTCCAACACACGTTGATGTGAGTAGAGTTCATCATGTGGACGTATTTGTTTTCAGGATCAGGCCATGAGAATAGCACAATCAAAACCGATCAGCTTGTAATGATATGCCACGTGACATGATTTGGAAGCGGTATGTAGTGCCATAGGTCAGCACTCAACGCACCACTCTCGCAACCTTTGACAGCTTCCAGATCTTCTCATACAAGTAGTTCCTCATTTGACCTTATGAGGCTAAGTGCACTCTTTTGCAGTCCCCCACCTGGGAAAAATGCCCAGTAATAATCCAAATCGAACCCGGATCCTTCAAATGACAGTCATGCGGTAGGATCGCTCGCTTACAGAGGCAAACTCATGACGTGTATCTTATTCGAATGTGATGGACAGCAAACGGTACGTACGAATACAGGCAAAGAGAAATACACACTGAGGTGACAAAAGTCATGACATAGCAATATGCACACATACAGATGGCGTAGTATCGATTACACAGGGTATGAAAGGGCAGTGCAAAGGTGGAGCTGTCCTTGTACCCAGGTGATTCCTGTAAAAACGTTATCGGCGTGATTATGGCCTCACGACGGAAATTAACACACTTTGAACGCGGAGTGGTAGTTGGAGCTAGCCGCATGGGACACTCCATTTCGGAAATCGTTAGGGAATACAGTATTACTACGTCCACAGTGTCAAGAGTGTGCCGATACTACCAAATTTAGGCATCGCCTCTCACCTCCGACAACGCAGTGGCCGATGGTTTTTGCTTAACGACGGAGACCAGCGGTGTATGTGTAGAGTTGTCAGTGCTAGTAGACAAGCTACACTCCGTGAAGTAACAGCAGCAATCAATATGGGACGTAAGACGAACGCACCGTTAGGGCAGTGTGACGAAATGTGGCGTCAATGGGCTATGGTAGCAGATGACCGACGCGAGTGCCTCTGCTGTTAGCATGACGTGTCCTGCAGCTCCTCCCTGGGCTGACTTTACCTGTTGGACCTTAGACGAGTGGAAAACCGTGGCCTGGTCAGATGGGTCCAGATTTCAGTTGGTAAGAGCTGATGGTAGGGTTCGAGTGTTGTGCAGACCCCACGAAACTCTGAACGAGGTACTGTGGAAACTGGTGGTGGCTCCATAATGGTTTGGGCTGTGTTTGCATGGAATGGACTGGGTCCAATTGAACTGAGCAGTGACTCTAAATAATTATGTTCGGCTGCTTGGAGGCTATATGCAGTCGTTAATGGACTTAATGTCCCCAAACAAAGACGAACTTTTAAGGAATGACAATGAGCCATGTCACAGGGCCACAATTGTTCACCACTGTATTGAAGAACTTTCTGGACAATTCGAGCGCATTATTTGGCCGGCCGAATCGCCCTAAATGAATCCCACATAGCATTTATGGGACATAATCGAGAGTTCAGTTTATACACAGTTAAGGACGGCTGTTGGGGCAGCATGGCTCAATATTTCTGCAGGGGACTTCCAACAACATGTTGAGTTCACGCCTTGACAAGCTGCAACACTACGCCAAGCAAAAGGTCGTCCGACTTGATATTAGAAGGTATGGCATGACTTTCATCTTCTCAGCGTTCTCCCGAACGAATGCCTTGGTAGTTCGAGGATCTAGGATAATTGTGACGCCACATCTAAGAACTCTGTTAATCACAGATATGTGTCTCTCATGCTGTATCTTCACTTTTACTCATATGCGTCACTCAGTTCGCTCACAGGCTAATTTTTCAGTGTGTAGTGGTTTGTCCCTCTTCGCTGTGCCTGTAAGACTATCCACCGCTGTGTGTAGCTGAGGTTCCAGTTGGGGGTAAATAACCGAGTCCTGAACGGTGTGTTGCAATATTCGTGATACGAGAAGAGATTCGTGACTAACAATTTTGAAGAAAACTGGAAACTGGAGAATTTTGTTTACTGAACCGTAATTTTGGAGAGAAGAACGTCCATCGACAGTATCGTCATTAGTAACCTAGCAGACAATACAGTGTGCACTGTTGTAATAGTCACAGAATAAACAACAAATTCGCGGAGAAGTCCTGCTTCTGCAGACGCGCGATCGCGCTGTAATTGGAACCAGGTCCATACCGGAATAGCTTCTGCTAATTACACTAATGAAAACAAAAACATGTGAATAAATTACAAACGGATGAGATGAGATAAAAAAGTGAAACCACAATCAGGTAAAATCAAATAATGAAAAAACCGGTAAAAGCTGGATTGGGGAAAATTAGCTTTGGGCAATCGTGTTTAGTTAATTGTTATTTATATCATCAACTACTAAATTAATTATAATTAACAGATTGCCGCCATAAAATTTTGAGGATCCTTACACTTCTATTACTCTTTTCCCGTGTAGACTGACTAACACCAAAATAAAACATAAAAGAAGCTTTCAGAAGAAGTCGTGAGGAAGAAACTTTATGCTCTGGTAAATTAGGTAGCTGTGTTACAACCGTTCAGAGAATAAGAAGTTACATTGAAAGTTCTGCAATGAACGAAAGAAGTAACTCAGCTTCTTATATTTGAGGGGGATATAAACAGTCACTAGAATGGATGTACATCTGTCTGGCTTTTCGTATTTCCGCATCCTGAAGTTCCTCTTACTGATTATCCAGGCCTTAATAACGTCTTGGTCTACGCAGCTGGGTATTCTCTATACAGTGTCTCAGAAATGTTACGACAAACTTTCAGGAGTTGTAGAGGGTGTCTTGAGCAACAAGTAAAGGACAGGAAACCCTTTCCTGAAACGCCGACCAACGGTGGGACCGAGCGTAGAGGTTATAGATATCGGCGCCTGTCACTAGGCCACCACTTCGGCAGCAAACAACAGGCGTTCGTGACTAATTGTCAAGATCGCCAATGGAGAAGATGGAGCTAACTGCTGAGTAGACAGGCCTTGTCACCTAGGAACGAGATGCTCTGCTACCTTGGTGGATAAAGGGTTCTGACACAGGTTTCCATGTGCAGTTTATTTTTCTCCTATATATCGAAAACATTGGACATTATACGGGGTTCCGGGAAAACAATGTGTTATATCGACATGGGTCCGGATCGATTTATTTACACGTTAAAGTACATTTTCTACTTCTCTTTATAATCACCATTATTCACGGGAAACACACAAAAACAGAAGGGACCGGTATTACATGATTCGTTTTCTTAATGAAGTTCTCACAATGTCCTCCTGGTTACGTTTGGTTAGAATGTAGAGTAAGTTGTAATTTTTAGGTTGAGCGTCAGTGTTTGCTGTTCCAATGGAACTAAAGTAATGTTAATATGTAACTCATTTCATTGCTTGTGTTGCCATGTGGCTAACATCATTACTCTATCAGCATCAAGGCACGGTCTCAAGGTCATAAGGGCATTCCAAGTCCCTTCTGCCTACGATTGACACAGCAGGTCTTAAACTCACTCTTTCTTTGGACAGCTATCTTTGGACAGCCCCGGAGCACTTCATAACAACAACCTAGCAACCACTGTACGGTATTCATGACAGACTGTGCAAGCACAAAGCATCAACTCCTTAACTGACGAATTCAGTTTCCAGTACAGTGCACGGAAGTGTACTTAAACGCGGAGCTGGCAGGTGTCCATCAGCTGTACGGATTAGACATCGTCATCTTAAGTAGCATGGGACGTTTGAGCCTACTACTCACGACTCGGTGACCCTAAAATGACGAGAAGAGCTCAGCTGGAGGAGGAACTTGTCCATGCAGTTTACGACAACGCAAGTGTCAACCTAGCAACCACTGTACGGTATTCATGACAGACTGTGCAAGCACAAAGCATCAACTCCTTAACTGACGAATTTAGTTTCCAGTACAGTGCACGGAAGTGTACTTAAACGCGGAGCTGGCAGGTGTCCATCAGCTGTACGGATTAGACATCGTCATCTTAAGTAGCATGGGACGTTTGAGCCTACTACTCACGACTCGGTGACCCTAAAATGACGAGAAGAGCTCAGCTGGAGGAGGAACTTGTCCATGCAGTTTACGACAACGCAAGTGTCGGTGCAAGAGTATTAGCTGCGGCGAGTAGTGTTAATCGCTTTACTAGAGAGGGCTACATGAAAACCAACTGCATCCGTATCATGTACGGTGTGTGCAGGCACTGTTAGCACCTGATGTTCCTACACGGGGCCACTTCTGCAAGTCGTTCATTCAGTAATACGTTAACTCTCACATTAGTCCAGATGCGCTGTTGGCGGATGAGGCTTCGTTTCAACCTGATCAGATTACACGTTTTCACAATCATCACTCACGGGCTGTCGAGAATTCTTACGAAATTGTGCAATCACGTCACCAACAAAGATTTGCTGTCTACATTTGGCGCTGGCATTGTTGGCGACTTTTTGTTAGACCCTCATGATCTCCCATCCTGGCTCAACGGAGGGACTTGCTACGCTTTCTTAGAAGATACTGAGCCTGTCGCTCTAGAACATTTGCCTTTACGAGTGCGACAACCTGAATACTTCACACAATACGGAGTTCCTCCTTATTTCAGTGTTACTGACCGTAGGCTTCCAAATAACAGATTCTCCTTGAGAGATGGGTAGGTGGAGGTGTACCAGTTGCTTGGCGTCTGAGTTCTCCGTGACTAAAACCACAAAACCTTCATTTGTGTGGGCGTTTGAAAGCTCTTGTGTAGAGAAGTCTGGTACAAGACGTAGAAATACTTTGTGCTTGTATTCTGGAAGGTTATGAAGCAACACACAGTTCTCCAATGATATATCAGCTCACAAGGGATTCAATACGACTGTGAGTTGATTCGCTGGCCGGAGTGGCCAGCGGTTCTAGGCGCTTCATCTGCAACCGCGCGACCGCTACGGTTGCAGGTTCGAATCCTGCCTCGGGCATGGATGTGTGTGATGTCCTTAGGTTGGTTAGGTTTACGTAGTGCGAAGTTCTAGGCGACTGATGACCTCAGATGTTAAGTCTGATAGTGCTCAGAGACATTTGGTGAGTTGATTCACCTCTCCTTGTTATCAGATGGCAATTTAGAGCGTTTCATTTAAGAAACTGTTTCGTACCGTGCTGACACGTTCTTTTCTGTGCATTTCCCATGTTTGATGTGAATGTGAAGAGAAGTACAAAACGAACTCTAACATTGAAATAAAGCGTTTCCGCATCAATGTCAGTGTAACACATTTTCTTCTTCTTCTACGGGTGAGGAACGTTTCCTGAAAGTTTGGACATACCTTTTTATTACATCGTACAAGAAGTTGAGCTCCAAACCACACGTTGCTTACACTATGTAAGGTTTTCCTTTTTCATAACAATATGAGTAACGTGTTTGATCAAGGATAGTGACCTATCAAGATACAGCCCGAGTACCATTGCTGGTGTTAGAACTTTAAATCCAGCCGGTCTCACGCTTGTCGTATCTGTCAGGTACATCTGATGTTCACGCGGAAAGAAAACAACAATCATTTAGGAGGTAACAGACAGTTACTAGTCCTCAGGGATCATTTAGACAGATCAGATGCATTACTCATCCGCGATCCACACAGTTGAAAGTTAACAGATGTTTTACAAATGCAGACATGTTCTGCGTTTTGGAACACATGAATTGCGGTGAAGATATATTATCAGATCTCTTAGGAATAAGAGATACGAGAGAGGGGTTAGAATAGTAGGTATCACCTTCAGAACTAAGAAAAATGGAAAGAAATAGTAAGAATAGTACACATAACTGCTGGTGAAACTTTAGCATAAAAGATAAAATAAAAATTAATAAAATTTCAGGAAATGAATGGTAGGACTGTTTCCAAAATCTATGGACAGATGATGAGGAGAAAGTGAAAACTGCAGTTTGCGACGAGCATGTTGATCTTATATCAATGGAAGAACTAAAGGTTGTGTTAAAAATACCTAAAAACAGAAAATCTGCCGGGGAAGAACACCTCAGTGGGGAAATATTTAAATATTCTAAATGCATACTGAAAATACAGTAACATTCCAGAGGACTGGAAAAGCTTTTGATTTGTTAACGGAGTAAAATCATGGGAAATTTTAGAAAAGAATGATATACCCTACATCTAATAAGCGTAATTCAAAGTGGGTATATACGCAACAAAATGAAAGTACAAAAAGGAAGTCAGTTTGCGAGAAACATCTATCAAGGAGTGTTACAAGGACCTCTTTTACTACACACATTATTTAATACATAAGACAACGTCATAAAGAAATGGCAGAATAAAGTAATGGACCAATAAAATCTTAATAATAAAGGTGTAAATACACTCTTCTTTGCAGATAATCAAATAATCTTAGCGTACTCAGAAGACAAATTACAGTAAGCATTTTAGTTCTTGCACAAGGTAACAGATAATTATAATAGCAATATCTAAAAGTAAAACTAAGATAGTGGCATTCAGTTAAATGGAACATTTAAGAACAAAAATAATAACTGATGATGAGCGTTAGAACGAGTAAATACTTTTAAATACATAGGATTTGAGGTCTCATATACCACATACATTGATAAATAACATAAACTGCAAAAATTTCAGTAGTTGGTACGTGCCATAAATCGCACTTTGCTCAAAAAAGTTAGAAAAGAAACAGTACTAAAATTTTATAGTATGATGGAAGTGCCAGTTCTAAAGTGTGAGTCAGGGGCTTGGACTCTAACACCCCGCCAGTCAAATGAGGAGGATTGAGGCAGCAGAGATGAGATTCCTAAGACCTTTAGCTAGTTACTGGCTCATATATCATACAAAAATAGTGAAATAAGGAATGAACTGGGAGTCAAAAGTATACTTCAGGAAATAGAAGACACAGAAAGAAATGGCATGAACACATTCAAAGGATGCCAAAAGAACCAATACCTAATATAATATACAAATGTACTCCGCTCGGGAAACGGAATATTGAGCATCCTAAGGAGAGATGGAAGGATCAGTTGCAGTCTACTTGAAATTGGAACTATGCCTAAACCAAGACTGGATATTATGATGATTGCGTCTTATAAGGGTCCAGACAAGTTGCATTCTTGCTGTATGATTTTAACTGCCTATGACGTAAATAATTTTGCAGGAAATTATGACAAATGTGTCGGACACCCAGGTAATTTAACGTTTGCAATAGTAAGAAAACACGCCAACATGAGCTTCCGCTGTATCCAATAGTAAATGTGTAAGATAAGTTTTCGCTGTGAGGGTTTCTTTGATATCTATCAACACACTTGAATAGTTACTGGTGCTCCGCCTTTTCCGAGAGCCATACTGTGTCAGTGGCAAAAGCTTGTTGCCTTCCAATCCACACTCGAAACGTCACTTGAGAAGACGTCGGGCGAGACATGCAAATGCACCATCCTCACACGTAGTTGTCCCGAGAGAATAGGCTGCGCTCTGACCAACAGTTGCCATTTGGCTGACGTCCACTGGCCGCTGGGGATCAGGCGGTTCAGACGGACCGGTGCCATATAGGAGAGCACTGTGCGTGCTGCGCCTCCTTGTAGGGCGGTAGGTTCGCCCGCCGCCTCGCGGAAGACAGGTGCACGCCGGGGCACTGGCCAGACCTCCCACCGGACCAGCAGCCGCTGTGCCGCGCTGCTAGCGTCTCCCACGCTGCTCACCGAGCGACGTGGCTCAGTGGTCGGACACTCGACTCGTGTTTGGCGAGCACAACGCTTCAAATCCTCGTCCGGTCACACAGAAATAGGATTTCTATGGTTTCCTTAAATCTTTCAAGGCAACAGCTAGGATGTTTCTCTCGAAAAGGAAACGGCCACTCTCTTTCCACATTAGAGTGGCTCTTATTTGTCAAGTTTGATTTTTCTTCATGCTATTCCCCACGCAGTTCGAAATTTCGTTACTTTGCGTAGATAAAGAGCTTTGTGCAATACGGTGTCAATGCGAAAGCGCAAGAGGTGCCCTCGGCCACAGACTTTGGTAAAAAAGGAGAAAGAAAATCTTATCTAAATTGAAAGTGGACAGGAGAGAAATGAAAGGAATGGAAGGAACTGTCGATATCGAATGGTAAATAGTGAAAACGTGTACCGGGCTGAGATTTGATTCCTTGATCTCCTCCTCAGTAGAGAGAAAAAAAAAACAATAAATAAATAAATAAAATAAAATAAAATAAAATAAATTGTTCAAATGTGTGTGAAATCTTATAGGACTCAACTGCTAGGGTCATCACTCCCTAAGCTTACACAATACTTAACCTAAATTATCCTAAAGACAAACACACACATCCATGCCCAAGGGGTTACTCGAACCTCCGCCGAGACCAGCCGCACAGTCTTTGAATGCAGCGCCTCAGACTGCTCGGCTAATCCCGCGCGGCTCAGTAGACAGCACCATCTGGACAGAGCGCTTCTCGCAAATTCACGGAATATCTCGGAACGCTTCTCGCACGACTTATTTACCAACGTAGCGCCACCTATCTGCAGTCCCCATCCGTGTCGTCCACGCTCTCTGCTTTGGGATTCCCTCAGTAGGCCGAACGTAATCGAGCGTCCGCACTGGAAGTGTTGGATTCATTGCCCATCAAGGTGAATCAATTATGTGAATAGGTCGTGTCGGACGTGTCCGAAACAACAGACACAACACATACTTCTAAAAAGGAAAAAGGTTAGGTTTTTTCTTTAAGAAATATTTTTTATAGTTTACGGCTCACCAAATAGTTTTATTATATGGAAATAATTTGCATGATAATCACCATTATTTTAAATGGAAAATATTCTTTGTGGGTGCGTAGCCAACAAATAATTTTTCAGGATACTGCAGTTTGTAAGTAGGGTGTTTAGGTTTTTATGTTGGTAACGCCTCGTAGTGCTCTGCATGAAAATCGCTGACTGCGCTGTGTGCAGTCTGTGGCTGGTTGGACTCATTGTTGGAGTATTCGCTTGTGTAGTGTTGGGCTGTTGGATGTGAACAGCGCGTAGCATTGTGCAGTTGGAGGTGAGCCGCCAGCAGTGGCGGATATGGGGAGAGAGATGACAGAGTTTTGAGAGGTTACTATCAGCGGGCGATCTGGACGTGTGTCCGCCAGAAAAAGGAAAATTTGTAAAGATGGATTATATATATATATATATATATATATATATATATATATATATATATATATATATATATATATGGTGTAACAAAAAGGTACGGACAAACTTTCAGGAAACATTCCTCACACACAACGAAAGAAAATATGTTATGTGGACATGTGTCCAGAAACGCTTACTTTCCATGTTAGAGCTCATTTTATTACTTCTCTTCAAATCACATTAGTCATGGAATGGAAACACACAGCAACAGAACGTACCAGCGTGACGTCAAACACTTTGTTACAGGAAATGTTAAAAATGTCCTCCGTTAGCGAGGATACATGCATCCACCCTCCGTCGCATGGAATCTCTGATGCGCTGATGCAGCCCTGGAGAATGGCGTATTGTATCACAGCCGTACACAATACGAGCACGAAGAGTTTCTACATTTGGTACCGGGGTTGCGTAGTCAAGAGCTTTCAAATGCCCCCATAAATGAAAGTCAAGAGAGTTGAGGTCAGGAGAGCGTGGAGGCCATGGAATTGGTCCGCCACTACCAATCCATCGGTCACCGAATCTGGTGTTGAGAAGCGTACGAACACTTCGACTGAAATGTGCAGGAGTTCCATCGTGCATGAGCCACATGTTGTGTCTTACTTGTACAGGCACATGTTCTAGCAGCACAGGTAGAGTATCCCGTATGAAATCATGATAACGTGCTCCATTGAGCGTAGGTGGAAGAAACTAAAATGAGCTCTAACATGGAAATTAAGCGTTTCCGGACACATGTCCACATAACATATTTTCTTTACTTGTGTGGGAGGAATGTTTCCTGAAAGTTTGACCGTACCTTCTTGTAACACCATATATGTATATACACTCCTGGAAATTGAAATAAGAACACCGTGAATTCATTGTCCCAGGAAGGGGAAACTTTATTGACACCATCCTGGGGTCAGATACATCACATTATCACACTGACAGAACGACAGGCACATAGACACAGGCACCAGAGCATGCACAATGTCGGCACTAGTACAGTGTATATCCACCTTTCGCAGCAATGCAGGCTGCTATTCCCCCATGGAGACGATCGTAGAGATGCTGGATGTAGTCCTGTGGAACGGCTTGCCATGCCATTTCCACCTGGCGCCTCAGTTGGACCAGCGTTCGTGCTGGACGTGCAGACCGCGTGAGACGACGCTTCATCCAGTCCCAAACATGCTCAATGGGGGACAGATCCGGAGATCTTGCTGGCCAGGGTAGTTGACTTACACCTTCTAGAGCACGTTGGGTGGCACGGGATACATGCGGACGTGCATTGTCCTGTTGGAACAGCAAGTTCCCTTGCCGGTCTAGGAATGGTAGAACGATGGGTTCGATGACGGTTTGGATGTACCGTGCACTATTCAGTGTCCCCTCGACGATCACCAGTGGTGTACGGCCAGTGTAGGAGATCGCTCCCCACACCATGATGCCGGGTGTTGGCCCTGTGTGCCTCGGTCGTATGCAGTCCTGATTGTGGCGCTCACCTGCACGGCGCCAAACACGCATACGACCATCATTGGCACCAAGGCAGAAGCGACTCTCATCGCTGAAGACGACACGTCTCCATTCGTCCCTCCATTCACGCCTGTCGCGACACCACTGGAGGCGGGCTGCACGATGTTGGGGCGTGAGCGGAAGACGGCCTAACGGTGTGCGGGACCGTAGCCCAGCTTCATGGAGACGGTTGCGAATGGTCCTCGCCGATACCCCAGGAGCAACAGTGTCCCTAATTTGCTGGGAAGTAGCGGTGTGGTCCCCTACGGCACTGCGTAGGATCCTACGGTCTTGGCGTGCATCCGTGCGTCGCTGCGATCCGGTCCCAGGTCGACGGGCACGTGCACCTTCCGCCGACCACTGGCGACAGCATCGATGTACTGTGGAGACCTCACGCCCCACGTGTTGAGCAATTCGGCGGTACGTCCACCCGGCCTCCCGCATTCCCACTATACGCCCTCGCTCAAAGTCCGTCAACTGCACATACGGTTCACGTCCACGCTGTCGCGGCATGCTACCAGTGTTAAAGACTGCGATGGAGCTCCGTATGCCACGGCAAACTGGCTGACACTGACGGCGGCGGTGCACAAATGCTGCGCAGCTAGCGCCATTCGACGGCCAACACCGCGGTTCCTGGTGTGTCCGCTGTGCCGTGCGTGTGATCATTGCTTGTACAGCCCTCTCGCAGTGTCCGGAGCAAGTATGGTGGGTCTGACACACCGGTGTCAATGTGTTCTTTTTTCCATTTCCAGGAGTGTATATTTATGCTATAAGCGGACGATCTGGACGTGTGTCCGCCAGAAAAAGGAAATTTGTAAAGATGGATGTCATGAATTTTTTATATATACATATAAATCAATTCATGTCGTCCATCTTTACAAATTTCCTTTTTCTGGCGGACACACGTCCAGATCGTCCGCTTATAGCAACCTCTCAAAGCTTGTTTGTTCTCTATCGAAATCTTTCATTTGCTACCTAAGCTTATCAGTAGTTAGTTCCTTCAGTGGTTAGAATCTTTTATTTAGATGGCAGTATTGGCGCTCGCTGTATTGCAGTAGTTCGAGTAACGAAGATATTGGCGAGGTAAGTGATTCACGAAAGGTATAGGTTATTGTTAGTCAGGGTCTTTCTTTTGTAGGGATTATTGAAAGTCAGACTACGTAGCGCTAAAAATATTGTGTGCCAGTTTAGCGATGATCAGAATAAGTAAAGAGAGAACTGTGTGTGTACGTTCAGTTTTGCTCAGCTGTTTGAACAATCAAATAACGTAAGAGTTTTTCCAGTACTGTCATTCTGTACATACAAAGGGGTAGTTTCAAGTTTCATAGATAAACCTCAACGTTTTTAATTAATTTATTTATGTTTCTTTTATGCGAGTAGTTCCGGTGTCACAGCCCCATTCTCAAACTCCAGCTCTTTTAAAGAGCGCAGATGTCGGGCTGGAATATGGCATCATTACTGACCAAATTTGGTCTAACTGTGGACTGTAATGGTGCCACATCCCCACTTGGAAGCTTCGCTGATTACGAGAATGAGTTTCTTGCGATGGCGGCTGCGAATTATTGAGAGCCGATTCAGCGAGACGATTTGTGCAGTTGACAAGACACTCTCCGCTACAGTATCTGGAATACGTCCTGCTTCACACGTTACGGTTTTCGCCGTGGTTCAAAGGAAGCAAGGTCGTCCATGTGTGCTAGAACACGCGTTTGTTTACCAGTTCGCACTTAAAGACGTTAATATTCATTTGCAGGAACTGCGAAAGCCAACTAATCGAGATTTCATGATCATTAATACGGCCAGAAAGTACCTTCAGCTTTTACTGATAATTTACGTAAGCAATAGATATGATTAACGAATATACTAATTCCGCAACGTAGCTCTATGTTCCTGCCATTATGAGGTTTACGACAAGTCTATAACGACACTGTTAAGAAAATTGCATATCGTGAAGTTAGTGATTCTTTCTCTGAACATTTCGACGTTGAGGATGTAGGGGCACCCGTTCCACTTAACCTCATGGGCCAGAATTTTACGTAGCTCATTTATATTTAGAATGGAACCAAACTTATCTGCAAGAAATATTAGATATTTTTAAGTGCCGTACGTGAGTAATTCTATTCTAAATCCTCCCAGATACCGAGCTTCTGCTCCGCCGCTAATGACATCGTCATCGACATGACGTTTCATCTTACTCCTCCTCCATCCTTAAGCTACGTATAATTTCTCAATAAGTAACAAAAACTGGCCACGCAAGGGTGTTCAAAAACCGCTCATCTTTATCAGTAATGACTGGTAAGTGCCCTTCTTTGTGATTGATGTCGTCAAAAGAATCACTCATGGTCTTTCTGGCGAGAAACTCTCCACTACAGGATCTGGAAAAGTGTCCTGCTCCACACGTGACGGTTTCTGCCGTGGTTCAAAAGAAGCAACGTCGTCAATGTGTGCTTGAACACGCGGTTAGTTACCAATTGGCACTTATAAACGTTAAGATTCATTTGCAATAACTGAGAAAGCCAAAGGTTAAAGTTACTAAGTTCCTTCCAGCCACTTACCACTAAATTTTGCGCAGCGTGCCATATACATTGCTTTCATCTGTTTACCTCAGAATTCGACACGTCAATACCTAAAAGAACACTCTGAAAGCCACAGTGCGGTGTAAGGCGGAGCATATATAGGTCTCCAGCTCTTATGATTGGTACTGTCGTCTGAAAAGTACGGGAAACAGCAGTGACTCCGACTGTTTGCCAACATGCACTTTTCCTCACATGGCCTCCCAGAAGAACCATGCCTACGTTGCAGACATGAAATAGATTTAGTGCGGTGGCAGCTGACTACACAGCAGAGGAAACACTCCGTGGACTACAAGCTATATTCTGAAACAAACTGTTCAAAAACATTTATCACGATCAAGCTCTTTATAGCAACTGTTTATTCAATAATTCAACGTAGTTCTGGTGTCACCGCCAGACACCACACTTGCTAGGTAGGTGGTAGCTTAAATCGGCTGCGGTCCATTTAGTACATGTCGGACCCGCGTGTCGCCACTGTGTGATCGCAGACCGAGCGCCAGTTGTACGACGACTTTGCTAGCGACTACACTGACGAAGCCTTTCTCTCATTTGCCGAGAGACAGTTAGAATAGCCTTCAGCTAAGTCCATGGCTACGACCTAGCAAGGCGCCATTAGCCTTACATAGTTTGATAGTTATCGTATGAAATGTCTCATCAACAACGATGTATACAACAAGGATTAAAAGTTAAGTAATAGCAGCTACGTACTTTTCTTTATATCATTCAATAAGTATCCTGTTTCAGACCTCTATCTAGCCTACGTGAGAGTACGCGTGCCTTTCGGCTGCTTCAGTGTGGCGTAGCTGTCTGTTACGCCACAACAGTAGTTATCTCCTCGGTGCTGGCATTCAGAGTCCACAGCCTCCACAACTTTATAAACTGACGGAGGAGTTACAAGTTATAATCTCGAAATTAATTTAATAGCTCGAATGAGTAGATTCTTCTTAAGCCTACCATCTAGCGTGATGAAAACTTTGTAGGTTGACATACGACACGATTTTACAGGCAGAGAGCTGATTAGCGCGAAGGCGGCTTCGTTGTATCACCAAGAGTTACTTATGGCCAGTGAGGGGTGCTTTTATGTGTTGGAGCGGACGGCGGATGGGTGATACCCCTCAACTTGCTAGAGGCTGCTTTCGGCCCAACGGCAAGGTGATCCATCCCAGCAACTTAATAACCCATAGCGTTCTCATTTGGGCCCCTGATATGGCTTTGCATTTTTTTAATATTCGGAGATCTTTATGCTGAGTGAAATCCAGCGAAAAGTATATCCTTAGTCTGCAAAACTAAGTTACAGGAATTTATTAAAAATGGGAAATGGTCGGCTGTGGTCTCAGAAAGAACTCAGAAAGGCTTCACTTAGGCTGCAGTAATAACTTTACTCTTCTCCAAAACCACACATCCCTTAGAATTTTTACTGCATACAACATATCAAAATGACTACATTGAAAGCTTAAAAATGAGCATAATTGATATAAAGGCTTTGCAATATTTATTAAAATCATTTATTCTAGAACAGCTTGATCATATTGAAGGTATTTCCATAAGAGGCAGGCAAATGAAAGAGAAATACACGGAAAAAAGTAAGTTAACTATTTATTATTTTTTTAAAAATCTCAACATACTGTCCATACACTCAACCCGGTATGAGACAAGGCGATTAATTCCATCATAGAAATACGTCTGGAGTTGTCTACGGCATCATGATTATATCCAGGTGTGAACCTTTCCATCTGAAAACAATCGACGCCCACGAATGTCGTTCTTCACGGCTCCAACAATAATACGGAAACAGCATTGTGAGCGTTTGGGACTGTGTGGAGTACGTGTAAGAGCTTCTCGACGAAACTCTGAAGCGCACCCTAAACAACATCGGAAACATTTGGGTGGGTCCACTGGGTACAATCGTGGTTCTGTAGGCAACCGCAAACATTGTTCGTTGAAGGTATTGACCGTCTTGTCTCACAGTGGGATAAGTGTATTAACAGCTACGGAAATTACTTTTGAAATAATAAGCAGGTTATTTTATCTTTTCCATCTGACTCGTTTTCGTTTGTCTGTCCCTTATACATGGGCGCAGGGAATACTTGTTGGATATGAAATTCATAATGTAGCTGAATTACAGCTCTCTAACGCCATTCCCTAGTAGCCATAAACACATAGAAAACCACCAACATCTCCAAAATCTTGAAGAAACTTTCCAAAACATGCTTTCTTGGTACGATCCACGAACTGACAGCATTAAATTTACTGCGCAAGTGCACTTTAGCGTCTCCAAATAAGTGCACAAGAGACTGTGATGTCATCACTCTGCTCTCGGCGCTGACGGCCGACAGAGGGGTTGGCTGTGAGTGGAAAAGCTGGTGCCGGGTGAGAGAAATCGTCACTTACTTGCATACAATCTATCTTTAGAGGTTTTCCATAAATCTTATAAAGTGTGACACAGGATTGGTATGAAAACAAAATTTCAGGCGGTTTTATCCCTTCGTTTAAAATTTCTTTGCTGTTGGTTGGTTGGTTGGTTGGTTGGCTGATTTGGGAGCACAGGACCAAACAGCGAGGTGTTCGATACCATCGAATTACGGAAGGATGGGGAAGGAAGAAACCATTCCGGCATTTGCCTGCCTAAATCAGGATAGCCGGGCGCGTTCCTCTCGAATGTTAGCCCAGTGTGCTAACCAATGCGCCACTTCGCTCGGTTTCTTTACGGTACGAGACGTCTAGTAAAGATAGAAAATGTCTGACAAAGCATTACCTGATGATCATCTTAACGCTCCTTCAGTTATTCTGATGATGGGTAATGGTGGCCGATAGCGTTTAACAGTAAAAAACGTTATGTGTTTGCATAAAAGAAAATATCGCGTAATATAAAATAAGCCAATCAATGTCTCTCGAAATAATTTTATTTTTTCCAAAGAAAAAGTAGTGCAGCATTGTCGGCTCGTAGTCCCTAGGTGTTGCTCAGCCGCCTAATTGGGAAGTATTTCCTTCCTTCTTTCCCACGTGGTGTATGAGAGCTGTGTCTTAAAAGCGTGTGCGCGTGCGCGTGCGAGTGCGCATGCGCGTGCGCGCGTGCGCGCGTGCGCGCGTGCGCTTGCGCGTGAACGTGCGCGTGCGCGTAGTGTAGTGTAGTTTCATGTTGACTGCGTTTTTTAGAGATGGGAAAACGGAAAATGTGAACCCGATAACGACAAATAAGACACTCCTCTCGAATCCCACCAAGGGGATAGCCCTTGTATCGACAGTATCACATTCCCTCACTTCATGACACACTGCCTAGAGATCTGAACTACTTTCCAGAGATGGTGAAACTGAAGTACAGAATGCCGTCTTTCTTTTACAATACATATCATTTATGAGCGGCAGATGACTCTCATGGTACAATACAGGCTAGACACCAGAAGCAGTTTAAGACTAATGTGTGGACTGAAATTACAGGTGACTGTCTGACAGGCCACATGTTCTCCTAGCGTCTCACATGTGTTGCCTACAGCTAGAAAATGTGCTGCGGCAAATAAGAGGACGCATGTCCTTTATGCATGATGAGGCTCGAAATAGTTTACCACATTTCTTAAACATAATATTATATTTAAACAACTGTAGTTTTTCTTTATTAGGCAACCGATTTCCTTCAGTGTAGGACCATTTCATGTAATCTGTATCAAAACTGAAATGCCATTACAAAAGGTGCATGTGTAGGTGCTGATTAACAAACGTATTGGAACAAATTTGTAGCAATGTTTACGTAAAAATTACACTATCTAATCAAAATTACACTCCTATATCATGCGGAACCGTCTACTACACGTCGCGAGAGGTGGAGCCGCTGTGTAACAGAATCCAGGGAGTAGTACGTTGACAGTAGAAAATCAATTACACCAGAATGGGTCGGTTAAGAGTTTTCAGTGAACTCGAACGTGGGCTATTCATTGGATTTCATCCGAGTAATAAATCCAAGGACGTTTCAACTCTTCTACAGCTACCCCAGTCGACTGCTGGTGATTTGAGTGTGAAAACGCGATGGAACAACAACAGCCCAACCAAAACCAGGCCTCACATATTGTCGGACAGGGAAAGTCGAGCATTGTGGAGGATGCTTGTAAAAATTGCGTGAAATGAACGACATGAAACACCCGTGAGTTCCAAAGCACTACCAGTCCTCCTGCTACTACAATGACTATAGGTAGGGAATAAAAATAATGACAAATACAATAGACGAGGAGCTTCTTATATGCCACACGTTCCTGTAGTGAATATTAAGAGGTGTGAAGGGCGATGCCACTGGACAGTGGATGACTGGAAACCAGGGATTTGGCGTGATGAATCATGCTATACCCTATGGCAATCCCATGGGACTGTTTGGGTTTGGGGAGTGCCTGGAGGACGTTACCTGCCACTATGTATACCGCCAACAATGAAGTACAGAGGAGGAAGCGTTACGGTGTGGCGATGTTCTCCGTGGTCAGGTTGTGGTCCCATTATTGCATTTAAGAAGAAGCTAAACACGGAATGATACAAACGCATTTTACAGCTTTGTGTACTGTGTACAGCAGGAGAACAGTTCATAGATGATGATTATTTGTATCAGCATGAATATGCAACTTGTTATAAACCAGCGTCTGTGAGGTGATGGTTTATGGATGATAAAATTCAAGAAATTGACTTACCTACCCAGAGTTCTCACATGAACCCACTGTATCACCTTTGGGATGCCTTAGAACGTCGTCTTCTCTCCAGACCTAAGCGTTCATCATCACTACCTTCTCTGTGTAGACTTTTCGGGAAAGATGGGCTGTCGTTCCTCCACGGGCATCCAGATCCTGATAACTCACTGATTGTGCCACCAGGAGAGATCAAGGCATAATGAAGGCGAAGGGTGACACCACTCGCCCCCCCCCCTCCCCTCCCCCCATTTAATGTCCACAATAGATGCCTGGATACTTTTGATCCGATGATGTATAAAAATACAGATGCGCAGGCATAAAATAAAGTTTCTAAAGTAACACAAAGCTACCAATTACGGATTACATAAAATATTATGTAGTGCACTGGAAGACATCTGTTGTGACAGTTGGGAAGTGTTGGTGAACCGCACCGTAGCATGCACGTTTTTCCGACTAGTGCCATTCGGGTTATTATCGATGTGCTCATCTAAAACACTAATTTTATGAAGCAGACTTTGTTAATGCAGAGGAGGCTCACTTAACAACGTTTGGGGAATTCTGAAAAGGTGGCATAGTCCATAATACGAGTACAGAAGTAAACGGAGGCATTACGACCATGGATTCATGACCCCACAAGTTTTTTAATCAGTCAGAACTGAAAATTTTAAAGACATTTACGGATTTTTGTTGAATACTTGCTGAGAAGACGGCTCTGCCTGATATGTACTTATATCAATTCTTTTTGTCGATCTCCCCCTTGCCTCTCTCTCTGTCCATCTCCTATTGCCCCTCTCTGTCCAGCTGCTACTCCCACCTTCTCTCTGTCCGACACGCCCCCCCTCCCTCCCTCTCTTCCATGCAGTGATATAATTTTGCAGGTAAATTCAGCGCCATATGTCGATAATGTCGATACTGTGTGTTAAACGTGTCGTGAGTAGACTTAGTATCAAAGAAGCAATAAATTCAAACGTCTTGAACAATGCGGCAGATTTTGGTGCAATACGGAGTTTATGACGTTATACCTTCTTATATAATTTGGCACGTATATTCACTGCTACATGAAATCACTATCTGCAAAATGTGTCGTGAATACAGTTAGTTGTAAAGAAGTAATAAATTAAAACGTCATGCCTGATGCGAAAACGAACAGCGAAGATGTAATACGGTTAGCGATGAACTTTTTTCCTTTCATCATTATGCAATCGATGTCAGCGGGAAAATGTTTTATAAAGGTTTGAAATTATGTGTAAAGTTTGTTGGTAAGTCCTGTCGTTTTCAAATACTGGTTGAATAAAACCTGAGTATTCGTGCGTGGTGCCCCACACTGTTTTTTCATCCCCACCTCTGTCTCTGTGAGAGGTAGGTGGTTCTTACTCCCACAGCGATTCGTTCCAGAGAGTAAGTTACATGTGTATCAAATATGGTTGATATCGGTACAGTGGTTTCAGAGGAGGTTCGGAACACCCAGACACATACATATAAACATACCTTTTTATAATATATATTAATATCATTCTTCCGTGATCCAATTTTGATGAAATATAAGCTGTACGTTGAGTCTGTCTACGCTGAAGTCACCAGTGAAAATACCATAATAATCCGTCTGGTAGTTTTGGAGATTAGCGTGTTCAGACAGACAAGAAGTTTCAGTAAAACTTTAAATCAACATTTTTTACGTCATCCTGTGTTGATGAGCTAATGCTTGTAGTGTGTCCCGAACTATGCTCAATTTACATGCGGAAACACCACGAAAGTTCATCTACTGGTTTTGGAGATTAAGGTGTTCAAAGACAAGCCGACAGACACGACGGTTTTACCGCCTTATTATTAGCACAGATCTTTTACTTTTTCGTGTAAGGCATAGATCCTCAAGGATTCTACAAGTAATTATCACATGCAGTATCTACGACATTAGGGCTCAGATAGTCTAATTGGTTAACATAAGCAGAAACAGATAAGGAAAACGAAACTTCTCGTGATTTGGATATCCTTTTTGTCTTCTTTTGCCTCTTCTCTGTGAGTGAGATAACACGTGAACGCAACAACAGATTGAACTGTTTTAGTTTTTCACTGAACAACTTCTAGAAAAATTAACTGTAGCCGCCTTATGGTGATTGCTCTATAGTAGATTGCTGTCCTTATTCAGATTTTTACATTATGTCCACCAGTTAATAACTGAGAATTTTTTACTAAATGATATTAGCTCCAACAAAGAAAGCGATGAGCGATACGTGATGCTTACACCACTATCGACGGAAGGTGGAGAATGAAATAATCTTTAGGATGCATGCCGTTAAAACGGCCGAAACAACAGCACGGAAATCTACGTAATCAACTTATTTTCCCTGCAAAATTTCTTGTCGTATCTGCACAGGAGTAAAAACACGAATTCAGCTCATACACATCTGCTAATCTGGCTCAAAAAATTACCATAGGTCAATTGAAATAAAGTTTACAATATATATTTCATTCCTTCCTCAATAACGTACTTCTTATTTTTTTAAATCATTTTCTGCTCATGCTATCCCGACTTATCGTTCCATTGCTCAAAAGAAAGAGTGAATCTCGAAGGTTGCATTGGGAGATCGGATAAATGACGAAGAGGTACTGAATCGAATCGAGGAACAAGGTTCAAATAGTTCAAATGGCTCTGAGCACTATGGGACTTAAAACCTGAGGTCATCAGTCCCCTAGAACTTAGAACTACTTAAACGTAACTAACCTAAGGACATCACACACATTCATTCCCGAGGCAGGACTCGAACCTGCTACCGTAGCGGTCACGTGGTTCCAGCATGAAGCGCCTAGAACCACTCGGCCACTCCGGCCGGCGAGGAACAAGGAAATTTATGACACCACCTCACGAAAATAAGGGATCAGTTTATAGGACATATTCTAAAGCATCATGGAACTGTAAATTGGGAAACAGAGGGAGGTTTGGGGGGGTAAAAACTATAGAGAGACATCAAGTGTAAGTTGTCAGGCAATTCCAACACCTTCCATGAAAACCCTGACATGATAAGCAAATCCAGTAGTATGTCACATAGCTCCGAATAAATCGTGACATTAAATTAACCAAAGTAATACGAGTAACGAGTGAGCAAATGGAATACCACAGACTAACACAAGAATGCCTAAATGCATGTCATACCTTTCCACCATGAGACAGACGCAGTTCCGAGGGGATAAACGAGAACAGAATCCCTAAGCAGAATCGTGTAGGCTAGGAGGCCCTACGACAACGGACGGACACCCACGTCGCCAGGTGACCGCCAGGACCACCCCCCAGCCCATGTTAAAAGATGGAGCCCTCCAAAAGAACAGTATAGATCTTACGATAACACTAAAACGGCCACACCGGCTGCAAGTTTTAGCGTGAGACTTTTTCGCGTCTCTTTTACGTTGCAAACTTTAAAAACATTGCCCCACCACGAAAAGTATAACGTTTCTCATTGGATGGACAGAATTTTTGTAGGCGGAGCTTAAGGTTAACATTGAGACCCTGATTAGTCAGATGAAAACACAGCCAGATAGCTTTTTTAAACCAACTTCGGTAAATTGTAGTAAGGAGAAGTTAGGAGAGAGAGTTGCTTCCGAGACGGCGAGGTGAGCGGAGCTGTGCTGCCCGCCGCCCCCTAACGAACACCGACAAGGTAATGAACGCACGCGATGCCGCATAACAGCGCATAAAGCTTCACTCAGAACTGCAGAAGTCTCATCTGTTACACCCCCTTTTTGCGTAATACTAGTGTCGATCGTCAATTAAAGCTCATGGTGGTCACGTTTGCCACTTAAAGTCAAAATCTGAAATGCGATGATTTTTCTGTTATATAGTTATTGAGAAGCCATATCAGCCACTGTAATTTACGAAAAGTTAGATAAGTAATTAAAGATAATTGAGGGTCACTGTAGACCATTTTGAAAGTTTTCTCTTTTGTGAAACTTAATTTAAACCTAGATTATAGATGTGATATGGCATAGGTCATCCTTCGATCCATTGTAGAACTTGGAAACCCATTCAGGGAATATTCGTTCACATTGTTCTTGAACGTAGTTGATTTTTATCATCCAGTATTAAAATATTTCCTTTTATTAATAGTGCAATTTATAAACAATGTTTTGTGAGTAGAATAAAATTTCCAATGGTAAACTTAACTGCTTTGTCGACGTTATTTTACCAGCTAACTAAAAATAGGAAAGCCTTGAACCCCTTCCACTAAATTTAGTTAGTATTAAGATTCTTTTACAAGGAGTCCAGTGGAGCTGACGCTGAAATCATTAAGTATTTGGTTATATCATCGCTAATCTCACTGAACTCTTCTGAACTCTACATGTCATGTGTGGTCTGGCGTCTCCTTACAAGCAACAGGTCCCAGGTTCAAACTAGTCAATTCCCTAAAAAACACGCTCAGAGCGTCGTTGCGCGAAAGTGGTAGGGAAACACGACTTAGAAACAACAGACACCACGCAGAATGTTAGACAAGTCTTAACTAAAGTTATCAGGTTGTAAAGGATATACATTTCAGTAGCTATATGTACAGGGTGAGTCACCTAACATTACCGCTGGATATATTTCGTAAACCACATCAAATAGTGACGAATCGGTTCCACAGACGGAACGTGAGGAGAGGGGCTAGTGTAATTGGTTAATACAAACCATAAAAAAATGCGCAGAAGTATGTTTTTTAACTCAAACCTACGTTTTTTTTAAATGGAACCCCGTTAGTTTTGTTAGCACATCTGAACATATAAACAAATACGTAATCAGTGCCGTTTGTTGCATTGTAAAATGTTAATTACATCCGGAGATATTGTAACCTAAAGTTGACGCTTGAGTACCACTCCTCCGCTGTTCGATCGTGTGTATCGGAGAGCATCGAATTACGTAGGGATCCAAACGGAACGGTGATGGACCTAAGGTACAGAAGAGACTGGAACAACACATTACGTCCACATGCTAACACCTTTTTATTGGTCTTTTTCACTGACGCACATGTAAATTACCATGAGGGGTGAGGTACACGTACACACGTGGTTTCCGTTTTCAATTACGGAGTGGAATAGAGTGTGTCCCGACATGTCCGGCCAATAGATGTTCAATGTGATGGCCATCATTTACTGCACACAATTGCAATCTCTGGTGTAATGAATGTCGTACACGCCGCAGTACATCTGGTGTAATGTCGCCGCAGGCTGCCACAATACGTTGTTTAGTATCCTCTGGGGTTGTAGGCACATCAAGGTACACATTCTCCTTTAACGTACCCCACAGAAAGAAGTCCAGAGGTGTAAGATCAGAAGAACGGGCTGGCCAATTTATGCGTCCTCCACGTCCTATGAAACGCCCGTCTAACATCCTGTCAAGGGTCAGCCTAGTGTTAATTGCGGAATGTGCAGGTGCACCATCATTCTGATACCACATATGTCGACGCGTTTCCAGTGGGACACGCTCTATTCCACTTCGTAATTGAAAACGGAAACCACGTGTGTACGTTTACTTCACCCCTCATGGTAATGTACATATGCGTCAGTGAAAAAGACCAATGAAAAGGTGTTAGCATGTGGACGTAATGTGCTGTTCCAGTCTCTTCTGTACCTAAGGTCCATCACCGTTCCTTTGGATCCCTACGCAATTCGGTGCTCTCCGATACACACGATCGAACAGTGGAGGAGTGGTACTCAAGCGTCAACTTTAGGTTACAATGTCTCCGGATGTAATTAACATTTTACAATGCAACAAACGGCACTAATTACGTATTTGTTTATATGTTCAGATGTGCTAACAAAACTAACGGGGTTCAATTTAAAAAAACGTAGTTTTGTGTTAAAAAATATGCTTCCGTGCATTTTTTTACGGTTTGTATTAACCAATTACACTAGCCCCTCTCCTCACGTTCGGTCTGTGGAATCGATTCGTCAGCATTTGTTGTGGTTTACGAAATATATCCAGCGGTAACGTTAGGTGACTCACCCTGTATATATATTGTTCTTATGCAAGAACTTTGTGCAATACCAAAGAAGTCAGAACTCTTGTTACATTTTGTTTTGAATTGTGGAGTTTTTATCATAATCATTTCCATTGTGCTTTTATCATTGCGTCAAGTTTTGGCCATGTCTTACCGACATTGCATTCCATCTATTGCACTGTGAAAAACTGCAACATCGTCATTCTACTGTGTTGAGATTATTATTTCATCCCATTGATGAAGATTGATCATAGATCTATGAACATTATATGTGTGATCATGAGAGTCATCGAAGTATTACTGGGAGAGCTTCATATCTTAGTAGATCATGGATATGATCTATCGTTTCAAACTGTGGATTGTCGTTTTCGTCTGCGATGTTACATAATTCAGTAAAGAAAGAAAAATCGTCCTGATTGTACATTTCAGTGCATTGCATATACAAGTGTTGAAAAAAAATGGTAACACCATGAGATATGCATGCGTGAAGATAAATTCAGAAGCTAGCCAAGCCTGCAGGTTACATTGTCCTCCACACTTTACAAGTGCCAGTCATAGGCAGAACAGTGTTCTGTGAAGCTGTGAGTCCAGTGTGTCGGAACGTGGCCAAAATATTGGTACTCTCTGGTTGGTAGTTCCGTAACCAGTGAAACAAAGTGTCTCGTATCTCTAGAGGCATCGCATCGAAGATTTACACCACATTCACTGGAAGTGGTAGAAAAACACCTTCCACTAAGTTACAACACAGAGGAGAGTGTATTGAGCGATCGCGACAGACGGTCATTGATCTATGACGAAAAATAGGAGGACGGGAGCTGAAAAAATTTACGGCAGAACTGCTTATCACACCCGTGAACCCTGTCAGCAACGAAACAACACGAAGGGAGCTCCATGAGCTAGGAATTTCAGAGCGAAATAGAATTCCAAAAGCGCACATCAGTGAAGAAAGTGCACTTAAAAGGAAAACGTGGGAATAGGAGAATGTAGTTTGCTCTGTTGAGTTTTATTTCACACTCTTGCCAACTACTAACCGAGTTTACGTCCCAGGAGTGAAACGTGGCGGGGTTCGGTGACGATTCGGGCAGCCATATCGTGGTAGTCCATGGGACCCATGGGAACTCTGCAAGGTCACGTTACTGGAAAACATGAGGTGACCATTTCGTCCGATTAAGTCCATCCCCTGATACAACGTTTATTGCCCAAACATGACGCTATGTTTCAAGAAGACAAGGGCGCTGTTCACATTAAGCCTTTGTGGTCATCTTTGGAGAGAAGAGCGCACGATCGCTATCCATTTCCATCGTTGTTACCTGAACTTGCATCTATTTTGCAGGAAGAGTGCGGTAAAACTCGATTGAAAGTCGTACAGGACCCAAATTTATCCATTTTGAGACGACTGGAAGCTGTCAAGAATGCCGAAGATTTTCCTACACCGTATTACGCATGGTAAAGTTATGTTTTTTGGAGTTTCCATATTTTTCCAGTTACTAGAAGTTGTATGATTGAATTAAAACTAAATTAAGGTCGATTTGTCTCACCTTGCCTCACTGTGTGTAAAATTAAGTGTAGCCTAATATTCTTAGTAGCTAATTGGCTAAATTTGCCCACGGTCGTATATTTATTACATTCTTGTTTTGCGGCAATTTTGTAATTTTCTGAAGCTTTTTGTTACTGTTATTTGAAAATTATGTTTTGCTTCCTAACGCATACACGTCCTGTCCGTTTCTCAACATCGATTGAGGTGGCTTTTCATGCGCCTCTCGAGAGCGGCGTTTAAATTCGATGTTTCGTCAGCCTGTCTTTATATCCCCTGTCTTCCGACAAGCACATTCGAGTTGATGAAACGCGACTTATGCGTGGCAGAAGGACAGCATCGGATCCATATTCCTCATTTCTGTGCCACTTACCGATGCCATTAGCCCTTTCCTTATGAAGATAGCGTCCCCCGTATGAGCAAATATGCTTTCGACGTGTCTTTTATTTCGGCATCCATGAGCATTCTTCCTTACGATGATGGAGTTCCATAGTTTTGCCTTATATATCCGTATGTTACATGGTTGGTAAATTGGTATTCTCATCTTCATTATTCTTCATCTCTTTCGTCTTTGATTGGTTTATTCTGCATGTGTGCAAAACCTTTCTCACTCTCAAAGAAAACTACTAGGTCACCTGCGAACAATCCACGGCATCTGTTTAACATTAATTACTTTCCTGAGATATTTTCCTTCATTGTTTCACCGGCATACAAAATAATCAGTGTTCCAAAAGCGTTGTAAACTCACCTTTTCCTCTCGTTAACACGTTCTTATTTTCAACGAGTTTCCGTTTTTATTGTTCCCAATTGGTTCCTTCAGAATTACAATCGTAATAAAGTCATTACATTTTCGTCTTAATTGCAGAAATAATCAGATTTGATAACTTATGCAAAGGTTATGTGACAAAAAGAGTCCCCAAACTTCTTGTTTCGGTGATTGGAGGTTTGAGAAGGTTCTTCGCAGAATCGGCGAAAAAGGAACATATGGTAAACATTGACAAGGAGAAGAAACAGCGTGGTGGGACACATGTTAAAACATGGGAATACTTCCAAGGTACAAGAGAGAGCTATAGAGGGTGAAAAACTGTAAACGAAGACATAGATTGGAATACATCCAACAAATACCTGAGGACGCAGGGTACAAATGCTCCTCTGAGATGAGGCTGGCTCAGAAGAATAATTATCTGCGGGGTACACTGAAGCAGTGAGATACAGATAACTTGGGAAAAAATAGAAAGAAACTAATAACATGACCGATTGTGGTATGAAAATGAACGGTAATTTGTGTACTGATTTTAAAGTGCGTGACTCGCAATTTGCTCTCGAATGGCCGTTTCTGGGAAGCAAGAATTTATGTTGTCCAGCAGCAGAATTACAACAGTAGTACGTAGGATACTTTCTGATTATTTTCACAGCACATCACGACGTTTTAAAATGTTTCTGTTCTCAGAAGTCTGAGCCAAGGGAGCAGTAAACATCTGAATATAAGTGAACGCTGTCTCAGTTGGATGTCACTACGAACTAACACCAGTAAATAAACATACATCTGCTTCGTTTTTACCACAGGAAAATTCTCTTATAAAGATAACACACTCCTGGAAATTGAAATAAGAACACCGTGAATTCATTGTCCCAGGAAGGGGAAACTTTATTGACACATTCCTGGGGTCAGATACATCACATGATCACACTGACAGAACCACAGGCACATAGACACAGGCAACAGAGCATGCACAATGTCGGCACTAGTACAGTGTATATCCACCTTTCGCAGCAATGCAGGCTGCTATTCTCCCATGGAGACGATCGTAGAGATGCTGGATGTAGTCCTGTGGAACGGCTTGCCATGCCATTTCCACCTGGCGCCTCAGTTGGACCAGCGTTCGTGCTGGACGTGCAGACCGCGTGAGACGACGCTTCATCCAGTCCCAAACATGCTCAATGGGGGACAGATCCAGAGATCTTGCTGGCCAGGGTAGTTGACTTACACCTTCTAGAGCACGTTGGGTGGCACGGGATACATGCGGACGTGCATTGTCCTGTTGGAACAGCAAGTTCCCTTGCCGGTCTAGGAATGGTAGAACGATGGGTTCGATGACGGTTTGGATGTACCGTGCACTATTCAGTGTCCCCTCGACGATCACCAGTGGTGTACGGCCAGTGTAGGAGATCGCTCCCCACACCATGATGCCGGGTGTTGGCCCTGTGTGCCTCGGTCGTACGCAGTCCTGATTGTGGCGCTCACCTGCACGGCGCCAAACACGCATACGACCATCATTGGCACCAAGGCAGAAGCGACTCTCATCGCTGAAGACGACACGTCTCCATTCGTCCCTCCATTCACGCCTGTCGCGACACCACTGGAGGCGGGCTGCACGATGTTGGGGCGTGAGCGGAAGACGGCCTAACGGTGTGCGGGACCATAGCCCAGCTTCATGGAGACGGTTGCGAATGGTCCTCGCCGATACCCCAGGAGCAACAGTGTCCCTAATTTTCTGGGAAGTGGCGGTGCGGTCCCCTACGGCACTGCGTAGGATCCTACGGTCTTGGCGTGCATCCGTGCGTCGCTGCGGTCCGGTCCCAGGTCGACGGGCACGTGCACCTTCCGCCGACCACTGGCGACAGCATCGATGTACTGTGGAGACCTCACGCCCCACGTGTTGAGCAATTCGGCGGTACGTCCACCCGGCCTCCCGCATGCCCACTATACGCCCTCGCTCAAAGTCCGTCAACTGCACATACGGTTCACGTCCACGCTGTCGCGGCATGCTACCAGTGTTAAAGACTGCGATGGAGCTCCGTATGCCACGGCAAACTGGCTGACACTGACGGCGGCGGTGCACAAATGCTGCGCAGCTAGCGCCATTCGACGGCCAACACCGCGGTTCCTGGTGTGTCCGCTGTGCCGTGCGTGTGATCATTGCTTGTACAGCCCTCTCGCAGTGTCCGGAGCAAGTATGGTGGGTCTGACACACCGGTGTCAATGTGTTCTTTTTTCCATTTCCAGGAGTGTAATAATAGTTAATTTATAATTCTCAGAATTGTGAGCTTGTTAAGCTCAAACGAAAGTTTCCAGATGTCAGCAGCTCTTGAACTAGATATTCTTAAGCAGCTCGCCCGTATATCGTTACGTAATGTTGTCACTCATTTATCACTGCTGTCAGTTACCATCTTCAGACCAGTTACATATCTGAAACACTTCTGCAACTTTGTGCGACTTAAACACCTTGATAGTTCTGCATAGTTCCCTAAATTGCAATACTATAAGGACGACATGCCAGAACATCAAATTGGCCTGAAGTGGACTACATGCTTGGATGTGCAAAACGTTAGAATTTCATCAACATTCTGTATATAAAGAAATATAACAAAATGGGTTTTCCATTCAGAATTCGCGTTCGAGTATTGGCTGTTAGTGAGAGGACTGAGCTTAAGGTACGTGGTTCCCTCCTTTAGTCTGACAAGCGAATTAGCTACATAACAATGAAATACACCTTTTACGTAAGTTGGTTGGTATGCTCCCACGAGCATGGAAATAAAACTCGGGGTTGATTTTTACTTAAGTAATGCCGACTTTATTCTGGGATTCTAGCTCAACAACATAACACAATGAAACACATACTAAATAAAACAACTGCATAAGATATCACTGAGGCAATGTCCAGTATCATATAGTTTCTAGAAACAGTCCTACGAGATACGAAGATGAACTCACTGCACACAATCCGATACGTTAGGGGCTCATAGGAGGCTCAGTGGTTAGTGTTTGTACCTAGTGGCTGATGAAAGCAAAGAAACGGGAGATATATTTGGGTTACTATACCAGAAAAAAAATCAAGTCAAAAAAACAGACTTGTCTGGCGGTGAAGAGGAGCCAGCTCAGATGGGAAAGAAATCGTCTCTGGCCAAGTTTGGATGTGAAAATGGCCAGGAATGAGACTGACAAAATAGTTGACTTAGTACTTCTGGCAGTCATTTGTCATGTCACTTCATTAATGAACTCCTAAAATGCTTAATAATCCATCACTGGTCCCAGGAGGAGGGGGAGGGGGGGTAGGAGGGGGCGGGACGAGCGTCAGACTTTTTGTAAACCCATGGGTATCTCCTGAGATCATGCGACTCTAAAACGGCGCGCAGGAGATTCCGTAGAAAACCTTTAGCTTCCCGGGCTGCAAGAACGCTGAGCAACAAACTTTTCCGTTAAAGCAAACTCCAGTGAGGCGTGATAGAAGCACAAACCACGTGGCTCCGTGCCAGGCGTGTTGTTGAGAGCGCGGCTGAGAGATGTAGCCTCGTCGGTGTTGGAACAAAGACTAGTTCCGACATTTAAGCATGCGTGGCTCCCAGAAAGAACAGAGATCAAAGAGCTACCTGTGGCGGAAGTTACAAACGTGGATGCTGGTGAGAAGCGTTGCTACAGAAACTGACAGAAGCTTCTTTGGCCGCCGATATTTGGCGAGTGCAGTGCGTCGGCTGATGCTGTCAGTGGCGGAAAGAGAAGGAGGTCACCACAAAGTAACTGCTCGTGTAGGAAGGAGAAACATCTTATACTTGATGGCAGCGGCAGGATCGTCGCCCACTCACGTTGTCGTTTATCGTTCGGCGATAATGTTACTCTCGTTAGTCAGCATCTCAAGACTCTGATGCGAGTATGGAATCTATTTGTTCAGGAGGGTCATACTCAATACCACGTGGGATCTAAGCTTCCCCGAAGCGGCCAGCGTCCGAAAGGACAACAATAGTGTTTGATAGGCCGTGTAGGATTGAGGAGCCTGGTTACGTTACCTTCAGTTGGGGAATGGGCTTTTCTGCAGCAAGGCAAATATCCTCACGCACAGTGTAGCGACATCAGGAGCACGACCGACTGTAATCACGGCAATCATTGTTGCATCAGTACGGTGATCATTTTTGTGACTTGCTTTAACACCGCTGCAAAGAGAGACGCACCAATAGTTGTGCGCCCTACAACACTGAACAAATGAGTGGCTCGACATAGTTTTCAAGACGAGTCCCTGTTCTATGTACAGCATAGCGAGGAGTTTGTCAGTGTGTGGAGGCTCCAGCGAGAACGAACACTGCCAGATTGTACTCGTCATCTTACCAAGCATCTGCTGTGATGGTACAACTATATGGCGCCATTGAGTACACAACATGAGCCCCTTTCATTCGAGTAGGCTGTACTTTGGACACCACCCGTTACACTTCTAACAGTAAAGCTGGTTGCTGTACCCAACTGTCGAGGTCCATGTGCCGTTATGTTTCAACAAGATATCACAAGACTGCATACCGCTCCTGACCTACTTCGATACAGAAGGCATTCAACAGCAGTCCTGGATGGCACGTTTTGCAGACGTCTCATGGCCTGAAAACAGTCATAGGTTGCCGGGAGATTGGTAAGCCATCACTTTCCAGCCGCTACGATTGACAAACTATGCTGTAGAGATAAGGAATCAGTAAAATGTGATTGTTTACTACCGGTCCTGGTGTTGTAGCTTTAATGGTCTGCACTGTAGATGTTTGAGAAGAGGTAGTTTTATCTCTGGGGAGCACACACTCTGTTGATCAAGCCTTGAGTGACGAGACGCCACTATATGGAAACGTTACTCTGTTCTGACATACCTCTGGAAGCGATGCAAGACAGAAGGAAATTTATGCAAGGCACTGCACGGAACTCTCGTTTACACGGATTCTTTCGTCGCTCCTATCTACTAGTCCCTCCTTTTAGTCAACTTGTGCCAAAATTTTTCTCCCCGAAGCAATACATGTCCACTAGTTACACGGTCCACTCACCTAATCTTAAGCATTCTTCCGTAGCACCGTATTTCAAGAGCTTTGTTCACTTCTTTTCTAAACTGTTTATCGTCCATGTTTCTCTTCCGTACATGGCTCTACACCCGAAAAATAATAATACCTAGCGTGTACTTAATATATACCTAACTAATCCCTAAATAAATACATAATAATAATTATTATAATTATAACCACAGAAATTCATACGTCAGAATGGATGTTATCCGTAATGTTATTGCAGACGCGCACAAACTCCGTCTGGCCGGAACGCTTTGTGCCATAAAAGAGCAAGGTGACGCATGACTCGCATACGGGAAGAGCGCAGTGAAATTTTCGTCCGGCAACCAGTCAATAATTTTTCCGTGGCCTCCATGGATTGGATAAGCTGAATGCGAGGCGGCTCTTGTGAAAAGAATGCAACCGATTTACTTTTTACCATTCTCCAGTGTGAATTTTGGCTCCGTCTCTAATGACTTCGACGTTGACTGTCCCTTAAATGCTAATCTTCCGCCCTTCTCAAGTACCTAGTGCAGGAAACGAAGTGCAGCGAAAAACACACACGCGCACAGACACACACACATACACACTTCGATATACATAAAAAAGTGCGTGCACAAAAACAAACACACCGCGAAAGTTTCGAAGTGGTATCTCCACAACTATGAGGTTCATAGATCAACCCGTATCTCTAGCGATAGCGAAGCCCACGTCTGTTTGCCGTGAGCTAGGCTTGCGAAGCGATTAAGCTATCGTTCTCCCTTTCACTGTCTTTCCGGTAAGCGACAAGTTCAGCCATTACTTTCAAAGCGCTGACATTTCCTTGATATGTTGTCCTTTTGGTCTTACGTAGACCGGGTAGTTTAAGATTCGCATAATTGTATAATGCGAGAAAAAAGCATCGATTCTTTTACTCAGACCGTGAAATCGCAGAATAATGGTGGACTTTTTAGGTCTCTACCTTTATAGCGTAGTTGCAATTTTTCTGGTAACTGGAAGAGGAAAAATAGCAAGTTCTCACTGCAAATCAATCGTGAGAATATGATGCTTCAGATTTTTGTCCTGACGGAATTCGGCACTCATTAATGAATAATTTCGTTAATTTAATAACAGCCTCAGTGATAAAGAGTAAGTAATGGATCCTTTCAAAACGGATTTTTATGTACACATTAACATATGTCACGGTTAAACCTTTTTTTAAGAAAAGCGTCAGGAGAAAAAATAAATAAATATCTACCAGTTTCCTTACTGACACTAAATTCCAAAATATTTGGAACAACGACGTTTTACTCTTAATTACTGTCAAACTGAAGTAGAAACCATTACTTATTAGATCGGAGTTATGTATCCAGGAAGTTGCTAAACTCATAATGTCACAATAAAATATAACCAATAGGTAATTTTTGAGATATGTCCAATGCATTTAGTCGGGTGGATCATGCCACGGTTTTAGAAGAACTTACGATTTATGAAATTCATAGTATAACACACAAATAGCTTCACTTATATTTAACAAAAAAAGTAAAAATTCTTCATCTATTACATTTACATCCATACTCAACAAACCACTGCGAAGTGTGTGGCAGAGGATATATCCCATTGTACTAATTATTCGGGCTTTCTCCCGTTCCAGTTACGTGTGGATCGCAGGACCAATGACTGCTTAAACGCTTCTGAGCGCACTGTAATTAGTCCAGTCTTGTCTTTGCCTCTTCTATGGGAACGATACGCAAGGGGCTGTAATATAGACACATAAAAATAAGATTTGCATCACCTCGGTTCCGAGAGTGCTGGAACCTGTTGGAATAGAGATCAATATAAACATCATCTCCATCCTTTTTTTGCTAATGAAAACCACAATTACATGTTGTACCACCATTCAGCGAAACGTTTAGAGGTGGTGGACCTGACTGCTGTACACACCGGTACCTCTAATACCCAGTAGCACGTCCTCTTGCATTGATGCAAGCCTGTATTCCTCGTAGCGTACTATCCACAAGTTCACCAAAGCACTGTTGGTCCAGATTGTCCCACTCCTCAACGGCGATTCGGCGTAGATCCCTCAGAGTGTTTGGTGGGTCACCTCGTCCATCAACAGCCCTTTTGAATCAATTCCAGGCATGTCTGATAGGGTTAATGTCTGGAGAACATGCTGGCCACTCTAGTCGAGAGTTGTTGTTATCTTGAAGGAAGTCATTCACAAGATGTGCACGATGGGGCAATAATGGTCGTCAACGAAGACGAACCCCTCCCCAATATGCTGCCGATATGATTGCACTATCGGTCGGAGGATGGCATTCACGTATCGTACAACCGTTACGGCGTCTTACATGACCAACAGCGGCGTACATAGGCCCCACACAATGCCAACCCAAAACAGCAGAGAACCTTCACCTTGCTGCACTCGCTGGACCGTGTGTCTAAGGCTTTCTGCCTTACCGGGTTGCCTGATTGAATGCATATGCGACACTCATCGATGAAGAGAAAAAGGCCCAATCCTGAGAGGTCCATTCGGCATGTTGTTGGACCCATCTGTACCGCGCTGCTTGGTCTCATAGTTGCAAAGATAGACCTCGCCATGGACGTCAGGGGTGAAATTGCGCATCATGCAGCCTATTGCGCACAGTCTGAGTTGTATCACGACGTCCTGTGGCTGCACGAAAAGCATTATTCAACATGGTGGCGTTGCTGTCAGGGTTCCTCCGAGGCGTAATCCGTAGGTAGCGGTCATCCACTGCAGTAGTAGCCCTTGGGTGGCCTGAGCGAGGCATGCCATAGACTGTTTGTTCCTGTGTCTCTGTATCTCCTCCATGTCCGAACAACATCTATTTTGTTCACTCCGAGACACCTGGACACTTCCTTTGTTGAGAGCCCTTCCTGGCATGAAGCAACAATGCGGACTCGATCGAACCGCGATATTGACCGTCTAGACATCTTTGGACTTCAGACAACACGAGGCGTGTCCTTCCCTCCTTGTGGAATGACTGAAATTGATCGGCTGTCGGACACCCTGCGTCTAATAGACGCTGCTCATGCATGGTTGTTTACATCTTTAGGCGGGTTTAGTGAGATCTCTGAATAGTCACAGGGACTGTGCCTGTGATACAAAATCAACAGTCAATGTCTACCTTCAGGAGTTCTGGGAACCGGGGTAAAGCAAAACATTTTTTGATGTGTGTATTTCTAGCCTCATCACTTAATTTGGTTCTTGAAATTTACTAAATAGCCTTTCAGGTGATAGTTTGGATCCACCTCCATGCGATTGCCAGTTGACCTCTTTCTGCATCTCCGTGACACTCACCCACGAATCAAACAAACCTTAGTGTCACACGTTTTTGTATCCGCTCAGTATTCCCTGTTAGTACTATTAGGTATGGGTGTAGCATCCTCGAACAATGTTCTAGGGTGTGTGGCACCAGTGCTTTGTATGCGGTCTACTTTGTAGAGCGATTATACACTATGTGATCAAATAGTATCCGGAAGCCTGGTTAAAAATGGCTTACAAGTTTGTGGCGTCCTCCATCGGTAATGCTGGAATTCAGTATGGTGTTACCCCACCCTAAGCCTTGATAACAGCTTCCACTCTCGCAGGCATACGTTCAATCAAGTGCTGGAAGGTTTTTTGGGGGGTGGCAGCCAGTGCTTCACAGACTGCTGCACTGAGGAGAGGTATCGACGTAGGTCGGTGAGGCTTGGCACGAATTCGGCGTTCCAAAACATCCCAAAGGTGTTCTGTAGGATTTAGGTCAGGACTCTGTGCAGGCCAGTCCGTTACAGGGATGTTATTGTCGTGTACCCACTCCGACACAGGCCGTGCATCGTGAAGAGGTGCTCGATTTTTGAAAGATGCAGTCGCCATCCCCGAATTGCTCTTCAACAGTGGGAAGCAAGAAGGTGCTTAAAACATCATTGTAGGTTTGTGCTGTGATAGTGCCAAGCAAAACAACAAGGGGTGCAAGCCCCCTCAATGAAAAACACGACCACACCGTAACACCACCGCCTCCGAATTTTACTGTTGGACTACTCACGCTGGCAGATGACGTTCACTGGATATTCGCCATTCCCAAACCCTGCCATTGGATCGCTACATCGTGTACCATGATTCAGCACTCCACACAACGTTTTTCCACTGCTCAATCGTTTAATGTTCACGCTCATTACACCAAGCGAGGCGTCGTTTGGCATTTATCGGTGTGATGTGTAGCTTAAGAGCAGCCACTCGACAATGAAATCCAAGTTTTCTCACCTCCCGCCTAACTGTCATAGTACTTGCACTGGATCCTGATGCAGTTTGGAATTCCTATGTGATGATCTGGATAGATTTCTGGCTAATACACATTACGACCCTCTTCAACTGTGGGCGGTCTCTGTCAGTCAACAGACGTGGTCGGCCTGTACGCTTTTGTGCTTTACGCATCCCTTCACGTTTCCACTTTGCTATCACATAGGAAAAAGTGGACTTATGGGTATTTGGGCGTGTGGAAATCTCGCTTACAGACGTATGACACAAGTGACACCCAGTCACCTGACCACGTTCGAAGTCCGTGAGTTCGGCGGAGCGCCCACTCTACTCTCTCACGATATTTAATGACTACTGAGGTCGCTGATACGAAGTGCCTTGCAGTAGATGGCAGCACAAGTCACCTAATATAAAAAACGGTTGTTTTTGAGGGTTCCCAGATACTTTTGATCACGTAGTGTATTTCTCTAGCATTCTATCGGTGAACCTCAGTTTGCCCCCTGCTTCATCTGTGAACTCAGACTATACACGATTGATCCATTTCATATCCCTACAGATACTTACACCCAGGTATTTGTATGATTGTTGACAATTAATTCGTATGAATTACGAAGAGGGCACATTTAGTGGAAAATTCACCAAATGAAGTCCCACATATTTTAATTTGGTATTCAATCTTGTTCGTTGTATATATCTGAATGTCCCTCCACTTAAAATATTTTACGTACAGTTGCTTCATTAACTGTGAAACATAGTTGATGAACACTGGACTTTTTTTAAGCTTCCGTTAGCTAATTTTCGGCTCCTGAACAGTTAACAAAAAAAAAATGTTTCAAATGGCTCTAAGCACTATGGGACTTAACGTCTGAGGGCAACAGTCACCTAGACAGAGCTACGTAAACCTAACAAACCTAAGGACATCACACACATCCACGCCCGAGGCAGGATTCGAACCTGCGACTGTAGCAGCCGCGTGATTACGGACTGAAGTGCCTAGAACCGCTCTACCACAGCGGCCGGCAACAACTAATACATGCCATATACACCGTACACTCTTTTCACATTCGTTCTTGTAATTCTCTAATTTGGAGAAATAACTTTTGAACTTCAGCCATAGGTCACTACGGATTCCTGCTGTCACAAAGTAGAATATAACGCCGTATCTCCTGTCCATAATATTCGTCGGAACAGTACGGTTGCTCTTACATTTGAAGTTTTTTTTTTTTTTTTTTTTTTTTTTTTTTTTTTTTTTTTTTTTTTTTTTTTTTTTTTTTTACTGCCGCTTAATGTGGCTCTGTTGAATATAGAGGTTAGTAGTGTGTAATTTGGAATTCTCAGGAAAAGGCAAAGCCCCGCCTAAAAACTTGAAAAATCACAAACATCTCATTTACTTTGTATCTAAAAGAATATTACATTGAAGTTGCCCTTTAACTAATTACTTTCAACTTACATATTAAATCGCCATTGTTAATTATGTTTAAAGCAATATTGTGTACAACGTTTATACGGAAAATACGAGCGTTGTGCGGAAAGTAATGCACAGTATTTTTTTCTTAGCCGAAAACAATGCTGTGAAAGAGAAACATTACGTATGTAATTTTTGAAGTCTCCTGAGTGAGCCCGCCAAGTTTCCGTCGCTTCTGACAGATAGCGTAGCTCCAGGACCGTTTCAAAATGGCGTCAGTAGGTGATGCACGTTACAAGCAATGTGCTGTCATTGAATTTCTCACTGCAGAGAAAGAAACTATGTGGAATATTGTGCAAAGTCTATGGAGCATGTTGTGTCGACAGAAGTACAGTTACTCGCTGTGCACGGAGGGGGAGGTCATCATAAGGCGGTTCGGCGAAGCTCCTCGATTTGCAGCGGTCAGGGAGACCATCCACAGCTGTCACACATGACCTAATCCTCTCGGACCTCCGAGACTTGTTTGGGCTATTAAAAGAAGCCATTCGTGGAAGACATTTTGAGGGCGATGAGGAGGTGATTCACACAGTGAAGCAGTGGCTCCGCCATTAGGACAAGGGTTGGTACCGACAGGGTATACAAGCCCTTGTTTCACACTGGAGGAAGGCCATGGAACGGGATGGATATTACGTGGAAAAATAGCACGTGTAGATAAAACACCATTCTTTCATGTATGTAATTCTCGTTATGTTCAGTAAAGAATTGTTGAAGGAAACAAATGCGGTGCGTTACTTTCTGGTCAGCCGTCGTAAGACGCAAAAAATGGTTTTTCCTGCTGCACATTATTTTTTTTTTTCAATTATTTTGTGCATCCAGGTACGTTTCGCTTTATTTACAAAGCATCTCCAGTGGGTGTCAGATCAGTGTCTAATTCATTATTTTTAAACCAAACAGCTTTCTCTCATGTGGAAAACTCGTTGAAAGTTTGGTTTTTCCTTTTGGCCACTGTTCTCAACGTATGGCAATTTGATTGCCATTTTCAGTTTTCACAGAAAGTGCCAGTTAAATTCCTATACACTGAAAACAGTGACCAAAAGGAAAAGTATAAACATTCAATAAATTTTCTACTTCAAAAAAAGCTGTTTGGCTTAAAAATAATGAATCAGACACTGATCTGACATCCACTGAAGTTGCCTTGTAACTAAGGCCAAACACGACTGAGAGCATGAGGTAAAAAACTTAATGCGTGGCACACAAACGGAAAACTACTGTAATTTATAATCAGCTGCTGCGAAAACGGCCAGCACAAGAAACTTGTTAAATGCATAGCACTGTTGAACTATGGCTTCTGAAAGTACCAAAAAAATCAGGACTGTGAAAACTGAGGTATGAGAACCGAAAGTTGGTTTTCAATAATACTATTGAAATAATATTAAAAATGCATAACCAAAAAACCAATAAAGTTCTCGACTTCTGTATTGCTACATCTCTACATGCTAGACACGATTTAAAATTCGACTGAAATCGGCAGAGCAGAAGAAAATCTAAATATTTGGTTGGAGTCTTCCCGTAAGTTTATCTCGAACAAGGTTTGACAAGTTATCTTCATGTGTCGACCACACTGCTTGAAGATTCTCACAGTGAATCTCAGCTTAGGATCTGTCCTTCTCTCTATTAATTTTAACGAATGTGCGAAAATCATGTAATCATAAAACACTGATCGTTATTTTATTTACATGCAACACATTACATTTATATACGTTGAGGGATAGCTGCCAAACCCTGAACCAACTGTCGATTCTCTGCTGGTTTTCCTGTTTTTCGCTACAATTTTTGCGTGCTCCCTCTATGCAACACCATCATCTGAAAACAGCCTTATGGAGCTTTGGCGTTATCCACTAGATTCTTTTCACGAGGAGTATTTCAAAACTTAAATCCGGTGACCAATGCTTAGCTGATGGTATGCCCGAATGAAGTTTAAAGCATGCAGCCCTGTCTACCAACCCTTTAGGAAACTACTGCAGTGTTAGCTTGATTTAGTTGTCATTCGGTAGACAGTGAGAACAAATCGTAATGGCCAAGAAAATCGTAGATCCCGCCAGTTGCGAAGTGCGTGGTGTGATTGTATTTTTGCTCGCAGTATGATCTTCAGCTACTGAAGTCCATAGTGAGTTATGACTAGTGAATGAATCTGAAATAATGAGTGACAAAAAAGTTCAGAAATAGTGTTGCAAATCTCAAACTGACAGCAAATACTTTCACGATGAACAGCGGAGTGGCAGTCTCACTACATGGACCGACGAGGTCGTTATTCAGGTGAAACAGAAACTTCAAAGTCATCGGCGATCGATAAATTCCAGTATTATCATGTTGGAGCTTTGAGTTCAGTTCACGTGATTACAGAAAAATTACAATGAATTAGGGATGGGTTCTCCTTTCTGCAAGTACACATATTATTGTTTTGTTTTATCATCCAAACGTGTTTTCCTACAGTTACGGCGACCACAGTGCGTATTTATTACTTTTTTTTATATTACATTGTGTGTGTGCTATAGATGCCAACAAAAATCAGCCAAATCAAGTCTAGATTAGTACACCATGTCATCATAGTGTTTTGCAAGTCCTTTGCGATGAGTACTTTGTTTTGTGTATCAAGCGTGTTTTTGTGTAGTTGAGCTAAACGCTTTCTCCTCCTCGTTTTTAAATACTGTGACCTGTTATGTTGCTGGACACACGTTTCACTGTACATATACTGACATTATGTATCAAACGTATTTTTGTGTAGTTGAGTTAAACGTTTTCTTCAGCTTGTTTGTAAATACAGTGCCCTGTTATGTTTCTGTGGCTTGGACACATGTCTCACCGCACAAGGCATCAGAGACGTAAATTTGTACAATGAAACGTGTGTCCAGTCCACTGAAACATAACCAGTATTCACAAATGATGAGGAGAAAACGTTCAGCTCAGCTACACTAAAACACATTTCATACGTAAAAACAAACTACAGACTAGCTAAGGACTCGAAAAGTACTAAACATACTACTGTGATGACATGGAGTACTAATCTAGACTTGTGGCTGATTTTGGTTGGCAGCCACAGGACACACACACTGTAAAATAAAACAAAAGTAATAAAAAACTCACTAAGGATTCCATAACTGTGGTGATACATGTTTGGGTGATAAAACAAGAGAATAGTATGTGTACTTGCAAGAAGGCGGACCCATTCTTAATTCATTATTAAACTCCAAAACGTTCCTCGAACCTCAGCTTACAGTATTGTAACTGAAAAGTTTGGAAATCACGAACTTCGTGTGAGGTGGGTTCAGAAACGTTCACTAATTACTACAAAGAGCAAAGAGTGATTAGTACAGGGCAGTTTCTGAAGCGCTATAGAGAAAATGTAGATGATTTGTTTCGCCACACTGTAATGGGCGACGAGACGTGGCTAAAATCCACATCAATCAACACAGTGGGCCGAAACAAAGAAAAGTTCAAGCAGTCTCCGTTCTTTAATCGAAAAATGATGGCTACCTTTTTTGGGATGAAAACGATGTCCTTTGATTGATTTCATGGACCGTGGGTCAACCATTACAGCTGACGTATACTGTGAAACGCTAACCAAATGAGCCATGCAATACAAAATCCACGCCGCGGGAAACTGTCGTATGCCATAATTCTCCTTCGCCACCACGTACACCCTCACATTGATGCCACAATCAAGGTAGATATTGAACATTTTCCGCGGGAACTTTCTGAGCACTCTCCGAACAGACCTCGTCTGGCACTAAGCGTCTAATTCATCTTCTGGCATTTGAAAAAGTAGCTTGGTTGGTGGACAACAATTTCAAAACGACAATGAACTCAAGATTGGCATTACCAAATGGTTCAATTTCCAGGTGGCAAAATTCTATGCAGAGAGGTTATAGAAGCTGGTGCATCTTTACAGAAAGTGTATAGATCTGAATGGCGCTTATGTGGAAAAGTAGAGCGCATACGTAGCAAAAATGGCTCTGAGCACTATGGGACTCAACTTCTGTGGCCATCAGTCCCCTAGAACTTAGAACTACTTAAACCTAACTAACTTAAGGACATCACACACATCCATGGCCGAGTTAGGATTCGAACCTGCGACCGTAGCGGTCGCGCGGTTCCAGACTGAGGCGCCTAGAACCGCTTGGCCACTCCGGTCGGCGCATATGTAGCAAAATATTACTGTAAATAAAAACCTTTTCTCATGAGCTTATATTTTTTGTGACCAAACGTAGCGTAGTTACGGAATACGTCTAGTAGATATTGAGAATTTTAATCGTCCTATAACACACCACTGGAGCAAGCTCAGAGGTACTTCTAGGTCTGAAATTTCTCTCCATTGTTGTGTTTGTTGGAGACCCTTGAGTCCTGTTATACACCTTTATTCTTTTACCACTTACTAGTTGAGCTTCTGGTATTTGTGACAGCATGTGTAGTTCATGGCTGTTAAACAGTAACCAGCATTCACGTTTGAAGTACCTAGGAACCTAAAGGAAATCTAGAGTTCAATGACCACCAGGCAAAGAGGTTGGTAGAAACGGAGCGTAACCGGGAACTACTCAAGGATACGTTTGGGAAGCGGCCTCCTTAGACGAACGAGATAAACCACTGGGCCCAGTGGTTGAGGTGAAAAGACGGAATACGTAAGTCAGGATGCGTAGACGGAGATATAAATCCGAGTCATCTGGCGTAAGCGTCCGCCGTCTGCACCAATGCTTCTCCCTGTGGTCTCTGTGCAGTGCGATGCAGTAAGAGTAAAGTGCTTGCAGAACGAGCAGCCGGTTCCCATGCTGTGATGTACCCAACGAGTGGCTGTCTATTTCGGTGCAGGCGGTAAGGGCCGTGTGGTGTCTGCGTGTTCCAGATAGCGCTCTCAGCATCTCCTTGTGGCGTTGAGAGCAGCTCAGAATTAGCCGCTCGTACCCTGTAGAAAGCTCTTAGTGAGGACAACTCCTAAGAACGGGCTGCGTCTGTTCACCGACATCTAAACCATATTTACTTTGCTACTGGGACTGACATTATCATTGCTGAGTCACTGCGGGGAACAGTCCAGAACGTACAATGATATTTACATGAATGCGTGGTGTCTGTTCTTTCGGACATGTCCGAAAGGACAAACACCACGCATTCATATAAACGGTTACCCTCGATGGGCAACAAATCCACCTTCTTCAGTGCGGATGCACGATTACGTCTGACCTCCTGTGGGAATTTGACAGTGGCGAGCATGGAGAACATGGACAGAGACTGCAGATAGGTGGCGCTAGGTGAGAGAGTGGGTCGGCCGAGGGGTGTGTCGAGATAGCCCACGCAATCGCGGCAAAAGACTGTGTCCGTGTGGCGCAATGGTTAACGCAACTGCCTTATGAGCATGAGATCCCAGATTCGGAACCCTGTCCGGCACACATTTTCACTTCTCGCCAATGATTCCGCGTAAAGTTCCTGTGCAGCTGACATCAGTAGACTTCCCATTCCTTACCTTCCTCCCCCCGTTACCTTAAATTTACATATAACGATATTGTTAGTGCCATCATTATTGAAAATAATTTCGGTATAATATAAATTATTGAACGTATAGAACTTCATATGCCTCCTAAGTTTATGGAAACGAATGAAAGAACACTACTAATGGTCACCTAGTTTAGTATATACTGAAAGGTGGCTACACTGAGCCACAGCGCCAGAGATTGCGCCAAAGAGTTTTATTCCGCCGCCTCCACTGGCAGTTCTTGTCGAGAAGTCGTGGTGGAGAGCGCTTGTCGAGATGTGGCAGTAGTCAGTGCTTGTGGAGTAGTAGTAGTGAGTCGGAGTTGCGATGTTGTAGTAGGGAGTGCTTGTTCCATGTTTTATGCAGTTGTTTGATGGGCTAGGCAGCAGATGTTGTTGGAATGGAGATATTGTAATGATTAGAGTGTTTTTCGCCAATATATATGAAGGTAAAAAAATTCCCTTTTTTTATTATTTCAATGTCTTAAATAATGCGTCATTACAGGTTCAGTCAACAAAGCATCTGGCTTGTGTTCTTGTATTAGAGTGTAATTCTGGTTTCCTTGCGCAATTGTAGTATTTCTTTTTTTTTTAATTACTTCAGTATAAGTGGTATTTAAAATTTCTTGTCTTATTGAAGAAGAACCGTGCCAGATGTGTACGTTGAATCACACTTCCACACACAGAACAGTTACACTTGTGCTTTGGTTTCGTACGTTTTATAGTTGCTGGGGACTTAATTAATTAATTGTGTTAACGGAAATTTTCGTTCATTCTTTGTTGTTATTCTATGCAGTCAGATTGCGGAGTAATACTAGTCAGGGCCAACCGTTTACGAGACAGCGTAATCGGACAAACAGCGACTAAAAATAAAAAAATATTTGCATTAAATTTATAATTAAGCCCCCATGCACATTGTAAATTTAACTCTGAAAATTTTTGTACTATCACGCGATCTCTTTCTTCCTGTTCTCTATCCTGTTCCTTTTGTCTAATCTCTACTGCAATTAATCTATTATTGTGAGAATTCAAAATCGGTTGCACATCTTCTCTAATTTCTTTCTTTAATTCATCTTTCATGTTTTTGAAACATGTCCCTATTCGTGAATCTAACCGTGTTTCCATTGTTCCCATATCAGTTTCTAACGATGTTGCCAAAGTTCCCATCTGTGTTTTTAATTCAGATCTTAACTGTGTTTCCATTGTTCCCATCTCAGTTCTAATTGTTCCTATTTGCGATCCCAGTGAGTCTAACCGTGTTTCCATTGTTCCCATATCAGTTTCTAAACGTGTTGCCAAAGTTCCCATCTCTGTTTTAATTGTTCCTATTTGTGATCCCTGTGAGTCTAACCGTGTTTTTAATTCAGATCCCAAATTTAATATTACACCCATCAACTGCTCCGTATTAACTGGTTCAAAATTCTTTTCGCCCCTAACATTTCCCGCAAAACTAGTTTCCTTCGTCATAGCTGTAAAGCTATCTGTGTTGGATACTATTCCAGAATCTTCTGTCATTAATCTCGTATTCTGAAAATTTTTTGATTGTGGAAAATTTTGAAATGGTTCCGGACTATTTTCCAGACTTATTAAATTGTTTTCAACTTCATTATTCATCATACTGTTCTCCTGTGTTGGCGAGTTCGCCATGTTAACAATTTCGTCATTCTCACTATCCATCATTTTCGCCTGTTTCATCGATCACGTAATCATTTACAAAACATACAAAACTCGTCACTGTACGAAAATTACACACAATGACTCTTTATCTCCAACAATACCATTCACACGAAATGTTTCCCTCAAACACGATTAACGAACAATTGAAATAATTGCACTAAATTGTCAAACCCGTAGACAAGACAACAAAAATTAAATTCTGCAAAAAAAAATACCATTAGAAGAATGACAATTACCAAATCTACATGTGCAATATAGACTACAGTTACTAAACTACAAATTACTACAACAATACTACTGTCTACTATTTTTACTATCAGAAGAATTCCAAGGGACGATCCTGGCAGGGTCGCCACGTGCATGGGGGCTTAATTATAAATTTAATGCAAATATTTTTTTTATTTTTAGTCGCTGTCTGTGCGATTACACTGTCTTGTAAATGGTTGGCCCTGACTAGTATTACTCCGCAATCTGACTGCATAGAATAACAACAAAGAATGAAAGAAAATTTCCGTTAACACAATTAATTAATTAAGTCCCCAGCAACTACAAAACGTACGAAACCAAAGCACAAGTGTAACTGTTCTGTGTGTGGAAGTGTGATTCAACGTACACATCTGGCACGGTTCTTCTTCAATAAGACAAGAAATTTTAAATACCACTTATACTGAAGTAATTAAAAAAATAGAAATACTATAATTACGCAAGGAAACCAGAATTACACTCTAATACAAGAACACAAGCCAGATGCTTTGTTGACTGAACCTGTAATGACGCATTATTTAAGACATTGAAATAATAAAAAGAAAAGGGAATTTTTTTACCTTCATATATACTGACGAAAAGCACTCTGATCATTACAATATCTCCATTCTAACAACATCTGCCGTCTAGCCCATCAAACAACTGCAGAAAACATGGAACAAGCACTCCCTACTACAACATCTCAACACCGACTCACTAGTACTACTCCACAAGCACTGACTACTGCCACATCTCGACAAGCGCTCTCCACCACGACTTCTCGACAAGAACTGCCAGTGGAGGCGGCGGAATAAAACTCTTTGGCGCAATCTCTGGCGCTGTGGCTCAGTGTAGCCACCTTTCAATACCTTGTGGAAAAAACACTTTTTTTGAGATCCGTGTTCAAAGCTACAAGTCATCATACTTCAAAGAATCACTTTTGTGACAGCAGACATAGTGTATCAAAGCGATTCACACAGCAACTGTTAGTAAGTTAAATCAACTGCTTACTGTAGTCACAGCTCCAAAATAACTACGGTCAGTATTACTGCTTCTGGCCTCTACAGGCCATCCTGAATTCTTTAAGAAGTGCTGTAAAAACACATGTAATTACAATGAAATGAACACCCTTAGCTGCTTACAGGCGTTGACATACGTCAACGGGGACAGATGAAAATGTGTGCCCCGACTGGGACTCGAACCCGGGATCTCCTGCTTACATGGCAAGCGCTCTATCCACCTTTTATCTTTTTTTTATTTTTTTTTAAATCTCATTTTGTTCGCTTTTGTTCGTAGCATCTGCTCGGAACGGACGTTGTAAGACACCTGTTTAAGTTCGTTGTTGATCGATTAACTCAGTTTTTTTATTACAGAGGGCAGCTAACCCTCTAACCGTGTTACGCTGAGCTACCGTGCCGGCGAATCCATCTGAGCCACCGAGGACACAGAGGATAGCGGGACTGCAGGGATTTATCTCTGGCACTCCTTCCGCGAAACCCACATTCTAAACGTATTGTCCCGCACTACAATCGTAGTGTCCCCGCCCATTATACTCATTACAAGCGGCGCGTTGCCGATTCCCGTAAGAGTTCGGGCACTGTTTGTGCATTCGCACAGAAGAAGAAGATGGTCAAGTGGCCGGTGAGCCTTAACTATATATTTACTAAGAAGGTACCTGTTCTTTCGGACATGTCCGAAAGTTCGAACAGATACCATCTTAGTAAATATAACTATAAAACACATGTAGTTCACGACATTCCTACAAAGTAGTACATCCATAGAAGGTACGAAAACAACTTTGGTATGATGAAATAGAGGGTGACAGTCTCAAGCAACGCGGTAACGAGTTTGTTGAGTCAACGAGAGAGAACTTTAAAGAAACGCTGAAGAAAGTAAGTGGGGGATGGCAGAAGACATACATTTTATTCGCCTTACTCTCGAAATCCGAGAACCCGGATTCTAATACGGTCAGGAAAAAAAAATTACCTTGCCATTTTGCTTAGTGGCCATCACGGTAAAACAAGAGTTTTCGAGTATCCGCAGAGGAGTACCATATTTTCTTCTCCTCATATACAATCCGTGAATGGATTAAGAAGGTAAAGTGAAACTGGAGCAGCATAGACCTGCGTATCTAATTGTACACTGGCTTGCAGAATATAAAATGAAATGTTGAAGCGATGTCGTATACTATGTGGTACGTGGGGAATACAAATGTTGTCGCAAATAGTTGTAGATTGTAGAATATTATTTTTCCCACTTTGATATAAGCACATTGTTCAAAACGCTGTACACCCGCAAGAGACGAAATTCTAAAACCGTCTAACACTGACTTTAGCCTAGACAATTGCCTTAATATGGGAGAGGAAGAGAGCTAACATATTTCTTCAGGTATGCCATATCCTACTGAAGTCACTCACTGATGATATATCCCATACAGCTACAAAATAGCTGAGATGTTGATTGTTACGTTTAACTCACTGTTCTAAATAGTCTCACACGTGACATTTCCTCTGGCATTAAAACCTGGTGATGTAGCGGACCAGTAGAGGTAAGAAAAGGGGGCTCTATGCTCTTCACACTAGAAACATATACATGCGGCCTTGTTGAGACAGCTGTTTCCAACGAAATATTGATAATGGAAATGCGGACGGACACTTGTTAACCGAGAATGTTGGAATAAACATACTAGTTCACGTTAATGGTTGCCTGAACGAGTGAGCTCAATTCATTGAACGGAAAACAGGTCACAAACATCGTACAACTTCCTCCGTTCGGAACAACAGCCTTCACAGAATGCGGGATGAGCACCTCATTGTGCAGCTGGTGCACTTGAAGCCTCACATTATCAGGAACGAGACGACTGCGCATCGTAGGACCACATAACATACCTGTAATTAGTTACCGACCACTTTCTGTGTTGCTGGAGCCACTAAAGACGTGTAGCCAAACGAAGCCCTGTAAACAATGCCCTTTTGGGAGGCACCCGACTCCTAACGTCCACTGCATGCAGAACTTAACAGTGTTCCTCGGAAAATGGTTGAGAGGGATCTGAAGGTAGTAATTTCTGCCGGGCTAGAAGCCAATTGTCAGTCGTCAGGCGCGACACACAAACAGCCTTTTTGCGGCCACTATTTATATGCCTGCATGAGTGCGTCTGCTACACTGCCCATTATAGACACGCTGGGCAGTCCACGGTGATGTAAACACATAACATGGGCAACTTGATTCACAGTCTGTCACGCACGCCTCCAAATATCATAGCTCGTTTCTGACACTGTTGCTTTTCCGCGTCGACCTATTCTACTGTGGTGATTCAATAAAACCAACTAGTACATACCCTCGACTTCAGTGTCATCGCTTACGTAAGTGGTGGATCGTGCAATATGTTAAAGTACGGGAGTTCGTGTCAACAGAAATCGGCCTTTTAATTTAATGTCGTGGCGCGGTACCGGTAAGACAAGTTTATCATTTTTGTACGCAAAATTCAAAAGAATCATTATGAACTTACTTTCGGAGCAAAAAAAGTTCACCTTTCCTAATTACAATACACCATTAAAATTTTACGAAAAATTATTTCTTTAATTCTAACATATTAATTTTCGTGAACTCCAATTAACGTAACTATTATTCAAGACTCTAGATACGAGTGGTATTGATACTTGTCAAATCACAAAAATTGTATTCCACTAGTCTTATATGCAAGATTACGTCTCTGATTTAATTTGCATCGAAAGTTTTTCGAGGCTTTATCGTCACAAATCTTAGTAGGACTATGAGTGCAAAAAGTGGAGGCTGAGGAAGCAGAATGAAAAGATGTCACACTATGCGTTAATATAGTTGTTAAAATGCTGTAGAAATCAGTTTAAAAACCACATTTGCATATGCTGTATGCAAAACAGCAAAAATCCAGGCAATAAATGGAATGAAACACAGAAGTAATAACTTCAACAGCCAATATCGGTAAAATAATTTTATTTACGATGACCGGTTTGGACAAATCTAAGTTCCCATGACAAATCTAAGGTCCCATGATTGGATATTATGCAAATACATTTGGGTACATTTCCATCGGCCGTGCGGTTCTAGGCGCTACAGTCTGGAGCCGAGCGACCGCTACGGTCGCAGGTTCGAATCCTGCCTCGGGCATGGATGTGTGTGATGTCCTTAGGTTAGTTAGGTTTAATTAGTTCTAAGTTCTAGGCGACTGATGACCTCAGAAGTTAAGTCGCATAGTGCTCAGAGCCATTTGAACCATTTTTACATTTCCATCATACGTTCAGTATATAGTGGTAAGTCGCAATACGTCATTCCAGAAACTCGAAGAAAGTGATAAGATCGGCACTTCGATAATACAATAAGATTTACACAAAATATCATGCACGTTGCACAGACTGCTCAAGCTCATATTCAGACAACAGATAAAAGACGAATTTCATGCCAAAGCCAGGCCACGCTGACGAGGACACTGAATAAGTCTCTCCCTGTGCGGGGTCACGTAGTAGTGCGAGCGTTATGGGAAGCAGACAATGGTATACACGGAAATTTAGGCCTGTCCGTGTAGCGTGATCAGATAGCCGTAAGCGCTTAAGGGGAGGTTTACTACCGTTTGGTTCAAATAATCGATTTTTTTAAATTCCATTTTTGGATCCACAAAAGAGTTTAGAATCCACCCCTGAAACGGTTTCTCCGAATACGGAAAGGAAATGTTTATTATTCGCGGTTGAACATATAAATGCAACCGCCTGAAATCGGCCTTATTCACGTACCAGTTTTGTTTCTTTCGGAGGACGAGTTATTGTACCGGTGCTTGGGAGGAAACACACAAAATTCAAATGAAAGTCTGAATGCGTGAGTTTGGAAGTTAGCCCCCAAGCATTTGCCTTCTGGTGCGAAGACGGTGGATATTGCGACTTTTCTTGCACTGAGCAGCTTCAACGAAGGGTATTCAGCAATTCTGAAGACCATGACAACGATGGACGTCACCCTGGGACTCTATTCGACGCAGTTCGCCAAGCAATCGGACGACCACCGGATTCAAGCGGCCGAAAACAGCTTGTCACGGGCCGTACGAGCGGTTCTGGAGCAGCGCAGGATGGCCCAGATCGAGCAGAACGCCCTCTATGAGGAAGAGGAAGGACTAGTTTATGGACCCGGAATAGCAGATTGAACGTAAGTCGCATAATATTGCATTTATATGTAGTCAAACCTTCAAACGCGTTTTTGTCAAAAAGACTATCCTTTTATCGCGCAGTATGGTAACTTCAATCTACTGAACCGATTGGCATTATTCTTTGTTTCCGGAGAAGTTAACTAAATTGTCTAGGGGTTGTACCACTTTTATTCCGATCCATCAACTAAAAATATTTTTATTTGACCGACGAAGTCGAAAAATCGATGAAAAAAACCTATTTTTTCAAATGGCCGCCCTTTTGTTTCCTATGGTCCAAAAAACTTAAGCGAGGTATAACTAATAAAGAATTTAATATTCGTCGCTAACGTTAACTCAATATTGATTTCAGACGAGCCAGCTGACCTGTGACATACGGCGCTTGGAGGTCTACATCGAAATTTTGTTTCGTTCCGACGGCACTTCCGCCTTTGCTCTCCGACATTTTCGGTCGAAAAAATTCCAGTTTACAGAGGAAATATCAATAAATATTTTGACCAAATTCGACATTGATATCTATAACACATCCCGAGAAAAACATTCTCTGATGACTGGGTGTTGTGTGATGTCGTTAGGTTAGTTAGGTTTAAGTAGTTCTACGTTCTAGGGGACTGATGACCATAGATGTTAAGTCCCATAGCGCTCAGAGCCATCTGAACCAAAAACATTCTGAAAGGAATTCTTTTTTCTGGCGAAGACAGTAAACCTCCCCTTAAGGGCGACCGCTCTGGTAAAGCGAGAAATCTGCGTCCGACTCGCCCGTTGGCGCAAATTTGCATTTGTTTCCAGTAAATTGTGTAATTGTAGTGGTATCATATTCGCAGTTTTCGAATACATTTCATGATTTAATACGACTACAAATTGTCAGCAACATCTGTTGAAGGAACGACGTTGCACCGGACTCTACAGACACTGTCAAACACAGACACTCCACTAATGTACCCTTGCAAATACTTTATAATTAAACTTGATACTCAGGAGTAAATTGCAATTACAGTTGAAACCTGTGTAAATCCAGTTGTCGGTATCAGGGGTCACGTATTAGTTTTACGCCGTGTGCAGCGCTCTACTGTGATCACTGTGCTCTTTTAAGGGAGTGATTAAAGTTTTGTCCGGTGAGCTAATGCATATAAAATAGACTGACGGAAAAAACGTCGGAATTCTAACAAGGAGTTGTTGGACATAAACGAAAGCTGGTAGGTGTGTTTCTATAAAGATTCCGTTTGGAAGCTCTGAGTGCTTCACTATGATGCTTGTCTAAAGCTAAAAATATGATCCGACTGGTCCAAATGGCTCTAAGCACTGTGGAACTTAACATCTGAGGTCATCATCAGTCCCCTAGAACTTAGAACTACTTAAACCTAACTAACCTAAGGACATCACACACATCCATGCCCCCGAGGCAAGAATCAAAGGTGCGACCGTAGCGGCCGCTCGGTTCCAGACTGAAGCGCCTAGAACCGCTCGGATAGACCGGCCGGCTTCCATATCAGTGAGAGCAGGCATGTTACAAGGGTCGCGTATTAGTTTTACGCCGTGTACAACGCTCTACAGAGATCACTGTGCTCTTTTAAGAGAGTGATTAAAGTTTTGTACGGTGAGCTAATACATATACGAGTAATTTACATTGACAGAAAACACATCGCAGCTCAAGCAAGGAGTTGTGTGACATAAACGAAAGCTGGCAGGTGTGTTTCTACAAAGATTACATTATCAGCACTTCACTGAGTTTGAATGAGGTCGTTTAATCGGGCTACGAGAAGCTGGATACTTCTTCTACGATACTGCAGAAAGACTTGCAGGAGTTTAGCCATTGTAGATGACTGCTGACAGCGTTAGTCAGGGAAAGGTACGGCCACAAGGAGACCGGGCACTGCAGAGAGGGAAGAATTTTTTGGAAATTTGTGGTAAAATCTTATGGGACCAAACTGCTGAGGTCATAGGTCCCTAAGCCTACATACTCCTTAATCTAACTTAAACTTACGCTATGGACAACACACACAGGACCGTGACAAGGCGCCCCAGACCACGCGGCTACCCCGCGCGGCAGAGAGGGAGTACCATCGTGTTCGGCGTATGGCTCTGGCGCATCGTACTGCATGTGAAAGCAGTAATTTGATCATCAGTTGGCACCACAGTGACACAACGAACTGTTACAAATCTGTTACTTCAAGGAGAGCCCCGAGTCAGACGTCCTGTAGCGTGCAGTCTGCTGACCCCAAACCACAGCCATTCGCGCTTTCAGTGGTGTCAAGCGAGAGCTCCTTGGAGGGCAGGGTGGAGGTCTGTTATGTTTCTAATGAAAGCTGGTTCTGCTTCGGTGCCAGCGATGGCCGTGTGTTGGTTAGTTGGAGGCAAGTTTACGGCCTACAGCCAACCTGTCTGCACTCTAGACACACTGGACCTAAACCTGGAGTTATGGTCTGGAGTGCGAATTTGTATAACAGCGGGAGAACTCTCGCGCTAACCCCACGCTCCGTGAATGCAAATTCTTACGCCAGTCCGGTGATTCGACCTGTTGTGCTGCCATTCATGAAAAACATTCCACGGGGTGTTTCCTGACAGGATGACGCTCGCTCACATACCACTGTTGTAACCCAGTATGCTGTACAGAGTGTCGGCATGTTGCCTTGGCCTGCTCGATCACCAGATCTGTCTCCAGTCGAACACATATGGGATATCAACGGACAACTACAGCGTCATCAACGAAAAGTATTACCTGGCACTGTAATGACCGACCAAGTGCAACAGGCATGAAACTCCATCCCACAAACTGACATCTGGGATCTGAACGACACAATGCCGCACATCTGCATGCTTGCATTCAATATTATGGCGGCTACATCGTTTATTAATGTGCCAGCAATTCACATTAGCATTGGCTTATCTCGCACTTACATTAACCTGTAATTTGTGCCACATCAATCATTTTAATGTGTTGTCTAAACCAGGGGTTCCCAACAAAATTTTCTCGAGGACTCCCTCATCGAGCATGATTGGTACCTTGTCATATCACAGTATCAAGTACCTAAAAATCCAAATTATGAGTCTTTTCACACGTTTTCTATTTTTGGTACATGCAAAAAATATTGAGCTACCAAAACAATAATCTGTTATCATACGAAATATATTTAATATATATTTTATTCTAATAGCATCTTGGGGGGATCCCTCTGGCATAGCTCGCGGACCCCTGTGGGTCCGCGGACCACCTGTTGGGAAACACTGGTCTAGACTAATGTATTACCGAAATTTCATCACTCTGCATTAATTAGTTTTTGGTGCTGCAGTTTTTTTCGTCTGTGTGTAATGTCAATATATGCAACAAGGATGCAGCTCATATAACACCGCTTGGCGTAATGCCTCCCAATAATAATCGTTAATGAAACGCAGCATAAACGAAGCACTAGTACCGAGGACGGTGATCGAGGTAGGGGAGAGCGCCTGACATTTTCGTGCCTGCGAAAGATACCATGATTCACCGCCGCGATGGCGCATTTAGATAGAGCGCGCTCGTGCTTACATTAGCGGCTGCCACGCTTATATGGGGAACCGCTGCGCAGCCGGAAGCGGCGCGATACCGCCGGCTTAACGAAGATATACTGGCCTATCATGTCGGCGGCGCGGGGTGCCTAGCCTCGCCTGATCCCCTCCGTCTCCCACTGCTCTCAGTCCCTCTGTATCTGTCCGCTCTGGAGACGTTTATGGGACTTGCTACTTGTGCCTAGCAACAAACCAAGTCACGCCTACGACTATTTTTGTCTAATTTTTTAGACAGACTTACTATGCAGATGGTATTCCAATCACAGTAGACAGCAGTTGCAGCATCTGCCGTGTACCATGGAACGGTTGACAAGTGGCAGTAGTAAACGTGGCCTGGGTATTAACATTGCAAAGACGAAGGTGATGGTCGTTCACCCAGTTAATAAGGATCAACCATACATAAGTGTGTGTATGTGAGGATTTCCAAATATAAGGAGACACATGGGGCAAGTGCATGGATTTACGAGACAATACCATCCAGGCAGTCATACTTTTCAACCATAAGTATAGAGGGCAGTGATGATTAAACTAACCGCGCTGCTGCTACGGTCGCAGGTTCGAATCCTGCCTCGGGCATGGATGCATGTGATGTCTTTAGGTTAGTTAGGTTTAAATAGTTCTACGTCTAGGGGACTGATGACCTCTGATGTTAAGTCCCATAGTGCTTGGAGCCATTTGAACCATTTGATGATAAATCTTTTACGTTTATGAGCCCGTACTGACATTTTAATGTGGCACCACTGCTCGCTTTGGAAGGAGGGAGGGGGAAAGGGGGGCCAGGGGTATAAAATAGTCACCAAAGAGAAATTCAGTTTTCACTAAAACATAATTGTTGATTGAAACTTACCACTTACACTAAAACTGAACGAGGTGGCGTAGTGCTTAGCACAGCGTCCGGCTATCCTGATTCAGGTTTTTCGTGATTTCCGTAAATCGCTTCAGGCAGTTGTCGGGATGATTCCTTTGAAAGTGTACAGCCGATTTCCTTCACCTTCCTTCCCTTATCGGAGATTGCGCTTCGTCTCTAATGACCTCGTTGTCAACGAGACGTTAAACGCTAATCTCCTCCTACTACTACTACTACTTACACAAACCAAATAATTTTAAGTGAAAAAGGAAATACATGCATTTTCTGAAAGCTTATATAGCGACCTATTTACCGTACTTATGTGGGTACTCTCGTCAGCGCCATCGCAACAGCATCCTATGTTCGTCTTTCTGATTTTCTGACCCATTTTCAAGGCGTTTTAACGTCCTAATACCTGGAAAAATACCAAGAAGCTGCGGCAGACCATTTATAATCGGATTTTAATATTAAGCCAGTTATAAAGTAAAACAGACGTTTTAAATAATGTAACAACGAGATAGAATTGTGATAGCTTTCTATATAAAAGAGTTTAGAAGTCACTTTTATCTGTTGTATTAAGCGTATATTTTGGAAGTAACTCTTATCAGGCCAAACATCGTTTCCACTTTACCCGACGACTACTGTGCCACTTCTCCCGATCGAACGCCATGTAGAATTTAGTGGCCCATATGAGAACCTGTCAGTCTGAAATAAATAACAAGGAACCACATTTGTGGACCAGAAAACGTCGTTTGAACACTGATATAGTAAAAAATTATTTCTCTCCATACAAGTGAGGTAACAGGAATAATTTAAATGACTTATACCAGAGGACTACTAGAAAAATAAGGGAACAAGCTTACTATGCCAGTCTCACACGTAACAACGGCGATATGCGTATATTACAAATAGTCGCCCACTTCTCGGTGGGCAGCAACGGTGTTCAGGGCAAAAAATTTCCAGTGACCAGTTTTCACATCCTGGATTCTTTGCCACACCTTCCTCTGCTGATCTTAGTATTAATTGGCAGTTTACATAGATTTGGCAACGGCCTTGCCGCAATGGATAAAACGGTTCCCGTCAGATCACCGATGTTAAGCTCTGTCGGGCGTGGCCGGCACTTGGATGGATGACCATCAGAGCTGCCATGCGCTGTTGCCATTTTTCGGGGTGCACTCAGCCTCGTGATGCCAATTGAGGAGCTACTCGACCAAATACTAGCGGCTCTGGCCAAAGAGAACCGCCGTAACGACCGGTAGAGTGGTGTGCTGACCACACGCCCCTCCAATCATCATCATCTGAGGATGACACGGATGTCGGATGGCCCCGATGGGCCACTTGTGGCCTGAAGACGGAGTGCTTTACATAAATTAGTATGTTATATTAATTAATAACACTAATTGCAGTTTGAGACATGGTCACAAATGTTTACTCGATGTTTCGAAAGTAATTATTCTTTTATTCTTTGCGTTGTATTATAACAGCCCTAATTTGATTGCATATTACTTAGTACAAACATGTATCACATTTGAAGATGACAATCTTTGTTATGCGCATTTACGATTCCGTGTTACTATCGTTTGACATTTATACCATAGCATCCGATCGGTGTTAGTTTCGTATGAACATCAGTCGTCAGCATTGGAACCAAAGAACAAAAAACTCCTTCTCTCACGTCTATTAATCCCGCAGCGGCCGCGCTACTTACCACTTTATCCCTGACGTAAGCGGCAAACTATACTTAACTCACAGCCGAATTCATTAATGTCAGTTAAAATTAAGAACATCTTAAAATATTACTGCCTCTGTAATTTGATTTGTTACTGAGCAAGGAAAATACACTTTTAAGAAGATCTTACGTTAGTTCACGTTTTGGATTCGGCGGCTAATTGCATGATTCATATTATTGCAAAATGCCACCTAGAATCGCTGGCTGCACGAATGTTTGTTTCGACCACATGCTGCTCACGGGCCGCAGTTTGACGACCATTGGTATAAGATGATTCTAAAAGGGATTTACAGCTTCTCTCACACGTAGAATTTTAATGAGAACACTTATACATGTGGTTAAGAAGCAATCATATAGCAAAATACTTCAACTTATCGTTGTAGTACCGAATTCCGCCGCTAGGAACGATAGAAAGTTGAAAATGGCAGGCTTCACAGGACGTGAAAATGCGCGTTGTGTTTTTTGGATGGAAGAAAGAAATTCAGCAACAGAGGTTCCACGTAAACCTCCTAGTAGGCCGATGTAAATTTTAAAAATTAAAATTTTAAATTGAAAATTTTTCTTCTTTATGGCTAATATTCCGTTTAAAATCGTAGGAATATTCCGTAAATTTCAGATAAAAGTGATTTTCCATCCACCATCAAAGACGCAGACATTATGGGATCAGTAAAGGACGACTTTTTACTGCGGAGGACCTGAATTTACAAAATACGTTGTCACTGCGGTATCGCTTACTTGGGACACACACTGTGGAAGAACACTGGACTGAACATCAACGTTGCCCTCACCATCTGCAACCAAGCAAGTCCGCTGTTGGCAAACACTGTATTTCCACTGGACATTCAATGAGTTATGATAAACACTATGATCCTGACCACAGCAACATCTTTTTGGAATTCCGTTATTAAAGAACCAGGAGAAATACGCCTGGCGGGAATGTTGATGAACCGTGATAGTGGGTACTAGTTGGACGTTGCATGGAACTCCAACGTCTCCACAATTTGTTCTAATCGAAGACGACAGAGTGCCCAACGGCCGCTGCGAGCGGTAATGCAGCGGACAGTTGAGTTGCCCTGTTCGACCAGCGAGAGCGCTGCCGCGGAGAAGTGTGGTTCGTTCGGCGACTTGTTTTGAAGCTTGCGCGGAATGTTCGCAGCGTGCAGTATATTGCGGAACGGAGCAAGTCTTCGTCGGTCTTTGACGGTTCACTTGAAGAGTGGCAGGAGCCCAGCTGAAATGTGGTGAGACGTGATAAAGAACGATCGGCTGCAAGCCCAAATTTTGTTTGAACCTCCCAGTAGGTCAACAATTTAGTGGTTGTAGCATTCGTCGTAACAGATCTCCAGGTAGCCCACGAGTTTCTGAGATTGTCGTCAAGCGAGTGAGAGAGAGACAGAGAGAGAGAGAGAGAGAGAGAGAGAGAGAGAGAGAGAGAGTTTTTCTCGCAGTCTCAGGAAATCAACGTTTCGTGCATCGCTCGGGCTAGGATTTCTTCATTCAGCTGTCTGGAGAGTGTTGCGAAAAAGATTTCCTGAAGCTGTACAGACTGACATTGCAGAAATGACGCAAGATATTCTTTAAAAAAGTCTGGTCAGAAATTGGCCTCAGATGGGACGTTTGCTGTATGATCAGTGGTAGTCACGTTCAGCCGAAGTCAATTTGAATTGGAGATCTATGTTTAAGTTAATCTACGGTTAGAAACTGAGGTATTTTGCTATAAGACGAAAGCTCTACTACCTGTATAAGCCTTCTAAATAACATACTGCATGTAAGTAAGGTTGTAAAGTCCTTTCAAACTCACCCTATACAGCGTATGAGGTAAATGCTGAAGAGCGTTTGTAGTTTGTGGCACAGGACGATAAGAATACAGTGAAGCAAACAGTTGAAGATGACCATACAGGATTTATAACTGTAGAGGACACGGTGTCCAAAAATATAACAATACAGTCATTAGGAGGGGTGTTCATAAAGTTTTAATACTTACTTGGAAAAAAATTATCTACTGACCGTGAAACTTTATGACATTACTCCTTCTTTACATATTCACCTACAAATATCTCACATTTTTTCCAACGATGGATGACTTGGCTGAGAACTTGGTTGTAGAAATCAACATACTGGCTGTTAAGGAAATGATCCACCTCGAGACTCACGTCGTCGTTATTTAGTAAGTGCCTGCAACGCATCCGAGGAAAGAGGAAGTAGCCACTGCGTGCCATGTCAGGAGAATACAGAGCCTGGGCTTGGAGAGGCAAAATTTAACGTCCGAGAGAAACCGGACGTGTGACTGAATTCTGTGCAGAATGACCTGGGGCATTGTCACGTAGGTATCAATCCTTGGACAGCTCCCCCGACGCTTCCTCTTATCCCTTACGATCGTAACGTATTAACTCTACAACAATGCAGTGACAAAACACCTGCATTTTTTCCTATGACGACAGAGTCTTCGCCTCTTTCAGCGGTAATGAATATTGGTTGTTTCCCTGCTTACTTTGCTTCTTTCTTTGATCCTGACAGAGGTGCAGCATTTCAGCTGCTGTCCCTGTGCAAATTAATATATTTTGCGAAAGTAAAGAAAATTGTTAAGCGCTCGTACATTTTAATTGCAATCCCACAGCTGGTGCCGCTATCTGTCTCATTTATTATTAATGGTGTGGTATCACGTATCATTACTACTCCATGGGCGTCAAAGCTGGCAATTGAATTGCAAGTTGTCGTCAGACGCCGATGGCAGTCGTGTGGGATTCGGCGGACCCAGTCAACTAGCCCTCTGAGCCACGCCTGGCTCCGTATCACGAATACCCTCTGCTGCTGTGACATATGATGGCTGGTGGCAGCCACTCACTTCACTTGGCCTTGGAGCCTCGCTGCTGTGACACCATCATTCGTGCTTAGTTCAGAGAGAATCATCGTTGTTGGCTTCATGATAGCTGCTCTCTGATTCTTGCTGCATTCTTTGAAATGAGTCTGTATTCGCTTGGAGAAACTCAAATCAAGCAAATCTTCTGTTTACTGTGTGAACTTGTTCGCTAATCATCTATGCTCCTGTCCAGATTTTCATCTTGCCACACCACTCTGTAGCACACCTCTAGTTACCATTGTACATGAAGTCGTACACAACACATAGCGAATGCTGTATCCATTAATACATGTACACATTATTTGATAAGAGCTATCTATATAACTGTTAGTGGACTTTAATATGAGATGTCTCCACCCCTTTTGGCGTATGAAAGAATGCTGGGGACACTTTCAGTTGAACAGTGGCAGCCATTCTTACTCGAGAGCCGAAACCAGGGAAGGTTTTGATGTCAGAAATTGGAGTCTAGTGCGAAGTCGACATACTAATTCATCCCGAAGTTGTTCCATTGGTTTCAGGTCGGGACCCGGGTCTGGACAGTCCATTGCAGGAATGTTATGATCCACAAATCATTGCTCACAAATGACGCTGTATGAGAGGGTGCATTGTCATGCTGACACAAACAGTTATCGTCTCTGAACATTTCCTCTACCGTGACCAGAATACAATTCTGCAAAATGTGTGCAAATGCTGCCGCACTTACCATTTTCTTAAACCCAAGAAGGGGGCCACATACTAATAAAAAAAAAAGATCCCCTTACCTCAACAGCCGGCCGAAGTGGCCGCGCGGTTCTGGCGCTGCAGTCTGGAACCGCGAGACCGCTACGGTCGCAGGTTCGAATCCTGCCTCGGGTATGGATGTGTGTGATGTCCTTAGGTTAGTTAGGTTTAACTAGTTCTAAGTTCTAGGGGACTAATGACCTCCGCAGTTGAGTCCCATAGTGCTCAGAGCCATTTGAACCTTACCTCAACACTAATTTCTCTGTACTTCATTGTCGACACTGCACTTGATGGCAAGTTACCTTCTGCAGGCATTCGCCACACCCAAACCCCTGAATCAGATTCCGAGAGAGTTCACCAGTCATCCACTGTCCAGTGGCGCCGCCCTTTACACCACATCAAGCGCCGCGTAACGATGATTGCAGAAATGGGTGGCTTACGCGAGACTGCTCGACTACTGTACCCCATTCCTTTTAGCTCTCTACGCACAGTCTTTTCGCCAGCTGGACTATTGGTAGCACTTTGGATGTAACAAGTGCTTTCTTCCTCTAATTTCTTGCGTTCCTTTTTAAAACAACCCTCCGGAATGCCCAACGATATCTGTCGGTCCGTACATGAGTCTGCCTCATCTTTCTTTAGCTGTGAGAGTCCCATCGCGTTTACATTTCACTATCCCATCACCAATAGTCGTCTTGGACACCTTCAGATGGATTGGAACGTCTCTGATGGATCTGACACCCGTGTGACATCCAGTGACTAGTCCACTTCCGCAATTACTGAGCTGTCCTGACCGAACTGTTCTACTGTTACTGCTTCCCTACTGACAACACAATACACTTTGCCTCCTTCTATACTATCGTGTCTGCCTCTGATGACATCTCGTGTTCAATTTCGCATCACATAGGGGTACCTGGATACCTTTGTTCAAATAGCCTGTAAGTGGATCGTCGTATCAAAACTGCTCAAACATGATGCTATCAAATTGACCACAATACAAATAGATTCCCCACGTAGGGAAATTCACGAGACGCCTGCTAATGGTTAGAATGCAAAATGAAAAACTGGCTATAATTTGAACAAAGGAACATTAGAAGTTACGCACTACAAATGCATCTAAATGAACTGGAATTTAAAGGTATTTTGTTAAAAAATCGTATTACAAAAAGGAAACTAAAAACTCAGGATATTTAGGTGCGTAGAACCATATTTCAAATATCATGAAGTCTACAACGGGTCATTGGCTTTGATCTTCAAGATGTGTCGCATAAAATGCTATGGAATGCATCAAAGAACTTGCTTGAGGCACTGCATCCATTATCTTGAATGACAGATAGAATGAAAAGAAAATGCTTTCCTAGAGGGAAAATGAAGGGAACTACGATACAGGTGGTTTCGAACAAGATATATGGCTTAAGGAGCTATCGTCAAGATTTTTTAGTTATTGGATAGGTGCAAGGACAGGGAGAGGAAGAGGGAGCGACGGGGACAATGAGAAAGGGTGCGAGAGGTTGGAGATCATACGAATGGAGGAGGCTGCACGGGAAGAGAGAAGGCACTCCTAAAAATTCGATGCTGCCATTTCGGCGAAGTTACGCAGTCTCTTCAACTGCTCACCACGTTTACAAATGCTTTCCAAAGCGCCGTGAATCAGTAGATTGTACAATACTCTCACGCTTCACATATTACGACCGTACGCTCTGTGGGCTAATCATTAAGAGTACAATAGAAATGATTTACATCCAACACGTAAAAATAGAGGGAAGGGAAATATAAATATTAAGTGAAATCGAAGCCGAGGTGTTTAAGGCGGTAAAACATGTATAAAAACAAGATGAGGTTGTAAAATGGCCCAGTTTCAATCTCTCGTTAATTTGTGGGACGCTGACGAAATTCTAATTCACGAGAAATACGCTACGTTGGCACCTGATACCGACAGACCTAATTCATACCGTTGATTTGTGACACCTCCAGGGAATCACTTGGAGAAAGCGATGCACCAAATGTAACCTCGAATATAGTTTTGTAAAGGCCTTAATGTACATATCTTGTGAGCCATTAGGCAAGGTTATGAGTTCCAATATCGCGTAAGCAAACATCTTCAACTGTACCGGACCTACAGGACGAAGTGTCACTCTTTCTTACGATTAAGTACAAATTTTCTATAAACAGCATAGTCTTTTATAAGAACTCAAACACATTTAAGCGTAATTAACAGGTGTGTATGACTCGGTGGCTAAATAGAAGAGAGTCGGACTACATATCTAAAGATATGGTACTGAAACCTCAGTGTGTTGGAGGACTTCTTTTTCTCAGTTGCAGCTTTCAGGTCTGAAAGATCTGAAATGCGAAAAATGAATTAAAATTCGGAATAAGAAGCGCACTACACACCACTGGGTGACTAGTGCCACAGAAGAAGAATGAAATGTAGAATTACAATTTTGGTGTCGTTATAAGAAACCAGTGTAAATATCTGTTTATTTTGTTCATGATTACTAACGACCCACCTGATTCATTTGTTTAAAACGATATAATACAAATCTACAGAACATCTAACTTTTCCTTCCCGAACTTCTAAGTTCCGCAGTACGGGTCCTTGTAATTGCAGTGGATATACAGTATACCCTTTCAATATCTTCCTCTTTCATGCACGATACTTTTTATACTTTTCAAAACTAGATAAAAGTCAACAGCTTCTATTTAGAAATTCGTTGAATGGGAAAAATATTTTTAATAATTTCAAACACACTCGCAAATTTTCACCTTTGTAAGTACGCTATACCGATTAATCTACATCGACAACTGATCTCAGCAAGCTCCTTCGTTTTCAATTCGAAAATGGTAGTCGAGTAGAAACTCTGTCATTATCCTATGGAAACTATTAGAGGCTGGAGAACTTTGGTTTGCTATAAACTATTCAGCAGCTCTCAAGGTTCTTGTCCTTCGTCAGTCGTTGCAAATTTGACTTGGAGTGCATCGAAATAGCGACAGAGCAGGAGAAGGCGCAATGTGTCATCGGGTATGAAGAATCAAAATCTGTGACCACAGTATTGTTGAATTATCGACAACAGTATGGCACCTCACCACAAGCAAGAATTTAATAATGACGTGTTCAAAAAGAAAAAAAAAAGATACAGACAGTGTCAAAGACATCCCCCGCGTTATCTCGAAATCACGCTATTAGGCTGCGGTCACAGTGGCAACGAAATCAGTGGATTCAGCTGACGACATACATCATCCAAAGACGGCCGATCTTTCCAAATTAGTACCTCAGTATGTGCTGCGACACAGTGCAGTCGATCTCACCGCCCGAATCCTTAGACTTCGGAAACAGTCGGTGCTACTCAGATCAGTTTGGTTCTTCGGTCAAACTGAACAACTTTCTCACACACGAAATAATGCCTATGAGAGACTACTAAGCTTAGTCCAAGAAAAATTGAGTTTGTTGCATACTGAGGATGAAAAATATCATAATCAGAACATAGTTCTGAATCTGTGGACCGAAACAGCAGGTTTATTGTTCAAAATGTTCAAACGTGTATCAATTCCTAAGGGATCGAACTGCTGAGGTCATCGGTCCCTAGACTTACACACTACTTAAACTAACTTACGCTGAGAGCAAAACACACACACACACACACACACACACACACACACACACACACACACACACATCCACACACATGCCCGAGGGAGGACTGTAACCTCTGGCGGGACGAGCCGCGCAGTCTGTGACATGGTACCTCAAAACCGCGCGGCCACTCCGTGCGGCTCAGGTTTATTGGAAAACAATTGTAGTCAAACCCTGTATCGAAAATTTTAAGCCTTAATTACAACCTCGAAAGCTAATTTTCTTAAGAGAGAGGGGTGGCGTATCTTACACTTAAAGTTACTGCTAACGGCAGGTTGGCATTAGCTGTCTACAAATTATTATCACTCTCTACTGGAGTTTTTATGGCAGTAGAGTGCTGGTTCCGTTACATGAAGTGGTAAGTAAGTGTGGTATGTGTTTTTCCACTTATCATTTCTGTAAGTGTTCAGAGTGTCTTTTCCTAAACTTCATGCTTATGTTTTACACGTATGCTGAATGACAGTAACTGAATGTTAATTGACGTATGTCTGCACAATTTTAAATAAATACAGTGAAACAAATTGTTCGTAATATTTCTTTTCAAGGTCGCCACGAATCATCTCGAATATGTAACAGAACGTATCTCCCGTTATATCATACATTTTTAAATCTTGTCTGGTTACTGCGATAAGTGAGGACACAGCGCAGAGTACTCGCCGGCTTCTTTTCTAGAGAGCTACAGCCTATTCACAAGCATTCGTCGTCTTCTTAATAACAAAAGCCGCAGTGCAGCGCTCGTCTCCAAGCACAAAGGGGTCGTGGCATCCATCCCACCCTAGGAGATTGTAATCTAACCTACTCCATACATAGAAAAGATTATAACCTAACATAATCTTAACCGCTTGATCATGCAAAAACCGACGAAGGAGACCTGACGTACTGACCAGGCTGCGGCAGATTTACCGGGCGGTCCCTTGAGACGGCGTCTGGCGACCGTTGTAGGTGCCACTGTGAACGCAACCTTACACTTTTTTTATGGGGTTAAGTCAAGGATCCCGTGTACAGAACACCAATCAATGACACTGCTACCAATCGTGCACGAATCAATGAATCAAACAGAACTCCTGATCCTGAAATGCTGACCCATATACGTGTCCAGCACTCTAATATGACCTTGACGTTCAACAAGTGACGAGTGGGACGTGCGCTGAAATTCTTTCGTAACAGAAAAAGAACTTTGCACGCCGCTAAACATTTTACAGCAAACCATGATGCTCTATCTCTAATAGTTTCCACGTTACGATTTTTTGAAGTGGCAGCAGGGCTTTATAGGCAGCAATATGTTGGAGTGAATAATAATTTTCTAGACTCATTTTTGAACGTGGCCTCTCTAATTTCTGTGGGCAAGTGTCACCGCACAAGGTCTAGCTTGTAATGTTTTCCACTGCAGTAGGTTGAATACTTCTTTGACAGTCCCATCCTGATTAAACGAACTTGTGACGAAACGTGCAAGTCACGTTTGAATTACTGTCTCTCTCTCTCTCTCTCTCTCTCTCTCTCTCTCTTTCTCTCTCATTAATCTATCATGGTATTGGTCCCAGCCCGACGAAAACTACTCTTTGTTAGCCATCTCTTTCATGCGTGAATTACGGTCTCTAAGGATTCGTCCAATAAATCTGGATCTTGTACTTGCTTCACCTAAGGTCAAATTGAAGTGATTATTCCGCCGGAAATACTTCAGACAGAAACACCTAAATACTTGCTGATTGTGACTGACTGCAGTGACTGATCGCCGCTATGTAAGTCTAACGATAGCAAATTTTAGTCCGTTTACGAGCATTTCAGTATATTTATTTACTCTGAGGACCAAGTGCCCATCTTTGAATCAGACACTGTTCATGAGCATGTCTGTCTGCATCTGAGAGAAAATTTCTAACAATAAAATGAAAATTTACCTCCTCCTCCAGGCCTTGAAGATTCAAACGATGTCGACCGGCCTCCGTGTAATGGTCTTCCGTGCGACGTCATGTCGACGCAATATCGAGGGGCATGTGGACAGGACAGCACTCTCCCTCCGGTTTTGCCAACTTTCCAGACAGTGTAGCCGCTACGTGTCAATCAACTAGCACCTCAAGTGGCATCACAAGAATTAATGCAGTTTGCACCACTCCTGACACCAAGGAAAAGTCCTTGGCGGTACCGGGAAACCAGTCCGGGTCCTCCGCATGGTCACTCAGGAACGGAAGCGTACGATCTGTTTCCACGAGATTCTCGAAATCGGGAAAGATGAAATTACCATTAGCTACGCTGTCTACTGCTTTTTGGGTAACATAAACCAACAGAACAGGCTAAGTATCACTTGATCAGTGCTGCGTAAACCACGTTAACTCCCACATATGAGGCGTTAAGACTTCAGAAGTGTTAACATTAGTGAGCAAAGTATGTGTTTCACAATTATGCTAAAACAGACGTTAATGAGGTAAGTCTATAGCTCCGCGCGTTGCTCTCGTGGCCATTGCCACAGAATGGATTGATGTATTCCTGTTTCCAGTCATGTGTGCTTTGAACTATTCGTCTGAAGTGCATGTGGACAGGACAGCACTCTCCCTCCGGTTTTGCCAACTTTCCAGACAGTGTAGCCGCTACGTGTCAATCAACTAGCACCTCAAGTGGCATCACAAGAATTACTGACGGACAATCCCAGCCCACTTGGAACGAGTGGAATATCATAACAATAAGATATAAAACAAAGGAAAAATACTGCAAGACTCATGGGCGTTCTGTAACTGACGGCTATATACTAATGGAACAGCAACTCCTCATGTACTCGTACGATCATTTTTCGCAGTAGCTGGTTACAGCTAGTAGCTGCCCATCGGGTTTCAAAGAGTGTCTACTACAATAAATCATCTTGCAAATACAGCTTTTGTTAATTTACAACAAAATTTGTTCCCACAAACAAAATGTCTTAGTTTTGTTGCTCGTTATGGTAATTGCACGGGGTAATTGAAAATGAATTGAGCGATTACAAACAGTTATAAATATTTGATGCATCTGTATCTACATCTACATGATTACTCTGCAATTCACACTTAAGTGCTTGGCAGAGCGTTCATCGAACCACAATCATACTATCTCTCTACCATTCCACTCCCGAACAGCGCGCGGGAAAAACGAACACCAATACACCGACTATGATTGCAGAGAATACGTTTTGAACCAAATAACGAGTCATCGAGAAAGTGCATTAGAAACGTCCATTTTGAGTTGTAGAACTGTTTTAGGCAAAACAGTAACATACACGTGCTCTTTCACATAACCTCATAAATATAAATACATGGGTGTCAATTACGGTCTTCCAAGGAGCCAGCAGCAGAACACCCAAATATGGGGTACTCCATAATGTTGAAAGATTTAAATGGTATCAAATTGTGGCACCAGCCATCGCTCAACCATGTCCAGGTAAATGTTTCATCACACAATGCAGGCTTCCACGGCCAGCATTTTAGCCCTTGGTGATATTAAACGGTCGTCCAAGGCATATTTGTTAGTCTAACGTTTCGCCTCTCGGTGCTGGAGATGTAATTACAGATTTTAAAGTCTCAGAATGCAGAATCAAATATAAATATGTTCAGTAATCCCAACTGTTTGTACGTATCCAAGTAACATGTAATCATCAGACCGCTGCCTAAGATGTCGGCGTTGCACCAATGTGCGTATGGAGCTTCTAGTGGGGAAGACTTCACGTTTTTTGAAATTAGACAAGTTTAGAGTCTTAGTGCTAAATAAAGCAGTCATTCTTTTCTGTTTAAGTTGTTTTTCTGATTCTGAATTTCCAAGGCATCACTGTATATCCTAGCGCAACATTAATTAGATCTTGATAAAACCATAGTATCTTAGAAACGAATTTTAACTGCTAATATCGATTTACCCGTGCTTCCTACATGATAATCATTTTGAGAGATAAAGACATAAATAATGGCCGCGAGAAGCTGCACTACATGGTGAACCGCATTTATGGTTAGGACTTGTCGAGCAAAGTTAAACTTCGCGGAATTGAAACGGAAGAAGAGATCTGGATTTTCTTAGTTTTCACACTCTTTTGCTGTACTGGAGAGACACACCGGAAATATCGTATTCTCTAAGGGTGAAGAGAAGTTTCATTTCGGCATTGCACATCGAATCTACGATCGCATAGATTGGGCACTGCTCCAAGAGCGCATCCATCTTAAGCGGCGCTGCTGGTCGCTGTAAACTGTCGACAGAGTTACACATATCCTCAGTAGTAGGTCGTATCGTGATATCTGCCACAAAATCGATAGTTTAATATACTGAATTATGGAAGCAGATCCTGCGATATCAATTAATACAGAGAAGAAGAAATTCAGTAGGTTGCAAAGAAGAGAGTGATTTTACTATTATTAATACAACTGACAGGCTTTTGTGTAAGAATGAAATAGACGTTCTTCCGAAAAAAGAAGATTATGTGGTTTCGCTTTCTAGTATAATGCTAGTATAGAAACTGGAATCTGTTCTTTAGTTAAACCAGCTAATGATGAAATATGCATGATATAATCCAGGATACTGCTTACAAAGGAATCCCCATACCGCACCCCTCTCAGATTTAGCTGTAAAATGGCTCAGTGGATACTCCGTGAAAAAGTGAACACAGTTCAAGAATGAAAACAGGAAGCAAGTTCACTGAACTGTGAAAATGGAATAAAAATACAAACAGTCAACGGTCGAACCTTAAGATGAGCAACATCGAGTGAACTGCAAGCACCGCGGCGTCATGGTTGTGTGGTCACAGTGTTGGACTGGGAGCAGAAGATCCGTGTTCAAATCTCCCTCGTGACCCGTTTTTCTCTCACAAGAAGTTGAACTTTCCGTCCGGTCGTTGGCGTGTCTGTTGCCCTTCTGCGGTCTTGGCAATTGTCATACTACTCATCGGTAATGCACTGAAGCGCCAAAGAAACTGGTATAGGCATGTGTATTCTAATACAGAGATACGTAACAGGCAGGATATGGTGCTGTGCTCGCAAACACCTATATAAAACAACACGTGTCTGGGGCAGTTGTTAGATCGGTTACTGCTGCTACAATGACAGGTTATCAGGATTTAAATCAGCTTGAACGTGTTGTTGTAGTCGGCGCACGAGCGATAGGACACAGCATCACCGAGGTAGCGATGAAGTGGGATTTTCCTATACGACCATTTAAAGAGTGTTCCAGAAAAATCAGAAACCCAGTAAAACATAAAATCTACGACATTGCTGCAGCCGGAAAAAGATCCTGCAGGAACAGGACCAACGATGACTGAGGGAATCGTTCAACGTGACAGAAGTGCAACCCTTCCGCAAAAAGCTGCAGATTTCAATTCTGGGCCTTTAACAAGTATCAGCGTTCGAATCATTCGACGAAACGTCATCGATATGGGCTTTCGGAGCCGAAGGCCCACTCGTGTACCCTTGATGACTGCACGACACAAAGCCTTACGCCTCGCCTGGGTCCATCAAAACTCGCATTGGTCAGTTGATCACTAGAAACATGTTGCCTGGTCGGACAAGGCGCATTTCGAATTATAACACGCGGACGAACGTGTATGGGTATGGAAACAACCTCATGAATCCATGGCTGTTCAAGCTGGTGAAGGCTCTGTAATGGTGCGAGCCGTGTGCAGTTGGAGTGATATGGCACCTCTTATACGTCTAGATACGATTCTGACCGGTGACACGTATGTAAGCGTCCTGTCTGATAGTCTGATTCCATTCATTTCCATTGTGCATCCCGACGAACTTGAGCAATTATAGCAGGACAGGGCGACACCCGACAAGTCCAGAATTGCTACAGAGTGGCTCCAGCAACATTCTTAGGAGTTTAGACAGTTCCACTGGCCACCAAACTCCCCAGATATGAACATTATGGAGCATATCTGGGATGCCTTGCAATGTGCTGTTCTGAAGATACCTCCAACCCCTCGTACTCTTGCGGATCTATGGATAGCCCTGCCGGATTCATGATGCCAATTCCCTCCAGCACTACTTCAGATATTAGTCGAGTTTCCCTTGCTAGGAGGAGCCCGCCTACCAGTAACATAAATAAAGCTCAAATGAAAATCATCTGACATTTAAATTCCGATAAAGATATCCTAGTTCTTCCAGCAGATAAGAGCAACTCTACAGTGGTCATGAGGAAAGAAGACAACTGGACAGTGCATGGAATCCCGTCATCTCCATGATTTGCTCAGTTCGAAGATGATAGAGTGCGCCGACGGCCGCGGCCAACTGCACCGCAGTGGGCGACTGAGTTCCGCTATTCCGCCAACGAGGGCGCTGCCGGCGGGCAGTGTGGTTCAACTACAAAGTTTTCGACGCATGCGGAAATAGTTACAGCGCTCTATATATTGCGGAACGATGGACGTTTTCACCAGCCTGCGACGGTTCACCTGAAGATGACTGCAGCTGCCCAGCTGAATTATCATGCCAAGTATTGAAGGACGACCGGCTGCAAGCCCGAAATTTGTTTGGACAGTCAATTCGCCGGGAAAATTTTGAAATTCACACAAGACAACTGTCGTAAAATTGGGACTTGTTAGAACCAGTAAGCTACACAGAACGTAAGTGATTCCCACACAACTTCTCCTCTTAGGGTAGCTAATAATCTGATACAAGCTTCTTCAGTTTCTCCCACTGACAAGAAGGGTCTCATAAAATCAGAAGCATTGCCGCAAAGATTGTATGGCTTGCCAAAACTTGGTAACTGTATTTTTCATTAAGACCTATTTTTAGAACTATTGATTATGTGGCCCATGGAATTGCCAACACTGTAGTTATCTATACGAAATACTGATTCTTATGTTAAGGACTGTGGTCATTTTATCGAAGAACGGTAAATTCTTCAAGTGGAGTCAAAGAGATATTATGGTCGGTTATGAGGTTTTATCCCGGTTGAAGTACCATCACAGCTGGATACTTTTCTGCAGAGGACGTGGCAGATCTTTCAAAACTTTGTCTCACATCAGTTTATTTTCAATGGAATAACAAATTCCATGAGCAAAGTTATGGCGTTATCGAAAATATTTTTAGCGCATTTTTATAAAGAAAAAGTTGAAGAAACAACATTTCAACTAACGAAGAGGAAACCCTCATTTTGGTTTCGGTACGTTGAGAATAATTTTATATTGCCTCACGGAGAAAAAAAAAACTCTCATAATCTCGAAATATTCTGAATAATAGTAATTCTAATATATAGTTCACAGTATTAAAAAAGAAACAAGTCACGTTTCAATTTTGGGCATATAGATGCAGAGAAAAGGCGACGGAACTGCAGAGCAAAAAGTTCATAGAAAGCGTTCTCATGCAGACAGATATTTTCACAAAAATTCCAGTCACCCTCCAGAGCAGAAAATTGGAGTGATTAAAACGTTAGTGCACCAGACTAAAACAAAATGTGAGCCACAGTACTTGGAGGACAAGCTCGATCATTTAAGAAATGCTTTCAGATGACACGGCTACTCTGACAAAATGTAAACAGGGCTCTACCCCTTAAAATACCTGAATCTTCAGGTGACAAAGATCCAACTGAGTGGGAAGTGTTCCCCCCATCCGTAAAAAGCGGCCGTAGATCACATCAGCAGTGTGCTCAGAAGACACAGTGTTGACACAGTGTTTAAACAACAAAAGAAGGATGGGCGAATATTAGAACACTGCAAAAGAGCTATGCCTGCTGTTTGCCCAAGAAGAAGTATACAATAATTTTTTAAGTATTAATAACTGTTTAATGCAACACTTTTCAAATCGAACTAAAAGATATAAAATATATCATCTAGCCCTCATACAGCTTCCTAACGCTATACAGACGGTTCTGAGAATTTAGTATTGTGAATTTTTAATAGTTATGAAAATTAGTTCTAAGATTTACAACGAAAAACGTGAGGCATATACAACCGTTAATACTTAGTAAGTGAACTATGAATACAGGAACGATGTGTAGCATCACAATCACAAATTTTCAGTGGTATCTGTGTGGAGTTAGGAATCTATGTAGGGCTACGGGAAACTGTATATTTAGTCGTATTTATAACGTGTTATATTAAACATTTTTTATTTAAATAATTATTTCCTGCTTTTTATTCATGTGTGTTTGAAATTTCGGAATGGACTGTAAACATTTACTAAGATAATAAGACAGACAAGTGTTAAATTTCAAATTTATTTCACTGTCTTTCAACATGATTATATGTTATATCCACATACGAATAACATATTAATGTGTTTAATTGTTATTTTTCTAAAATATAAAATAAGGAAGAAAGCAACATAATTGTATATGATTTGTAAAGGTTTTTATCCCAGTACTAGCTTTATATACATGGCTTCACCAGAGTTTGCAAATGTCACATATGCAGCACACATCTCCTCCACATACCTCTCCTCTGCCCATTTCCCCCCCGCCCCTTCTTTCTGTCCCTGCCCTTCTCCTCTTCCGCCTGTCTCTACCTCCTCCTCCCCCTCTAGCTGACTGTCTGCTCCTCACCTCACTCTCTGTCCACCTCATCCTCCACCTCTCTCGCTGTCCACTCCTCTTCCCTCCTCCATCTGTCCACGTCCTTCTTCCTGTCTCTGCCCATTTCATCCTCCCCTCCTCCCTACCAGCATCCATCTCCTCCTCCCCCCCTCTGCTCAACTATGCTCATTCACATGTACATCCCCAAGAGCTCACCACTCTTTGGTGAGTTTGTGCTTAGCTACCACAGGGCCCCAGCCTTCGCAGCACCATTTAACTTTCCGTACTGATGTCTATCCTCTTCATATCCCCCGCCCCCCTTTTGGGGCACATGGTTCGGATTTTTTTGGGAATGTGTTGTGAAGTTTCGAAGTTCCAGTACCTTACATGAAAACAGTACTACCATTGTTTTTTTCTTTCTTTCTTGGTCATCAGTCTCCTATCCTTCCTCTGCTTCCATGTTTGAGGTTCCTCTTTGCCTCTTCTTCCTCCCTGTGCGTTCCTCAAGGCCGGCCCACGCATCTGCCGCATAACAGGTGAATGGGTAACGCGTAATTCGCAGCCCCAGGTCGATGGGTAGCGTTCGCACGTTCTCCCTGGTACAGGTCAGGCATAGGGAGGGATGATTGCATATGAGCTGTTACCTTCCCGAATTACCGATTGGTTTCTCTGTCAGGAGGTCTGGAGGTGCGAAATGAGGAGTGAATGATCACTTAAGGCGACGAGTGAGATCCTCTCTGAGCCTACCCCCCCCCCCCCCCCCGCCTCCTCGCCACCCCCAGATGGAAGGAACTCACCATAGGAAACACTAGCAATCATGGGAGATTCTCTCACAAAGAGCCAATCACCATCTCAGACTACGTCTACTAGCCGTAAATGGAATGAGGCTAAGGGTTCTAAGAATCTCCCCGATGCACCTCGATTCTTCGTGGTATCACGTACTGAAGAAGGTTAGTCCTTTGCTATCGTTAATCCGTTTATTATACAAGAAGTTTTTGATGCAGTTGCAGGCCCCTTGAAATCCTGCTCTGTTTTGCATCATGGCAGTTTGATTCTGGGGACCAATTGTGATATTCAAGCCCAACAACTGTTTGCACCTTCGCTCCTCCACGGATATCCTGTTTGAGTCGAGGCCCGTCAAATGCTGAATTCTTCACGTGGTGTTATTGACATTTGGCTCTCGGTGGTCTGGCCAAGGGAGAAATCCAATCTTACCTCTCTGATCAGGGCGTCACTACAGTCCATTGATGCTATTTAAGGCCTACATGCATTCTTTTCCACACTTTTGATAGAGTAGTACTTCCATCAATGATCAAAGTGGGCTATGAAGTTATCACAGTCCGACTGTACATTATCAGTGTCGACATTACAGCCACAATCGAATATCCCGTCGAAACACAGAAAAATGTGTTACTTTTGGTAGGGATGTTCACGAGGGCGATTGCCTGCCTCCTTCCCCCACCGTATCAATTGAAAGGCGACGATGCTGCCTCATCCCGAGAATGTCCCATGTATCATGATGAGTGGGCCGTCCATAAGTTCTGGGTGAAGGAAAAAGAGACTTACCGTGTCGCTCGCAAGTTGTTGGCTTGTCGAAAACTCTGCAGTATACCATCTGGCACTTACAGTGCCATTCTCGTTACACCTCGCTCCACGAAGGACATGGCCACGCAGATTTCGACCTCAAATTCAGCACTGCAGTTGTCAAATCGCCCAGTGTCATGGTAGCATCCCCGTCTCCTCCTCCTCCAGCTGTGCTGGTGGCGACATCACCTGCTAAAAGACCGGCAGGCTTGAAAGGACAGAAGGAATGCTCCTGTGAAAACTTTTTACGTCCATCCTCTCGGCTGACCTCAGTCATCTCAACCTCAATTGCCTTAACAATGGAGCACCCAAGTTCCTTCCAGACACCACACACACTTATTCCCATTTCAATCTCTCGTTCTGCACCACCCAGCTTGCCCATCGTCTCGAATGGTCCATTCTCGTTGACACACTCGAGCGACCATTTCCTGTGTGCTGTCCAACTGCTGATTCCTACCCAACCTACGTGTAAACTCAATTGGCGGCTTTTTAAGGCCGATTGGAGGCTTTACTCCTTCCTGACAACCTTTAAATGGTTGAAATAGCTCTGAGCACTATGGTACTTAACTTCTGAGGTCATCAATCCCCTAGAACTTAGAACTACCTAAACCTAGCTAACCTATGAACATCACACACATCCATGCCCGAGGTAGGATTCGAACCAGCGACGATAGCGGTCGCGCGGTTCCAGACTGTAGCGCCTAGAGCCGCTCGTGACAACCTTCGAGGAACAACATTTCTCAGTGGCGATGATCAGGTAGAGTACCTTACAAACGATATCCTTAACCGCCACAGAACTTTTCATACCTCGCACGTCGTCTTTACTGCGCCGCGTTCCGGTCCCTTGGTGGACTAAGGCGCGCCACTGTGCAATTCGCGCGCGGAGACGTTCTCTTCGCGTTTTTAACCATCATCCTACAATGGCGAACTGTATTCGTTATAGACAGTTGCGTGCGCAGTGTCGTGGCATTCTTCGGTATAGCAAGACAGCTAGCTGTATTTCATTTACTAGTTCATTTAACAGTTCCAGTGCCTCTTTCGTCATGTGGGCCAACTTCCGAAGGCTCTCTGGGACACAGGTCCATTCCCCAATTTTCGGCTAGACCTTAGCAGATGATTACATTGCGGACCCCATTGCTATCTCTAACACCGTAGGCTGCTATTTTGAGGAAATTTCGAGCTCTCCCCATTATCACCCTACCTTCCTCTCTTGGAAACGAGTGGAACAGGCTCGGGTGATACCCTTCTCGTCTATGAATCGTGAATTTTACAATGCCGTCTTTACTACGAGGGAGCTAGATCATGCTCTCACTTCCTCCAGATCTTCCGCCGCAGGGCTGGGCGATGTTCACATTCAGATGTTGCTGCACCTTTCCCTTTCGAGCAACGACTTTGTCCTTCATACGTACAATCGCACTTGGCCAATGGCAAGTATCTCAGACGCTGGCGTGAAGCCACTGTCATAATCATACCTAGGCCCAGCAAAGACAAACATTTTACTTCTAGCTAACGCCCCATTTCTCTCACCAGTTGTGTTTGCAAGGTGTTGGAACGTATGATTATGCCCAGGTGGTATTTATTTATTTATTGTTCCGTTGGACCAAATTAAGGAGAAGTCTCCATGGTCATGGAACGAGTCAATACATGAAATTACAACACGATAGTAGAAACAGATAAAATGAAATATAAGAAACATATTCAGGCGACAAGTCGGAAGTTCAAATAAAGAAACTCAACAATGTAACACTGGAATTTGCTTAATTTTTCAGCTCTTCCAGGAGCTCCTCGACAGAATAGAAAGAGTGAGCCATGAGGAAACACTTCAGTTTAGACTTAAAAGTGTTTGGGCTACTGCTAAGATTTTTGAGTTCTTGTGGTAGCTTATTGTAAATGGATGCAGCAGAATACTGCACTCCTTTATGCACAAGAGTCAAGGAAGTTCATTCCACATGCAGATTTGATTTCTGCCTAGTATTAACTGAGTGAAAGCTGCTGACTCTTGGGAATAAGCTAATATTGCTAACAACAAACGACATTAAAGAAAATATATACTGTGAGGGCAATGTCAGAATTCCCAGACTATTGAATAGGGGTCGAGAAGAGGTTCTCGAACTTACACCACATATAGCTCGAACAGCCCGTTTTTGAGCCAAAAATACCCTTTTGGGATCAGAAGAATAACCCCGAAAAATAATACCATACGACATAAGCGAATGAAAATATGCAAAGTAGACTACTTTTCGTGTTAAACTGTCACTTATTTCAGATACTGTTCTAATGGTAAATAAAGCAGCATTTAGTTTCTGAACAAGATCCTGAACATGGGCTTTCCACAACAGCTTACTATCTATCCGAACGCCTAGGAACTTAAACTGTTCCGTCTCGCTTATAATATGCCCATTTTGTCTGATCAAAATATCGGTTCTTGTTGAATTGTGAGTTAGAAACTGTAAAAATGAGTCTTACTGTAATTTAGCATCAAATTATTTTCCACAAGCCGCGAACTTATTTCACGAACTACATTATTTGATACTGTTTCAATATTACACATAAGATCCTTCACTATCAAGCTGGTGTCATCAGCAAACAGAAATATTTTTGAATCACCTGTAATACTAGAAGGCATATCATTTATATAAATAAGAAACAGCAGTGGCCCCAGCACCGACCCTTGGGGAACGTCCCACTTAACAGTGCCCCATTGGGACTGAACATCAGTACCACTCTCAATATTGCGGAGAATTACTTTCTGCTTTCTGTTCTTAAAGTAAGAGGCGAACCAATTGTAAGCTACTCCCCTTACTCCATAATGGTCCAACTCTGCAGTAATATTTTGTGGTCAACACAGTCAAAAGCCTTCGTTAAATCAAAGAAAACACCTAGCGTTCGCAATCTTTTATTTAATCCGTCCAAAACCTCACAGAGAAAAGAGAATATAGCATTTTCAGTTGTTAAACCATTTCTAAAACCAAACTGTACATTTGACAGCACATTATGTGAATATAAATGCTACAGTAACCTTGTATATATAACCTTCTCGATAACTTTAGCAAACACCGATGGCATCGAAATAGGTCTAAAATTGTCAACATTATCCCTGTCTCCCTTTTTATAAAGTGGCTTCACTACCGAGTACTTTAATCGGTCAGGAAACCGACCACTCCTAAAGGAAAAGTTACAAATATGGCTAAGTACTGGGCTACCATACATAGAACAATAGTTCAGTATTCTGCTAGATACCCCGTCATATCCATGAGAGTTCTTGGTCTTTAGTGATTTAATTATTAACTCAGTCTCCCTCTTGTCAGTATCATGGAGGAGCATTTCAGGTAACAGTCTCGGAACACTTTTTTCTAAGAGCGCTATATGATTCCCTGTTGGTACTAGGTTTCTATTTAGTTCACCTGCTATATTCAGAAAGTGATTATTAAATACTGTACATATATGCGACTTATCAGTAACACGGACATTCCCACTACGCGCTGATTCTATATCCTCGACCTGTCTCTGCAAACAAGCCACTTCCTTTACGACTGACCTTATGGTTTTGTCTCTGCAGAACAGCCACTTCCTTTACGACTGACCATATGGTATTAATTTTATCCTCAGACTTAGCTATTCTATCTGCATACCACATACTTTTTGCCTTCCTAATAACATTTTAAGCACCTTGCAATACTGTTTGTAATGGGCTGCTGCATTTAGATTTTGACTGTTTCTAACGTTTTGATATAATTGCCACTTTGTTCTACAAGATATTCTTATCCCTCTAGTCAGCCATCCAGGCTGCCTGTTAGTGCTAGTACTCTGTTTTGAACGTTCTATCGGAAAGCAACTTTCAAAGAGCACGAGAAAAGTCTAGAGGAAAGCATTATATTTATTGTCTCCTGTATCAGCACTATAAACATCTTGCCACTCTTGACCCTCGATAAGGTTTACAAAGGTCTCTACAGCAACTGGATCAGCTTTCCTAAACAGTTGATAACTATATTTAAAGGCCATTCACCTGTTTGTTAACAGATTGGTGGCTAGAATCTTGCTATTTACTAACCACGGCACTATGTGGAAGCCGTTCTGTGGTTGACCATCTCCTCACTCTGTTCATACACGTTCTAAAAGGTTTACTGCCGAAAAACCGGGTTGTGGCCGTGTTTTAGATTTGGAGATGTCTTACGATACCTGCTGGAGGACTGGTATACTCTGTACTGTCTACACGTGAGGCTTCCGTGGCTACCAGCCTTATTCAGGAATTTGTAAACGACACAGTTCTCAAGCTATGTGTGGATTCTTCCTTGTTGGACACTTTTATCCAGGAAGACGGGGTGCCTCAGAGCACCATCTTGTGCGTCGTCATCGTTGCTATAGCATTAAACTTGTCATGGCCTCTCTCCCGCCGGGAATCTCTGCCTCCATTTTTGTCGACGATTTTGCGATCTATTTCAGTTCTCCACGGACTCGTCTCCGTGAACGGCGTCTTCAGCAATGTCTCGATCGTCTCTAGTAGCGAAGCATCGACAATGGCTTTCGTTTTTCCACTAACAAATGGGTTTCTTCGACCGTCATTACATCTTGGGCCTGTTGTTCTTCCGTTCAGTGGAAGTATGAAATTGCTGGGGCTCATGCTTGATAGAAAACATTCTTGCTCCTCCCACGTGTCTTTCCTGGCTGTCTGCTGCACCCGGTCCTCAGTGTTCTACGTGTCCTAAGCGGTACTTCCTGGAGAGCGGATCGAACCACCCTACTCCGTTTGTACCGATTCCTTGTCTGTTTGCAACTAGACTGTAGGTGTTTCGTTTATGCATCTGCACGTCCGTCCATCTTAACGCAATCTACAAACAGTCCACCATCGTGGAATCCGCTTGGCCTCTGACGCCTTTTACTCTAGCCCAGTTTACAGTCTTTATGCAGAAGTGGCCGAACTACCGCTGCCGTACCGACATGATGTTTCCCTCAGCGGGTATGCATGCCGTTTCTCTGCCATGCCCTGACATCCATCCTATGCCCCCTTTTTCGACGACTCCTCTGACTGCCAGTATGGGGCGCATTCCTCTGTACCTCCTGAAGTTCGCTTTCGGTTATTGCTCTGGCAGCTTCGCTTCATGCTATCTGCCACTTTCCCACTGGATGAGAACCCTTCATCACCTTAGCTTCGTGCGGCAGCCCGTGTTCACCTTGGACTTCATTTGCTTCCTAAGGAAACTACTCGAGATTCTATCTATCGCTGTAAGTTTCTCGACCTTCCCACGGAACACAGCGATAGCAAATTTGTAGACACTGATGGCTCTCGGACTGACCATGCGTCGGGTGTGCCTTCGTCTGTGGCACTGACGATTTTCGATATTGGCTTCCGGAACACTGCTCAATATTTACAGCACAGCTCTTCGCCCTGTATCAGGCCACGCAGTACATCTGGCTACGTGGGCTTTTCAATTGTGTCATCTGCTCCGATTCTCTCAGTGCGCTTCAGAGTCTCTGTGTGCTGTACACAGTCCATCCCTTAGTGCAACGGGTCCAAGGAAGCTTCCACTTCCTCGCTCTTGACAAACCCACTGTGATGTTTACGTGAGTTCTTGGTCGTGCCGGTCTGACGGGAAACTAGACTGCCGTCGCAGCTCCAACGGCTGCAGTCCTCCTACCCCGGCCTGCTTATTCTTCCATTCCGTACTGCCGTCTGTCAGCAGGTGGTGTCACTTTGACGTCACCACTAGTCTTCCCTACATGGGAACAAGCTCTGGGGAATTAAACCTCTCCCGGCGGCTTGGCCAACTTCCTCTCGTCCCTCTCGCCGCGCGGAGATCGTTTTAGTTATGCTGCGTATTGGGCACTGTCGTTTTAGCCATCGCCATTTGTTAAGTGCTGATCCCCCACCAGTTTATGCTCACTGTCATCAACCTTTGGCGGTTCGCCATTTCCTGACCGAGTGCCCTTTTTTCAACCACTTAAGTTCCAATGTATGTTTTCCATCTGAGCTATCAGCTGTTTTAACAAACGGCGTGCGGGCTGTCGACCTCGTTTTAATTTTTGTCCATCGTAACAATATGGCGAAGAACATTTAATCTTTAGTTCGGGACCTCCGTTGTTCCTACGGCGTATTTTGCTGACCTTTCTCCAAGAGGAAGCCCTTGTTCTTAGCTCTTAAGGTTCTGATATAGGGGCGTATGACCAAAATAGTTTTTGCGCCCCCCCCCCCAAAAAAAAAAATCCGCATGTATACCCCCTGAAACGCCCTCATACACTATACGCACAAGTCACTGGTCATGCAGAGCAGCCTAAATGCCAACCACTACGGACAGACAGACAAGAAAGCAAGATGATATTGTAGTGTCATCCACTTCTGAGCTACATTTAAAATCTAAAGTCTGTATCGTCGGGGTGTTAATTTAAACCCAGTTGCAGAATTTATGTTGAACAGACAGAAAGACCAGAAAGCGACCTAACGGAAACGTGTTAAAATTCTTTGCGAATGCCGTGATGTGCACGCAGTAACGAAAAACAGAAGCATCAACACCCGATTTAAGGAACCAACAGCAGTTCCTGTCTAGGAAACACGGATAGATCTGTTATAACTGATTTTGCACTGGGACCATGGAACACCCCCAGATTCGTGTCTTCGATACTATAATTTTACACAGTCAATCATTACTGTGCCAAGATGTATAGAGGAGCATTGGAAGTTCAAAATCGCAAAAAGAAAAGAAGGAGACTGAATTTAGACAAGTTGTGCGCCTTAGTGCTAAGTAAAGCAGACAGCGCCGGTTCATCTCCACTGAAAGCTACATAACCATGTCGGCACGACATTGCGAACTTGTGCTGTGGTCCGGTGACGTCGCCACTAAACTGTTCCGTTGATACTTATAAACAGTTCGGTTTGGTAGCTTGTTTAGATCTGATACTGCTTTCTGAGTCTTTGTAGCTTCTTATGATGTCTCTAGAGCTGAGAGATGAAACGTTAGGTAAGGAAATATGTGTTGGACCACAGCCCAACGCCCATAAAACAAAAATAGCCAAGGGCTTTCGCACAGGTCTCATTAACCTTCGGTAGATCACGCTAACCTTCAGTTATACAAGAAGGCTTTTCTCTAAGTCATTTTTTAATATTGTGGTGACTAGCATTCCCACTTACGTGCAAGGTGGCTTCACCGCTAAAAATGAGACTAACAGAAATTGATTTTCCTCCATGGTTCCCAGAACTGATGTAGCGGAATTCCTACGTTTGACGTAGTCTTCCAGTTTCAAGTCCTGTTTAATTTTCAGCTTCGTTTTGAGAACACGTCAGACTGTGGCATCTGTAGCTCCCTACTGGCTACGTAAGTCAAATGCCATGGACTAACGTCAAACGAAACGCGAATTCTTCCAACAATTAGTGCTGGTACGCATTAGCTTCCGCTACTTTGCACAAACATCCTCTTCTTTCAAACTGCCGAAGCCATATGCAAATGTCATTGGCATTTTGAGTTGCTTGAGTGTGTCGCTGAAGTTATCTTCTCTGCTCTGTGATCACGGAACGCCAGTTATTGAATTCTAACAAGCAGAAAGTCTGCTTTACTGGAGCTGTCTATTCTCTTATTACGTGTAGCTTCCCACTTATGCATCACCACACACGCACCAGCTTCCGACTCACTGTGCTTGCATAACGATCGAAATTTTGGATTTTCTTTTACATTCTCGATAATCCTTTTTGATGTACCGCTAGAAATTAAACATTTATAGTAGTTTGTAATCACTATATGCATTTTTCATTGCCTATAGTTCAAGAATAGGTAATAAAAGAACCTATTTGATCGTTTTAGTTTATTTTATCAGTTGGACGGATGATGTGCAAGTACATCTTAAGAAGAGACGGTTGCAACAGAAGGGGCAACGAAACTGTAATTCTTTTTTTATATTCTTGACAACTCTTAAAGCTTCTTGTGTAGTAATGCTGAAGATGGAGGCTTGGCCTTGGAAATGCGTCAGTGTTAGTGTTTTTACACTGTGATAAGATGACTGAATTGACATTTTCACATTGAAAAACTTGAATAAAATTAAAGTTTAACTGCCTGAACTGATTCCCCTGATAAAACGTATGATGCAAACTGAGAAAAATTTTCTTCAAACTTCTGCCTTGATGGTGGAGGTGCAATAGGGAATCAGAAAGGTAACCATTATCCTGGAAAATGTGCGTGCATTTCGAAACGCGAAACGACCAGCGGTTAAAGCCAATTGCTATCGTAAACACGTTCCCAGCCCGCCTTTCGCTGCCTTCTTATCGCTGTTAATGAGCATCGTGGCGAATACTCTGTTTGGGGGCCGTCATTTTGGTGGAAGGTTTCTGCTTTGTACAACTGTAAAAATGTAAACACCTTATCAGCTATCTCAGCTAGCTAGAAATAACTGTTATCAGAATATCGCTCTCAAAATGTCACGGGGAAATTAGCACTTCTGAAGTCCGGAACTAGTTGCCAGCCAGGAAAGTACCACACATCCACAACGACATCTGCTAAATATCTTACTACTCACTATTGACACCCATATATGGAGTCTAAAGCCCCTGGCGATTCCATAAATTTTGTCCACGGAGAAATTAAACATACTTGTGTGATGCTTGTTACTCGTGCGAAAGTGTAATAGTTAACCCTCCATTTTTATTAGTTTTGAGTCCCGTTCTAGCAACTGAACTTTTAACTGGTTGTCCTAGCGGAGGTGTGGCTCAATTTAAGGATCCTCTTTCCCTCTGTTCGTCTCTCCGGTTTTAGGATTATCAAGGACTGACCACGGAATTGGTCGTGTGGGAGTGTTGGCAGCCTATAATAGCTCCGATGTCAAACTGATGATTTTAAGTACATTGGCTGCTCATAATGAAAGGAAAGTACAGTTAACGTTTCTCATAATGGAAGTGTCAAATCAGAAATTTTTAACTGCAGTAAACTTTAAACCCACAAATCAACTCATTATCATGCTTATAATCAGCCTAGTCATCAATCATGTCAGTTTAATGGAGTGTTGTCGCAATCGCAGGTACTAATACAGACCTGGCAGCTAAAACCACGCTCTGCAGAGGATTATAACAAACTATATGATTTTATTGCTTTGATCCGCTCGGTCAGCCTCGCGCGTTAGCATGCCGTTTTCGGGATTCCGGGAGCCGCGCCTTCCGCGGATCGAATCCTCCCGACGGATTAATGACGAGGGCTGATGTGCCAGCCATTCTGGATGTGGTTCTTAGGCAGTTTTCCACAAGGGATGGCAACAACAAAGGCATCTGGTCACCCTATACCACTAAGATTGCTAAACGCAGATTATCATGAAGAGATGGGATGATGGCCAGAAACAAGTAATAGAAGAAGAAGAAGTAAAAGAAGTATTATCTCGAAATAGGGGAAACAGTGGGACGAGTATGATACGCGAGTTGGGGTAGAAATGGTTAAACAAAAAAGCATTCTTCATTGGGGCGACATCATTCCATGAAAAGCCAGTCTTCAGCTTTCTCCACCCACTGGAAACATGTTTTTTAGATGCCCACCTGCGGAGGCAGAAATGATGATCGTAATAAAACAAGAGAAATCAGAACTCGCAGGGGAGGATGTAAGTGTTCGTGTCTCCCGGGCGCTGTTCGAGAGTGGAAAGTTAGAGAAATTGTATGAAAGTGGTTCGATGAACCATCGCCAGGCACGTATGTGGGAACTGCGGAGCAGTCACGTAGATATGGAGAAATATGTAGAAAGAGATTGGATTATAATCGTTCTAATCATTTTCGGGTCCTCCTGTCACACGCTACACTGGCAACAAAGAAAAAACGTACGTTTAAAAATTTATGCGGTCGTTAACGTTTAGGTTGGTTTGGAATGCCTTTCTGTGATCCGTGAATTGACTGAACCAACAAGTTAGAACAGAACCTACGGTTTCATTCGGTAGCTGATATCCGCAACGACTTGGCAGTGTTCACATACACAAAGAATTTTCAGAGGCAAAACAAGCAAAAGCTGACAAAAAAACGAATGTTAAGATTAAAGTGGTCCGAAGTCCAAATGTTTAGGTTGGCAGTCTCACATTTAACATGTTACCAGTTTGCATGGTAGTAAGGTATAAAACATTTTTATTGCTATGATAGTTATTTGTGTTTCAGTTATATATAATTACCATTAGGACCGGTGCGGAAACCCCAGCCGACACACTGCGGTGTAACAACACATAATTGAAACAAAGTCCGCCATCGTAGCTGAGTGGACAGCTCGTCGGTTTGTCATGCAGGGGTGCCTGGGTTTGATCCCCGGCTGGTTGAATATTTTCTCCGCGCAGGGACTGAGTGTTTGTATCGTCTTCATCATCATCAATTCGTCCTCCTCGACGCTAAAGTCGACGAAGTGGCGTCACCTCAAAAGACTTGCATCAGTTGACTAAGTCTACCCGCCGTGAGTCCCCGCCACACATTTCATTTTACCCGAAACAAACCCAGGGCCAGTCAGAGGCGGCGTTACCACAAAATGTTCAGCCAATATTGCTGCGTATTTGTCTCCAAAGCAAGCGGATGGTGCCTTCAAGTATAATTTATGCCGGTACAGTAGCAAAACTGGAGTGATACTGATTGGCCTCGGGCGACATTTACAATAAGTAACAATTTTCATATGTTTTTGCGAGAAACGTCGATGATAAACTACTCCGTAACTACTGCTGACCGTTGCCTACAATGGTATGGCTTTCGGAGTGCTTTAATGGCACTCCTGAAGACCAAAAGACCTAGCTCTACCACATGTGATGGTTGCTATTTATTCAGAAATAATATCTTCAAACCGCCGCTATGTCAGTTTATGGTTCATTTAATCATAGATCATCCTTGAGGTCAGTATAATATTTTACATGAATAACGGAAGGGTAGTTCCTTATCATCAGACATACAAGCTAGAATAATATCCCGCTGTATTAAGCATTATGCCTCTGCACATATTCCTGTTCGTTGCCATCACCTGTACGAGAGAGATATGATTCTCCTCTGTATTGAACACAATGGTTCTCGAAAAACATTAAGGGATCACAAACATGTTCGCTTATTAGAAGCCAAGGATTTTTAGCGTGCTCGAGTCCTCTATCGTGTTGTTATCGATACCTAAATAAAGCCTGTAGTGATTACCAGCTAACAGGTTTACTTTACTTTAATACGCTAGCATCTCTGATCTACAACGTTTAACCAGAATTATTTTACACAGTTCAGTGGGTACTCATAACCTGTTCGTACATGAGAGGTCAACAACCTGAATCGTTTGAGGAGCCATTATTTTCAATACAGGAAGCTGATAATTCTCGCGTGTATGCATACTGCCAACGAACTGCCGTTCTGAGTTGTATTCTTAACACTGTATCGATCGGGCAATGATTTGTATTGAATGTGTGTGTGCGTGTGTGCGTGTGTGTGTGTGTGTGTGTGTGTGTGTGTGTGTGTGTGTGTGTCGGCGTAGTACGTTTTGGTGGTTTCTTGATATTGCCTACTTCAATACTTGCTACAGGAAAGTTATTTTTGTTCGCAACAACTGACAGAACTAGTTTCGCAGTGGACAAAGACTTCATCTAGTTTGCATAAAACTTCAAGACACCTATTTATTGCCTACGGTCACAAGTTTAGTGCAATAGAATGAAAGAGTGAGGGTCGGGCTTCCCCTTTTTTCTCCTAAAAGAAAGGTAACGGATCGGGGAACTACGGACTGACGCGAAGGAAGTTAAAGAATCAGTACCACTATTGAAAGACAGATAAATCCAAGTCCGAGTACGATACGTGATGGCTAAGAGACTGCTAGCTAATGTATACAGGTTCAATTGATGGTAAATGACGTTTGATTGTTGCGTGAAGCGTCTGAGTGGGCTGCAGGATAACAGTTGCTGATGTTGTTGTGGTCTTCAGTCTGAAAGCTGGTTTGACTCAGCTGTCCGTGGTACGCTGTCTTGTGAAAGTCTTGTTGTCTCCGAGTAACTACAGCAGCCTACATCCTTTTGAATCTGCTTACTGTATTCATCTCTTGGTCTCCCTCTACGATTTATCCCACTACCTCTCCCGACATTCCCCTTGATGTCTCAGAATGTGTTCTGTCAACTGGTCCTTCCTTCTAGTCACAAATTTCTATTCTACCAAATTCTCTTCAGTACCTCATCATTAGTTCAGCACTCTTTTGTAGCACCACATTTAAAAACCTTCTATAGTCTTCTTGTCTAATCTGCTAACAATAGCAGGAAAGAGGGTGAATAATTTTGCTGTACAGTGCCTACTCGTACACCGTGTATGCGAGAGGAGTACATCGTGTAACCGAGAGAGAATCTGAATAACTATAACTATCTAAGTAGCAACACGCATTTATTTGAAAACATAAGTACGTACGAGCAGAGATGTCTGCACTGAAATATAAACGATACACATACAGATTTAATTAGTGGGCACATATGACTGTTGGATATGTAAACGGTTAATCTCAAATGTGATCACTTCAAAAAATGGTTCAAATGGCTCTGAGCACCGTGAGACTTAACATCTGAGGTCATTAGCGACCTAGAACTTAGAACTACCTAAGCCTTTCTAACCTAAGGACATCACAAACATCCATGCCCGAGGCAGGATTCGAACCTGCGGCCGTAGCAGTAATGCGGTTCCGGACTGACGCGCCTAGAACCGCTCGGCCACTAGGGCCGGTTGATCACTTCACAAGTGCTAGATCAGCACTGACGTAAATGTTGCGTTTACATGTCCATTTACTTTTGCAACGAAGTTCACGGACATAGAGAAACTGGAGTTCTACTTATTTACAGACAGCATGGCAGAAATGCCAAGAAAACGCACACATCACGACAAATGATACTAAGACTTCGGAAGTGTTTCTCTCGCGATGTAACTGAAAATTCATCAAGGAGTTTGAAACAAAACATTATTACGAGCGAGACATACAAACATTGCCAGTTCACACGTGTCACTGTGAAGTTGCACGTACGTACATGAGTATTTACCAGGATCCTCAGAATAAATAAAACAGATGTGCTATGTTATATCAGAAATACCATCCACATCACTTGGCTCTTCAGGGGCCGTGATATACTGTATGAAGGTTCCTTGCAACAGTGTGTTCAGTTATTCGGGTTTCGCTGAATTTTGTAAGCGATAACATCATTGGCATGCAGAAGGTACCTTTTGTGCGATGAAACGAGCCTCAGTCACTATGGACGCGTAAATCTGTGTCGGGTGCAAAAAAATGGTTCAAATGGCTCTGAGCACTATGGGACTTAACTGCTGAGGTCATCAGTCCCCTAGAACGTAGAACTACTTAAACCTAACTAACCTAAGGACATCACACACAACCATGCCCGAGGCAGGATTCGAACCTGCTACCGCAGCGGTCGCGCGGTTCCAGACTGTAGCGCCTTGAACCGCTTGGCCACCTCGGCCAGCTGTGTCGGGTTCAGCTCGTGGATTATAAGTGGAACAAAACAGTAATCGTTGCAGAGAGTTCAGTTGTATTATAACTGGACAATTCACTTCCCTAAGTTACAACCTCAGATTTTTTTTTTATCTTGGGTAACACTGAAAGGCAGGGTTCTACGATACAGGAGGCCACGGTGGAATGTACTATGGAATCTTGAGGCAATATTACTCCAGAATCACATAGACTGCTTATTGTTCTCTGCTTGTGCGTTTAGAGACATTTACTGTTGTCAATGGCCAAAATCAAGCTGCGAAAAGCCCTACTATTAATAATTTTAGCATTTTTTAATATTTATGTGAACATATTTTAAATTTTTCTGAGTTGCATAGTTCTCCTTGTACTGTGCGCTAGATAAACGCTCTTAGGCAGCAGGCCTGCAATTAACGACCGAGAATCACATCTCGTGAAGTATGCCTGTATCTGACTGAGATGTGTTGTTAATATCAGGATGACACTGCAATTGCCTATTTTCTCTAGCAACGATCCACGTAGCACACCGTACTCCTTGCTTCTTTATTCAGCAATGTACAGCAGTGATACCAGGACGAGACATACAATTTCTTGTCCTAGAAGTTCAGTTAGGCGCCCTCCATTCCATATTTGTAAGCCATCAAAATTAAACACACTCGTGTTTAAAATATGCCGTTGTGTGTTGATATTTGTATGACATTGCGTTCGACTTTGAACCTGTTTTCAGACACCATTAAATAAATGAGCGATATAGTTTGAAAACATTCGTTTGATTCAGTTTCTTCACACACATATACATATTAAGAATGCGCAGGGAAGCTGTAACGCTGAAACCGTAATACGTGCACAGCCTCTTGTAGGAAGGCGTGCCGCGCTGGGTTAAAGCTAGTTTCGCAAAGCAGTCATAATGAAATATGGCGCAAGGAATTTTCACCAGTGAACAATCAAGTTAACCAATATGAAAATATAAGTAGGAAATATTTTCATATATCAGTACATAAGCGTAGTCTATCAAATGAAATTAATCTTCAGTGAAATGCCTACAGAAACAAAGAACATAAAAAATGGTTCATATGGCTCTGAGCACTATGGGACTTAACATCTGAGATCATCAGTACCTTAGAACGTAGAACTACTTAAACCTAACTAACCTAAGGACATCACACACACCATGCCCGAGGCAGGATTCGAACCTCCGACCGTAGCGGTCGCGTGGTTCCAGACTGAAGCGCCTAGAAACGTTCGGCCCCAGTGACCGGCCGAAGAACATAAGAACATGAGGTTTCTTCATGAAAGAGTTGAGTAAGTTTCTAATATCTAATAGTTCATAAAGCATTGATGCATACATAAAATAATTCACGTTGACATTTATTGAAGAAAATTCGTTGTTTGTTTGTTAGATGTTTGTTGCATTTTTCTGCTGCTGCATATCCATTATGATTGTTTCAGTGCTTTATGTCCCAAGCAAGAGATGGAATTGAATCACGCAAAGAACAATGACGACTAATGTGTGTAGTAGTATAGGTGGAGCGCTGCCAGTATACATGTGTTTGCGATGTGTACAGAAACGTCACCTGTTGGAAATGCAAGTATGACAAAAATCTTTCTTCCAGTTTGTGTTTGGTTAAAGGTTTTGGCAATAATTAACGTCAAGGCATTTTGTTCATAGCAGCGACTTTCTAAAATAGTCCTTATGTGACACAGATAGCAGTGTGCAAATGTTGGAAAAAACAGCCGCGTCGCCGACTTTCTGGTTCCTGCCGACAATACGCGGAAGACATGTTCTGTTAACAGTATGCCGCGTTTACTCGACTTCATTCGCCAAATGGCCTAGCCACTCAAGCCCAGAAGAAGTACTTGCACTTCACTCACTTCACTATGGAAACTTTTCGGGCATCCTGAGGCCGAATTGCTTCGTTTAAACAAAATAGCACCACGAAACCTTGATCGTGACCAAGTTACCTATGAATTAGTTTTACGTTGTTCCGATATTTACGAGATTGCATGAAACTGATGAACAGCTTCTCTCTCCGTTTCTGCATCACTTGTACATCGCTTTATTTTCCGCACACATCAAAAAAATCTCCCTGTGCATGCCAGTTTCTATAAAGGCGGATCAAAAAGTTTCCGTTCGAAGGCCGTATAGTCCGGAATCCGTAAGCCAGTCACGCAAAATCGCAATGAGCATTGCAGCAATCATGCCACGGACGCTTCAGGTTGAAGATACCCGTCTAATAAAACATCGTTTGCTGCTGCACATCTTCAGCCGACAGACGACGGCCTTTTTAAAGTACTGAAGGCGTGATACTTACATGGGGAGAGATCAGACTACAGGACTGATGATCGAGTGTCTTTCACCTGACTTGGTGTAACTTCTGGGTCACGACATTTGGAGTATAGGATACGTGCGTTATCATGAAGCTGCATCATTTACATCTACACTGATACTATGCAGATCACACATAAGTGCCTGGCAGAGGGTTAATCGTTATCGCGCACCAAACATGTTGCCCCATACATATTCTTCTTCGTCGGACGGGTGCCTGCCGATGTTTTGTCCTTTATTGTGCAAGAAATCAAAAAGAGTTCATTGGTCTTGTTTCGTAATAAAGTCAACATTCTTAACGTAACTGGATTTATCGCACGCAGGTTGGAACGACATTAAAGTCACAATACTCTGTTGCACAAATGTCGATGCTTATATACCCGCATCAGAGTCGCGCTACGTAGCATATACACAGCAGTAACATCCTCAAAGGGAAACTTTTTGATCATCCCTTATAAATACAACGTATTGTGTGAATCTTTTTACGACATTTGCCCATATAATTGTCGAAATTGGTAAAAGGATTATTATTATTATTACTGTTATTATAAGTATTAGTATTATTACTAATGCACAGCACAGATAAGCGGGCCACGGATGTACGAAGGTTGACAAAGCAATGTAACGTAGTCGACGTACTGTTTTCTCCTGTCACATTAATAATAAAATTTATCTTTCGTTGACGTACTTGATAGATAATAAGCCCTACCTGCTGAGTGCAAGAATCTGCAGATCGCTAGATGACCAGATCCATGACCCTTAATTCCCAAGAACTGTAAACCAATTAAATATGTACGGCACCTTGGCAACATTGAATCTCTGAGATCGCTACTTCTTACTATCCGACATAACTGGAAACCACTGCAAACTAGATTATTCGAAACTAGGTTACGGTACTCCAGACTACATTACGCCATAGAGCCCTATCAGTAACTGATTAAATCAGTTCCAGTTAATTTAGGTGCTATGTGTGTTTGTGTGTGTGTGTGTGTGTGTGTGTGTGTGTGCACGGTGGATGGAAGCACGTGACAATAATGTGACTCCAATGTGTGCAGAGATGCGTTTCGAAGTTATGTAAAGCAGGCAGCGGAGCAAGAAATGTAGCATCTCAGAGGGATGGCAGACTTCAAAGTTAGATGGCTGTGTCCTTTCATATGGCTTCAACTACATTGTTGTTACAACGTCAGAGCATAGCTGCAGGAGTGCCAAAGTCAACTTAGTGCTTGCCTGCTGCAGCGTAGGCTGTTTGATCACGGTTCTTCGCTGAGTATACTCCTGCTGCTAAACCGAAGACGTCACAGTTTAAAGTGGCCACGTAAACGTTGGCTATAAATGTTTTCCAATTTGTCTCACCTTTTCCTGAGCTATACTGGTTACCACATTAGCGTCAAAAGTTGTAAGGATGAAACTTTCGTGTAGATTGCGAAGTACTGCGTCGAGATCAACTGACCAGATGTAATGCAAGACTGTTCGATTTGTTGATGCAGGTTTTCTGGACAGCGTGTTTTACGCTCAGGCTAGACGTAGAACCTAAAGTGTTGACCTTCCCTCAAAATATTAGTGAAGATGGATTTCCGGAGCACAATATACATTCATGAGCAAATGAATTATAAACACCTGCTGTGACCAGGAGTCAGCGACATGGTGACAGAATCTGTACGGAATTTTACACCATTGAGTTGTCTTCAGATTTCTGCTGGTCGTCGGAGTCAAAGTCGATCGCAGAATCGAGGGGACATCGGCACACTTGATCGCTGCTAAAATGAGTGGCCAGAAATCATGGGAAGGGTTGTCCCATTTGAACATATACCATGTACGATACCCAAACGTTGCGCTTAAACGCGGCGTATGGACCGAATGTAAACACGATATCCGAGCAGTCCGTTAAGGACAGGTGTGTAGTGAACAAGGCTGCACGTCGCAAGTTAATCTACCTTGAATGTGGGACGAAAATTGACGGAAGACGCGTGGATCATTTCATATCAGAGATTACAAAAGACTTCCTGTTCCAAAACTCAACGATGTATGGGTTGGCTATTCAGTAACACACAGACAATATTTCTACCCCACACTCCATGAGTTTGGGAACACCACGCTGTGTTTTACAAAGGAGCAAGATGCGAGTGATCTATCTAAGGTATTGGTTAGATTGCAGAGTACTATTCCCAAATAACGATTAATAATATCACTCACTGCACTGGATAGATAATTATTGTACACGTAAATACATATTGGTGCACAATGGTGTTTCTCAGTTTTATATAAAGTACTTTATCTGTCCAGACGTCTCTACTAAGCACGCCAGATGACGCCAGTAGATAGCACGACTACGTAGAGGTACGCTGTTAACAGTTCTGTTCAGTCTTAGTTCCATCGTATGACGGTAGGACACGGCGCGAAACAAGCTAGTACACGCAAAGAAAGTCCCAGTTTCCTTATGAGTCACGTGATAAAAATAATCACTTTGCACCAAGAAACCAATAATTTCCGACAAATAACAAAAAATTGAAGATTTCCATCAGTGGAGTTGTCAAGACCAGACAACACCTTCGAGATACAGGCTCCTAAGATGATCGTTGGAGCACCCAGTAAAGTATCAGAACGCCAGGGAAAGTATTTGGAAGTGACCAGTAAAAGCAATAGATTCAAAACTGATTACTGAACTAAACGCAACTAGGGATACACCAGTGAGTGGGTCAGCAGTGAGACGGTACCTGGAAGAAAACAACCTCCAAGGTTATGTACCAGCAACAAAAATATTGTTGCACCCTCATAAAAAGAATAAAAGACTTTAGTTGGCTACCAGACGCCAAACGTGGACCCCAGGGAATTGGAAAGTCTTATTCACCGCTGAATCCAAGTTCAAATTATTTGGAATAAATGTCATCAATTCGTGCATCATGAAGCACAAAGATGTTCTGGTATGCGGATCTTTTGGAGTGAATATTAAGTCGGTGATTTGATGAAAATAGAAGCAAAAATGAAACAAAAAGATTATCATACTATTCTCATCGGCATGTCAAGGTACCTCTCTCGCTTCTCATAGGGAAAGGGTTCGCCTTGCACCAAGACAATGACCCGAAACATACATACCGTTTGTGTCAGAACTGTGCCAAGTCTCTAGAGGCTCAGCAATTTTTGAAAAACGTGGAATAGCCTCGCCAGACCAATAACTGTGACCCAATCGCGCTAGTGTGGGATGAGGTGGACAGGAAGATCCAAAAATGGGGACCCATGAGAGTACCGACGCACCTGCGGGAGGTCCTAGAACAAGAATTGAGACTAATTTCAACTGAAACTCTGGCCAAAGAGACCTATCGCATGCAGTGAGTATGCAAGGTAGTGATAAAATGCAATTTTGTAGTGTATTTCCGTTCTGTTGTCCATAATCTCTAGGAGTTTCCAAATATATGGAGGGTAGTGTACATGTGTAAAAAGTTTGACAGGGCGATCACAGTTGTCTGGCGAAGAGACTTCATTTTCTCCCTCCCCCCCTCCCCCCCCCCCCCCCATTACAGCTTGTTGTGGCGGCCGCTTCAGGCAGGGCTTCCCCAAGTGCCCAGGTAGTTCGGGTAACCAACTACTAACGTAATTCTCCAGCTGGGAGTTGCAGTTGTGCTAGATCAGCACCCTGAAACGGCTAGTTCTGCTTGGTTGTTGCAGCAGAGTGCAATGTTTCACATGCGACGATATGATGGAGATACCGTGATGGAGTTATCATGGCTCTGATCACTATGGCACTTAACATCTGAGGTCATCAGTCCCCTAGAACTTAGAACTACTTAAACCTAATTAACCTAAGGACAGCACACACATCCATGCCCGAGGCAGCATTCGTACCTGCGACCGTAGGAGTCGCGCGGTTCCAGATTGTAGCGCCTAGAACCGCTCGGCCACTCCGGCCGGCCGCGTCAGTCTTATTGTAAATATTTCCCGGATCAGTTTCACTGTGTCCACTCTATATGTGAAATCATTATGTAAGTATTTTCAGTTTTTATTACCGGATGACGTTATTTTCATGCATTATTCTGCTATACTCTGTATATTGTTACACGTTACATTAACCTGGTTGGCCACTCATGTGCTTCTCTGTTTTGCGGATTTATGAATCCCAAAATTTGCATGTCACTTCCAAAGTTCTCCTTATATAAGAGGCGATCAAACAGTTTCGCTTCGAAGATTGTACAGCTCAGAATCGGTATATCAATGAATCAAACTCCCCGTGAGATTTGAGACACTCTTTCCACAAACGCACCAGGTTGAATACACACATGTCCTACAGCGTGAAGTCGTCTGTAACTGCCTGCTGCATATCCTCGTCCGACAGGAATCGTCGACCCTTCAGGGCATTCCTTAAGGGACCGAAGGCGTGGTAAAGGCATGGAGGGAGAAGGATGCTCGAGTGTATACCTGCATCGGAGTCACGCTACGTTGCATAAACGCTGCAGCAACGCTCTTGAACGAAACTTTCTGATCGCCCCTTATACAATGTCATTGGAAGTTTTTAGTTTTGCTTAATTTTGGCGTAACTTCTGTGGTGAGACAATCACGATCGCGTTATGGGGGCGTGCGTTATCATGAAGCAACAGCACCCTTTTCAAAGTTTTGTGATCGATTTGCCTTAACTAAAGCCGTATTGTCTCCGGTGTTCCGTAGTACCGTTCCCCAGTGATGGAGACACTTGGCTATCTGTGTGAGATGAGGCTGACCTCCCAGGTCTAAAAGCGTCTTGTGTCAGACATGCTGCCCCATACACATTCTTAATTCTCCTTCCTTCGGCAGCCAAGAAAAGAATAACAGAGCGTTGGTCCTGTTTAAACGCATCGGTACTGACGTTGACATAGTTCACGTTTCTGCTTTTACCGTACGTCTATCGGAAAGACACTAATCCCTTGCCTACATGTCGATGCTTGTATACCTGCATCGGAGTCACGCTACGTTGCATATACGCTGCAGCAACGCCCTCGAACGGAATATTTCTGATCGTCCCTTATACATTGGCATTGAAAGCTTTTAGTTTTGCTTATTTTTGTTTTATTATTTATTTATGAAGCTGGATCAGATCACAGATGAAACTAGTAATTGTAACTGCAAACCCAGTGCTAACAGTAAGTATATATAAAGTAAACATAACGATAGTGTACCCTTTTTTCAACCCGCGAACAAACACAGATGATGTTAATGTTGTATTCACAAAATTTCCGACGCTTGTTCGCTGATACCTGAGCAAGAGTTTTGCGCGTTTTTGTTAAAGAGCCACAGCAACGCTACATTGGACCTTCATCTCCCATACAACTGCGCAGTGGCTCCTGTGGCCAGCAGTGGTGTTACGTGCTGCCTTTAGGAACGCGGGACACCATCGTGATGAGGCGCTATTCAGCGGGCTCGACCGGGACTCCTCGCATCACTCGTCGCTATCGCTGCAGATGAAGCGCCTTTCCTGGCGACGCAGGCCTGTAGAGCGAAACGCTGCGATGCGTAACTCATGCCGTCGGGGTCACGTTGGTGCCTTGAGGAGGTAGTGGATTCCAGTTCCGCCTTGCACGGTATAAAATTTAGATGTTCCCTCATGGTACGTGTGTCCTTTACTTGTGTGGTTCGAACGTACGGAGACGATAAACAAGTAATACAACTCACTTCTTTTCTCTGGCAGTTTCGGCTGAAGAAAATGCGGATCTATTGTGAGAGATGGCGGAATTTGCCCGCTTCAGCCACTATAGTTCCGTGAAGTTACAATAAGTGGCGGCGATAGTGGTAACTTTTAATGGCGTCTGTAATGGAGGTGCGTTCCAAGCAGAAAGCTGTCATTGAGACTCTTTTACCGGAAAACCATAGCATCGGAGATATTCATAGTGCTTGCTGAATGTCTACGGAGACATAGCACTGATCAAAAGCAGGGTGAGTCATTGGGCGAGGGGTCTGTCATCATGGCAACAAGGTCGCGCAAACCTGTTCGATTTCCCGCGTGCCGGCCGGCATCACACAGTTATACTACCCTCAGGAAACTGAAGGAACGACTTCAGCGCGTTCGTCACCGCAAAAGTATAAATAAACTTTTTCCTTCTCTATGAAAACGCAAGATCTCGCACAAGTCTGAGCAAACGTCAAAGACTCACCAGACTTCATGTGACTGTTCTTCCTCATCCACCCTACAGCACGAATGTCGCATCTTCCGACTTCCATCTGTTTGACTCAATGAAGGATGCGCTCCGGGGGAAGTAGTACATGGTTTGTGCGGATGTTATGGGAGCAGCAAGACGTTGGCTCTGGCGTCGACCAGTAGAGTGGTACCATGCGGGCATACAGGCCCTCCCATGAAAGTGGCGTAAGGCAGTAGTATTGAGCGGAGATTATCTTGAAAAATGAGGTTGTGCAGCCAAAAGAGCGGTGAATAATGTAGTTTATGTGAATCCTGAATGAAACCGACCTGCTTTTAGGAAAAAATGTGTTTTCTTTCTTATCGAACGCACTTCGTATATGGAGAACCCTGTACAATGGCTCGCGTCAGACATCAGTCGTGCCTCTTACACTGTACCATGATAGCTATCAAAACTGCAGCACCAGGAAGGATAGCAAATTACGAAATTTTACTTACTGTGCGTTACAATAAGCAAGGAACAATATGTGATTCAATTTGTAGGAGACTGGAGGGTATATTGCGTGCGAAAATTATTACAAATAGCTATCGTCTCTGGCAGCAACAACGGCTTTCACCCAGATAGGCTTCGAGTGGAACTGAACTACACTGGGAGATAATGGTATGTCAGTCCATGCTAATTCAACTAAATGTCAAAGTTCTTCAGCTTTAGTGACTTCTGAGTAGTGGCGCGCCCGTCTCTCGTCAAACAATGGTCAGATGTTTTCAGTGGGTGGGAGATCTCGCTATGGCAACAGTCGAACAACCTTTGTATAGAAATAGGCCAAGACAGCACTGGGAACACGTGGTTTTACGTAATCTCATTGAGAGGTATCGTTTCAGAGACCTCGAAGCTACCGGCCTTAACTCGTCAAAGACGTAGCGACATCTGTCCAAATTATCTGCAATTCGAACTAGAAGTGACCATGTCGTAACGCAATGGCACCCAGTACCATGACGCCAAGCATTCACCCGAACGACGAGGAAAATAAATTAATGTGGCAACGTTCGTTTCCATCAAGACTCCACACATGGATTCGTTCGTCGTGATGCTCTAGGCACAAGCAAGATCTATCAGGTAAAACGTTGTCGTTGGGCGCGCCTTTTTCTGCACTCTGAAGCTGAAACACTGGTAGATGTGCCCAAGTTCGTGGTGCTCCACGCTTCGTTAAACTGACCTTCTTGCAGACAAGTCCATTTCGTAGTTTCATCGACGTGGCTGCAGGGTACTACAGGCCTTAGAGAACATTAGGAGTGTTCTCTAGAATTCTAGTCATCGAGGCCGCTGATATCCTGCACGGCGTTGAGTACGGAGGTCCTGAATCCAATAACACGATCTTCTTACAAACAAACAACATTCAGATGAGAATACTGAATAATGAAAACGCTGCCTAATGTTTCCTTGTACGGTAATGACTTGCCTAACTAAGCATGTAGTACGTTTGACGGCAAGAGGACATTTCTTGCACACTGCCTTCCCTGCAGCAATTTTAATGGTTAAAAGTGTCTACAACACGCCACCTACAAACTCCAGGAAGATCCAGAGGGTGGATGAACTGGCAGTAATACGCTGGGAAGAAGATGACGCCAGTAACTGTAGCCCAAATTCTGAGAGTAGACTCTCAAGTGACCGTCCCGTACTAAATGAGTACTTCTCTAAGTAAGGGAGGTTGGATGTCCAAAATGAACTTTTAATATGCAGCGCAGAGCTCGCTGATTTGAAGCTTCCTGGAAGGTTAAAGCTGTTCGCCGTACTGGGACTTGAACCAGAGACCTCTGCGTTTCGCGAGTATTTTCTCTACCGAGTGCAGTAACGAAGTGCGATTGGCGACTCGTTCTCACAGTTCTACAACCACCAGTGCCTCTTCTCCTACCTTCCAAATTTCACAGAAGTTCTCCTGCAAACCTCGCGGGCCTAGCACTTTTGGCAGAAAAGATATTGCGGGGAAACGCCTTAGCCGTAGCGTAAGAGGCTGTTTTCATTTCACAGAGGAGTGCTCACTGATCTGAAGATTGCCAAAAAGTGTGTAGCTGGCCATGACTATCTTCTTTGGCGAGCAAGTGCTCACGCCTCGGCCGGCAGTTGTGGTCGAGCGGTTCTAGGCGCTTCAGTCTGGAACCGTGCAACCGCTACGGTCGCAGGTTCGAATTCTGCCTCGGGCATGGCTGTGTGTGATGTCCTTAGATTAGTTAGGTTTAAGTAGTTCTAAGTTCTAGGGGACTGATGACCACAGATGTTGAGTCCCATAGTGCTCAGAGCCATTTGAACAATTTTTCTCACGCCTCACTCTTACGGCGTTCAAAGTTTCCGAGCTCGAATCCGGCTTCGGGACACAGTTTTAATTTGACACGAAATTTCAGGAACGTTAAGATATTATTAAAGACCGAGCACGAGGTCGGATTGGGGAATTATAAGGGAGGATATCGGGAGTGCCCTTTCAAACGAGTAACTCAGCATTTGCATTCAGGGACTTAAGGGACATCACGGTAAAACTAAATCTCTGATGTTCAGAAAGGGATTAGAACCGCTGTCCTCCCAAATAGCAGTCCAGTGTTTTACAGCGATGTGCCATCTTGCTTGGTCACCTAGACTGCTCTTCGGTAAGATTCATACAGAGTCTTTACGTATGAGAGAAACAGTTTCACCGATGTACCCTCGCTAAATTTTTAGACTTAATGCTATCGTGACCTGCTATAAAATTGAAAAAAAAAACTTAAAATATATTTCTAAATTAAGAATTTGCCATGCTGCACCAGTACGAAACAAGGATTATTTTAAGCTATGTGCGTTGTATCATTGATTAGAACTTGTTAGTACGACTTTAGAGTCAGCACATCGTCAGGAGACCACAGAGAAAATATGCCACCTCGCGCAGTCGCAGGCGCTCTATAACGACTTTCACAGATATGGAACCTAGAGTCAGCTTTATTTAGCGATGGAATACACGGTTTACACCTGCTGGATGCCTCTCCAAGTGGAAATTAAGAGATCCGTTGACCGCGTGCGTGTGAGTTCCTTACGCAGTTCACAAAAGTAGCAAACTTGGAGCAAAAAATTTCAGAACCGACTGTTGCCAAGATGTTGAAACAGAAACCTGCCGAATTTTTATTGTTACTAGCTCTGACTACCGTAGACAAAGGTACTGAAAGCAATATAACATTGAAGATAACATTTTTCTGAGAAACTTGTAAGTGATGAATGAACACTTCTTGTAACGGTACAGTGTTCCAATAAAATTTATGAATCTGGCACAAGAGAATACATATACTGTCATATCCCACGTTCGTGGCTCACCATAAGTTCTGCATGAACTCAGATTACAACGTCTTGGTACTCTTTTTAACGTCTGTGTTCAGTCGGCAACGAGGTCGTTAAACACAGGGTTCAAATGGTTCAAATGGCTCTGAGCACTATGCGACTTAACTTCTAAGGTCATCAGTCGCCTAGAACTTAGAACTAATGAAACCTAACTAACCTAAGGACATCACACACATCCATGCCCGAGGCAGGATTCGAACCTGCGACCGTAGCGGTCGCTCGGTTCCAGACTGCAGCGCCTAGAACCGCACGGCCAATCCGGCCGGATAAACACAGGACATAAGATCAGATTAGGAAAGGATAACGCCCAGAAATCTATGTCGTTATCGACGAAAGCATAGCGGCGTTGTCCTTCACCGATTCAGGAAGTATTAGAAAATTTGAGTATATACGCCCGGAAATGGAGTTTAAGTCTACTTCACACGAATGAGAATCAGGTGTCTTGATTTCTCTCGGCCTACATTGAACGCAGTTCATACTTTAACATGATGGAGCAATACCTCACTTTCATCTCGATATCGTGAATTGTAAAACATAACCCTGGGAAGCCGGTGAATTGGTCGTGGTGAGAACAATGATCAAAAATGGCCTCCATTTGCACCAATTTTATTGCATGCAACAGTAAACTTTTCCAGAATTCTGTGAAGGTTTTAATGTTCTGCATCTTTATTGGTTGAACAATTGGAATTAGACAGAGGTAAGTAAAAATTATTTTCGAACAAACTGATGTCAGTTTGGTACGTCAGATGCGCAATGAGCTTGATTAGACTTTAAATCTGCAGAAGCCGTATGGGCTGGAGGGTCTTTTGCACATGTTTAAAAATCTTTATGAGATTATTTGTATGCAACACTATGCCAAAAATGCATGTATAATTCCACAATATAATTTCCACGGAAACCAAAATTTAAAATACATTAACTGCTTTACTAAACGTAGAAGGATTTTCGACTGAATTTTATTGTCACCGCTGGATTTCTGTACATGATCCTCACTGTGGTCGGCGTGGGTGGCGGAAAGGGTGCGGCGCTATGGCCGTGTATTCTCCCCTTCCAGGGCAGTTTTAGTTGAGTGTACTATGACATTCCACAAATCTTTTCAACAGGGTGAATATTTTGCTGGAGTTTTGGGGCTGGACCAGTGATGGATAACCAGCAGTTACTTGGTTTCCCATGACGTAACTGGAGGTTTTGGTCATTAGTTTGTGAGTTAATTTACAAGTAGTTCTGCCAAGCGGAAGTGCCGTATAAAGGATCTTAAATAGGATGTGAGTAGCTGAACAAATTAGATTGCCGTGTATGAGATACTAGTCCATCATTCTGCAGCCACCCTCTGGATTGGTTTAAATGTCTAAATGTTCAAAACATTTTGACCGTTTCCCTGATATCACGAAATGAAGTAGTCAGTTATGAATCCTGATGAACCGTAGAAGGTAATTCGTGGAAAGGGAGATTGGTGATTGATTCGATAATTTAGTTTGAGACGAAGATTTCAGATCCATCGATATCGCCCAAATTACATCATATAAAAAGAAAGCTAGGGTGAAAAGATAGTAACTGATTCCTTAGGACGTGCAGTGTGTCGTCGATGGATCGAAGATACGAAGGTCGTTTGAAACCTAGCTCTCTCTGTTTGCCCTTGAGGTGCAGAAAGAAATAGATACCGGCACCTAGTTTCGATGACGTGTTACCTGACTTCCTAAAGGGGTTTGGTACTGTACCGTACCATCACCCGTTGAGCAAAATACTCCCGCGAGGGTACGTAATATGAGACCATGTGACTTGATTGAAGGCTTCCTATCAAAGAGAGCACAGGATGTCACTCTTAACGGATAGCAATCTTCAGGCGCAGAAGTAGTTTCGGGCTTACCGCAAGGGAGTATTACAGAACCATTAGTGTTCCCAATATATACGAATGATATAGTGATCAACGCGGAATACCCATCATGCTGTCCTAGGCAAGCTGAACCACAGCTACTGTAACTGGTTTCGGATATTCTGAAGATTGGCACTGGGACATAGTTAACATCCGAAATGCTCCCACACATCTTCTATAGGGTTCTTGCTAACTACTGGAGTGTTCCAGCGTCTTGCAGACAGTTGATAGACACCACGTGTCATGTACGGATGAGCAATTACCTGCTGAAATATCGAACCACATTAGTAACACGTGAGGACGCAGGACGTACGATTTGTAAAGACGTACCGTCAAAATACTCTCAGTCATTACTAGTCGTCACCTAAATTCATACCCGATGGCTCCCAATATGATGACGCCAAAACTAACAGCATTATGACCGTCGAAAAGATTGGAAGAATGGGACACCTCCCCATGTTGCCGCCATACTCGCTAAAGATAGTCATCATGGATAGTGTAGTAACGTGAACATTGTTTAACACAAAGGGACGCCATTCATTAGGAGTCCATTGTTTCCGGACATTGCACCACTCCAGACGCAGACGTTTGTGTGTTGTGATGTTGACAACAGCCCACAGAAACTCTAATCCGGCTGCTCTGCTGCTGTTGTCCGACCCGGATGCGACACAATGTTGCAGTGAATCCATTAATTGGTCTCGGATGGCAAGCGCAAATGTCAGACGTGGTCGACCGGAACCTTTACGAGTATACGTGCCCTCACGTTCCCATGCACTCCACCAATGGACTAAAAGTCACGTTCGGATACCCCATAAATGTGGATATTGTACGACTCGGCCAGTCGGTCAAATTGAGACCCACAATGGGACCTCTGTCAAAATCTATCACGTGCTGATAACGCTGTCTCAAACAAGTGCACAGCATCTCCGTGTCCTTCAAAATAATCACGAACAACAATAATGCAGTCTGGTGGCCGTTCTATCTGCTACTGAGAATTGAAAATCTAATCATTGACATACCCGCCGGCGGTGCGTACGTATACGAAATTAGGTTCATGTCCGACCATATCTCCCTGGTGCTTCAGTTTTCTGGTCAGGCAGTGTGTTATGTTCGTCTGTCTATTTGACTACTTTCTTTCTATTATTATGACAAATCTACATCATTTTTAAATGATCCTTGGAAGAATAAATAAATGGAAATGGTTCCCTCGCTGTCTGTGTTACAACTAAGACGTATCGACTGTGTGAACCATAGAAGGCACATACATTTGTGACTTTCCACTGCAAAGGATTGAAGGACGAACTGTTTCGCCGTTTATTATTAAGACCGCTTCAATTATCTCTAATAAAACATCGTTTCATGATGAAATGTAGTGCATTCCTTGCGTCCTGCGACTGGCTACCCAGCGCTCGAACAGTTCAAAAATCAACGCTGTCGTCCTGACGTTGTTATTGATTTTACTTCGTTAAATTGGTACATATTTCACATACCCAAACTGAAATACACAAAAATAACTTAAAACTTTACACAATTTAATCTGACGGCTTGTAATCTCACAGTAACAAGGCAGAGCGAATGAATTACGGAAGGAGCAGCCTCACTACTCCAGTGGACCCATCAAGGTATTCACCTTAAACGATAGTTTGGCACCATGGAAAACCTTAAAAATTTGAACCATCGTCCTCACAAAGACGAGTCCAGTGTCTTACCATTGCGCCGCCTCGCTGGCTGCTAGATATACCTTTACACGAAGTGGAGTGTGTAGATCACAGCACCGACCAAAAATGCAACATGATTGTAAAACATGCTTAGCGTTCAACGTTGGGCTGGCGTTACAAATAGGATGCTTTTTGGCTCAAATTGCTCTGAGCACTATGCGACTTAACTTCTGAGGTCATCAGTCGCCTAGAACTTAGAACTAATTAAACCTAACTAACCTAGGGACATCACACACATCCATGCCCGAGGCAGGATTCGAACCTGCGACCGCAGCGGTCGCTCGGCTCCAGACTGTAGCGCCTAGAACCACACGGCCACTCCGGCCGGCAGGATGCTTTTTCATTTGGATAAGGATAGATAATGATATCGGCTTTCGAATATTTAAGGAATAGTACAGAATGGCAAAGGTAGAATATTGGAGACAGGGCAGGCTGCAAGAAGTTAGGGATACCAAATAAAATGGAAATCAGTGTGTTTGTACCAGAACGTGCACTCTTCTTTACTCCAATAGAAATCCATTGTCCTACAATTGCGCCACATTGCTCAGCTAGAGTAGGATATGGCACAGATGACTGATGACAACAGGTAGGCATAGATGAGGATACTCAGTTTGATTTTATATCAAAGGCTATGAGGTTCATAATCAATTCTAGCTGTTACGGTTCATTAAGCAAAAGATTAACTTCGGCAGTGATTTCTTTTATACTTGATAATTACGCCAGAGACGGAGCGAATATCTAGTTTTCCTCTTATCATCTACTAATTCATAACCTTAGAGGCAAAATAATGTTCGCGGCCTATCAAATATCGTGTAAACGGAGTAGTCCACCTCTAGCATTCAGACATATGTAATAATATTCCGTAGAGCTCCGACTGTGACTAGCACTCAGGGACTGGAACTTCAAAACTGAATGGCTTGGTTAAAAACCTATGAGCGCAATTCTGAGTGTTCTTAGGCTAATCACTGGGGCAATATACTAAGAAAGAGGTTTCAACGTGTTTTCTGAGTGAAGCACTAATCTAACTTCCTTCCTTTTTTCTTCTCATTCTCTCCCCTTCTTTGTTTTCCTCTCTCAGCAAGCGAGGTGGCAACGACTTAAGCACACTCAACTCGGATCTTGATGGACGACGGTTCAAGTCCCTGTCCGGCCACACAGATTTAGATTATCATTGCTTAAGGCGAATGAATGCCAGGATGATATCTTTGAAAGGAACAGGGCTTACCTCCTTGTGTATCTTTCTCCTAACCGAGACACTAATGATCTTGTCATAAGGCGTTAATCCCCAGTGTTCCTCATAACATAATTTTCTCTATCTGTCTGTCTGACTGTCTGTGTCTCTCTCTCTCTCTCTCTCTCTCTCTCTCTCTCTCTCTCTCTCTCTCTGTCACACACACACACACACACACACACACACACACACACACACACACACACACACGTTCTATGAATGATCAAGTAGTTCCATACAAAATTTTTGCATATGTGTATGTTTGTGTGTGTGTGTGTGTGTGTGTGTGTGTGTGTGTGTGTGTGTGTGTAAAATAGTACAGAATGGCAAAGGTAGAACATTGGAGACAGGGCAGGCTGTTAATTTAGGGGTAATAAGACGAAGGCGTAATTGACAGAAAAATGATTTATTGGATAAAACGGCGGCAATGGCCCTACATAGGTGGATGAATTGCGGGAAGCTTCACTGTGTTCAGATGGTTCAAATGGCTCTAAGCACTATGTGACTTAACATCTGAGGTCATCAGTCCCCTAGACTTAGAAAAACTAACTACCCTAAAGACATCACACATAACCATGCCCGAGGCAGGATTCGAACCTGCGACCGTAGCAGCAGCGCGGTTCCGGACTGAAGCGCCTAGAACCGCTCGGCCACACCTGCCGGCTTTCACTGTATTCAAGATAGATCCGAAGCGTGCGAATGCCAGTAACAGAGAGAGAATTCCCTGCCAGGTCCGCTATAGTCAAAACTCGCCCGGTCTAACTGGGTAAAGCGCGGCAGCATCAGGGCTGACACAGGAGCGCCAGCACTGACTGTACAGCAAGTGGGCCTTAGCTTCGCTGCCCAGTCTTGGGAAGAGGATCGGAAACACCAAGGCTGTTACACTATTTAACAATAACTGTACACTGAACACATTTGAATTTTAAAGTTTCCATTTTTATGACATGACGTAGAGGTTTAATTACATTATTCTTGACAAATATGAGGGTGAACACTGAGTATTTGACGTTGAGCACCCTAGCACCAGCAACAAACTTACAAACAACCTTGTCAACTGCTGCGCAGGAATGAGCGGGTCGTCAAAAGATTTAATTTTCACTCTTCAGCGACCGATGACCGTAGCAGTCTGGTCCCTTTAATCCCACAACCACTCTTCAGCGGAGTGTACCCTATTTTGAAAGTTCTTGGCAGTTTAAAACCGTATGATCGACCGGATCTCGAACTTGGGACGTTTGCCTTTCGCGGACAACCAGCCCACGCAGCTTCATTTCGTCCATTACCTCTTTCCCGTCAGGCGAACTTTGCAGACGCTCTCCAGCATATCTTGCGGACTAGCAGTCCATTCTTCTTCGAATGTTAGAAGAGCTTCTGTGAAGCTGCGAAGGTAGGAAAGACGTACCGGCGAACTACAGCTTTGAGAGTGGATGGGGATATGTCCTTAGATAGCTCGGTCGGTAGAAGACTTATTCACGAAAGGCAAAGGTCCCAGTTTCGAGTTCCAGTGCGGCACACAATTTTAATTAATTTCCCAGCAAATTTCACATTGTTATTTAATTAGCAGTGGAGGATTGCAAGATAGGTTGGCTCAATAATGGTTCAAATGGCTCTGAGCACTATGAGACTTAACATCTTAGGTCATCAGTCCCCTAGAACTTAGAACTACTTAAACCTAACTAACCTAAGGACATCACACACATCCATGCCCGAGGCAGGATTCTAACCTGCGACCATAGCAGTCCCGCGGTTCCAGACTGCAGCGTCTAGAACCGCACGGCCACCGCGGCTGGCCGGTCGGCCAAGATAGGTTGTAAGCAAAGCGGAACTGAGGTTTGAGATTCATGACCGGGAGGTTTCTGGAATACGGATTTCCGGAATCTCAACTCTCATTACTTGGGACAGTTTCTGGAGAAACAGAAGCAGCTTGTCTACGTAACATAGCAGAACAGGAGAGATCTGCTCTATGGAATGCGGATATTTCACTGACGGTTTGGTAGTGTTTTATAAGACGTCAGCGAGGCGGACTTGTTCTACAGCCGCCGGCGACATGTGTCCTAGTGGACGCATCTGCTTGGATACGGAGGCTATTCGCATCTCTCTTCTCCGGAGGACTCCGGAACCGACGACCTGCACATCAAAGTGAGGCTGCGTCACTGCACGGCTCTGTCCTGCCGTCACTGCTCTATGTTTACTCGAGGCACATCGTAGAGCCAGCAAAGAGCCACTAGTCCGCACGGTGAAGCGGCTGTTATTGCTCGGCAGAGGATTGCAAGTGGGAGCGAACGAAACTTATGTTTTTGAGTCGTTCAGAGCGAAGGAGTTGCAGTGCGATTTTACACTACTGGCTATTAAAATTGCTAAACCACGAAGATGACGTGCTACGGACGCGAATTTAACCGACAGGAAGGAGATGCTGCGATATGCAAATGATTAGCTTTTCAGAGCATTCACATGACGTTTGCGCCGGTGGCGACACCTACAACGTGCTGACATGAGGAAAGTTTCCAACCGATTTCTCATACACAAATAGCAGCTGACCGGCGTTGCCTGGTGAAACGTTGTTGTGATGCCTCGTGTAAGGAGGAGAAATGCGTACCATCACGTTTCAGACTTTGATAAAGGTCTGATTGTAGCCTACCACGATTGTGGTTTATCGTATCGCGACATTGCTGCTCGCGTTGGTCGAGATCCAATGACTGTTAGCATAATATGGAATCGATGGGTTCAGGAGGGTAATACGGAACGCCGTGCTGGATTCCTACGGCCTCGTATCACTTGCAGTGCAGATGACAAGCATCTTACCGGCATGGCTGTTACGGATCGTGCCGCCATGTCTCGATCCCTGAGCCAACAGATGGGGGCGTTTGCAAGACAACAACTATCTGCACGAACAGTTCGACGACATTTGCAGCAGCATAGACTATCAGCTCGGAGACCATGGTTGCGTTACCCTTGACGCTGCATCGCAGCGCCTGCGATGGTGTACTCAACGACGAACCTGGGTGCCCGAATCGCAAAACGTAATTTTTTCGGATGACTCCAGGTTCTGTTTTCAGCATCATGATGGTCGCATTCGTGTTTGGCGACATCGCGGTGAACGCACATTGGAAGCGTGTATTCCACATCGCCATACTGGGGATCAACCGGCGTGATGGTATCGGGTGCCATTGGTTACACGTCTCGGTCACCTCTTGTTCGTATTGACGGCACGTTGAACAATGGATGTTACGTTTCAGATGTGTTACGACCCTTGGCTCTACCCTTCATTCGATCCCTGCGAAAACCTACATTTCAGCAGGATAATGCACGACCGCATGTTGGAGGTCGTGTACGGGCCGTTCTGGATTCAGGAAATGTTCGACTGCTGCCCTGGCCAGCACATTCTCCAGATCTCTCACCAATTGAAAACGTCTGGTCAATGGTGGCCGAGCAACTGGCTCGTCACAAAACGCCAATCACTACTCTTGATGAACTGTGGTACCGTGTTGGAGCTGCACGGGCAGCTGTACCTGTACACGCCATCCAAGCTCTGTTTGACTCAATGCCCAGGCGTATCAAGGCCGTTATTTCGGCCAGAGGTGGTTGTTCTGGGTACTGATTTTTCAGGATCTATGCACCCAAATTGCGTGAAAATGTAATCACATGTCAGTTATAGTACAATATATTTGTCCAATGAATACCCGTTTATCATCTGAATTTCTTCTTGGTGTAGCAATTTCGGTGGCCAGTAGTGTATTATTACGGTTGTAAAACAGTTGTCGGAATATATTTCTGTACAGTTAAGTGCACTACTTTTTTGTCATCTTTTGAAACACGTTTAGATGGTGACGCAGAGAAACGGGAACATTTGAACCCGATGTTGACAACACCACAATGGTGGCAGAAATTGGGGGACAAGTGTGCGGCAGTAACGCACTCTTAATTACGACGGGTCGGTGGAGCGGGACAGAGCGTGCAGCCGCCGAACATGCGTTACACCGGCACGGTGGCAGTTGGTTGGGAATGTTGAAGAGGCTGATTCATCTTTGAAAGAAAGCCTTGCCGCTGAAAACTTTAATCGTAACCGAGCTCCTGTCTCAGTGTGCTAATCGCTTGGTTCCAAAAATTGCCTCGTCACGGCAGCTCGGACGTCGGAGCTCCAAGAAATATTCCATCGCCTTCAAACTCACCAAACTGTAGAACAACTGAATCCTAATGGCTGTGTCTGGAGGCTGCTGGGCTGCGAGCAGGTGTTGTTTAAATTCGGTGAGTATGCAAACCTCATTCAAAACCTTTCGACGTCTGATGAGGTGATTGACCTCGAGGAAAGCCTGCTCAGCTGCACGGGCGTCTGTTACACCGTAACAGTCTTATTACAAAGTGTGTGGTGTTGTTCGCCAGAGACACCAGGCTTGTCAATTCCGAGTTGAGCAGTTTGCACCAGACATTCAGTGACGCCGCCAGAGGCAACCACACAGCATCCGCGGCGCGAATCAACAGGCGCTCCGTAGACAGGACCCGTCCCCCTCTGGAGGCTGCGCTGCTACCGAAGATGGCTCTGAGCACTATGGGAATCAACTGCTGAGGTCATTAGTCCCCTAGAACTTAGAACTAGTTAAACCTAACTAACCTAAGGACATCACAAACATCCATGCCCGAGGCAGGATTCGAACCTGCGACCGTAGCGGTCTTGCGGCTCCAGACTACAGCGCCTTTAACCGCACGGCCACTTCGGCCGGCGCTACCGAAGAGTATAAGCATCCGCCGCAAGCTATCATCGATCCGCTTTAGTTGTGCGTACTTCACCTGCGGGAACTCAGGAACAATAATGATACTGCAGCGTTAGTACGGACTTGGGTACGAACTTCAGTTATTCCGGATTGGTACATTGGTTTTTTCTGCTCTTCTTCCACTGAAATCCATTGATTACAACTAAACAGTTTTTACTTAACTGTTGTGTCTTTTGCTCTCTGCTTCACAAACTTAGAACCCACGTGTCACTACAGGATTCAGCAACTTGTAGATGGTTATCTCGTGAGGTTGTAGGTGTCTACTGTCTCACTTTTTTGAAAATGAAAGAAACTTTGCTATCACTTTGACGTCTGAATTCTGGGCGAACATTTTTGAAACGTTTATGATTTCATGACTGAATAACTTTACTTGTCTTGACATTCAGTACAACTGGTTTCAACAGGATGTGGTCACTCCACACACTGCCAGAGAGTCTATGGCAGCAAAAAATCGTTTACCGGGCGATCGCGTGATTTCAAGGAATCTGCTATCATGGCTTGGCAGCCCTGGGCTCCAGACCTCTCACTCAGTGACATACTTTTTTAGGGACGTCTGAAGGGTGACATGTCCAGACTACATAGACCATGAAGCCTAGCGTGGCTCAAGAAACAGACTGAAGAGAAGGACGTCATCAACATCTAACGTACAGAATGCGTGCATCAAAATGTCCAATATCTGGCTGGTGTATTTAGTAAAAAGTGATGTCTGATGCAGTATCCAGTCCTGAACAACAGATTACGAATCTCAAGTCAGGCACTAAGCTTGTCTGACTTATGTTATTCTATTGTACATCTGCTGCTTCTAGTTGTTTAGTATTTTTGTCTTTTTCTTCTCTTTTTTCTGATATCGTTGCTTATCTTGGATCGTAATAATTTTGTGTGTACATCTGCAGTGTAATGTATTACGTAGAATCAATATGATTACTTGTAGTGTAAAGTTAATTTCATGTATTTATGTAATTTCGTTGTACTTTTAGGAGCTTCAGCACCTTAGATAATCTGATATCTGTGAATAACGTTACGAAGAGACAGCTGAGGAGCGATGATGAGCAATGATGTATTGCAACTACAAGGTAAGCTGAATTTTAAGATAGGAAACGGAATGTCTTCGCTTGGGGTAGTTATTTGTCAATAGTCTGATTTTGAATGCTCAAAACTGTATTGGAATCTGTGGGATGGCCGAGCTCCTGAACAATTTAATTTTGGTGAAGAGAGAAATAAATGTGTGGGCACCGCGTCGGGGTTAGTGCTTGGTCTGCCATCCACTATTGTTTCTGGAAATCTACGTTTATAATGAATTAATATCTACTTGAAGTCGGCACTGTTTACAGCTTTGTCATTTCAAGCCAGGTCATCACTCTTTCTTCAGAGATGACATTAACTTTATTCAAGTCATGGACCATTGACTTCCTTGGTGATTGCACTGCTTAGTAATCAATGTGTCCCGACACTGACATTTCTGAATTCAAGCATATCTAAAGTGCTATCAATAACAAGCCAACTAGCATTAAATTTACTAGCTTTGTGAAACACCTTTTCGTACAGCAAAATTTCACTGCTTGCCGACATATTCATCTCCAGTAGCAAACAGTAACCCAGTGTTATTTATTGTTACAGTAGCGCTTGCTAAATAATATTTATAGAAATTTTATCAGTTTACGTATCTCACTTACAAGGTCTCTTTTTTTTTTTTTTTTGTATGTAGTTGAAGAGTGCTTGTGTTCCGTAACAGTGAGCCTAGTCAATGTTTCTTACAGACAGACGCTATCTACCAGATAATTTCAGAAATAATCTGCTTGCGAGTTGGATTAAATTGGCAGGTGTGTAGCAATTTAATCCTAACAGTTCAAAAGGTGTTTTGCTCAACGTTTTGCTACAGAGACTTCACGTGTTACGTGCAGTAAGACACTTTCAGATTTTGCTAGCTAATTGACAAGGGGCTGGAGGGATGGGGCCAAAGCCATCAGGTGTGCATGTACTTGTAGGACACTCTGTAAATCCGTATAGAGCACACAGTCGCTAGACATTCCCAGCAACTTTTCGTAAACAGTCTCAACTGAACAGCAGAAGGAAGTCGTAATCAGTCAAACTGAAGAAGATAGGACCTTATTATGTGGTGAACGTGGGGGCGGACTGCTGTGATTGTCATACATAATAGCAGCCGATTGACCAGTTCAACAGTCTTCGGACGGAAAGTACTAATTTGAGTATGGTTTAGACGATTGTCTATGCTTACTTATGCCCAAGTTAGTTTAAGGAGTAATGATATGAAGTCTGTTAGAGAACTATTGAACAAGTAGTATGAAATAGTGTTATACAAAAAGTGAAGAGGGTAGAAGAAATAAAAACATCGGAGGTTCGACCACCAGCTACCAACATTACAGTAGAGGCAGGCACATCAGTAGAAGCAAACATATTGGTAGAAATGAGTGTTAATCCCATGCTCAGTCAGCTGTATAATATAATGGATTAACTTCTCTGTCAGAGCCTTGGTACGTTAGAAACTAAAATACAGGTTCGGACCGGGAAAAATGAAATAAAAGCAGGGTATATCAAGCTAGAAGGAGATGTTGCTCGTATAGAAACAAAGTTCACTGCAGAACTCAGATTAGTGGGATCAGAAGTCGACGAGAAGATCAAGGGCTTAGGGGATCATATGGGGAAGATAATCGAGGTGAGGATTACGAATTTGGCTGAACGGATAGAGATCGAGATTACCGAAAGAATGCAAGCTAAGATTCTTGAACAAGGCTAGCCCGTGAGCCAATGTGCGTGAGATTGCCGTGAAATATGGAGAGACCAAAGATATAGAAGTAGTGGTACAGGTACTGGCTAATGCCATGGCACAGGAAATAACACAGATACTTCACCAATTGGTACAAGGGTGTATGGTGTACCAGGAAATTGCTTTAAGTGAAAGATAGAGAAGGCGAAGTTCAACAACTTTGAATTTAAAAGAGGAAGAGTAATACATTCACAACAATCAGGGGCGATTCTAGAAGTCGGTCAAGGGGGGAGGGGGCTAATGGGGGTAGAGGGGGTTTGGGGGATAGGAATATCGCTTAACAAAAACAGAGTTAGTGTCCTCCACTGACAAAATGGTAAAATATGGTGTTACTTAAAATAGCTTTTGGGAACTATTTTGGAGTTCAGGGTAAAAAATGTGTACTAATAAATAATAAGACGCCCATTTTAAGTTAAATGATATCTATTAGTTTAGATAGTAAGCTATGTACCGCTCTTCTTCTTCTGTCAAAATGAGTTGGAAATTGATTGCAACCTATATTGCCACATAATTATATAAAAAATGATTGAATCTGTTGGAGTAATATATCCGCTGATTTCTAAAGTCATTTTATCCAGTGTAATATGATACTCCATTGGGGGGGGGGGGCTATAGCCCCAATAACACCCTCCCCCCTTCCCACCGGCCTTGAAAACAATCTGTAGATGGACTGATGTAGCCTAACAAAGGGTGATGCTTTGCGCTGCACTTATAACGCCGAGAACCTGTATCAAAGCTTGGAAGAATTTCTGCAGAAGTTTATGAAAAGATTTTAGTCGACAGAACATCAGAGAAATGTAGTGGTGGAATTTCTATGTGGCCCAGGATATAGTGGAGAAAGCGTGTACTCGTACTGTAAAAGATACTCGGACATCAGGTACCAGGCAGGATCTCTCTGTGCTGACTCGCATTATCTATTTTGATTGCAGTGACAGGTAAATTATTATTTAGGATGATTGTCTTATCTTCACCTAGTCCAGATGATGACTTTTCTGCTGTTTGTACCATATAAGCATGCCTCAGGAGGCATTGTACGGAGAACCAACCATACTGATTACTTTTTCTTCTATCTCGCCGCAATATACCATTACACCCTTTCACCATAATCTAACCATGGTTATCTCTGTGACATGTGGAATTGGGATAACTGAGAGCACATGTGAGATCGTGGAATCTGTATAGCTTTCTTGGTTCTTGTTATAGAAGCTTGGAAAACTCCCTTGAATTTGAACTTTCCTGGCTCGTGGCGTGACCAGACCGGTGACAGTTCGATCCAGTCTTTTCCTCGTTTTAATAACTGTCCATCTCATGGAGTACGATTCGCCAGTCTTCTCGTTTACATGCATTCCACTCCTCCTTTTCATTGCCTTGCTTGAACAATGTTGTTGCAAATCATCCTCGAAATTCATTCACTGATCAATCGTTTAGTCATTTTGTCAGATTCCGTTGCTTGTCTGCGGACAAATCGTAACGTTTTCTTGCCGACTTCAGAGGCCATTGCATTCAGTGGAACCTGCCAGCAGAGTGGCACTGGCTGCTCCTGATAGGAAGCGCAATAGCTCCACTAAGTCCACCTGATATGGCGAAACGTTTATCTGACATTTAGAATACCACTGATGTTTAGAATTAAGGTTAAATCCAATCAATTAATTAATTAAAAAACGCGAGTGGCCATCTTCTAATACCGTACATGTCCACTTCTGGAAATTGAAATAAGAACACCGTGAATTCATTGTCCCAGGAAGGGGAAACTTTATTGACACATTCCTGGGGTCAGATACATCACATGATCACACTGACAGAACCACAGGCACATAGACACAGGCAACAGAGCATGCACAATGTCGGCACTAGTACAGTGTATATCCACCTTTCGCAGCAATGCAGGCTGCTATTCTCCCATGGAGACGATCGTAGAGATGCTGGATGTAGTCCTGTGGAACGGCTTGCCATGCCATTTCCACCTGGCGCCTCAGTTGGACCAGCGTTCGTGCTGGACGTGCAGACCACGTGAGACGACGCTTCATCCAGTCCCAAACATGCTCAATGGGGGACAGATCCGGAGATCTTGCTGGCCAGGGTAGTTGACTTACACCTTCTAGAGCACGTTGGGTGGCACGGGATACATGCGGACGTGCATTGTCCTGTTGGAACAGCAAGTTCCCTTGCCGGTCTAGGAATGGTAGAACGATGGGTTCGATGACGGTTTGGATGTACAGTGCACTATTCAGTGTCCCCTCGACGATCACCAGTGGTGTACGGCCAGTGTAGGAGTTCGCTCCCCACACCATGATGCCGGGTGTTGGCACTGTGTGCCTCGGTCGTATGCAGTCCTGATTGTGGCGCTCACCTGCACGGCGCCAAACACGCATACGACCATCATTGGCACCAAGGCAGAAGCGACTCTCATCGCTGAAGACGACACGTCTCCATTCGTCCCTCCATTCACGCCTGTCGCGACACCACTGGAGGCGGGCTGCACGATGTTGGGGCGTGAGCGGAAGACGGCCTAACGGTGTGCGGGACCGTAGCCCAGCTTCATGGAGACGGTTGCGAATGGTCCTCGCCGATACCCCAGGAGCAACAGTGTCCCTAATTTGCTGGGAAGTGGCGGTGCGGTCCCCTACGGCACTGCATAGGATCCTACGGTCTTGGCGTGCATCCGTGCGTCGCTGCGGTCCGGTCCCAGGTCGACGGGCACGTGCACCTTCCGCCGACCACTGGCGACAACATCGATGTACTGTGGAGACCTCACGCCCCACGTGTTGAGCAATTCGGCGGTACGTCCACCCGGCCTCCCGCATGCCCACTATACGCCCTCGCTCAAAGTCCGTCAACTGCACATACGGTTCACGTCCACGCTGTCGCGGCATGCTACCAGTGTTAAAGACTGCGATGGAGCTCCGTATGCCACGGCAAACTGGCTGACACTGACGGCGGCGGTGCACAAATGCTGCGCAGCTAGCGCCATTCGACGGCCAACACCGCGGTTCCTGGTGTGTCCGCTGTGCCGTGCGTGTGATCATTGCTTGTACAGCCCTCTCGCAGTGTCCGGAGCAAGTATGGTGGGTCTGACACACCGGTGTCAATGTGTTCTTTTTTCCATTTCCAGGAGTGTATATGCATAGAATGCCTATCAGCCGGCCGTTGTGGCCGAGCGGTTCTAGGCGCTTCTGTCCGGAGCCGCGCCACTGCTACGGTCGCAATTTCGAATCCTGCCTCGGGCATGGATGTGTGTGACGTGCTTAGGTTAGTTAGATTTAAGTAGTTATAAGTCTAGGGGACTGACGACCTCAGATGTTAAGTCCCATAGTGCTCAGAGCCATTTCAACCAGTGCCTATCACACTATAAACAGATGAAACAGCGATAATGAATGAGGGAATGTTAATCATTACAACAACTAATGGTGCGAAAGTACTACATAAAGAGATTTCTATCAGAGGACAGAATGTAGCCAGATCAAGCGCGTCAGGGAGGCCGTGAAACGTGAACTGCGTAGGCATAGAAGGCTTATTTCAACATTGCACTGCTAGAAGTGAAACTTAGACGAGAGAAAATTTTGTAAAGGGAAAGTTAAAAATTGTGTTATGAATCATGCAGTGACATGAAGTGTGCACTGGAGAAGTAAAAATCGTCGTTAATGATTTCCTAGCAATGTCTTGGTCATAAAGCAGCCTAAATGATTTTATAATAGAATCAGCGATATGGAGGAGTATGTACTTATACGTTTAATGTTCAATCGAGACAACTTTCTGATTGATAAAAGAGAAATAAGAACCTCCGACCCTTTGACGGAGGGACAGTATGACAACAAATGGCAGAACGCACAATATTTTTCCTCTGGAATGCGACATAACAAGCGATGCTTCTATTTTACGTCTGATCATGCGTGCATTCCAACACATGTCCCGAGAGACAATATACCGCCAAACGCAGTGGGGATGGTACGATATGGCAACGAGATGACTTCCCATTAACTGGGTTCCTCATCCTACACTATTTCTTCTGCAGGTCGCCTTTTACGACAAGCGACGTTTCGGAACTCTAAGATGCATGACGTTTCGGATGTCAGTCTTCTAGGAAGATTGGTGGTGTCAGAACGTGATATGAAGAGGACGGAAATTTCTAGAGATGATTTGTTAACGCTAGAAAACTACGTGGTCTTTAATCGTGTTTCTTGTAACTCTAGCCAAATTAAGGAATAATTGTTTCAAGTTGTAGTGCCACTGTCATAATAAAATAAGGAGACTCTGGCTCATAACTACATTTATATCCCCACATTTCAAATGCTTATAAGGTTCCGGCATGACAAGTATATGCCAAAACTAATAAATGAAGGCGCAGTTTAACGAAATAATTTACAATAAAAGAAGATGTGGCTGATATCTACAAGTAGACAACGCACTTAATTTCTACTAATAGAGTCACATTAAGAGCTATTTTACTTTGTTTATTTATTAAAAAAGGTACAATGCTGTTAAATTTATTCATTCTAAAAACAGTAAAATCATGATACAATAGTTAAGGACAGAACTTTATTCCCCATCAAAAAAAGATCTGCTTCGTAGGAGCCGACTGCGACCATTTAAAATGTTCATTTAATGGTTTAGTACTTTACATTTTACGTAGAGTGTGTAACGAATATCAGAATAGCCAAAGGTTCAAATACAGGATGTTTATTCTCTTATGAAAGACAGTTTCTCCTGAGACATGCATTGTGGCACTGTGTTCCATATAAAAGTAAATCTGGTGCCAATCCAAAGATTAGTTTGAACATCTCACCTCAGAGCTTCACTAGGCGTGATCATATAGGAGGGTGGTATGCCCTTGACTTCCTTTGCCCTCTGGAGTGACAGCCAATCATTTACAGATGGGCTTACAACCGTGGATCCTGAAGAACAGTGCAGCTTGACGTTTATCGGATTAACAATTCATGGTCAGTAGTGCAAGAAACGATAAGCGACAGAAATAATACTATAACTGACAGGGGAACCAATCCTGGATATTTATATATGTAGACTAAGTGTGATTCATTCTGCGTAGCCAATTTATTTGTATTTACGCTATTTTTTTTTACAAAAGGTTACCCTATTTCTTACACTTACAATATAACGAATAAGATTCTAAACAATGTTGAACCAACAGTGATAAATATGTTTCCTGATTACCTAATACAATAAATAAGAATATACTTGTAACAGTGCGCAGAAATGTAAATTACATCTATGACAACAACTGGCCTCATCTAGGAATAAGGACACACTCGTATATTCAGCGCCTCCCATTTCACATGAAAAAATTAGTAAATCATTTTTTTAAATATATTTTGTAGGTAACTTCACAGTCGTTTTCAGGTGGTGGCTTTTCTGTCTTTGGTTTCTCTTCTGAGGCCAGACATTTCTCTACCAGTGTTCCCACACCCTAAGTACCCTTTGAGTAGGTACTTTGTGCGTGCACCAGCGATCCCTCGGCGGTAGAAACTTACTACCTTAGGACAGTCTACAACAGTAATTTCAAGAGGTTTTTCAGTATTGTCATTCTGATCTGCGTCAGCTTTCTAAAGAAGTCTTGCCAATAAATGTTATAAAACAAGATAACAATACGAAACTGAAAAGCAAAATGACCGTATTCTACACATTTATGTAACAAGCGCTGCGTTATGGACGTTTCTCATTTGTTCCTTGCATTTAAGATGAGCACTTATGCTAAAATCCCATATTTTCATTGTTTGTACGACACGATTATCGTCAGTTCTATGTAATGCAGTATTTATTACATATAATTCCCCAGATTCGATGTAGAACTTATTTTTGTCCAGGTTGCATCATTCCATGTCTGATTTGAAAATGTGACTCCAGGTTACTTAAAGCTCGAAATTTCTAGTTAGTAGCACTAATTCTCTCCTCACCCATGTCCAGGCATGTGGTTGATCATAGTACAGGAATATATGTTATGAATGGTCTGTCACATGACACAGACGGAATATTGGCGTTGCTCTGTAGTTTACGAGTATTGCGTGCGGTTTTTCGCTAATGTAAATAGTGTTGGAATCCACTTCATACCAGGTCGCCCTTATTTGTGAGGTAACCATGAACTTCTTATCTTTTACGACACCTGTCATAAGAAATGCAAGGTTTTAAAAACCTCAATTGCGTACTTGATACAACTTTTTGTTACGGCTCTGCATATGTATTTTGTATTCAAAGACGTCAGAGCTCCGAACAAGGATTTATTGATTGCGTTGAGTTGGCCTTTCATGGCATGAATAGATTATGTATCCAACTCTGCGGTACACTGTGTTAATACATATGTTTTAAAATCAGTACCTTCTAGTGGAAACTGTAAGAAGAATGTGTGTTGAAGGTGTTTTACAACTATTCCCTCGACACACGAGGTAACAGCCATTGTCTGTATACTATTTGCTGAGGGGGCACATATCGGTATGACTACCATCACATGGTTAATCTCATTAAGTCATACGTGTTCATGAATACTAACCTTTGGATCCTATTAAGTTTTACATTTTGAGAGAGATTGTTTTAGGTGGAGATAGCGACTGTCTCGCATTTTTTTTTTAATTATACATGTCAGCCTTAAATCGCACAAATGGTATCATAATAGGTTAAGACTTCATCATCAGATGATCAGTATAGTCCCTCCTGATGTTTTCGGTTGACTTTGACGAAATGTTATGCATCTCACTCATATTATGTGACGCTAACTTGCTAGGTCCTCGGAACTGGTATTTGCGTGATGTGAGAAAAAGAAATATAATAAAAAATCCTTCGCTGTTTTATTTCTTCGTGTTCTCTTATTACTCGGTACACAAAGTTGAGATTGAATGTCTAATTAAAGGTCACCACATTTTATGAATTTCTTGACAGCCGACTCATCAACCAGCTACTGGCTGTGATTTGTTGAATCCATGTTTGACCGAGGATGTTTATTTGTGGATCTAATATTAACAGTTAAATTTGTTATGATGTTTCAAAAATTATTTAGTTTCTGTCTAGCCTCTTCTAACTTTTCTTGGCAGTGAATGATAAAATTGACGTCATCTGCATGCTTGTGACATGCAGATTCGACTCCATAAGCTTGCAAATATTTTAAACGCTGGTGCAGTTCCTTAATTAAGGATCCATAGTAACTGATGACGACGACAAGGGGCTTACCTGATCACCAAGTATTTCAATGTAAATTCTTTGTTAAGTAGTCTACTTACTATCTTGGACGAAGTGAGGAAGAAGGGATAGGGTTTAATGTCCCGGCAACGGCAAAGTCATTAGAAACGGAGGGTAAACTCTGATTGAGGAAGGATAAGAAAGAAAATCGGTCGTATCTAACGGGTATTCACCTTAAGCGAATTAGGGAAACCACGGATAACACAAATGTGGATGGCTGGAAGGGGATTTCCACTGTTCTTATCACAAAAACGAATCTAGTTCTTTACCACTGCGCCACTTTGCTCGGTTTTGGAAAAATCAACGTTAACTGTACTGAAAATAATGGTGGTGAATTGTTTGTTACATCACATTTTTAAAAAATATGTTTAAAAATGTGTGACTAATCCTACCGAACGTTTTATCGAAATTAATGAACATCAGAACCTTATTCCTCTTGCAGGTCCAAGTTAGATGAATTCTATATCAATATTCCCAAAATATATCGATTATTTTTCTTCCCGTCAGGCAACATAACTCGTATGAAACAATTATTTTCCTCTCGTTCAAGTAATGGTCAGAGTTATAAAATCGGTATTTAGATGAGTGATTGTGATCCCATGTTTGGACTTTCGCTAAGCATTTGAGCGTCAATTAAATTCCATAGACAATACATTTAATCCAGTGGCCACCATGGCACATTGTGGACGCCAGAAAACTTTTGTCATGAATCTTCCTGGCGGATTAAAACTGTGCGCCGGGCCACGGCTTGTACTCGGGACCTTCGTCTTTGCGGGCAAGTGCTCTACCGACTAAGCTATTCAAGCAACACTCGCTAACCTTCCTCACAGTTTTATTTCTGCCAGAGCCTGATCTATCTTCCAACCTTCACAGCTGCTCTCCTGCCAACTTGCGAGACTAGCACTGCTGGTAGAAAGGATACTGCCGAGACATGGCTCAGCCACAGCCTGGAGAATGTTTCTGGAAAGAGACTTTCACTTTTGCAGTGAAGTGTGCGCTGAGATGAAATTTTCTGGCAAACTAAAGCTGTGTGCTGGTTCGAGATTCGAACTCGGGATCTCTGCCTCTCGCGGGCAAGTTGTCTACCGACACGAAAGCTTAAGTTTGGGATGTACGAGACGAGTTATTGGCGGAAGTAAAGCTGTGAGGAGGGGTCGTGAGTCGTCCTTGGGTAGTTCAGTCGGTAGAGCACTTTCTCGCGAAAGGCAAAGATCTCATGTTAGAGTCTCGGTCCAGTACACAGTTTAAATCTGCCAGGAAGTTTCATCTGAGCACACGATCCACTGCAGAGTGAAAATGCTATTGTGGGAACTTTTGTCGTACTGGTTAACTGCTGGACTACAAGTCCAGATGCCTGGAGTTCCGTTCTACAGTCGGTCCTAGGACTTCCTTCACTTTCGCCAGTGTTTTTGCAGCGGGACAGATTCCAAATGCCATCGCGATTCGGATTCTAATTCAAATTGTAAGATTGCTATTAATTACGTTCAATTAATGTATTTCGGGCATTTCTACTGCAGAAAAATATTGTATTTATCTTACTCATATTTTGGTGACTGCTTTTGTTCATGTGAATTGCTGTGCACCAGACAAACTGATCCATAAAACTAGAAAATAACGAATAATATTCAGTTATAACTGCATTAACACACGGTCCATTGCCGTACAAAACTGTACCCACCAATGAATGAAGATGAAGCCTAAGGTCTTCATGATATTGTTTACGTCAATCACAACACACTATTGCTACACTCAGCAGCTGTGTGACAAAGGTTTCTGTTTTTGCAACCTCAGGATCGTGAATAAATTTGCCGTTAACTAAAGGGAAAAGGAGACCGGAATTTTTATTTTATCTGAGTATCTAGCGGTAAATATTACGAAAAAAAGACTGTCTAGTGATTTTTTTCTGTGCCAAACGTCGTACTAGACCAGACTTAGGCCCTCCATCTCATTATTCTTAATTTTTTGGCTTAATTGTTATTTTCGAAAACCACATATGATAGCTATTATTTCATCCTGGTTTTAGTATTGTTTGATTTTAGTGGCTTGATGATTTCCCTTTCGCCTTAGCATACTACGTGTGGAATGTTATGTAGGTCATTTGGCTGTGAGTTGTGTAATGTAGGTCTGCATATATTCGTAATGTGTTTATGAATCGGAGATTAGGAACCATCCCTGAACTTTCCTACACTCGTGTGATAACACGCTTCATACTGATCCCTAGCTGGCCACTGCACCAGATACCCAATCATTAATTCACCGCGTGAATTAGTTCGATATTTGGCTCACTTTCCTGTCTCTCAAACCACCGGTACACTAAAGGGTATTTCGGTTTTACCTGTTATGTGAACAAACTAAAGAGCTCTTTTTTCAAAGTGTTCACAATAGGTGTTCCGCATGATAGTGCACAGAATCTCTGAAAAGTTGCGTTGTATATGTAGCTGATTCGAAACATGGTTTGTTTTGACACATATGTTTCTTGCGTCTGGGCTTATGTACTCTCCATCTTTACGACTTCAAAAATAAACTACGCTTTGCGTTTCTTCCGAATGCCTACAAGTAGCCACTGGCTGCCTTTCAGTAAACAGCAATGGTAAATGTGACCACTGTCTGCTTCTGTTGCTCTGAATGTCGCTGGAACGAGACATTTACAAGCTGTTTGCGCTCGTACAGTCTTAGTTGTTAACTACAGACTAGTCGGACAATCGGCTACCGAAACAAATCGATGATAATTATTAGCTTTGTGTTCCTTTAAGATAATATCTGAAGCACGTTGCATGTCTTTGTGTCTACTCTGAGTGACCTACGTTTTCCTTCGTGATCGTTACGGAAACAGTATTTAGGCGAATCACACGTTTTTCCAGATTCCACGATGAAAACCATTTCTTTAAATTTAATGTATAATTTTCCATAAGGTAACTGTTGGCACTTTCGGTAAATACGCTAATACTGATTTTTCGTTAATGATCCCACACTTTCTTGTGGTAACATTGATGCTCAGTGTTGTCCTTCTTCGCCCTCTTTAAATGTCACGAACTTTTTTCACCCTGAACAGATGGAACATTGTGGTATATGTCGCACAAGTGCTCTAAAAGTAATATTTTCTGAAACGCAATGGATTTCACACTTCGTAGCTCCGCACATAGCTAGTGAATGTTACATTTCACGATGATTTGCTTAACAAGATTGAACCCACTTCGCGCGACTGCTACGGTCGCAGGTTCGAATCCTGCCTCGGGCATGGGTGTGTGTGACGTCCTTAGGTTAGTTACTTTTAAGTAGTTCTAAGTTCTAGGGGACTGGAGACCTCAGATGTTAAGGCGCCAGGTTGAGATTCATAGGAAGAATTCTAAGAAAATGTGACTCATCGACGAAAGAAGTAGCTTACAAAACGCTTGTTCGTCCGATTCTTGAGTATTGCTCATCAGTATGGGACCCTTACCAGGTTGGATTAATAGAAGAGATAGACATGATCCAGCGAAAAGCAGCGCGATTCGTCATGGGGACATTTAGTCAGCGCGAGAGCGTTACGGAGATGCTGAACAAGCTCCAGTGGCGGACACTTCAAGAAAGGCGTTACGCAATACGGAGAGGTTTATTATCGAAATTACGAGAGAGCACATTCCGGGAAGAGATGGGCAACATATTACTACCGCCCACATATATCTCGCGTAATGATCACAATGAAAAGATCCGAGAAATTAGAGCAAATACGGAGACTTACAAGCAGTCGTTCTTCCCACGCACAATTCGTGAATGGAACAGGGAAGGGGGGATCAGATAGTGGTACAATAAGTACCCTCCGCCACACACCGTAAGGTGGCTCGCGGAGTATAGATGTAGATGTAGATGTAGATGCATTGTGCTCAGAGCCATTTTTGAACCCACTTCCAGTATCACTTCCCACGATAGCAGTATTATTTTTTTTACACTTACTGAGTGAATTGAAGGACGAAACTTCCACGGATCACAATATGCGCACCGTTATGTGACGTTTACATGGTGGTGGTGAAACTGAACTCAGCAGATAACCTTGGCGCTTGGTTACAGTGCGTTTCCTCATTACTTTCGCGAAACGTGTATATTAATGTAATACAGGATGTTGAAAAATGATCTTTCAGACTTTGATTACGTTATGTTTCAGAAATGAGGAGAGTTAGAACGGTCGGAGCGGTTCTAGGCGCTACAGTCTCGAACCGCGCGACCGCTACGGTCGCAGGTTCGAATCCTGCCTCGGGCATGGATGTGTGTGATGTCGTTAGGTTAGTTAGGTTTAAGTAGTTCTAAGTTCTAGGGGACTAATGACCACAGCAGTTAAGTCCCATAGCGCTCATAGCCATTTGAACCATTTTTGAAGTTGGAAAGGTACGGTTTGCTGCATAATATTTACAGACACACCTAAGGACCTAACGTATGTGATACTCTGACGCGAGCTCGGAGTTCCTGGAGGTGCCACACAGGGATCTGGTAGACAGAATCTTTCGAAAAGCCCCAAAGAAAAAATATCTAAACGGGTTACGTGTGGAGGACTTGGGGGCAGGGAAATGAGTCCTCATCTGCCACTCCAGTTACCTGGAAACGTCCAAAGCCTTGCTAACTACGGTGGCCCAGTGAGGAGGGGCATCAGCCTGCTGCAGCGTGGTGTCAGGTCACAGTTTTCCGACATGTGTAAATGCAGAATGTTCGAACATGTCCAGATAAATAGTCGAGATCACTGACGCCACCCCAAAGAAAAACTATACTATCACTTGGTCATGACGCATATCACACGAAAAGTTTACTTTCGGACTGTCATGCACGATATACTAGCTAATATGGGTTTGTCAGAGCCCTACATCCTAACGTTGAGCAGATTTACCGTCCCGGACAAACGAAATCAATCTTCATTCGTCAACATCGCCTTTTTTCCAGATAGTTTGGGTCATCGTCGATGCGACTCAGAATATCAACTGCAAATGCTATGCGTTTTGGCCTGTCATCAGAATGAAGCGCTTGCTGCAGCTACAAGGCTATAGTATTTTGTGTAGCACACTGTGCATCACGGTTGTTGGTAACTGAAACTGTCGAAGCCTTTGACGGACTGGTTGGGTTGGCCTCCGGATAAAAGCCTGTTGCACCCGTTCCATATCTGTACCACTCGTGTTTCGACGCTCAGAACTCGTCTTCCTCATCACACTTGTAGATTCCTTCAACGTCATATACAACTGTCTCGTGGTCAGACGTCATGGTGCTGTGCTTCTGCAACGGTTGCGGAAGTTCCGCTGAACCTGGTTGTCACATTTTGGTCTCTGTTAACCTTCTCACACGCTGTGTCATATGAAAAGGGGGGCGGCACCTTCAACAGTAATTAACGGGTAACATAACAAAATTTTAGGTGTGTATGAATATTACGTTGCAAACCACATTTCTACCTATTCCTAGTTCTGAATGATATGTCGTCAAATTTGTGAATGTCAGTTTGAAACACACTGTGTTAGTAAGCTTAGTATCACTTCGTGTTTAGTGTTATGGGTATTCGGATGTGGTCCAAGTATTGTTGCTGTGGCTATCGTTTCTTCTCCGAATCATGAAGTCATAGTCGAAAATTATAAAGATTCAAAGAACAGTTTAAAATTTAACCCTTTACCTACCATCGGACCCCAGAGGCTTGTCCGTGATGTTTAATGTCTTCTCTATGGGTAACTATACATTATTCTAATGTAATTTTATGACCTTACCTAATTTATCAAGTTAATCATAATTTTTCAAAAAAATTAAAAAAATTTGCCTACGTACTGTATTAAAGTGTTGGTGCACGCATTCTCCTGTAAGGGACTCGCAGGCCGGAATGCTTAGAAGCAATTTTTCAACAACCTGACGTCTCGACATAAAAGTTTTCTGGGTATAGTAGCGCGTCATAATGTAAAAACTACTGCTGCTGGATAAAAACCTGACGTCTGTCTGGGCAGCGTCTTTGATGTCATTTACTATTGTTAACTCGCGCTGTTATTCTTTCAATGTTCAACAGTCTTCCTTGCGGTAAGCACATGTTTATTTTGACGCATTATTTCCTAACAGTTCTCTTTTATATGAACTGTAAGTGTTAGCGAGAAGAGGACTGTCAGATGAGGAGGTAAGAGAAGTGTTAGAGCAGTCTTCTGAATTCGAAAACCCACCTAGTGAATGCGAATCTTCCAGTGACTACGACAATGAGGCAGATATCTCTGAAAACTCAGGACTACACGAAGATGATGAACATGAAGAATCCCCTTGAGAAGATAGAGAAGAACCATTTAGAGCAAATTCTGTTGAATGTGACTTATTGTTTTCGCATAATGGGAATAAAATACGGGCTACAGCTCCTCAAACTCGAATTTCTGGTAGACAGAGAAAAAAGGATACATTGACAAAAGACAGGGACCTACAAGTAGTTCGATTAGAAACTGTGATAATGAAGAATCTTGTTTTATGTTATTATTTCGTACAACCTCTCACTGAGAAAGTGTGTATGAGGACCGAGAAGGAAGGCCGAATCGTTTACGAGGACTGGGTGGACATAGATATGCATGAAATGAAAAAGTTTCTTCGTATTGTGATACTGACTGGAGTTACCAATCCAAGAAACGAATATATCAGTCAGCTCTGGAGTGCCGAGAAGACCGGATAATGTTGAATGAAACTACGTCTCACAACCGCTTCCATGCTATTCTGAGGGTTTGGCGCTTTGACAGTGCAGCAGCCCAACTTGCACATAAGTAAAGTGACAAATCGGAACCAGTCAGAGAAGTTTTTGAGATGTGAGAAATAACTCCTAATGGGTCACTACATTCCAGGTTGGTGCATGACGGTGGATGAACAGTTGCTCACATTTTGAGGTCGCTGTCCATTTCGGAAATACATTCAATCAAAACCTGGTAGACACGCAATAAAATTCTGGGCAGTTTATGACAGTGCAACAAGCTAATGCTGGAAGATTAAAGTGTGTTAGGGGAAGCAGGAAGAAATCAGAGCCGTGCGACTTGGAGATAATATTATGAAAACCCTGGTAACTGATCTTGAAAAGTCTAGACATAATACCACCTGCGATAATTTTTCTACATGTCTTTATTTATCTCATTATTTGCTATCAAAATATCTGACAATAGTCGGTACTACCTGAAAAAATAAAAGTGGAATGGCTCACGATTTTATTATACCTAAAGGACGTGACTTACACTCTACATTATTTGGTTTTCGACCATATATGATAATGACCTCTTAAGTTCCTAAGAAAAACAAAGTTGTTAGCTCTCATTGTGACCAACTAACGGTGCCGTCATCACAAGTAAAGGAGCTTGAAATTATAATGACATACGTACTACGTCACAAAGGCGGCCTTGACAGCACGGACCAGAAGACGCGATGCTACAATGTGAAGGGACCATTGATGGTTTTCTTCGACATGATCGATGTAAGTGTCATGAATGCATACATAATTTAGATGATGCTGGCTACCGTTAAAAAAAATTAGACGTCAGACTTCCACCATCAATTTGGGATGGCAGCCAGCAGGGGTAAAGAAATCAGTGAATTCATTAGCAGCACCGGATCCAAGAAGGGCAGTGCAACTACCAGCTAAGAAAAGGAGAAAATGTGCATACCGCGTAGAGAAGAAAGATAGACGTCAAATTACATGTTATAAGTGCTCCAAACCTGTTTGCTCGGAACATTCTGCTGTTGTCTGACGCTGCCCAAATTTGCAATAAGAATAAAAGTCACCATCAGAAGTATAAAAATTGTGTTTTTAAAATGTAAAGTTTAAATAAATAAAATTATTTTAAAAGTGTTTACACCTCAAAAGTCGTTCACATCATAAGCAGTTAAAATAGTATCAGTTTATGTCAGTTCAAACAACATGGGTTTGAGAGCCCGACTGGTAGTCAAAGTTATACAGATTTTCGGAAAAGCACAACGTTAAATAACCTCAGGTTCTGATTATATGACCAGTCTTAGGAGAGGAAATTTTAGGCACTGGTAACTGTCGTACAGCACTGCCTAGCGCCCATAACACAAAATTAACCAAGGACGTAAAATATGGGCCATGTTAGGCTACTCCGTATTGCTGTTATCTTGACGGGAGCTCATGAATATCGTTAAAACATACATCCTTGCACTAGCATAAAGATTATTATTTTTTTTAACGTCTCGTTACCTGAAAAGAGTGCGCGCAATATTGTTACCCGAAATATTTGCCGCTTTTTGTGGCATCATTTACGAAAATCCTTTTTTCGGCCGGCCGCGGTGGTCTAGCGGTTCTAGGCGCTCAGTCCGGAACCGCGCGACTGCTACGGTCGCAGGTTCGAATCCTGCCTCGGGCATGGATGTTCGTGATGTCCTTAGGTTAGTTAGGTTTCAATAGTTCTAAGTTCTAGGGGACTGATGACCACAGATGTTAAGTCCCATAGTGCTCAGAGCCATTTGAACCAGTTGAACCAGCCTTTTTTCGGAATCCAGAATGGAATATCAGCTGTGTCCAGAACAGGGCTAGGAGCAGGAGTCTGAAATTTGTAGCATGACCAAACTGTGGCTTTCAGGCAGCTTCTAAAAAGCACGTCCTAGAGGAACTTTGGCATGGTCTCCAGTCTTTGCGCAGTGAAACACTGTACACGAACGCTTGAAATACAATGGCTCACAGAGCAAAACGTACAGGAATCACAGGCGCATGGAACACGTGACTTCGCTCCCCGTATGTGAATTAACGATTCCTGCTGCAGCAAGGATACCTTGCCATAAAAATAATTACGTATAACTAGAACTTCTAACGGTTTCGACAAATCGTTAGACATAATTAGTAACACATTTTTGAAAAAAAAAATGCAAAAACGTGATTTAATACAAGCTTCGTGCCCTTTATTTCCCGTGTCCGCCCCGATAGCTGCGTGGTCAGCGTGACAGATTGCTGTCCTACGGAACCGGGTTCGATTCCCGGCTGGATCGGAGATTTTCTCCGCCCAGGGACTGGTTGTCTGCTGTCTTCATCATCATTTCATCCCCATCCGGCGCGCAGGTCGCCCAATGTGGCATCGAATCTAATAAATAAGACCTGTACCAAGGCGGCTGGACTTACCCCGCAAGGGGCCTCCCGGCCAATGACGCCAAACGCTCATTTCCATTTCATTTCCTGTACAGCTATTCGTAATGTATACTGCGTACTATCTATACAGCTACAGCTAATTTCGACATATCTGTCACTATTTACTGACTTTGGGAAAGCATTTTCAAAATGAACACCTTTGTTAATTCTGACTCTAAGGTATCCCAGAATTCAGATGGAAGCCCATAGACTAACAGTCCGTCCAATCCATAAAGCCATCGAGACGTACTGTTCGCAAAAAAGGGTAAATAATTGGATACACAGAATTACAGACAACCATCACTGACGTCCGTGTAATAGCAATGGAGAGGGGGGTGGTGGTGGGGGGGGGGGGAGACGAAAACCATATCCTAACTTCAAACAATGTGATGTTCTTTGGGGAAAATAAGCTTACGCTTCTTCTCTCCAACAATCAACGTGGATTCAGGAAAAAACACTCGGGTGGAACATGGCTGGCTTTATTCACACACGACATCATGCAAACAGTATGTTGATGAGTATACAGATTCCGCTTTGCAACGTTTCCGACATACGTTAGACACTGTAAGGCGTCGTCGACCATTAAGCAAGTAAAGAGCACATGGAGTATCTTCGCAAATTTGTGACTTGCTCGATAAATATTTGCCTAATAGAACCCAGTACTTAATAATGGACGGTAGATTTTCAACAGAAACGGAAACAACAGAGCGTGTGCTCAAAGGAGCCTAATAGCGCCTCTAATGTTCTCAATGTATGGGTTGATTCAGTAAAAGTGTTTGCCTCTGTCTCTTACTAACTAATAGGTCACAGGAAAGTTTATTGCGGTAGCTCAACGTAAGAAATGTTACACTTTCTGCGGAACTATGAATATAGTTTCCTCTGGAATTTTCCGAGGAGTGACAGTAAAGATAGACAATTTTTTAAACGGAACAATGGTTGTTTCTAACATTCACTGGACTCAGTGAAACCAGGTGTGTACAAATCAGTTTATATCACATTACTATCACGTTCAGTTCGGGAGCTATAACCGTTCGAAGTTTCAGGGGCGGATACCACACGCTCTACATAACACGTGACTGTGTGGTGATGGATTTTCTGGTGTTTGATTTAAATGAGGTGTTCAAATGTGTCTCAATGTTCCTGGATGCACAACTCAGTGCGTCTTGTAAAGGATCTGCGGACATCGCCGGTGTCATGGAGCGATATGCTTACTGAAACTCCCTGTATATAAACGATTTATCAGACAGTCACAGAAGCACTACAGAATCATTCTCCTGCGTTGCTTTTGTCTATAGGAAAGTGTCGGCCTTCGAAGGTCATACGGAAATGAACGAATATTCGGACAAAATTTCTACATGGTATGATGGACGGCACTCCATTTAAGTGCGAATATATGCAAGGTATTACACAAAAAAATGGTTCAAATGGCTCTGAGCACTATTGGACTTAACATCGGAGGTCATCAGTCCCCTAGAACTTAGAACTACTTAAGCCTAACTAACCTAATGACATCACACACATCTATGCCCGAGGCAGGATTCGAACCTGCTACCGTAGCAGTCGCGCGGTTCCGGACTGAAGCGTCTAGAACCGCTCGGCCACCGCGGCCGGCTATTACACAACAAAGAGAGTGAAAACATGGATATTACATCTATAGCTATCATCTGGAGCCAGTTAAGTCGTTTAAATATTTAGTAAAGCCGTACGTAATTGGTCGAACACGTAAGTTCATATTTAGGGATGGCGAATGAAAGATTTAAATTTTTTGCGACAGCTCTGGAGAATCACTCCAATATTTTTACGTCCTTGAGGATCTCCTTGCGGTGGATCTATAGATCGAAAAGTAAATCTAATATAATCTATGAGTAAAGGAAATACCGTAGAAGACACTAGCTGTAGCGGTTCGTTTCTCAAACGCATGTGAAAGAGCGGCTACTATCCTTTCTTGGAAAAGTTGGTGCTTAAATATCTAAAGTAAACGGCCAATTAAGGATATTAATCGTATATTGCCAGAGCAGATAGTTACCCCTCTAAATTTTCCCGCACTTCTAACTTCATCGTATGAAGTACCAAACTGGTAGCACATTAAATACAGTAAGCAGTAATGTTGCGAATGAGAACAGGAGAGCTGCGTCGCAAGCCTAGACCAGTATAAAGGGCGCCAATAACTGCGGTCAGACTGTCGGGTACTGTGCAGCCCCGATCGTTTGGCCCCACTGCCTCGCACACTGCAATCTTCCGCTGCCTTTGGCTACAATAGGGGCTGATCGCCACTGGCTTAAGCTACGGAAGAGTCAGGGGCGGCTCTTCCAGGTCACCGCCGCTTGTGTTGGCACTTAGAGCCAAATGGCCTGGACCTTCGTGAACGAAAATTTTGTACCTAGAGGCTATGAAACCAATAGGGTCCCGATGTTCTCCCTCATATTTTCTCAGTTTTCCTTAGTCCTTAATTGAGTTACGTGGCCTTTCGCGGTCCATCTCCACAGCCCATACGTCGACTTGCGAACAGATTCCATGAGGCAAGCCGTCTCCTCATTACTTTCCCTTGTGGTATAATACATAATTTCCCCTTGGGGTAAAACTCTCTGAAAGTGGGTAACAAGCTGCATTAGAGCAGTGTGCTGCATTCGGGTTGCTGTGTGTATGTGTGTGTGTGTGTGTGTGTGTGTGTGCGTGAATGCATGTATGGGTGGGTGCGTGCGTGCGCCCCTGTGTGTTGTTTCAGTTAGTGCCAGAGTACTCTTTGTTCACAGCTAGCTGCTACCGTAAAAATTGCGAACATGGTTCTGGCAGTCCAACGATGTACTCTTTAGTAAAGTAAGTAATAAAACACGGCATTTGTTTTCCGTGAACACAATTATCTCATTATTGTGGTGGATGACAGTGGTAGCTCATCCCTTCCAAGGTACGGTCACTTCTCCTGCAAATAGGAGAGAGAAACCCACATTGCCTGTGAAAGGGATAAAATATTTCGTTGTTTTAGTTATGTGTGAATTAATTTCAGTTGAACCACACCTTCACCGTTAACAGTCAACCCCGCACCTCTCCTCTACTGCATAGTCTGACCAGTTCTAGAGTTTGTAGCACAGTGGAAGTCATTATAAGTATCAAGTGTACAACACGGCGGGTGTACCTCGAATCCAGAGACGCGTTGCTAGAATTATAACAGGTCAGTGCAACACATACAAAACCGTAACAGAGATTCATGGAGAACTTAAACAGTAAGACAACGGTTTTTCGAGGAAACCACGCAACAATCATGCGGCCACCGTCGAATATATCGGATACGAACCATGAAAGGAAGGTGAGAGACATCAGACCGACTACCTATGCATACTGACAATATGTCTTCCCTCGATCAACTGATGAATGGAATAGGGCACAAAATCAGTAATATATTTATGGAGTACCCTCTCCGTACAGATTATTACAGATTGTACTTGTAGATCTAGTTGCTCACAAGGACAGGTAAATTACTCTTATACACTACCGGCCATTAAAATTGGTACACCACGAAAATAACGTGCTACGGACGTGAAATTTAACCAACAGAAAGACGATGCTGTGACATGCAAATGATTAGCTATTCAGAGCATTCACACAAGGTTGGCGCCGGTGCCGACACCTACAAAGTGCTGACATGAGGAAAGTTTCCAACCGATTTCTCATACACAAACAGCAGTTGACCGGCGTTGCCTGGTGAAACGTTGTTGTGATGCCTCGTGTAAGGAGGAGAAATGCGTACCATCACATTTCCGACTTTGATAAAGGTCGGATTGTAGCCTATCGCGATTGCGGTTTATCGTATCGCGACATTGCTGCTCGCGTTAGTCGAGATCCAATGACTGTTAGCAGAATACGGAATCAGTGGGTTCAAGAGGGTAATAAGGAACGCCCTGCTGGATCCCAACGGCCTCATATCACTAGCAGTCGAGATGACACGCATCTTATCCACATGGCTGTAACGGATCGTGCAGCCACGTCTCGATCCCTGAGTAAAGAGATGGGGACGTTTGGAAGACAACAACCATCTGCACGATTAGTTCGACGAAGTTTGCAGCAGCATGGGCTATCAGCTCGGAGACCATGGCTGCGGTTACCCTTGACGCTGCATCACAGACAGGAGCGCCTACGTCGGTGTACTCAACGACGAACCTGGGTGCACGAATGGCAAAACGTCATTTTTCGGATGAGTCCAGGTTCTGTTTACAGCATCATGATGGTCGCATCCTTGTTTGGCGACATCGCAGTGAACGCACATTGGAAGAGTGTATCCGTCATCGCCATACTGGCGTATCACCCAGCGTGATGGTATGGGGTGCCATTGGTTACATGTCTCGGTCACCTCTTCTTCGCATTGACGGCACTCTCACCAACTGAAAACCTGTGGTCAATGGTGGCCGAGCAACTAGCTGGTCACATACGCCTGTCACTACTCTTGATGAACGGTGGTATCGTGTTGAAGCTGCATGGGCAGCTGCACCTGCATACGCCATCCAAGCTCTTTTTGACTCAATGCGCAGGCGTATCAAGGCCGTTATTACGGCCAGAGGTAGTTGCTCTGTGTACTGATTTCACGGGATCTATGCACCCAAATTGCGTGGAAATGTAATCACATGTCAGTTCTAGTATAATATATTTGTTTATGATCTGCATTTCTTCTTGGTGTGGCAATATTAATGGCCAGTAGTGTATTTACGGAGTTCCCTCACTCTACAGAATCTTATGGATTGTACTTGTAGACGTAGTTGGTCACATGGGCAGGTAAGTTACTGTTATGATACAACTCGCGAGACGCTAATCTCTCTCTCCGTCCGAACAGGCCTTGAAGGCCTAACTCTACCGTCCAACCGCCGTGTCATCGTCCACCGACAGGCGTCAATGATGCGGATATGGAGTGGCGTGTGGTCAGCATACCGCTCTCCTGACCATCGTCAGCTTTCGTGAGCGGAGCCGATACTTCTCAGTCACGTAGCCAGTCAATTTGCCTCAGAAGGGCTGAGTGTTCCCCAGTTGCCAATAGCGCTCGGCAGACCGGACTGTCAACCATCCAAGTGGCAGACAAGCCCCACAGCACATAACTTCGGTGATCCGACGGGAACCGGTATTACCACCGCGGCTAGGTCGTTGTCGCCAGAGGCTAACAGACGCAAAAATTTTTAGTTTTTAAAGCACACTCGACGGCAAAAAAGAAAGAGGAGGACATAGGTCATCGAATTAACTGTTGTCCTCGTACAACCCTGACTGCAGTGAAGTACAGTAATTTCAGCCTACGGAGTTAGACTAGCAAAGTCCCAGCAAATCGTGGGCTTCCCGCGGACTTGAAATGAGTCACGACGGGCTCATGAATTACATTTAGAGCTGCTGCTAATGAAATCAGCGAAAGATGGAAGGGCGCCTAACGACCGGGGAGCGGCGGTAATCTCTCTGGTGCGCAGCTGTGCTGTGCGGCCGCGAGGCCTGGAGCCGGGCCAGGATTAAAGGCGCGGCGGCCCCAGGGGCCTGGCCAGCCCACTTCCTCTCCGCCCCCCCCCCCCCACCTTACACGCTTCCTCCACGTCCCTCCACAATCCACACTGACGTCATCCTCACAGGGCAGTTTACACCGATGGGACAAGTATCTTGGGATACCTCCTAATATCGTGTCGGACCTCCTTTGGCTCGGCATAGTGCTGCAACTCGACATGGCATGGACGCAACAAGTCACTGTATCTTCCCTCCAGAAATACCGACCAACGCTGCCTCTCTACCCGCCCATGGTTATTTTGTAGTCATTCGGTTGTTCTACTTACGTTAGCTCTGAATGATTGCTCGATTTGTAATCTTTCTTTCTCATATCATTATAATAAATATAATGATTCCATCGATTGAAATTATTTGCCCCGTGCTTCGTACTAAATTCCATGATATTAACTCCTAAATCTAATACAGAGAGCGAAAGGCTATGTACGATTTCTACAGAAACCAGATGGCAGTTATCAGAGTAGGGGGACATGAAAGGGAAGCAGTGGTTGGGAAGGGAGTGAGACAGGGTTGCAGCCGCCTCTCCCCCCGCCTCCCCCCCCCCCCTCCTGTGTATTTAGCAAGCAGTGAAGGAAACAAAAGAAAAATTCGGAGTGGGTATTAAAATCCATGGAGAAGAAATAAAAACTTTGAGGTTCGCGGATGACATCGCAATTCTGTCAGAGACAGCAAAGGACTTGGAAGAGCAGCTCAACGGAATGGACAGTGTCTTGAAGGGAGGATATAAGATGAACATCAACAAAAGCAAAACGAGGATAATGGAATGTAGTCGAATTAAGTCGGGTGATGCTGAGGGAATTAGATTACGAAATGAGACACTTAAAGTAGTAAAGGAGTTTTGCTATTTGGGGAGTAAAATAACTGATGATGATCGAAGTAGAGAGGATATCAAATGTAGACTGGCAATGGCAAGGAAAGCGTTTCAGAAGAAAAAAAATTTGTTAACATCGAGTGTAGATTTAAGTGTCAGGAAGTCGTTTCTGAAAGTATTTGTATGAAGTGTTGCCATGTATGGAAGTGAAACCTGAACGATAAACAGTTTAGACAAGAAGAGAATAGAAGCTTTCTGAATGTGGTGCTACAGAAGAATGCTGAAGATTAGATGGGTAGATCACGTAACGAATGAGGGGGTACTGAAGAGAACTGGGGATAAGTGGAAATTGTGGCACAACCTGACTAAAAGAAGGGACAAATTGGTAGGACACGTTGTGGATCACCAAGGGATCACAAATTTAGTATTGGAGGGTAAAAATCGTAGAGGTAAACGAAGAGATGAATACACTAAGCAAATTCAGAAGGACGTAGGTTGCGGTAGTTACTCGGAGATGAATAATCGTGCACAGGATGGAGAGCTGCATCAAACCAGTCTCTGGACTGAAGACAACAACAACAACGAAAAAAGAACGTAGTTTGGTGTTTTTAGGGGACAATGAACATTTATCCATTTCTAGAGAGACTCAGAGTAGTATTACTAACTGATGTTGTTGTTCTACATCTAAATCCGTATCAAAGTCTTGATTGTGGAAAGGTTATCAGTCACGTCAGTTACCAGGTGTTCTGCGGTTTACCGAACTGTTCGGTATTTCTAGCCCGTTTCCGATACCGAAGCATAAGTGGTTTGGTACTTTTAGAATTTCATTCATATAACGAATTTATTTATTTATTCGCAAAATTCAGTAGAATTAAACAATTTTATGGTCACTTTAAAAGTCGATATTTAAGCACGTAAGAATGGCTGTTTCTTTGGGGCACAAGTCAACCAAGAAATGTTAAAACTAAATGAGGTTCAGCGAAATAAGTTCAAAAATAAAGCTCTCGTAGACTACCAGAGAGTCGAATATTATCTTAAAAATTGGTTTGACTACGAAAAATCTCCTTTAAAAATTATCAGTTACATGGCTGCAGCAAAAATATCTCCTACATATAAAAATATGTACAGGCATTAAAGATGGTCGATACTGAAAAATGCATACACTTTCGAACAATAAAAAAGTCAAGCTTCTATGAACACAAACTCACTTTCGTGGAAAACGTTTTTAAACGGAGAAGAAACGCTTAAGATAAGGAAACTCATAAAATACTTTATAGCGGTTCAGGGCAGCAATGCCTTTTTGAGAAGAGTCTTCAGTCACATGTATCTTTCATGGTCCGATGTTAGAAACAAAATAAGTGTCGGTATGGCAGAAAAAAGACCCTATGCTTTCGTTTTAAGCTGAAGTCGGCAAGCAACGTGCAACGTGTTTTACCAAAAACTGAAAGTAGACAAAAATTTTTGGAAGCTGTACTAGCAATTATAAATACAATATTTTACGTTTACTGTTCCATTGAGCTCAGAAAATCTTTCGCCAGTCAATGTTCGGTGATTTTGTGAATTAACCTGGCAACCGTATCAGTCATAAAGGCTAGGTCAGACCTCCTATTACGTTTAGAATATTGTATTGAGAATATTCTGTACCATTCTACACCCTTAGTGCTGCTCAGGCACATTCAATATTCACAAAATAGTACAGTCATTTCGCAAGAACATTAACACAGTTACGCACAAAAGTTATACACCGAGAAAAACACATACACACAGACGTTGTACGTTAGAAGTTCAAAAACGAACTTTACACAATCATAAGTACAAACATAAAGGTTACAATTTATGAAGATTTATTTACTATCTGGGAAGCTGTAGCGTGACTGAGGTGTCGAAGACTCCTAGTAAATGGTCACTCCAGACTCATGAAAAGTCATAAAAGCTTGAAACAGGTTTGGCACACACCAAATCGACGTCTGGCTTTAAGAAAAATGGGATCAGCCTCTTTCTCACCCCTTCGAGTCTGCGAGTGCTCTCTCCCGGGCAAGACACAGCATTTCCATTTACTGACTTAATGGAAAACTGAACCTCTCAGCTACTCTCTGGAGCCGAGACCAAAGGGAGATGGCAGTCGACGACGTAATGAGTGGCATTTGTCGGTGTTTCACGTTTCTTCACCTCAGATTTCCCTAAATACGACAGGATGTATATGGCTGAACAGTTCACGCTTCATCTTTTCCATTCTTATATCAGGCCAGCTTCTCGATGTGACAAAGAGAACTTAAAATTGAATTTTGTGAAACGTGTATATTAACACTACATGTTACACCTGGAAATCGAGAGATTCTTAGATAATAAGGAAATCGATCTTAGTATACATTCAAGAGGCCTCAGCATCTACGAAGAAACAACACATGGTGCCAGATGCTAATCATTTGAGTCGTCATCAATATCAGCATCTCGCTTTTCTCAGTGGGCTGGAATCTCTAATAGTCCGTATAAAAGAGCTACAAAGGATGGAATACTACGTGCGTCACTGAGTATTCAAGAATACAAACAATATACACATGGGACAACACAACCGAGTATCTCAGAAATATTTTACTTATTAATGAAAGATCATTAAGGCGAGAGCACCCACACAACGCATTTGGGGCATAAATGAAGGTAAAGTTGTAGTGAATTGCGAAGTCATCCTGTACTAATGTACGGCCTTGCCTGTATGTACACGGGGAACAATTTCGACATAAGGATTCGTTAATTGTTTTAATGCAAAAAAAGGTTCTTTAAATATGTTCAACTAACTTCTGCAACATTACATAACCGTTTAGAGCTTTAAAGAATACTCCTGTATAGTGCTTCCATTCTTTTGTCGGGCAAATAAACGTGTGTTTTAGCCCACGTAGTTGGCCGTAAGTATCTTCTAACAGTGCAAAAAGTAAGAAACTGCTACGTGGAAGCAAGTAAAAATAATGTTCCTATAAATTCGTCAAAATTAGATTATGAAGCTCCCTTCTACTAAGGAGTTTCTGAAGATTTAACAAGTCAAAAATGGTTCAAATGGCTCTGAGCACTATGGGACTTAACATCTATGGTCATCAGTCCCCTAGAACTTAGAACTACTTAAACCTAACTAACCTAAGGACATCACACAACACCCAGCCATCACGAGGCAGAGAAAATCCCTGACCCCGCCGGGAGGCGAACCCGGGAACCCGGGCGTGTGAATCGAGAACGCTACCGGACGACCGCGAGATGCGGGCTAACAAGTTAAACTTAGTATGCAGCGGCATTGCAGTGGATGTGTCATTCTCCATCTTTTGAAAGCACGGCACCGTTAGAAGAAAACAAAAGATTTCTACAGGGTACCTGACGTTTTATGTGTAACAAGCTCCAGCATTGACAACCTACTAATTTCGGCCGTTTCACGGAGAGTCGAGGTAAAATTACTGTTTATAACTGTATTGTCGAAACTTTATCATTAGTCAGAAGTATCTGGGAGATGAACTACACAACACTCAAGAAATATAGAAGGAGCATACAATTTTGTTGCTTTTAATTTTAGGATTTGATGGAAAAATGATTACTACTTTTACGTAGGTTTAGTATGGAGTAACTATAGTCGGCCGTGGTGGTCTAGCGGTTCTAGGCGCTCAGTCCGGAACCGCGCGACTGCTACCGTCGCAGGTTCGAATCCTGCCTCGGGCATGTATGTGTGTGATGTCCTTAGGTTAGTTAGGTTTAAGTAGTTGTAAGTTCTAGGGGACTGATGACCATAGATGTTAAGTCCCATAGTGCTCAGAGCCATTTGAGTAACTATATTCAATCTATTCTTGATACAAAATGGATGTATTTTGCGGAAATAAGAGCAACTGCAATAAACTTAATTTACATTTCTGCAATTACCACAAATGATTCGTATGATACTGACTGAAAATGCCAGACTGAAGTAAAACTTTATAGTTAATGATTACAATTAATATACAGGGTGAATCACCTACAACTTTCTCTCCAAATACTGTGGAAATTTAAAGTTCTATTGATGTGCAGTGTCCACAATATGGACTGGCAGGAAGGGGCTCGTATTCTTAGCCAATAAACATAGTACTTAGAAAGAGCATTTTTGTGCAAATATATATTTTTAAAATAGTTCTGTGCCTGATGAAATTAACAAACTAAAAGTAGGGTAAATTAGAAAGCCATTTGTTGCCGGATTCTAGTCCGAGTCGTTTACAAAATTTCTTATTTTGAAAAGTTTCCACACCGACGCTCGTTTGTACCATTCAACCTGCGTAGTTGCTAGGTACTATGTAGTTACGTTTGCTTACAGTGTGCTTGTGTGTTCGCTGAGTGCATTGCGGCTTGCTAGTTAGTGTGTGGCAGTCCAAGCATTGGGTCGTGAGTGGACGATGTGATTTACCTATGCAGAAAAAGCCGTCATGCTCATGGCGTGTGAAGAGTGTAGGAGGAATGCTGTTCGTTCTTTTACGGTGTATGCGGCAAGATATCCCAATAGACATCAACCATCTCGTCAATTATTTATGAGCCTCTTCAACAAGTTACGTGAAAGTGGTGGTGTAATACCTGGACGAAGTAACAGAAGGAAAAATGGCTCTGAGCACTATGGGACTTAACATCTGAGGTCATCAGTCCCCTAGAACTTAGAACTACTTAAACATAACTAACCTAAGGACATCACACACATCCATGTCCGAGGCAGGATTCAAACCTGCGACCGCAGCGGTCGCGCGGTTCCAGACTGTAGCGCCAGAACCGCTCGGCCACCCAGGCCGGCAACAGAAGGAAACATGTGAGGACAGGAAAGAGGGAAATTAATGTTCCTGATGCTGATGCAGTTGATCCGCACATTGGCTCTCACGAGGAAGTAGCGTGAGTCAGGCAAGTGTCCTGCGCATTCTCCATCGACATGGGTTACATCCCTATCAAATCTTTCTCCATCAGGAGCTGCATGAAAGCGATTATGAAAATTGTTTTAATTTCTGTATATGGGCACTAAAAACAGGATACTCCAGACATATCATGTATCTTGTTTAGTGATGAAACCACACTTGGCATCATGGCCAGGTAAACCACCGAAACATGCACTCTTGGACTGATGATAATCCCAGTTGGCTCCGTCACGTGTAACGTCAGCGTGTGAACGTCTCATGTGGGATAGTGAACCGTCAGTTCATGGGCTCGTTTTTCATAGACGGAACACTGAATGCCCACAACTATCGCAGCCTCCTGACAGACCATCTTCCATTAGTGCTAGAAGTCGTTCTGCTTCAGATTAGGAGCAACATGTGGTACCAACATGATGGCCGTCCAGCCCATAGTGCACGAAGTACTACAGCATGTCTTCACGAATTGTTTACAAATCGCTGGACTGGACGCAGAACACCTCTACCTTGGCCGGCCCGTCCCCTAGAATTTGACGCCTGTAGACTTTTACTGTGGGGAAAGCTGAAAGACGCTATCTGAAAGGACATACCAACTACACTCGATGATATGCAACGACGTATTACTGCAACGTCCCCGGATATCTCTGCTGAAATGCTAGCACGTGTGCAGCAGTCGTTCCATGCCAGATTGCAAGCGGGTGTTGCCTCTGCATGTGGTAATTTGAACAAAACTAGTGATGGTCAATCGTCTCGTTACTGGTCAGAATCCACGTAACTAGTGTACGTAGTTGTGTTGTTCTTTAGTGTTTGCTACCATAGGTATTATGCAAGTGTCGGTGAGAGAACTTTTCGAAATACGATGTCTCGTAAACGACTCGCACTAAAACCAAACAACAAACATCACTTACATTCTGAATTACCTTAATTTTACTTTTGTTAATGGAATACCCAATCCTCCATTGAAAATAAGTGTATGTTTGCACAAAAAGTACACTTTCAAAGTTTTATTACAATATGTTGATTGGTTAACAAGACAGGTCGCACATCAACAGCGCTTTCAATTTCCGCAATATTTGTGGTACAGGTTTTAGATGATTCACTGTGTAAATTAACATGGATAATAACAGACATAATAAATTCACACCCGCATAAATTAACTTCCAAATTGGGAGTAACGAAATACCCACTACCGAAAATAGCTGCCAATCGCAGGGCATAACAAATCATGCTTAACATAAAACAACTTCTACATGGAGCTATCAACTAAGAGTACTATAAGTTTATGAAGACAGTGCACAGGCTCAGATTAATAATAATACCACAGAAGCTCAACTGCGTCCATGTTGAAGGCAGAACCATGGTGGTCGTAGTGAGATTCGTGGAAAACATGAATCAGAATGGGTGAATTTAGAAATGAATTCTGCTCCCCCGCATAACAGTTCATTTCCTCACCTACTGTGCCTCGCCCTATCTCACCGGAGTATGAAGCCAAGCGTTAGAGGAAAGTGCCCGACTAGGAGGCTGGTCACAGTCATTCATCCATCCGGAATGACTAGTACGAGGAACGTCACAGCCGGATAGTTGGTTTTACCAACCTCAGCTCAGTGTCCTTCACCACCAGCCGTTCCTCCCCGACAGATGCATGGCTCTCCGACTAAGCATGGAAGTGAAAGTCTATCGGACGATGGCACATTTTGACACTGCATGTTCCCAGCAGGCTTCCTTGGGTGCTACGTCTGCTTGTTCATTTCCCCATATTCCCAAGTGCACAGCAAGAATGCTCCCCACTTACCCTGATGCTGAAGACAGAACAGGTGGTATTGTATTAAATTGGATAATTTTCTCCACTAGGTACTTTTACTACAATGGCCGGAGGACACTGAGGGAATGGGAGCAGATAATTCACTATTTGTCGTGAAGTCGCTTCGTCTACTACAGGGTGAAAAGTACACTCCTGGAAATTGAAATAAGAACACCGTGAATTCATTGTCCCAGGAAGGGGGAACTTTATTGACACATTCCTGGGGTCAGATACATCACATGATCACACTGACAGAACCACAGGCACATAGACACGGGCAACAGAGCATGCACAATGTCGGCACTAGTACAGTGTATATCCACCTTTCGCAGCAATGCAGGCTGCTATTCTCCCATGGAGACGATCGTAGAGATGCTGGATGTAGTCCTGTGGAACGGCTTGCCATGCCATTTCCACCTGGCGCCTCAGTTGGACCGGCGTTCGTGCTGGACGTGCAGACCGCGTGAGACGACGCTTCATCCAGTCCCAAACATGCTCAATGGGGGACAGATCCGGAGATCTTGCTGGCCAGGGTAGTTGACTTACACCTTCTAGAGCACGTTGGGTGGCACGGGATACATGCGGACGTGCATTGTCCTGTTGGAACAGCAAGTTCCCTTGCCGGTCTAGGAATGGTAGAACGATGGGTTCGATGACGGTTTGGATGTACCGTGCACTATTCAGTGTCCCCTCGACGATCACCAGTGGTGTACGGCCAGTGTAGGAGATCGCTCCCCACACCATGATGCCGGGTGTTGGCCCTGTGTGCCTCGGTCGTATGCAGTCCTGATTGTGGCACTCACCTGCACGGCGCCAAACACGCATACGACCACCATTGGCACCAAGGCAGAAGCGACTCTCATCGCTGAAGACGACACGTCTCCATTCGTCCCTCCATTCACGCCTGTCGCGACACCACTGGAGGCGGGCTGCACGATGTTGGGGCGTGAGCGGAAGACGGCCTAACGGTGTGCGGGACCGTAGCCCAGCTTCATGGAGACGGTTGCGAATGGTCCTCGCCGATACCCCAGGAGCAACAGTGTCCCTAATTTGCTGGGAAGTGGCGGTGTGGTCCCCTAAGGCACTGCGTAGGATCCTACGGTCTTGACGTGCATCCGTGCGTCGCTGCGGTCCGGTCCCAGGTCGACGGGCACGTGCACCTTCCGCCGACCACTGGCGACAACATCGATGTACCGTGGAGACCTCACGCCCCACGTGTTGAGCAATTCGGCGGTACGTCCACCCGGCCTCCCGCATGCCCACTATACGCCCTCGCTCAATGTCCGTCAACTGCACATACGGTTCACGTCCACGCTGTCGCGGCATGCTACCAGTGTTAAAGACTGCGATGGAGCTCCGTATGCCACGGCAAACTGGCTGACACTGACGGCGGCGGTGCACAAATGCTGCGCAGCTAGCGCCATTCGACGGCCAACACCGCGGTTCCTGGTGTGTCCGCTGTGCCGTGCGTGTGATCATTGCTTGTACAGCCCTCTCGCAGTGTCCAGAGCAAGTATGGTGGGTCTGACACACCGGTGTCAATGTGTTCTTTTTTACATTTCCAGGAGTGTATTTAAACCGACAAACTCTGGGAGGTTGCAGGGAACATAAAAAAAAATATTTCTCCCTAATGTCATTTTTTCCTATGAGGACTATTTAACAGGTGTAGGTCGTATTACGCTTGTCAGTTGTTAGACGCCGTATTACGATCCTCAGTTGTAGGCAACTGCTGTCCACCAGTGTAGTAGCGCATTGTCTCTGTTTACTAATGGAGTGATACACCTGGAGTGAGTACACTGATATGGTTGGTGCATACTACGTAGGGCACCATAACGGACGAGCTGCACAGCGGGCTTATCAACAACAATATCCTAATCGCTGTATCCTGCATCATACGACCTTTGTTGCTGTGACTCAACGTCTGCGTGAGACCGGGTCATTTAGCAGATTACCTGGACAGGAACGCCGTCTCACGGTAAGAACGCTACATTTTGAGGAAGCTGTCTTGCAGCATGTGGAGCGGGAACCTTCAATCAGCATTCGTAAAATTGCACGTAACGTGGGGACGAAACAGACGAATGTAAGAACAGTCCTACGAGAGCAATTGTTACGTCCATTTCACTTAGAGCGTGCCCACAACCTGGAACCAGTTGATCATCCACCCAGAACAGAGTTTTCGCAGTGGCACCTGGAACAGTGTGAAATGCATCCTACATTTCCATCCTCTGTGTTGTTTAGCGATGAAGCAACATTCGGGCATGATGGAGTGTTCAACATTCACAATTCGCATGTTTGGACTGGGGATAACCCATATGCCACAGTTACTAGCGCGGTTCTTCGTTAATGTGTGGGTCGGTGTTTGTTGGGGACTGCTTAATTGGGCCGTATCTGCTACCTAGGCCACTAAATGGCAGGTACTATTACAATTTTCTCGCCAGAGCATTGCCAAAATTGCTGGAAGACGTCCCGCTCCCTACAAGCCAACGGATGTGGTTCCAACATGACGGGGCGCTGGCACTTTTCGGTCATCGTGTGCGTCGATTCCTGGACCGACGGTTCCCAGAAACGTGGATTGGCAGAGGTGGTCCTGTACCATGGCCTGCTCGATCCCCAGATATGTCGCCTCTGGACTTTGTGTGGGGCTAGATGCGCAACCCTGTTTACGCAACTCCTGTTGCATCAGTAGAGGAACTGACATTGGGTTGTGTTAATGTGTTGTCTCTTGGTCATAAACAAAAAAATGCCGGCCGGTGGGGCCATGCGGTTGTAGGCGCTTCAGTCTGAAACTGCGTGACCGCTGCGGTCATAAGTCCGAAACCTGCCTCGGGCATGGATGTGCGTGATGTCCTTAGGTTAGTTAGGTTTAAGTAGTTCTATGTTCTAGGGGACTGATGACCTCAGATGTTAAGTCTCATAGTGCTCAGAGCCATTTGAACCATAAAAAAATGGAAAAAATGTTTGTTGGTTTAATTAATTTGCGACCAGAGAAATCTTCCTCTACCGTTTTAAATACTCCTCATAGGAAAAAAAGACATTAGGGAAAAATATTTGTTTTGATGTCCCCTACAACCTCCCAGAGTTTGTCTGTTTAAATACTTTTCACCCTGTATAGCTGCAGGCAACGGCCTTGCCGCGATGGATACACCAGTTCCCATCAGATCACCGAAGTTAAGCGCTGTCGGGCGTGGCCGGCACTTCGATGGGCGACCATTCGGGCCGCTATGTGCTGTTGCCATTTTTCGGGGTGCACTCAGCCTCGTGATGCCAATTGAGGAGCTACTCAACCGACTAGTAACGGCTCTGGTCAAAGAAAACCATCATAACGACCGGGAGAGCGGTGTCCTGAGCACACGCCCCTCCTATCCGCATCCTCAGCTGAGGATGACAGGGCGGTCGGATGGTCCTGATGGGCCACTGTTGGCCCTACGATGGAGTGCTGTATAGCTGTGCAAAAGCGCTTTGCGGTCGTACTCACACATGGTCTCTCCGAGCAGCCAGACTTCTGGGCGCGAGTGGACCTCGACGAGGACGGTGGGCGTGCAGACGAGGAGCACGAGCAGGTCGGCGACGCTGAGGTTGACCAGGAAGATGTTGGTGGAGTTGCGCATGTCGCGGCTGCGCAGGATCACGGCCGGCACCATGGCGTTGCCCGCCACGCCGATGCTCATGATGATGACGCAGGCGACGGTGGAGGCGGTGCGGATGTAGGCGGGCACCTGCGGCACGTCGCCCACGTCGGGTGCGGCGGCGACACTGCCGTTGGCGCCCGCCCCCGCAGACCAGGAGGTGGCGTTGAAGAAGCTGGCCGGCAGGAATGGCGAGCCCACGGCCGCGCCCTCGGAGGCGTTGTGCAGCGTCGCGGACAGCGCGAGATTCATCAAAGGAGCCGCGCCCGGCCGGCCGCTGGCAGCTGGCCGCTGTTCTCAGCCCGTGGTCGCCGCCGGCACGTTCTCACTGGCAGGCGGCGAAGCCGGCGTCCGCATCGCCGATACGGCTGACAGCAGTGCGTCACTGCGCTCTATTTCGCCGCTTGTCTCCTGCGACGCTGACACACCACTTTGTCTCTCGGCTTTTCGCCGCCTCACTATTCAACAGACGATAATCACTTTAAAACGTTAGCATTCACTCTTTGGCACAATTCTGAGGTAAGGACTCTTCGCGGGTGACTTCTAATTACACCATTCGGAACTCAGTTTATCGCCAAAGCTGCCTGACATTACGCAGTCTCTTCCGAATCCCGTTGCCACTCCCTAAGTTCGCACCTGCATCATGTAGCTGTCACAATCACTGACTAGATTTTTCGGTAAGCGTAAGCCCTTCTTACACCACTTGGACGTGAGATGGCAAACAGTGTGTTTGATAATCACTAAATAGGTGTTTTCGAGTGCTGAAAAGAGGATACGCAGGAGTTACCCTATAGGAGGAAAATTGATGAAGAAAACGACTAGAATCAATAAATGCCTACAGAGTCGTGGAGCAGCTACACGTATGTCCGCTAGCACCTTAAGTCATGGGTGCGGTTCACATCACAGCTGCGGCGAAAGACACCATTAAGTGAGTAGAGCGCAGAGGAACGTCGTAACAGTCACTCGCCACATGTCGAACGACAGTCACTCCGGCAGCGGGTTCATGACAGTGGGCACTCCGCAGTCGTGGAACAGACGGCAGCAACATACCACCACCGATGCTGTGGCAGTTCTGTGCTTCGGCATACGACAAGAACTGCTGCAGTCCTTACCTCGCAGATAATCCATGACTGCCACCCACAATCTGAAAGAAAGACCGTGTATTAGATTCCTGCAGCAATTAAGAGTTAAGCACACTGAAAAAAATATATAGTGACCCACAGGAGACAGTGTCCAAATTCCGAGTATAGTCTAGAAAATTCGTTCCATTCGGCGCCGCGCGGGATTGGCCGAGCGGTCTCAGGCGCTGCAGTCATGGACAGTGCGGCTGGTCCCAGCGGAGGTTGGAGTCCATCCTCGGGCATGGGTGTGTGTGTTTGTCCTTAGGATAATTTAGGTTAAGTAGTGTATAAACCTAGGGACTGATGACCTTGGCAGTTAAGTACCATAAGATTTCACACACATTTGAACTTTTTTTTTTTTTATTCCATTCGGCGAGGGACAGAATGAACCCGTTCGTTCAGATGTGAGATGTCCAGCTCGCTGGTGATATACTGCAGAGATGCTGACAGGTGTGAATATTACCGAAATATCAGGTGAATAAGTCATGGTTGCAAAATACTAACACTAATTATTCACAGAAGAATATAAAAGTTAGCAGAAGCTGACCTCGAGGAAGATCAATTTGGATTCCGGGGAAATGTAGGAACACGCGAGTCAATAATGATACTACAACTTGTCTTGCAAGATAGTCTAGGGAAAGACAATCCTGCGATTATAGCTTCCGTACATTTGGAGAAAGCTTTTGACAATGGCGACTGGAATACACTCGCTGAAATTCTGTAAGTAGCAGGGATAAAATACAGGGAGCGTAATGCTATTACAAATTTTGCAGAAACCAGATGGCATTTATGAGAGTTATTTTTGGCATAACTTGACTAAAAGAAGGGATCAGTTCATAGTATACGTTTTGAGACATCAAGAGACCAACATTTTGGTATTAGAGGGAAGACTGGGAGGAGGGTTAGAAATCATAGATGGAGACCAGGAGATGAATACAATAAGCATGTTCAAAAAGGATTTAAGCTGCAATAGTTATTCGGATATGAAGAGGCTTGCACAAGATAGAGTAGCGTGGAGAGCTGCATCATACCAGTCTTCGAACATAAGATCACAACAACCACAACAGAGCTACCAAAAACCTGAAATGGTGAAACTACGTTTCATTGTCTTTCCTAAAGAGTCCTAGGCAATTTATATGCGATTACGACAGAGTGATTTAGAGGGATAGACGAAGTGCGGTAGGATGAGCTTTCGCCAAATCAGGATCACACACTGATCAACCAGAACATAATGATCACCGGCCTACTACCGACGAACCTGTCCAGGTGATGGCAGCGTCACCTGGCGAAGAATGACTGCTAGTCAGACACACGCACGGTGTGATGTCCGTGTGTGCAATGGCGAAGGCACACGACCTATCTGAGTTTGACCGAGGGCAGATTGTGATGGCCAGGAGGCTCAGCACGAACATTTCGAAAACTGCACGACTTGTCGGGTGTTTGAGATGTTCTGTGGTCTTCAGTACTTGGTGAAACCAAGGTGAAACCACGTCTAGACGTCATGGGGTTGGGAAGTCACGCCTCATTACAAATTTCAGACGTCGTATGATGCGCAGACTAGTAAAACAGGACAGGCGGCGCACTGTGGCGGAACTAACATCAGACTTTAATGCTGGGCAGAGTACAAGTGTGTCTGAATACACGGTGCACCAAACACTCTTAGGGATGGGCCTCTGCAGCTGACGACCAATGCATGTGCTAATGTTAACATCGGCAACTACGGCTGAAATGGGCACATGATCATCGGCACTAGACGTTAATCCAACCGATGGGAGAGATTGAATCCGTTGACTTCCAGGGGAACAGCCCCCTAACTCCTTGAATGGTATGTGCTGAGATTCGATCAGGATAGAGCCAGTGAAAAATGTCGATAGTTCCCAACCGCAAGGTTGGACGAGTAGTAAATCTTCGAGTAGTAAGATCTTTGACAGCTAACAGAGCTAAGTGCACGCGGTAAAAGTTTGAGTAGTGGTGAGGAGATGCGCACAGACAGCAGACGTGTTTCGAGTCGGAGCTAGATGCCTGCAGGAGGCAGCCGGGTCGTGACAGCATCAAAGTCAGATGTGTATTTTGAGTATTAATTTTCCAACAATATTTTCATGCAGTCAGATAAAGTTCAGTTCAGTTAAATACGCAGTCAGATGCAAGTTTTATTAAAGACTAAAGCAGTCACATGCAGTTCAGTCTAGTTTAAAATAGAGAATTTTTATTAACAACACTTTACCTGCACTGCGAGACTGGGACAAATCGGTGACGGCTCCATTATGCTCTGGGATTATTCACGTAGACCTCCATGGGTAGTGGAGCTCGTATAAGACACCATAACGGCCAAAGCGTATCGTACACTGGCTGCAGACCACGTACACCCCTCCATGACGGTCATGTTTCCTGATGGCAGTGGCATTTTTTCGACAAGATAATGCGCCATGTCACAAGACCATAAGTGTGACTCAGTGATTCTAAGAACACAGTGGCGGCTTCAAATTAATGTGCTGACCTCCCAGCTCGCCAGATCTGATCCCAATCGAACACTTTTGGGACGTGATTGAACGTGGTGTCAGAGCTCATCGTCCCCTCCCCGGGATTTACGAGAATTAGATGACTTGTGTGTGCAGATATAGTGCCAACTCCACCCAGCGACCTACCAAGGCCTCATTGGAAATGAGCGTTTGGCGTCATTGACCGGAAGGCCCCTTACGGGGCAGGTCCGGCCGCCTTGGTGCAGGTCTTATTACATTCGACGCCACATTGGACGACCTGCGCGCCGGATGGGGATGAAATGATGATGAAGACAACACAACACCCAGTCCCTGAACGGAGAAAATCCCCGACCCATCCGGGAATCGAGCACGGTCACCTTAGGACGGCAGTCCGTCACGCTGACCACCCAGCTATCGGGGCGGATACCATGGCCTCATTGCTTCTGTGCCACGACGTGTCGTCGAGGTTATCCGTGCGAAAGGTGGACATACCGGCCATTAGGTAGACTATCGTAATGTCATGACTGGTCACTGTATGTGTACAGCCTTGCGAATACGCATATTGTCCTCTTGGAAGGTCGGAATGTCCGCGGCATTCACAGCTGCTCACTGAGAATGTTTACAAAAATGTCTTCATTCATATTCACGGTAAGGTTCGAAATACACGCAAAAAACGTCACAGGACAACCCCCTGCGTGAAGTGCACCCTCCACAGACAAAGGGTGGAACGCCTCACTGCGCCATTGGTGCACACTGCGCCTTGCCTTGAAACGAGGTAAAATCTCGATTCTTTGGACCACACTACACGGCTGCAATCGGCTACTAAATGGTTCAAATGGCTCTGAGCACTATGAGACTTAACTTCTGAGGTCATCAGTCCCCTAGAACTTAGGACTACCTAAACCTAACTAACCTAAGGACATCACACACATCCATGCCAGAGGTAGGATTCGAACCTGCAACCGTAGCGGTCGCGCGTTTCCAGACTGTAGCGCCTAGAAGCGCTCGGCCATCCCGGCCGGCTGAGTGGGCTACTATCCAGTTTCTATGTTGTTTGGCCCATTGAAGACGTGCGGCTTAATGTCCCGCTGTTAGCAACGATATGTTACGAAGGACCCTATTCCAGTTGTTCATTTTACGTAGTTTCCTCCGCAGTGTGCGACCGGAATCTAGTTGTGATGGATTAACATTCACTGAAAGTTCAAATTCCTGCAGGGCTTCATCCTCTGGTCTGGTTTCTATAGGTTAAGTTCTTTTACTGCCAAAGTTATGATGTCGTGTTACATCGCTGCAATTATTTTTTATTTGGTGCGTAAGTTCGTAGCGCTTTACAATATATTTAATAAAAACAACAGATATACATAACGGATGCTTTAGTTATCAGTAACATATTCTCCTCCATTCTTTGCAATAAATGGTTCAAATGGCTCTGAGCACTATGGGACTTAACATCTGAGGTCATCAGTCCCCTAGACTTAGAACTACTTAAACCTAACTAACCTAAGGACAACATACACATCCATGCCCGAGGCAGGATTCGAACCTGCGACCGTAGCAGTCGCGTGGTTCCGGACTGAAGCGCCTAGTAACATTTTGTCCGGTTCTTATGTGGAGGCTTATCGACAGTCGTTCGTCTACGCACTATTAGCTAATGGAAGGCGAAAACGGGTTTATTATAGTGGTATCAGATGTTACGTCAGCCTCAGTCGCCCCAATTCTTAAGGCGGCTTGCATACTAGACGGGCTATGGACGTACAGCTATGTTGGTTCTTGAGGAACAGTGGAGTTCGTGTACGCAAGTGAAGTTTGATCTTCTCTATACGTCCCTCCGTTGGTTGAAACACAAGATGGTAAAGTGAAGTCTGAAGCGTGAAGTCTGAAGCAGCAATTTAACTTTGTTGTTCGAAGTGAATAATGCTCTACACTATTTTTTACTATTAGACGTACCTTATCATTTCGTGTCATTATTAACCACAACGTATATTTCCGATAAATTCCAGAAACAAGTTGCATCATGGAAGCTCAAAGTAAGATTATAAATATCCTGCTTTTTGTAGACGATTACTTTCCTTAAAACAGTCACTTCGAGTTTGTTAAAACCAGCACACTGTGCCGTCCTGTTTCACCTCTCCAGGAAATCAATCGTTGAATCACAGACAGTGAAATATAATCATAATCTCAGCAGAAAGATCGATGTTCTTATATAATTTTTTTCTACCAGTGTGCCCTATTTCTTACGTTATCGATAATCTCGACCAGCACACGGGGAACGTCATGTATTGTGCAGATGAGGGAACTTTTGGACTCTTTTCCTTGTCAAATAGAGCTCTTTTTCAAGGCCAGAGGCGATGCTACAAGATATGAGTGTGATGTCTCCAGCGGAATGATTAATTGTGAAGTGTGTCCAAAACATAGTGGAAATTCTGTAACTGCGCTTGTTACATTAGTCCGATTCGCATCTTTGTTCGTTGCGGCGTTGGTAAACATATCTGAAAAGGATCTGTTCAACGTTAACCATATTGGTTATTTAACCTATTGTCAACTGTCAGAAAGATTAATGTGATTTGATAGTACTGGCTGTTCTTTATTTTGTATAAAAATTATCAAAGAATTTGTACTAAATTTTACTAAAAGTGCGAAATATAACTCAGAAAAGTTTTAGTATTATTAAATATTACTTTTCGTCAATCTGTTATAAGGAAAACGAAGGTATACGCGTTATAAAGCGTTTCGAAGAACACCCTGAAGACATTGAAGGTGAAGAGAGCGCTGGTCACACCAGATCATCATCAACCGAAGAAATCGTGTGAAAAGTGAAAGAAAGGATTGTAAGCGATCGCCGTATCGCTATCTCTATCGCTGATGATGTTGCCATATCAAGAGGCTCATGCCATGAAATTTTTTTGATATTTTGATTACGAAATGCCTGACTGAAAAACTTGTTTAGACACTACTGAATTTCGAAACAAAAACAGCAGCGAATATAAGGTGCTCAACAGTCGCTACCTGAAGTCAACAACAATGCAGAACTACTGGAACATATCGAAACAGGTGGTGAACTGTGGTTTACAGATGTGGCGTCGAATTGAGGCTCGGCGTCGCCTCAATGGAATCTTTTTGGGTAGACAAAGCGGAAAATAACAACAAGTGCGCTGATAAGTGAAGGTTATACTCAATGTGTTCTTAGATTTTATGAGTATAGTTCATTATGAGTTCTTACTTGGATTTCCATCAATAAGGCGTACTGCGTACGATTATAACAGCGCTTGCGTGAATCAATATGAAAAATAATTCTGATTTATAGCGAAGCAGTTCATGAATATCCCATCACGATAATGCAACTGCTAACACTTAGTTACATGTTGTGAGTTGATGGCCAACAACAATACTGTAGCGATGGCCCAGCCTCCATTTTCGTTAGACATGACACCTGTGACCTTCGTTTTGGTTCCCGAAATAAACATAATCTTAATGGACCTTTGGTTCACGAGAACACATAACATTAAAGGAGCATCACTGAGAAAACTAAAAGCTACCCCAGAACTCAAGTACCACAATGTTCCGGGGATTAGAAAAAGTGCTAACATAAGCGTGTAATATATAATGGGGACTGTTTTCAAGAGGATAACATAAATGAATTAAATTTCTTTCCCAAAAAAGAAAAAACAGAAACAAGAACTCTCGTTATTTTGTAAACACACCTTGTATGTGAAAGATAATATTGCATCGCTTGACTTTTGTTCGAACACTTTTTGAGGCAGAACAGCTCCCAGCTAGTCAAAATCTCTATTCATCGATCTGGATCAGACTTTACTATATACATTTCTCACGAGACTTACCTGTTTCCTCACAAAAAGTACACTTGGTATTTTATGTTAACTTAAAAAAATCTTTTTGTATTCATTTTTTGCTATCATGTTTCAGATAAACAGCTGTTATCCGGTACCATGTGATTTCCGATTACGATGAATGGGTAATTTTAATGAAAGTATTGTTGACTCTCACAAGGGATTTATTATCTTGGTGATCCAGTTTTGAGGTAAGATATTCTATTATCGAACTGAACAGTAAGGAAAAATTGAAAGAAACTGTATCGTTGCCTCGGCAGCTGGTGTATGATGTTCTCTGCGGAGAAAATGGAAATAAATGGGGAACTGTGAACTTCCCGACCGTGTGATTGGGTTTTGCCTCACGGCATGGGTGGTAACGATATGAGATCTTCTTTCTATACAGGAGAAAAATATGCTACCGATAAACGATCACAAACTGTGAATATGATGGCTCACTCCGGAAGTCTAATTCTTGTGAGTTACATATTAATACTGATAGTAGTGTCCGACAACCTCCTTCATTCTACTCTTGTGCTGAATTACAATAGAGGTAAAACAAGTTTCGGGTAGAATATGCCAAACGTTCATGTCGCATACGTATTTGCACGACGGCCAAACAATGTCAACATTCTGATCAACAGTTTCGCACGTTCAGTTGGAGATAGTTAGATTTCATCGAATGAGCTTTACCTAATGCGACTCTTAATATGTGGAAGTTTGAGAACGAATTATATAGCATCTCGAACTATAGGGTAAGTCAGAGATACCAGTAGAAAATATTCGGCTAGATTTTTTCACGTCATGACGTGAAACTAATTTATATATTCATATACATTATAAAAATGTGCATGTATGTATGTTTGTATGTGTGTGTGTGTGTGTGTGTGTGTGTGTGTGTGTGTGTGTGTTCTACACCTTCTGCTAAGCCAGATTTCAACCAAACTTGGTAAACATGTCCGTTACTGTTCCGTCCTTGAATATGCAATGTTCGAGACATAACAAGTACATTACTAAGAGGAATTAAAAATATAGCTATACAAGAAAAAGTGAGCGATTTCAAATTTTAAGAAGATCGGCATGTGGAGCTAAAAACCTTTCTAGCAAGTACAACGTCTTCTAGTTGGTACGCGATTGCTGAATTAGCAAATAATAGTTATTGGGCTACATGTATCTCCTCTGTAGTAGAGATATGTGATGCAAAGACTAGTGTATCTGCGGCCTACCTACAGATGCACAGTATGAATTCCTGTGCTGAAAGAAACTAATGTCCTCATTAGGTTGAAAATCGAGGCGGGGACGTACTGTTCCTGGTTGTTCCAGTATCAATAAAAAAGAAAGATTGCGCGGCGATGTGAGTAGGCTCCTGTATTCCCACTACAACTTCACACTAAAAATATGACTGAAATTGATTTGCACCGTCTGCAACGATTGAAATGCAAATATGTGGTCGAATTACTATTAATTTCATTGCTAGCTTAGATCGCATATACCAACGAAAATTGAGCATTGGGATCTACTAAAAAAAGCTAAGTTTCGTTTTGAAAAATTACACCTCAGCACAATTAGATACACGTTAAAATGTCTTACAGTGTTGAAAAGAAATAAGAAACAATTACATTGTGTAAATGCTGGCTCAATTATCGAATGCTTGTACAAATGTGGCACAATATCGGTCTGGAAGAAGAGGTCTTTGTGTGATGTCGGACGTTTATTTAGTGCAATCTAATCTACTGCATGGTTAATATTCCATCAATTGTTATTCAATTTGTGCCAAGTAACCATGGCGCCATTACAAACCCTCGAATAAACTGTTTATTCTAACTGCTATTTTTCTCCATCCCGTTGCGATATGACCATAACATAGCTGGCGATGAACTGCTTACCGCCTGTTCGTTTTGTCCACATTATAAAGAAAACAAGCACGGAAATAAGATCAAAGTAACCTAAACTCTCACCAGAAAGCTCGGCTTCTGAAGTGTTTCATTTCTCCAATATTCGTCACGCGGCTGAATTGCCATCGCCGCCGACAAAGGATAATTGCCTTGTACATTCATTATCAGCAGCTCTGGTCTGACTTCGGCACCTTTGTACAGTTTTTGGCATCCCTTTCCCGGAACAGTTATTAAAATTTTAATAATGCCCGTAATTTAGGGTAGATGGTGTCGGAGCCATCGAGAAATCCAGGTCGACGCCCGGTAAGCAGCTGCGGCGCGCTGAACCCCGGGCTGTTTACGGAGCAACAGCAGCACTTCAAAGTGTCTCGCTGCCAAGGCGCTTGCTGCTTGCAGTTTACGACAAGTTTCGTGCTCCTTCCTGTACACAAACTCCCTCTTCCGTGGACAGCCTTCCCGTGCGACGAGCGATGTGCCACGCACGTGACACCATTTCTTCGAAGATCCAAACTACCCTCCGTACTTTTGCTGGTGGGAAGTGTTACCAGCTGACAGGCTTTTCGAGGAAACGATTTGACGTCAAATGTTAACGGACTTTTGGATCACCGTGCATATTAATATTATTAATATTTTCTAATTCAAGCTGTAGAAGACGGTTGTGCCTAAATATCTTATTAATCTGTACGTCACAGCTCTTTTCTTAAATCAACTTTTATTATGTTCAGTTTCCGAGTAGATTAATTATAATATGAGACCTGTTACAGTGTTAAATCGATATTGTCGTGAAGAGAGTAATTTTAATAGCAAATTGAAAACTTTCAGGTGTTTATTTATTGATTTGTTTCCATTACCCCACATGACACAGAAGGCCCAGGGAGCTAAGGGTCAACATGGCGAGGTTAGCGGCCTGCAGCCATTCTGAAGGGCCCGGTCAGGGAGCTGCAGGCTACAGAGAAAGAGACTTTACAACTTTTCTGTCAGGACAAACCCTGGGAAAGACGGCGCCACCACATGTCCCCAAAGAGTGTCGTCTATTTTACTTAACTGCTGTACAATCGTCATGAGAAACGACGTATTTCTTCAGCTTCTCAAATGGCCTCAACTGTCAGCCAATTTTTGTCACAGTATTCAGTGTTCAAAAGTACCAAACAGAAAAGGATATGAGTGTAAGCTAGAGCCAGGGATGTTAGGGTAGGCCCCCACCGAGACAGTGTGAGAAGGAGAAATAACCAGAGGGGCGGCAAAAGAAGTCATACGTATCACTTCTCAGCTAATCGCCGTACGAAAATTTACACTTACAAATGAGTCAACCACCTCGAACAGCTGGGTCCTGTCGCAGTTACGGACTTTACTACTAACCGACTATAAACAGCTTTAGCGCTCCTTTTCCATACCAACGTTGCGTTCCGTAACTGTATAATTTGCCGAGTGGCCAGGATCAAAAACACAGAACTGCGTGTGTAGCAGGGTGCCCTACAACCTCTCATTCGTGAGTGGGAAAACTGAGTGCAGTAGTTAGCGATTCATTCAACTAGACCCCTAACTCACTACCACAACAGCAGCGCCATATACACGCATCACGCAGCCAGCACACCACAATGGAGCAGTGATACGCCCTCCTCAGACACTGTACATCGTGTGGCACGGTCCTGTGGTCTACGGAGCGGGATAAAGCTGCTCGCACAGTTACAAGGAGCAGAGTCGTATTCAGTCAAGATGCTTACAACACACGTGCCGTCTGTCCTCTTGCTGAGCCACTTTACGACCTTGGACTCTACGTGGTGTATGATTGGTCAGACTTCTCCTAGAAGTACGACAGACATTAGCTTTATTCACGGACTTGTGATATTTCAAACTTTTTATTCTTTGAGTAACTGCAGACCGGCAGAAGTCTTTATTGTGTGTCAGACTCTCTATCTGTGAACGTGTAACTTTTTTAAAAATAAAGGGAAAGGAAGCACTTTCCCAACACTAACTTCATCCCCTTAGAACTGATTTTTATGCTAAGAATTGAAGGGGAATATCAGATTGCTCTTATCAGTGAATGCAGGAGTATGAACAAGGGAAGTCTAGACAACGTATCTGATTTAGCCGGGGACCAGGCTGTTGGGCTTCAAAAATTGTTTGATTCAGCAAAACAAGATTAAGTAAAAATACAAGAACAAAAGTATGACAGGAACGGGGGAGGGAGAGAGGGGTACCACATATCGGCAGTCCGTTGAAGAGATCTACCTGTTTGAGGATTTGAGTACAGTTAGATTTACTACGACCCAGGTTACAAAGATCAGAAATTACAGGCGAGCTACCACCTCCAGTTCAAGCATAATAGAGTTCAGGAATATTCAACAATCATGCAATTATAGAATACACCATTACTGGATTGGGGGGTTGGTTTAGAGAAATATGTACGTATACAATTAGCAGTAAAAGCAAACGGCTATCTACAAAAAGAAGAGAATTAACGCCACCTAAAATTCGTGGAGACAACACTTACAGGGAAGGGGAAACTAGTTTCCCCAGCAACAGTACCGAACGAAGATTCAGCCGGTAGGGCTTCGGATTAGGCGGCCAATGTCTGGCGTATATTCTCCGGAGCAACGCCCAGAAGAGGAGGTGCACTTTAAATTTGATACCACACCGATTAATACCGACCAGCGCTTCTAGCAATTCCTGCTATTTCGTAACGCTGTAGGCTGGTGTCTAAAACTGTGCTAACTTCTTACTTAAGGTATGCTTCTCTCTTTAGCTTCATCTTTATTGATGAAATTACTTCTGCAGCATGTGCGTGACGTGCACAAAGTGATCTGAGACGCAAGACACCGAGAGCCATAGTAGATGTTTCTTTTGGTTGCTACGGTCTCAGAGGTCCAGTCCAACTTCAGTGCCATAATTGATGGAACCCTTCTTTCTTTCTGTAGAGACCGTGCGGTGGACCTACTTTCCGGCATTAACTGATACGAAAATAATAGACTGGACAGGGGCGGAGGTACGTTTACTACGGGGCTTCAAGTCATTATTTAATGGAGCCTCCAGAAGATCCATGGGCAGAATAGTGGCCTCGGGTGTGCCGTGGCGAATCAACGAAATGCAAGGCTTTAGAAATGAGTTGTTCTCTATCTTTGTAATTTTTATAACAACAGAATGTTGTACGTCCGTCTAGGAACAGAACTGACAGCTCAACGATGCCTCATGATCATAAAGATATGACTAGTCAAATTATAATTCTTTCATTTAACTGCGAAACCAGCTTATCAACGTAACTAACTCTCAGTAAATAACATTTTAATGTGACTGATATGTTTCACCTTCATTTCTCAATCACTCCTTGCTACCGTTGTTTCCATTCACTTGCGTGTAGGAAACGTACTGTGGAGCCATATCTATTGGAGAGCCACGGTTGTAATTAATTTCTCTGGAACAGACGGACCTTCGTTTGGGACATATTGCACGGTGCACATGTCACTTTGATTTTTCTGGGTTATCGATACGCACGTCAGAGAGAGAGAGAGAGAGGAAGTTATTGTTAAACGATCTTTTGTCTTGTCGTGGCACAGTCTTTGCCTCTGCGCAGTCTGATTCATTCTTAGCTGAAGTGTGGTAGGTGATGGACGTATTCAGTAGAGCTGTGTTGACTTGTGGTTGTATCTGTTAGTGAAGAGAGATTTATTGTAAAGGACACCAAGGATGAATATGACGTATATATCGAAAGGCGAATGGAATATAAAATTTGAATAATGTAATTTTTTTCAAGAGAAAAAGTTTGAGGTACGCCTGCCGCACTGCACACCTAATTTGTAGAAAGAGTTATTGGCAGCTACTTAACTTTGTTTACTAGCTCAGAGCTTAGAGAAAGACCACCCCATGTCCCTGAATCATGCTTTAAGATATTAAGTGCTTAAGCAGTTTGATTTTTATGGAAATTCTCAGTTAACTTTGTACCCTTTTAAAATCATTATTCACTTTGTTCAGACCATTGTTATCTGTGAAGATCACGTACAGTTTTATACCGTCTTTCTGAATACAAAATTCATTTTAAAATCGCAGTTCAGACGATTGTTATGTGTGAAGATCACGCACAGTTTTATACCGTCTTTTTGAATACAAAATTCATGTTAAAATCGCAGTTTTGGAATATCATTTTATAGAAGCAGTTACTCTGCTCATCTCGCTTTATCCATTAACAATCGGACCATGTGGTATGCAACAGTTCGAATATTTATTTAGAAATGGGAATCAAGATTAATCGCTGCCGCTTACTGTTTGTTGTTGTGCTTTCGAGAAATCTGAAACAGTGTTGTTAAGAAGGTTGGTAAGTGGAAATTTACGAGTAGATTAGTGCCAGATAGTTGTTTTACTTCAGTGGCGCATTTAATATAAAGAGCAGTGTTCACATCAGTTACAGTTCAGTTCAAATTAGGTTCTGTTTGGACAAAGATTAGCATGCGTGGATAACAGTTTTTGGGTACACAATTTTTGTAATACGTAGAGGCAAAGTTGGGGTAAATTTTATACAGAAAGAAACATGGTGGGAAGCTTATAGTTCATTGTATCAGACAGTCCCACATATCCCCAAACTTTAAAACTAGGCTATCGAATAGCCATCACTCAAGAGTCACGTACAACTGTTGGGCTGTAACAGGATTCGAAGATAATTGAGTATATGCGAATTTCCACCAGAGAATTTGGAACAGCTTAATGGAACTAATCATTCTGTAGGCTATAACATATTTACAGCACCCGTATCGATTTCTTCACTTTACGTCAAAGCGCGGAATCGACAAGTAGGACTTACCATATTCGTACGTAAGATTCTGACAGATCATTTTAGATTTACATTTGAAACAAAGATTGTGTAGGTAAACATCACACGCCTGATTCTGTCGCATCTAACAATAGAGATTAGTAAAGTTTTTAGTTATTTTCCAAATCACAAAGCAAAATTTAAGTGTTTGAAGTACATATTCAATTTTATTTAATTAATTTTCATAGTTATGGATTGCTGTAACAAGAACATAGCGCCCTTGAAAGCAGAAAGCATTATTATATATTAGCTCAGAGAAATCTTTGTATTACACTATCTTTGTGTATAAGCTACATCTTTGAATTGATTGTGTCGAAAGGTTTGGTGGGATTTCTGTCATGGCAAACAATAACTGAACAGGTGTGCAAGCAGAGGCAATGTGAGGACAAGCTGTGATATGTGATTTTCTGCGTGCGATGTTTTGAGCTGAAATGTAAGGAACTGCAAATAAACTGATAAGGGCCCCACCGATTAAAACTGGAAGTTAAAGTTACTTCATGCAACCACCTGTTCCACGTGTAGTACACTAATAGCAAAAATCCAGGCTCTGATGTAATGACTACAATCAACTATCGTCGAAACTTCTGATTTAAAAAGATGAGCGAAATACTACGTTTCGCTTCCTAATATTGAGTAATTTAAAAAAAGTTTCAACAAACTCAATAATTTGGAAGACGCTGACATTACAGTTGAAATCAGTGTACATTCAGAAGTCAGAAACGGCGACAGCAGGCGTATTACACGGTATAGCAAACCCAGATATGTTACGGTAATGACTCCGCTTTCTTTCCCCTCATCTAGTATAAGATTTACGACTTCCCAGTCAATGGAGTGAGTGCCTTCTGATAACGGAGAGACGACCTGGAGACAGACTGCTATCCTAAGCTGACGAATGATTTTTAAAGCAAAATCTTCTCCACAGAGGTATGAGGAAAGTTTAGTTACGACCCTAAGCGCTTGTAATTTAAGAAACGCTCAGTTAAGACCCTTAACACTGGCAGTTAACCCTACTGTTTTCCTTAAAATAGTATACACTCTTGGTACTTCGGGCCATAATGACCCAAGATTGCATTAAGGAAATATTATTACATGAAATTTAATGAAATTTAATTCTTGTCTGAGCCAGGCAAAGTCTTATTATGTACTGTAATATTGGTATTGATTAAATCAAGCGAAGAAACGTTGATATCTCTCTTTTAAACACAAAGAATACTTCATAAAATTGTATCAAGGTTCAAAATACAATATAATAATAATGGATAAATTTGTTTTCAACAAAGAATATAAAAATCAATTAATAGCAATATATTTATTTCTTTTGATCATACGCCGCTATTTCAATGCAGTTGGAGAGCCTCTGCAATGATGTTCGAGTTTAGGGAGACTACCAATTTGGCTGAGGCACAAATAGGAATTTTGACTGAGGAGGGAGGGTTGCTAGAATAGTCCGTGCTGTTGTGCAAAGCCCCTGTGCAAAGCCCCTGCGCCACGCTGGAGTAGCGGTCAGCACATCTGCCTAGTGAGGCGGAGACGCAGGTTCGAATCTCAGCCCGGCTACAGATTTTCATTAGTTGCTACAATCTGCATATATACATAAAAAACGGTAATTTTCTAATATGGGAATGTATAAAGCTCAGATATAGCGCTCTCGAGGAAGGAATACAACTAACAATATATTTTCGGTTGTGGAGGAGAAAGTTGTTCATCGAAATTTCATGAAGATGATTCACTGCAACAGAAAACGCTTTTGTTGTAGTGATTGTGTCCACAGCTCGTGTATCACATCTCTGACAGTCGGTGTCCTATTTCGCATTACAAAACGAAGTGCTCTTTTTCAACTTTTTCGATCACCTCCATACCATGCAGCAGTACTCCCACAAGATGATTGACAAATGTAGTGTAGGCAGTCCTTACTTGATCTGTTGTATCGTCTAAACGCTGGGTCAATAAGACGCAGTCTTTGGTTCATCGTCATCATCAGTTATCTGCTATATTAGCAGGTCCTTTGCCTCTCCAATTTCTGCGATCCATTGCTTCCTTCTTAAGGTTGCTGTATGTTGTACCGTCCATCATGTCATCCAGTATCTGGAATCTCTTCCTTCCTCGCTTCCTTTTCCCTTCTACATAACCTTCTAAAACTGTTTCTATCAGTCCGTCATTCTTTCTTAATATATGCCCAATCCAATTTCTTTTTCTTCTCTTTATTACATCTAGTAACTGCCTTTTCTCTCCCACTCTTCTCAGTACCTCTTCATTTTTTACTCTGTCCATCCAACTTATTCTTTCCATCTTTCGCCATGTCCAGATCTCAAAAGCCTCCAGCCTTTCTCTGTCTTTTTTCCTCATAGTCCATGTTTCAGCGCCATATAGAAGAACACTCCATACAAGACATTTTGTGAGTCTCTTTCTGAGTTCTCTGTCCAGACCGCTGCAGAAGATTCTCCATTTCTTATAAAACGCCTCTTTTGCCATTGCTATCCTTGTTTTAATATCTGTGGTGCACTTCCAGTCGGTGTCTATCCTGCTTCCAAGATACTTAAAATTTTGCACCTGTTCTAGTGTTTCTCCATTCAGCACAATTTTTATTTCCTTATTTCCTCCTATTGCCAATACTTTTGTTTTATTTGTGTTAATTTTCATTCCATATTTTTTTCCGTTAGTTGCAATGGTGTCCACAAAATCCTGTAATTCTTTTTCCCCTGTGGCTAGAAGGACCATGTCATCAGCAAATCTCAAGCACCCTACTCTTCTTCCTCCAATTTCTACTCCTTTGTCATCTAATGAGCATTGGTCAATCATATTTTCCAAGTGCAGGTTGAAAAGAGTAGGTGATAAACAGCGTCCTTGTCTTACTCCTTTCCCTAGTCTGATCCAGTTTGTACTTTCTCCTCTCACTTTAACTGAAACTTTTTGATTAAGGTACAATGAGTTTATAAGTCTTCTGGTTTTCCAGTCCACTCTCTTTTCCCTCATAATAGTCGCCAGCTTGTCCCAAACCACATTGTCAAATGCCTTTTCTAAATCGATGAAGCACATATATAGGTCTCTTCCTTTTTCAATAAACCTTTCTTCCAAGATTCGTAGGAGCCCTATTGCATCTCTGGTGCCCGTATTCCGTCTAAAGCCAAACTGCTCCTCGCCGAGATTCTCCTCTATTACTTTTTCAAGTCTTTTATTAATTATTCTTAACATCACTTTGGCTGCATGTGAAATGAGGCTGATTGTCCTGTGCCCGCTGCATTTCTTGGTTCCTTGTTTTTTCGGTAATGGAATCATTACTGTTGTCAAAACGTCCTCAGGCCATTCACCAATGTCATATATTTTATTACATAACCTCAATATTTCTCTTATTCCATTGTGGTTCAAGCATTTTAGTATTTCTCCCGGTATTGTATCTGTACCTACTGCTTTGCCATTTTTCACTGCAGCAATGGCAGACTTTACTTCTTCCATTATGATGGTCGGTCCTTTCTCTTCATCACTTACACTGTTGTGTGATTCAAGTTCCAGAGTTTCTGGTTTGCTATTTGTGTCATATAGCTCTTTTATATACTCTTCCCATCCCTGGAGGACATCGTCACGATCTTTGTACACTACCTCTTCGTCTTTACTCAAAATTTCCATAGTAGCACTTCCTGCTCTGCTTTGTTCCCATGTCATAGTTTTTACTCTGTTGTATAGTAAGTCGTATCTTCCCTTCCTGTCCAGTTCTTCAATTTCATCACATTCCTCTTTTAGCCATTTTTTCCTAGCCTGCTCTGATTCTCTTCGCAGTTCGTTATTTAACCTTCGGTATATCTTTCTTGCATCTTCAGTGTTTCAGTCTTTGGTTATCCTTCCCAAAATAATTTATGTGTGATTGTTCAAATTTAAATTGTCCATAACTGTAAACCCTAAGTATTTAGTTTAGATTTGAGTGATTTATCATTGTAACAAAATCTCTCTGGTTCCGTTTAATACTCTTGTGAATGGCCTCAAGCTTCCCATTATTTTCTCCACGAATCCATTCGCATAACCGAGGCGATAATTCACATGTTTTAAATTTGACGAGAAACTACTCCTGAGGAACGGTGTAAAAGCCTCTGGAAATCTAGAAATATGAAATTAGTTTTATTTATGGCTCCTGTCGATACCGTTCATTAATTCGTGTGGAAAAGGACCTAGTAATATTCCACAAATTGGAAATGATTCTACAAGATATCAGTATGGTGCGAAAAGTGCTAATTGACTCTAATCAATAAAAATATGAGGTGCTCCACGTGAGTGCTGCAAATAATCCGTTAAATCCTGGCTACATGTTAAATCATACAAAGAAAATGTTGCCGATTCAGTGAAATACCTTGAAATTAGAAATATGAATAACTAAAGTTGGAACCGTCACATAGGGAATGTTGCTGGGAAGACGATCCAAAGGCTGGGATTTGTTGGCAGGACATTTAAAAGTTACTACAGATGCCCTAAAGGGACTGCCTAGACTAGTCTTGTCCGTCCTCTTCTGGCGTGTTGCTGAGCAATAGGTGATCCTTACCTTATACGTAACGTTAACGGAGGACGTCGACAAACTTCAAAGAATATCAGCTTGTTTTGCATTGTCGCGGAACAGTAAAGAGAGTGTCGCTGATATACTTTGTGATTTTGGGTCGTAATAATGAGAGCAAAGGAGTTTATCCTGCGTTGAAATCTTTTCATGAAATTTCAATCGAAACTCTTCCATCCGAATGGGAAATTATCTATATAATGAGAAATGTTCATCGTAAAAAAATAAGAGAATATTTAGTTGTTCAATTTCCCTCGTGCTATACGAGGATGAGAAGATCAAGAAATAGTCTGAACATGTTTCGATGAACCCTGTGCCAAGTATTTGAGTGTGGCTGGTCTTGCAGATGTACACGTAGGCGCCATTGTGTGTGAGAGACGACAACATACTCCGCCGGCACTTTTATTCGATTTATTTCTTTTCTTCACAACAGCGATTTCGACACGCGGGCTCAAGTGCTAACTCGCCATGAAGTGCGACAATGTTATGAACACCCCACATAACCACAGTAGCAGTAAGATGATGCCGATTCTGAAAAACTGTAAGGCTGTGGAGGAAAGTAAACAAGAATTAACTTTTTCTATCAGGCGTCTGAACGACTACCAGGGGTGTACCAGCAAAACATGATTAATGAATTCATTTCAGGTCGATGGAAAAGTCATTAACAAGTGAGCTTCATCGCGGCGGAATGATGGGTTACCATTTTGTAATCTGTGAAATTTCGTGTCCCACAGGTCAGGCTTCTACCACAGAGACCATAGGGGATGAAAAAAAAACTGTATGCAACCACGAACGGCTACTGAACAACGTAGCATGACCACAGTATGTGTTTGGAACAAGGTGGAGGTTCCCTGATGTTTCGGGTGGCATTATGTGCGACCGACGTACGCCGCTGGTGTTCATGGAAGATGCCGTAACGGCTGTACGAAACGTGAATGCCATCCTCCGATCGATAGTGCAACCATAGCGGCAGCATATTGGCGAGACATTCGTCTTCATGGACAACAGTTCGCGCCCCCATCGTGCACATCTTCTGGATGACTTCCTTCAAGATAACGACATCGCTCGACTACAGTGGCTAGCATGTTCTCCAGACATGAACCCTATCTAATATAACTGGGATAGATTGGAAAGGGCTATATACGGAGGACGTGACCCACCAACCTATCTGAGGGATCTACGGCGTATCGCCGTTGATGAGTGGGACAATCTGGACCAACAGTGCCTTGATGAACTTGTGGATAGTATGCCACGACGAATACAAGCATGCAACAATGCAAGAGGACGTGCTACTGGGGATTAGAGGTACCGGTGTGTACAGCAATTTGGACCACCATCTTTGAAGATCACGTTCTGTGGTGATACAACATGCAATGTGTGGTTTTCATGAGCAGTAAAAACGGAGGAAATTATATTTCTGTTGATCTCTATTACCATTTTCTGTACAGGATCCGGAACTCTCGGAACCGAGGTGATGCAAAACTTTTTTGATGTGTGTACATGTACGAAGAGTATTTAGCAGTAGTGCCAGCTATGAACTGATCTCCTGTGTATGACCTAACTCCATTTTCCATCCTTGATTTATTTTCCCAGTCTTCTTACGCTGGAGAAGACTGCATCTTACTTATGTAACTGTGATCTCAAAAAAAGTCTTTATTTTTCAGCCATTGATAGCTGGTACACAAACCTGCAAGAGGTGACGTCACTAGCTTCATACTGTACAAAGCCTGTTTTCCACTTGAATCTGTCCCTTCGAGAATCTTCAGCACACAGCCAAACTTTGTCCATTGATTAGAAGTTGCTATGTTGTGTAGGTTCAGAATCAAATGCCCAATTATTTTGCACCGTTTCCACCTAAAGGTTTTAAATACTTTGAATGATGCAAGAGTTCTTGTTACATATTCCAAAAAACACATTTTTTTAGTGGAGGGAAAGTATCATCAACCACAAAGTTGGAGCTCTTAGGAACATGCTCAGAAAATGCACTGCTGCCTATGAAAGATATTGACAATTTCATTTCGTCATTAAGGCATCACTTCCTCATCTGTAATTCGGCTCTACAGTATAATTCATGTGTGCACATGTCAGGACATTTCTGTAGCACCTCGACAGACAGGTTGGCTGATCTGGAAAGGCATCAGACACTAATTGTCGGTTTTCGAGGTAAAACAAGATCACTGCCGTCGCCCAGCTTCATTACGTTTTCTCGAACAAAATCTTCGGTGAAACGCTTTATGAAAGCCCTGGTTTGAAATCATTTCTGTTAATGATAGAAATCCATTCTCAAGTATAGAGTCTTACTTAAGGGAAAGGAAGGAAGTGCCACAGTCTTTCTTCGATATCTTGTTTGATGTGCAGCGAGGCAGGCTGCATTGTTGTTGTTGTGGTCTTCAGTCCTGAGACTGGTTTGATGCAGCTCTCCATGCTACTCTATGCTGTGCAAGCTTCTTCATCTCCCAGTACTTACTGCAACCTACATCCATCTGAATCTGCTTAGTGTATTCATTTCTTGGTCCCCCTCTACGATTATTACCCTCCACGCTGCCTTCAAATGCTAAATTTGTGATCCCCTGATGCATCAGAACATGTCCTACCAACCTGTCCCTTCTTCTTGTCAATTTGTACCACAAACTCCTTTTCTCCCCAATCCTATTCAGTACCTCCTCATTAGTTACGTGATCTACTCATCCAATCTTCAGCATTCTTCTGTAGCACCACATTTCGAAAGCTTCTATTCTCTTCCTGTCCAAACAATTTAACGTCCATGTTTCACTTCCATACATGGCTACACTCCAAACAAATACTTTCAGAAACGACTTCCTGACACTTAAATCTATACTCAATGTTAACAAATTTCTCTTCTTCAGAAACGCTTTCCTTGGCATTGCCAGTCTACATTTTATATCTCTACTTCGACCAACATCAGTTATTTTGCTCCCCAAATAGCAAAACACCTTTACTACTTTAAGTGTCTCATTTCCTAATCTAATGCCCTCAGCATCACCCGACTTAATTCGACTACATTCTATTGTCCTCGTTTTGCTTTTGTTGATGTTCATTTTACATCCTCCTTTCAAGACACTGTCTATTCCGTTCAACTGCTCTTCCAAGTCCTTTGCTGTCTCTGACAGAATTACAATGTCATCGGTGAACCTCAAAGTTTTTATTTCTTCTCCATGGATTTTAATACCTACTCCGAATTTTTCTTTTGTTTCCTTTACTGCTTGCTGAATATACAGGTTGAATAACATCGGGGAGAAGCTACAACCCTGTCTCACTCCCTTTCCAACCACTACTTCCCTTTCATGCCCCTCGACTCTTATAACTGCCATCTGGTTTCCGTACAAATTGTAAATAGCCTTTCGCTCCCTGTATTTTACCCCTGCCACCTTTAGAATTTGAAAGAGAGTATTCCAGTCAACATTGTCAAAAGCTTTCTCTAAGTCTACAAATGCTATAAACGTAGGTTTGCCTTTCCTTAATCTTTCTTCTAAGATGAGTCGTAAGGTCAGTAATGCCCCACGTGTTCCAACATTTCTACAGAATCCAAACTGATCTTCCCCGAGGTCGGCTTCCACCAGTTTTTCCATTCGTCTGTAAAGAATCCGCGTTAGTATTTTGCAGCTGTGGCTTATTCAACTGATAGTTCGGTAATTTTCACATCTGTCAACACCTGCTTTCTTTGGGATTGGAATTATTATATGAGGGTATTTCGCCTGTCTCATACATCTTGCTTACCAGATGGTAGAGTTACCATGTGTAAAAATTTCGTATCAAAACAGTTGATGTGGTCAGCAAACAAAATGTAGATGTAGGAAATGTGTTGTGTTGCCTGCAGTAGCAGCTGCACAGATTCTAAATAAATAATGGAAATCCCTTTATCTTCTTTATATTGATCATGAATGACTTGACAACCTGTCACGTCCATTCCCAGCTCCAGCAGCCAGGCCAGTATCTTCACCGAAGGCCTCACTTACACCGGAAGAAACAGGTAGCATAAAAACTTCAATTTATACTGTTTATTCTTAAAAAAGTGTGGATGTGGAAGTCCGGAGGTAAACGGGACGAAAATAATACGAAGGTAATCGTAGAGAAAGTCAGGCTGCTTAATATGCCAATCAGCGAAGAGAGTTTAGGTATTCAGATCCAAGAAATGCATTATTCGGAGGACATAAAGTATTATGGGAAAAAAAGCAGATGGGCATGAAACCTGTTTCAGAAAATAACAAGTTTATTCCAAGAACATTCAGTGATAAACCGTAAATAGTATTGTACAATTATGTAAAAAGTTAGATAAGCAGCATGCGTCTTTGAGTAAAATATGCAGAGCAACTGAAGGTAAAGCTTCGGTTCAATAATACAAAAATGAAAGTGAGTAAAAACTTTACTACAGTTTTATTAAAGGACTTGGAAAATCAAGGCTGCGGACAGCTGAATCCACTAGCTTGCAGTGAGCAGCATGTTTCAGTATTTCTATATGGAACAAGTTGACAAGACTCCTTGACAAACTAAGTGAGCTGATTGACAAGTTCGTTTGCTACTATTCGCGATCCATTTAAAACGTTTCAACGTTTTTGCAAAAAAAAAAGAAAAAAGAATTGTCTTACATATTAGTATTGCATGCTCAAAAAATTTACAAAATCAAAAAGCAAAGCTGGAAAAAATTTTTAAAAAATCACAAACGTGTTATTACTACATCGATTCTTACAATTCGAAGCGGGGGCGAAATGCTGTTTTATCCTTATTCTGCCAATGCTATTCTGCCATCGCTCTGAATAGGTACACTTTTCAAAAGAACTATAAGTGGTAGAACAGTGAAATTTTTACTGAATGTATACAACCCACATGCCAACATTTACGAGTAGAATGAACAAAATACGCCTTATGGATTTCAAGGAAATTTTTTTATAATCTTTCACTAGTAAAATTTAACTTTTTAAAACAATAATGATCATAAAAGAGTGTCTGTTGGATTGGTGATTCTCAGTTTACTTGTGATAACGTATTACTGTTCTGAGTACAGATATACCCAATTTTATATTTCAATTTTAGTATACAAAATTGTGATAATTACGTAAAATTAATATTTTCCTGCACCATACTGAGCATCATCTGTGTCATTCTAATCTTCTTTTCTTTATTTGGTCACTCTTCTTTTCTATCTGTCGTCTTTCGTCCATTTTAAATTAGCAATTTCTGGTTTACAGATTTTTTCTTTATCAGTTTGCACCAAGGATTTTGAAATATTTCCACTAGATTTTATGCCAAGTTGTTCTAAAACATCCAGTTTCAATGTTATACCACCAGTGAAAAATCAAATTGCATCATAAACACCAAATTTGAGGTTTTAAGCTGAAAAAATACAGTTTTTGGAAACTGTGTCCAAATCACTGAATTTACACATTCAATTAAATTTTGTGTTATCCCATGGAGACATATCTTCAGCAGAGTATCTTTACAAACATCTCGAAATATAGGTTTAATTTTATTCGATACTGTAGCAGGTAAAGAACGTTTGTGGTAATATGTTGCTTTTGTCCTGTACTTGCATCTAGTGTCAGGTCATTTGGGCAATGAAAATGCTGAGGACGATCATTCGTGGAAAGCTTATTGAAAAACATAGCTCATATTACTATCTTCATTTTTTCTAAATTCCCAACATTTCTTCTTATGGCCAAGCCATAATATTTCCGTAATCTATATATGTCAACAACTGTCAGGCAACCTTCACCGTCTATCTTCTAACCATCTTGCAGTAAAAGATTTTCTTTCAATCATTTTCTCAACCTGAACCCCTTTCTGTCCTTCATGTGCCTAACTTATTCTAATTTGGAAACTGTGACACTCGGACTATAGGTTACTTCTGCAAATATCTCGTCATAGGCCTTGCTGTCACTGTCCCATGAATAAAATGTGTATCTAACACTTCTAATGCCAAAGAACCATTAAAAATCCTGGTAACTCCTATTACTTCCATCCCACCAGTTGGAACATCATAATTCTTCTTACAGCTATGTTCAGCCTCTTTCTCAGATTCACTAACACGAGTTATACAGTACTTGCTTGGAATCTCTACATCAGTTACCTTGCCGGTATCAAATGATATAGCGGTCACAACACCAATTAGAGAAGTGTGGTCACGGTTCTGTCAGCTAACATTGAAACATTCACAAATATCACCACTTTCACTGTCATAACATTCCGTGAGTGCTTCATCAACAGCTTCCTTCATTGAGATTTTACAGGCTTCAGCAACAGCGGTTCCAATAATTTCAATGTAAGTCACAAATTTTGTAGGTGGATTTGGAATGTCAAGCATTGCGCAAAAGGGTTTGCCTGCTTCCATCCCTTTACCAGTTGATCTGAGACCACAAACTATCCTTATGTTATCCCCATACAGATTATTATTTGCCATTTGTGACGTCACTGTTGTAGCAACTGCTTCGCACTTTGCACAATTCAGTGTTAGGTTTGACGGAATCCCTTTGCGAGCTCGCTGATTCTCTCCGAAGGATATGTTACCCCTACAAATTCTGCACTCAGTATCTTTGGAAATGAAATCACAGAGCATGCTAAAGTACATCACAATATTTTCTAATAAGTGTTCATCTCCACAGGCTGACTGGGAAAACACCTTGAAGATACTGCGGTTTATTTTATGCGGTACTGATTTTCTTTACACCTGACATTTTTGATTCCTTTCATCCACCGACCTCATTTTACCTTTACGTATGTATTGCCTCTGACTTTTACTTTAGGCGAGAATTTCTCTTTCGAGGCATTTTTCTAAAAACGTAGGAAACAAGAGAAAATTTAAATCAATACTTGCTTCATTCGCAACAAATATCACTGAGCAGAAACAATAGAGATCGCAAACAATAATATGCAAGATTGGAACGAAGGACATCGATAGTAGATACAGGGCAGGAAACCTTGATACGATAAAACGATAGAAGCAGCAAATTGAGTACAAGAAGTACACGAATCGATGCAATATTCTCTGCATGACCCAAAAAATTAGACGTGGCATTTAAGTGACAGATCGCACAGAGCATCAGGAAGTCAATCGTAGCTCACGAACAAATTGTAGTATTTATATGAAACACAAACTATGTTCAAACACGCAATAAACTAAAAATCGAGTTTTTGAGCCCGTCTGCTTTCCGTCTTCCCTTACGTAAGTATCACAGTACTGCTAAGAGTGAATCATGTCTCAAGACAACCTTCAGAAAGTGTGGCTTACGTGTCCGATACCACCCAACCTTCTCCTAAGTGCGTAAAAGACGGTACTACTCATTGTACCACTTACTAGAGCTGTTACTCGTTCAAATCACATATGGAGTGGTAAGTGTGACTGCTCAAACGCCCTTCTACATGCTGTAACTGGTCTACACTTGTCTTAACGATCCCTGCGCGAAAGATATGTAGGGGATTGTAGTATATTTTTAGACTCATCAATTAACTTTATTCTTGAAACTTAATAACAACGCTTTCACGTCAAAAAATGGTTCAAATGGCTCTGAGCACTATGGGACGTAACATCTGTGGTCATCAGTCCCCTAGAACTTAGAACTACTTAAACCTAACTAACCTAAGGACATCACACACATCCATGCCCGAGGCAGGATTCGAATCTGCGACCGTAGCAGTCGCGCTGTTCCGGACTGAGCGCCTTAACCGCGAGACCACCGCGGCCGGCTTTCACGTCAAAGTGTGCGTCCGACTAAATGCATTTACCAGTTCAGTTATTTAAGCATTTCCGTTATACTCTCGTGTGTTAAACAAATCTGTGACCATTCGTGATGACACTCTTTGCATATACTCGATATCCCCTGTTAGCCAGTTTGGTGCGTATCTCACACACTTGATCAATATTCAAAGACGCGTCAGATGGGTGTAGAGTAATCGCATTTCCATAATATTCTGCCAAAGAATCGTAGTCTGTCGTCTACTTTACCTACGACTGAGCCTTATGACCATTCCATTTCATACCCTTACAAATTGTTACACATAGATATTTGAATGAGTTGATTGATCCAGTTGTGGCTCATTGATATTGCAGTCACAAGATACTACGAGGGTTGTTCAATAAGTAATGCCCCACAATTTATTTCTCAGAGCATTTTTATTGTTAAGAGTCAGAATTTGGTGACAATATACATCAACATGTCTTGCCCATCTCCTATTTTCCTACGTAGTCTCCATCATGTTCCATGGACGTACGCCAATGTTGTGGAAGAGCATGAATTCCCTGCTGGTAAAAGCTGTTGTCCTGTAGGTGTTACCATATTTGCACTGCATGACTATCACTCTCGTCATCTTCAAAGTGTGTTCCCCGCGAGAACCTTTAAAGTCCAACAATTCAGATGAAATGGCCTTTCTTTGAATCTTGTGGTCCGCTGTGACCATTTGTGGAATCCATCGTGAGCACGTCTTTCAATATCCGAGAGTCTCGATCATTGCAGACGCACTTCCAATGCTGACCGACAACTGCAGAGTCAATTGTCGAATTGTGATGCGCCGGTCGGCACGAATAATGGCAGCCGCACGATTCAGCAAGTCTGGAGCAGTGGCTGTGACAGGACGTCCCTAGCGTAGCTCATCATGGAGCCCTGCTTCTACATTTCCTGTACGCCTATCAACTGCAGCATTACCATACACTGTACACAAACTTTATGGATGTTCATCACTGTTTCTTTTTCTGTACACTTGAGTTCAATAACAGTACGCTGCTTGTAGCGTGATTCGTATGTAGATTCCATTTTGATGCTGTACTAAGCCTCTGCCATCTTCCAGAGCGGTTCGTAACTTCCCAGGCGCACAGAAAAAACATTAAATGTGAAGCACCAATAAGGTCGTTTATCTATGTATATTAATGGCTTTTCAAAAAAAAGTGTGGAGTTGATTATTGTACGAACCTCGTACGTTTTCTTCGTCTTGTGAAGTTCAAAATTCTACATTTCTGAAGAATTAAAGTAAGTTGCAAGGCTTTGCACCATTAATTGACAACATGAACGTGAAGCCTCCCAAGACGTTTATTTGGGGCACATCTGAAATTAATTCTACATTTGTTGAAGATTGCCCATCTAAGTTAAGACGTTCCGTCCTCCCTATGAAGATATCTTCAGCCCAGGCACAAATTTCGCTTTCTATCCCATACGATAACCCTTTTGGTAATATTTATATGTGTAGTATTGAGTCAAATGCCTTTCGAAATTCAAGAGACACTAAGAACCTTTATAAATATAGTTGCTTATGGTCGTCAGATATTTGAAGTAAAGCTTCGTGAGCCTTCAGCTGTACTTTGCATCCTCATTCCTCAACCAGTTTCACTCGTTAGAAGCATCATTACTGGAGGAAAATCTGTACAGTGAAAAATCAAAATGACGTTAGCATCAAATAAGGTTTGATTATACACTCCTGGAAATGGAAAAAAGAACACATTGACACCGGTGTGTCAGGCCCACCATACTTGCTCCGGACACTGCGAGAGGGCTGTACAAGCAATGATCACACGCACGGCACAGCGGACACACCAGAAACCGCGGTGTTGGCCGTCGAATGGCGCTAGCTGCGCAGCATTTGTGCACCGCCGCCGTCAGTGTCAGCCAGTTTGCCGTGGCATACGGAGCTCCATCGCAGTCTTTAACACTGGTAGCATGCCGCGACAGCGTGGACGTGAACCGTATGTGCAGTTGACGGACTTAGAGCGAGGGCGTATAGTGGGATGCGGGAGGCCGGGTGGACGTACCGCCGAATTGCTCAACACGTGGGGCGTGAGGTCTCCACAGTACATCGACGTTGTCGCCAGTGGCCGGCGGAAGGTGCACGTGCCCGTCGACCTGGGACCGGACCGCAGCGACGCACGGATGCACGCCAAGACCGTAGGATCCTACGCAGTGCCGTAGGGGACCGCACCGCCACTTCCCAGCAAATTAGGGACACTGTTGCTCCTGGGGTATCGGCGAGGACCATTCGCAACCGTCTCCATGAAGCTGGGCTACGGTCCCGCACACCGTTAGGCCGTCTTCCGCTCACGCCCCAACATCGTGCAGCCCGCCTCCAGTGGTGTCGCGACAGGCGTGAATGGAGGCACGAATGGAGACGTGTCGTCTTCAGCGATGAGAGTCGCTTCTGCCTTGGTGCCAATGATGGTCGTATGCGTGTTTGGCGCCGTGCAGGTGAGCGCCACAATCAGGACTGCATACGACCGAGGCACACAGGGCCAACACCCGGCATCATGGTGTGGGGAGCGATCTCCTACACTGGCCGTACACCACTGGTGATCGTCGAGGGGACACTGAATAGTGCACGGTACATCCAAACCGTCATCGAACCCATCGTTCTACCATTCCTAGACCGGCAAGGGAACTTGCTGTTCCAACAGGACAATGCACGTCTGCATGTATCCCGTGCCACCCAACGTGATCTAGAAGGTGTAAGTCAACTACCCTGGCCAGCAAGATCTCCGGATCTGTCCCCCATTGAGCATGTTTGGGACTGAATGAAGCGTCGTCTCACGCGGTCTGCACGTCCAGCACGAACGCCGGTCCAACTGAGGCGCCAGGTGGAAATGGCATGGCAAGCCGTTCCACAGGACTACATCCAGCATCTCTACGATCGTCTCCATGGGAGAATAGCAGCCTGCATTGCTGCGAAAGGTGGATATACACTGTACTAGTGCCGACATTGTGCATGCTCTGTTGCCTGTGTCTATGTGCCTGTGGTTCTGTCAGTGTGATGATGTGATGTATCTGACCCCAGGAATGTGTCAATAAAGTTTCCCCTTCCTGGGACAATGAATTCACTGTGTTCTTATTTCAATTTCCAGGAGTGTATGTTCCATATAAATAAATGTCATGATGAAGATCATACGAATAATAAAACTGACTTCAATCCAATTCGTACAAGTAACGTACACCTTCATACACATACGGGTAGTGTACACTCATACAGGTACTCTACACGTGTACATACATACACTTTTACATGCATAAAAGTAGTGAGCACACACACACAGATAGTGTACACCTGTACAATACTTGTATGAATCAGACTGAATTCAGTGTGTATACACTTCGTCATGAACATATGATCACACTCAAATTGATGATTACGTCATTTGATGTTTCACAGTACAGCCTTTACTCGAGTGATTAATGAAACCGGTTGAGAAATAAATTTTCACGCATCCAGCTGAAAGCTCAGGATGCTTTACTTCAAGAAATAGTGTCCCTACCTGATCGCCTTGATCCGTGTCTTTCAGAATGTCATGTGGGAAATACGCGAGTTGAGTTATATATGATCGCTGTTTTCGCAATCCATGCTGGTCGGCATGTAAGAGTTAATTTTGTTCCAGATACCACATCATATTTGATCTCAGTCTATGTTTTACATTTGTACAACAAATGTATATCAAGGAGACTTGACGGCTGTTTTGCCTAGCACATCTGTTGCCCGTTTTGTAGACAGCTGTGATCAGTGTTTTCTTCCAGCCACTAGGCACAGCATTTGTTCGACGAATTTATCGCAAGTTATAACTGAAAGAGGGACTAACTCAGCCGTAAATTCAATTTAGATTGTGGTAGGCATTCCATCACGCCCTGGTGCATGGCTCAGTTTTAACGAATTCAAGTGTTTCTGAAATGTGTGTATGGCATATCAGGCCGAGAGTCCACTTCTGAGGAGTGGGCCTCCCGGAGCATGTCTTTTTATATGGTGCCATTTCGGCACCTTGCGCGCCTTCGTTGATGATGCACTGAGTTGATAAAAGTCGTGGAACAGGGGTGTGCACATACAGATATGAAGGTAATAGTATCACGTACGCGATGTATAGAAGGGCAGTGCATTGACGGAGATGTCATCTGCACTTAGGTGGTTAATGTGGAAAGGTTTACGACTTGATTATCGCTGCACGATGGGAACTAAGAGACTTTGACCGTGGGTTGGTAGTTGGATCTAGACTCATGGGACAATCCATTTTAGAAATCGATAGGGAATTCAATATTCCGAGATGCATAGTGTCAAGAGTGTGCTGAGAGTATCAAATCTGACACATTACCTCTCGCCAAAGAGAACGTAGTGGCCGATGGCCGTCGCTTAATGACCCAGAGCAGCGTCGTTAGCGTACAGATGTCAGTGCTAACAGACAACCAGCACTGCGTGAAATAACCACAGTTATCAATAAGGCTAGAACAGTGCCGCGACGTTTGGCGGTAATGGGTTATGGCAGCAAACGACCGACACGAGTACCTTTGCTGACAGCAAGACATCATGTGCAGCGCCTCTGCTGGGCTCATGACCATACCGACTGGCACTACACGACTGGAAAACCGTGGCCGAATTTCAGTTGCTAAGAGCTGATGGTACAGTTCAAGTGTGGCGCAAACCCGACGAAGCCATGTACCCAAATTGTCAACAAGGCACTGTGCAAGGTGATGGTGGCTCCATAATTATGTGGGCCATGTTGACATGAAATGGATTGGGTCCTCTGACCCAAATGAACCAGTAAATGACTGTAAATGTTTATTTTCGGTTACTTGGAGATCATTTGCAGTCATTAATGCACTTCATGTTCCCAAACAACGATGGCAATTTTATGGGTGGCAATGTGTCATGTCACTGAGCCATTATTACGACTGGTTCGAGGAACATTCTTCATAATTCAAGCGAATGATTTCGCCAACCAGGCCGCCGGACATGGGACTTAATCGAGAAGCCAGTTCGAGAAAAATCCTCCACCGACAATACATTCACAATTACGGACGGCTACAGAAGTAGCATGCCTCAATACTTCTGCAGGGGACTTCCAACGAGATACTGAGTCCATGTCACGTCGGGCTGCTGCACTATTCCGGGCAAAAGGAGGTCCGACATGATATTTGTAGGTGTCCCAAGACGTACGTCACCTCAGTGTATTTTGATGAGGACAACTCACACAACCAGTCCCGAGCGGAGAGAGTCCCAAACCCGGGCGGGAATCAAACTCGGGGCTTCATGATCGAGAGTCAGCAACGCTAGCTATAAGACCCCGAGCTGTTGATTCAGGGTCTACCAAAGTTGCCGAGCGGTTCTAGGCGCTACAGTCTAGAACTGCGCGACCGTTACGGTCACAGGTTCGAATCCTGCCTCGGGCATGGATGTGTGTGATGTCCTTAGGTTAGGTAGGTTTAAGTAGTTCTAAGTTCTAGGGGACTAATGACTTCAGACGTTAAGTCCCATAGTGCTCAGAACCATTTGATTTTTTGTTGTTGATTCAGGTGTTTTCGAAGGCCAGATACATCTGTGCAGTGGAACAGTAATTAAATTGCGGCCGGAAACGGAGTTCAGCTTTTCTACTTTTCCTTTGCTATCGTCAAGTTCAGTTCCCGTCTCACACAAAAATGGTTCAAATGGCTCTGAGCACTATGGGAATTAACATCTGTTGTCGTCAGCCCCTAGAACTTAGAACTACTTAAACCTAACTAACCTAAGGACATCACACACATCCAGGCCCGAGACAGGATTCGAACCTGCGACCGTAGCAGTCGCGCGGCTCCGGACTAGGCGCCTAGAACCGCGAGACCACCGCGGCCGGCCGTCTCACAGAGGTCTTAACATTAACTGTGGTGGCATTAACTGCTCTTACGTCTCGATGCTCTCTCTATCTGGTCATAAATAATTGCGTTCTCCTTTCTTATAAGTTCTTACTTTTTGACATAAGCATTATTTTGAACATGAGTTTCTGTTGACTGTTATTTTGTTTAACGGAGCCGGAGAAACAGTGGCACGCAAAGTGTGTTGTTCGCAGTTTGGTCGAATCTAAACAGCGAAATATCATATAAATAAAAAAATGACATCTCAGCTGCAATTCCAAAATTAGTATGCCATAAAGTTTTGTGTTCCGACATAATAGATCAAATACTTTCGTTTGTATTCTAAAAAGGAACAGAGACGGTACTAATCTTGTTCACGTGGTATTTTCCCTGTACAAGAATGTATTGCAATCTTATCTGGACAGAGAGGTATGATTATTTCTGAGCGGAAGTTAGTCGCAAGGTACATATTCGACCTGGGGTGCGTCGAAGTTGGAGAGTAGTTCTGCAGTGTAGGAACGGACTTAACCGCGGAGATTACTTGCTTGGTAAAGTGCGATTTACAGCGGGCTATGACCTTCGCACAGCCGACTTAGCACGAGCTCACGGACGCGCTAGATCACCAACCCACGCATGCTGTATTTCGAGACAGCTCCAGAATGTCGTTGTTAGAATTGCATCCTGCGGCACCGGTGCTTTTCGCAGATTGCTGCACTGGAACACGTTCCGCCGCCTTCCGTCAAGTTATACTGCCTATAAACTCCCAACTGCAGCCAAATGCCCCGAATTCCTCAGTGCTGTTAAATCGCGAGTGAAACGTATGGCACTCGCTTCGCATCCCACGCTTCCGCCGCTAGGGCTAAAGAGCATACTCCGTTTGTTCGAGGGACGACGAACGTTTAGTCCCTCGCAGAGTCAACGCTCCATTTCGTGGTGGATACTGACGTCGTTCTTAAACTATTCCGTCACTTGATTTTTCCGTATCTGCCAACACTGTATCAGCGCAATACACTGAATAACAACTTCCAGCTGTCGTTTCTGCATCGATATACATGCTCCGCAAGGCATCGTACTGTGTGTGGCGGAGAGCACCCTGTACCACTACTGTTCCACTCGTAAATAGAGCGAGGAAAAAATGATGGTCTACGTGCCTTCGTACGAGCTCTAATCTCTCTAGTCTCATCGTCATGGTCCTCTCGCGAAATGTACGTTGGCGACAGTTCTGCAGGTAGCCTCAAACGCTGCGTCTCTAAATTTCCTCAACAAAGGTCCTCGAAAAGAACGTCACCTTCCCTGCAGTGATTCCCGTTTGCGATCCTCAAGCATATCCTTGTGTGTTGTTCTAACCTGCCGGCAATAAATCTAGGGACTTGCCTCTGAACTGCTTCGATGTCTTCCTTTAGTCCGACCCAACGCGGATCCCAAACAGTCGAAAAGTACTCAGCAATGGGTTACACTAGTGTCTTACATGCGGTCTCCTTTACATATGAATCACACTCTTCCTAAATTTTCTAAATAAATCGAAGCTGACCGTTCGGCTTCCCTACTACAGTCCTTACATAATGATTCCATTTCTCACTGCTTTGTAAAGTTGCAATCGACACGACTATTAATACTATATTTGAAAATTATGGGTTCATTTTTCCTATTCATCGGCATTAACGCATATTTTTTCTACATTCAGAGCTAGCTGCCATTCATCACACCAACAAGATAGTTAGTCTAAGTCATCCTGTATCCTCCTACAGTGAGTCAACAACAACACCCTCCGATACACTACAGCATCATCAGCAAATTGCCGCGGACTGTTGCGAATGCTGTACTCCAGATCATTTATGTAAACAGAAAATAACTGCGGTCCTATCATATTTCCCTGTGGCACTACTGACGATACCCTTGTCTCTGATGAACACTCGCTGTCGAGGATAACATACTGGGTCGTCTAACTTATGTTGAATTTTTAATGTTCCACCTGAAGGTGAATTCTGTGGAAAATAGGATATCAAGGCTTTATGTGTACATGTATCACCAACACGATGTAATGTTGTTCTGTCAGTCTATAGGGGATGGCATATCGAAGCTAATTAGAAACATGAATAGCTACTCACTTACTTACTCTGATATATAAAGGTATATAATTTATATACCCAAGTGTACACCTATGCCCCGCAAGCCATCTTAAGGTGTATGGTGGAGGGTACTTTATGTAACACTGTCATCTCCAATATTTCCTGTTATAATCGCGAATGAACGATTGTTGGTAAGCCTCCATATGAGCTTGAATGTCCATCGTCTTTTCGCGAGATAGGAAACAACATACTGGTGGACTTTCCTACGAACGAAAGCTCTCAGAACTTTTAATAGTAAACCACACAGTGGTTCAGAACACCTGTCTTCCACCAGCTGCCACTTGAGTTGGCAGAGCTTCTCCGTGACGCTTAAGTGTTTACTAAATGAACGTGTTACGAAATGCGCTGTTCTTCTTTGCATCTTCTCGATTCCCTCTATCAGTCCTGTATGATACGGATCTCACACTGACGAGCTGTATTGAAGTATTCGTCGAACGAACGTTTTGTGAGCTACCTGCTTTGCGGCTGAACTACACTTCCTGAGGATACTCCCAATGAATCTGTGTCTGGCAGCTGCCTTACTTGCGATTAGTTTCATGTAGTCGTTCTACTTTAAATCGCCCAGCAAACGTACTCCTAGACATTTTATGGATTTAATCTCGTAAATGTGTACGGCGATGCCTCAAAACTGTCTTGTCAGAAAGTCAAACTTGCTTAAACAATAGCGGTACAAAAATTATTATTACAGAAAGGAAGAGCACGGATGTGTCGTGACACTCTCACAGATGCCAGTTTTAAAGCTCGTATAATATTTGACGTGAAGATCCACGTCAAATCAGACCAGAAATGGAAAAGGGAAGATGTTTGCTGTCAACCCAAAACACATAATGTTCGTTACTCATCCTTTTCTATTTCAGCTTAGGTGTATTTTGATTCATTTCAGTGAGCGGCAACTGTTGACACAGAGGTTTAATTTACACTAGACCTAAACGTTTAACTTATTGCGAGCAAGCCTACTTTAAGGAGACTGTGCAGAACGGCCTGTAGACGGCGGACTGAAGTGACAATGCACGTGTTGTAGGGGGTGATTCCGATAAGCAGGATACACCGGTCTGGCACTAAAGGAAAACAAAGGAAGTAGGTTACAGTACACTTGTTCGCCCACTGCTTGAATACTGCTCACCGGTGTGGGATTCGTACCAGATACGATTGATAGAAGAGATTGAGAAGATCCAACGGAGAGCAGCACGCTTCGTTACAGGATCGTTTAGTAATCGCGAAAGCGTTACGGAGATGATAGATAAACTCCAGTGGAACACTCTGCTGGAGAGACGCTCAGTAGCTCGGTACGGGCTTTTGTTGAAGTTTCGAGAACATACCTTCACCGAGGAGTCAAGCAGTATATTGCTCCCTCCAACGTGTATCTCACGAAGAGACCATGAGGATAAAATCAGAGAGATCAGAGCTCACACAGAGGCATACCGACAATCTGTCTTTCCACGAACAATACGAGACTGGAATAGAAGGGAGAACCGATAGAGGTACTCAAAGTACCCTCTGACACACACCGTCAGGTGGCTTGCGGAGTACGGATGTAGATGTAGATGTAAATGTTACGACGTATTCGCACAAAGTACGTTAAGCATTTCTGAACGTGTTTCACCGACAACGTTTCATGTCATTACCTTTAATTCATTCAGATCCCATAAACTTCATTTCAGAGAAAGTAATTCGGTTGGTGTGGACAGAGGCCATCGTACCCGACCATTCAGAAAGTATTTGCGTCTCAATGTATCTCTCTCTCTCTCTCTCTCTCTGTCTCTCTCTCTCACACAGACACACACACACACACACACACACACACACACACACACACACACACATGCACACGTACACACATGCACACGCACACACACACACACACACACACACACACACACACACACACAGACAGAGACAGAGACAGAGAGAGGGAGACAGAGGTAGAGAAAGGTAGAGAGAGAGAGAAAGGTAGAGAGAGAGAGAAAGGTAGAGAGAGAGATAAAGAGAGAGAGAGAGGGAGAGAGAGACAGAGAGAGAGCGAGAGGGAAATAAGTAACAGCGACAAGTTAAACGAACTACAATGCCAGAGCGAAAGCATGAAGACAGTAGCTTAACGCCCCGGCAGATTCCTCTGTTAACACACACACACACATACACACACACACACACACACACACACAGAACTATAGCATCATTAAGGAAGGGAAATTTCGCGTGAAGGCGCGAGAAAAGAAAAGAAAACATAAGGAAAAGAAAAGAAGCAAAGCGTGCCTTCCGCATGCCTGCGCATCGAGAAGTCGCTCTGGGCTGCCGGCGCTGGTGATAAAAGTTCGCACCGCTGTGCCGGATTAACGACCCACCGCCGCGCCGTAAGAATAACTACAGCCGCGGTCCGCCTGGACCCCGCCAGCCACAGTCCTACGTATCTTCGTCTTCCGAAAATTCGAACGTGGTGGGCGACTAACGATGCTGGAGCCACCTGTGCACAAAGAACGAGGAAGAGACTCACTGGAGCCATCGAAGAGTGGAGGAGAGAATGGGCGCGTATTCGGGTTGAGAGGACTTTGACTCCCTTTCCACTCGTGATTTATGTAAGTATCTGTGGCTTCTCTCTATCACTTTAGACCAGAGGTGGCCAAAAATTGGGCTCGCGAGTGGTGTCCTGACTCGCCTGTCATAGCGCTCAATCAGACTGCTACTTCCCCCCCCCCCCCCTTCCCACCATCATCACGCCACGCAGTCTCAGCCGAAAATGTGGGAGTGGAGTAAACGGCGAACGTGTAGTACTTCAGTGGCAACGGAGTCGTACTACATACAACTTGGTTTCTACTTCTCTAAAACATATATCACAAACGAAACGAAATTTCAGTATTGCTTTATTATTTTTGGCACACTGATGACAACATATGGTTTTTATATTGTATATTTCTCAAGTCAACATTTCTCTTTATCAGCACATGCTTATCATACAGGAATGAATGAGGTATCCTTAATCGGCTTCCGACACTACATGCCGATTTTGTACAAAAACTTACTATTTGTGCAAAATTTTAAAATAATAGAGACTTTTTTACTGTTGTAGTCGAAAGGGCATCATGGATGCCCAGCTTCATACCATTTTACCTGTTTAAAGTGCTTATTAACGGGATAATTCATATACAGCACTATCATAGAAAATACCTGTGACCTCTGTGGTAGTCCATTATCTCCACCAATCGTACAAGCTGACTTTTCTAAACGAATATACTTTCCGAAACGACAAGCATACTTGTCGTTGTCGTTTACAGTTGTGTTTTGCCTATTGCTACTACGGCTTAAGTGCTTACTGTAGTGGAATTTTTTTGAAAATTATGTACAAGAGGGAAATGTATGTATAAGCATGTATCATACATTCATGATCGTTATTTCACGTCATTTGGTGCATTTCTAAAGATGTTTTCTCTTCATTCCCACAGTTATCCTTATCCCAGCGCCTACACTCATTCCATGTAGTCTTCTTATTGTCACGTAGGAGAAGGTGTAATTAGACGAATGATGAACACTAACTTCACTTAACGAAGATTTATTTAGAACTTGCACACGCAATAGCGCGGAGCGAACTGCCTCCGGCCAGAACACATACGGTATATATACAGTTACGGAACATTCTAGTGCAATGATTCATGACACTTGTGGATACTTTTAGAATGTACTCGAGCCGAATATAGAAATTAAAATTTTACAGTTTAGGAGACTTTTGAACTCAGGACCCTCCATACAACAGTCTAGTATCATAAGCACTACACCACGGTTTCTGCGACATTGCTCCCTTCTTAAGAGAAGCGTCTCGGAGTTACGTCCTCCTAGTCCGGGAACGAGTCAACGGTCCTGCATACTCCGACTCCCGATGACTGATGTTCGCCTTGGCGGTAATCTTCTTAGAACTTCCTATGCTGCTACGTTCTTCATCACCTTTCCGCTTGTTGCCTGTTACTGCAGCTTCGAATTTACCCTGGGTTGCAGGATCCTTATAGGGCTTCGTTCGAAGGACGTGGACCGTATCTCTGATCTTTCGTGCGTCTGTCTGACTAGAAGTTATACCTCATCAGGTGACGCTGCTAAGCCAGGACAGGTTTATATCGACAGCAGGTTGGTGGTATTAATATTTTGAGTAGTCAGTGTAAAGCCCCCGTACTCTTTGTTCATTTCCATCGAAAACCGTTACAATAGATTGTGGAATAATGGGTGCGACTTCAGAAAACAAATTCTTCATGTGCTGCATGCCTGCAAGGACTTCTTGACGTGCGGGAAATGAACCCCGTCTGTCAGCTGTTGTAATGTTTTGCTCTTTCTTTGTCAAACATGTCAAACATGTCGATTACGCAATTTCATAATATATATTGAGGTTTCTCATTCCCCTCTTCTGACATTCACATTCATTTTCAAAGCTTTGTGACCCGTCATAGTACAAACAAATAGCGAAGGAAGCAGCTCTGACACCACGTTTCTACTGAACTGAAGGGATTCTTGCCAAACGAGAAACGCTGCACCGCAGTAATAAGTGAAATGTCGCTTTGTGCCGGGTACTTCCACGAAGGAACGAGCAAAGCTGAGACAAGCCGGGCCTCGGCCCACACACCATGACCGCGTCCAGTTTGACACGCCGTGGCCGGCCCTGCTGTGGAGGAATGGTATGGTTTTTCCACACGGGCTAGTACTGGATTCATCATTGCACATACTACCTCGATACTGACGGGACATTCAAAGGTAAACAACATGACTTCTTAAAACCTTTCAGTTGATTACATGGCATTGAAAAATTGCCCGTATATTACCCTTGACTTGAGACTGTTGGAGGAGATTGATTGACCAAATAAGGAGTGAGTTATTATTGCAACTAGTCAACGCGAAATTTGCCTAATAAGAAACACAATAAAAAGAAGACATTGTTTGGCAAGTATTACGACATTCATTGTGACGCTTTACGAGAACGAAAATGTCCTCTGCGGACATAAATATGAGCTGTGCACACTCAGAATACTCAGCTCACTCTGTTAACTCAGGAGATCCACTCTTGAGCGCCCATAAACGAAGCGCTCACACACACACACACACACACACACACACACACACACACACACACACACACATCTCGTGGTCGTGCGGTAGCGTTCTCGCTTCCCACGCCCGGGTTCCCGGGTTCGATTCCCGGCGGGGTCAGGGATTTTCTCTGCCTCGTGATGGCTGGGTGTTGTGTGCTGTCCTTAGGTTAGTTAGGTTTAAGTAGTTCTAAGTTCTAGGGGACTGATGACCATAGATGTTAAGTCCCATAGTGCTCAGAGCCATTTGAACCATTTGAACACACACACACACACACACACGACATCCAGGGCGCCGAACATAAGGTCGCTCAGACTGATGTTGTATTCCTTGACTTCCAGGAGACATTTGATACAGTTCCTGACTGTTCTTCAGCGAATATAGGGGCACTACTAGCCACATTTCATATTAATAATCTAGTGGATTCCGTTGAAGGATCCGTGAGCTCTTTCAAAGACCTGTGGGAAGACTGCACTGACAAAGGACTATAACGAAATGCAGGAAGTCCTGCAGACGTTCGTCCATTGGTAATGGCACTCCAAATAAGTGAAACGTTGGCAAAAACGCATATTTCAAGTCAGAGGTAGGAATAATATATCGTCGGAAATCGTACTGAAAGCTTTCTCAGAAAGTTATTTTGAACAGGTAGTTCAGGAGCCCACTTGACGTGTAAATGGTTGCGAGAACTTACTTGTCAATAAACGTACATAAAAAAAATCTCTTGACGATTTCCTAAGAGGCAGCCTCAGTTCCTCCCGAGTAAGTAAATAAGCGTTGACCAACTATGCGTTAGATTAAAAGAAATATTATTGACAGCAGTGGAGAGATTTAGATCAAATAAATTAATAAGAGACAGAACTAACCATCCAAGGGACACGAAACAAATAAAAAAAAGCATGTCAAACTTAAAACAACGCAAAATTCCTAAGATTGTGGATGTTTTACAGAAGCTCGAAATTCAGCGCGAACTTCAATCCTTTTAATCGTTTCCACAACGAATCTCTGTCTCCAAACTTAGCAGGGAACTAGAAGAGAATCTATCTCTTTACCGATAAAAGCGCCACTAAATTCCTTCACCAAAGAAGACGAAGTGCATTTTCGAAAATTGCAATCAAGAACTGCCGCCGTCACGAATGCCTCTGAAACAGATATACTCGATGTAGCAAAGCAGCTTCAATAACTTAATAAAGACAAGGATTCCGGTCCAGATTCTATACTAGTTAGATTACTTCCCGAGAATGATGATATAATAGCTCCGTGCTTAACAATCATTTCCAACCGCTGGCTCGACTGAAAAGTTGCATAGGTCACACCAATGCTCAGGAAAAGAAGTAGGAGTATTCTGACGAGTCACAGGCAAAAATCACTGACGTCGATTTGCAGTAGTGTTTTGAAACACATACTGTGTTCGAACACTATGAATTTCCTTCAGAAAACGATCTGTTGACACACAGTCAGCAGAGATTCAGAAACTATCGTTATTGTGAAACATATATACTTCTTTACTATCACGAATTAGTGGGTAATATCGACACGGGCTCTCAGATTCACTCCATAATTCTAGATGGCTTTGCTACTGTTCGTCAGAAGTGGTTTCTATGCGTGCCTGTGGAGCGGTGGTGGTAAGTTCGTATGGGACCATACTGCTGAGGTGATCGGTCTCTATGCTTACACACTACTTAAGCTAACTTAAACTAACTTACGCTAAGGACAACACACACATCCATGCCCGAACGAGGACTGGAACCTCTGAAGGGGTTATGCGACAGAATTCATGTTTTCCTGTCAGAAAGTTAGCAGTTCAGAATAATTGATGGGAAGTAATCGATTAATACAGAAATTATATCTGGCATACTCCAAGGAAGTCTATAGACCCTCTTCTGTTTCTAATCTGAATAAATGATTTTGGACACTATATGAACAGCCATTATTTGTAGGTAATGCTGTCATTCACCCTCTAATAAAGTCATCAGAGTATTAAAAGTAATTGAAAAATGTTTTAGACAATATATGTGTATCGCGCTAAAAGTGGCAATTGATCGTAAATAATGAAAAGTGTGAGGTCATCCACATGAGTACCAAAACGAATCCATTAAACTACGGCCAAACGGTGAATCATATAAATCTAAAGGCTGCCAATTCAAAACTTAGTATTTAAAATTACGAACAACTTTAATTAGAACAATCACATAGATAACACTATGGGGAAAGCAAACCAAAGACTGTATTTTATTGGTTAAAATGGTTCTGAGCACTATGGGACTTAACTTCTGAGGTCATCAGTCACCTAGAACCTAGAACTACTTAAACCTAACTAACCTAAGGACATCACACACATCCATGCCCGAGGTAGGATTCGAACCTGCGACCGTAGCGGTTGCGAGGTTCCAGACTGTAGCACCTAGAACCGCTCGGCCACTCCGGACGGCTGTATTTTATTGGCAGAGCACTTAGATGATACGACATTTACTAAAGAGACTGCCTACACTATGCTTGTTCGTCTTTTGTTAGAGTACTGCTTTCCTTACCGGATAGGACAGAAGGAGGACATCAAAGAGATAAAAGAAGGGAAGTTTGTTCCGCCTCATCGCGAAATAGGGCAGAGAGTTGACGTTTAGGAAAAAACGGTTTTGACGTCTCTTAAATATTAACGTTGTAGTTTTATTCGGTCTAATAAACTGAACACAATAACACAGTTTCTTGGGAGATGTGTCATCACTAGTTGGATCTGACTGAAAACCGATCACTGGTGTACTGAAATGTTCTTACATAGACATAGTCGTGGATTCTGTGGTCAGTGGTGATGTTGATTGATCGAGCATGGTAAAGATGAAGCGCAACCAGGCGGTGAACTGGAAGAGAGGTTGAGCGAGGTCCAACGAAGTAGGAACTAGAGGATGGTTGATACGAGATCCAATGAGACGAGAGCTCGAGCTCGGCTGAAACAGAGTTCAGTGAGGCGAGTACTCGAGAACGCTTGAGACGAGTTCCAGTAAGGCAAGAACTTGAGGATGGTTGAGTCGAAGTCCAGGGAGGTAGGAGTTGATAGACGGTTGAGTATAGGTCCAGCGAGGCGAGAGCTCGTTGGTAACTCCGACTGATAGGCTGCTAAGTGCAGCCAGCATACCCGAGATTGTGCACTCACTGCAGAATGGGCAGGTGTGGACCTAAATACTCGCCCGCCGAAAGGATACTGTCAGAAGCACAGAAGTGAGGTAGTGCCGCAATGGCAGTGCCTATAGTGGCGATGCTTATGGCTCTGGCGGCGAGGCTGGCGGTTAACAGTGCGACGGCTATTGCTGGCTATTTGGTCGGAAACAACTTAGCATCTGTGTTTTGATGCTAAATGTTTTCGTCTGATCTCTAAATAAAGTGGTAGTATCGTGTCAGAACTGTGGCGAACTTTCAGTACACAGTTGTATGGTTGGTGGCTGTGTTCCAGGCGATAGCCATGGGGCACAGCAGAAACTGTGTGTATAATATTAGTGAGACTCATTCTTGATACTTCTCGGGTGTTTGGTAATACCACCAGGTCGGATTAACGGAAAACGTCGAAACAATTCAGAGGTGTGCTGATAGTTTTGGTACCAGTCGTTTCCAACAACATGCGAGTGTTGCCGAGATGGTTTATGAACTGAAATGGAAATCCCTGGACGGAAGAAGACGTTCGATTCGCGAAACACTATTGAAAAAGTTTAGAGAACCGATATTTGCAGCTGACTGCGAAACAATTCTATGCCCACCAATGTGCATTTCGCGAAAAGACTGCGCAGACAAGATAAGAGAAATTAGAGTGTGTATGAAAGAATATAAATATTCTTTTTCCCTCGCTCAATTTCGACTGAAACAGGGAAATAAATCACTAGTAGTAATAGAAGGCACCCACCGCCAATCACCATACTGTGGAACGTGGAATATGTATGTTAATGTGAAAATAAAAGTGTTTCAAATTAATGGCGACCACGTACACTGTGGGAAAGGGTTTCGTATCAGAGCATGGAGTCACTGGATAGCTTCAGGTCGTATTTGGTGTCAGCGACGAGTAGGGCGACGTATAATCGAACTGAGCGAAGTTGTTTCGGTGTAAACTCGAAGTTTTGTGTTTTTTCTGTAAATTTTTTCAGTTTCAATTTTAATTGGCGTCTTGGTTAACTTTGGAGGAGATTATTGGCGACCTTTGCTAGAAACAGCTACAGGCAGTGCACGTTTTCCGATCTAGTAGTTCAGTCTGTATGTCTTTTTCGAAAAGTGGTTAGATTGCTACAGGATATTTCTTGGTGGTATAGAGGAAATGACAATTTTAAACCCGCCGCATAGGTCAAATCGAGGGTGGCGGTTCCTATTTAGGCTGATTGAATAGCTTATCAGCGCTGGGAATTAATCCGTGTTCCGCAACAAACGTTTTCCGAATGGGGCTTGTAGTGGATTGGAAGGAGACAACACGTTTAATATTAGATGCTGTGGTTTCGTTCAGTAATAGTGTCAGTGCTGGTGCATTAGTGGAAAGTAGCGGGCAAGCAGGTAAAGACCTAGCTGCGATTACTCCGGTTTGGGAACCCAATGGTAACCTTGGCGTTTCTTTTACTTCCTACTGATATTACACATGTATCCAGTTGTTGGGTACATCCGTTGTGAGGGAGACACAGAGGTGAAGGTATAGGTAAGGGTCAAGTGTGTTTAAGGAGTGCAAAGTAGTTCTTGATCTTCTTGTTCCCGCTGATTACGGCATACACTCGCGCAAGCACAACAGCATCTTATGCTCCCAATAAAGTCGTAACCTGCAGAGCAATACGCTGCGTAATTTGACCCATGCACCACACATCATTAAGAGCGCATAGATTCTGCCTGAGGCCACGAGTGGGATATCGCCTGGCGCCGCGGAAGCTGTGACAAGAGATGAAAGGCAGGCTTCAAAATGAAGTTGACGCCCTTATCAAAAACTAATCCGCTGAGAGTGGGCCCCTATCCATCGATTAACACTGGAGTAATTAATCGCATAGACACAGAGTAGCAAGTCTGTGGAAAAGGTTTGCTGGCGCTACGGCGAGCAGCTTAGGTAGAATATACAACAGCTCACAGTGATTAAAATGTCTGCCCCCGGTAGCTGAGTGGCCAGAGGGACAGAATGTAAATCCTAAGGGCCAGGGTCGATTTCCGGCTGGGTCGGAGACTTTTACCGCTCGGATACTGGATGTTGTGTTGTCCTAATCATCATCATTTTATCCCCATTGACGCGCAAGAAGCCAAAATGGCGTCAAATCGAAAGACTTGCACCCGGCGAACAGTCTATCCGACGGGAGGCCCTAGTCACATGACATTTACTTATTTAGTTAATAAAATATTCCGGGCTATTATGGCGTGTTCGAATAGATTTTGCATTAAAACTCAACGTTTCGTTCCAATAGACCGAGGATATTTTCAAGTGGAATCGTAGCTTTTTTGAATGTCCGATTCACACCCTGCGCCGCTACTGCCTGCAGCAAAATTCCGTTTACAGTTGCTCTACCGCAGTGGCGTGATGTCACATGCTTTGAATGCCCAAGCGTAATTGGTTCTTGTCAGTTGCTTTAGTCCACTGTTGCTGCCACCCCACGGTGGTATACTTGTACACATCTCCTTCAGCACCGGGATCCAGATGTTATTTCATTTCACGCCCTCCTCTTTCCTTTGAAATTCCAGGGCTGTTTAGCAATCTCTATGGCCTCTGTACAGCCTTTCCTAACCAGTTGTGGCTGCCAGTACTTGACTCTTATCTAAATGAATGTGGAGGTCTCCTTGCTGCCAAACAAGTTCCGAAATAACTGATCAGTCATTTTCTCCCCTCCTACAGTGGTCCTTGTACTCTTCTTGTCGCTTTAGACAATTCTTTTTGTAGTACCCGCAACTACACAGAAACCTGTAAATTCCTGTGTTTCCCAGCGGTTTTCGTGTTTCCTTGGCCACTTTCAGGTGATGCTGTACCTTCCGGGTGGGTTTGTAGATTACCACTACGTTCAGTTTGTCCTAAGAAGGGCAAGAAAACTTACGGTTTCATAGGCCCCTGTGTATCTCTGTGATTTCTGTGCGGCGGTCTTAACGTTCAGTAGCGAGCCAAGGCGTGAATTGGACATTCAAAGAAGCTAAGATTTCCCTTAAAAATGTTCTCCGCAGATGGGGACGAAATGTTGGGTTTTGATGGAAAATCCACAAGATCACGCCATAATAGCCCGGAGCGTTTTATTAAGTGTGACAATTCCGCCCGTGAACGCTTACGTTTTAAAATTGTAGACAAATTTTGTATCCCGCCTGGAAGGTGGCGCGTGGGCGTGCTCCTGAAAACTGAAAAGTAGGCTGAAGGTAGGAAGTTAGGAGGAGCAGGTAAGGTAGAACTCTCGGCACTGCAATGTGAACTAAAATCACCTTTACTTAACTTTCTGTACAAGTAGTGGTTCGCCCACTGTGAAATAGAAACAATGTTGCTAGGTCGTCTCCTCGGAATCAAATGGGCTGCATATGGAGCGGAGCTCGTAGACCTCCACAGCGCCGGCTAGAGGGCGCTATCGTCGGTGTCTCGTAGTGCCAACTTACGAACTTGCACCTACGCCATGGCATCGTTTCTATCAATACCACACAAACCATATAGAATGAAAATGCACTTCAGTTCCTAAAAATTTATTCCACTACCTGTTTCGAGGCTTAAAGCTTCATCTTCAAGTGCCGCCAAATAATTATGAAAACATTCATCTGTGGCGGTTAGTTAGCCACTTCCGTGTCTTGCTGTCTAAACCGGCGTTGTGATTCAAGTTGTGACTTGGCAAGACAGCCAAGCCACTAGAAGGTGAAGCCGAAAGACACGCGTTTAAGCTCACGCAGGCTGGCGTGAGGTCTGGAACAGTTAAAGGATTTGAGTCTAGCAAATAAAGTACGTAGCTGTTGGAATACTTAACTTTAATCCATAATTGGTGAACATCGGTCTGACTGTACATGCATCACAAGATAAATAGCAAATGATAATGGCGCCTTGCTAGGTCGTAGCAAATGACGTAGCTGAAGGCTATGCTAACTATCGTCTCGGCAAATGAGAGCGCAATTTGTCAGTGAACCATCGCTAGCAAAGTCGGCTGTACAACTGGGGCGAGTGCTAGAAGTCTCTCTAGACCTGCCGTGTGGCGGCGCTCGGTCTGCAATCACTGACAGTGGCGACACGCGGGTCCGACGTATACTACCGGACCGCGGCCGATTTAAAGGCTACCACCTAGCAAGTGTGGTGTCTGGCGGTGACACCACAATGATTGCTGATAACTATTCTCCCATGCGTTTGTCTGACGTGAGTGTCATCCCCAATGACCGACTGGCCCGACACATTTATGTTTCCACAATTATTTGGTGGCACCTGAAGATGAAGCTTTAAGCTTCGAAATCGGTCGTGAAATAGCTTTAGAAAATTACTAGCAACTGAAGCTGATCTTTTTCTATAAATATGATTCTCAAAAATGGTTCAAATGGCTCTGAGCACTATGGGACTCAACTTCTGAGGTCATTAGTCCCCTAGAACTTAGAACTAGTTAAACCTAACTAACCTAAGGACATCACACACATCCATGCCTGAGGCAGGACTCGAACCTGCGACTGGAGCGGTCTCGCGGTTCCAGACTGCAGCGCCTAGAACCGCACGGCCACTTGGGCCGGCTATGATTCTCAGTTGCGGATGTTCACCTGATCAAATATTCTGTATACGACAATGGTTCTCTCTCATGGTGGCACGATTTTGCGTGGTAAAGGGTTTTCCAAACTTGCAGCGTCCCGTCCAGATAAACCGCAGCGGATTGTCGCGTGTACGTAGGGATGACGTGGCGGCAGGGGGACGGAGCCTCGCCGGCCTGTGCTCCCGGGTCGAAGCCGCGACTGGGCAGGCAGTCTGCACACCAATCACGTTCGGCACTGCCGCGGGCTGCGGCTATCCTGGCGGCGCAGCAACTGGCCGCCGCTGCCGGCGGGCGGCATTGTCTGAATTATTCAGGGTCAGCAGGCGGCGACCGATCCCCGAGAACGAGCCCTATCTGTCAGCGCTCATTCTTGGTGAGGCGTCCAAAGCATGACAGGAGGCAATATTACGCCTTTATATTCCGTCGATAGAAACATTATTAGAGACGGAATACTAGCTCGGACGGAACAAAACGAGTGAAATGCCTCAGTGGTTAATCGGTGACCACATATTCGGGAGGCCAGTGGCTGATAACCCAGTACAAATATAGTGTCTTGCTTAGACGCGAAGATAGTTGCTTTGAAAAGGGCAAGATGGATTTTCATCCATTTCCTTCCGCATATCGTGTTGCAATGCTGCTTCCGTTCCATTTACTTACAGGCTACTAGCTAAAAGGTTGGTATATGTTGAGAGTTCGGTGCACAACAAAACCTCGTCGCTGGCTGCAGTTAAACAAGGGATGTACATTGAGTAACGCTGCAATACTGTGAATATAGCCCAAGTCCCTCGTATTACTGTTAAAAATGTAGCCAAATATCAAACGCCACCAGCCGGGTCGGAGATTTGCTCCACTCGGGGACTGCGTATTGTGTTGTCCTCACATTCGTATCCTCATAATTGACATTACTATTGAGACAGCTGCACGGGCGCGACCCGAAAGTTAAAACAAACTGAGAAAAGAACGCCAGAGTCCAAGCTCACAGCTGAGGCGGGCTAGCACAGTCGGGTGGGACGCAATGCACGCCTTTGACTGAATGGTGTACTTGTAAGAAAGGTATATCACTGTTACAAAGTTTCGTGGTCGCATCTTAAATATTTTGGAGTGATGGTTAACTCTTTATTACAGCCCCCCGAACAATTACACTGATCTAAAAATTTATGTTACAAAGAATGTGAACGGCGTTGTTTGTTAAGACGTGGCTGCTGAACTCGGAAATGGCTTCAGGTCCTGTGACACCAAACCCTCTCTCGATCGAAATACTCGAAAACCTTGCATTTTGGTTACTGTACAGTACGTTAGCTTAAACTTTCTGAGCATTTAGTTGTTGAAAAATGTGGTGTCAGCACAAGGCACCACACTTGCTAGCTTGTAGGCTTCAAATAGGCCGCGGTCCGTCAGTACACATCGGACCCGACGATAGCAGACCGAGTGCCGCCACTCGGCTGGTCTTACTAGACAAGCTAGTGCACTGGGCAGTTCTAAGGCTGACTTTAATAGGTACGGTTCACTTGTGATAGCTTCAGATATCTCAGTAGCAGAGACGCTAGTTAGCGCTGCCTACAGTTAAGTCAGTAGCTACGACCTAGCCAGGCGCCACGTACAGTTTATGCATCTATAGGTGTGAAGCATTCAGAACTGTAAAGAAGTATTCGCAGTTCAGTCTATAACTGCACTTGTAAATATTGTTGTACAAAGTCAAGATCGACGTGCACCACTGATGCTGAATTAAAGCAAAGTATTTAATTGTTTTCGTGTCTACTAACTTTCTAATCACCTAAGATGTTCCAGATACATCCCGTCAAGTTTAATTCATTGATCCTCACGTCAGCCTACGTGATCAACGAGTGAAATTAATGGCCACACCTCGTGATCAGACTAAGAGTCAAATTGCGTGACTCAGCCGGGTCACAAAAAATATTCGAAATGTGGACAAACAATCGTTACACTTGACTCTCAGTTCAGATATCTGTCTAGAGAAAATGACGCGGGTTTCGCGGCACTGCCGATGTGTCACGCTCGAAGACGCAGAATAACGCTGTATTTGTTGTCACGTATATCTTTGAATTTAGAGTTCTGACAATTGTTGGAAATGACTGATTGTTGCTATAAGTAAGAAAAAGATTTGTCGCTCGTGTTTTGCGTAGATTCAGGAGAAAAAAATAACCACACACCTTTGTAAATGGCCCAAAATCTATTTGTTATATCACTGCAGCAACGTAAAGTTAATACTGTTGTAAAGAAGTGTTACGATCTTTATTTCGGGTGAAAAGTTGGTGACTAGGAGAAAAATTTAGTCCTTGCATATGCTCTGCGTCATGTACTACGCCCCTAACAGGTTGGTTGAAGGGATTACGTCGCGTGTTTCTTGCTGTTCCCATGATATGGAGAAATCTAACGGACCACACAATGATCTGTGATTTTTGTGTGAAAAAAAAATAGACTGGATCACTTCAAAAATTTTCTAAACTGTGCAGTATCTCAATCTGCTGTAAGTCATATAAGTCATAGCGAAAGATTGGCGATATCAGCGTTTCCTCAGGTTGTGGCAGTAAGTCAAGACGTGTACAGCTTCTCAGGGATCATCGAAGGAGATGTGCAGGCCCACCTATCATTTCAAGGACACTGTGAAACAAACGAGCCACACTGTTTTTCCTCAAACAGAAAATGGATCCTAACGATTTAGTGTGTGATTTAATTTTGTCGAAGAAACAGGCAGAGCTTTTACCTGCGTGGTTAAAACAATGGAATCACCTTATGCTCTGTGTGAAAGTGAATGTTGGTAGTGATCACCATGCTGTGTTCCCTGAATATTTCTCCGAGGAAGGAAATCCAGCTTTTTAAATGATGCCGAGTCCCTTATGGAGATGCAAGTGTTAATAAGTGGAGCTTGTTCATATGTTCCAGCAAAGTTAGTCTGAAAGTAAAGCTCTACCACATTCAACCTAATTTTCTTCTATTCCGATTGCTCATTCAGTTAAGCTGAAGGCCACATATGATTACTACTACTCACTTTTACCCAGTAAGAGATAGAGTTCATCTGTAGAAGATGTACGAGAGCTTTAAACTGTTATTCGCACTTATCGACTATGAGAAATTCCTTTGGTGTATATGTAGAGATGTACTGGTAATTGTAATAATTCTCGGCATGCAGCTCAGCTACACAAGGCTTGTTGCTATCTATACGATTGGCAGAGACAGAGATAGAAAAAATCGCTATTTTGGGACAAAGTAGTCTATTCTAAATTAATTACTACATAGACAGATGAATATAGGGAACACTCTTCTTGTTGATCGCACAAATGTGTACATAACTCCAGTACATATTAAATTCGGTCTCTTCTATAGCTTTGTGAAAACCGTGGACAAAAATTCACGTGGATTCCTGTAACAGCGAGACAAGTTTTCAAAGACGAACGAAAGGAAAGTAAAGGATGGAATAATGCAGGATCGGAAAGTATGGAAATAACCTGTGATTAACATTTCTTTGATTTGTTGAGTGACGTCCTACGAATGTCTCTCACAAGTGACTGGTAACCATAGGACACAGAGCTACTGCGATATTGTTCTAGGCTTTGATAAGTCACTTAACCACATCTCTCAGATGGTCTTCTCCGGATAAGCTTGGCGCAGTTATTGATGGACATGGAAAACGGTTCTACAAGGAAATTTCTGAAATGGAAAATTGTTATCAAGACAAATGGAGCATCGCAATGTTGTTCAACTGCTGCTGGTCTTTATCAGGCGATATTCGCTTTATTCAAAAGTCAAAGTATTCCAGGAAATCGGGAAGGAAATGTTTTTGGGTCTGCTTCTTTATTTTTCTACACTCTGATGTTATTTCTTTGTGCACTTACTGAATATTTTATTGGTTGCATTACAAGTCTTCTAGCGAGAATGTGACATTTTGGCAGACACATACAGGGTGAGGCAGCTAAGACAGACTACTACAGATATATGCAGTTTGAATAAATACATCGAGGTCCGTATTTTGCCAGGTTATAGAGGATAATATGGCAAATTTTCTGAAATTTTCAAGTAATTTGTATCTTTTACAGTCGCCGAATTAATACACCGAGTTTGTCTACACTGAAAGAAGAAAAAATCGCTGCACCAAGAAGGAGTTGTGAGACATAAACGTAAGTTAGTGGACGTGTTTCTACATTTGAAAGATGAAGTCTATACAAATTTCGCACCAGTCACGTAAGAGAGGCGCAAGCAGCGCTAATGTGAGCTTGCAAAGCAGGTTCGCTTTAAATAGATGTAGCAAGTGTTATGAGCATCAGATACTTTTCAGATTGTACCTGGTGAGTTGATGTTAGTCAACGACGCCTTTAAGGTGACAAAGGCGCTATTATCAACACCTCACTGTGTTTGAACGAGGTCGTGAAATATGGCTGCAAGTTACTGGATGTTGCTTTTGCCATACTCAGAAAGACTTGACAGGAACGGAGCCACTGTACTTGATTGCTCGCAGTGGTTGCCACGAGACTGTATAGTCGTGAGAAGACCGGGATCCGGATGGCTACATGGCTCTGCAGGGAACAAAGACCATCGTGTTCGTTTCTGGGGCATCTTACTGCATCTGCAGCAGCAGTTTGAGTAGCAGTTGGCACCACAGGGACACAAAGAACTGTTACAAATAGATTTCTTCAAGCACAAATCCGTGCCAGACATCATGTAGCGTGCATTGCACTGACCCCAAACCACGGTCATTTGCGACTTCAGTGGTGTCAAGCGAGAGCTTATTGGAGGGCAGGGTGGAGGTCTGCTGTGTTTTCCAATGAAATCAGGTTCTGCCTCGGTGCCAGTGATGGCCGTGTGTTCGTTAGATGGAAGACTGTTGAGGCCTGCAGCCCGCAAGTCTGCGTGCTGTAAACACTGGTCCTACACCTGGAGTGCAATATCGTATGGCAGCAGGAGCTCTCTAGTTGTTACCCCACCCACTATTACTGCTAATTGTACGATCTGTTGATTTGACCTGTTGTGCTGCCAATTATGAACAGCATTTGAAGGGGTGCTTTCCAGCAGGATAACGCCCGCCTACACGCCCCTGTTGTAACCCATTATAAACTACAGAGTGTCGACATGTTGCCTTGGCATTCTTGATCACAGTATCGGTCCCCAATCGAGGATATCGAGAGATAATCGGACAACTCTAGCGTCATCCGCAAACAGCATTAACCGTCCCTGTATTAACCGACTAAGCGCAACGATGGGACTCCATCCCAAAATGTGACATCCAGCACCTGTACAACACAATGCATGCACGTTTGCATGCTTGCATTGAACATTTTAGCGATTGCACAGGTTATTGATCTACCAGTATTTCATATAAATGACTTATCTCGCCATTACATTAACCTGTGAACTTGCAGTGTTAATCACTGAAATATGTTACCTAGACAAATGTATTCCCGAAATTTCATTAGTCTAAATTAATAATTTTTTTTGTCAGTATACATACTTTTTTCTGTGGCATTTGAAAGAAGGGTCTAAGAGGACTTCAACGATGTGACATGGTGGAACCTGATCAAATAGTATCAAGATAATAGCACCGCAAATCACTGTTCCGCGTCAGGGGAAAAGATTCCACAAAAGTTTACTCTATTATACTAAGTGTAATACAACACGTAACTCAGACACGGTTTTTGTGTTTAGCTGTGCGCTTAGAGACCATTATTCTGAGTTCTGCTTTTGTAGCAGTCAGATAACTTGCTTGTAAAGCTATTGAGACATTCGCAGTGTAAAGGCAGCCGAAAAAAGTGAATATCGTTTATGAGAAATGTCGCAAAACTATTACAGTAGAGGTGCGGTTGTATGCTGAAGGGTATTCAGATCTTGTCAAACCCCACGACCTGTCTTTGTAGACATTATGAAAAAGGATTTGGAAACTGGAAACGTGGTGAATAAAATGAGCCAAGGAAGAAAAAGAGCAGCTGGTGAAGAAAATGATACCAACATTTTACCAGCAGTAACACACAATGCAAATGTTCCTAAGAGACGTCTCGGAAGTACGAGAGGGATCAACCACACGAGTGTTCTGCAAACACTAAATTCTGCCGCATTTCATCCTCTTCACATTTCGCTGCATATACAGCTTCACGGCAATTAATTTTAAATCTGATAACAGTTCTTCGAATCTTATCTTCGAAATTAGAAAAAAGTTGTCTCATATCTACGCAAAATTTTGCGTAAGGAAGAAGCATCGTTTACTAACAATGGGCGATTTGGTACCCGCAAATTGCTCCAGTAGTCAGTTGAAACCTTCGCTGACCCAAAAAAGTTTGGATAAAAACAATGCTCTTCAGCTATCAAAATTTGCTAGGTGTCTTTAAAGACCTGCATCATTGGTCACCGTTTAATTGATGAGGATCTGTATACGAGGGCAGTTCAATAAGTAATGCCACACATTTTTTTTCTCCGCCAATTTTGGTTGAAAAAACCGGAAATTTCTTGTGGAATATTTTCAAACATTCCCGCTTCGTCTCGTATAGTTTCATTGACTTCCGACAGGTGGCAGCGCTGTATGGAGCTGTTAAAATGGCGTCTGTAACGGATGTGCGTTGCAAACAACGGGCAGTGATCGAGTTTCTTTTGGCGGAAAACCAGGGTATCTCAGATATTCATAGGCGCTTGCAGAATGTCTACGGTGATCTGGCAGTGGACAAAATCACGGTGAGTCGTTGGGCAAAGCGTGTGTCATCTTCGCCGCAAGGTCAAGCAAGACTGTCTGATCTCCCTCGTGCGGGCCGGCCGTGCACAGCTGTGACTCCTGCAATGGCGGAGCGTGCGAACACACTCGTTCGAGATGATCGACGGATCACCATCAAACAACTCAGTGCTCAACTTGACATCTCTGTTGGTAGTGCTGTCAGAATTGTTCACCAGTTGGGATATTCAAAGGTTTGTTCCCGTTGGGTCCCACGTTGTCTAACCGAACACCATAAAGAGCAAAGGAGAACCATCTGTGCGGAATTGCTTGCTCGTCATGTGGCTGAGGGTGACAATTTCTTGTCAAAGATTGTTACAGGCGATGAAACATGGGTTCATCACTTCGAACCTGAAACAAAACGGCAATCAATGGAGTGGCGCCACACCCACTCCCCTACCAAGAAAAAGCCATACCCTCAGTCTTCTGGGACGCTGAAGGGGTTATTCTGTTCGATGTCCTTCCCCATGGTCAAACGATCAACTCTGAACTGTATTGTGCTACTCTTCAGAAATTGAAGAAACGACTTCAGCGTGTTCGTAGGCACAAATATCTGAACGAACTTCTCCTTCTTCATGACAACGCAAGACCTCACACAAGTCTTCGTACCCGAGAGGAGCTCACAAAACTTCATTGGACTGTTCTTCCTCATGCACCCTACAGCCCCGATCTCGCACCGTCGGATTTCCGTATGTTTGGCCCAATGAAGGACGCAATCCGTGGGAGGCACTACGCGGATGATGAAGATGTTATTGATGCAGTACGACGTTGGCTCCGACATCGACCAGTGGAATGGTACCGTGCAGGCATACAGGCCCTCATTTCAAGGTGGCGTAAGGCCGTAGCATTGAATGGAGATTACGTTGAAAAATAGTGCTGTGTAGCTAAAAGATTGGGGAATAACCTGGTGTATTTCAATGCTGAAGAAAACAACCCCTGTTTCAGAAAAAAACTGCCCTCGTATGTTCAAGTATTTCCAGTTACTAAGAGATGTTCCTGCCGCAATTGTTGGACAAAATCCCACTGGATAAAATGAAAAGTTCTGCGGCGCTGTTATCTTGATACTATTGATGTTATGTCGTTGAAGTTCTCTTAGAAGCTTCTTTCAAATTCTACAGGAAAAAGGTGTATAGTTCCTTAAGAAACCCGATCTTGCTGTTGTAGAGCAGTACCGACATGGGCAAAATGGCTGACAGTTGGAATCAAATGGCATCTAATGAAGCTTCATTTTATGAGCCTGTGGAGAGTGTAAGACGAAAAGTACACGATGCATTGCATACAGCTGCATGTATGCTCTATAAGAGGACGAACGATGTTTGAAAAAAGTTCAATGCTATAGTCCACGGTTCAGACAAAAAATATGCACAGTGTATCCAACACAAAAAAAATTGTTGTGTTCTTGTTTGTTCCATCAACACCATGACGAAATATCTGTATATGTGCAAAAACCGGACACAGAGCAACGTCTTTACTGGTACGTTCTTGCCACCAAAAGTGCGCTTTTTGTGTGTTATTTTGGTCATGGTAAATTACATTTGTGGGATAAAGACTAATACTGCAACTTATCATTCATTTCTGTAACTTTTTAGAAGACTGCTATGTATAAACAGAACGATATTCACTGCTAACCGATCAGACATTGTACTGGACTATTATAATTGTCATGCTTAATGGTTGCTAACGCATCGACAATGTCAACAGTTCTCGGTTATACTTGGGAACGTGTACTCGCTCTCTTTTCTACGCTGGTGTAGTCTACTTGCTCCCTACATCAGCTCGAATGACGTTTTGTAGGTTACATGGGCAGCCACGGAAGTTAGCGAGTCCTCGTGCGAACGGAGACGGTGAGTTCAGAAATGACGTCATAAGACCCGCTGGTAAGTTTAAAGTGAGTATAAATAATTCATTTCTGATCACTAGTGGGCTACTGGGGGCTTACAGTAGCGTAACGAGGATATGGGTATCGCAGCTTGGCCACCTAACTTTGGCACAGTTCCGTTCGGCATAGTTTTGTGACGGATGAAAGTTGAGGATTGGGAGAAGACGTGTGGAATAAGGAGGCGTAAGTAGGATCTAAAATGGGGCTAGTCGGAGTTGTATCAAAGGAGTGATGTAGAGATTCTAACTGTACTGTTTTCAGCAACGACTCCATAAGGCTTATATCTCTCTTGTACGGAGATGCTTGTTTCTTGTTTTCGGGTACTAGGTGGAGTCACTCTCATTAGGCCAAGTGAGACAGCGCAATGAAAGTGTCAAAATCACATTTTTCATTCTTTTATTACGGCTTTAGATTGGTTACAAATTGAGAAATCAAAGAAGAATCAAGTTTTGTTTGCAATGAATGCAGGTTTGGGCTGTGTGATTTCTATGTTTTGAATATGTATCACACACAAAAAACCTAAAACATGTAGCTTTCACTTCTATGTAAAGTCGCGTTGATCTCAAAATAATGAGCAGGCTGAGTAATGATACGGATTAAATTAAAAAAAAAAAAACTGGGTGACGTCGGCAGGGTGGGTAGGGAGCCGAGATCAGATTAATAGATTTCCCTAGCGCCAGTACCCTAATTACGCAGCCGGGGGCTTAATTAGTTGGCGTTTTCATATTATCAAGGTACGACGTGGACCTTTAGTTCAATTCATAAGTTCCTTTTTTATTGTCTCACATGTTTTTTCGTAGTTTCTTGTCGGAGACCACATAGGCTTGAAAATAAACATTGACTGACTAATGTTGGAGGAAGAAAGGCGAGTTTTGTACACTCTGGACAACCATAAAGAAATAATTCGTTCGATAAATGCGTGGATCAAAATATTCAAGAAAACTATGTATTAAGAAATAGCACAGCTTTACAAAACATCGTTCTAGTGAAACAGAAGTAGCTCTTTATTCACACGAAGCTATGAGAACTATCGACATGGGATCCCAAACTGATTCCACATTTTTAGATTTCGAAGAGGCTTTGATACTGCTCCTCACACAGGGAGAAATTATCGTCGTAATAAAATGAAAGAAATCAGAGCTCACACGGAAAGATTTAGATGTTCGTTTTTCCAGTTCGCTTCGAGAGTAGATCATTAAAGAAATAGCTTGAAGGTAATTCGATGAATCCTCTGCAGGATACTTAATTGTGAACTGCAGAGTGGTCATGCAGATGTAGAAGGCAGCTGATAGCTGGGAAGCATGGAATGCTGTCTCTGTAATAATTCAACAAGGCCGACACAATATTGCGACTCAGCGTTGCTTGTTAAAGACAGCAAACTTAGCGGTACTGCGCTGACTCATGCAGCAAGAGGTAGGCAGACTTCCGCTCTGACAGTGGCTGTGGTGTTTTAAAATATGCTACTGGTAGTGGCACACATCCGCAACAAGTGCACCTTTGCACACTATACGTATGCTGGACATTTCTCACAGCACTATCAGGACGACGGCGCTGTGCCAGATGACGTCACCACATAGACCGGCCAGCAAAAGTCACTAGTTCGAAGCCACTGGAGGGCAACGGCTCCATGCATTAACTCTATGTCTACATCTAAATACATTCTCCGCAAGCCACCATATGATGCGTGGTGGAGGGTACCCTGTACAAGCGTTATTCATTTCCTTTGGTGTTCCACATGCAAAGAGAGTGAGCGAAAAACAACTGTCTGTATGCCTCCGTACTAGCCGTAATACCTCTAATCCTATCTCAGTGGTCCTTACACGAAATGTGCTTTGTCGGCAGTAGAATCATTCTACAATAAGCCTCAAATGCCGGTTCTCTAAAATGTCTCAGTACTGCGCCTCCAAAAGAACATCGCCTTCTCCCCAATGATTCCCGTTTGGATTCGTAAATAATCTCAGTAATACTCGTGTGTTGCTCGAACCTACCGGTAACAAATCTGGCAGTACGCCCCTGAGTTGTTTCGATGTCCACCTTCAATTCGACGTGGTGCGGATCCCAAACACTCGAACAGTACTCAATAGTGAGTCTCACTTGAGTTCTATACGCTGTCCCCTTTGCAGATAAATCACACTTTCCTAAATTTCTCCCAATAAACCCCTACTACAGTCCTTACACACTTATTCCATTACATGTTGTTTTGTAACGTTACTGATAGATATTTAATCGGCGTGACTGTGTGAAGTGGACCACTACTAATACTGTATTCGAAATTTACGTGCTTGTTTTTCCCGCTCATCCGTATTAATTTAACAGTTTGGTACATTTAAAGCTAGCTACCATTCATCAGACAAACTAAAGATTCTGTCAAGTCATCTTATATCGTCCCATCACTCAATGTCGACATCTTCCCATACACCACATTATTAGCAGCAGACTGCTGATTACCCTGTTCGCAAGATCATTACACATATATAAAATAACAGCGGTTCTATTACACTTCGTTAGGACAGTCCTGACAGTACTCTTGTCTCTGGTGAATACTCGCCATCCGCCGTTGAAGACAACGTACTGTGTTTGTTACTGAAGAAGTCTTCGAGCCACTCACATACCTGGGAACCTACTCCGTGTGGTTGTACCTTCGTTAACAGTTGGCAGTGTGGCAGTGCGCCAAATGCTTTACGGTTATCTAAGAATATGGAATCGGCCTGTTTCCATTCATATGTAGTTCGTAGGATAGTATATAAGAAAAGGGCATGCTTAATTTCACAGGAGCGATGCTTTCGAAAACCTAGCTGATTTATGGAGAGAAGCTTTTCCCCTACAAGCAAATTTGTTATGATCGACCTCAGAATATCCTTAAGGATTCTGCAGCAAACCTATGTTAAAGACATGGATCTGTAACTTTGAGGCCCATTCTTTCACACTTTTTATTACAGGGGTAATCCGCGCTTTTTCCCAGTCAATGGGACTTGGCGCTTGGCGAGAGATTCGCGATAAATACAAGATAAGTATGGGGCCAGACGAACTTCGTAAAGACGAACTGTAATTTCATCAGGATTTGGTGACTTATTTGCTTTCAACTCTTTCACTAGCCGGCCGTTGTGGCCGAGCGGTTCTAGGCGCTACAGTCTGGAACCGCACGACCGCTACGGTCGCAGGTTCGAATCCTGCCTTCGGCATGGATGTGTGTGATGTCCTTAGGTTAGTTAGGTTTAAGTAGTTCTAAGTTCTAGGGGACTGATGACCTCAGAAGTTAAGTCTCATAGTGCTCAGAGCCATTTGAACCATTTGAACTCTTTCACTTGCTTCCCTACACCAGCGATGTTTATTACTGTGTCCTCCCTACGGGAGTCTGTGCGATGGTCAACGACGGTTTTTTTTTACACTCTTCTTGCGTGAACGATTTCTTAAATGCGAAATTTAAAACATTGGCTTTACTTTAGCCATCTTATACTGCCACATTAAACTGGTCAACTACAGACGGGATGGAAGCAGTAGACCCACTTAGCATTGTTATATAGGTTCCTCCCATGACTTCGTCATGACACAGCTGGCCAACCCAGGTCAACTTCAGCACCTTGGCCGACTCCTGCCCAGGGTGCATTGGGTTACGCCCCATGCTCACCGACCGTCTACTGCCATTGCAGGACGGACGTCTCGTTGTCGTATCCTAGCACCGCTCGCGGTTGTGGCAAATACAGCAGAGTCGAGTACACGCCGCTGACACGGAAACCACGCTACGTAACGAGGCCACCGGCTCTTGGTGGAGTCTCAGCATTAGCATCGCAGGGCGTACAGGGAGCCAGCCCAGCAGAATTCAGTGGCCAACCGCCCACTGACCTGGTGTATCAAGCAGCTCTGTTACGAATATAAAGAATTGTTATACTTGCAGCTGCCTTTCTCTGGAGCCTCCTGGGCACCCTTCTCGCCTCAGCCACCACTCACACCTCCTTACCTAACTGAAACCCCTCTCTGCAACAGGTTCGCTATTACAGGGGACGATACATTTGTTAACGAGATAGCCCTCCAACTTAACTGAAGTACCTGGACACAACATTCTGAAGAAATGGATACAGCAGCGAGCAGATGAATGGTGCATTTAGAAAGATTAGAGCAAGACAACAGCAGGAAGGAAAAGAGAAGCAGGCCACATATCACTAGCGTGCATCCCTCCTCTCAGCAATGCCTCCATAAAAGTCAGCAGAATCTTGGGGCAACAAAATGCTAAATGTGCATTTCGCCCATGTACTAAGACATAGGCGCTGCTAGGTTCAGTAGAGGATGATCTAGGGCTTCACAAACCAGGGGACTACCAATTCGCCAGCTGACAAAGCAAAGCATAAATGGGGGAAAAGTACGCACGGTAGAAAAGAAGTGCCATGAACATGGACGCCACGTTGTTAACCTCCAGACGACCAAATCAGCCGTGGCCGCCCCCCGTATAACAACTGGCCGTAGCATTGATTTTTTTTAAAAAAAAAAGGCAAGACACTTAGGCAATACTCCTCCTTCTAGGACTGTGTAGTTGAAGAGGCCATTGAAGTTCGGTTTCAGATCGAAAAAAAAAAAAGGAAACAGTTCTCATACAACCAAGTCCGCACCCGATGGCGATAACACCCGGGCAGTGACGGGAATGAAGGGATGTAGGGGATAACGGACAACATATACAGGACGCCGAAAGAGTAGAGCAACAGTCATCAGGAGTCACCTGAAGATGGCAACGAGTCTGTTTGCCGAAAATCTCGGAGAACTTAAAACTTGGCCCCGTGGACACCTTATAATTCTACAGTTTCAGTCCTATTTAACACAATGAGTTGGACTGAATTTAATAATTGCAATAGCTATAATGGGTATTTTCAGTCTCAGCTGCAGGTGGATTGTTCACATACAGGTGGAAGAAAATCGCAACACCGAGAAGGAGTTTTGCGACATAAACCAAAGTTGGTTGGTGTGCTTGTGCATTTGAAAGATATGTCTATTCTCCAGCCGCACTAGTAGCGCAAGTATGAAGATGCAAATCAGGTTTATTTTTAATACATGATGTGACGATCGTGAGCGTTAGTTACCTTTGAGATTGTACGTGTTGTGTCAGTGTCAGTCAAGAATGTCTTGAAGGCGACAAAAACGTCATTATGAAGATCTCTCAGAGTTTGCACGAGATCGTGTAATAGAGCTACGAGAAGCTGGATGTCCCTTCTATGATATTGTAGAAAGACTTGGTAGGACTGTAGCCACTGTATATAATTGCTGACAGCGTTGGGACGACAATGTATGGTCCTGAGAAGACCTGGAATCAGACGGCCAAGTGGCACCACCGAGACGGAAGACCATTGTGTTCGGCGTATGACTGGTGCATCCTACTGCATCTGCAGCAGCAATTTGAGCAGCGGTTGGCACCTCAGTGGCACTACGAACTGTTACAAATCAGTTATTTCATGGACAGCTTCAAGCCAGACGCCCTGTAGCGTGCACTGAACTAACCCCAAGCCACCGCCATTTGTGACTTCAGTGGTGTCAAGTGAGAACTCATTTGTGGCCACGGCGGATGTCTGTTGTGTTTCCTGATGAAAACTGGTTCTGCCTCGGTGCCGAAGATAGCCGTTTGTTTGTTAGCAGGAGGCTATTTGTCGGCTTGCAACCAGCCTGTCTGCACGCTAGACACACTGGACCCACACTTGGAATTATGGTTTGGGGTGCGATTTCGTATGGCTCCAGGAGCACTCTCGTGGTTATCCCACGCTCTCTGACTGCAAATTTGTACGCCAGTCTGGCGAGTCGACCTGTAGTAATTTGGAAATTTGTGGTAAGATCCTATGGGACCAAACAGCTGCGGTCATCGGTTCCTAGGCGTACACACTACTTAATCTGACTTAAACTAACTTACGCTAAGGACAGCACACATACCCATGCCCGAGGGAGGACTCGAACCTCCAAGGGGTGAGTGCCGCGAGAACCGTGACAAGGCGCCGTAGACCGCGCAGCTACACAGAGCAGCGACCTGTTGTGCTGCCTCTCATGAGCGTCATTCCAGGGGGTGTTTTCCAACAGGATAACGCTTACTCACATACCGGTGTTGTAACTCAACATTCTCCACAAAGTGTCAACATGTTGCCTTGCCCTGGTCGATCACCAGATCTGTTGCCAATCCAGCTTATATATGGAATATCACCAGACGACAACCAGCATTAACAGTCCCTCTGTTGACCAAGTGCTACAGGCGTGGAACTCCACCCATCCGGCAAAGTGATATGCGGCACATATGCATGTCTGCAAGCTGGCACTCAACGTTCTGACCGTTACATCGGTTATTAACGTACCAGTCTTTGGTCGCGCGGTTTGCGGTGACGTGTCACGAACTGCGCTGCCCCTCCCACCGGAGGTTCAAGTTCTCCCTCGGGCATGATGTGTGTGTTGTTCTTAGCATAAGTTAGTTTAAGTAGTGTGTAAGTCTAGGAACCGATGACCTCAGCAGTTTGGTGCCTTAGGAATTCACACACATTTGAACATTTTGTACCAGCCTTCCACATTTGCGACTGCTTATCTCCCGCTTCCATTAACATGTGATCTTGCAATGTGAATGACTTGAATATGTTACCTTTGGAGATATATTGCCGAAAGTTCATTACTATACATTAAACACTTTTTGGTGATCCGATATTCTTTTCCGTCAGCCTATTTACCGACATCGTTCACCGCTTAACTCACGTGATTGCTGTACTGTCCGAAGCACTTTAGTAAGGCATCTAATTTCATTTCCCGAAGGATACCGTATTGTTTAAGGTTAACTGACAACGAGTATCACTCGTTTATAAGCTACGTGAAACTAAGTTCAGTGGGAAAATTTATTGCACCCAGCCCATCACCCGCTGATAAAGGCAAGGCCGTCGCTTTGACGAAACTTGTTTTTAGAAGTGTGGATGTTTCTTGTTTTTCCTCGTTTAACGATGCAGTAAAACAAACATAAAAGCAGAATGCCATTTAACACTGCTTTTACAGCCTGTTTAAGATGTTTTTTATTACGTGGTCTTAAAAGCTTACCTCTCCCGTAAGCTTATGTGTCAACAGGTAAGCGTGGGTAAATATATAGACGACCCTGCTGAGCTGAAACGCCTGGGACAAAATCCTAAATTTCTCTTCACGTCACGCTAGACATGTGTTCTCGTCACAATTATCTTTAGTGCGACAGTGTGGTCATTTCACTAAGATTCGTGCTGTAGACAATCGTATTAAGCGTACACGGCATTCTGTTTACTTTTTAATTATTTCCTGAGATCCTTGCAGGTCCTGTGTCTTTATTTTGCTCACACCACCCTGAACAATAACCTAATTGCCTGATCCTGTGCAAGTGGTCAAAGTGAAGCACAGAATACGCTAAAACGCAATACAAGCAATTCAAGGACGAAGGACAGTGGTTGATAGTTTCGTTTCAGGGAGGAAGGAAGTACCTATGACGCAATTATGAAACTGCGCTTCATAATAGAAGGTCGATAAAATAAAAATCAGAACAGCTTGTTGCATATTTGAACCGAGGGAAAATTTTCGGTAGCATAAAACAGGATTGCATTTCCACAGTCCTTCTGAGTTTGTAGATTGATTACAGACACAGATCAATAATATACAGCAACTACCAAACCCAAGTGGGAATAATGGAAGTTGAATGTGAATGATAGCATGTTGGTGTCAGCGTATAAAGCAAGATTGTGACTTAACACAACTATTGTTCAAATTGTATGTCAAAGAAACATTGAAGTTAAGGAAAATTTCGGAGGAAGAATCAAGTGCAAAGGGAAAGATTCCAATAAAAAGGTCTGCGGTCGACATACGAGCAGGTCTTTCGACTGGGTAAGGGGAAGACTCACCAGACCTTTCGAAATACATGGATTGTCTAATTAGTAGATCGTATGGGATAAGTATGAAGAAAACAAACACAAAGGTAGAGTAGTTGAAAAGAGAGCAAGTGAACTGCCTGACAATAAAAGTGGGTAACCGCGTGGTCTTGGGCGTCTTGCCACGGTTCGCGCGGGTCCCCCTCTGAGGTTAAAGTACTCCCTCGGGCATGGGTGTGTGCGTTGTCCTTAGCGTAAATTAGTTTAAATTAGATTAAGTAGTGTATAAGCCTAGAGATCGGAGACGTCAGCAGTTTGGTCCCATAGCAACTTATCTCAAACTTCCAAAAATTTCGAATAAAAGTGGAACAGCCTGAAGACATGATCAGATGTCAGTGTAATTTCGCACACGTATTCGCCACTGGCAGGTGGCAGGTATGTAAATGATTGGAGTGGCAAGTCTCTGTGACAAATAGAAGAGCCACCAGAGTGCGTTAGTGTTGGTCGTGTTTAGTGTTGTTACCTGACCTCGATGTTGAGTGATCACTGTTAAGAACATAGAGATGACGCACATTCATGAGGCCGAGTCATAGTCCTTGTTAGAGTTTGAAGTCAGTCTCATTATGTCTTCATTTGGCCAGCCGGTCGAATCTTGCAATGTCTAGATTTGTGGGGCATTCTGTGTGACAGTTACCCGACGTAGGACTTTAAGGGAACGTGACAACAGGGATTCTAGCCATGACAGACAAAGAAAGTGATACTCAAGAACTGAAATCTAGTAAGAGAATGATTTTGAAATGGGGAAGGAGGTCCTGAAAGTGTATGTCTGGAGCATAATACTAAGTGGAAATGAAACGTAGACTATAGGAAAGTCTAAGAATATTAATCTGTAAACATTTAAAATGTGGCACTGTTTACGAATGTTAAATGCTAAGTGGAGAACTGGTGAGAAAAGAGGTCAATGGAAGATCTTTGCGAGGAAACGGGAAAGGTTCATGGGACATATGTCAAGACATCCTGAAGCTGTTAACTTGTAGCAGAAAGGAGCTACTACGGAGGAGTAGGGGCACACAAAGACAAAAATACACAGAACAGAATGTAGAGGGTGTTTGATGTAATAGTTACCAAGAGGAGAAAATATTAGTACAAAATTGGAAATAACTGAGGACCCTGTCAAACCAGAACTTTAAAAAGTCTTGCCACAGAAACACGAACGAAGACTATAGCATTTAACAGGTCTGACAATGACAGGCATCTCTTCGGGGCATATAATATTCAGCTATTAACTTGTACGATCCCAACAGCACAAATTTCGGATTGTGACTTATATTGATAAGAAAGATGTTAGGGTAGATGTCTGTCAATGAATTTTATAGTCATTATTATATAAATTATTATAATCTTATAGGATCATGGAATTACAAGCAACAATGGCTAAAGATCAATCAGTTGAATAGAAACCTTGACAAGGAGGACCGTCGACCTCACCTGGAGAGATTCAGAAACTGTAGGACCTAATGCGGGTCGACTGTCGTCCAACAGTCAAAATTTACGGAGGAGGCTGGAATTTCAGTTGTTTCGTGCCACGAACTGTAACCAAAAACTTGACCTGCAGCAAGTTCCAATGAGGTTCTTTCATCGATTGATAGCCGAAGAGCAGCAGGGAAGGGGAATGATCTTTAGTGAAAAATATACTTGAACCTGCTGATACTGACGACTGATTCATACAAAGGATTATCCCAGAAGACAAGTGTTATGTTGAAAGACACGATATTGAAATAAAAACCCAATCATCTGCAATGGATTAGCAACAGACCTCGCCGCCCCCAAAAAATTAGATAATCTAAATCCAGTGTGCCAGTGTTGTTCACAGGTGTTTCGGTGGTTCAAATGGCTCTGAGAACTATGGGACTTAATAGCTGAGGGCATCAGTCCCCTAGAACTTAGAACTACTTAAACCTAACTAACCTAAGGACATCACACACACCCATGCCCGAGGCAGGATTCGAACCTGCGACCGTAGCGGTCTCGCGGTTCCAGAATGACGTGCCTAGAACCGCACGGCCACACCGGCTGGCCAGTTGTTTCGGTGTTAATTGAATTGTGTATTGGGAGGTTTGCGTAAATGTCAAACAGTGACTCAACACTGTAATACAAGTGTTATGGAAAAGATGTTGGAAAAAGTGTGGGACAGATATGACAAGGGTGCTGTCTCACAAATTATTGAAAAATTGATGCCTTTTACTTAAAACATTTTTCTGAATTATTTGCAGGATGTTTGACATTGGAAATTAAGCATGTAATTTCTCTTAGTTGCTGTTATTAACTATTTTGAGAGTTTCATTCAGCTTCCTGGTGGCATTCATTTTTACACTAGGTTGCGCTATACAACGAAGTGCCAAAGAAACTGGTACAGGCAAGCGTATTCAAATACAGAAATATGTAAACAGGCAGAATACGGCACTGTGGTCGGCAACGCCTATATAAGACAATAAGTGTCTGGCGCGGTTCTTAGATCGGTTACTGCTGCTACAATGGCAGGTTATCAAGATTTAAGTGAGTTTGAACGTGGTGTTGTAGTCGGCGCACGAGCGATGGGGCACAGCATCTCTGAGGCAGCGATGAAGTGGAGACTTTGCCGTACGACCTTTGCATGAATGTAACGTGAATATCAGAAATCCTGTAAGACATAAAATCTCCGACATCGGTGCGGCCGGAAAAAGATCCTGCAAGAACGGGACCAACGACGACTGAAGAGAATCATTGAACGTGACAGAAGACCCTTCCGCAAATTGCTGCAGTTTTCAGTACTGTGCCATCAACAAGTGTCAGTGTGCGAACCATTCAACAAAACTTCATCAATATGGGCTTTCGGAGCGAAAGGCCCACTCGTGTACCCTTGATGACTGCACAATACAAAGCTTTGCGCTTCGGCTGATTAATCCATGGACCCTGCATGTCAGCAGGGGACTGATCAAGCTGATGGAGACTCTGTAATAGTGGGGGGCGTATGCAGCTGGAGTAATATGGGACCGTGATACGTGTAGATACGACTCTGACAGGTGACACGTACGTAAGCATCCTGTCTGATCACAAGCATCCATTCATGTCAATTGTGCGTTCCGACGGACTTGAGAAACTCCGGCAGGACAATGCACAAACCACACGTCCAGCATTGCTACAGAGTAGCTCCAGGAACACGCTTCTGAGTTGAAACACTTCCGCTGGCCACCAAACGCCCCTGACATGAACATTGTTCAGCATACCGGGGATGCTTTTCCACGTGCTATTTAGAAGTGATCTCCACCCTCTGGCACTGTTAAGGATCTATGGACAGCCCTGAAGGATTCATGGTTTAATTCCCTGTAGCACTACTTCAGACATCAGTCGAGCCCATTCCACGTTGTTTTGCGGCACTTCTGCGTGCTATCGGAGGCCCTGCACGATATTAGGCAGGTGTACCAGATTTTTTGCTCGTCAGTGTGAGTTATCTTGTCGTGAATTTCGTTAAGTGAAGGCACCTGACACAAGCAGGTCATCTGCTGCTGAAACATATTTGTTGCATTTGTTCAATCCCGATAGAAGTGGACTCCTGACATCCCACATTTAAATCACGGAGACCAACAGTTGGTCGCCAATCGTCCACTGTAGCTCTCCAGATGCGACGTGACATCCTCCGGCGTAACGGCTTAAGCTTTTGGAAATGTTGTCACTGCGATATTGAAGATCCTCCCCAAACAATGTTGTTGGAAATCCGAGTTCTGGCGTAACCTCCGCTATGACATGAACCGTGCGTCTGGCTTCGTTTGTTACCCTACGTTCGAAGTCTGTTACCTCTCGACGTGCTTCCATGTTCACTGCAGACGCTCTGTATCAGTTTCCTCAGATATCGTATCTAAGCTCACGCCATACTTAACAAGCTGTCATATACGGCAATCTTCAAATGTTAAATCCTTTCCAGTGATTTACAACCACTCAAAAGGGGTGAATGTGAGAAACTAGAATCATATAAGAAATAGTCTGTGACGCCTGGATAAAATATAGTGAGGTGACTGAAGTCGCGGGAGAGCGGTACGCATATACACAGATGGCGGTAGTTTTGCATACACAACTGATAAAAGGGCAGTGCACTGGAGTAGCTGTCATTGTACTTAGGTGATTCATGTGAAAAGGTTTCGACGTGATTACGGTCGCACAAACGGAATTAACAAACCCTGAACGCAGAATGGTAATTCGAGCTAGACGCATGGGGCATTCCGTTTCGGAAGTAGTCATGGAATACAATATGCCGATATCCAGTGTGATAATAGAGTGCCAGTGTGCCAAAAATACTAAATTTCAGGCACTGCATATCACCACGGATAAAGCAGTGGCCGACGGACTTTACTTGACGATCGGGAGCAGCGGTGTTTGCGTCGAGTTGTCAGTACCAACAGACGGCTTGAAATAACCGCAGAAAACAAAAATGGTTCAAATGGCTCTGAGCACTATGGGACTTAACATCTATGGTCAGCAGTCCCCTAGAACTTAGAACTACTTAAACCTAACTAACCTAAGGACATCACACAACACCCAGTCATCACGAGGCAGAGAAAATCCCTGACCCCACCGGGAATCGAACCCGGGAACGCGGGCGAGGGAAGCGAGAACGCTACCGCACGCGCAGAAAACACCGTGGGACGTATGACGAACATATCCGTTAGGACAGTGCGGTGATATTTGGCGTTAATGGGCTATGGCAGTAGACAGCCACAGTGAGCTCCTTTGTTAACAGCGCGACATCGTCTATAGCGCCTCCCCTGGGCTCGTGACCATTTCGGTTGGATCCTAGACTATTGGAATACGGTGACCTGGTCAGAAGAACCCCGATTTCAGTTGGTAAGACCTGATGGTACGACTCGAATGCGGCGCAGACCTCACGAAGCCATAACCTCAAATTGTCAACTGTGCAAGCTTGTAGTGGCTCCATAATGATGTGATCTGTGCCTGCATGGAACGGACTGGGTTTCCTGGCCCCACTGAACAGATCACAGACTGGAAATGGTTATGTACTTGGGAGATCATTTTCAGCCATTCATAGAGTTCATGTTCCTAAACAACGATGGAATTTTTATGGATGGCAATGCGGCATGTCACCGGGTCACAGCAGTTCGCGTTTGGTTTGAAGAACATTTTGGACAATTCGATCGAATGATTTGCCCCCCAGATCGACCGACATGTATCCCATAGAACATTATTGGGTCGCAATCGAGAGGTGAGTTCGCGCACAAAATCTTGCAACAGCAATACTTTCGCAACTATGGACGGCCGTAGAGGCAGCATGGCCCAATATTTCTGCAGGTAACTTCCAGCGACTTGTTAAGTCCATGCCATGTCGAGTTGCTGCACTACTCCGGGCAAAAGGAGGTCCGACACGATATTCGGAGGTATTCCATTATTTTTGTCACCTCAGTGTTGTACCCCACGTTCAAAGTCTGTTACCTAGTCCTTTCCTGTGATTTATGACTACTCAAAAGTGGTGCATGTGAGAAAGCAGAAGCAAGTAAGAAATGGTCTGGGACACCTAGATAACATGCAACGAATTGAGGTACACATGTGTCCCACTGTCTAAAGGGTAAGGCACACCTATATCACTGATGACGCTATTTAAAATGGGTGGGATCTGACAACTGAAATCAATTGAAGACGACCGGAATCAATGTCGCGTTCCAGTTTACGATATTGCCAGACTGTTTTGTGACAGGTTAGATGAAATTTCACCCAATGTATTCTGGTATGAGGGGAGGGGTCTCGCAAGAAAATATACATTACTGGCCATTAAAATTGCTACACCACGAAGATCGCGTGCTACAGACGCGAAATTTAACCGACAGGAAGAAGATGCTGTGATATGCAAACGATCATCTCTTCAGAGCATTCACACAAGGATGGCACTAGTGGCGACACCTACAACGTGCTGACATGAGGAAAGTTCCCAACCGATTTCTCATACAAAAACAGCAGTTGACCGGCGTTGCCTGGTGAAACGTTGTTGTGATGCCTCGTGTAAGGAGTAGAAATGCGTACCATCACGTTTCCGATTTTGATAAAGGTCGGATTGTAGCCTATAGCGATGGCGGTTTATCGTATCGCGACATTGCTGCTCGCGTTGGTCGAGATCCAATGACTATTAGCAGAATATGGAATCGGTGGGTTCAGGAGGGTATTACGGAACGCCGTGCTGGATCCCAACGGTCTCGTATCACTAGCAGTCGAGATGACAGGCATCTTATCCGCATGGCTGTAACGGATCGTGCAGCCACGACTCGATCCCTTAGTCATCAGATGGGGACGTTTTCAAGACAACAACCATCTGCACGAACAGTTCGACGACGTTTACAGCAGCATGGACTATCAGTTGAGAGACCATGGCTGCGGTTACCCTTGATGCTGCATCACGGACAGGAGTGCCTGCGATGGGGTGCCATTTGTTACACGTCTCGGTCACCTCTTGTTCGCAGTCACGTCACTCTGAACAGTGGACGTTACATTTCAGATGTGTTACGACCCGTGGCTCTATCCTTCATTCGATCCCTGCATTTCAGCAGGATAATGCACGACCGCATGTTGCAAGTCCTGTACGGGTTCGACAGCTGCCCTGGCCAGCACATTCTCCAGATCTCTCACCAATTGAAAACGTCTGGTCAATGGTGGCCGAGCAACTGGCTCGACACAATACGCCAGTCACTATTCTTGATGAACTGTGGTATCGTGTTGAAGCTGCATGGGCAGCTGTACCTGTACACGCCATACTAGCTCTGTTTGACTCAATGCCCAGGCGTATCAAGGGCGTTATTACGGCGAGAGGTGGTTGTTCTCGGTACTGATTTCTCAGCATCTAAGCACTCTAATTGCCTGAAAATGTAATCACATGTCAGTTCCATTATAATATATTTGTCCAATGAATACCCGTTTAGAATCTGCATTTCTTCTTGGTGTAGCAGTTTTAATGGCCAGTAGTGTAAAAACGACCAATATTATGAAAGGGAAGCAGAAGCAGCTGCCCATAGCCGATCTCTGTAATGTAACTCTGTAATTCACAACTTATAGGTTTCACAATCGTGCTTAACTTGTTAACTAGTCCTTGCTGTACACTCTATGGAGCTCGACTAGGTGCATCACGCGACACCATGTCACACAAGTTTCTCCTCCTCTTCCAGATTTATTTGAATACTTCCGTGTGCCTACATCTATGTGAGAGCGTCATCCTTCCCACTGAAATCTTCTCTCTTTGTAATTTTCAAAATAATTCATGCATAAGGAATATTAAGCTAAGACTGTGCTAAAAGTGGTTTTTGGCTAGTTAGTAGAGACTCCGCCATTATCACGATTGTATCTTCTAAAGATTCTTTTGCATATTTCCATTCTATTTCAAAGTTTGCTACCTCTTTGCCCTCATTGTTGACACACGTGGTGTAAGTCCGAAAACGGTTACATTGCTACCTAACAAGCACTTCTCGTCTTTCCTTCGTCTGAGCACATGAAACTTCAGATTTAAAATTCAGCCACATCCATTTCTTAGGATAATCATAGTACTCAACTACTTAAACTTCGAGGACAGGCACGCAAATAAATGTACGTCGGATAAATTTCACTTTGCACCATCTAATAAACTGTCCACATTCATGCGACCTCTATGGTCAGCACCTAGGTATATGGCGTATGGCGCAGTGGTACTCCACTAGACTCATATGCTGGGAGGTAGCAGTTCAGATCCCGGAAGGAGGCTTCGCACAATGCTAGAGGCCGCTGCAGACGCCGACTGCGCTGTGCAAAGCCTTGAGGATCAAGTGGCATACGAAGTCCCGCTGCGTACTCGAAACACCCGAATAGGCCGCTACCTACGTGAGCAACAGAAGTGACTGACAGTGCTCGACAGCTTCAGGCGACAAAACACAACTCCAAATATAGCTACGGATGTGTCCTATGTTGGCTACGCGTGTGTCACGGCTCGTCGTCCGCTACAACAGATGACGTTTGAATTCAAACGTGTCTGAATCTTCTCGCTGCTGCGTGCGCAACACGGACAGTACACCTAAGAGTCTTCTCGGTGAAGCTCAGAGCGAAAGCACGGCCGTTACGAAGTGCTTGTCGTCCAATTTTACGACAACGTTTTGGTGAAAAAGTATGACACTTCAGCGTCTTACACCTCGATATCTTCGCTCGATAAAGGACTGAATTTTTTTGGTAATTCGTCATAGGTGTTGTGCTGCATGGAACTAAGTAAATGACAGCACAAAAATTTTAAAAGTTTGCAGAGGTAAAATCGAACTGCGTAGACTTTGCGCACAGCTCATTTCAGGCCAAACATTATTGTTTATAAAATCTAGCTAACACACTGAAATTGTATTTAAAGTTGAGAGCAGAATAATATCTATTTTCTCTTTCGGGACACTGGTTTTCATTTCCGAGGGCGGGTCACGTACAGTGAGCCCGAAACTTTCCTGCACGTTGTAAATCGTGTGCTTGTAAAAATCGTCATATTTCACAAATGGTTTAAGATATCGGAACGAATTGTTTTGTAAATTACAGCACGTGAAGAGGATGTATTTTATCCTATGATTAACATTCGAAACGTTTGGGTTCAATGTTTGAGTGGAGCGAAAACAAAATTACCTATAAATTAAACAATGGCTTCCAAATACTCAAACGTAGAGAAGCAAATGGACAAACAGGGTATCAAATAAAAGAGCATGAGGCATAGTTTTGCAATAAAGTATTTAATTACTTGTAAATAATCGGGTCAATTAAAGAAAATCTTAGTGAGCTGAAAGAAAATGAACAGCTGCTCCTAGCTATGTGGATGATGTGTCAACTTCATCTCTTCAAGGCCTACCTATTTTGCGATTAAAGAGTAGAATGAGGTGTCAAAAAGTTCATCTCTTCAAGGCGTAGCTATTTTGGGCATAAAAGGTCACATGATGATATTTAACAACCAAAAGGCTTCCTTTGAAAAGGCTTCCTTTGAATCAAGTGCTAAAGTTAGGACATTTCGAAACGAAAAGCACTAGAAAGGCAAATAATATGTCACTTATACCTTGTTCGCTGAATAAAACTTCAGAATAAAGAAAAATGGAAAAGGTGTCAATCAAATATTTAGCGAAATGATTTCTCTAAGCAAAATGAAATCATTTAAAGAAACATGTGATGTGCCTTTGAATGATACTCAAAATCATGTACAGCAAATGACCTGCATTAATGTTCCTCTATTCTACTTTATTTCTTATCTGTAGACAAATTTCACAAAACCTTTGACCTGTTTCTCAAAGATTTTCAATGTTTTTATGCGAACTATTAAGATTAATTGAAAGACTTGCAAATAATATAGATTCTTTACGAATTACGTTCCCGACAACCAAACATCAGCAAAATTCCGTGGTTGTTCAATGTAGTTTATTAGGCATTTAGTGGTTTTCGTATAGTGGGACTGCTGCCTCTACACTTAGAGGTCAAGTACTATGGTAAAACCTTAAAAATGTACCCTTAGATGCAGCATACAGAGTATGGATAAAACATAGTACACATAGCAGGTTATCGGATTCTAGCTGAGTGAATTAAAATATAAGAAGTAGCCATGTCTGAACCGTTTTTTTTTTTTTTTTTTTTTTTACCTTGCGTCTGTTTGTAGAAAGCTTTCAATCTTTTTGTGAAGTTTTCAAGTTAGGTTTGTCGACTTCTTTCTGCATTATGCTTGAGTTTTTGTTTGAAGTTTAATGTAAACGAATAAATAATTTTTGTTACTAGCACACAAATTTGTATACAACACAAATACACACATCAAAAGAAGTTTTGCACTACCCTGGTTCCCAGAACTCTAGAAGACAGACTTTGACTGTGGATATTGTATTACTCTCTTTGACTGTTCAGAGATGTCACTAAACCCGTCCAAAGATGTAAACAACCATGCATGAGCAGCGCCTTTTAGACGGAAGGGGTCCGACAGCCGATCAGCTCCAGTCATTCTACCAGGAAGGAGGTACACGGCTCGTGTTGTCTGTATTTCAACAATGCCTAGACGGTCAATACCGTGGTTCTATTGCGTCCGCATTGTTACTTTGTGCCAGGAAGAGCTCTCAACAAGGGAAGTGTCCAGGCGTTAAGTAGTGAATCAAAGCGATGTTGTTCGGACACGGAGGAAATACAGAGAGACAGGAACTGTCGATGACGTGGCTCGCTCAGGGCGCCCAAGGGTGCTACTGCGGTGGATGACCGCTACTTACGGATTATACCTCGGAGGGACCCTGACAGCAACGCCACCATGTTGACTAATGCTTTTCGTGCAAGCCTCATGACGTGCGCAATAGGCAGCATGGTGCGCAACTTCACTCCCGACGTCCATGGCGAGGTCCATGTTTTTAACAACCACACCAAGCAGTGCGGCGCAGAAGGGTTCAACAACATGCAGAATGGACCACTCATGGTTGGCATCATGTTCTTTTCACCGATGAGTGTCGCATATGCCTTGAACCAGACAATCGTCGGAGAAGTGTTTGGAGGCAGCCCGGTCAGGCTGAACGCCTTAGGCACACTGTCCAGCGAGTGCAGCAAGGTGGAGTTTCCATGCTGTATTAGGGTGGCATTATTTGGGACCGACGTACGTCGATGGTGGTCATGGAAGGCGCCGTAAAGGCTATAAGATACGTGAAAGCCATCCTCCGACCGATAGTGCATCCATACCGGCAGCATATTGGCGAGGCATTCGTCTTCAAAAAAAAAAAAAAAATGGCTCTGAGCACTATGGGACTCAACTGATGAGGTCATTAGTCCCCTAGAACTTAGAACTAGTTAAACCTAACTAACCTAAGGACATCACAAACATCCATGCTCGAGGCAGGATTCGAACCTGCGACCGTAGCGGCCTTGCGGTTCCAGACTGCAGCGCCTTTAACCGCACGGCCACTTCGGCCGGCTTCGTCTTCATGGACGACAATTAGCATCCCCATCGTGCACATCTTGTGAATGACTTCCTTCAGGATAACGACATTACTCGACTAGAGTGGACAGCATTTTCTCCAGACATAAACCCTATCGAACATGCCTGGGCTATATTGAAAGTGCTGTTTATGGACGACGTGACCCACCAACCACTCAGAGAGATCTACGCCGAATCGCCGTTGAGGAGTTGGACAATCTGGACCAACAGTGCCTTGATGAACTTGTGGATGGTATGCCACGACGAATACAGGAATGCATCAATGTAAGAGGGCGTGCTACTGGGTATCAGAGGTACCGGTGTGTACAGCAGTCTGGACCACCACCTCTGAAAATCTCGCTCTATGGTGGTACAACACGCGATGTGTGGTTTTCATGAGCAATAAAAAGAGCGGAAATGATGTTTATGTCGACCTCTATTCCAATTCTCTGTACAGGTCCCGGAACTCTCGGAACCGAGGTGATCCAAAACTTTTTTTGCTGTGTATGTGTGAGAGTAGATTGATGGATTGCTCTGTTGCTAGTTTGCTGAGGAATCTTTATTATATTACGACATTTGTAGGACTTCACTTAGTAGTTTGGAAGGACTATTTTATGTGGGAAAAGAGGAACGTGAGCAGTGCATGGAAGGAGGTTTGTGGTTATAATGTGGATTATACACTCCTGGAAATTGAAATAAGAACACCGTGAATTCATTGTCCCAGGAAGGGGAAACTTTATTGACACATTCCTGGGGTCAGATAAATCACATGATCACACTGACAGAACCACAGGCACATAGACACAGGCAACAGAGCATGCACAATGTCGGCACTAGTAAAGTGTATATCCACCTTTCGCAGCAATTCAGGCTGCTATTCTCCCATGGAGACGATCGTAGAGATGCTGGATGTAGTCCTGTGGAACGGCTTGCCATGCCATTTCCACCTGGCGCCTCAGTTGGACCAGCGTTCGTGCTGCACGTGCAGACCGCGTGAGACGACGCTTCATCCAGTCCCAAACATGTTCAATGGGGGACAGATCCGGAGATCTTGCTGGCCAGGGTAGTTGACTTACACCTTCTAGAGCACGTTGGGTGGCACGGGATACATGCGGACGTGCATTGTCCTGTTGGAACAGCAAGTTCCCTTGTCGGTCAAGGCATGGTAGAACGATGGGTTCGATGACGGTTTGGATGTACTGTGCACTCTTCAGTGTCCCCTCGACGATCACCAGTGGTGTACGGCCAGTGTAGGAGATCGCTCCCCACACCATGATGCCGGGTGTTGGCCCTGTGTGCCTCGGTCGTATGCAGTCCTGATTGTGGCGCTCACCTGCACGGCGCCAAACACGCATACGACCGTCATTGGCACCAAGGCAGAAGCGACTCTCATCGCTGAAGACGACACGTCTCCATTCGTCCCTCCATTCACGCCTGTCTCGACACCACTGGAGGCGGGCTGCACGATGTTGGGGCGTGAGCGGAAGCCGGCCTAACGGTGTGCGGGACCGTAGCCCAGCTTCATGGAGACGGTTGCGAATGGTCCTCGCCGATACCCCAGGAGCAACAGTGTCCCTAATTTGCTGGGAAGTGGCGGTGCTGTCCCCTACGGCACTGCGTAGGATCCTACGGTCTTGGCGTGCATCCGTGCGTCGCTGCGGTCCGGTCCCAGGTCGACGGGCACGTGCACCTTCCGCCGACCACTGGCGACATCATCGATGTACTGTGGAGACCTCACGCCCCACGTGTTGAGCAATTCGGCGGTACGTCCACCCGGCCTCCCGCATGCCCACTATACGCCCTCGCTCAAAGTCCGTCAACTGCACATACGGTTCACGTCCACGCTGTCGCGGCATGCTACCAGTGTTAAAGACTGCGATGGAGCTCCGTATGCCACGGCAAACTGGCTGACACTGACGGCGGCGGTGCACAAATGCTGCGCAACTAGCGCCATTCGACAGCCAACACCGCGGTTCCTGGTGTGTCCGCTGTGCCGTGCGTGTGATCATTGCTTGTACAGCCCTCTCGCAGTGTCCGGAGCAAGTATGGTGGGTCTGACACACCGGTGTCAATGTGTTCTTTTTTCCATTTCCAGGAGTGTAGTTTTAATAGTACTAAGAAGTGGACAGAGTGACTATGAAACACAATAATACATAAAAAAGGGGAATAAGAGGATGACATACTGATGAGTAGTTTAAATAAATCACCTCATATTTTGAGTGATTAGCATTGGATTTCAGGGTAAAATTCAGCTTTTTGTATGGGTGTGTTTTAGTATTATAATCTTTTAACGCAGTTTCAATTTAAACAAGTGGAGCCTTCATAACACATACTAACTTGCTGCCTCTACACCATGGACACATCACGAAGTAAGACACTCATTTTTATTAATTACGGTGGTCAGTCATTCCACCCATGCTCATCGGCTGTTGAACTTCACGCTCATATAAGAAACATTTGTCTGTAGTTCATTGATGAAACAGTCGAACGTATCATTCCCCATCCGCTTATATTCGAAGAACTTATCTGGTGATCTTCGTAATTGATCACATAAATTATAGAACTCTTCATGAAGGTTCCTTCCTATGAACATTTCATGCACTGTTCTTCCTTATCGTATTATTCTCCTAAGTGAAGCTAATTTTGTTGTCTTTCTCTCGATCTACAATATTGTAAGTTTTGTAAGCGCCGATTTACAGAAACAGCTGGTCAGTTTTAGAAGTCAGCTTGTAGCTGGGATACGTTACTCGGATGCAGGAAACGCAAGCTTATCGCCCAATGCTGCCGCTTGTAGCTGAAGTGTCATGTATCCAGATCTCATGACCTGTCGATCGCTTCATTTTCTTACATAGTACATAGCCGAAAGGTACTGAAACTATTAACATGTCCCATTTGGCCCTAAATGCATTGACTATTGTTCACACTGGTAAATACTTCGTCGTCCATCCTCACTTATTCTGCCATTACCTGGATCTCTGCTCGCCTAAATTCAACATATAACGAGAAATCCTGGAAAGATACGCATTCCGTCTTGATTCCCATATCTTCCTACGTTCCTCAAATGTGATCCTCTACCAGCTCATCCTCTTTGCACACCTCCTCCTCTTCATAGAGCACTTTCGGATCCAGTAATTTAATCGCAAAACCAAATCCTACAACCTAATGTCCTAACAACTAATTACCAACTGAGGCACACTACTTTTCCACTACATCCACACTTTCATGTTCCTTCAGGCCTCAGCCATCTTGTCCCGCTTTAACTAACTCCCACTACCCAACGAGGAATGAGTCCCGGGGTATATCATCCCTTCCGGTACTAGACACAACGCCCCACCTTATACCATCCTTCCATTTTCCTCGATCCCCCTTTCTCCTCAATGACTTTTAGTCGCTACATGTTTTTCTGCAGTACCCAACATTCATACTCATTGTTTCTCTTTCATCTTGAACATGATCATTTCAATGCATCACCACTATAGCATAGCAGCATTAACATTATGATCAGAGATTATACTTTTAATGTACTAGTAACTAATCTAAAATTTTTAATAATCATACGAATTGTCGTCCAATGCGTATTTCCATCATTATTGAAACGAAAGTAAATTTTTAATACACAACATTTTTAATCTATAATGAAAAGCTTAAAATCATTTAACATAACCCCATGCAGATTCCTGACCCCACACAAACAGTCACGAAAACTTGTGACTGTGAATTTTTAATGCTATGAATATACTTGTAAGATTTAAAATGAGACGCATTTGGTTTATGTAATGTATAATAGAAAGTAGGTGACCTATTCACGCGTCAATTAATAAGTATTTTAACGCTAGGGAGGTGAACTATTATGCATCAGTTATATTATGCATGCACCCCACGTTCCCGTTTTAAATCTTACAAATATTTTCATAGCTGTTAAAATTTCCGAGTCACAAACTTTCAGGACTACCTGTATGTGGTAAGGATTCTGTATGGGGCGAGAAGAAATTATTTTATACATTTTACTCCGATTTAAAAACGTGTTATATTGAAAATTCATTTTTATTTATATAATTATTTCTGCTTTTTGGTCTTGTGTGAGTGAAATTTTTCAGCCGATTTCAGACATGTTGATGAGATTACATCAGAGACATGTGGTAGATTTCAAGTTTATTTCAGTTTCTCTTCAACTGACTGAGCAAATATATTGTTTAGTTTCACGTAAATCTAACGAAGAGACCATGTCGTTCTTCCTGCTAACCACTCGCAACTGGAACAGGAAAAGGGGGAACAGAATTACCCATCGCCACACACCAGACAAGAAAGCGAATCATTACTGCATTGTCATCCAGTTCTGAGCTATGTTAAAAATTTCAAGTCTCTGGCTCATCGGGAAGTTCGTTTAAAGACAACTGCAAACTTTGTACCAAACAGACAGAAGACAGAAAAACGATGTCCATCTCCTCTTCCCCCCTCACACTGCTCTGCCATGTCCGACTGTTCCCATACCAACTCGGACGCATTCTGATACCACCCACACAAGACGGCAGTCCTCCAAGACAGCTGAGACATTAGGCATTACTAACCCTTTTGACGTCTGTCCCGAACCCTGTGGGAGCTAAGTGAGTCAGACAGACAACGACGTAAGTTAATGTTGCCTCTTCGCCCAGTTCTGACTTATGTTTACAGCTTCAAGTTCCTAGCTCATTGAGAAGTTAGTATAAAATTGCAAAATTTAGACCGAACAGTTAGACACTAAAGCGACGTCATAAAAACGTGGTAAAATAATGTTTCCTTGTGTCAATTTTACATATTATTAAATATGTGTAAATTTAACTTACTTATCTACTGCCTGCCCAACCCTTCGTGAGAAACTTAAACAACAGTAAAGGAAAAATTAGACCACTTTGATGTACAGAGTGTTCGGATAATCCCGTTACAGGCTTGTAGGATTTGTATAGTAGACTGAGTAGACAATATTTTGCAAAGGAGCCCCAGTCCAGAAAAGTGATCCATCGACGCTAAAGAGTGCCAAAGTTATTGGTGCTGGCGCCTGTAAATGTATGTGTATACTAGGTGATTCCGTGATGATGTTACAAGCTTTCTAGGATGATGTAGAAGGATAAACGTATCAATTTGACGCAAGGTTTCCCGTACCGGAAATGAACGAGCTGAATGTTACAAGCGAAAACGGTTCTGTTACCTCTGACAGTGGAATACATTTACCGGTATTGTTGTTATTAAGATTGTAGGGTAGGCAACTATCACAGGCGTAGCATGGACCAGAACCAGGAAACAAATTCCAGTAAGCATGGGCTGTAAAATGCATACCCGAGGAGCTAAGATGACTTGCTCAACTTTGCTACAGTGCAGCACATCTCCTCTGTTTAACAAGTGCTCATTGTTCTTAAGGTATGTATTGTAGAGCTCATGTTTACTAGAAGTAATTTCTTGTTTTGGTCCATACTACCACCTCTGAAAGTTGCCTACCCTACAATCTTAACAGTAACAACAACAACAATAAAAATACCGGTACATGTATTCCACCGTCAAACGCATCCGAAAGAGTTTCCTTTATATTTTTCGACTCTCTCGTTTCCGGTACAGGGACACTTGCCCCAAATTGGAACATTTACCCATCTACATAGCCCTTGAAAGTGTGTAACATCGTCACGGAATCACCCTGTAGATACTTATTCGGAATGTTCATACAGTTTATTGGTTTCGCTGCGGTCGGCTTGCCACTTACCCTGCCAAGTCGTTCGTGTCTATTTACTGGCAGGTACGAACTCTGGCCATAGTCTGCCACGGTACCTGCGCGGTCAGCGTGGCTGATTGCTAACCGAAGGGGCCCGGGTTCGATTCGCGGCCGGGTCAGAGATTTTCTGCACTTAGGGACTGCGTGCTATGTTTTCGACACAGATAGAAAAGAAAAGAAAGAAAAAGAAGAACTCTGAACATATCCCTTACGTTCTGCAACTAATCCATCAGCATTTGTTGAATTTAGATTCCAACCCAAGCTACTCTAACTTTGAGTCTTTCTCTGTGGATTGTCTACTTTAACTCGAACATCGTTCTGCGGCACTCTAGTTCCTAGTTCAGCTTATGTTACGGACAGTGTCTGTATCTTCCGGGATACAAAACCAATTACCTCGTTGTCAACGGCTAGCCAAAACTAATCTTCCCTCTAAACTCTATGTTAAGTAAGAAAAGGTAGTTCGTCCCTAATAATGAAGTTCAAATACTTTTCTCGAATATACTGTATTAAAGCGGTATTTGTTTTCATCTTACGGTCTTGTTACGTGCTAGGTTACCTACGGACATTGTATGAAACCACGTTATACAGCTCAGAATAGGTGGTGCGCAGCCGCCTTCCGGCTGCAGCGATAACTGGCGCGGCTGGGCAGATGTTTGTGCAGCGGCCGCTAATGGCGGAAAGCCGTGCGCCGTGCGCTGCGAGCAGTGCCTTAGCAGTCCGGCCGCCGCTAGTGTTTGAGTTATGGGGCGCTTCGCCGCGCCAGGCCTCGCCGCGGGTTGAACAAACTGGCGCCAGCCGCCACGCGACCGCTGCCGACGTCCACTACCGCTGCCACAGCAGACACTGCCGTCGAACGTCTCACTGTGCGGTTTCATTTGGTCTGCCTGCCGCTTACAGACGAGCAGTTGCCACACGAAGGAACCGTTTAGGCTATAGTAGAGTCTAACAGCCTGATGCTTACCTGCAACAGGTAAACGTTAAGAGTGGTGTAACATGTTACTCAGCACTGCATGATCAGATAATCTCCATATACTCTACAGAGTGTTAACGAAAAGACACAAAGGAGTGACAGAGTTTGGCTGCGAGCAGTCATTGATTGAAATCAATGGGGAAAGTTGATAGTTTTTGCTGGAACGAGATTCGAACCGGGGTCTCCTGGTTACTTGGCAGATGCTCTGACCTCTAAGTCATCCGGACAAAGCGGTCATTGCAACTGCTCGGACTACCTTAACCTGCCAGACACAATTGTTATCCACAAGCTACGAATGTACAGCCTCTTGCCCATCATCCTTATTACTCGCGGCGTTTCACCGATTCCTATAAGAGTTCGAGCCTGGTGCGCTTCTGCACCAAAGATTATGTCTTTTCTTTCGGGCATAATCCCTGTGAAACATCCGCGTAGGAAAATTTATATTCTACTGTGCTGGAAAACCTCTACGTTACTTGATTTTCAAACAGCTGAGCAGAACTCAATGCATCAGACATTTCGCTCTTTACTTATTCTGATCAACACTAAACTGACATACAATTTTTTTTACTAACAATAACCTATATCTTTCATGAATCATTTATCTCACAAAAATCTTCGTTACTCAAACTACTGAAATACAGCGTGCGCCAACACTGCCAGCTGAATAAAAGATTCTACTACTGAAGGCACTAACTACTGATAGGCATAGTTAGCAAATGAACGATTTTGATAGAGAACAAACAATGTATTTACCTTAATAATATCCAAAAGCCATCATATATATATATATATATATATATATATATATATATATATATATATATATATATATATATATATATATATCAGTTCATGATATACAGCACTACAATAGCGAATATTCCAACAATGCCAACCAGCCACAGACTGCACACAGCACAGCCAGTGTTTTTCATACAGAGCACTACGTGTCGTTACCAACATAAAAACCTAAACAGCCTGCTTATACCTGATGCATATAGATCTACATGGATACTCTGCAAATCACTTGTAAGTGGCTGACAGAGGCTACATCGAACCGCCTCCACAGTAATTCTATTTTATTACACTTTAGAACAGAGTGCGAAGAAAACGAACACCTTTATCTTTCCGTGTGGGCTTTGATTTCTCTTATTTTATTCTGATGATCGGTCCTCCCTATGTATATCAGCGCCAAAACATTATTTTCACATTCGGAGGAGAAATCCGGTGATCGAAATTTTGTGAGAAGGTCCCGCCGAGACAAGAAACGCCTTTGTTTTACTGAAGTCTACCCCAAACCCTGTCCGTTACATCCTCTCCCCTATTTCTCGACAATACAAAACACGCTGCCCTACTTTAAACTTTTTTGATGTACTACGTTAACCCTATCTTGTAAGGATCGCACACCGCGCAGCAGTACTCCGAAATAGAGCGGACAAGCGTAGTGTAGGCAGTCTCTTTAGAATATCTATTGGATCTTCTAAGTGTTTTAGCAATAAAATACAGTCTTTACTTTGACTTGCCCACAACATTTTCTATATATTCATTCCAAACTAAGTTGTTCATAACTGTAATTCCTAGGTATTTAGTTGAATTTATAGTCTTTAGATTTGATTGATTTATAGTGTAACCGAAGTTTAACGGTTTCCTCTTAGCACTCATATGCATGACCTCACACTATCAGTACATACTATAAATTGCCAATTTTCCCACAGTACATATATTTTATCTAAAGCGCTTTACTGTTGATTTTCGACTTCTGATGAATTTAGTAGACTATAAACGATAACATTATCTGTAAACAATGTAAGACTACTGCTCAGGTTGTCTCCTAACAGCAGAGGGCCCATAACACTACCTTGGCAAACGCCTCAAATCATTTCTTTTCTACTTGATGAGGTTCCATCAGTCACTACGAACTGTGACCTCTTTGAGAGGAAATCACGAATCCAGTCGTATAACTGAGGCGATATTCCATAAGCACGCAATGTGAATAGAAGCCACTTGTGAGGTACAGTGTCAAAAACCTTTTGGAAATCTAGAAATTCGGAGTCAATTTGAATTCCATTGTCGATAGCACTCAGCATTTCGTATGAGTAAAGACGTGTTTCACAAGAACGATGTTTTACAAATCCCTGTTGACTTTGTGTCAATAGACCGTTCTCTTCAAGGTAATTCATTTATTCGAACAGAATATATGTTCGAAAATACTGTTGCATATCGACGTTAATGACATGGGCCTGTAATTTAGTGGATTGCGTGTATTGCCTTTATTGAATATTGTTCTGACCTGTGTAACTTTCCAGTCTCTGCATACAGATCTTCCGTCGAGCGAGCCGGTGTATATCATTGTTAACTTTGGAGCTATTGTATCAGTATACTTTGAAAGGCACCTCACTGGTACACAGTCTGGACCGGAATATTGCTTTCATTAAGTGATTTAAATTGCTTCACAACTTTAAGGATACGTACATCTAAGCTACTCATGTTGGCAGCTGTTCTTAATTCGAATTCTGGTATGTTTACTTCGTCTTATTTGATGAAGGAATTTCGGAAGGCCGTGTTTATTACTTCTGCTTTAGCAGCACTGTTATCGATAGTGTTTCCACTGCTACAGCGTAGAGAAGGGATTGACAGTGCCTTGCAGATAGCAAACTTTACATACCACCAGAACCTCACTGGATTTTCTGCCAAGTTTTGAAACAATGTTTCGTTGAGGAAAGTATTATAAGCATCTCACATTGAACTCCGAGCTAAATTTCGAGCTTCTGTAAATGATCGCCTATCTTGAGGGGTTACCGTTTGTTAAATTTAGTATGCTGTTTTAGTTATTTCTGAAACAGTGTTCTGACATGTTTTGTGTACCATGAGGGATCACATCCGTCGGTTGTTAATTTATTTGGTACAGATCTCTCAGATGCTGTCGATACTCTATCTCTGAATTCAGGCCACAGCTGGTCTGTGCTTACATTGTTAATTTGGAAGGAGTGGAGATTGTCTCCCAGGAAAGTATCAAGCGAATTTTTTTCTACTGTTCCGAACAGATATATTTTTCGTTTATTTTTGGAAGATTTGGGAGTTACGGTATTCAGCCCTGCTAAAACATCCTTGTGCGCATTCATCCTCTTGAATCCATTTTTATGCTCGTTACTAGCTCAGTAGTATTTGTTGCTAAGAGTTCAAATGCGTTTTCACAGCCGTTTACACTTCAAGTGAGGTCATGAACTAATCGCTCGAAATAATTTTCTGAGAATGGATTTAGCACAATTTCGGATGATTTTTTATGCCTACCTCCGGATTGAAGCATGTATTTTCGCCAACATATCGAGGATAAATTGAAGTCACTACTAATTATAATTGTGTGAGTCGGGTATGTGTCTGAAATTAGACACAAGTTTTCTTTAAACCTTTCAGCAACTTCTAATAGCAACAAACACATCCTCAACTGCATTTATCTATCCTTTATGAACACCATTAGGGCCTTTGCAAAAATTTTGGGTGAACTTACGTCCGGCTTCAGCCAGCGTTCTGTGCATATAACGATTTGAACATCAATGCTTTCTATTAGCGCTTGGAGCTCTGGTATTTTTCCAATTCACCTACGAGAATTTAAAACTGGTATACTGATGGTTCCAAGATCTGCGTTCTTTCTGTATTCGACCTGCAACCCTTGAGACTGAAATCCTTCTGGTGTTTCCCCGAGACCCTGTAACCTAGAAAACCTCCCAGTCCACGCCACACAGCACCCTCTACCCGTGCAACCGTCTCCTGCGTGTAATGGACTCCTGACCTATTTAGTGGAACCCAAAAAATTACCACCTCAAGGTACAAGTCGAGGAATTTGCCACCCACATGCTCGCATAATTTTCTGGGCCTCTGATTCATACACTCCACTATCAAAATTGTGTCTGTCCTTTCGCACATGTCCGAGAGAGCATGTGTCAAATATAAATGATAAAGAAAAGTGTTCATTTTGTTTGAGAGATGGTAACACGGAGAAGATAAAAATTTCAAGGAGACATGGGCTCTAAAATGAGTTCCTTAATATCTATGAGGCACATGTTAATCTTCGCTACTGTGAAACACACCTTTTCTACTGCAAGGTGTTTGCTATCTGTATTACGAGAAAAAAGACAAAATTGTTCAGTAACCCTTGGCCGCAAAATGCATTTTTTGGGAGCTATGAGCACTTGTTCGGTAAGACAGATGTTTCACAGTTGCAAAGATGGACAAGTGCTACCAATGCTCGTACATGGTGTCCAGCGAAGGAGTCTCTGATTTACAAATTACATATTTGAAAGCTAAGGCCGACAGACGAGTCCTACAAGACCTATGTCTATTGTGAAAGCTGTAAGAATTTTATACAGACATTTAGAAAAAGTGGGAAAAGCTGTCAACCTATGGCACTGTAGGATGTGCAGGTCGCACAGTATCAGCCTGCAAAATTAAACTCATCCTCTGCAAGCAGTCTTTGCAACCATATCACAATCTTTTCGAAATGTTCACCACTCGCAGTACAGAGGTGTGCCAAACGAACAACGAAATTTCTTGTTACATACTGTAACACATATCGATTAGGAATAGGTGTATTTTAAGTAACTGTGTAAAGGCAATTTATGAAGTGTGCATTCTGTGTTATTTGAACTCCTTGATGTGTGGCAAGAAAATTATTTTTGTAATGTATGTATAAAAAAACAAAAGAATATGTTGAAATTTTAAATTATTTTAATATTAATATGGTTATGAAAGAAGTATGTTAGTTGAAAGCTGGTTCATGCTTAGGACAGTTGTAATTGCAACATGTAAACGATGTAGGTAAGACCCTCCGCAATGAAAGTGGCATGGCACGATGTAAAAGGTCAAACTGAGCGGCTCCTTTGTGTGAGCGGCACGCAGTGTGTGGCTAGCCTTAGCACGGTACACCTCGACGGTGTTAAGAGAGGCAATTGGAAGCTACATTAGAAGAGATTTGCTTCAGATGTGGAATTGGCTATTATTTGGTATTCACGGAATAATAGAATGGCTCTAATATGTTGAAAATACGACGCCAACAAGAGATTTTTATAGAGCATTCGAACATCAAGAGTCGTGAGTACAGTTAGCCGCCATTTCGCCTTCCCATAATCTTCGCCAGTGCTTCATAGACGTCATACATTCAGTTATGTAATGTATATTGGCATGGGCCAGTTAATTTGAATGTAGTTTCAATAATAATCCTATAAATCATCAATTTGTGTTCGAAACCATAACTTCAATCCTGATCACGAACCTACGCAGGTTCCTCGCCTAAGTGCTACTGACACCGAGTATCCGGATTTAAATGAACAATTCTGGCATTCAGGTGATTAAAAACGATTTTTTGTCTACAGTAAAAGGAGTAGCAAAAGTTCAAGTAAGAGTAAAATTCTGAATTTTTGTTTATATACTACTCCAAGTGAAATTGTTAAGGTAGGAAGTTTAATAATAAAAATGTAAAGATCAACCAATCGGAAAATGAAAACCGTAATTATTTAAAAGCTAAAACCATGAAAGTGTAGTTGGATAGGCTTTTGCTAAAGTATCCTTAGCTTATTATAAAGTACACTTGTGTAGGATTACAGTACAAGATTGTGTAACTATTACTGCCAGGAATACCTGCTTCACAGATGATTAAAGTGATTTAATGAACCGATTTGCGATAGTAATATTAGAAGTGAAGTTGTACACAATTTCAAATTTAATGCAGGTTTGGCACCCATCATGAATGGTTCGTTTTGAAATTAATTAAACCCAGTGTCGCATTTTATTGCCTTGCAAAGTAATTTAAGTGAATAATTAGCTGTTAGAGATAGTTTTTCCATTAGGAAGTATACTTCGACGAACACACACATTCATACACTTCATTGAAAGTGTACATGCCATAATAAAGGCGAAGGATGGACACACCCATATTAATATCTAATAATATATATCCGGATACTTTTCATTAAATATGTACATAATTATATAAAACAACTATTTATGTTATATTTAAATCTCTTAACGGGTCTTGAAAATCACTTTTCAATTACAGTATAGTTTCCTATAAAAAAGTAACAAATTAGAAATAAATTGTGAAGGTACGTTGCACAGTTTTCTTCTCATGAGAGACAAAATCGTAGGGCTGTGGTTAAGACACTGGATTCTACAATAATTATAAATACCTCATAAGGTTATGGTATATGAAAAACTGACGTTGTCGGCCACAACTTCCTAACTGTGCAATTAGAACGGACCCATGTCAGATAGGGTCCAATTTCAACCACATTTCACAGGGCTGGAACGTACGCAACATCAAACTTCACAGCGCCACGGATATTTGATGATGAAGGTCATTTTACCCGACGTCCTTTATGTTGTGTTCCGTTGACACCCGCACATCAGCGATACCGGTTACAATTATCCCAAGAACTTAGAGATTGGACCAACAAGGGGTGGTTTCGCCTGATCTTTTAGGATGAGAGCAGGTTCAGTCTGAGTTGCGATTTTGGAAGTAGCCTTATACGGCGAGAGATGGGAGCCCGAAATACACCCAGGGCTGCTGTCAAGCACGGTCGTTTTCACGGTCCAGGTCTTATGGTGTGGGTAGGCATATTGTTACATGGGCGTACTGGCCTCCGAATCTGTGAAGAAGTTATGCACACCGGTGCACATTATTGTGACACTGCATTCGACCCTAACTTCATTTTATGCATGATGGCGCGCGACCAAGTCGAACAGAGAAGCTCTTGGAACGAGAGGATATTTGGCGAATGAACCGGTCTGCCCGTTCCCGCGACTTAAATCCCATTGAGCACTTGTGGGATGCGTTGGAGGGAAGTAAGAAAACAAGTCCACATGCACTAATAAACAAATAGAAGTTATCAATCACGCTGGTGAAACAGAGGAATCCCCTGCCACAATAAGTCCTTAGCAACAACGTGGCGACCGGTGGAGCAGGCTGCAGAGCGTACCCTGCCGTGAGTAGTTCAGAATGGTTCAAATAGCTGCGCTTCAGTCTGGAACCGCGCGACCGCTACGGTCGCAGGTTCGAATCCTGCCTCGGGCATGGATGTGTGTGATGTCCTTAGGTTAGTTAGGTTTAAGTAGTTCTAAGTTCTAGGGGACTGATGACCTGAGATGTTAAGTCCCATAGTGCTCAGAGCCATTTGAACCATTTGGACTTAACATCTACGGTCATCAGTCCCCTAGACTTGGAACTACTCAAACCTAACTAACCTAAAGACATCACACACATCCATGTCCGATGCTGGATTCGAACCTGCGACCGTAGCAGCAGCGCGGTTCCAGACTGAAGCTCCTAGGACTACTCGGCCACATAGGCCGGCCCGTCCGTGGTGATCACACACGCTAATAAGAACAATGTCTCGCCTTTTGTCATGTTCAGTGCACCATTATAAATCGAGTTGAATTCAGTGTAATCAATGTCTTTAAATAAAAGTGTCACTTAAGTCGTATCATTACGTGTTTCTTCAGTAACATTCTGTACTATACCGTAACAGTTCTTTGCAAGCACGAACCAAGTTAAGTTACTTTCGTCCTTAAATTTTGTCAACAAATATAATCAAGAAGAACTGAATTGAATCTTGAGGAAAGAAACATACATCCCAACCTGACGAAAAGCAGCGGTAGTTTGAAAAGGCACATAGGGAAGCTTCGGGGAATAATTAATTTGCTAATGAAGGGAAGTGTAGGAGTGAAAACTGTAGAAGACTGTTGCTTGACTACAGTAAGCAGGATGAAGTGCATGTAGGCTGCAGCAGATATGCAGACATGAAGAGACTTCCACAGGATAGACTAGTGCAGAGATATGCATCACTTATGTCTTCTGGCCAAAGACCACAAGAAAACAATTTTTCACTATTGTCTTCTCTAGTTTCTTTCTCGTTTTTCTACAGTTTGTGCTGCGTAAGCTGCCCTTTCTAGGCAGAAGCTGTTCTTATTCTCCATCACTTCGCGCCTTAAGGACAATTTTGTCCGCAAGCCGAAGTATTGGTATACGGGGCGATTCAGCTGCCCGTAACGCTGTCTTTTTATGCAACCCGCAATATTAAAACTGGCCTTCATGAAACACGTTCGAGTTTTCATATTCTTTCTCTCGCTACGCGCTAACTATTAGTGTTACACAGAAAATGAAAAAGACATTTTTGTGGGAAATATAATATAGTTAAATTTTTGTACTGGGATACCTTTTGGCCAGAGGACGTAATTTTCGAATTACTTAAGAGAAAGATGCAAAAGTGTTCTTCAAACGTAGCCCACTCCCATACTCAGCCCCCACCGGTCAGGGTTTCTAATATACTGCTCATAGTACTTCCTCCTATCACTATACAAATATCGGTGACTGCACGAACTATTTCCCACTTTCGACCTTTCTTGTTCTTCATTGACTGGCCTTATTAGGCCACCGACTTAGTCGATCACTTACTAATTATAAAACTGACGTTTGTGTAAATTTTGCCTAACAGTTTTGTGATTTTTAACAACATAAACTAAAAAATTACTTCGTTGTAGTCGACAGGCCTTCTGATTAAGATAGTACTTTGCTGTCGAATTGTCAGCGTAATTAAATTCAAATGGCTCTGAGCACTATGGGACTTAACATCTGAGGTCATCAGTCCCCTAGAACTTAGACTACTTAAACCTAACTAACCTAAGGACATCACGCACATCCATGCCCGAGGCAGGATTCGAACCTGCGACCGTAGCGGTTGCACGGTTCCAGACTGAAGCGCCTACAACCGCTCGGCCACAACGGCCAGCCAGTGTAATTAGCTTTAGCATAAAGTTTCCATAAGTCGTTTTTCGATCAATAGTCTCACGGGCATGTTTAAATTAGTAATGTTAACGAAGTAGCTGACTCAGCTGGTGACGTAATAGCCCAATCAATACAGACAGTCGAATATCAGGAATAATTACCGGCCGCGGTGGCCGAGCGATTCTAAGCGCTTCAGTCCGGAACCACGCGGCTGCTACAGTCGCAGGTTCGAATCCTGCCTCGGGTAAGGATGTGTGTGATGTCCTCAGGTTCGTTAGGTTTACGTAGTTCTAAGTCTAGGGGACTGATGAGCCCAGATGTTAAGTTCCATACTGCTTAGAGCCATTTGAACCATTTTCAGGAATAGTTCGCTTAGTTGAAAATTTTGCATAGTGGTAGGAGGGAGTACAACGAACAACACACTAGAATTCGTGACTGATGAGCGATGAGTGTGGGGTGGAGGTGCGTTTGAAGGACGCTTTGGTAGGTTTTACTTGAGTAATTCGAAAACCTGGACCTCCAGCGAAAATGTATCTCCGTACAAAATTTAACTACATTAAATTTTTTTCTGGAGGACTAAGAGTTTGCACTTAGCGAGCTGGACAGTACCAAAATTCCGAGTGTGGTCTACGAAGACCGCCTATAATATAGCGGGTTGGATAAATTGGCGGCGGTAGGGACAGCTGAATCATCCCGTATGTATCCCATGCCGATTCACAAGTGTAAATCATAGGACACGACACGTACTGATGGAGAGGCAGGAAACATCTGCCTGGTGCCTCGTTGCTGGTCTGCCGGGAAGAATGAGTTGGGACCGCCAGACAGCAGAGGCGGCGGCGGCTGCTGCCTCGACCTGACAAGAGCCATTTGTCCTGTCCTGCCCGCCCCCCAGTGGCAGCTGCGATGGGCTTGTCTCCCGCACTGCGCCAACTTTCTGTGCGGATTCCTTTCCCGACTCCTATTCCGCTGTATGCACTGTCTCTGCACTGAAAGTATGTGTAGCGCCAATTTGGGGATGATTAATATGGTAAACAGAAATAACATCACATATGTCGTAACTTTTGAGAGACTCCCGTCCGTCTGAGTACGTCTTTCAATAAGAGTATATCCTATCAAACGGGTACGGTATTGTGTCCTTTTTTATATCTTTCTCATATTCTACTCGAACCAAAACCTGTAGCAAATGATCTGCGGGGTACGTATTTTACATAATCCTAACCTTCCCCTTATGATCAGTACCTTTATTTCTAAACTCTCACTGTCTTGCATGATATCCATTCTGTTAGTTTGACTATGGGCTAAGGCGAATTTTATGTTGTCTGCGAGCTCAGGAATGGAGGGCTGAACTGTTGGAATGGACAGGACAGTAGTAGGGGAGAGAATCGAAGAACAAGGAAGGAAATGGTGGCAAAGGACCTCATCCCTCTCTGTCTCGGCGTACGTGACTTGGTGCGCTTAGGTGGAACAATATTTCCCGCCGAGTTCGTGTGCGAGTGTTTCCGTTGGTTATTGGACGTTCGCGGTAGAAGGTTCGAGATCTTTCGACAAAATCTGTTACTAAACACGGACGAACAAGGAATCCGTTTGGCACTCTTATTGACTTCAGCCGACTGGGTCGTCATGTACGCCCGGAAAGTGGACCCTTGACTGGCCGGAATGTATGGCAAAAAACAGCGTCCTCTTGGGGGTTTTATGGAGCGAATGTGCAGTTCAAGACGGGACCAGCTACAGTCCGGGCGTGTTGGAAATGCTGTTGGCCGGTGGCGGCGCGTTGTGCAGCCGTGCCACGAGGCAATGACGGTGAGACGAAGTGCAACTGCTTGCCGGCATACTGATAGTCAGGTCATGATCACATCTTGTTCGAAGTCACAGTTCTTTCTACCAAAACATTGCCGTATCGGTGAATCATTGTCACGAGTCTTTATACCGCCCCATTTTAGGTTGACAGGTATGTTCGTTCTCTTGCTTCAGTAGCTGTAACTCATATCAATTTCGCTCACTCTGCTCTCGTCCCGTGCAAATTCGTTAATGAACTTGTAAGTTTATCAGCCTCGCGAATGTCTATGAACGAGTAATAGAAACTTTCTGTCTTGTCCCTTGCCCTCAGCAACTCTTATCACTGCAGCAGCATCCTGGGTCACATACAAGCTTATAAAATCCCTTTCATTGTTCCCACAGATATATCTCTAATGCTAATCACTTTGTCTGCTGAGTTACTGTCAAGTCTTCATTTCGTAATGGACGGTAACATTTAAGAACATTCTATTATACGCAATTCAAATATATTTAATGAAAAAGTAAATCATACGGAATACAAATGTTTGAATTAACTCTTTTACTTCAATATACCAACGTCATTTTCAGATGCACCAAGAAATAGAGTAATAAATATATTAGAACAAATAAGCCCTTGGTCACAAATATTGAGTCAAAATTGAGCAGGTTTCGACGTTACTATGAGCGTCGTCTTCATAATTAAACTAACTGTTCTAAAACATATTAGGTATATAATACATTAATAAAATTAAAGTTTGTACTGACTGGTACTTGAGTGCTGCAAGTACTGCTCGTACTTGAGTGAACAAGGGTTGCAACCTGTCTTGTTTTGACTATTTTCAGCCCGAAATGCAGATTAAGATCATTAATGTACCATCATATCACTACATGGTACCAAACATAAAGTCACCGCCGGTAACTTATATCACTGTCGCAAAGTTTCATGTCCTTAGTCGGTATTACTGTAGTAGTACTTCGTATCAGGAGCGATAAAACGAACAAGCAAGCACACCGGATAATAAAGCAGTCACTCTTGGGAGACATCATGCTTATACAGCATCACACTACCTGTAGCTTTGACAGGATTCAGTAAGGCACAGAGACCACAAGTTTTTTCACGTATGTCATTCTCCCCTGAAGTTACAACAGTTTTCCTAGAGGTAACAAATTGTTGATTGCTATATTTCGCCAGCTGTTCTAAATAGTGTATGGAGTTTTGTATGGTGTTACGATCGAGTCATTTAGACCTATACTCTTAGCTGATGTGTATGGATGTTCGTCGTAATAGAAACATAGAGCAGCACTGTGACGACGACTGTTATCATCGTGGTGGACGAGAGTATCCAAAGCAATGAAGATGTCTGTGATGGAGCAACTCTTTGCCAGCGAGAAATTTGAAATAATTATTGTCTTCCAAGTTCACGGTAACTTGGATGGGTGCAGGCAAAACACTGTAACATCACAAAAACATTAAGGAATCATCACTGGCCTGAACTAAGGTTCCATAAAATGCACGGTAAGCACCTCACTATGTCGTCGGTGCAGCCGAGGCACTGCATCATTAGAAAAGAGGCAAAACCGCAACTCTGCGGCCACCACTACAGACCTCCAGTCAGTTAGTGTATGGTTTGTGCGTGCATTGGCCCACTGAAGAAGCTTAACTTCATGTGCTGTTGTGGGCAGTGCTGTTTCTTTCACAATGTTCGCTCAGGAAATGGATGAGATAGTCGTGCATTTACTGATCGCAGCAATTTCTCGGATTCGGATTCGAAAGCGATTGTCACTGACAAGGCTCGGCACTCATCTCTGATCCCTGTGTAATGCGTGCGATAAAAACATATTAAAAAAGTTTTGCATCACCCCGCTTCTCAGAACTCGCGAAGATAGACGGTGACTGTGAATACTGTATTACAGACACAGTTCCCCTGGCTGTTCAGAGATGTGACTAAACCCGCTCAAGCCGGCCGGAGTGGCCGAGCGGTTCTAGGCGCTACAGTCGCTACGCTCGCAGGTTCCAATTCTGCCTCGGGGAGATGTGTGTGATGTCCTTAGGTTAGTTAGGTTTAAGTAGTTCTAAGTTCTATGGGACGGATGACCTCAGAAGTTGAGTCCCATAGTGCTCAGAGCCATTCATTCGAAACCCGCTCAAAGATGTAAACAACGATGCATGAGCAGCGCCTATTAGACGGAGGGGTCCGACAGCCATTCAGTTCCAGTCATTCCACCAGGAAGGAGGTGTTGTCTGTATTTCAATCATTCCTAGACGGTCAATACCGCGGTTCACGCATTGTTACTTTTTGCCAGGAAGGGTTCTCAACTAGGGAAGTGTCCAGGCGTATCGAAGTGAATCAAAGCGATGTTGTTCGGACATGGAAGAGATACAGAGGGGCAGGAACTGTCGATGACCTGCCTCGCTCAGGCCGCCCAAGGGCTACTACTGCAGTGGATGACGGCTACTTACGGATTATGGCTCGGAGGAACCCTAACAGCAACGCCACCATGTCGTATAATGCTTTACGTGCAGCCGCAGGTCATCGTGCTACGATTGTAACTGTGCGCAGTAGGCTGCATGATGTGCAACTTCACACCCGACGTCCGTGGCGAGGTCCACCTTTGGAACCATAATACGACGCAGCGCGGTACAGATGGGTACAACAGCATGCCGAATGGACCGCTCAGGATTGGCATCACGTTCTCTTCACCGATGGGTGTCGCATATGCCTTCAACCAGACAATCTTCAGAGAAGTGTTTGGAGGCAACCAGGTCAGGCTGAACGCCTTAGGCACACTGTCCAGCGAGTGTAGCAAGGTTCTGGTTTCTTGCTGTTTTGGAGTGGCCAACGAACGCCGCTGGTGGTCATG